>NW_027094087.1:64897826-66307826 GCF_029207755.1 Chamaea fasciata
TGCTTGCCTGTTCCTCCCTCTTCTGTACACATTACTTCTTTCCATAAAAAGAGGCAGTTATTTCCCATTCTGATTTTTGCAGCAATATGGTCCTCATTTATCTGCTTTATCACATAGATGTGTTAATGGATTTCCTGATCATAAAAAGTTGAAGCTCTAAGACTTGAATGCAAACTCTGAGACAAGGGCAATGTATCTACATGTACATCCTGCTGACATTGCTGATGGGAAAGAACCTATAAAATGCAGTTTTAAGAACTGCCGAAGTACACAATTTTCTACATGCACAGGTTCAATTTAAGAAAATTTCTGACAGTGGATGCCTGACTTGGGCCCTATGGTTGCCTTTCCCATCACCTGGAGAAACTCCAAAAATGCTCCTTTGAACATAGACACATGCAGGCATGCGTGCAAACACAGTCTGAGTCTCTAGAAAGCACACTTGTTTCCCCCCTGCCCCAGGATATTCTGATTAAACAAAACCCCCCCCAAGGATTCAATATTATGAAGTTACCTTTAATCCTAAAAATATCTGTTGCCTAGTTCACAACACTCTGAAACATACACCAGTCAGAAAAGGATGCACATTTTTAATTCTGTCCCAAAAATAAGTGCAGCTCTATTTAGTCCTTTGTTCTGCATTCGAATGAAAATATTCTCCATTTCTTAACTATCTATATAACTATAGAGAAAATATTTTTATGTGTAATATAGCATGTTTATGTCTGTAACACAGAAGACACATTTTCATTATGATAATTCAGTTCCAGTATGACAGATAAGCTAACTTCTCACTTATTCCACCAGAGACATTATTTCCTAAAACTGAACTAATAACCCTAAAGTTTAATGTTTTCTTTTTAAAAAGTAACTTCGAATTATTATTTATGAAGATCCTATAGACTATCATAACTACTTAGCAAAATGAGATGTGTATTAAACCTTAATTTCTTAACATAGCACATTCACAACGTCATGCTTTACTATACTTACTGCAGATAACAAGGAACTATTAAACAAAACTGAATGAAAGCTTAACAACTTCATTAGTTTTATACAAGGCACTAATAAAAAGAAAAAATGGTCAGAACAATAAAGTATGCATTTTGAAAAAAAAATCACATTGGAGATTAAATTATCCAACTATTTATCCAATTAGGATTATCTTGCATGGAACAGGAAATAAAGTAAATGTGATCAAACAATGTAAATAGCCTTTTTTTTTTTTTTTAAATCTTGCTGAAAAGATAGACGTATTAATTTAGATTTTTCCATTAACTCAATACAGTTTCATAGCAAGCCCAAAGCACAAAAATCACACTGGCAGCTTTTGCTTCTGCAATTTTAGAAGCCGTTCTCTAGTACGTTTCATGTAGGTAAAATCACTCTTCTCAGAAGCAATATACCCATACAATCAGAAAAACTTACAAGTATATTTATAACTAAATAGTTTTTATGTGTGAATAGCTAAACTTCTCACCTGCTGTTTCTTAAGAGTATATTTATCTCCTTTTCTTTTCTATTTCACTGTGGCTCAAGCACTATTTTGCCATGACTGTACCACTGTCTTGGAAAAGACCTGTTACTTCCTTCAAATCTTCAAATCTTATTCCAGAAAATATTAATTGCATGCACTGAGAGTGAGGTCCATTCATTTAACTTTCTTTATGTAACTACAACTCAGTAGTTGCATGACTAAGCGCTTGTAAGGTGCAATTTATCTGATCTACTTTTGCCATCTACTTTAAGATGAAATGGATCACCCCTACAACTGCCTATTGGTGTCTGTTGAGTCTAAGGTGACTCGGATGCAAATGTCTACATTTGTTTCAATGAAGTTCACAGTGAAGATTTAATCTAGATGAGGGAACTGTTACAGCAAAACTGACCTTCCAACACGAAATGCTGAATCTTTGCTAATAATTCCCCTAATTTACTAACTGGTGCTCAGATCATAACAACCAGTTCATTGCCTTGTTTAGCAAATTTAAGTATCACAATTAAAGGCTAGGGAACCAGATATGGTGTAATTATACTCTTGGTCGACAGACAAAGATTACATTTTAGCTATAAGATGCAAGATTATTTTCCCATGACAAGCAAAATTCTAGAAAAAAGCTTAGTGACCTGATTATAACTAAATGATCTGTGTGTTCTGTGTGTTCTGGTGTTCTGTGTGCTCCTGAAGCCCAGTTTAATGAAAGCATTCCTTTAACTTGAAATACGATGTGCTCAACATAGCATATTTGTCCTTAAGGCTGTATGATTATGCTTTTGCAAGCACCTAGACAGCACTTTTCACCCACAGATCTCAAACAAATTTACAAAAGTAGATATCTGTCATTGACAAGCATTTGTCTTATGTCCCACGATGTCAAAGTCGCATGCACAGTCTTGTCATTAAAAGAAGTGCTATGTATCATACAGTAAACAATGACATTCTACAAAGAATCCTTCTGGTCTGAAATTAATATTTATCTTATTTTCATTTTTGCAAGTGAATACTTTTAGAAAGGGAACACATCCACCTAGGAATATACACATTCAGTTTGCACTAAGAGAAAAATACATATTAATAATAGTATAAAAGTAAAAAATAAAATAAAATAAAATTAAAAATCTGTGTTTAATCTGTTAAACAATAGAAAAATTCTTATGAACTAGTGATACTGTCATTGAACTGGAGAGAGTTTGAGAACAAGCTTGCTCTGGCTTTTTCACCCTATGATTTGGAATCTGCTCACAGTACTGCCAGCTTAACCAAAAAGGATTAACTCCCATATCCAACTGAGAACACAGATAATTCTCAGTAATTGGTAAAAAATGAAGATGAATGGGGCTGAGAGATAAGGAGCAATTAGCTCATCAGCAGTTACAGCTGTGCACTCAATCCGGATCCATCTCTTGAGTCTCGGCCCCTTTTAAAGAACCCAGGCAGAATAAGCACAGGACACCCCCTCCCAAAAAATTGCCATACCTGCCCATCATTCCTCTGTCTTCCATTTTATTTCCACGCTATACAAAGACACCTGTCATAGCATTCTGTGTAAATTACTACCTCTCCCAGGACCTGTATCTACAGCCAATCTTCTTTTACATTAAAAAAAAAAAAAAAAAAAAAAAAAAAAAGAGGAAAAAAAAAACCACCCCAAACCCAAAACCCGGAAACTAAATAACTACTGTAGACACTTTTAAGTTCCCTGTCAATCGTTTCATTACAGCAGCATCATCTGTTTGAAAATATAAGCAATTCCCTCATCTAATTATAGGGAGGATTTGAGGTTCATTAACATTGCCAAGGCAGAGAATCAGATGTGCAACTGCAGAGCTGTGCTCAGTGGCCTGCATTCTCTGTTTCCTTTTATTTGCTTTTTCAAGGTCTCCAAGACTTTTTCCTGGAACCATAAAAGTAATTCTTTCCCTTAAAATAGACACGTGTGTTTAGAAAAAGGAAATTACTGCATTTTGTACTGTTCTATTATTGGGCAAGGTCACCGGAGAAAAATAATTTCACCTAAATCATTTTATCTCTGATTCTGGATGAAAAAAAGGAATAGTATACAAGCAAGCATTACTTTTGAACAACACATCACAGGAAGCCTGATATTTGTCTCATCATTTTAAATATTGCTAGGTAATGCAGATGAAGAAGAAACCTAACATGCCAAGAAAATCTCTTAATTTTCAACACATTTTGTGGTTGTTTATAGATTAACATGCTAGCCAAGTGTAAAATGTTGCTTTGTATTTCCTAACTGTGTTTAAAAATTAAGAACACCAAAGTCTTCATGATTGCTTCACTTCCTTAAAGAAATAATAGCATTTTTTTGGTATGAATGTAGTTTAAACAATGACATTTTCTTGGGACATCTGTTTTGAGATCACATTTTGAATAGATATGAACTCATTTCCTGCTAAGCAAGTAATTTACTATTGTTGATAGTTGTTTACAAGTTTTATGAGTCATATTTTAGCAAGTGGCAAAGGTCTTAACAAATCCTTTGAGTATTCCCTAAAGTGTATGCATAGTGTTTTCATTATATAAAATGTTCGGGAAGCAAAAGTATACGAACTATTCTTCACTTCCTAACAAGTTATAGATAGCAAACTCTAGCTCACAAAAATAGCTTTTAAAAGGTATTTATTTTCAAAGACTTTTATCTTTTGCTGCTGCAGGTTAATGAAGTAGGACAGCAGGGCAGTAAGTACTTAAGCAGCAAGGAAACAATAGAACTGCTTTACCTATCCATTGCTTCAGAGCAGCGGATGGTAAACATACACCTGATCCTAATATCACACTAAGATATTAATATGATAAAGAGTAGAACCTTGTCAGTGAGATTTAAAATTTGACCTTGCCACTCTCTTTCATTTCATTCTGCAATTAATTTAAAAAAACCAAACCAAACCAAATAAACAAACAAAAAAGCCCAAAACCAAAAAAACCCACAAAAAAAAAAAAATCCAACACACAGCACAATCTTTCCTTTGCTGCCCTAAGAAATTCATTTTTTAAACAAAATCCCAATAATTTATCTACACTGCATGTTGTACGTAGAATTGCCACTAAAAAGAACCCGGGACATTTTTCCTTCTTATCTGCAATGTAGCTCATATCAGCCAAGCTGTCACAAGACAGTACTTGATATAAACAAGAGATTGCAAAGACATCTCAGTAATCAATATTAGGATGGCTACAGTATGGAAGCCCCAACCACTGCATATCATTTGTCTCAGCATCTATTTCTATGACCAAATGAAGCATTAATTCAAATCATAAATCTATGGTGATTTAAATCTGGGAATGAGCACCTGCCTGCTTTAATGATTTATTTTGTACATTTCAGTAAGCAGGAGATTTGTCCATATGAACTGACAGGTCACCTTCAGATGCCAGTAGCAGACTGTTTATCACCATGCAGACTAGCATCTCATCTTAGCAAGTAAATATTAAACTAAAAGAATCCAATTGATTGTGGATGGGGGAGAAAGGCGTTGCAGCCATATATTTTACTCAGTGTGCTAATACCTCACTCTGATTCCTCTGTAATCTCTTTTTTTTTTTCCTTTTTTTTTTTCCCCACTCCTCTAAAATGATAATTCTGGTGGGAGGATGCAAGTTCAAGGTTACCAGCAAAACTGAAGAGATGTAAAATAATTACTTATTAGTATCATTGGCTTCTTTTAACTCCCTTCACTCACTAACCTTTTAGCCATTGTTTCAAAGGACCAAGTTAATAAATTTGTGTAGAGCTTTGCATAATTATACAATGTTCAACTACAAGACTTACTTCTGTAATTCACATTAGGCATTTGATTAAAACCAAAAAGCAAGACGATTCAGAAGTAAACCTGACAAGTCAATAAGATAAATAAATTAGGGGTCCTTATTTTATTTATCTGCCTTTATACAGGCATTGGGGCACAGGATGATTGATCCATGCACACCATAATGCCTGCTACATATGGGCTAAGATGAATCAGTTAAGCTTTTAGCCTGGTTGGACCATTTGTTCCTTTTCAGTTTGGTCAGGCACATAACCTAATTTAAAATATATAAACTAAAATCAGGTTGTTTTCTTTTGTTTTATTCTTTCTTCCTGCCAACATTCAGTAATGCAATATTTCATATTCTTACCTAGCAAGCTATAATCTAAGACATTAATGATATATGGACTTGATAGTATTTATTTAAAAATACATAAATAAACAC
Source organism: Chamaea fasciata (assembly GCF_029207755.1). NCBI lineage: Eukaryota > Metazoa > Chordata > Aves > Passeriformes > Sylviidae > Chamaea > Chamaea fasciata. Next base: position 64,903,540 of record NW_027094087.1, read on the forward strand.
ACTCCTGAAAAAATACAGAAGAAAGAGTACGCACCTACTACAAAGCAACACCTTTGAAAGATGAGTTCTTGTCAAGATAATACAGTGTGCTAATTTTCAAAAATGCAACTAATAAACAAAGAACTTAACTCTTCATGAACCTAATAATACCCTGATATTAGTAGCAGTAGGAGTCACTTCTCAGATTCCATATGCATGACCAACACTGGACACTAGACAGGGTTCACTATAAAAATAAATAAAAGGAAATTATTTTTGAGAAATTCTCTGCATGAAGGGTGCAGCTCAAGACAAGATGCACAGACAAGAAAACTGTATTTTCAGAACCATTCCTCATGGAATGGAGACAACTGGAAAGCTATTCACTCTATTCAGAAGAGCCATTTTTTTTCTGAACAAAATTAATTCTTCATTCAGTTAAATTGGGAAATTAACTGAAGCTAACAAGTAAGTTAAGGGGCTGAAAGGAAATTTGGACAATAACAATAAATAACTTTGCTTTGCTAAGTTTGCCCTACTAAAATAGCTAGAATGTATTTTCTTAAATAGGGAAAATGATTAGGCATATTAGTTATCTAAATTATGCCTAAAACAAGGATTTCAAAATAGATATTTTCCTTTTTTATTCAGAGGAAGCTCAGATATTCCTTCTATCCACTCTTCTACAAATACTCTGCGTGGTTTAGATGTTGATTACCTGTTAAGTTTTCCATCCCCATGGACGCACATGCGGTTTATAACTAGAACTGCGAAGCAGAACAGCAGCTCCACAAACCAATATTTGAACTTTTTATTTCACATAATAATTTCATTTAAGCCTAAGAATCTAAATTAGCTTCTAGTTCTAGTACACACTTTTAATCTTCTCAGTTTGTTTTTACACTTTTCACCCCTTCTCATTACTTCACTTTTCTCCCAGTGTGCTGGAGGCCACCTGGTCCTTCCACTTCATTTGTACCTATCTCCTCCTCCCAGATTTCAAAGACACCTGCTCTCTACCTTCTCTTATTTTCTCTCCAAGAGAACAATCTTTACACTTGTATTTGAGTAACTGTGTATGTTGGTATCTGAGTACTCACACACAGTTTATGACAATTTGCTTCACCATCACAGAGGTATTTTTAAAGCCTTTATTTAAAAGGAAAACAAAACCAATCATATAATCTCCTTATGCTACATGCACACATATTGTTGCTATTTACAGTAGTATGTGCCCAGGTGAACCTGTTCTTTGAACTGCAATTCATATTATTTCTAAATAATACCCTACTGATGCCTACTGAGCTGTACAGAAACACTGTTCACAAACATGTATTTATTGATGTTAAGGCTAGTACATACCTTCTAAGATTCAATGTATTTAGAAGATAAAAAACTTTAAAAAAAATCTAGACAAAGGGCCAAATTAAAAACAAGCCTATCTGAGGCCATTCTATTCCAGTATATACCAATCTTCCCTGCAGTCTTCTAAACATACCTCTCTGTCATTGAATTTCTGTTGCTGAGTTAATACTGTCTCAACATGATAAAAGGATCCAATACAATGAAATGGCATAACAAAACATTTTACAGCAGACACACACAGATGATTAAAGATTTAATCAACAACAACAAAAAGTTATCCTAGCTTTGAAGTATGCTTTAGCAAAACAAATTGTCCAAACAAATGAATAAAGTATACAGAAATAATTCTTTTTTGAAAAAGAACTAGAGTGGCTGATGGTTGCTTAAGAAATGGAAAAAAATGTTAACTACATTTTAAGAACGTGTTTATTAAAATAAAATATGATAGGAACTGCAGAGCATGGCAGAATTTATTGTGTATGTATGTTTTCCTTTTGTCACAGGGCACATGAAAGTATGAAATATTTTGCTTTCAAGCTTGTGTTCTGAATTACCTAAAGTCGATACCCAGCACACTGAGCAGGAGACATTGTTAAATTTCGCTCTGACACCATCATCTGTCACTCCACCTGTACTTTGAAAAATGAACTCTAAGCAATCAAACCACTTTCTTTCATGGAAAATATTAACTGGAGTCTACAAAACTAGCCTGAGAAGAAAAGAATGTTTTTGTAATAGTAACAACAGAACTGAATGCTGTGTAAAGGTCAGGTACAAAATAAAACTGAAAACATTAAGAAAAGGAAAAGAAATATGCAACTTTTTACACCAAATCAAGGACTTCAGAAAGAAGTTTAGAAAGATCACCATTTTAATAAAATATCTTAGTGTTAGGGACATATAATAATGCTACGTCTGAAACTTACCAACACTTGAATTCAGATCTCCATTTTCTGAGTCTGCTCCATGCTGGTTATTATTTGCATGATAGTTGGACATAGCTTCCAATTTGATTTTTTTCACTTTCATTGCTTCTGCTATGGCAGCATTGGTGGCAGCTGCTGCTGCTGCAGCTGCTGCTGTCAGACCTGCAAAGAAATATGAAAAAAATTTAATATTCATTATTCTATGAGTCTCCATTATTGTAGGGACTGTTATAATTCCTTCATGCTTGTTATATAAGAACAGAGAGCACTGCAGAATATTATTCCTCTTGTTGGTTTTGAAAATGATCAACTTTTTCAAGTAAAATGTTTCACAGCATATTTAGATAATTACTCCTATACATTCATCTAAACTTTAACTTGGTATCTAGTAAGTGCCTTCATAACAGAGTCACAACTAGATGCACCTACAAATATATGCCATCAAAATTCTAATTTAGCTTCAAAATGGTGTCCTGAATGTCTGACTGTGAATAGGTGAATATGCACATAACCATACTTGGGAAAAAAATTCCCATTAGATCTCTAATGTTAGATACACTAAAGGAAACAGTAAAAACAGGTCTATAATTTCTATTTCTGAGTACAAGATAGTACAACTCAGACATTTCTCATTTCATACATAAAAGCAAGGAGATGTAGCTGTTCTAGGAAGCATTTCTGAAAAAAAAAAAAACAATGCAGAACATTGTTTTGCTTTATCCAGACTTGAAGACCTTAAAGTATTTATCAATGAGAAGAGGAATTAAAAACCCATTTAATATCAATCCCAAAGCCATCTACAGGCAACTCAAGTGCTCTTCCTACCAAACCAAGTTTCTGCCATCCAGCCATTTACAAGCATGTTCTACAAACCCAGGAAAATTTCTCTTTATCAGAAGCAATTGGATAACTGGTCCAGTTCCCCAGTTACCTTCAAAACTCAAAATTAGATGCAGCTTTTAATCAAAGTCGCAATTTTTACCCTCTTCGCTGAGGGAGGGTAATTCTCCAGTGGTCCCCAAGCCCTACCGCTGCCCACCCAGATCCCTCTGCCCCAGCCTGGGTGGCAGCAGAGAGAAGCCAGTGTCAAAACTTCACAAGAGCTGCCTCCCACACACAACTGACGCGGGAGGCAGAGATGGAAATGACAGAGAGCTAAATCTAAGAAATAAAAGAGAAGGCAATAAAGCAGGTAAGTTTAATGCATTGATGCACTGTCAGCCCTCAGCCTGAGATACCACAAGAAGAAAACAGATCCTCAGTCATTTTGAATCAAGATTCTTGCCCTGAATGCGGAGAAGGCTTGAGAAACTCAGGGTAATTAGTTTAAAGGTGCCTGCTCGTCTGATTTTCAGCTACTCTGAGAGGTGTGAAGTGTCTTATGGATCTCAAGAGGACCTAACTCCCCACTTTACTATTCTAAGGCTGCTGTCTAGCATAGGAAGAGTGCAATTTAGCAGGAAAGACCAAATAAGCAAATAATCCCAGGCTGCTGAGGTAAATATTGCTAGCACCATTGCTTCCCAGGGTCTCTTGTTGTCCCCTTTGACTCCTTACATAGAAAACAAGTTCACTTTTGCCATGTTTTTGGCTAGTGATGGGGAGGGACAGAAGGCAAATTCCAGCAGGGGAAAAACAGAAGGTGAGTAGACATCAGGAAATCTATGAGGTGGTATAAGAGATGCCTTTGAATATATTATCGCTTGACTGAAGGTTGCTTTCCCTTATTGCTTTGCATGACCACATAAAGATTCCAGCCTCCCGACCCTCGTCACAGACTGACTTCTAACACCTCCAAGTGTAATGAGAATTACTGAACAAGTGATAATTACAGATCAATATTCTTTAGAAAAGTGCTGTTTCAGGTAGAAGAGGTACCAAAAGCCAAAAAAAACCAAACGAGAAGGTGAATAAATATAAGGGTTTACTTTTATTTTAGCTTCTGCTACTATCACAAATTGTGCCTGTTCTGATCTTAGAATGGTATTGACAATAACATGGATTGCTTCCAATTATATTTTTACCTTAGAGGAAGGATATGAAGCCATACATTATACAAATTTGGTTACAGTCCCTAAATTTGGCCACAGAAAAAGGGATGGTGCACCTCTGAACTTTGGTTTGCATCCGGTGCTCATTAAACAACACAATAACCTATACTTCCTTTTTTAATATATGTATACATCCCTGAAAAGCTAAACCTAGCCTTTTTAAAGAACAATTCTTTGGAGGAATATTCTGGTACATTATATTCAGTGACTAGAACAACAGGCCTCAGATTTTCGGTTGTGACTACATTTACAGACCAGCAGTTTTAAAGTACTTCCAAGTATTGGGGTAAATTACATACTAAAGAGACGCTGGACATAGAATTTGTAAGACCACCTTCAATTATTTTGTTTCACTAGAATAATGACGTGGATGCAGAACTCCTGAAATAAAAATTCTCTTTTGCTATAAAATTAAAGAGTATGCTTTGGTGCATCTCTTTGGATGGGTACTGAGAAACTAAAAGAAAAAATTGCTTAGTTCTGTAGAATGATTTCTGCAAGATAATGTTTGTGGTAAAAAATGATAATTTTATAAAGTAGTAATTTAACTAATAATTTCATTCCTTCTCTTATACAGTCATAGAAGTTCCTGAAATTATTACCTTGCTATATAGCAATTAATGGAAACCATACAAACCTGAAATGTGTGCCTCGTATAAGGAGGGAAATGAAAGGAATTATGCTCAGAATTCTAGTTTAATGATGGTCCCCACAGCAATTCCAGCTTACAGCACAGTTTATCCTTTACTGCTACTTTTTCCTAACACCTGACTGTGATGACATAGCAAAGCAAGTGGCAAGGGAGGCCTGAAGCCAGTAATCAGAGCCACTTGCTTTATAATCACTGGTGCACTGCGGTGTACTGGGATGTAGTACAACCCAGAAGTTCAGCACAGGGCCCACCTTATCTTCTTATCTCACTAGTGTAGGCAGGCAAATATATTATAAGCAGAAGTTAATACACTACTATGTATCTATATTTATAGTTTAAAATACTAAGTTTTAAAGTCGTAGCATGGGTATATACCCAGGGAAATACTTGGGATTTTTAAAAAAATTATTCTTTGAAAAAGCCTTTTGATATAAATATTATTTAGTATCAATATACTCTTACAATAATAAGCCAAGGAATTTCCAAGGTGTACACTTTTCTACATTACAGAAATGTTATCTTCAAAAATGAGATATCAAAACATAACCTACGAAGTCAACTGAAATGAAAAAAATAAGGATCACACCAAACGGCCACATAGGTATTTTTTACTCTTTACAAATATTTATTTGAACAGTTAAAAAATACTCAGGCCAAAATATTCAGTGGATTAAAGTCAATGGTAGCTGTCATTAATATTCTGAAATTGATAAGTTGTTTATGTCTGGCATTCTTCCTGCTGATTATGCAGTGAGACAGGCAGCTTTATAAATATCTCATCACTCCATCGTCACACAAATTTCATCGACAGTGCTCATGCACAGCTATTAGCAATATGAATCTAACCATTACAAGAGGAATGAAAATCGAACATGTGGCATTAATACGCAGTCCTGGTTCCTAACCATCTGATAGGCAGATGGTGTAAAGCGGATTCTCCAGCTGAAATGAAGGGGCACATCATTTAAAACCTTGTTTGCATTCTAACTGATATCAGTGCCATATTGATATACATGATACATCATGGCAGTATTTGAACAATCTAGTTTGTTTCAGTCATAAATGTTTACAGCCTTGTTTTTTATCTTTAGAAGCATGTTCTGAGGAGCGTATTTTTAATTTATGAAACCTATTGTTTACTTCTGTTGAACCAGAAGATTAGCAAAGAGCAGGAATATTAAATTACCACAACCACAGCAGTATAACTAAGATGGATGAATAAAGTATGGTTTTTCAATATGTTAGTAAAGGAATTAAAAAATTAGCCTAGACATTTTATGCATTAAATACATTTATTCATTTAAACCTTACAGCTTTTTTCCCATGTGACATACTTAGAACTTTAATGCTTTATAAAGCCATTCATTTAAATCTCTTACTGTGTGCAATTAATCTTGTCCAACAATTTAATTCAAAAAGCAAAACATCAGAAAGTAAAGTTCGATTCAACCATCACACTTCTGAAGTAATCTCCGTATTGCTGACAGTTCCTATAGACTCATCAGCAAAAGTCTGTTCAAGGTGTCTTGCAGGAGCCATGTGAATTTGAATTACAGCTCAATTGAACGCTTGCCAAGCCTTAGTAGGAACTCAGGAACAAGAAGCAGAACACCAAAAGAGAGCGTGAAGGATCCTTTCCTACTAAGTAAGGCCTTCTCTCTTCTGTCACTAGATTACTTTGGCCTGTTGGGTGTGTTTGTAGCTGTTAATTATGTTAATAAAGTTGCAGCCTGCTGTCTCTGCCAAATATAATCATAAGCTTTCCCCTGCCAAGTCCTAGTCTAATTTACACCCGTGCAACTCTACTGAAGTCAGAATTTCGTGGGTGAGAATGAGACCAGAAGTATGCCCAGTATGTGTGGTCTCTAACACTGAAAAATGAGTGAACAAAACAGAAAACAATGACAAAAACCCCAGCATCTTCAGAAAACAATTCTGTTTTAAAAGCAAAGTCCCCGAGAGAGCTGTCATATATCATGACAGATTTTCGAAATGTATACGAATTACTGGTGGGCACTAAATCACATCCAGGGTTTCTGCCTTCCAACAAATAATATTGCCTGCCTGCCGTAAGAGAAAGCTCTTAAAACTTTCAGTTTTGATGGGGTGAGCAGCTTACAATACACACTATTTGTGAAGCAAAATAGAAAAGGACCTGTGAGTGGAAGTTTTTCAGCCTTGAATATGTCTCAAAACAGACATTTTTTAATTGCAGGTCTAAATTTCATCCTGGGACAAATTAAAGAATTATTTAAATAATTGATCTTAATTCACTTTTAACTTTCTTCACATAATTACGCCTAAGAGTAATAACAATTCCTAACAGTGATTCCAATAATTTCCTTAATGCAACTATTAGCTTCCTTTATATTTTATTTTTATATTTGTATATATATATATACTTATGGGTACTTAAAAAAATCAGTAACATGTATGTATTCAAATAAGCTCCTTCTTTAGGACTTTCAAAACATTTTCAAGAAACTTTACCTCTGTCATCACAGAACAGGCAGAAAACCAAAATACAACTGTCAGCAGTGTGCTATATTTAATTTCATTTATTTGCTGGAAACTTCATTCTGCAGAAACACTTTACTTACTGCATGGGAGGAGTTCCAAATCTCATCTCAATTCTGAAAGAACTCCATTATTTCAAATTAATGCTTAATCCTTTTTCTTCTAGTTTATTTCAATGGTACTGACTTGAAAATAATTCAAGCCCTTTCCTGATTGAATATCAGATTTTGTATTGTGGTTCTTACTTCGGCAAAAATCCTACTAAAATCTGACAAAAAGTCTGACTCAGAAAGAAAGGCAGGGTTACCTCCTAGGACCTGACCCCGATCACTGCAGGTTATTGCACTGGTTTCACAGGTTTCAGCAGTTCAGGTACAAGTTTTTGGTAGCTTATTATGCTGCTGCCTAGTTATTTCAAATGAAATAGGATCCTAACCTTAGTCTCTGATCTAATGGGTGCTTTATATAGTGTGATACATAAAACAAGAAGGGGAAAGCAATCTGCAGGAGGACAGAGGTCTGATTACATAGACTGGATTGCAGAAAGGAGAACTTCACCACAATGTTCCGCTAAAATATACTGAGTTTCACGAGAAGAAATCTTTATGTATAATGCATGTCCAGAATTTCACAGTTATCCAGAAACCTTATTTCTACTAAGCTGTCTGGATTGATCCAACACAACAAGCTTGGTATACCCTAAAAATTTCATTACCTGTTATTCTGGGATAATCAAAAAATTCTTGTCTGGTCCCCCTAGCTATATTTTCCTGATCAGCTAGAGTGGTTCAGCACAAACTGCTCATCTAGATAATTTTTTTAGTATCTCTTAAAGGCCTATTATTAAGGGCATCAAATTTATGAGGAAAAAAAAAAACCCTGCACTTAAAATATTGTTAAAGAAGAAATACTCAGAAATAAAATCATCCGTGGTTAAGACTAGTGCAACTAAACTGAAACTGACAGTCTTGCACTGGGAGAAAACCAGTGTATGTGAAGCTCAAACCATCTGTTGTTCATCAGTCTAATCAGACCTTTTTCCTGTAACTACTCCTAACTTGTAATATGAATTTTGAGGCCTGGGTATAGCATTTAAGATAAACAAGCAAAAGAGCTAAATTTTTGCAGTAATGTTCAAACCTAAAAATCTTTCTGGTTAAGATATGCCTCCACAATTAATAACACAGTTGCAGAAATAAAACACTGACGTAGAAAGCAGCAGTGTCCTTTTGTTTTATTAACACTGCATTTTTTGAAATAGATCTACTATGAGGCCAGACAATGCTTCAAAAAATGTGCAAATGGAATTATTTTATTACTAATATTTGCCATTTATGGAACTGATTGACTTACATTCCATTAAGTTATGCTTTATATATATTCCTTTGTACTGAAGAGTAAAAAAGTGAAATCACGAAGTGCATTTCAAATGCCACACTAACTGTTACAGCTTCATGGGGCTTTGTAATCTATGAATTTATTATTAGCTTGGTGCAATTGTGACAAAATTAAACAATGTCTGTTGCATAACTGCTTGGCTATACTGCAATTTTAAGCAAGAGTTTAAAATCCTACTGGAATGCACACAGCAACAATACAATACAATTAAGAGAGAACATTCTTTCTTAAACAACAGTCATCTTTTCAAAAGCAATAGATTCTCAGTTCTCATTCACTCTGTTGCATTATTCATTTCATGTGCAACCTCATGCTGGACCATAAATTGTTACTTTATCTAATCAAAGGCGACTTAACTCCACAGAAGGTCAAAGGTTTAATTTTGTGAAGTATTATCTTACGCTATGAGTTTAACGGAAAATAGAAGAAGAAAAACAGCCAAGAAACTGGTAATAAATGAACCTTTATTGCCTCAGGCATTGGCCTAGTTAATAAACTTTCATTGAAGGTTTCTTTCAACTGTTATGGACAATGAGGTAAAAAAAAAAATCTTAAATTACAGCCATGTGTGACTTTTAAAGCAGGCATTCTTTTTTATCTCAACCTTCCCAGCTTAGGAAAAAGACAAAGAGATTGTCTCCAATTTCTTAACCAAAAATGTATGCTTCTAAACAGATGAAAAAGTGCAGATCAAGCCTTTTAAAAGCAGAGGTCAGCTTTGAACAATATAAAAAAAATACTTTTCCTTAAGTGTCAAATCCTGATCCACAGTCTCTTTAACCGAATAGTATGCAGTTCCAAAAAAGAAAAAAAAAAAAAAAAAGATATGTGGGAAGGCAAAACACATATCTACTGACAATATATTATGCTAACAATGATGGTTGGTTCCTGAAAGACTTTCTGTTTTACATTTGCATTGCTAGAGTGCAATAATGGCTCTTCTTTAATAGAATGACTTATTATGGGAACAACTTCCCTGCACTTTTTACAAATAGAAGTTCTTTTCTTCTTTTCATGTGTATTATCTCATGTTCTCACAATACTATTCTTGCTGTTAGGAGAAATTAAAAGGTTTAACATAATGACAGTTACTGGTGGTTATTGGTGCTCAGTGAATTTTCTTCATTTAATGTTCTTAGATTTTACTAACTACAATGTCTTTTTATTGACATACTCTTTGGGACCAGTTTAGAGAAGTGTATTACAGTTTTTGTTATACAGTCAAAACCAAGAAGACCAGTAGTACTTAAAAAAGCCTTAGCCTTTAACTTTAGTCTAATTTATAGCTAGATGGACACAACTAATTAATTGTAACAGTGCTACAATTTAAAAATACTGAAAAGACGTGTTCATGCCTGTAACAGCAGTAATGTAGCTAAATACTCATAATCTTTCAACCAGCAGGAGCTTTTGTAGGTTTTTTTTTATAAACTTAATCCACAGCTTGACACAGATCCTGGGGTAATGGCACACAGTTCTTTGATTAAACTAATATCTAAACACTGCTGAGGCAGTCTGATGGCCCCGTGGAAGTGTCTCCCCACTACTTCCAAACTCAGCCTTGCAAACAGAACCGCCAAATTCTTTCCCATAGACCCACGTGTCTAATCATGTGAGTGAAATTTAACTTATCCATGTGTGTGTAAGTATTTGTGGCATTAGAACAAGATCAGAATAAAATGAGATTTTAGCTGTGGACCACAATGGCGCAATTTTAGCTTTGACAGCCTTCTGGAGGAATGGATGTGCCCCGAGAGGGACCTGTTCACTGCACTGAGTCCACACACTGAAGAAACAGCCCACTAATATTAAGTCGAGGTGTTATCAAAGCCTTTGTGGCCTTTATGGCTTTTGTCCTAAAGCAACATTTTTGCCCAAAGAAAGGAAGATTTGATTCTTGCTTCCGGTGCACTTCCGTCTGCAGCTACAGACTTATTTCAGGCTCCTGCCATCCTCAGGAAGTGAAAACAGCATTATTCCTAGTCATCAAAAGAGAAGGCAAGGAATTCAGGGCTTTAGCTAAGATGAAATATTATCACAGTTGCTGAATAGAGCAGTAGACCTTCAGTAAATGTCTAAAATATAAACTACTATTTCAAGATACTTTAAATAAAGTTTCCATTGAATTATTCTTTAATGGTATTAAAATTTACTATACACATTAAAAAACCATAAAATATGTGTAAAGAACAATTTTTATCCTGTTTTGTTTTATTTAGCTTTAAAGCAGAGATTTTTTGTATTCTCTTGCCCCTAAAAAGAAACCTTTATAACACAGTACACTTTAAAAAGTTCTATTACTGTTTTCTGATTATCTCTCTCTGTTTGCAGTGTGCAAAGCAGGTTGTGCCAAGCATTAGAAAGACAGGAGTCAATATAACACTGGAAAAAAAATCCCAGAAATCCACTGGCTATTTCAAGACATATGTACCCTTGTTTTAACACAGCAAGCTGAGTAAGAGAATTTTCACATTTCTGAATGTAAAGAATTCACCTGTAAGGGTCAGGAGAGTCCTCTCTCCTTCTTCATTCTTTTATACACTAGAAGTGTTGTAACTTCAAGGGCTGCACTGTGGCTTTGGGGCTCTTTTTTTTCCCTCTCTTTTTTTTTCTTTCCTTTTTTAAGTTTCGTCAGATCCATTATGCATTACTCTGTGCCAGAGGCAAGGCATGGGGCTAAATGTACTGTTACAGCACAGTGATAGCAGAGTTTGTACTGTGATGCAGAACTGTGATACTGTACAAAGTAGCTGTGATAATGACTCAGAGGTAACACTGTGTAGTCCTTTTTTCAGATGAAAAGGCAGTCAATTGTCACAGACAGTCCTCTCTCACCTTTATGCTCCAATTGTTGCACAAGGTAACAGAACACTAAATCCCACAGGTAGCACCCTGGGTGCTGACCAAGGCATTAGAAAAATGTTTTTCGGTGGCATGTCACATCTGAAGACAAAGCATCTCTTTCCAATACAAACTATGGCACAACTGGGGCATGATGTGCACTTATGTTGTGTCCCAGCAATTCATCAAAGCATAGATATTAGGACAAATTTATTCACTGAAAGAATGGTTAAGCATTGGGACAGGCTCTCCAGGCAAATGGTGGAGTCACCATCCCTGGAAGTGTTCAAAAAGTGAATAGATGTGGCACTTTTGCACAGTTTAGTGGGCCTAGTGGTGTTTGTCAAAGGTTAGACTTGATGATCTTGGAGGTCTTTTCCAAACTTAATAACTCCATATTCTTTTTTTCTTCTAAGGCCAAGTTATCACCCCAAATCAAGGGAGTTCTCTCACACCCAGAGTGTTCAGTGAATACTGAAGTTCATTCAGAATACTTTTATTTTGTATGTCAGAATTGCCTGCTACACAAAAAGTAAACATCTGAAGACTGTTAAGGACATTAAAACAAAAGTGTGGTATTAATAATGGATACATTAATACTTCACTTGACTATAATACAGAAATAAACATGCAGTAGCTTTTCTACAGTTCCTACCATATTGGCGTAATTGCAGTTCTACATTATGAAGACCTGCAGACGTTTGTAAATCCAGATTTACATACACGATCATATGTATTGATCCAAAAGGCATATTTCTTTGAAGCCAACAGATTGGTACCACTGTCTAACAGATTATGAATAAATATTGAAAGGTCATCAAATAGGCAAGCACGAGACAGCCCCAGCATTTTCTTTGGCAGAAACCTGAGAAATCCGCATGATACACTATGCAAAGGAGACATTATATGTTCATTACTAGCAATATTTTAGGAAAGAAAAAGTTTTATGTTGGTAGTGTCTACAAAAAGACAAAATATGATGACAACAATTATTTCATAGATTCCATGTTTTTTAGGGAGAACTAGATTATAATTTGCAGCAGATAATTTAATTAATCTTTTCTTCATCCATTAATGAACAGGATATCAACAGATTTGGATTGTCACAAATCTATCTGTTACTGGAAATCACTTTTCTCCACCTTCTCAATGCTCGCACAAGTGCAAAATGGGATGTGTGCTTTCTAATTTCTCCTCCCTCTGGGTGACCTTCTTTCTGATCGTTGCTAAATTCCAAGTTTTAGACTTATTTGACATTCAGATTGGCAAGATGAACTGCACATTTAGCACAGAGTGAGTAATAGAAATAACTGGCAAAATATTAATTAGTATCTGGATAATAACTCACTATTTTTATCCCAACTACAAGTAATCTAACTTCAATCAGCTACAAGATGCAACCTCAATACGTAACAATGGAAGTATAAACATTCCAAATGAATTTATTTTTCAACACAAAAAATATATAGCCCATATAGTGTACATGTATTTTTTTGTATTTTCTACATATTACTGGTCTTCAACATAATGACTTCTAGACTAAAATTTACAGTATGAATAATTTGGAAAAAAAAAGAACAGGACCACTATTGTTACTTCATCTTAGAAATCAGACCATCATTCTAGTAATTTGATACTAATGTTGACTTGCAGTCACTTTGGAAGACATACAGATAACTAATAAGACTGCAAGTATAAAACATTGATTATAATCAATATTTGTCACTGCATAGCCCAAGAACTGGTGGATATTTTCCAAAGTGAAGCATAAATTATATCTGAAACCATGTCTATGGTATGCATAAAATTTACAGGAATGAAAATTACTGGATTTGATGCAATTTCTTATATTAAATTGCTGGGTTTCTTTAAAATTGAATTCTTAATCACTATTTAAGACATATTAAAACACAGGAATTGCTTTTGAAAGGATGCAGACCTATAGTTAGATTTAATTCTGTGGTGTACTAACAGCACATAACATTAAGGAATTTTTTTTTCTCCCAGTGCCCTAAGATGTAGCAGATATGGACTATAATTGAATCATCCAGACTGGGCCTCATCCTGAGGCCTGTAGAGGCTTGTGGCACAGATAGTAATTAGAGCCAAGTGTGTGTCGCATTTAGAAATTTCCACTTAAGGTGTTGCTAAGGGTCAAAGGGTTTCATAGTAGTTAACAAGTATAGTAATTGGTGTGGACATAGTAGCTACCTTAAACAGTTTATTAAACAATGAGTGTTTGCATTCTTCCCTGTGCCTTGTACCAATGAGAATGTATCTGTAAGTGTAAACTATATAGAGTGTATAAAATCCACCATCTGACACAGAGTAAAGGAGAAACATAGCAGTAATCATACAGATCGGACCTGCGTTTGCTCTGCCGACTTCCTTTCATTATTTTGGGGTTCCCCTGCAACTTCGCTAAGAAGTTTACGAGACATTTCTAGAATTCTCTTTGCTTGCTCTGCTCTCTAATTGGTTGAATTAGTCACATGTTATATTTATTTGCCAGGCTTGAAAAAGAGTAATTCCTCCATCTATTGAAACAGATTTTCTACAGCGATAACAGGCCACAGGAGGATTATATTTCATCTAAGCTGCATACTAACCATATTTATATGTGTGTGTATACATATATATATATATATATATTCAGTGAGGTTTCATGCAATGAAGGCAGATGAATCAACACGATTCTGTCCTTCCAGCAACAATATTTAATAAGGATGGCATATCGTCTACAGAGACATTCATACATGCACCAGGTAGTACCATGATCAAATCTCTGTGTGTAAATGCAGTTGTATTTACATTTTTCTTTTTTTGCTGTTGACGTCCTGCCTTTCTCAACTACAGCTAACACATTTCAAAAGAGGCAGTGTTGTCTCAACTGACCATGTTTTTGAAGAAAAATATTTACAAGTAGTTTTTTCTATTCTCATGTTTTTTTCTAAAAAAGCTTACATTGCAGGAAAACTTCAGTGAATATTAGCAAATGTTCTACTTTTACTGGAAACTGCTACCATTCAAGCATAAGTGATTGATATTCCTCATATCAAAGAGCATGAAATATAAAATTAGTTGCAAAATGGCTTCAGTGCATGGAAAAAAGATTGCCTCCTACAATGCTGATGATATACTAGAATTTTGGATGAATTCATATTTTCGATCTCCTAAACAAACAGTTGTCATTCCTCACCAAACTAACAGGTTGCCAGAAATCCAATTGTATCCTGGGCTGCATCAAATGAAGCATGGCCAGCAGGTTGAGTGGAGTGATTCCCCCTTTCTACTGGGTTCTTGTGAGACCTCAGCTGGAGCACTGTGGTCCAGCTGGGGCCCACAACCTAAGGACATAGACCTGCTGGACTGACTCTAGAGAGGAGTCATGCAGACAAACAGAGGGCTGGAGCACCCCTCCTACGAAGTCAGGCTGAGAGAGTTGGAGTTGTTCAGCCTGAAGAAGACTCCAGGGAGACCTTACAACACCTTCCATTAACTAAAGCAGCTACAAGAAAGCTGGAGAGGGACTTTTTACAAGGGCATGTAGTGATAGGACAGGGGTTAATGGCATTAAGCTAAAGAGGTAGGTTTAAATTAGGTATTAGGAAGACGTTTTAAACGGTGAGCATGATGGGAAAGATCGTCCAGAGAATGTGGATGTCCCATCCCTGGAAGTGTTCAAGGCCAGGATGCATGGGGCTATGAGCAACCTGGCCTAGTGAAAGGCCCCCCTGCCCATGACAGAGGACTTGGAACTAGATGATCTCTAAGGTCTGCTTCAACACAAACCATTTTGTGATTCTATGAAATATTAATTTTATCAAGAGGATCAAATTTTTTTTGCATCCATTTGCAGCATCAGCTCACCTTAACCTTGGAGTTTTTTAAAAAAGAGATATTTTAATGAACATTTTTACTTCAAGCTACCATATAAACAAAAAATAAACTTCAGTCCATTTCAAAGCACCTACTTTTGTTCTGTGTCTCCCCAAACCAGTCCTCCACTAACACAGTGTTTCACACAAGTATTCACAGAAGCAAATACACTGCAAAATGTCATTAACACAGTGACTTCACCTCATATTAACTTCCTTTTTCTCATCCTAAGTGTTCATATAAAATGCCCAAATGCAAATTATGGGAGATACTTTTTCCAACAGTAGGATTGTGCTTTTTGACAGATTATGAGAACAGTTCTTTTGGCAGCTTTAGGAATCACCCTGGGTCAGTTGCTTGGGTAGACTGCTGACGGCCTCAGTATCCTGTTTGTCATTTTCTTATAATTTATCTTCAGTTAGTAGCAAATTTGATCCAAAAAGATCATAACCTGGCACCTACAAGGCCTATGCTTAACCACATGTGCCAAGCATACCTTCAACAGAAGTCCTTATGGTGGTAGCAAGAAGAATCTGAAGACATATTGAAAGAAAGTATCTGAGTAATATCTTAATCACTTTGTTCACCCTTTCAGTTAAAAATACCAGAAGAAATTAGAAAAAGAATAAGAAATTAGAGGCCCTTGAATTTTAATTCTGAGATTACCAGAAAGTATCAGATGTCATCTACATTTTAATTCTATTCCCCTTTGCCTATTAGATGGAGGTAACTCTTCTTTACTCTACAGAAGGATTATCAATACAAACCCGTCAAGAGTTGTACAAAGCTTTAAAAATAAAGAAAGTGCTAAGCATGCATTAATATTGTTTTCAGCCCTTGTTCTCAATCTGTAAAGTCAAACAAAGTCCATAAATGCAAGGTAGGTTTGCCTAAGAAGTGAGGGCAGCAGTCCAGTGCAAAGTGCACACGGATAAAAATCCACAAAGGAACTATGAAGATGAAACATTGCTTTCAATTTTACCATGCATCTTAAAAGGTCACAAAACACTTTTGAGCCTATTTGAGAAAGAATAGGAAATAAATACTTTTATTAGTTTTGCTGGGGTGTTTTTCTTAAAACCATCAAATTAACAGATAAAAGGTTTTACCAACTTGAATTTCAAATTAGCATATGGTCAATTCAAACTCTGAAGCAGGTGGGGCATAAGATTAATCATTTAGCAATTAAAAAAAAATCAAAACACTTTTCAATTTCTGATGATTTGTCAAAAATTCTTAATTCCATGAAAGCTACTTAAGGCTTTATTAAAACTAAATTTTAAAAAAATCTCCATCCTTCTGTTTTCACTTGATCTAGTTAAGTGTTAAATGTGCTTTTCCTAAATCACTGACAACCATCAGAAGGAATATAATGATTTTTCCTTATGTTTGTAAAATGTGACTAGTTATTTTTTGTTGACCGCAAAGGAAGTACTATTCTGAAAAACAGGATATTAAAGATTAAAAAATACATTTTTAATCTAATTTTCCTGAAAAGTTGTCAGATTTTTTTTAATAGCCTGAAAAGGAAAAGGAACAATATGATTACCTAATAATCTTTCCATCCTTTACAGACAAGAAAAAACAGGTGTATATTTAACAACTATTTCAGGTTACCTGTTCAAGGATATAGTGGAATAATGCTTAATTTTTTATCACTACAATAATCTTGAGTTGAGAGCTTCATAAAAGTATATTCTGAAGTTTCTTTCTAATCCAAAAGTGTACACACATGAAGGAGAAAATCAATATTTGTTTTCAACAGAGAAATAATAATACTGGGAGAAATCCTCATGCAAAGGTCCATCTAGCATAAATTAATTAATTAAAGCCTGATGAGGTCAACTGCCTCTTCAGCTGTTGATGCATTTTTCCAGCTACACCGGACCAGTGAAACCTGACATAGACTTTGCTCCTCTAAAACACCTTCATGTATAATATCTGACAACTATGGAAACTTTGCAATTAAGTCTAAGTCAAAACTGTTATTTTATTTGTTCAAATGAATTGTTCCAAAAGGTCACACATACTGCACGCCACCCAAAGAGTATTTTCTTTGACATGCTACTGCCTAATTGAAATATGTAAGTATCTTCTCACTGTCTCAGAATTTCATTGGTAGCCAAACACAGACCTTAGAACAGGTTCGAGTAGTGCCTTAAACCAGAGTTTATTCAAATAGAACTATTTCTATTTCAAATTATTATGGTATGGCTACAAGAAGCAATTAAAAATTCAATATATAAGTTCTAGTTTCCAGTTTCTATATTCCAAAATATATCTGCAGATACATTTTGGAACCCTGAACAAATAAATACCATTAAACAGCACACACTATCCTCAACAGCCCTAGAGAAGAAAGAAATGATGATTACTCTTGCAGGTCATGGTTGGCAAATACTGGCAGTTTTGCCGGGGGTAAGTGGCAAGGTGAAGCCATGAACTGTGGCTGTAGTCATCTAGTTCCTAAAACATGAAACATTTTGCATACACCTAATCTTCTAAATATAAAGCCTGTGAGATTTCCTGGGGTTTTTGGTGATCTTTTTAAAAATAATATACTATATATATCTACATACAATGTGCTTTTTTAAAGCAATGTAATATATATCTTGCAGTTTTAGTATATGCTGTTCATGTTCTGCACTAATTGTACATTATCTTATGCATTTATCTTCTTTATTTTTGTTGTAATTATTATTTTCACCTTCATTCTTACCTATTAAATGGATGAATGTGGGGAAAAGAAATTGAAAAAATATGAGAAATGTATTTTGCAAATATCAGTATATTTTTACTAATATTCAAGCTTCATTTTCAGAAAACTTGTTATTTTAAAGCTAACTGCTTAAAAGGTTTTTTTTATTTATTTCCTACTGGACTATATTTTTTAAAAAAAATAGTCTACCAGATAGGTTAATTCTGATAATAAATATTTATCCTACATCTTTGTGTTATGTTACATGGTATACCTCTGGGTAGCTTTAGAAACTGATATGGAGCCAACACAGTAGAGAGAGAGATTTGAAGTTCAGAAGCTGCTGACATTGGGCATTAGACCATAAGTAGGTCAGAATAAACACTTAACATTTAAATTTAAATATAATATTGTGTAATACAAGAAGATCTATAGAGCCATAATGTCTGAATATATTAGGTATGATGATAATACTTCTATCGATTTCAGTCTGTTAAAATAATGAAACTGGATTACACAAATCAATTCTTGGAATACAACACAAAAGCATATATTATTTGCTTTGCACTTTCAAAATAGGCTTTTCAAGTGAGATTGACTGCAACTATTTTAGACTTGTACTAAAAACAAGCGTTAATTTTCTCAACATCACCTAAAATACAGGCTCATGGTAGTCTTTTTGTTATCTTACGGTTGACAAGCTTAACAGTCCTTTAACCATCTAACAAACAGCTTTCTCCATGTGATCAATTATTTAAGACCTACTCTTACATCATTACTTCTGCAAGGAGAGGAGGTGTTTCAATAGGAGGATCTACCATTAAAGACAATTAACAAGCACTCCATTTCCTTTGGCAGAGGGAAGACACTCACAAAATGCTGTAAAACATTCAAGAATGTAGTTTCTGGTGATGTCTTTGCAGTTATACAGAACTAAATATTTCATAACTTCTTGAAGTCTAACAAAAAACAAGGCATTGGCTTTTCAGGCTGTCAGGAATGATGTTTTGTTTTCCAACAAAGTGCTCAGTATATGTTAAATTATTTCTACTCCAGATGGGAATCAGACTGTACTCTTGAAATTATCCTGCTATAAAAACATTGAGAAGATTATGTTTGCCCAATATCACTATTACGGTCACTAAACAAAAACGAAGACTAAGGCGTTTTTGAGAATGTATGTTACAAAAATAAGTGGTGATCCAGAACATGGAATACGATAAATCTGCAAAGCACAAAGCGTGCATTCAAACCTGAAGTGTGAAGCAAAGAGGAATTTGCATTGTGAATGCAATAAAAACTGTAAATCAGTTCCTTAAAAGCAGAAGACAACAGTCTGAGTTAAGGCTCAGTTAGGTTGCAGGCACCACAGCCTAACGGGGTGTGCAGAATACTACAGATTTCCATCCTGGCATAGCAAGTTACAGATCTGCAATGGAGAGTCACACTCCTCTGTTGTTACCAGGAGGTAATTATACAACAGTATTTCTAATGATGGAGTCCCAGAGCAATGCTTCTCCTCTTCCCAGTGGAAAATATCTTTTGAAGCAAAGAGTGGCTGTGGGATTCAAGAGGAGGGAAAACACATACCATAAAATATAATTAAAAATTGTGGAGGCTGCCTATGACAAGAATAACCATAAAAAACAGATACAAACCAGCTGGCTGTTAACAACTCCTGAGTTATAAAAATCTTAACCTGCTGTAAAGCACTCAATTCGATTTACATAACCACAGAGCTGACATTCCTTTTAGGCTCCTCTGCTGGGGATTATTTTGACATGTTTTAAGGCAGCATAAAAAGCAACTGTGAAAGGAAGACATGTATCATCTTACATAAAAATTCATTCTTGCCTTAAGATTGGACTTACACGCTTTAATCCCAGCGTCTTTACTGAAACTGGAAAATATCTTCAATGGCTACTGGTGATTCAATTTTATAACATTATCCCTTTGGTGCTCATATTTTTGATAAGTTGATAGTGCATGTATACACACAGACAAACAGAAAAAAAAAATCTATACAATCACAGAAGCTTAAGTTTTGCTGTTACTGCACAAAATATTAACTCCACTAGAACCCACTACAGAGCACAGCATATCTAGTCTGAGATAGATTATGTTGCTTAAGATTGCAACTGGCCTTTGCTAAACAAGAAAAGCATTTCTTAGGAACGTAATGATGCAGACAGCATTTTACACAACTAACACAGCTTGCTGTAGGGAATTAAAATAAACAAAATAAAACAAAATCAATCTTACACTGAGTGAAGTTTTGATGTATAAGTGCTGGCAGCTTACATTGCCCAGAGCACAGAACGAGTTTTGCCATTTGATAATTTGCTTGATTCACTGTGCTGCCTCATGCAGGGCATTTTATGCCTGATTTATGTTTAATCGAGTCACCTGCTTAATGTTAAGGAGGGTCACAGTTAGATAGAAGGGTTATGACCATATAAGGCTTTCAACATCTTCCAGTTTGACATAAGAAATGGGTGTAAGTGTTAGAGGTCAACCTTTTTCTTTTATTTTGATTTAATGTTCTCTATGGAATATTGCATAAAACATTAATGCACCACAAAACCAATTTGATTCCCTTTTGAAATGCAGAAGGCAAATATGGATTAAGAGACTCAAAACACTGACAAAATAAAAAAAAAGCAATCTAGGGTCTAAATGATCATGTATATGTGAGGGGTTTTTACGGCTTATAAGGTACGTCCTTACTTATACAAAAATGAATATAAGTTCTCCCTTTAGTAGATAAGCAATCAAATTTATTCTGGTGTGTCAGAAAAATAAAGACTTTAAAGACAAAAGGACCATAAACTTTTAATATAACTGAGGTGTTCAGGTTTATTATTCAGGCTAGATATTCATGCTTTTAAGCATATATAACTGGATATTAGAATTATCAACATTTTCTTTGCAATAATGATATGAAAAATTACATCTATATTTAATAAATAAAATTAGATGTGGAAAACTACTGCCGACTAGAGAGCTTAGACACATCTGATATTTCTCTCAGTGTTTCAACATGCTGAAAGTACTGCAGGACATTATGAATTCTGAGAGTAAAATTCTCCCATATAGCACTGAAAAAAAAAAATAAACACAGCACCAAATAAGGTATTTGAAGATGCACTTTTAAGGAGGAACTATTACAGTTAGCAAGTGCAGATGAAATTCAGAACTTACAGTTTGGAGAGATTTATCAGTCTTTTAAGTGCACTAAAGTATGTATATGTCATGCCATTAACACAATTACCAGAACCCAATAACAGACACAATTTACAGTGAATCCAGAGGTATATCAAAAGTTTCAGTCCTTGGCTAAAATGTGATTTGTTTGCCTGCAAAATTGTGTGTGTGATATACAACTTCTTGTGTGAATGAAAATAATAAATATTTCCCTATTTATTTTTCATTCTATACCCAGAATACGTTAAGCTTCGTGAAATATTTTAAAACATACCAATAATTTCCAAAGATTCATTTGACAGACCATGTACATACAGAGTTTTGCATCCACATATTTAAAATAATTTACCTACACTGACAGCCTCACCCAGCTAATTTTAAAATAACCTTCTAAAATTTAATCATTCAGACCAAACTCTTCATCTAGGTTGCCTACAGTCAATGAAGAGACGCAAGCATTTCCAAAGGGTGATTCAAGTTGGCCTATTTTATACTGAGATGTATCACTCTCTAGAGATGTCTGCTACTTTCCACTGGCTATGAACGGGATGACTTGTTAAGATTTCAACAGCTACATTTCAGACATATTAGCAGATGAATCTCCTCCTTGACAGCTAACTTCTTACACAGCTAAAGCTGGGGAAAACTAAATTCTTTTCTCAGATAGTAAAAATACAGTGAAGGTATTTACCTGTATGCCTGCCATTTCTATGGAAATGTAATCAATCTACTATTTTGGAATTCTATTTCTAGGTATATATTTCCTTTAAAATTAGTTTTCTGCTCAGAAAGAAAACTACTACAAAACCATCTCAACTTTACACTTGATTAAAAATCTCTGCTTTATAAAAGTGTAAAAAACTTTAGTCATAAACTCAGAAAAATAAAGAAAGTCTCAAAATTATACATGCTTTGTATTGTTCTGTAAGAAGAAAACTATTTATATTAAACACTCTTTCTTTCCTTCTTTCTTTCAAGAACTCTGTTTTTACAGAAATATTTTAAAAATAGGTCCTGATGGACAAAACAGAATAAGATCCACTTTAAATGCTACTAGTTACCATGCCAGGTTTTTTTTATACCCCCAGTTCTACTTCCTATTAAAATCAAATTATGGAGGCAAACTGATTTCACAGTATAAATACTCACCTTCTAATCAAAATCTAGATTTAATGCCAGAGTACATTTGCTAACAACTGCAAAGCATCTACAGAATTGAGTACTCTCCAGCTGGATTACAGGCACAATCTGGCCCACATCAGCAGCAACTGGGTTATCAGTAGGAACCCTACTGAACAAGACACTTAGTGATTGGTCCCGAAAGTTATTTCCATGTCTTTATTTAGTGATAGAAATCAGCTGCAAAACAGGACAGCAGCAAATGTCCCAGGCACTTTCATATAATATGGAATCTACCACACGACTGTGCTGTTCATCGCTGCATAGAAAAACTTGAAAATATGAATTCATCAGAGCATAGAGAGGATCTAACACACACTCAGAAAGATGCAGTTCCATTCACTGAAGTAACCTACACGGATGATACTCAGTGCTGATTATAGGCCTATTTATTTAATTTAGTGGAGCATAGTAGTGAGATATCTGAATTAGCACGTTCACATACATGCACTCATACACTACAGAGGTATTAACTCTGGAATGGAAACTCTTTCATCATGTTATAATGGTGATGCACCCAGGATGACAAGGAATAGTCTCTTTTAGATTGTAAATATTCCCTTAATTCCTCCTTCATCAAGGAAGTGTCAGACCAAAGAGGGAGAAGTATCTGAAACTATTTCCTACTTTGAAGAGAACTCATGAAAATCTGCCCGCTTTTTCTGTCCTTCTGGCTGTCAGGTCAGGCTGAAGCTGTTTTAATTCTGTGTCCAGAAAGCTCTGTTCTGTGTGCTGAAAGTAGCACACACTCTAACTAAAGTGCTCTTACATAGTATATTTCACCAAAAAAAAAAGTAGATGGCAACAGCATGAAATAGTGTGGAATTCTGAAAGCTTCAGCATCAATGAGATGCCCACCGTCCATGCTGGTAAGAATTATGCAATTCCAGCTCTATATATCAAATGGCAAACTTATATTAAGAAAGAAAGAATTTATTTTTTTAATGAAATTGGCAAAGTGTTCATTAGAATTAAAATTTTAAAAGAACTGTGAAAAGTCTCTTTATAGATCTTGAAACAGGATAGGGTTTGTGAACAACCCTTTCTGATCCTGTGCACCAGAGATAGTATTTTCATGCCATGATAGAGAGCTAACTCTGCATTTAGCAAGTATTTTTCCAAGAATATGTTGATATAAACAAATACAGAGACAGCACAAGAAGGTATATTTGTCAACATATGTGTCTTGAAATGCTCCCCTTTTTTGTGTCAGTTATACAAATCTAAAGATTTTTCATTAAGCAGCCTCAGGGAGTGAGGTTCCTTCTTGAAGAAGCATGCAGTATATATGAAAGAAAACCAATGCAATTCAAAACAATTACTTCATCTGAAAATTTTCCTAGAAGCTGCTAGGAAGCAGGAGGAAGAGAAGAAACAAAGAAGGGGTAAGAATTCAGGTTAGTATTTTCTTCAGACTTTTGGCAAAAGAGACTTAAGAGGCCTTTAGGAGAAATTATGAGCTATGATAGCACTGGAAATCCCTTTTTTATCTGCTATGTATTTATCTTTCAGTGTTTAGTGTTTTTCATCTTTTCGTTAAAAGAACATTACTTAATGGCATTCCTCCCAGATTTACTAGAAAAATAGAAGTAATAAATCTGTCAAGCTTGAAGCAACAGTATTAAGGTGTCTAAAATGAATCTAATAATCTTGCCAAAATATAGTTACATAACTTGATTTAATTTTTGGTCAGCACTGAAGTGGTCAGGCAGTTGGATTACATGATTGTGGTAGGTCCCTTTCAATTTTATTCTACTCTATATTTTATGCATATTATAGACATAAAAGAAAACCAGAAAGTGAAATTCAAGTGAGCACCTTTATTATGATTTTTGACATGGTGAAAATGTAACAGTGTAAAGTAGAAAGGAACTTAAAGGTGACAGAATTCAGATGTCTTAAAATCACTAATTTTTGAAAAAGGAGAGGAACGCTTCTCTTTAGAAGACAGCGTAGTGACCAAAACTTAGTCATCAAAACTACTCAAAGAAATGAGGAAGCCTCAAACCACACACCCAGATACCAATACCTTCTTCCCAAAAATAAATTGATTATAATATTCAGCACTCAACTCTTTCACCTCTCTGAAAAAATTGTTAAGATCTAGGCGACAGGATATCTCAGAAGATAATGTGATTTTTGAATACAGAGTCAGGGCAGCAGAAACTATACCACAGCAACAAATAAAAAGTGAAAGAATCAAATAGAAGAAAACTCTGGTAGAAATAATCCCTGCAAGTAACCATAGGAACAATGCTGTATAAAAAGAGAGCTGGAGCTAAGCAATGCGTGAGATGTTCACATGTAATGACTGAGGATGAAATGAGGAGGCTTTTACTGGGAGCAGGCCACAGATGGATCCATGTTAAGTGAACAAATACAATTAGATCATGAATAATTCTAAAAGGAGCAATGAAGCAGATTCAAACAAAACTCCAAAAGACAGCATTATCTCAGAGGTTATATAAACACTTCTGAATTACACAGTAAAACAAAAAAATCCCCACTTAGCACAAATTTTTTACACAAAGAAAAAAAGGATTTTCCACAGGCAGACTAAACACAGTTTCTGTGGTTTCACTGAATTAAAACAGTCCAAGATGTGAGACAGAAATTAAATTAAATCCATTGGCATTAACCTTCACCCAACTTGATTACAAGTTATATAAGGGCTACATTAAATATCCTTCTGTTTTGCCTATGCCCTAGTTTAATCTGGGCTACCTACTGAATCTATTAACTTACTTGATTACTTAATAAAAAATAAAGTCTGAAAAATAAATAAAAGTTCAGAAAAGACACATCATTACTTCTAACATAAAATCCTGGTATCCTTTTTAACTTCCAAAGTGCCAATCCTTTTCTCTAAAGAAAGTTCTGTGAAACTCTCACCTGGTCAGCTAGACAGGATAAGGGAAGTAAATATTTGGAATAAATGGCAAGGGAAGACATCCCAGGGAAAATCTTGTAAGTATTTACTCTTATTCTTCATTTATTGTTAACCCTTCCAGAAAAATTTCTTTTTGCTATTTTAAGGTTTAATTAATAAAACTGAGTATTAAATGAAGTAAGTTTGAGGAAAAAAGAGGGAAGAAGGCTGATATATTAAAATACTCATTCTTAGCAGAGTTCTGTGAGTTTATAAAGCATCATTTATACAGCTCAAAATTCATGCCAAGGATAAATCTGTGTAATCTGGAACCAGTGAAACTATCACACGCATCAAGGAAAATGTCTTAGATTAGGATGAATGAAGAATTACATATTTTCTAGTCCTTCTTTAAGTTTTCAGGGGAGAGGCAAAAATAAATCACAAATGTGAGATTTCAGACCACTTCTAGAAAATTCTAAAATACTTTTTCACATACAATAAAAGTAAATATTTTCTCAAATCATGTGACCTGGAACTCAAGATATTTAGAGAAAATACTGTGTTTCAATACCAAGTTTAATATTTTGACTAATATAATCAAATTCACTACTGGTAATCTGAGTTGAGATTCCATTATACAAATGGAAAACAAAACTCATCATAAACACTAGTAGTAGTAATAGGAGTAATAACAACAATAACAATCACAATAAAGACAGTGGTTAACAGGCATGAAATGACTTAAATGCAAGTATTTTTCTTCAGAAAATTATAAAGACAGAAGTTTGCTAAAAGAAATGTGTGAGTGGGTATCCATATCTTTAAGTCTCAGACATTAGCAGGGCATAAAAATGTAACTGATCTCAAGATGACTTTAAATTTTACACACACACACACACACACACACACACACACACACACACAAAAAAAAAAGTAGGAAGGCAAAAAAAGATTGTTTAACAGATTCGTTTCCAAGTACAAAATCATCTAACAATTCTTTAAATTTCTAAGTGGATGTGGGTATGGTAATTATACCATGTTTGGACTGAATGCTTCCCTTTTTTTTGCACAAGGAAAAGTCAATGTGCATAAAGAAAATGTATATTTATTTTCTTCTGTATCATCAGGAACTTGGTTTAGGGTCTTCAGAACAGGAGGCAAAGAAGAAGAAAGGTAATACAAAACATAAGGAGTTTTCTTATCGAGTAGAGAAGAAAGCAATTAAAGAATCAAAAAAAAAATTCTGCATGGAATTTTAATGAAAAAAAGTCATCATCTTTAACACACAATGGACAAATGGTATCCAGCTATTGAACAGAAGGTGGAGAAATCAAGTTGCTTTTACTTAAAACAGAATTTCCATATAAGCACTTTTAATTGCTTTCAGACGCTTTTAGACCATAGTAGTGATTAACTTCATTCAGCAGACATAAGTGCTTGTGTTCTAAAAGCTGGAGAGTTTTTGGCACTTGGTCTAATAAAAGAGAAAGATAAAACTTCCATAAAAACTTTGCCTCTAGTTTCTTTAAACAAAAAAACACATCAGAAACTCAACAAGACATTCAACCAAGTAGTGATCTTGTAGTATAGCTACAGAACATGTTCTGTAGTTGGCTATGGACAGTACAATACACAAAACTGGCCAGGAACTCTTCTTTGGGAGAATATATGGATCTTGGTGGGGTTTTTTGGGTTTGGGTTTTTTTTTGGGGGGGGGAGGGGTTGTTTGTTTGATTTTTGTTTTTTGTTTTTTTTTTTTTTTCCTTAGGTTGAGAAGACTGTAACACGAAAAAGATTTTGGATCTGCAGTTGAAAGCCGTAGGATGCATACCCTGCCATCCAAGGTAGACAACACTTCTGAATTGTTTTATTTATCATTAATTTATTGGCACATACATAGCTACGAAAGTCATGTTCTTCACAGGAATTATAGCCTAAATTGTACAATCTCTTGCCCAGATTTTCCTGGTGAGCAAGCATTTGGGAGTTTTTTCATTTAACTTAAGAATGCTCTACAATGGTAATACTAATTAATTATGGCTATACATACATGTCAGCTCCTAACAGTCTTTCCCCATAGAATTTTAACAGATAACAGGGTGATAACAGAAATACATTTTAAGAGAAATCCAAGTGATTTATATTTTATGTAAGGATAATCTTCTGGTTGTACTTTAAAAAAAAAATCTGTATCCTATTTCATAAGGAGTTATTCCATATTCCACAAAAAGGATGCCTGCAGAGGAAAAAGGGCTGTATTTTTTGTAATTCACCTCTAGGAGCATGATGTCTTCACTGTGTTTATCTGAGACATCAAAACCTGAATATAACCTGAGCTTTCAACAGATGAAAAAGAATTACTTTAAGAATTGTTTTGTCACACAGTCCCTGAGTGCACAGGAACCACTGTTTTCTTCCACTTGAATGAAATATTAATCTAGTAGAATCTTTTGAGACACTTTTCAAAACAAATGGACTGATTGACAAAAACTCACCTTTCTATTCTCAAATACTTGCACTGAATATTGTGTAGATGCTGAAAATCATTTAAGGTTTGAAGGTTTTTTTTCTTTGTAGTCTGGTACTTACAAAAATAATGCACTGTTGTGATGTAGTAAGTTACTTGATTATCAAATCACCTAAGTTACACCATTCTTTTATTCCCATATTTATATACATTTACTAAGCAAGCATACAGGGAAATTCTATCATTCTTTGCACTGTGTTATGCAGCTGTTCTCACCATCTGAAGTGGCATTACCACCACCAGTTTAAGTGATATTACAGAGTCAGTATTCTAATGAAATAATTACATTTATATCTCTGTATATTGGATTGGTGCATCACAGCATATATATTAAGGATTCAATTTACTGTCAAAGGAAAACATAAAAGTGACTTCATCCTCTTTAGTAGAGATATAGCTTATCTAAGATCATATCCTTGATTTTATGGCTCCTAGCAAGGTATGTCTAGTAATCTGAGGCAACCACAGAATATAATATAATTTCCACAAATGGAAATTACTGGAATATGCAGATGACACCAACTCGTCTCAAATTCTGTATTTCCACTATAAAGGCTGGAAACATTCTTTTAGGAAAAGCATATGTGGAAGAAAATGCTACTCTATTAACTTTCTTCTTAGTAAGGGCAACTAGATTGTTCAAGCTGTATGTGTGGTTGTAGTGCTTGCGATAGCAGACAGCCCAATTAATACAGAGAAAAGAAAATTTCACAGAAGCATCTGCCCATTTAAAACACTCTTCATGACTTATTCTACTTCCCCTTGGTCAATCCAAATCTCAGTCCCCCCTAACAAAAGGGTAGTGTTGACAAAACCTTAATTCTCAACAAAACTTGTCGGTACACCATCAGACAACCTGCCATTTGTACGGATTTTGATGAGTTAAAACAACCCAGTGGCATTATTAATTTTGCCTTGACTTGGTGCAGTTTTCCTTTCCCCAGCTTACTCAGCCCTAGAATGCTACTTTTTTTCTTAGTTAGAAACTAATACATCATTAATTAATGACCAGCATCATCACATAGTAACAGCAACATTCTCCTCAAACTAAGACCTCTCCTTCTAAATGTCAGGTCACATCTCTAATACTAGTAGCAGTATCAGTTTATTCTTGGCTGACAACTTGAACACAGTATCTCATTGCAATTAAGATTGGACCGAAATGAGATTATTTAAGAGTCACACGTAGAACATTCATAAATAAAAAAACATTTCAGAAAAGCAAAATGCAGGCTCCTGTGCAGTGTGGAAAGAGGATAACCTCTGAAAACACTTATATAAATACCAACCTAGCCTTACAACTTCTCAATAGTCATGAATTAATACACAACAGCAAACAAATTACTTGCATTATATTAAATAAGTTGGTTATACCAACCCTTAAAGAACTTCTTTCTCCCCTTCCCTCCCCTTTTCTCTCTCTCCTCTCCATCACGCACAGCTTTCTTCTCCACTTTCCATCCCACTCTGCCTTTGCAATTGCTGTCTCAGACAACCAACTTATCTACCTATGTCTGCATTTTGAAGGAATAGGAGAAGTCTTCTCACATGAAATGAGGTTTTCAAACTGAGCATCTGGAACACATGGAAACCAGACTACCAGCTCAGCTTTTCATAAACCACAAGCTCTTGGAAGCAGCTCCAGGAGCAATAACCTATAGATTGGTTTCTGTTTGCAACACAGTTCATCAGCACATGAACTGTTATGAAATGTGCTTAACATCACATCATTAGATAGTTCTGACTCTGATTTACAAACAGGAAGGAAAATGTTAAGCAATTCTCAGATGATATGGAATCAAATTTGAATAATCTGGCCCAAAATAATCCTGAATTCCAACCAGAACGACCTTCCTTTTCAAAAACCTTCTCCTAGTTAAGACAACTTTATGATAACTCCAACACATTGCCCAGGACAACATAAGTAACAGTACAATGAGTGCACTGCGAACAACTGATAGTGGATTCATTACAATTCTGAGAGTATGCTATTGTGCCTTGTATAATTCACACAGGCAATGTTCCTAGAGTTATAAGGATGACTCACAGTGGCTGGTTCTCCTTGGAAAACTACATTCACAGAACCATAGAATCTGCTGAGCTGGAAGGGACCCATCAGGATCATTGAATCCTACCCTTGGCCCTGCACAGGACAGCCCAAGAGCCTGAGAATAAATTAATATAGTACTTAGTTATTTAAGCATTTTTCCTGAGTTGTAGGCTTCTAAAGCTTCCCAGACAAAACAATGCTTCCTTGTCTACTTTTCCTGCAAATACCAATTACTTAAGTAAATTCTGAAGTTCACCTACATCATATTTCATATAACAAAAACACCTGGGCTACCTGACATATTTTCTGGAAATTCCCTTCATATTTAAGTGCTTGCATAAAATCTGCAAAACTCCACAGCAGACAGATTGTTCTTAACCAGGAGACAATCATATTAAATAACAACATCTGACACTGCCTTCCACCAAAAAACCCAAACTGAGTGGAAAACAGCAAGCCACAGTTTTTTCCTGTACTTTAGAGAATCCCCAAATATACTATAATGAAATCATGGACCATAATTTTGGAATATATAAATTTGAAGGGGTATTTTTATTAAATGCACTATGTAGCACTGGTAGCTAATCAAATATAAAATCAAGAGAAAAAAATCATTCAATTTTGATTGAGCACGTCATGCAAGGACATAAGTAGTCAAACTCTACAGGAAAGGAGCTGGGCACTTCTGTAGCACTCAGGAACTTCACATCCCCATGATGATGCAGAACTACAGTCAGCAACATGATGGAACTGAGCTTTTTACCAGGCCTCGCTGTGCTCACCTTAAGAACTACCATGTTCCTGTTGTGCTACAACAATCAACACCATTCAGCTAAGGGACCAAAGTGTTTCCAAGTCTGAGATTTCAACCCAAATTCAACAGCTTAGGTTCATTTCTAGGGGCAGTGTTTAACAAGATAATACTCTGTATTTCATGTGTAAAATGACAATGTGTTGTTTGCTCTACTAAAGGTTAGTTTTGAACAAATTAGAGATTAAATGATTTGGAATCAAATTATTTTGGCTGAACATTCTCATTAAAAAGCAGGAGTGGGTGGAAAACCAACAGGTTTATTATATGAAAAACTGTAAACACGGGATTATGATTATCTTGATGCTTTTCTATTGAAAGACTCTGCCTGAAATCTGAGCAACATGAAAATCTCGGTATAACCCACAACTGAGAAGCTTACACTTTGAATAATTTAATTTTAAGAAACAAACAGCATATTCTGCAATATATATCTTTTCAAATTTTTTTTCAATTACAACTAATAGAATGTTGGGATTCAGAAAGCTATAGAAACACTTCCATTACTAGGTCCTAATGTAGTCACTGATAACTTCACCACATACCTTCCTTTAAGAATAAGGTTTTAATTGCTTTCTTTTGTATCAAGAGTTTGGTGTTTCATTTGTTTTTAATTTTGTTTCAGTTTACATGTTACTTGTCTAACAGAAAAGTGCTATGATAACAGACTGTTAATTAAATACTGTTCTGAAAAGTGGGAGTTTTTTCTCCCAACATGTTTAATACACTTCTATTATTTGAAACAAGAAATTGGAACTGGGGAGAGGGTCACTTCCAAAGTTGGAAACTTTTTCTTTTTTTTACAATCATGTTAAATATACCCTGAAACGCTGTCTATATATGAAAATTACCACATATCATTAAAGGTTTACCTAATATCTTCTAATAGTTCACCTTCACAGATTATGGTCAGTCAATTGGGATCTTACATAACTGCTACAGGAATAGCTTTCTTATGGGGAATTTCAGAAATCAATATGATTAAAACTTAGATTTCAGAAAGCAAAACTATTCTGTGATCTGGGAAGAATCAAAAAACTTTTATCTGAGATCTTCCACTAAAAGGTAATAAATCTATGCATATCATAACCTAATACTGAGTACTCACAAGATACAAGAAGAGAGGATTCACTAGCTTACAACTAAAGCTTAAAACCTAAACAACTTCACTCAGGTTTCTTTTTATTTTTAGTACCTTGAACATGTCAAAGTACATGACTATCCTCACTGCTTAAATATTTAATCCCAGAGTCTCTTTTGAAGTGAACCAACTTGTTGCCTTTATATCAAAAAAGCTGGGAGCATTTCTGGAAACAGTTCAATGTAGGGATGGCTCTCTACAGGCAGTGGGTGAACCTGCATGAGGCGAGACTGACTGACACAGTTTTCCAACAGTATCTTCTGAGCTTTAATGTTTGTAGTGTCATGTGATACAATGTTGCAAAATGTACAAGTTTTTCTTGTAAAAAATTCGTAATAAAAAGGTTCCATCCCTGCAAGTAATTACTGGTTTCAAGAAGAATTTATGACTGAAAAATAAGGGACTTACTGGAACTTAAAATTAGTGAGCTTCCACCACCAGCTTTCAGTGATAAATCCTTTTCTGATAAAGCAGAATATAGCTAGCTGTTCAGTGGGCTGATAGCATGAAAAAATTATGACTCTTTTCAGATGACAGGTGGCCTGAATTACACCTTAATTATTATTTTAAAAACTATGAAAAAATACATTTACGGAGTTGAGTCAGTTTATTTTCCCACTGATACATCAACTAGTGAACACAACAGAAGCTTTCATATTAATTATAATAACTCCTTCCTTAATGAAGTGCAAAAATGTTTTGTGGAATTTGATTCAGTCTCTTGAATTAGGTTACAGTTTGTCACTCTCAAAGCAGGACTTTATGGCTTATTCTTACAGTAAGTTAGTTCAGCCCTAACAGATAAACAGCTTATCATCCTATAACACCAATCAAAACTAATGTTAATGATAAAAATGATCTAGCACTAATAACCAAAATACTGTGCTAACATGGAATGTATTTTAAAATAAGTAAGCAACAGCACTCAATTTTATCGATGTGTATCTTTTTAATCAACACAGGATCTCAAAAGGTACTCAATGCATAAAATAAATAACTGAATAATAGATTTGCTTCTCAAAATTACTGTGTGATTTCAAATTATAGTTTCTAGCCCCTGAAACACTCACAGAAATCAACTCTATTCATTTCAGTAAGTTAAATATATTCTTAAGATCTTACAAGGATTGAAACTGTCAGGAGGAAATACTTCTAGCTGAAGATTTTTACTTCTTGGAAATATGATGTGGATAGAGTAACAACGACAATTATATTTTAACCATTTGTTCAGTCTGCCTAATATAACATCAATAACTATGAGCC
This sequence comes from Chamaea fasciata, assembly GCF_029207755.1. Classification (NCBI taxonomy): domain Eukaryota; kingdom Metazoa; phylum Chordata; class Aves; order Passeriformes; family Sylviidae; genus Chamaea; species Chamaea fasciata. The sequence continues at coordinate 64,936,893 of NW_027094087.1, forward strand.
AGAGAAAATGAAATTATTTAATTATGTGATTAATCTTTCTTTAAACACCAAATAATTTAATCATCTACTTTAGCAAAAACATTACCACACTTTATCAGTCGCTGCATCTGTGAACGACATTTGCCCTCCAAACCAAAATAATCTATACAAAACTTTTCAACTGTCTCCTTATTCTAACTCCCCATAAAAATGCTTTGTGGTGCAAAGAATTTTGTACACGATGGAAGTTGGAATATACTTATATTGATTCAGGCCCACAGCAAGACAGAAAATGGGGATGATATTAGAAATTATATCTTCAATTGCCACTTAAGACAAGGAATGGCTTAAGAGAGGAGAGCAGTTAAAATTTGTACACATGAAACATTTTAGAGGAAGCTTAATATCCTTATACTGGAACAGCCTGGATTCAGATGTGGAATAGTTATACAGAAGTACCTATCATAAAGCAAACCTGTTCAAAATAGCAATAGTAGTAGTAATAATAATAATAATGATTCAGATTAATTCAATGGAAAAGTAATGTAATAAATTAAACATGCTTTGAAATTACTTTTTCTAATTGACAAAGATATTTCTATGGATGTATATCAATATACAAAGGAGCATTCCTATCCTGCCCTATGTCAGAAATTTTCAAAAGACCTTTATATTCTCATTTTCTCTTTGAAAGATGCAGTTCCTGAAATAAGCACAAGCAATTGCAAGTTACTCATTTTGTCACCTATAGATTTCAGACTCAGTAGGCCAAGCTGCAGAAGAACTAAGCAAGGAGTTTTAAAAGGAGCTTCAAAACCTAAACTACTGAAGGATAACTACCAAAGTAATTAAAAAAGTGAAGAAAATTACATTTCAAAGTTTGTATGAAAAATAATGGAAATTTCATTTTACATGTTATATAGCTACTCCAGACATAAAAGTACAGACCACAATATATATCACATACTCAGGATGTACAGCACTTCTTTTCTGATTGATCACAATTACAATCATTGACTGCTCCAACTTTAGACAACTTTTGAAACACATCAGCCAAGAAAAGATCTGCAGTACAGAGAGGCAGGAGATCAAAGTTAACTGTGATGAGTCCCACAGTTTTGGAAGGATTTCAAGGTGTTATCTAAATAAGGCAGAAACATCAGTACAACTGTTGGAGCCTACACCAAATTCTTTCTTCTGGCTACAAGATTTGTAACATAGGCAGATTGCAATTCTCTGGACAATTTGTGAAGCTCTTCATTTCCTCTTATTACACATTTTTCATTTTGTCATGCTATCAAAGGTCCTACATATTTATTTTCATAAATATAAGATTATCTTTTGTGAAGTGACCAGTCTCCTATAAATTTGGGAGCATTCTGTAAATTTGCCTTAATGAAAGACAGTGGATAGATCGTCAATTGTGGGTAATATTCAATTGTAATAAAATGAACAGAATATCATCGGAGGGGTGATCGTCACTTCTTCAATTTATAGTTCATTTTAAAAATGTGGAATATTATCCATGTTTTCTCTTTTATTTTCTTTCTGCATGTCATTTCTACATCTCATCTTTGTCCCTAAATACATCCATAAAGCAAGTTCATTCTAAGTGATGATGCAATGTTCTCTGTATGTGTTTTCAGAGTTTACATCAGTGATATAAAAGATTTTCAAGGGCTCCTTAACTGGGCCTCCTACAAAAATATACGGTCCTGGAGTATCATGAGAAATCTCAGCATACAGTTTAATACCAGTATAATTTGCACACATAAACGATGCATGCAGAACCAGTCACTTGAGAAATCAAGATTTCCACCTTAAATCTTTATTTCTGTATTATGCAGCACATTTCACATAAAGGAAAAATTTCAAGTAAAAATCATGCATTGAATCATAGTATTGTGTATCCTAGGTATACCTAATAATTGCAGATCTCTATACTTGAAGAGCATTAAATAGCACATAATTGTTTGTGTGATCGCTTACACTTTTTGTAGGCAGGAAGGAAACTTAGTTATTATACTCAGATTATTAAATCAATCAGAAAGTTTAGAAAGAAGTTATTACAAAGAAAAAAAGATAACAGAGAGACAAGGGGTAGGAAGAACTTAATAATTCGGTAATTTTATTTTTTCTGCTTAGAGGTGGATACCAACAGGAAATTCACACTTCATAAACTTCTCAAATGAAGAACCATCTTTAGAAAGAGAGACACATCAAGAGAGACTAAGAGAGACGGGACTGTTCAGCCTGAAAAAGACATGGGCGTATCTTACTAACGTGTATGAAAATCTGGTAAGGACAGAGATGGAACCATATTTCTTGAATGTGGCCCAAGAAATACAAATTGAAATACAGGAAATTCAATAAAAAAGAAAACAAAACAAAACAATATTATTTTGAAGGAAGTGAAACATTGGAACAAGTTGCAAAGAGACATTGAGGTGTCTCTATCCTCAAATATACTCACAGAATCTCAAGTGTACACCCAGCCCTAAACAATCTGCTCTGAGTGATGCCCAGCGGAGGCTGGACTAAGTGACCTCCAGTGGTGCCTGACAACCCAAACTAGTCAGCGGTTTTCTTTATATACAGTCAAAATATGGAGCAAAATTTTACAATTGGCAAGATTTTTCTTGCATCAACTAATGCGGCAGAACGTAACAATGGCACCTACATCGTCTACATCAGTCTTTTCTTTGTAAGGTTCTTACAGTAGTTTTGGTACTTATTTACAATGTAAACCCAAAAATTTTCATTGTTTTGAACACATAAGATCAGTAGGTCTGTTTTTATATTTGCTTCTCTATATAATGTTGGAATGACTGTCATGTAGCACTGCTGTCAGGATGCCCTTTATCTTTGCTGAACCTTTGCATACCTCATGGAACACTAGACCCCAAAGCTCGCTTCTATCAGCATTATTGTTTGCATTTTTTGTGCTGTTTGAGACTCAACACTGCCACAATGGGGAAAAAATCCTACCACTCCTTCTGTTGTGGTAAGCCATGTAATGTGAAACCAGTTCAAATGTAATAGCGATTGCATTTAAACCTTTTTTCTTTTGCAAGAGACTCACAAAGCATTACCATCCAAAAAGGATTTGATGAATGATAATCTTACATATGCCTATTCTATTTAATTTTGAATTATTTTCTCCAATTTTTTTTAATCATAATTTTAAAAAGATCTGTGTCTGGTTTGGTGGGCTGATACTCTAAGAAATTTGATCTCTGGTTTTAGTACCATATCTTTTTATTGTCAACTTGTTATGACCAGCTTTAAAGGACTAGAGAGGAATTAGATACTTTTAGGCATTAGCTGTGGTTTTAAACTGCTTTCTTAAAATAAAAAATCAAGAGGCGATCTGCTCTTAGATATTATCTGTAACACAAAACCCCAAACTATACTGGTGACAAGGTTTCTTTTCCTGTCTCCCACTTTTTGGCCTGCTTATTTGTCTCTGATTTCTTTCATCTCTTTTCTACTTTTCACATGTATTTTTTTCTTTGATATTTTCCTGCCTTACTTCCTCCGAATAATTTCCCTTTGCTTCTCCAATTTTTGATCTCTCCCTCATGAACAGGAAAATTTCCGCCCAACAAAAATTTTCATTCTTTCCCCATATCGATCCCATCTACTCTTCTCATGTTGCATTCACTCTGCATGATCTCTATTTTCTATACAAGATTTTATCCCATAAATTCTATTCCATAAAGTATTCTAATCCCAATTCTTTTTTTCTTTTTTTTTTGCTGGTCACACCTCCTTAGATTACCACTGTGAGTCCTACTTGCCTGCTGTTTTCCCATATTCCCCTACACTCCCAGTCTCGTCCCTCCTTCCCTCTCTTTTTATACCTCTCTCCTACCAATCTTTTTTGTGTCTGACCTCCCTTCATTTTGTCACTCCTCTTCATCTGTAAAAAACTTTAAATTTCAAATAAAACATTTCTAGCTGTGTGTCTATCTCACCATGTAAAGCAGCTCTTAAGCCTAAGGCCAAAGTACAGGCCCTGCTTTGTTCACTGAGCTAAGCCTTCTCCATTTTCCTCCTTTCCTCCAGACAAGATATTTACATTCAAAGAGTTTCTGGTATTTGTTGTTTCCTGAACTGAGCATTTCTTTTTAGAATGTCAGTCATCTGTGACCATGACCATGCCAAGAATAATGCTCATATTTAGAGAGACATGATCATGGGCATGTGCTCAAACATCCACCCATCCATCCAGCCCACAAGATCAAATAATCTTCCTCTCTATTTGATCTGTTTAGCTAATTGTCTTGCCATTGCCTTGGAGAAAATCAGTGTTAGAGACTGAGATATGCAAATAAGCAAGAAGGGCAAGAAGCCGAAGCTCAGGTGGACTTCGTTGAAACAAGTCCCAGCATTTAACTGGTCTGTAATGTGAAGAGAGAGAATGTGGCACCACCAGCAGCTTGACTACTGGGTGCCTCCATCTTTGGGTGACTGTTCATCTCCTCCCTGCAATACAGCCTTTCTTAATTTAACTATGTCTAAGAGCAAGTCACTGCTAGGACGCGGTACGGTAACTTCCAAAAGAAAATAGCAGTATAAGAAACAGATTGTTACAGGACTTAATATTAGTGTAAGGCCTCAGGAGACATATCAAAAATAGAATTTCAGGATGAAAAATTAAGAAAGACATGTGTGCAGCACAGAGTTATTTTAACTAACTCGGTTTCTTCAGGCAACTATATTCATGATGACATTATCTAATGAAGCAAAGCAGCAAAAAAAAGCAGAAGATATCTGATCTATTAAAAATGAATAGGGAGATTATTGTCTAATGATAGGTAATTCATGCTTTGAAAGGGTTTTGTTTATAAAGAAAAAGAAGAGGGGAAAAAATCATAAAGGATTATTATTTGTTCAGTTATTTTGAAGTACTAAGCTGCCACAATTTCCATTACATACAACATGTTCATGTACCAATAATGTGACATTAGGGGAACTATTGTAATATTTGTCTTCTGCTTTCCTAGACTGTTAATCTATTATCAAGTGGATATAAACCATGAATTTTAACAATTGCCCATGTGAAGGTGTTTCTAGCAATCCTACCTGTTGGCGGGATGATTCCAGGAGACATTAGGCCTGGGACAGAATGTGGCATGATATGAGAATTCTCTGGGGACGTGACACTTTGAGTCCTCTTAGGAGGCCTTCCAGGTCTAGAACTGAAACAAACAAACAAAAAAATTTTTACAATTAAGCTGTTGTCTTACACATCATTTCAAAGTTGTTTCAAGTGGTAACATGGACTGTAAATAAATTTGTTTCAAGGACGGTTGCTTTTGCAGTTAGATGTAATAGACTTCCATCACTAATTAGATTACATGCTGAATTCATTTTCCTCATTGAAGATCAGCCACTCTTGATGCATAATTCATAGCCTGCACCTCGTTACCTGCTTCTTCATATTAATATCTATACACAGTTTGAATTGCCTCGTTTGCATATGCTAAAGTTCTGCATGCAGCCTTCAGCACGAAAATTATGCACTAACTTGTAATAATTATTACAGTCAGCCTGCTATTGATTTATGAGACTTTTAAAAACCAAATATGTGTAGTACTTGTAATGAATGATATTTTAAGGTTCTTCAGGAAATTAAAAGGCAATGGCTGCCTAAGGAAATGTTCTGCTTGTTTGATTTAATACTACAGTTAGCTGGGAGGTGGAATGAAAGAGTGATTCAGACCTATAGCACATTTTTCGATGATATGTTTTATTACTTCGCACTGCTAGCCTGATATCTAGATGATAAATGACAATACATATCTAATGTGTGAAAAGGTCTTGCAATTTCTTTATTTTTTGTCATTTAAAAGATAAGTCAAGTTATCATTTAACCCTTATTCTATTTAAAGTGAAAATCTCACTAAGACACCTTATTTTAAATATACTACTTTATGTCAGAAAGGACTCAGAATTATTTGTACGATATTGTTGAGCAAAAGCCATCAGAGCAGCTTACATGTGTCCAGTATGGCAAAATAAAGAGCTTCAGGTTTAAGCACTCCTTGTCTGTTAAATGCTCGCATACACAACTTTCCATTTCCTGGACTGCCTAAGTAGCATACAAATTAGAGACGGATGACAGTGAAAATACCTATTGCCCTCTTACATACAAATATGTGCCTGCTCATACAACATATATCCAAAAGCTTGCATTCCTATGTACAGATCATAGCATGGTACCACTGCAACATCCTGAAACTTTTCATTTAGGGGATATTGTGGAATAACTTCACAGAATAAGATGGTGTGCTGCTCTAAAACTGCAGGGTTAATCCATGATCTGCCAAACATTTGAAGTTTTTCATTTGTTTCAGAACAAGAAAGAAAAGAAAGGTTTTGCTCCTAAAGTCCTCATACTAACAAAACTCTAATCAGGGATAATGGCATTTCTAGCTATGCTGGGACTGCAGAATAAGGCAGATAATAAAATACCTCTGTTTTCTGTTCATATTAGTTTCCATGGTGCTTGGAAATACTTTCTTTTTCTTTTTTTTTTTTCTTTTTTTTGGGCATCTTCTGCAACCAACCTTTAATAAACCAAAAACAATCAAAGTACAGAGCATTTTCTTGAACTTTAATGACTCAAGGCATTGAATCATTAACCTTAACTAATCATTAATTCCCAACTTAATGTCCTGAGGTGAGGTCACTATTAAAATTATAAGCTTGGTAATTTCTTTGATTGGTTTGGGATTTTTGATTTTCTTTAATATAAACAAAATTGTCATATGTTCAAAATGACAAGAGAAACAGTTGTAGAAAAAGAACATTGTCTTATTCCAGCTCACAAAACCAAATTGTCTTTGGATTTTCTTTGATATTTCCTTTGTGATTTACAATAAAAATAAACATACCATGAACACACATAAAACTGAACAAAACATTATGGACAAAAATGATCTGATTTAAATGGAGTGTTTCTAATATATTCACCCACCAAAAATGCCACTGTGTAGGAAAACTTTAATGGTTTCAATAAAGTATCTATGATGAAGTACTCAAAGCACTATTGTGATATGACTATTGAAGGGTCTGACAACATCATGACAGAACACAAGTGGGGTAATGTGGCACAATGCACAATGTACCAATGACTTTCATGTCTTTATAAAGCAAGTTCACACCTGCAAAGACTCTCTTTGATGTTAACTACTAAGTTTAGCTGTGGTGAAGCCTGAATGCTTTTGTCTTTGATTTTAAGGAATAAAAGTGCCCCTCGTCAAGTCTAAAGGAAGACAGTCATGGACCAAATCTCTAAACAAAGGTCAGCAGCAAACTTTAGGTGAGTGATACTGAAATACTCAAGGCAGGACTCTTCCTCTGATCACCTTCTACAATCAATTGCCTGTGCTGTTGTATACAAAAGGGGAGGGGTCACACTCAAAGCCATAAATGAGTCCAGCAACCCAACTCCATTCCATGATATCTCCCAAAGTTTACCAAGTAAATGTTTTCATAAAGTTCTAAACTCCTAATTCCAATCTTACTAATAATATTTCACCCAGTAGACGTTTGGGCACTGGAAGAGGTTCCCCAGGAAAGTGGTCACAGCATCAGCCTGGCAGTTCAAGGACTCTTCGGACAAACTCTCAGGCACATGGTGTGACTCTTGGGGATGGACCTGTGCAGGGCCAGGAGCTAGACTTGATCCTTATGGAGCCCTTCCAATTCATCTTATACTGTGATTTTATTTAACTGAAATTTCTGAGAAGGAAACCTATTTAATCCTGAGAGTAGTGACACTAGTTCCAATCTACAATCTACTATTAAAAGGCCTTTACCTATTTAAGAAATGTAGTTTTTTTCTTATAACAAGGCAGAAAAGCACTGTAAGACAAATTAAGAATTATATCTTAGGACCTGGAAGGCCTGATTTAGAGGCACGGTTGACTATGCAATACACAATTAGAATTAATACACCTAATTGTTCTTAATTATCACCAAATCAGCAGATTTGTCTCCAGTATAAAAAAACCCCTATAATTTAAATAGGTATGAGTTGATTTATTATGTAAAAGATACATTTAAATGCCAGAGTAATGTAATCTTTTCTTCTAGTTGATGACACTGAGATACAAAATCATCATTTAAAAGTTGATAACAATACTATTTTTACTCAAACTTAGATTTTGTATATAAGCTTTTATAGACATATAAAAGACATTGTAAGATTTTGTCCTTTATCTGAATACAATTATTGGAAGAACTACACTTTTTTTTTCTGAAAGCACATTTGACTTCTTATGGAAATGCTAATTATCTCAATGGGTAAACTACTCAAAGATGACCCATTTTGATTTTGAAGATGTCTAAAGTCTTAGAGCTAAGATAGTCTGAAATGCCAAAACCCCAAAAGTCCAAGTGAATATCTAGGGTTATAGTACAGATAAAGTACAGATAAGTCAAGGAGTGTTTTGGGACTCCAGAAGGAGACACTGGAAGAAAGAGTGCAACATCTGGAAGTCATAGCTGATCTTCCTGTCTACTGTTTTGTTCTTTGAAGAGTAGATTAGAGAAAGCAGAAATCAGACAATATCAACAAAGATTCAAGGAAGCCACAAGATTAACAGTTTTGAAGACCTGGGGAGAAGTCTATGGGGAAGTTTAGAGTTTCTTGCTTATCCATTAGAAAAGATATCAAATAGATTGCCACTCTGCTTTTAGAAATATGAGTAAGTTAGATATTTTCTGCTCTAAAATTTAAATTTTCATATGTGAGATAACATATGTTGAAGAAGAAAATGAAAGCTTTCTACAGGACCGTGTATTACTAACTTAGTAGTCAAGTTTTTGAAGTGAAGCACCTAAATGTATTTATTTCTATGAAAATCCATCAGCCTTCTATAAGCTTATGTCAGCTTGTGATAAAATTATCAGACTTTTCTCAAGTCTTAAAAGACATTCCCACAGACAACTGATCTTTATTTTTGTAGAAATTATCATGGTTTACAGTTACAATATGTCATTATGTGAATGTGGAACTCAAGGCGCAGATTAGTGAATCTTGAAAGTCTCAAATATTTTCTTCACTAACATCAACTAATTAGATAACAGGAACATTTTCCAGAATGTCTGAAAATAAATCCATCAATTTTCAGCCAGATTTGTATTTCATCCCTTCAATTTCATAAATACATCAAGAAACACTATGGCTGTAGCATTTTCATCTTTGAAGAAAAAGGGTGTATTTGTCTACTGCACTGTGATTAGCATGAGAAGCAATTGAGACTACATTTAAGGCAGAGAATATGTGGGTTTTTTGGTCTTTTGATTAACATCTATTGGTCTTATATCCTTCCTGTTATACCAAATCTAGAAAACAACAGATGGCTGAATTAAAGAATAAGAAATGGAAGAATCTGTGTTCCTTATCAGTTAAAATGTTGTGCTTTGATAATATTTTCAAAGTTCTACATAATTTCAGTTGTATTATCAAGTATGAGCTCAATCCTAGAAATGTTTTCATAGTGCTAAACAATTAAAAGCAGACATAATCAACAGAAAACCAGGCTCTGTGCAATCACATGGAAGGAGACAACAGGACAATAGTATTATGGGCTTATCTGCTGGGTTTTAAATGTAACCAGACTGCATTCAGCTCCTATTACTATCTGCCAGAAGACAGACTTGATGTTAAAATTTAAGGGTCTCATCCTTGAAAGCCTTAAATAAGTAGACCTCTTACAGACTTCCGTTAAGACCTTTGAGCACCAAGGAAAGTTTGGCTCCAAAACAGCTGAAACTCTTCATGAGTAGTTTACAGTTCTCAGAGCACATCACTAGCATTTTACAGATGACTAATTGCATGATAAAACATGTGCTAGGAAACTAAAAGTGTTCAAAATTTTTGAGATAATTCTGTGCTTTATCTTTCTCATGTCCTGATTTTGAGGAACAATTGTGCAATATCAACATCTGAATAATAAAACTTTACTCCTTAAAATTATTTTTGTAAGTACATGAAGTACCCCTAAAGAAAACTGCAAGTCTGACCAGTAAGAAGGCAAGCTGCCTTTCCTGACAAAATTAATTAATTTCAGGGTTCGTTTCCTACATTTAAAGATTTATTTTTAATCTTGTCTGTGAGTAAGTTTAGTGCACAGAAATATTGTCCTCATCTGTAGCTGGGCATACATGATGCAGTGAGGTTACCATTGGCCAGGCAGTTTTATAATCAGAAGTACTGGGGAGTGGAAGGAAAAGTTACACTCCAGAAGTGATAGGTAGCAAACCTGTAACAATAATTTCGTGTATTTATTTATTGCATTTTTTTAAGTTCTTAGATCAGCCTAAAACAGCTCAGAATATCAACACCAATTTTAGCTACATCAGCATTTATGCATGTCATTTAGGTACATTTTGAAAATCTATGCTTTATCTCTTATCTGTTCCATCTCCCCTTAGTGCTTCAAAGCCTGACACAGAACTTTTGACCTAAAAGAAGCTGGCTGAATGAAATTTAGGTGATCAGCCACTGGACGTGGCTCTCTATAAAATGGAGACTGCAAAGGGGCTGAAGACGTCACCTGCTGACTTAATGCAAAGACAGGGATGCCCTGTGACAACCTGAAAGCACAAGCAGTGGACTCCTTCCACGTGCTAATTCTGGGTTTTGGGATATCTTCTGTGCTGCTCTCATCATACGTGCAGCCTTCACACTAGCAAGACTTGAGCCAAGGGCGTGTCAGTACTGAAAAATAAGGTCTAGGAAGACTGACTAAACCTTTTGTGTAATTTAATTCATTTGCTTGGAAAACACTTGCCAAGGTAACCTTCATAAATATTTCTAACGCACTGAACTAGCATTTTAAAGGCAAAAAAAATGACAAAGAGCATCGATCCAAACCTTATACTTTACTATTTTAGGTTTTCCCCTTCTGTTCCCACTCAAGAACAAAGTAAAAAATGCAATTCTAAGACAGAGCATACATTTATTTTGGCAGTTAGTAAAACAACCATTAGAAGTCACACCATGTCCTTTTTACTTGCAGCAGTCTTGTAAAACAATAAAACTCACAGTGCAATTACCCTAAATTTATTTTTCTTCTCACAGTTAAAGAGAAAATGTTCTCACGCAATAATTAGTGCTGAACTCATGATATATTGGGAGTTACTGAAACAGCAAACAATGCTGATAAAAATAAATACAAAGATCTATTTCAAAATCTTCATAAAGAAGTGCACGAATGATCTTCAAAAGAATTAGGTTGTGTTACAGGGTGAGCAGTGGAGAAATCATGCTGATGAAATATTACTGCATTCCAGTAACAGAACACTTTACTGCTATTTTTGAACCAAAATGGCCAAAAGTGGATACTGGGTCAGAAATGCAATACCAGTTTATCAGTGGAAGAAAGAACAAATGGAAGAAAATATATTTCACTTCCTATCCCATTCCAAAGTCATTTACCACAGTAATTCAGGAGCACAGGTTAGTCTTTGGGTGCTACTCTTTTCCCGGGGTAGAGAAGACCTTACTGAATTATTTCTTTTCCTAACAGAACTGTCATGTAAACAGCATGTCATTTCCATCCTCCTCAACACTGCAGCCCAAATCACTTTGCTTTTCAGCAAGATTAGTAATATTCTTGATACAAGAGTATAAGACACAAGGTACAAGAGTGCAAGAATATATAAAATATATATTACAGCAACACCTGCCAGTTCTTCCCTGATGGTTGAAGTCCTACTACAAACACAACGAAAGAATATAAGAAAAAGATTCTCTATAACTATTCATGCTACTTGAATATATGAATGATCTAAAGGGCAAGAAATGAAATAATACCAGTTAGAAATCTGAGTGTTACTGGAGTAAGTTACAGTACCAGATTTACATACAGCTGTGATCGTACATAAGCTTAAAATATTACTGACATATGCCTGTTCTCTTAATGAAATTGAGATCTGTAAATCATCTGTTGGAAAGGAAAAATAGATAAGAAATGAAGCTAATTCTGTTGTGTGGCTAAATTATGATGTCAGAAGTAAATTAAGTCAAAAAGTTCACTGCTTCATCTAATTAGCTGAAACAGTAGATCTTCCTGAAAGTTCTTAAAACACATATGTTGGCTCTCACAATTATGTAATAACTGTGAAACACAAGCTTCTGATGATGACAGCCATACAAGCTTGAGTTGAAAATAAGTCTGAATGAACAATGAAATGCAATTATTAAAGAGAACCCATGCAGAGATTTAAACCATATTGATATTTCTTTTTTTATTATATAAACCTTACTTCAGAAACAGTACTCAAATCTCAGCACTGGTGATCCTGGAAAAGTTATTTAGGAATACTGATAATATCAAGAAAACAAGAAAATAACAATAAAACAATAACAAAAAAACCTTGAAAATCATATTTATTTCCTCTATTTATACTGCTGTCTTTTCAGAATAATTTTGCAACTACCAAAAAAAATTTAAAAAAAAAAAAAGTGGAAAAAATAGTGATATAAAGTGCATGCTTCCCACAAAATGCTCTTTCTGTCAAGTTATAACAGATGCCTTTCCCATTTCACTCAACCTTACAGCACAAACCGCACCCAAAATTTAAATATGCAAGCTAAATGATTCCTTCTAACAGTGTTATTCACCCACATGAAACCCCAAACTATAACAGATGCAAAGCCTATTTTTTCCTCAACTGTTTTCATCTTTTCTTAGGCTTTTAATTCTAAAAACATCCCTTCAAAACATCATCTACTATATATATTTTAAAAATGTCAAGCATGGAGTTAATAGGCCAGAAAGGAAGGCTTGATCCACAATGACACAAATCTAAAAGAATTTTAAGCTTTCATTTTTTTAAAAAAGTTTTTACTTCAAGTGGATGAGATGATTCCTAATGTAAAGCAAGCCTAAGTCTTGTGGTTATGTCTGTTAGAGTCTGCATATGGCCTGAAACAATGATTTAAATGTATGAACTTTAGTTGGAATGAACAGTCCTGCTTCAAGGCTTGTTTTCCAACCATCTGTATTCATCTCTGCATATAACTTGCACATGTAATTACAAATTTGTGAACATAAATCAGATAATTGCATGTACAAATAACCAATTAGAGTCAAAGCAGAAATAGGCTATATAACAGCATACTCCACTTTTGAACACATATGTAGCCATACATACCATAAGTAACTATCTTTATTTAAGAAATTTTTGTTGAACTTCTTTAGAAAAATCTCATCTGATTTGTTTTCCATCAGGACATACTGGGAAGCAGCTGCCATTTTGAAAACCACTTTAAAAAAAAAAAAAAAAAAAAAAAAAAAGAGCAGAAACACTACAAGAAAAAGCATCTACATAAGGTGCAAACCCACCATTTCTCCAGGGGTCACAGAGCTAGTGTTGATTACCACCTGTATTAAATATAAGATACATAAACATCTCGACGATTTAACTTTTAAAAAAATGAAAAAAAAATACTGTATTATTCAAGGTATTTTGTGAAAATATTCTGGTTCTCCTGGCAGTTAATTAATTATTATGTTATTTTTTTTCATAACACTTGATAATGAAGTTCTATCATATCAGTGTACTCACTGTAATATCTGAATGCACTCATCAGTTAATTGGCCACAATTCTTTGTATGAAATGCTGAAACAAGTGAACTGTCACCTCTTTAATGAAGCTGCCTATATCTTAAACCCTTTGCCCTCTAAAAAACTCTTTATACTCAAAATGAAAAATTTTATACTAGTTTCTGCCAGAGACTGTGGTTAATGTTCACTGCCCTTTATTCACCTTATTTTTAATTCTGAAAACCCACACTCATTAACCGTACAGTTCCAAAGAATTGCTGGAACCGCCTAAATAAAAGCTTGAAAGTGACTTTTATTGTACATTTGAGAGCAACAACAGTGATATGAAATACCGAAAAGACTCCCTCCTAGTCTGTACAGCTCAGCTGGAGTAACACAGATTGATGGTAACCATGCAGTATCCACTACAATCAAGAATTTAAACCTCGAAATAAGGTGATCTCTTTTTGCATATACGTATAAATACAAAACAAGTATTAATCTTCTGGTGAGTACTGAGCATTAAAAATTACAAGTTTCTTTGAGCAGATGGTATCTGGGGTCAAAATGAGTGGGTCTACTGTTTGAGTCACTTCTATTTGATATCAATAAGCAAGTCCTAAACTAGAAGCTAAAGAATATGCACAACATTAGTTTCATCTCTGCCACTCCAAAATGTTTGGGACAGTAATCAGCACTCAGTACAGCATGGGTTTGTGCAACACCCAGCACAATGCCCATCACTGAAAACTCACACAGAACAAGAGACAGAAGGCAGGGATTACCCTTGTAGATGCCCTTTAATTAGTAAATCCTTGTGTGTACTCTAGACGTACTTTACTTCTGAAACAGAGCAAAATATTAACTCATAGGGAAAAACTAAATTACAGTACACTCCAAAAAACTGATCTGTGTACCCAGTCCCCAAAATCTGTTTGTGAAATCAAGATACCTGGTGCATCATAATGTTCCACGCTTGCAAGTCTAGATGTAGACTTGGTTGGCCATTATACTGCATTATAGAAAATTGTAAAATAAATTTGTATTTTATTTTCCTTCTGCAAAGCAAGGAACAGAGGCAATCAACCTCCCATTTCCTTGCAGAGCAGCATCTATAAAGGTATGAACTATAGCACAGTTTTCCCTCCAAAGCAGTAAAGAACAATAAAGAATACCAGTCCAATACTCCTAAGTCCTAAAAAAAAAAGAACCATAAAAAAACAGATAGTACTATAGGTCCAAATGGAAATAATTGCAGTGATTCAACCAAAGACACTCTGATCTGTAATCCTTTCAACAATTCAAAAATCATTCAGTGCATTTCTATCAAGCTACAGAGGATCAAATCTGGTGATACCTTAAAATATGTCACCATAACCCTTAGTCAGTGTTTGAAGGTGAATTATTTGCAGGCCTGAAATGCAGCCAGTTCCCCAAGTTGTCCTTTAACTACCTTATGTAAAGTCCATCCTATCAGAAATAACAGTCTGCTACTAATGTGTTATCCTTTCCATAGGATAAGGTTAATCAGTCATTTCTAAAAAGTAGTACAAGGAATATGTTTTTCGATAACAGAGCTGACAAATGTAGCTACTTCTGATAAGATTTTTTAAATTTATTTTTATTATGATGATTATTTCTATTTCATTTGTAAGTCTGGTAATTCCATTATGAATCTTCATACAACAGAATCACATAGGAAGATACCAAAGGATCTATTTTATAGATCTATTTATAGATCTATAAAATAGAAAATCCTAAATAAATTACTGAGAAGTTTATTTGAATAAGTATATACTCTATATTTACTCCGTGACTAGAAAAGTTACACTTCTCTCTTCTAGTCCCTTTACCTCCCATCTTCAAAGTACATGATGAAGACATCAGACTCTAAAATTCAGTCAAATTACTGTTGCATTGTGTCTGAAAAGATGTGTTCCTCAAAAGCATCTCACTTTAGCCTGAATAAAGAACCCCCAAAATAAAACTACCAAATTCATCACATTATTCTAATGCTTATAAATGCATTCCCAACAACAAATTCTCAATAAGAAACCTCCAATCCAATTCACCCTTCCTTTTAAGAACTCACATCTTCAGCAGCATGGGACACATACTGCAGAATTTCATATAAGGGAATTGCAGACAGGAACACAACTTCCAGGATGGGCAAAATGGCACCAAGACTTGCAGCACACTCTCCTGGGGCATACTGTAGCTGGCCAGCACACACATCCATGTGATACCTGATTGACATACACTGTGCCTGGCACACCTCCACACACAACACACACACAGAGCTCTTTTTTGGCACTGGCCATACAGCTCATAGCATAACAAGAACAAATCCTGACTGAACATTAGGATGATAATGAAATACAAACAGATTTTCTATCTCTGCCCAGAGTCAAGTAAGACAAGAGTTAAAGTAGGTACCAACTAAGAATTATATTTAGATTTGCCATAATTCCTACTTTTCTCAAAGATTTACCTCAATTTTTGTTCTGTTTTCTTACCAACAAAACCCTAATTTTCTATCACTCTGTCTTGCTCAGACACAGAAAAGCTCTGAAAATGTTGTTACATGCAAGTTAAGGGCTCAGGAATAAAAAATCATCCAAATCATCGAATATATTAATACAGAGGAGGTTTTTTCCTGATTTTGTTCTGGTTGATGTTCTCTGAATGTTAGACATGGTGATCGAACTGCCATGGATCAAAGAGGTACATTTTCATCAGTGCTAGAGTTTGCCCCAAGATACTGTATTTGTTTGAGACTTTGTTTTAGCTTCTGTTGTTTCAAGCTTCAATCCAGTACTAAAGACGATACTAAAGAAAGAGCCACTTGACCAAACCATACGCTTTCCTATGCTGTTTGTGAGTACTTCTGGCAGAACTGGGTGTGTGTGGTAATGGATCAGGTTCTTGAGAAAAAACACCCCCCCAAAAAAAAAAAAATTAAAAAAAACCAGCAGAAGACTGCCCCTTTTAAAGAGCAAGAATCAAATTAGACATTATCCTGTCCAGAAATGTGCTTGGTTACATGCTTGGCTGAAAGTCAGAGTGATGTTTCCATGACTTTATAGCTCTCCAACACAAAAGCACTCCAAAGCCTTAACTGGACAGTGTGTTCATGCACTTTTTCCAAAAATTTATCGATGTTTGAAAATGAGAGTACAGCAAAAAAATAGCAAATTAGAATAATTTTGTATCAATCAATTATCCTGCTCTCAATTTTCTTGAAATGGATAACATATATTCTGTTTTAATTGAACTGTATGAAGTGGCAAAGTATAATATGTTTGTAATGTTGCTTTCTCGTTTTATTCCTCAATGTATCTTCATTATACTATCTTTTAAAAGAGATAAAAATTTTTAAGTTTTTAAGCAATATGGGGAACAGTAAAGCTTTTTTTTTTTTAAATTTGTTCCCATTTATCCATTTATTTAACAATTTAAGAGCAAACAAAAATGATAAGGCATGCTTTGGACTCCTGTGAGTAGGAAATACAGTCCTTGCAAGAGTGTTCTCCCTCACACAGTAGCTCTTCACAGGAGATGCATTTGCCTGTATGAGTGTATATGTTTATTGCACATACACGTGTATACAGGCTATGTAGGGCAGCACGCTCTCCATGCATGGGAGTCTCTAGGCTGATAGTGCCAAGGCAACAGGTGCTCTCATCCCAAAGCACCTTAAATCGAAGCAGGAATCAATCTAGATTTTGTTCTCTTTAGTAGGTACTGACTGCCACCTTCTCTCCCACTGGGCTGCAAGACTGTGCACTACTCAACTGGACTAGAGAAACACACAGCATGCTAACAGTTAAATTCCAGCTTCTGTGACTCACTAAGAACTCAATGGTGAAAGATGAGTATTCTCCACTTCCCCACCATGACAGAGACACACTCTTCAAGACTGACCATTACAGTACCTTCAAACAAGGAGTTACAGACCTGTCAGTCTGAGGAAGTTCAGACTGGATATTTGAAAGAATTTCTTCACCAAAAGGGTTCTCAAGCATCAGAACAGGCGGCCCTGAGAGGCTGAGTCACCATTCCTGGAGGTATTTAAAAGGCATGTAGCTGGGATGCTTAGAGACATGGTTTAGTGGTGGACTTGGCATGGTTCAGTCAATGGCTCCAATCTAAATGATTCCATAATTCTGTATGCAAACACACATTCACAGATGTGTGTGCCTATCTGTTTGTGCAGTGTGCATGCACACAGACGACAATGCCTGCAGGTGATTAGCAGGGCACTGTAACATTAACACAATCGTTTAAGAAAGAAAGCGAGCGCCATAATCAAATGAAAAACCAGATATCATTTGGTAATGGATACCAAACCTAGAAGTGTAGTCAAGGATAAACAAAGGGTAATAGAGTTTACCTAGTACTCCTTGCACTCTGTAACTTTTTCTAACTTTCACACATGCCAAACAAACGTTTTCCCTTTTTTCTCCCTTTCCACATCAGGATTGTTAACACTCAAATATCAATTCAGTCAATTGCAATTTTACAGTGAGATGGCCATAGACCTCTCTTGTAAACCTGTTTGGGTAGACAGACCCTAAGAGCTGTGCCTTGCACTGTCTTGGAAGATTAATGATTCATACTAAGTCAACAATATTATCTGTATGTTCCCCAAAGATCTTAAATTAAAATACACATTGATCCTGGCCCAGCTTAGCATACGTGAAATTTGTTTTTCTTAATGAGATCACAGTTAATAATAATAGAGGCAGGCAACTCTGGTAAATAACAAATATAAATTCACCCCTGAAAGCTGGTTTCCAGAACTAGCATTCTATTGAATATCATTATCTCTGACTTGTGTAACTTGTAAGTCAAATCTAAAAATGACCTCACTTATCCAAAAAGTGTCTTATGAGAATTACAAGCCTTTTTAAATAAAAACATATCAAATATCATACTGCATCACAACCTCCAGAGTTCAGGCAAATTTCATGCAAATCTTTCCATTAAGAGAAATGTTTACGAAACCATTCGCTTTGCAGAATTTCTCCATATCGGTACAAATACTGAATTGTATTTTATGTTACACCCATTAGATGATTTACCTCTTTGTATGAAGTACTCAGTGCTGTACAATAAGCTTTCTTCACTAGTTCTCATGTATAACATACTAATGCTGTGCTAAGTGCTTCATTCTTATATGTGACAAACACATTTATCTTAAAATTTATCTTAAAATTTCATAATGGTACCTCACAATTGGTTTACAACAGTGCCGTGAATGTTACACACATATGATGATATTTAGGTTCACGTTTTTTCATGACAATGTTTCTTCATTTTATAATCACAATATAAAGAAAATCTTCAATGGACAGGTTCTATTTTAGAGAAAAAGCAAACACAGTTATTTCAACAGGCTTACTGTGAGTTAATTAAAGTGAAAATTATGTAAACAAAAGTCAATATTATAAAGCCGCTATGAAGTTTTAATTTTTCTATTGACCTAGTAACAAATTTAAATGCTAACAGTTTGGGAGATCAAATTAAATGAATACAAACACTTTTGTTTAATGATATCAGCAGTCAATGCAGAACATCTGTGTTTTACTTTAAAAGTGATCAGAAAATATCCTTTTGCTTACATTACAGATAATCAGGAGGTTTATATTTCTGTGTTCAATTTAAGAGGGAAAAAAGATCATACTACCTTCAGGGCCCAAGGAAGCAATAAGTTACAAATGCAGGATTTCTCCTTTTTTTCTCTGTTTTGTAACCATGGTAAAACAATAGAAATGAACTTTCCCTGAACCTTTCTCCTTTAATGGCCTGGGTCCATGTTGACCCAGCAAGCTGGAACCTGATACTATCAACCTGACTGCTGCTAAAGCAATCAGATTCAGCAGAAACTATACACGGTGCATTATAATACTAATTTCAGCATCCCACAAAGCCAGTGCAGAGGCAAGCTATTAAAGTATTATATTCTATTGTTTAAAAGTGAGATCAATTCAATAGCTTAAATGCACCCAAAAACACTGAACTAAATGGCAGACTGTATAACTATATTGTTATTCTTTTATAATACTGTACCAAAGTGAAATTGCAGATAAGGTTCTCCCTTCCCCTCTCCCTTCAAAAAAAAAAAAAACCACCAAAACACTACTGGATGAATTATTAGTAAACAGATTATTTGAGCCATTACAGGTTCATATGATCCTGCATTTGAATGAGGCATGTAATTAAATTATCAGGACTTTGTTCTAAATGCTTGAAAGAAGGAGAGCATGATAACCACATTTTAAAAAGGTAGAATAAAAGAAGAAACTTTTTTTTTCCTTATAGAGGACTACAGGCAACTAATGTATGAAGGCATAATTGATTAATTCCACTAATTAAGATATTTGTTATTCCTCAAATTGTAGCTTGATAAATAATGCATTAGATGTGGCACCATTTCCCATCAGTTCTGAAAGGACTGTGATGATGTTTCAACTATATACTGTTATTTTTTGGAGGCTGAATCACTTCTAGGTTTCTGTGTCCAGGCAAAAAGCAAGCAAAATTTATTCTGAAGTTGTGAATAAGTCAATCTTTAAATAGTAAACACTGCATTACAACATATACTAGTCATTTTACTAAAAATACTCACTTAGAGACTTTAGTTTCTTTCAAAAGTTTTAAGGGGAAATATTTTTCAACTAGCCTCACTTTTGCAGAAATATATATTCCATGGAAGCTAGTCATTTATGATGTTTCCCTGAAGAGTGAGACACATTCCAAGATCTATTCATCCCCTTCCCTTTTAAGTATAAATCACTTTGGGGAAGTGTTTGAGGCTACAGCGGTTATTATATAGAGACCCATGTCACCTAACTATTAAGTGGCTTTAACCTTTAACACAGCTACTGCAGAAAGTGGAACAGTCACTAGCTTGCACGCAATCATCATAACTACAGACTACTTCTGCAGAATGTGAAACACAAAGACAGAAAGACTTTTTCAGTTGAAGCAGAGCCATACAACTTCACTCTATTACAAAGAAAAATAATCATCATCCTCTGATCAGGTCAGGATGATGTTGAGACTAAAGAAGAGACTGAGAGATCTATTAAACTACAAATAGAGGGGGGGAAAAGTAACATTAGCAAGACCATTCATCTGAGGGAAGGATTTCTGGCTGTACTCTATACAGATTTGGCTTAGTTTACAATAAAACATCATTTAAGCACAGATTAGCATTCAACTTTTTGCCTTCTAGATGAACTCCCTTATCATGACACAGATTCATGCTCATTTTTTTCCTCTCGTCCAAGAAATCTTTCATTCCCTCCCATGTACCTGAATAGCTTCAACAGAGATGAAGAGTGCCTATTTGTGATATTACTCTTCTTGCTGACCAGCTTGTTGCTGGTCAGATAATTTTACCGCTACCCAGTAGGTCCCCCAATCTCGTTTTGAACACTAAGCTGCAGCAACGGGAGAGAAAGGGAGGTGTGCAAAAGACTGCAGATATGACGCCCAGAGATTTGGTATAGTGGCACAGTTGGCAGTGTTGGGTTTACAGCTGGACTTGATGATCTTAAGGGTCTTTTCTAACCTGAATGATTCTAAGATTCTCTGATCTTCATGTTTCTTCTCTTTCTGTAACCCTGTTTTCAAAGGTGGTGGCCAGTCCACTTAGACTGCAGACACTGATCAAGTGTGCAACAACCCTGACCAAAATAAAAATGCAATCCCTAGCTCAAAAGGGTCTCATATTTGCTAAAACTTGTTAAGGATGAGACCCTGTTAAAACTTATGCTGGAATCCCATCACTGAAAATGCTTAAATCAAAATTAGCCTTAAAATTTTTTGCACCTCTACTCTGCATGTGCATATGTATTTTCAAATAATAAACTCACAGTATAACAGATGCAATGGTGTACTGCACAAAGTGTAACACAAACTGCCCAAACCTGGTAGTTTATAGCTGCAATGTAAATGCTGAATATTATTAGTCTCTCAAACGTATTTGTGTACTAGCAATACCTTCTATTAGGATCCTGTTTGCCTGGATATGTCAAGCACTAGTCCTTCAGAACAACTTCTTCAACACTCAATGATGTTAACATAAATATCAAAGATTATGTTAGAAAAACTCAGGTTTTAAATAGGAAACAAAGATGTTTTATGGGGGAGGGAGGACTGCAAAGAGATGCTTTGTGTAATGCTACCAGTGACTACTGGATTGGAAAATGTCTTCTCACCACAGTTCTCCAGACTTCCTCTATAATAACCCTCTTCCTCCAAGCACATTGGGTTTACTGATTCAGCTGCCCATTTTTTTTCACTTTTTTCATTAATTCTAAATGGGCTTGACCAAGATTTGACAATCCATTTCTGGTTCCAACTAGCCAAGTTGAACTTACCTGCTCCTCCTCTCCTGACTCTATCACTTTGGAAAACCGACAAATGCAGCAGGTGAGCCAGTTCCACGAGGTGGAGGCAGTGAGCAAACAGAGAAGAGTGCCACTTGTGTTGGAAGTGTGGCACAAAGGTTGCACTGAAATTTTTTACAGTCACCACTGCCAGGATTTGACACAAAAGAGGCCTTGCATGATACCCTTCCAGCACGGTTATTGTGCTGCTGTTTGTTGGCAACAATGGTCATGAGCCCCTTTTCTCCCTTTGATTTTTGTGCTAACTGTAGGATACCCAGATAGCTCACAGAAGGTCTGGTCAAACCATTTGTGCAAAAATTGCGTCTAACTTGCAAGACCTAGGTCAATATCTCTACAACTTGTAAAAAATTAAAGAATAGAACTGAGCAACAAAAAATATTTTCTCTTCCTACGCTAGAATAAAAAAGGTGCAAATTTCAAGGTTTGGAAAAAAATGGGCTTCATAAAAATGGAAGTGAGAAAGAGAAGAGCAGAGTGAAAAACAGCTCCCCAACTAAGAATAAAAAAGGAAAGACCAATCCTCATGCAGATGAAAAGATGAAGATCCAAAAGAGAAACAGAAAATTTCTTGGCAATGATAATGCTCAGTCCTGTAAAATGACAGAAGCTGTTACATATCAACAACTACAGTTTAAATCTCTTTAAGGTAGATTATTCTGCCTATACACCATGCTACAAAGTACTGTCCACTCCCAAAAGGTGAAGGGGCTGCTCACTGTGCTACCTTTTCCCAAGCACTGATCAAACCCTCCTGAAAGACTTGGAGAGAGACAGACACCTCTATGTATCTCTGCTTCTCAAAATGTCTGCGAATCAGTAGAGATGTGCATGCGATTAGTTTTGTTATAAGACTGTCTGCAACTAATCAGAATTACAAACAAAAATGCAAACTTGCACACTAGGATGATTTCATAAATAAATTAAATATAAAATTTTTCAACAAGACACTGGGAAAAAATAAACTATCTCTGCAATATGTTAGGTAAAGATTTTACTAATCATTTTTTTAGACTTGGTATTTATAGACAGAAATAACCATTGGAATATTAAAATAATTTTTAATTAGCTTGATTAACCCAAAGTTAATAGCACATAATAAACAGTCTGAGAATTACAAATGTACTCTACTAGATTACATATAGGTCAAAAACAATGACATTTTTATGCATATGAGTACATTTTGAAGAACAGAAAATATGAAAAGATGAAAAATAAGGATAAAATATGAAAAACAATTATTACTGCAGACACTTCACAGAAACAATTTAGTGTCCTATTTAAACAAATTACCACACAAAATAAAATATGGATTTAAACTAATATTTGTGAGCATGAAGATATGATTAGTAGAGAAAATACTAATAGCAGAAAATACTAATTGACCGGAACAGAATTTTGATTCACTGAAAACTGTATTTTTTTTTAAGTTTAAGATATCTGTGTAACTATACTGTCAATCAAATAACCTAAAATATTAAGTCATCATTGCCCTTTTAAATCCTTTCAACTAGAATTCCCTAATTGTTCCCTCACTTTATCTCACTGTACCAGTAAGTAAATAAATTAACAAAATAGCTTTTATCACACAGAATAACCTTTTAACTGAAGGATTATCTCTGGTTTATTTTTCATTTCTTTCTCTGCAGATAGCAGTTCATGCCTCATTGATTAGTTTGCTGAGGTGGTGACCAGAAATGAAAACAAGGTCTCTCAGATATTGCCAAGACCTGTAAATATATTTTTATTAAAAAAAAAAAAAAAAAAAAAAAAAAAAAAAAAAAAAAAGGAAAAAAGAGGGGGGAAAAAAGCACCAAAGCAAAGCTAATACATATTATACTTCCAGCATTCAGCTTCTAAGCCAGTGAGACTTGATGGTCAGGAGAGGTTCATTTATTCTAATCAGCCTTTGCCAGGATGCAATTCCACTAAAGAATTCTAAATATCATCTCCATGTTTTGGTTTTGGTTTGTTTTTTATCTATACTTTTACAGGATTTTCCTTTTTCTTTCTTTCTCTTTTCTCATTAAGTTTCACTTTCAAAGGTGCCAACACACTAATGGTATGTTACAGAGGTGTGGATCAGTACTGTTGCAAATCAGGATTTTATATCTCTTTCTGAAAGAAATTATTTCAAAAAGCTGAATTCCATTTTGAAAATTCAAAATTATTTTCTCCAAGAAAGAGTTAGTTTGGGTTTCCTAAGGTTTTTCCTGTTTTGTGTTTTAAACCTTCATTTTCGGAAGAAAATTTTAGTTTTCTTCCAAGTTGTCAGATTAACACCATGTATGTCAAAGTCCTCTATTCCCATGTCTGGTAAGCCTCATTCTTTAATTAATTGCTTAATTTTTATGCAATTTTTTACTTTGCTTAAAGTGCAACAAAAAATCCAGCTGTTTTGTTTCTTTAGACTTCAGCCTTTTTAGCAAGTCTATGTGCATCACCAACAGTGACGTGAAAAACTGAGTTTATCAACATAGTTCTCCTTAGTTTCAAAAGTAATATATTATGTCACTTATGTTATTGGGCTCAGAATATAAACATTAAAACAACATGTACATACTAAACATGTATTAGAAGGATCAAGATCCAAAAGAAGAAGCAATGTGAATTATGTATATGCTGACAGGTTTCGAAGATTCTTGAACCACCTTTATAAACAGTCACATAGTTCTCCTGCCATTTCATGCAAGTCAGATTTTACTACTGGCCACTGGAGAAAAAGAGATAAGAGTCATGTGAGGTGGCTCATACAGTAATTTCTTACTGACACGCTGCGGTAGCATCTTGGACAGAGATGGTACATTATTGAAGAGGCAACTCCACGCCCCCCTCTTTCTCAGTTGCCATAAAAATATGGAAAATTAACCACAATTAATATTAGCATGCTCGGAAAGTTTTAACCCCACAAAAAACAAAGATAATGCAATGTTAATTTTTTCAGACCTCTGCTACCTCAACCTTGCTGTATTCATAAACAGATTAAAAGATAATAATTTGCATACAAGATGTACATGGACTTCTCTAGCACATGAACAACTGATTTCAGACAAGTGCTATATGCAGAACATTTCAGGTAAAAGAATCTGTCACTATGGCAAGTAACATAATTCATTCATTTTCAACATTGGCACAACATGGCAAATCAAGTACAGCAGGAAAGCTTTTTTTCTCATGTCCTTGAAGCAGGCATCAAGCATTTGTTTTGTTTTAACATTAATTAAGCCAAATCTGATAACGTTTTAATTACACAGCACAAACTACAGTTCATATGAAGTACCCTGCTGGTAAAAATGAAGGCCTTCATTCAAGAAATTGCTTAATCATGTGCATAAATTCCTTTAAGTTTAAGACAGAAAATTTCTTTGATTAAAAAAAAAAATGTCAAGGTTCTACCAGTGATTGAAGAGGCCACTTTCACTGCACAGACCCTAAGCATGTTTCATAAAGAGCTATATTCTTACTTTCATTTAAAATAAAAACACAGTAAATGAAAGATTACCAGAAATCAGATTACCTGCTATCTAGCAGCTTCTGATGAGCTGGTAATAAATACAATATTTATCCATTCATATGTAGTACTGAAATTGTATTTTAAAACAGTGTTTTAAAGTTCATCAAGACTTACAATGGGAAATATATGCTTTCCTCTCAAATTTCCTTTTTCAAAAGAAATTAAAGTTGAAAAAACTGTATCACCACCAGTGGTTAAGAAACAGCACAAATTATTACTAATTTTTGGACTTCATCATTGCCTTTTCCACCTTAGTAGCAAGTACTAAGCTTTTAGCAAAAAAAAGTACTTGTATCATTGCATGATTAGTAAATTGCAAATACAGAACTCATAGCATACAGAACAGGATTTCTTATATTTGATTATTAAATAAGCATTAGTTAATGTTGTCCAACTACGTACATTTACACAAACATATTGATATAATATCTTACATATGACAAAATAGGTCTCTACTTGCTTTCTTTGTGCTTTGGTCTATGACATTTTCCTATTAATTGCAACTCTCTCAGCTAATTTTGGCAATCCTATTTCTATGTAAAATTCCATCAACATATACCAAAATATTAAAGTTCCTGATGTTTACTCCATGATACCAACAGGCTGATTTAAAATGCTATTTCTTAATCCAGACAGCAATTTCTGGATTTAATAGTGTTTCAGATTAGCATAGGTTTCCACTTATTTTCTTCTTTAAAATACCAGAATACTGTAGTAATAATACTTAAGAGCCAGAACATGTTCCCAGAAAAACCATAAGTGGAGAAACACTTTCATTTCTATCTTTATTATTACAAATGAAGTAATAATTTTCACAGCATCCATCTGCTCAAAACTTAATATCAGAGAGATGTTAACGTGGATGTGTCCATAAAAGCTCTGGGAACTGATAACACAACAAATAAATTTCTTAACTATTTTTAATTTTTAGCCAACACTT
The DNA here is from genome assembly GCF_029207755.1 of Chamaea fasciata. NCBI lineage: Eukaryota > Metazoa > Chordata > Aves > Passeriformes > Sylviidae > Chamaea > Chamaea fasciata. The sequence goes on from NW_027094087.1 coordinate 64,963,318, forward strand.
TCATCTGCCTCTCAATCCATCAAAATCTAAGTAGAGCTATATTTTTAAGAAATAGAAAAAATATTAATTTTGAATCCTTAGAATACTGTATTGTTTAAGTTTTCCATGTTATGATCTAGATAGTGTCTCTGTTTTAATGAATTATGAGCCCTTTGCCTGTTAAGTTGTCCTTGATCTAAAGATTATGCTCCCGCTTAAGGTACATTATACAAATGTCTATATTAAGTCATCCTTTGTCAATGCTTTACTATCCATTTAAAAGATCAAGATCAACATAAAGGTAATAAAATGATACATAATAGCAGACAGTTATGTTCTCTGTACTTTACTTATCAGTTTTAACTAAGATGTCTTTATCAAAAGGTTCATTTTCATGCAGTAGTGAGTTTATATCAATCAGTTATCCCTTACACCTGTCAGAACGTTCCTACACCCAGATAAATGTGACTGTTATCAGATACTGGTAGAAGGATAATGTAAAACTGCTTTATGAAAACTATTCTTTATTGCAGCTCCACAGATGTTTCCTGTTATAAATATCCTACATTGTAACAAACAATACTAATAGCATTCTGTGAATAAAGAACCAAAGAAGAAAAGTCCCCTCAAGATACAGTCCTTCAATGCCACAAGCAAATTTATCACTACCCTGTCAGCATTTTGTAGTATATATAGAAATCACCACACATGCAAAGCACCAAATGCATTCTTCATACATTTTTCAAAACAATAAAAAAAACTCATGAAAAAAAAAAATTCCGTTATTGTGGTCAAATCGATTAAGAGGAACTAAGTGAGCTGTATTATACCAATAATTCTAAAACAAAGTTCCCCATTATCCAAGGGGGTTTTTAAAAAAAAACTGAAGGCACAATATCTTCCTACACACTTGCATAGGTTTTTAAAAATATTTCAATTAATTTACAATAAATCTTCAACTATCCTAAAGGATATTTGGGACATATTTTCTTCCACTCCTGTGAAAATGTAAGAAATTAGACAGAGGTAAATTGAAAGAGCCATGATTCAACAATATAATCAGAGTATCAGAACAGAATATAAAAAACTAATACATTTTTTAGTCTATTGAAGCCTCAGTACCTTAGGACTTTTACAATTTTCCCAAAGTTGAAATCAAGCTTTTTCTTCATGGAATAACAATTTGTATCCAATATTTTACACAAAACCTGTTTGACCACACTGTCCCACAGATATAAAATTTAAAATTTAGTCTTTCTAATACATCATACTTTCATTGCTGGTTGTGAGGCAAACCCTGTGAAATAACAGTCCATAAAGCTAATATCAAATTCTTAATAAATTAACTAATGCAACAGTAAATTCAAGAATGCTTCAGTAATAGAGCAAGAGACATTTAGAAAACATATAAGTAAACGTTAATTTTGCCTATTTAGCCTAGAGAAGAGACAATTTGAGAGGGGATTTTATCAATGCATATAAACATCTTGGGACAGGTTTCAAGAGTATGAGGTCAGACTCATTTCAGTGGTGCCCAGAGACAGAAGGGACAATGGGCACAAACTGAAAGACAGTAAGATCCCTCTGAATATGAGGAAAAACTTCTTTGCTTTGAGGGTGACAGAACACTGAAACAAGCTGCTGAGAGGTTGTGGAGTCTGACTCTCTCGAGACATTCAAAAGCCGCGTGGACGTGATCCTGTGTAACCTGCTCTGGGTGACCCTGCCTTGGCAGAGGGTTTGGACTGGAGGATCTCCAGACATCCCTTCCAACCCCAACCATTCTGTGATTCTGTAACTAGAAATAGACGAGGTAAGCATACTGGATTTTAATTTTGTATTCACGTGCTCTGTATCTAATGTTTTTCAAAAATCTCTTTTGCTCAATTATTGTTTTGGCTGCTTTGAAACAAGTTACAAGAAGACTGGTGTGTTTTTTTTTTTCATGTCCTTGCAACTTCATTTATAGGTATCTGTGAACAGATCTTCTAAGGTTATGTTTCATAACAATTTCTAAGTGAATCATAGCAGGTATTCCTATATTACCTACAGCAGGAGCAGCTGTCTTTTGCCAATGGCAGTTGCGTTGCAACTTACAGCCTCTGTAAATCATCTGCTCTACAAAAGTTATAAATATTCCATTTAAAGAGAATCCCAAAACAAAATCATTATACTGTACCAGCCAGATGACCACACAACACACCATGACCTTGCAAACAACAGTTACCTTAGCAATGTTAGTAACCTAATTTTTAATAGTCTTTACTTTCAATTTACATGGCCACTGAACAAGCAGGTAATCCATGATGTTGTGAAATCCAAAATACACCAAAAGTATTGAGTAGCAAAGGGGTTGTAACTTTTGATCTTTATATTCCTCTTGCCTTCTTGAAAAAGGTCAAGAACTTCCTTCTTCTGAGATATGTACTAGTATCTCTGGGATCAGCCAACTATTCCCATGACTCATACCTTTCAGAGATGTTGCCAAGTCTACCTGGCGCCAGCCAAGTCCTGTATGATGTAGGCAAGTCAAGAGTCGTTAAAACCACCAAATTGTGTGTATAATTACTACATTTTGATTACTCAACAAATGCTTCAAACCTTCTAACCTAACACTCCTGCGTATCTGCCATTTGTCAGCATTAACGAAAACAAAGCTACAAATCAGACCTTCACAAACCTTTCCATTCTACGCAGCACCCAACCATACTGAAAGTGCTGGTCTCCCTTTTAGCCAGCACCTGAAAGTGTTAACAATGTTGTAAGTTTGAAGAGGAGAACTTCTGGACCATTTTTACAAGACTGGGGGTTTTGGTTTTGTCATTTGGGTCCAGTTCTGCAGTATGAATTTTATTTATTTATTTGTGTTTAAGAGAATTAGAGCTCATTTATATTGTTTTAAATGGAAAAAATCACCAAAACAGGATCAACAGCTGATTTTTTTTTTAACATATTTTGGAAAATATTTGTTCTGACTACCTTTCACACCAGTTTGCAGGATATTATACATACTAATAAAATCTATTAATTCTACTTTTACCGATGTGAGTATTCACATTGACTAAACAGCTGGAAGGCTGCAACTATAGTATGAGATACTACGTGTCTGAAATCAGTGAAATTCTTAGTTATTGAAGTTATGCACATAGGCCAGCTCTCCCCTCATCTTCACCATATGCATGTTTCCAAAAGTCATAGAGAAGTGAAGTAAGAAGAGAGGAATTATGAAAAGTAATGTAACTTGCTATGCATTCGGGGTACGATCAGACCTGAATGAGATTTGTTCAGGTTCCTTCAGTGTCTCCCACACTACTTGGGTCTGATCTTTAGTTTTGACAACATTAGTAATATAATGGTAGGTTATACATTACAAACACCATTAGAAAACTAAAAAATGAGTAGCCACTGGCACTGGAAGTACATACAAGCAGCACAGCACATCTGACTAGGAGAATGAAAGACTAATTTTAACATCAGTTAAAATTTTAGGAAGATGAATTTTAACATCAGTATCTTTTCCGAAGCAAAAGGAAACCACAAACACGGTTAACATGGTTATCCACTGAAATTAGTACTGAGAGTATAAATGAAGACTTAAGCTACCAGCTTCGTTTTTTTCTAAACTAAAATTCATACGCATGTGAAGACATGGGACACTATGACCTACCTATGAAAACACTTACGTTACTGCAAAAAACTGTTCAAAACTGCCCATACCTGTCATAATACCCTCAAACTTCTTTAAATTTCAGGGTTCTCTTAGAATTTCCATTAAGAATCTGCTTTAATCAACCATAACTGCTAACAATTGTTCAGATAGATTTCTTTCATATGCTCAAAATGCAACTGCCATATTAGAATTACTAGAATTTTTAAAATACTATAAAAACATCTCTATTGTTAGTTATGATCAGATTATTACATGGCTTCTGACACTTAACCATCACCAATATCACCTAAAATAACTTCTCAAAATCCTTTACATGCAATGCATATATCATAGGCTGTCAGTATTACTGTACACAAGAACACATTCCGTGTTTGCAATCCCATCAAGGTGAAATCAAATGCTAAATCAAGCAACTCAGTAGCACGTACTCCTTTAGAAGTGAACATACTGACCCTAGAGAAAAAGCAGTCAATCAGATAATTCACACAAATCAAGACACATACTCCAAACTTTTGGAATAATATGTTCCAGTGAGAATGGTGACTTATTGTACCCCATCTAAAAGCTGCACACATTAAAAAAATTGCTAAGTTCAACAAAACTAAATTAAATTTCTCTTTGCCATAACTTGTTACATGCAAAGCTGAAGCAAGATGGACTCACAAGGCAGCTAAAGAACTACAGACTTGTAACTTCACCCTACAAAATACCGTGTTAACTTACAACTTACCAAAACTAACTTTTTATTGTTAAAATAGCAAACTAGAATCAAAAGTGAATTTGAATGGAAATTGGCTGTAAATACTGTGATTATGGCTGAAGAAAAGTACAGGAGGCAGATCTAGTCTGTCACAATATGGTTTAGTGGGCATAGTGGTACTCAATCAAAGGTTGGACTTGATCTTGGATCTCCTTTCCAGCCTTAATGATTCTTTGATTCTGACCCAGAATTATTGAACTTCTTAGTTTGAAAGGGACCTTTGGAGGTTGTCTAGCCCAGATGCTGTTCAGGGAAAAAAAAACAGGAACAGGTTACTCAGGGCCTTGTCCAGGTGAGCTTTCAACGTCTTCAGGGTTTAGAAAACCCTCTACCACACTGAGCAATATGTTGAAAACCCTCTACCACACTGAGCAGTGCTTAATGACTCTCATGGTGACCTTATTTTTCCTTCTATCTATGGATAGAATTCTGCTTATTGCAACCCAGGACTCTGGTTCCCTTGTCTTTTTGCAGCACCCCCCTAAAAATGTCTTCTCTAGAGTCCTCCTTGACTCTAGCTGGAGACCTCAACAAAATCCTTTCATTTCCTTCTGATATTAACACTGAAGGGCCCAGCTCCCACAGCCCATCTGCACAGGACATGTGCTCCAGCCCCAGCCACCACGGTGGGCTTCCCTGCACTTGCTCCACTGTTTCTCTCAAACTGGGGAGGCCAGAACTGGACCAAATGCTCCAGTCTCACCAGTGCTGAAGACGAGAGAACAATTTCTTTTCTTGACATACTGGCCACACTTGATAACCAAGTATAAAGTGGCCATCTTCACTGCAAGAGCATGCTGGACACTGACTGATTCCAGTTAGTTCCCAGGGCTCCTCTCCGAGAAATTAGTAAAACTCTCAGCTAACAAGAGGAAGCTTACTCACTGATTGAGGAAAACAAAATGGTTTATATTTCTTTTGACCAGGAAAAGGATGGATTTTGAAAGAAAATATATCAGGAGGAGTGGGCTAAAAGTTCTCATTCTAGTGGAACTTCAGTCAGATGGTAAATAAGCCCAGACGTGTTATCTAGAGGCTGAGGGATTCAAGCAGTGTGGAGATCTTTCTGCTGCCTCCACAGCCAAGGACAGGCCCAGCAGAATGATTCTGCTCCTTTGAGACCAGAAAACCAGGATGGTGATTTTTCTCCCCCAGACCTGGTCAGCTAAAAGCTAACCTGAGTCTAAAATGACCTGACAACTACACTGGTAAATAAACCGGATCATTTTAATTATCTGGTTAGGATGTCAAAAAGCACAACACAGCTAAAATCACCTTCTTCCCAAAACCACACCAGGGTAACAATTTGACACGTGCACAAAACCCTGCCCTGGTGAGTTTAGCAGTACATACGCAGCCACTTAAACTCCGTTTGTGGAACAAACCTAGTCATGCGGAATTGGCACTGTGCTGAGGATGTCAATTCAAATTCATAAATGCTGAAAGCCAAATCGAGATCTGTAAAAACGTCCTTTTCAAGGAGATCTTATAATTACCTCTCACAATTACAGCAGATATATTGGGCCTGATTCCTCTCACAAGATGAAATTCATGCTTTGCAGAGAATCCATATGTATTTCCACTCAAACAATTTTTTTGTTACAAACTTCATGCAGGCCTTCTTGAAAAAAACTATGCATTGTAGAGAGTGAATGTGATGCACATTTTAGCGTATTACAATTTGTTAAATATGATTACAGAGACATTTTATCTTGTGGAACTCTATTTGTATCTCCTAATTGTGAAGTCAAAGAGCTCCCTTTTCTTTCACTTTCATCCATCCTTTTTACTTTTAAGATCAAAGTCCATTTTCATATTTAACATAGAAAGAGCAAGAAAATAAAAACAGTATAAAGAGAATAAAATACATGTGCCGTATATGCACAAATTCTAGCTAAAGGCTTCAAAATTCTTCTGCGATTTTCCACAATTTCCTTAGGAAGAAATATAACAAGACAGATAAATGAATATATTAATCTATATATCTATAGTACATATATAGATATATATCTTCATACGGAAAAAAATTACAGCTTTCAATGGCCAAAAGCTTATTTCTCTAGGGAGGTTACTGGTCTTTCTATGTAAATGGATCCACTAATAGAACCAATCTAAGTGTATGTTAACTAGCTCAGTATAAAAGTTGGGACTTTCTTTTTTTTTTATTTCTCTCTAGCTATCACTTTTATTTCACAAATGGAAGTCACTAGCTAGAATGGAGTCTCTAGGCAAATAACAGTTAGCAATCATTCAAAGCTCATTATAAAGCATTATAAAAGTCTATATGGTAAACACAAAGCCATGTCTGAAATAGCTCATACAGGATGTATAGCGCTGACATTGCTGGATCATCTTCCCTCCCCACCTTTTGCTACTTCATTACCAGGCATGGGGTCATTACTGGAGCTACTTATTTAAGTTCTTGAAGGGACTCAAACACTCTTTTGTTGACACAGACACCATTTGAAGTTTGTGAAAAGAAAATGTCAGCATTCAGATAAAATAATTGAAGAAAGATGTCTTCTGACACCTGTCTTTAAAATATAAAAGGGCTGCAAATTACTCACAGTTCTGTAAAAGGACACATACATAGGTTCCATTTCAGTAGGGGAAAATGAGAGCACAGAAATGAAAATCACTTTTACCTCTTGCTCTTCCCTTTCTTTTTCTTCAACTGTCCAATAATACATGCCATTCACACTGCAATTTTGCATCAAATATCCATTCAAACTTCCTACTTAAGAATTTGCCAGACCTGTTAACTGTGTCCTGATAATTACAGACAGCAATAATTTATATTTGGACAGTGGTCAACAAATATATTCTTTTCCAAATGTGGTGCTCCTCATGCCAGTCCCACTTTGTCTTTCCCTCTCCCCAAGAAACAATTGGAGAATTCATCTGCTTGTTAGGATTTTTAGAGTACACACTCAGCTAAAAATGCCTTATGCTTTCTCTTTATGCCCCATGCATGCCTGGCAATACACAAGGGCTGCAACACCACAGTAACCATGCTGGGTGAAACCGAAGAGTCACCTACCCAGGTATCCTTGTCCCTTGTGAGCACCATCACCAGCTGCCTAAAGGGAAGTCCCTGGAAAAGGAATCCATGTAGTGATAATGGTACCAGAAGCATACACTTCCAGCCTCCAGTAAACAGAACCTTGTACAATGGTCTTTTACCATCTTGGATGGATGTTCTGACCTATATTGTGATTTTCTGAAACTCTGTCAATTTTTGGCACATACAATGTCCTGTGGCAGTATATCTAGCAACTTAAGTATTCATTGTGTGAAGCAGGGACATTTTTTCTTAAACCTACCATCTGTTGTTTCATTTGATAACATATAGTTCTCTTACTAGAAAAATGCTCCCTTCTCACTACACTCCCAGTTTTACAGACCTCTTAGGTTTCCTCACTCTCTCTTCTCTCAACTACAGTGATCTTTTCTCTAGTCAGAGAAGTTCTAACATTTAATTTTTAATGTAATATTACTTCCCTTTGTTGTCGTATTGTTTATGAAGATACTGAAATACACAGATCAGTATTGAAGCTTCATTGTCATCTGTGATAAGACCTTTCCCAACTAGCAAACAAAACAAATAAAAAATGGACAATTTCCTACTTTTTAACCAGCTATTTTCTGAATGACCCATGGTAACATAACTTCCCTGCTGAAAAATCTTTTTTTTTTTTTTCTTTTTTTTTTTTTTTTTTTTGTGAATTCAAGAAAGTTTTATCAACTGGACACCCTTTTCCTGCATATTCACCAACCTTTTAGAATGGCCATCTACCAAAAGCTGTATAGACTCTTGTCTAGTACATCATATTTATCTCATGCCCACTAACAATATTCTTTCTACTTATTTGTGAAGTACAGATCCAGATTTCCAGGTCTGTTCTCTAACACCCTCAAGAACCTTTTCTGAGCATCATATTTGCCATGATTAAACCAACAACAATGGTGTTTTAAGCAGGAGATTACAACTTTGCATTAACTGTTCAGCTATTTCATACCTGACTTCCTCTTAAAATAGAATGCCACAGGTCTCTTGGGACTCATCTTGTCAATTTGTCATACACTTTCATCTACTTGTGAAGCTCTTTATTTAGGCTCCCAGCTACTCAGGAACATCCAGAGCAAGTAAGCGCTGTTGCACTGTGACACAGGCCACTTCTCCCAGCAATCCTCCACGCCTGCTCACAGCTGATTTGAAGAGGTCTGTCTCAGAAATGAAAGGATGTGCAGGACTCCTCTCAACTTACTCATTAACCATAAGAGACCATTTTTTTTACCCTTCTCTGTGTTCTTGCTACTACTTCTGATCTTTTCTTTTGCTGGTATTTACAGGAGTTACAAGCCGGTAGAAAATCATATGAAGCGACTGGTGGTTTGGCCATGAAAACACTACCAAGTAACACAGACTAACCCAATCAGTGAAATAAGGCTGAGGAAGCACAGCTTGCACAACTTCACTGCCTGTATTTCTGAAGTTTGCTCAACTTTTGCTTACAATTCAAGCAGATTCTTGCCACATTCTTAACAGCTAATTTAAAACAGGTGTGAGAGGAACAGGATCAGTACCCTTATTCCAAAGACAGCTGGGAATAGCAGGCACTGTTGCAGAACACTTTTATCTTAGAATTCTGCTTGCTAAATGTTATTTACAGCCTTCTGTGTTATTTATCGTTTTATCTCATTATGTATTGTCTAGAGATGCAATTTTCAAAATGGGGTGGGAACACCTTGTTTTAGTGGAATTAGATTTAGCATTTAAAACATCCATATAGCCAATCAAAGTTTAATGAACTCTTCTGCAGACACTGTTTATTTTTTGGAAAGTTTTAATAACTTTTCCTGTAATTAAAAATAGCATACAATATCAGAAGCCAGCAGCAATTAAAGGTAATCAAATTTGGGAAATTCTGTAGGAAGTACAAAAAAGATTTGTAGATATTTTGTTCAGTGTTTATTATCAGTTGAAGTACTGTTCGCTTCACAAAACAGAACAATGCTTATCATTAAAACACAAAAACATTTCTGCTAAGTTCTTTGCCTGATTTTCCTCTTTCATAAAATGCACTCCACGTGAAACAAGTCTTCAAAAAAACAAGGCCTAAAAAACCCTACTACTCAGGGTGCCTTTGAGGATATTTAATTAAAATCTAATCCTGCATTCATTAAGGCTCACATAAATTAAGCTGTCATTCATAAGATTTATGGATTCTCATTTGCATATTGCATACAATTCATCAATTACTCAAGTATGAAAGGAGCACATTTCCCTTGGAGCTGCATGCTACCCTGCCAACATTTGAAATGAGGGAAAGAGCAAGACTGTCAAGCATTCACACAAACTTTCTTCCAAATGTCTGCTCCTTGATTAATCTAATTTTCTAGCTATTCCTTACAAGATACAACAACAGCCCTTCTGCAAATTTCTATTATTTCTCCTGTCTTCATCATAAAATCTTCTTGTCTTTTACTAATACCTCATGTCTGACTGATTATTATTTGTTTGCTAATGATATGGCATGAATGTTTTCTTTATATAAATGCATAAAGCACACATCAGAGTTAAAATAAAATGATTAGTATTTTCAGGTTTTGATTTTTCTGTTTAACATCACTAATTTGCTTAGCTGATCTTAGTAAAGAACCTAAGCAACGATAAAAACACCCAACAAATTATAAATCTACCATTTAAAACAGCCATCAGTATTGAGCCAGAATATTTTTCTTAGTGTGTAATGGTAATATGCACATAATTAAACCATTAAAATTTAACGTTAAAATATAATTAAGGAAAGAAAACAAATGTTTAATGTGAAAAATCAGCTTATTCACAGATGCTGTAATGTGTACCTGACTGCACTTCTGAAAGTTGTAGGCAAAGTAGGGATACAGGTTAGGTTTTTTTGCTGCACATAAAACATGCTGTGTTAATTCAATTGTCTTCTCTAGGGAGTTAATCTTAATTTCAGTGGCACAACTAGGAAGTAGCAGTCTTTGCTTGCCCAGTCTCTGGATACCTTCCAACATGCATGTGATCAGGTGCTGAATTTAATGCACAACACTCACTCATGTCTGGGAGTTTCTAAATTAAAATATAGGAATGTATCTGCACTGTCTAAAATAACTCTGAAGGCTGGCTCTAAATCTATTGGCTCATTTTATATTGTTAATTACCTAGCAAAAAAAAAGTAGCTTAAAAATATCAAAGTAAAATTGTAGTTTTCTCAAAAATAATTTTGTTGAATAAATATAAGGATGATAAGGTGTGAAACAATAAAAATCCAACATCAAGCATCTGTGAACTTCTTAGAGAGATCATGTAATGCTTTATAGTGATACTTCTTAGACCAAGGTAACAGGGCTTGGGTATTTTTTCTGTATAAAAAGTGTTGGGATCTTTAAATACGTGTAATATAAATGAAAGAATTTCAGAGCAGATGGTGAGCAAATTAGAAATAAATACTTCAAATATTAGTGATCTAAGGTTTTATTGTTCAAATGTGTTCAGCACCAAGTCTAGCTTAAAAGTCATATGCTGCCTCTTGCCAGAGAGGGACTGTTGAACATTTGGACTGGATTACTGAGTGGCAAACAAATATTTTTTCTCTTCTCTCCTCCCCCAAATCTGTTTAAAAATGAAGAGAGATTTCATTCTAAACATAATTGCTAACATAATCCCATGCGAATAAAGTTAACTAACCCTGCAAAAATAAACAGATGACTAACTTTAATCAGAGAAATGAAGTCATCATTATGCCTGGTTTATAAAATAGATTTTCATTGTCAAAGATAACATATTGGGGGGGGGGGGGGGCTGTTATTTTGGTTTGTTTATTTTGAGTTAGCTGTTCTACTGTAGACTGTTTAGGTCCATCCCTGAACAACTACCACATTTATTGTCTGTCTTTTTAACTGTTGCATTCTCTGAGTTTCAAATTTCTCAGCATGAGCTGTCTGCTTAATTCCATCCAAGTAGTGTGTAATGAGAAAAGAATTTTCCCTGTCTACACTAATATAGCTTATTTTATTTCCTGAACCCAAACCACCTGTTCAGATTTTCTATTTAAAGCTTTGTAAGGCAATCAACTACCTCAGGACATTTGTGCTGAAATGAAAGGCAGTCAGAATGAAGCTGCAACTTCTTCAGACCTGGTCCAACAAAAAGCATCACCTACAGAGCACTTTCTTGGCTTCAGGGTCAGGTGGAGTTCACTTCATAAAATTCTCAACAGATCTCACATGTGATTTTCTTATTCATGTGAAATTTATGAAAAATATTCATAAATTTAATTCTGCAAGGGATTTTGAGATAAAAAGAAATAAATTACTATACAATTTATTTTAGTTTAAAACCTAAAATCTTTCCAAATGCTAAAATTACTTAATCAACTTTTTCTGAGTATAAAGGTATAAATCTAGGCCAAATCAACTTATTACAGCACTTCTGTGACTAGTCTATACTGTAAGGACGTATCTCAGTAGTAAGAAACAGTTCATCTGAAAAACTACATTCCAAAAAGATAACACAAGAGCAAACACAACTCCAAACTTAAGACTGCCTACCACTATAAAACAGATCCTCTTCCAAAATCTCTTTGAATTTTTATGTTTTACATCATTGCAGATTGAACTCAGTTAGAATCCAGTGGAACGAGGGCAATGGGATAAAAAGAAAGGTACTTAACATTACTCTGGGCTATTTGTTTCTCAAACTTTCCTCTTTCCCAACGCTTTCACTTTATTATTTAAATGTACATCTCCAAATACAAGCCTTGTATGAATTTTGACTTGAGGAAAAGTCTCATCCAGTCCTTCCTGAAGGGAAGACTTTAGAGAAGAGGGATCAGCCTGTGCACAAGATCAGCCTAAGTATTTCCATAATTAAAGCAAAGTTTTGTAAAACAAATCCGAAACAAGACTTATATTTCTGAATAAGAGAGGGAAGGTTCAACTTCTTATGAACAATATGAATCTAGAAAAAGAGCAATAAGAAAACTGTAGGGATATGTGGTTACAAGAAAGGTTTGAAAAGAAATAGCGACGTTGCTTTGTGTCTCTTTGGCCTACTTAACTAATAAATTTATGCACCCTTTTCCCCTTCTCTCCCACTTTTCTGTAAATATGAGGGAAGGAGGCTGGGGAAGGTAAACAGAACGCTAAAGTAGAGGGAAAAGAGGAAATTATTCCTCTTTAATCACACAGACAGAGCAAAAAAAATCCCAGATCATCTTTTGTTACACAAAAAAGCAGTAGACCTAGGATATGTAGGCACCTTGACTCCTAAGATTAAAAGCTTTCCCTTTCTCCATTCCTGTTAATTATTTTCAAATCTGTGTAGGTATAACACCTTCTTCCTTCCTTTTCATTAGCTCATGAATGTCTGCAAGACAGAAGTTCTGGTCTGATAATACCTGCTGAAGCACAAAACCACTCCTGTGGATGCCAACCCAGAGCCAGTGAGACTTAAATGCTGGAGCTGGTTCAAAAACCCAGGAAATTTTCAGATAAAATCTTTACTAAAACAAGTTAGGATTGAAAGAGCATTTTATGGGAGTTCCTGTAACCTCACCAAAATATTATCATTTCCTTGCAAGAACTCTGCACGCTTTAAATAAATTGTCACAGAGTGACATCTTAAGTAAGATTAAAAATGAAAGTTGAATGTCTCCATACACTCACATGAACCTAAAACTGCATCTCTCATAAGAAGAGCGATTTCATCTGTGTTTGTTAATTATTCTTCCACGCCATCATATACCAATCTCAAACAACACCATTTAAAATAACTCAAGACTCCACATTTTTTCAAGTACTAGATTCTGAAGGAAAACTAGATTATGATCCTAAATTTTTGGTAAAAATAAAAAAAATATTAATATGGGATTAAACTTCATTGTATCTTAGTGAGCCCAAAACTGATTAGATGCATCTTACATGAGAAGAATTTCTTTTTTTTAAATATACTTTGGAGAAGTGCTAGATCATAGACAACTTTGCCTCAGGACCTTCTTTTCTCTCTTTTCACAGACATTTTTGCTGCCCCAAAGTTTTAACCAAAACGAAACTGAACAACAAACCAAACTGTATACTGACATTATTTCTTTGGGTTTTTTTCCCAGTAAAAAAGATTCACTCACTTACACATCATCAAGATAAAATAATATAGTTTCATGAAAATAGCAGTGAGATTTAAAACAAGAAAAGAGAAAATAGCAATGAAAGATCACCTTTTCTGGTACATAAATGAAATATACAGTATATATACATTTTATAAATTTTATAGTTTATATCCATAAACACAAGCAACCCTGAACTTAACTTTTAGGTAAATGGGCTACTGGAACAAAGAAAGTTTGCTCTTATGTAAAACAGTTTTTAAAGATAGTTATTTTTGTAAAGAACAAGAAAATTACATTTGATTTGATTCTTTAAAGAGTAAAACCTAACATCAAATTATGTCATAACTACCACACAGCTACTCAGACATTAATGTATCACAACTAAATCCACGTATTGCACCTGTGATCACACTAATTCTGTTACTAATAGATTAGCTGAAGTACCAATTCGTATGACAATTATCAATATCAGCTTCCTTACAAAAAAAAAGCTGATCCTTTCTTTTCCTGTCAAACATTACTTAAAATCACGTAAGACCTTGCTTCTGCAGCTGAAGAAATTGTAAATTGTATTCAAGTGGAAATGAAATTAATGCTGCTGCATATCACTCTACAATACATGGGCACATGCAGGTGCCATATCTGTGCATTTATACAATGTGGTACCACAAGCACTCTCCATGGAAGCATGTTATGTGTTTATCACTACTGCTAAAATAACAAGACTTAAGTAGAGTGCCCGGAAATACCCAAACAGTCTTGAAAAGACAAATGGCCTCTGTTTTCCTAAAAACACAGCAGTTAAACAGTGGAAAAACTTTGGTACCAGTGACTCATATGAGGCACAAGAAGCCCAGAGCAATTGTTGCAATCCTCATTACCAAGCACCGCAGATACCTATTCATTTTTCTACTAAACTGGGCAGCTTTCCCTCTTCTGTTTATTTCAAACACTCAAGAATTAGCTTTGGCATATTGATGACTGCTTCAATTTTAAAATGATAACTGAGGCTATGATATATACATCATCTACAGAGAAAAGTTCTTTGTCAGGTGACAATCTCACATAGTACACTATATAGTACTACAGGTTTCATCACACCTACCTATGGAATGTCAACAATTACCACACGCTCTAAGCAGAAGCTGTCTTATCTCTCCAAAGAAATCTGAACAAGCAAGACAGTAAGAAACAGGAGGGGCCCAAGAAGTCCCAAAGAGCATTAAACTGTATCCTCTTAGGCTACAGATGTGTCCAAGATCAGACAAACTATTTAAACCTTTGAATTCCTTATGCATAAGTCAGAACTAAGCACAGCAACTACAACCACCGAAAGCAACAGTCCCAAATATTTGAATGAATTTAGTTATAAGGAATTGAACAAGACCTACAGCACAGTTATTAAACTGAAGTCCCTGTAGGGATTTCAAACACAGTACAACATAAAGTGCACAAGAAAAGCAATTTCATAAAAGTAATATCTCAAACATAACATTTTGAAAAAGATGCTGTGAGCAAAAACGAGTACAGAAATTCTCTATTCACCACCTGGAATTTTCCTGTTCATCTACACATCCCCCTCAAAGCCACAGATCTACAGACTCTCCACTGCTGGCTTTACTCTGTCGAATACCTTTTCACTCAGCTTTAAACCTGTCTCTGTTAGGTCAATCAACTTTCAAAATCACTAATGCTAATGGTTAGAAGGGTCATTTTCAATTCCAGTTTCCATACTTTAAAAGAAAAATGTGACTTAAAGAGCAGGTTGTAGTGTTCCAATATTTTGTTTTTGAGAACAGACAAAACACCACATAATAGAGTAGGACAGACAGTATCAAACCAGAGATTCATACCAGCCTTGCACACTGACAGGCAGTGACACAAGCAGATGAATTACTTCAGCCAAAGGAAACCACAGAGCAGAACTTATCAAAAGCATTCAATAACAGCACAGCTCTGGCCTCTGAACTTTGATGGCTTGGTTTCTATGAATACTATCTTCTTCTTTTTATTTTTTTTTAATTTTTTTTTTTTTTAGCTTGAAGCACTCAATGCTATACTTACACTATGGTTTTTTTTCATTAATTCATAAGAGTATAAGGAAGGAGCAAGCAGGGTCAAACTCTAATTCTTCCCATGAGCTGTACAGAAAGGAAGAATACTTGCAGACAACAGGAAGGAAGGCTATGTCTTTTGACTTATTCTGCCACAAAATAGATTAACTTGAAGGGAAGCATTAGTAGTGGCACTGTCTGAGATGTTAAGACTTTGATCATCTCAGGCTGAGGCAACTTAAGATGTTAATCATCTTCAAGCTCTTTCAGCCACATGACACGGTCTCCCTTTCCTCTGGCAGAGCTTAGAAAAGGGAACATAGAGCTATTTCTATATTTAAACATACAATTTCTACCTTCACTGGTTATTTAAGTTATTCTTAAAACTAATTGGGTATTCTTGCTCAGGTTTCCCCTAAAGTGGTGTTGCTGCCTACTGCCCCAAGCCAAGAAAGCATTTCAAAGTTGTAGGGAGAACTGTGATGAAATAAAGAGTATATATATTTTTCACTCCCCATAGAAATTTCATCAATATAGCTAATGTAAGACTTCTGTTCCTTGTCTAAGATAATCCACCATAAAATAAAATTTCCAGTAACCTACTGAAACACAAATACTTCTGCAAAAATAACTGTTCTTCAGATAATGCTTTTCTAAGTTAAGTATTCTGAATGAAAGAATGACTGCAATTTTAGGTAATGAAATGAGGAATTAACAAATTTTGAGATTGAGAGCCAGAAGAACACATACAGAAGTAAAAACTGCTTCAATCAAAATACACCAGAAAACTAACAGTTGAACCACTGACACATAAAAACTTTATGAATGCTTTAGAAGATCTTGTTTTCAAAGTGAAGATGATATATTTTGATAGCTGTTTAGAAAACACAGAGAATATTTAACATGGGTAATGCTTCAAATATGTGTCTGGCTTCACATTTTCAATGTAAAGAAAAAAGTGTGAATGTTTTTTAATAAACATACAGTTTACAGTTCATCCAGTCAGGTGAACAAAAAGACTATCTTACCCTACACCTAGATACTTAAAATTCAGATGTTGCCATTTGAGTTTGTCACTCTGTGATCTTTTTTGTAATCCATGTTAAGCAATAAGCACTTTTATGTCACAATTCACTTATTTTCTACACCTACCTGATGATATTAATAGCACTGTAGAATTTCTCTCTGCTGACTATATGCAGAGTCTAGATGAAAAGCTCAGATGTAGACATTTACACTCTACACTGCAGAGAATAAGGAAGCCCAGCATCACCCTTGCTCTCTTAAAACTGAATTCACTGATTGTACATTAGCCTAAAGTGGTGGAATCTGTACTCTGAGCTGCTTTACCTGTACCAAGTTGTCTCTCAATATTAAAAATTACGAATTCTTCTTCTGTGGACTATCATTCCATTAAATGTTCCTTTGAGCTGGCTTTGAACCCTTTCCAACTTAAATGGAGATGAGAGAAAAATTCTGCTACATGTAAATTTAAAGGAAATTTTAACTCTTAAAAAAAAAAATTAGCCTCCATCTTTCATAAAGGCAACAATATCAATTTATATAGAGTGAGTACAAAAAACTCCAGGAGAGTTCAATGAAGCACACAGAGAACACAATAAAAAGGTAAGGAAGTTTATCAGTATCTTTTGAATTATGTGCATGTCTTTGAATCACTTGAACACTTCTTCACAAAAGCCTGGTGTTATCTTTGCATCTCACTCAGAGAAAATAAGGCAGACACTGTTCTATTTTTGACACATCTCTGTCAGGAGGTCCTGCTCCTGGGAATCTGAACATCATCTATGCTTCTGTTGGACATGATCAGTTACACACAGGTGCAGACATGCACTCTTCACTTGTGATTTTTTTTCTTCTTTATTTCACATTTTGAGTCACAGTCATGAAAAGTGATACAGAAAAAAGTTTTTAACATATAATGATTTTTAAAATCTCTAGAATTGGATAATTGATATATTTCTGTAAGTCATAATAATTCAGTGTATTTTAAAATTAGTAATTTACAAAGTACATGACTAAGAGATAAACCAGATGGTTGCTGTATGTAGATACACTGAAAAACACAAACTAGCTTTAACATGGGGCAATTGATGGAATAGCACATCTCAGCATATATTTATAGGCCTAAGAAACTCCAAATCATTTCAAAAAGAATTCTCAAGACAAAAACCAGAAAAAAAAACAAAAACCAAAGGGTTTAAAGGACCACTTGAAAGGGTAAAGCTAATGTCATATTTTGAAGTCTCTCAAAGCATCACATGATATGCAGAACTTCCAGCTAACACAACTGCAGAAGTTTTAGGGTTGAGTTAGTTCACAAACACTACTCTAAACTAATTCTCTTTGTGATTTTTATAGATTCCAGTAAACAAATAAAATTCCATTTGGTTAAACTTGGCTCATTTCTGACCCAACAAAAACAGATATACAAAATACAAAACAAAAAAGGGAACTAGACGTTTTTAAACATGAAAGGTCATTTCAGTACTTCATACATACTCTGCAAAAAGACACGATACAGACACAAGATAAATTAAAAGAATCTTCCAGTAAACATTAACTATGATTTTCATGGCATAATTCCCATATCAAAACATAAAGATGGTGGTTTTTTCGGCTAGATCTCCAGTCATTGTGCATCTTAAAGCTGTCCGAGGACAGACAAAGCTGAAGATTGCCTATTAATCTCTGTATTGTGATGTGTCATGAAGTCTCTTAATTCCTTATTTGTAGTCCCACTAATATGCATTCAGCCCCTCACCTTTTTTTGAGTAGATCCATTCTTTATTAGCCAAGATTCCAGGCTAGGTTCTTTCTACGAGTGACTAGTCTTTCCTGCCCACAAAACATGTAAAGCTTTGTCATTTTTCATAGCATCTTAACTACTGATTTCCATCAGTGTTCTTGTTTTGCGAGTACTGGGATCATTTATGATATCCTTTAGCATTTTCTGAAGAGTAAACGTACTATATAACTTAACCAAAAATATTAGATCTGCATAAAAGAATGCATATAATGTCAAAATCATGGCCATAGTTGATAAAAAGAAATGGAATGCACATACAACAAAGATGACAAAACAGTGACAGCTTTTTCAAAATTATCTCAGGTATTTAAAAATTATTCCTTCCTATGCTGTCAGCTCTGAAAGGTCAGTTTGCATTCTAAAAAGTATGAAAATTATATGTATTCAGCAGTAAAACACAAAGACATTAATTTTACAGGTAAGTAAACAAACAATCAAAAATATCATTTTCTTGGACAAAGGGAATGTGACAGTGGAGAGAAACTAGTAGCAGAGTTAATCAAGAGTCAGGTTTTGGAACAGTCCTTTTTAATAATATATATTAATGTCCAACACACATGGTGATGACACAAAATTGGAAGAGGACTGAGCATCACACTGAAAGAACAGGATGATCTTGAGGAAAGATGAATTTTAATGGAGCAAAGTGCAAGGTCACTCACTCAGGGACTATAAATAAGAGTAGCTGATGTAAGCTAAGAACTCCTAAGCAGGGAACAACAAAGGAGAAGAAATATCCAGGTTTATTAGCTGATCCCTGGGTGATTATCAACAACCAACGTGCCACAGTGATGAAACAGACAAATCTCATTCTTGAACATACCGGGCAATGTACTGGTGGTAGATCAGAAATGATGACTGACATAGGAGATATCAATGGAATATTTTGCCTGTATAGCCTTGGACAACTTTCTTCAGAAAAATAAAATTCACAGAGAAATAAAGGAAATAGAAAAGGACCAGAAGATGGTCTTAGAATGTGAAGGTTCCCAAGGCTTCCCAAGGCTGAAAAAGTTTGACTTTCCTAATATTGGAGAAGTAAAGGCTGAGGTGGGATACGATTCTCTTTCACAGCAACAGGAAAGGTCTGATGGATTTTTAAGGGAATATTCAGACACTGCAGGGAACTGCAAGCTGCTCCAAGTTACAGTGTTGTGATTAGAATGATCCCAGTCATGGGAATGAACAGTCCTCTGCCAGTTCACACAGTTGTTGATGCTACTGGCCACGCAGAGAGAAAAAAAAAAATTTAAAAGGAACCTTAACCTATAGATTTGCCAAAAATTAAACTGGTTGAGGAAGTGCTACACTGCAGTTTCCAAAGTATTTCTTGTTTTGTTATTTACCTGTCTGTTATCTGATGAGGTTTTATGCTATGCCCCACCAAAATGGTCTGGGAACAATTTCTCACCTTCAAAGTGGTATTAGTTTGAGCAAAACACATCTCTTGAAAGCATGTATAAGGATCTACCAATGGCATGTGATGACTGCAAGGCTTATTTCCAGTGATGCAAAATGAGGACAAGCAGTCCAGATATTACACCTCAATTAAATATCGCCCACTATGACAAACTTGACATACTTTCATCTGCATTCAACAATATGCAATCACCTCAAAACTCCATAATATTAGAAATCTATTGAAAATACTTAAAAAATGAAATTCAAAAGAAAAACTTAGATAACAAAGCACTGCAAAAGAAATCATAATTACTAATCGTTATTACATGAAATATCAAGATCAAAACTCCTTGATTCTAAACAGTTTCAAGCCTAAAACTTAAAAAACACTACTTCCTTCAGTCATTTTATTTCATGCTACAACATTCTTCTCTTGCTTAAATCCTAACGTGGTTTCATAAATGTATATTTGATAGGAAGTAATAACATCACACAGTAAATATTTCAGAGAACTGTAGGATAGCAAACCTTTAGAATGTCAGCAGCCTTAAGGAAACTATTCACAAATGATGCAAAAAACATACATCACTGTAACTTCTCACTGGGTTTTTTTGCCTTTTACTGGTAGGAAATAATTTTCATGACGATAACTTTTTAAATACACATCTGTTAAATCCTTTAGAAGTACATAATGTTGTAAATTGTGGTGAGTAATACTGATCTAATATTAACACATTTTCTTTACTTAGTCTATTGTTTTAAGCAAAAAAGATATATGGATTAAATGCTGATTTTAGGAGACTTAGCTGTTAACTTCAGAGTTCCAGTCAAAATCTAACTGAAGATTTCACAATTGCTTAAATAGCAGCTACTTTTACAATTGTCCTTAATTAGGTCCCAATTTAGCAAATCACTTGGCCATATGCTGAGGTCCCACTGGACTAAATAATGTGCATAGAGTTGAACACATGCATCAGAGCTTGGCTGAACTGGGCTTTAACATGAGACATTTTAAAATTCTTTTAATTTCTGGAACTTCTGTAGCCTTTTGATTTTTCTTACATTGCTCTGAAGTTCTTGGGGATTTCAGCTACAATTGCTTCTCACTGTTACATATAGGCATACAATTCTTCTATACGGTAAGTTTACTTCTAAATGCTAAGGTTTGGCCTGAAAAAAGAACTTCAGACTAATTAAATAAATTTAAATATATATATGTATATATATACATATATATAAGAAAATCAACTAAGAAGTAAATGGAACTAGACCTATTACCAAACATCTAAAAGTAAGATGGGCAGCTCCTTCAATTAATAGGAAATCTCCAGGAGTGGACAGAATGATTACCCAAGAAAACTAAAGAACTGAAATTGTTGTGGTTGCCAACCAAATTTTACTACTTTCAATTTTCAAGTAATTTTGTTTTCCTACAGAACTCTGACATTTCTAGAGCCAAACACAGCATAGGAAAGCTTTTTTCCCCCCAAGGGGCATGTTCACTTCTCCCTCCTGTGCAGCTGAAATTGCATATATATTTGACTAGTGATACTGATCCTCTGTGCTGAGACACGAACTGTCCTTTGGGTCTTGTGGAACCTGTAGCAACAGGCCTCTCTCACCTGGACATATCATCTGGGCAATATCAACAAACTCTGCCTTCAAAGACCATAATCTCAAATCAGTACAATAAACTACAGGAAAAGATATATATGTTTGGAGTTTTATATTTACCCTCGGGTGCTAAATTATTCACTAGGCATTTGCTTTATATTTGCAAGTATATTTAGGCAAATGGGCAGGGAGGACAGATCGGGGGAAGACTGGGGTTTATATGAAAAACCTCTTTTATCTGAAAAACAGGACTGTAAATCCATATTGCGGTATCTGTGATATGAACAGACAGCAGACAACAAGGGCATGTATTGAATTTAGGCAGTTCTAGTACCCCACCTTTAAAGCAGTTTGGTGGAACTACAAAAGATGCAAAAAAACAGCAACCAGGATTCCGGCTCACCTGAATGACAAGATAAAATCACAAGTAAAGTGGAAAGGTTTACAAGGGACTATCTAATTGTTTCATAATTTTTCACAAGAACTTGAGACTACCCTATCAAAACACCAGGCAACAGGTTTGGAATAAACTTAGGCAATATTTTATTTCAGCAATGCCCATCAAAGTCAATGCCAGAAGATGCTTTGATACTCAAACTATAATTCTGCTCAGAAAGAGCAGGATTTAAATCCAGCTAAGAGAGTCAAGATCTAATTCAGGCCTGGAAATCTGTAAATTGTTGATTGCCCGAATATAGTGTGTGCAAACATGGAAGGATCTACATCCTAAGCAGCCTCTACTGGCAAATACCACAGAAAGTGTAATGGATTAAATAAAACCCTGCCCTTCCTTCTACAAGATGATAAGGGAAGACAGGAAGGAGGTGCTCAGGCTCAAACTCGGTTGTGTAAGCCAAATACGCTTAATTTCCACCAACATAAATATTGGCTTTTTAAACCAGAAAAGTTTTCTATGTGCATGCATGAGGCACTATAAGGACACAGAGAAGCAGACATACTAAATTTACTAGGTGTGCATGTTTCTAGATCTAGCCGGCACAAGATTAATCTGTACTATTCTGTAGTTTAATTTTATATTATCTGTTAATTTGATTAAATTAATTAAGGGTTTCTTATTAACATTTTTAACCAGAAACTCCCATCCAGTTATATATACAAATGAAGATTAAAAAACCACTGTTAAACAAACAGTTTCTTTTTTTTCCACAAAGAAGTTAAATATATTATAACCTATTCACAAATCCAAGACCTGTGTTTTAAAGGAGGATACCAAAAATCACGTGATGGTACTTACAATGGCACAAAATTAAAAACTCTTATACTTTGGCCTACATAAACAAGAAATTTCCTCCATGAAAAGCAGTCAGGAAAAAAACAGACCCTGTTAATGTATCACATGGAAATGTGATTTTTATTCACTAGGTTCACCATATATTAAAATGGTCTAGCATATGCATCTAGAATAATAATGTGTAGAAAAATTAAGATGGATAATTGTGCTTACTTTTTAATGAGAACTCAACTATGTTATTATTTCTTTCTGTTAAAATTAAAAGAATACACTAACAATAAAATAAAATCATTTTTTGACACATTCAGGTACTTTTGAGACTGAAAAAAGAGACCATAATAACACCAGCTGTCATATTCTATTATAGAAATAAGCATTTCTGAAATTATTAAATGCCACATTATCTAATTTCAGCATCATTGTGTTCAAGTATTTCATACACACTAGCTTCTTCCAAAAACAATTTTTGTGGAAACTTTGTATAAAAAAAATACGAAGTCACATCTGTCTTTTCACAGCTAATATAAAACTGAGCTCAAAAGATCTTTCATTGAACTTTCAGAATTGTACTGACAGTAATAATGTCATCACTAATATTCAAGAGAGAAGTAAAGGAGAGTAGAACTAGATCAAAATAATGTGCAGGGTTCCTTTCCTCTAAAAAAGAAAAAAAAAATGTCTAAACCAAAACAACAAGAGAGAAAAATTTACAATAGAGAGCTTCTTCTGTTAAGTCAAGTACTTAAAGAAACTAATTCTTTTTTTTTTTAAGAGACATTTCACTGTCAAGTTGCAACTGCTCATGTATCATACTGGATTTTTGAAAATAGGAGATACTTATGCCTAGACCCTAGAGAGTTATCTTCAAATGCAGAATACAGCTGGTCCTCTACCAGACTAGTGATATAAATTTTCAGAAAACTACATAAATCTACAACATAATATCATAATACTACACTCATTACTTTAATTTTTCTTCTGCAGCAGCCTAAGGCCACTGCTCACTTCATTGACAGCAGGATTGGCGTAATTATTTTTTTAAAGAAGCACACAGATAGATACTTGTTTTGTTTTGTTTTCCAAAACCAAAGCCATTCAAAATTCAGGGAAAAAATAAAAGAAACATACTTTCACAAACACAATGCAAGTATTTCACTTTGACTTTCATAAATGCTTGTCTATGTCAGTTGTATCTATACTGGCAATCAAAATTAGACCACAAAACAGCATAATGGACATGGATTTTATTACTTTAATTTGATCATAGATCCAATAATGAAGGAAAGGCAGATAAAATTGACTAACTTAATATTTATGGGAACTTGAACTACTGAAGAGATTAGTACTTTTACCCAGTTAAGCTTCCAACTGTCAGCTGTCATTACAGGACCTGTCAGGAAAAGCAAACGATACCAATGTTGAACTTGTAACATGAGCATTGGACCCTTTTACTGAGAAACAAAACACGCAAGTTAAACCAGGAAAATGCATTGCTTCCTCGCTTTACATCATGGAGAGATCAATGTCCTGGTCCAGCCACAATAAATTACCTTTTGCCAGGACAGCTCCACTTGGTCTTCTCCCTAGGAAATGTCAGTGGAAGGTACTGACAAATGTCCGTGGAAAGTAAAAAGATTCAGCTGACATTTTTGAAAAGAGCCAAAACCACCTCCACTCCCTTACAGACCACATCCCCAAAAAGTCATGGATCTGTCAGCTGAGTAAGTTTGGCAATATCCACAAACACCAGACAAACTGAAAACCTTTCTGGTGATAAGGCAATCTTAAGCCTAAACAGTCTGTTTGTAGCAACTCTGAAGTTCCACACCAGTCCACTGCTACTGCTGGGGTGCACACAGCACTACCAGTTTGAACCCACATCTTTTAGTTCTACTGGAAATGCATAATTGTGGCAATTTTCAGCCCATAAGGATTTACAATTTCAGACATTCAGCAGTTCATGATCCTTGACATGAAACACATAATGAATATGGGTCAGCATAAGACTATATCAGGCCAAGAAGATGCATGTTTACTCTCTAATCAGCCATTTTCTGAACATTTTTTCTTCTTCCCTTTCAATCTGGGTTACAACTTTTGTCCTTCATTACTCTGCTTTCACATAATCTTGCATGACATGCAATCAATCCTAAAGTAAAGGATCTAGTAAATCAAACTCTTACTAAATCTGTAGACCTATTACAGTCATTTCCATGGGACTGCTCTGATCTATTCAGGATCCACCTCTTATCACACACAAAAAAACCAAAAAAAGTCTGAACCCTTAAAACACGATTGCTGTTTCCTTAGCCTCTCCTGCTTCAAGCTGAATGACTACATAACTACTCTGAAGTTCATCTCTCCTTGGGCTGTGAGCTGGTAGTGAGACTGAAAAATATCCCTGCTAAAGCCCATTAGTGATACATATCAGAGTGATGGAGTATGGCTTCATTTGTGCACATACACAGAAGGCTTGAAGTGTTATGTCACATCACAGCATTGTGCAACTGTTTGCAGAAGTTTATAACTCATCTCTGTGCCCCTCATCTTTTGGTGAGTTTTATGGAAGAAAATGTGGTAAAAGGTGATGCTAGGAGGTCAGTTCAAATGCTTTCTCATGACTAATAAGAATATTGCATTTGGGTAATACCGCTTTTGGGGGAATGGCTGAAATAAGTTCTGGTAGGAAGAAGCCATAAAATGACCATAAAATCATGAGGACTTATTCTGGGTCAAACTCTGTGTGATTTACAGAGAATCCCACCTCCAAGAAATTAGAAGAGAAACTCGAATTTCTCTATAAGTGACTGTGATTTTGCTGTAAAAGTCAGAGGATTAGAGTACATAAAAAGTCAAAGTAAAGTTAACAGGAAACATTATGTTTGTACATTTTGGGAGACACTTATTTCTGCCCTCAGAATGGGGGGAGGGGAAAAAAGGGGAGCCGTCTATAGAAAGATGCTAATGAACATACTTAACAAGTGCTACAAGAACTTCACAGGCATTCTGTGAAGCCCCAGTACAAGTCTCAGTCTGATTTTGGCAATGAGAGCAATGGCAGCCTCTCAGAAGAGAATCTGATGTCACCAATCTGTGAAGCTGGACTCAGATGTGTCTATCAACAGTATTTTCAGGATCACACAACACTTGAGTGAAATCCTCAGCACAGCTTCATTCCACATTCCTCAAGGAGAGTCAGTGAGAAATTAAAATATTTCATAGGGTTGTATGCAAGGGAGAGCCAAGTATTTACTTATATAGCCTTTTTTTATTTCTGCCTTGGCCTCCACCTTCTGTTTCCCTCCATTGTAATCACATAATTTTTAATGTACATCTTGTTCAAAGAAAAAAAAAGAGTCATTATGAGTAGACAAACTCAGTTAAAAAGATAGAAAAAGAAGTTCTCTATTGTTTGAGTTTGGATTGTTGCACTTTTTGTTTTGCATTAATAGTCAAATAAATCAAAAGATGACACTGTACAATGTAAAAGTACAAGCATGAATAGCTGTTTACATGGACTTTAAATATTTTGGTAATGTGTGGTACACAAATTACCAAGATATGAAGAGAAGATCTGATTTACATTGTGCAAGAATGAGGTTCATACACTATTTATCCTATGTTTATTTTTACTAATCCAAATTATTACAATAAAAGAATAGCAATACGTGGTCACATAATTAGCTCTCATAATAATTAGAAGGGGAAAAAAGCCCTTACTGAGGCAAACACGCATTTCTGTGCAATTTAAACAGGAAGTCCTCGATGATTAACATTAATTGAGAAAAGGCTTTTCTAGCAAAGAAAAAAAAATCCTGTGTGAAACATTAAACAAACTTATCTGATATTTATGGTTTTTTTCTTTAATAATTAATGAAATGTAAATAGTCAAGGGAGTCTAGAGTTTTGCTTTGTAACTAGCTACTATTATAAATGGCAGTCAGATGTTTACAGAATACCCAAAACCCTTTTGTGTGGAAGGAGGTTACAAATCTGCCCCTTTTCCCTGTTCAAAGTCAAAAATAATGGTGCCTGATCCCCAGAGCATTCATTGCAAGAACTGTTTGCATATTCAGTTATTGTTTCTGCTGCGTCAGTCATCTGCTGAAGTTCACTCTAATGTGGCCCTGATCAATTCTGCCAGCTGTGCTTAAGTGCTGTTTACTATAATAACATCACACTGCATTCTTATTTGGCAACAACAGCTATGACAGCACCTAAATGCATTGAGAAGCCAAGATTTTATCATGTACACAGATCAAATTGGAATTGTTCATGGAGGCCAGTGTTGTTCTATTTCTGTCCTTTCAAGTGAATACCAATACCACAATAATGGCTTTGCCAAAAGCATTACTACTCTGCCCTTTCTAATAAGTGAAGGTCTTGTTGATCTAAATACTCTATAAGCCATGGAAATGATTTCATTATGGCAGTATAAGGTTTACACTGGGTAAAAGAGAGGGTGAGAACTTGGAAGATGGGCAGATTAACTGGAGACATATAAACTGGTATCACTCAGGGAAGCAGATAAATACTTTGTAATTTTAACAATATATTTGGTAAGATTGAAAGAAATAATGTAACTGTCCAGTGTTTAAAAGGTAAACAAACAAACAAACAAAAATAAAAACAAAAACCACCCCAAAAAAACCGAATTAGAGTAATTGAATAACAACAGAAATGCTTGGTGTGGCACAAAGGTCTCCAAACACATTTGCAACATTTCAAAGTAGTTTCACATATTTTTCCCAATATGCCCAACAGTTCGCTTGGCCATATGTTAAGTAAATCAAATGTCTTCAATATACAGGCATGGTTGAAAAAGCCATAAAGTATGAACCTGATCCTCCTTCTCCTGAAATTGGTTATAAATACTGCAATAGAATCTTGTCCTGGGAGTTATTTTTTACACTGTGATAACACCCCACAGTATGCTAGATGTTTTCCAAACACAAATGAAGACACATGTCCGGACAGTGTACATATAAAAAGACAATAACAGATGAAGCAGGAGAGGGGGGGGGAAAAGAATAAGATATCCACAAAAAGGTTGTAATATAGAGAAGCATTGGTCTTATTAGCCTCACTATTTTTATTTTGAGGGACAGAGGCTTTTCCATTATCTTTATGGTTTACAATGCTGAGCTTCCCTCAGTTTATCCACCTACAATTCAATCTTTTTTTTTCCGTCATCAGCTTCCAGGTGCTGCTGAACTGTCATTCCTTCTCCTCACAGACAGTACACAGTCCTTCCTTTCTGACAAGGACAGCTCAGTCCTCACACAGACCACTGAACGGAAGAGAAGTTCTGAGGAGCCACAAATGTGCACTCAGAGGACCAAAGCAAAGGAAACTTCACAGGAGGAACGCTGCGCTTTGATGATCAGTCAGAAAGTCATTTAGGTCCACCAAAGGTCTTTAGTAGGCATGGAGAGTTTTGAAGACAATTATGGGAGATAGTTCCTGAAAACTATAAGGATGGGACTATAAAGCATGAAAAGTTCTGGACATGACTTAGCAATGTGCTCTTGCAGCCCAAAAAGCCAGCTGTATCCTGGGCTGCACCAAGAGAAATGCAACCAGCAGGTCAAGAGAGGGGATTTTAGTCCTCTACTCCACTCTCCAGATTCCACATGTGTCCAGATCTGGGGCTCTCAACGTAAGAAGGATGTGAACCTGTTGCACTGGGTCCATAGGAGGCCCATGAAGAGGATCAAACACCTCTCCTATAAAGAAAGCCTGTGAAAGAGTTGGGGATGTTCGGACTGGAGAAGAAAAACTCTGGAGAGACTTTAGAGCAGCCTTTCAGTACTTGAAGTGGGCTTTTAAGAAAGATGGGGACAGACTTTCCAGCAGGGTCTGTTGCGTTGGCCCTACAAAGGGTAATGGTTTAAAAGAAGGTTGATTTTT
Source organism: Chamaea fasciata (assembly GCF_029207755.1). Lineage (NCBI taxonomy): Eukaryota > Metazoa > Chordata > Aves > Passeriformes > Sylviidae > Chamaea > Chamaea fasciata. The sequence continues at coordinate 64,991,922 of NW_027094087.1, forward strand.
AATAAGATGTTTTAAGAAGTTTTTTCAAGGAGGGTCATAAAACACTGGAACAGGTTGTTCAGAGAGGTAGTTGATGCCCCATCCCTGGAAATATTTCAAGTCAGGTTGGACAGGGCTCTGAGCAACCTGCTCTAGTTGAAGATGACACTGTTCATTGCAGGGGGCTTGGACTAGATAATTTCTAAAGGTCTCTTACAATTCAGACTATTCTTTGATACTATGATTCCATGATATCTAGAAATATGGAGCCAAGGACAGTTAGTTAGAACCTCGATGGAAATTAAAAAAAAAAAAAAAAAAAAAAACAGCCTCATATATTGGAGGAGGTAGGGTTCTTTTTTTTTTTCTAAAAGGTCTGAAATACATCACAGAGCAGACTTCTTGCAGTCTTTTCTACACTGCAGCAAAAATTCCTTCAACTATACAGAAGTTCAGGAAACAAAAATATTCTCTTCCCATCAGATGCACAGAAAACAATTCAAGAGAGTATAAAAAAGTCCTACACACATACAACAGGAAGCTAATAGTAGAGTTCACAGAAGCTCAACTGATTCATCCAACTCTAAAACCACAGAAGCACCTAAGCTGTTTAATCAACAAAGCCATATATGAGAACCACATAATCCAAAGTGTTGCCCAGCCACCAGACTGAAGAGTGTACCTTCAGCCCTAAATTTCATTTCCTTTGGCGGATTTAAGGTAAGTTTTTGTTTTGTGCGCAAACCTAAAGAACCATGTTTTTAATGGGGGAAAAAGGAGGAAATAAATTAGTAAGTGATAGCAATGTGCTTTGAATTCTGCGCCTTCCATTAACTTCTGTCAAGTTATTGGACTTCTTAGGAATATTACACAGAACATGGATAAATCTTAATATGCATTCATGTCATACTTCCTAACAGCACAGAAGGCTCCTTCTGAGCAACTGCAGAGCATGCTGTGGCTGTATATTAAAAAGTACTGCACATTTGGCTATTATAGACCCATAGTAAAGTCAGTTTTGCACCAATATCAAAACACAACATAAATTCTTATTAAACCATGAAAGCAACATCCACTAACACTAACATAATATTTTAGCTGTAGGAACTGCAACATTGACAAAGGTATTCTAATTTTTCTTTCTTAAAATGTCTGAATATAAAGAGTGAATACACTTCATGAGTTATGAAGAATTTTGTGACCAATTCAGAAAAAATATTTCCAATTCACAGCGCAGCTGACTGGAATTATGGGCCCACCAAATCACAAGACATCCTTGGCACCTTGCAAAATAAAAGTCAACCTGTAATTTCTATGCTTTTTCTTCTTTCTCTTTGTAACTTTAAAAATCAGCAAATGACAATTTAATTGCTCTTCTGTTAAACTCTTATATACTAAATTTAAATTGGGTGCAATTACTTACAGTGTGTGTATAAACTACAGGCAGTCAGGCAGTTGCAAGTGCAGAGCGGACCCTTAGTTTGGCTGGGTTAAATAGCTAGATTGTTTCCTATATGTGTAAATAAATTCCCTTTTCATCATGGCCTTACAGAAAACATGACATCCTTCTAAATTCATCATCAGGTTGCCAGGCAGACTCCAAAACAAAAATAATTCATTCAAACTGTTTAATCTACTCAGTGCAGATTGACAGTATCTTAATATATTTTTGAAAGCTCTTTTAACATTAGCTGATACTTCTGTGGGAAGAAACTAAAAGCTTTCTACATATAAAAGTTCATCGTTTACCTTCTCAGAGCTATCAGATAAAAGTATAAGGGCAATGAAGCCACAGCTTTCAGATCTATTTCTCCCAAAGGATAAAATCCAAATGCATAAGCATCCGTAAAGGCAGCAGGTGTGAGCTTTGACTGAAGATCAAATGTTATACAAGAGAAAGACGACTGAGGAGAGGTAACCAAGCCTATCAATGTCCCTGTGCCCGAAACAGGAGGGTTCTGTACCTCAAAGAAGTGAAATGGTCCTCACTAGATGTAAATAAATAAATAAGCAAGAACACTGCTTCAGATGTTTTACTGAACTTTCTTATGAATGGATTGCAACACACAATGACAGAACTCCCTCAATTCCGCTTTTCAATAACTCCAAGGCACTAGGGATGTGACAGCATGATGAATACCACAACAGACAGCTCCAATATGGTACCATTTTACCAGATCAATATCTCACTGCAATATAAGAAAAAGAGAAGCTGATATTAGTCTACACAGTGTATTACAGATGAGGTACATTTCTTCTTACTGCACTCATGCTGAACCAAAGTAATAATTCATAGATGCCTTTAGAAGGTTTGCACACTACTAGCACATGCAAAAAAAAAAAAAAAAAAAAAAAAAAAAAAAAAAAAAAAAAGCTAATCTTGGCTTCAACATCTGTTTGAACATGCAATAGCTTAAAGCAGTAAGTACGTAGGATTCTATGTATGTATCTATTAATCTACCTATGTGTACCACAAGCACAATGACAAACATATCTGGAGACAGAGAAGTAACGGGATTTATGTATGCTGTGCGGTTCCTTCAGGAATAGCTGACTTCAGGAACAGATTACTTTACATAGCAATCAAGCATTTCTCTGTAAGGCAGTTTGCCCCTTCTCTCCCCTTTCTCTATGAAGATACAGGAACATTTCTTACTGAAGCTACAGTGGGTACCATTTTAAAAGTCTTCATTTGCCAGCAGAAATCACACAGGGTTTTTTTTTTCCCCCTGTACTTCAAATAGGAAATGAGTGGGAGCTCTCAGTTACTGCTGTGTGATAAGTCCTTGCAAATTTAACCTTTTTATAGCAACTACTGTAGCTTTCAAAACAGAAAACAAATAGCATGCCTTGGTAAAAATAATGTATCTAAGGCTAGCAGAAAGAAACTCTAAAATAGACATTATCAGATATGTGTTTGCTTTGAATCTTCCCCAGTATTCTCAGAAGAAAACTAATGGGGAAAAAAAAATCTGTCATGTGAAAAATAATCTTGGACTTTATTCTACTCTGATAATGTCATAAATGCCTGTCTTGAATATAACCTAATGGGTATAGTTGGACAGGTAAAATAATGTAGCTATTTTTACCTCTGACAATGTGAAAGATAACTCAAATGATCAAATGAATTAGTTCTGTTGTTTGACAGCTGTCTTTATTTCCTGTTGATTGTTCTCCTTTCCAATATAAACTAGAGAAGTCAAACTTTAGACTACTTTAAACTTCTGTTACATTCAAGAGGACTTGCAAATTATGTGACACATTACGTCTTTTTTTTTTCCTCTCACTCTCTCTCTCTCTCTCTCTATCTTTTCTATTTGGCTTATTTTTTGCACAGGTATCACTGCTTAAAGGTACACTGTGTTGAAATTACCATGTAATGTAAAATTAATTTTTAAAGTCAATGACATATATAGCTTATATCACACCATTCCTAATGTGCAGTTAAAAGGACTTTGTGAAAATTAACTGTAGTATGACAAGTCGAAAGAGAAAATTTTATTACAGCAAGGAAAAAACAGGGTCAAACTGGCTTATAGATACGTAACTACATACTACATACTGCAGACCATCACCAGAGTAGTAATTGAGACAAACAGTATAAAGTGCCAGAGTTCCCTACAGGAAGGCATCACAAATGTAACTTCTTGTATGAAATTGGATCAAATCTAGGTGAATTGATAAGTCTCCAGAATGAAAGAACAATTTGAGTTTTAGAGCTCACATTTTTGAGCTGTCTCTCCAGGACAGGAGGATACAAACTACAACAGAAGTCCCTGCAAGTGAGTTTCATGGAAAAGGATTCCAAAACTAAGGAAGGAAAACTACAACAAAATCACAACAGAATTCAAATGCAAAAAAAAAAAAAAAAAAAAAAAAACAAAAAAACCACTAGAAGAAAATTACTTCTCAGGCTTTATTCTGTCCTCAGTTGATATGACTCAAAGCACAGAAGTTACCTAATAAGTGGCAGCCATGAAAGCAATGACCCATTTAGAGTGCTGGTCCTCTTTCATTAACTTTGTGGATGTACAAATGAGGGCATGATGATGAATTAGGTACCCAGATTCTCTAACACTGTATATACTTTGTGCATGCTTTACTTAAAGAGAGAAGAAGCACCAATTTGACTTTGGAAATGGAAGCCTTAAATAGGTATGAAACGTAAGACAAAAGAAATAATCAGTATAAAGTTACAGGATTTGAACTCGCATTAAGAAATAAACCACACATGAACATAATCAGAAAGTATATCACAGACTAAATATACACTCATTGAAAGACTGATTATTTAATGACATATGAGCAAGCATCTGATCTCATACCAACCTGCATTTGACTGGACTAGCAAGTTTCAAGTCACTCACTGACTTTTTTCATGCATGCTTTTATTAGCAGCATACAAGAAATCTGGTCCATAAAAGAGAGCAAAAGTTATCTTCAAGTCCATTTACCAGGCTACTTAAAATTTTATCTTCCTAATTTGCAACAGAAAATCTACACATATTTCAAGGCAGTGACAACATTAACTGGACTGAAGCCCTAATTATACTCTTGCTCCTTCTGCTTTGCGGTGCAGCTTTGCCCAGATTTTGGGTGCTGCTCAGACAGCAAATTTCCTGTCCCGAAGGGGAAAGACGGTGGGGCTGACAGAAGATGGAAAACAATCAGTGAAGCTGGTACATTATACATGCATACACATAGGCACATATACCTCCACTGAAGACTGCTCGAAGTTACATTCACACACAGGAATTAGTGAGATGCAAACTAACTCACAAAATACTGTACAGTGATGTGTTGCACGGTATTACATCAAAATTTACTATCTGTTCAACTTCTAAAGTGAGAGCGAATAATTATGCAAAGAAAGAGGGAAAAACTCCTGAAGAATGAGAAACTTTTCATGATGAACACACTTTTCCCATTCAAGCACTCTGAGATTGAAGACATATTCAGCTCAAAGATCGAAGAAACCTGGATTGGAGAAAGCAAAGATGGAAGAAAAACCTGGAGCAGTATTATTTATTTACACAGTAGTAAAGTCTCCCACTACAAGCTGAGAATTTTGTACTGCATTTAGGAAAATACGTAACTGCTTCAATGTGGATTGCATTAGGTTTATAGCTTTATGGACCCTAAGCTACTGTAACAGAACCTTTCTGGTTCCATTTCCTTTGTTCTATACTGTTCAAAACACCATAAAACCCATTTTACAAGAAATTATAAGAACTTTCCCACAATCTGTGTACGTTGATTAGGTGCAGCACGTGTGCTAAGTAAACATGGATTTTTTTAACCAAGAAATACTCCACTAAAGACTTCCAAATCCTCTACAAGACCAATTAGGACATAGTGTCAATTATTAAAAAGGCAAAAAAAAAAAAATCTTTGATCCATCAGGATTCTTCCCTTACACTATTAGCTATTTAGGTTTTGTACAGCCCTTAGAACAGTGAGACCTATGACTATGGCCTTGTGGCACTCTGATGGCAAGCCAGTAATGTAATAAATCTGGGTCAATGTAAATGACACCTCTGTGAAGTCTGAACTATTGTAATTCTTACACAACTGTTTAAAAAGAAAAATTCCTTAAATTAACCAACATCTCTGAAATGCAATACAATAATATAACAAAACAATATGAAGGAAAAAAATGTTTCTTAAATCTCACTTTTTTTCCCCTAATTAGCTATAGCTTAAAAAATCAACAGGTTATCAGCAACATCAACACTGGATGATAAGCATTATATGACCAAATCCTAAATGAGCAAAAAAGACCTAAGATGTATCAGGACATAGAAAAATGAGAAAAACAGAAGACTCCACCTTCATTAGTAGCAGTAAACCCAATTCTTGAAAAAAGTCCAAAATTTGTTAACTATTGTGATTGGTACAAAGTATTGCTCTGTCAGAAAACATCTTTGTGCCTTTAGTGATTCCTAAATAGACAGAGGCACATTACCTGTGAGCCATGGACTAATAAAATATCATCTCTGCAGAAGAGCACAGAAAATGTTTAGGGAAGTTCACCAAAGGTAACATAACATCACATAACTGCACGTGAAGTACATTTTTCATCAAAATAACTCACAATGCATCCTCATGCATCTCAAATTAAAACATCATTTAGGAGTTCTTCAGTAATACACGAATCCAGGGGAAAGTGAAGCCTATCAAAGGGCGTGATTCAGAGAAACCATGCTTAGTTATAGCTTTAAGTTTTAGAACAAGTATGACCTGTGGTGACTGCGAGATCTGGTTTAGCCCAAATGCAAGCTCTTAAAATAAATAAATAAAGATCATTATTGCGCCCTTTAAATCCCCGTGAAGTTGAAGTGACGGCGTTTTGGGGACCGTCGCGGGGACTGTCGCGGGGCTCCGTGCGCTCCTCGCGGGGCCGAGGCACCCGGTGACCCCCCCGCTCCCGCCCGGGCTGCTGTCGCAGGGCTTTGTCTCTTTTCCTGTAGTCCTGTTTAAATTCTCACCTTGCTCTGCCCTTGTCATCAAGTCATTCAAGCACAAAGCAGGGAGCACGGGAGTGTTTACTCATTTCCCAAGTCCATTATCTCACACATTAATCACTGGTCTGGAACTTTTGGACAATGCTGAATCTGTTACCTTTTTTTTTTTTTTTTTTTTTTCTTTTTTTTTTTTTTTTTCTTTCTGGCTGCTTTACTCTTGGGTCCGATAGTTCACCGGTTCCCAGCTGTACTTATACTGGATGACCTTTACATCTGATTATTTAGCTACTCTTCCTCCTGATTTTTTTTTTAAAGACTTCAAAAATAAACAAGCGCATGAAGTCGGCAACAGTGTATTCCATCTTTCAAGTTGCACTTGCTTGAGAAAAACACAAATACTACTGCTCCGGATCTTAAAATCTAACCTGCTCCAAAATTCCACAAAGGACGCGCAAAGCGACGGGATGTGTCTGTGGAAAGGACTGGAGAGAGTTCATTTTTCTTTGGAGCAACTTAGGTTTCTTTTTGTAATAGATACATCATTTTTGAAACTTGAAAGAGCACACACTTTTTTTTTTTTTTTTAATTGCTAATGAAAGAAGCAGCGAAAAGTTATTTCTGAACACAGGAAGTTTGTTGCTGTAGAAATGCATCTTCTAAAACGACATAAAGTTTATTTGCAGTAACGATTGGGGGGGGGGGGGAGTATGGAAAAATAAAAGGAAAACAAAAAAGGTGCAAATCTGGACAGCTGGAGGCTCTTGAACTCCACTCGCTAAAAGATTTGTTTGTGAAACACGCATTTTATTGCCTTGTCTGCCCGTTATAATGAGGCACGGACAACTGCAACATTGCACTTAATGATCGCAGTTCCCGTTCCAGCCCGGTCATTGTCCTGCCGCAATTAACGCTTTCCCAGATCACCCAAGGCTACTTGGGGGGGGGTGGAAGGGGGGCGAAGAAGGGGGGGGGGGGGAAATCTGAAATTCACATAAATGAGCAATGTCAATAGTTTAGAAAGAGTTACTTAGAGAACAAAGGGCCCTTATGAGGCACTAGTGAGAAGAAATGGGGAAAAAATGAGTCCTCACAATGTCGGCCTTTTCTCCCCGCGACTTGTTATCAAGCAGCCCGCGCGAGCCCCTCCGATCTGCATGAAAATGCGGTTCGTTCCATTCACTCATTTGCATTAATTTCTCCCATTATCTCTGCAAATGGCGGCGCGTCTCCCCGGCACAATGCGGCGGCACGGCGCGGCCTATCCCGGCTCCAGGTGCCCGCCGCCCCCCCCGGCCGGCCCGGCCCGGCTCCCGCCTCCGCCCGCGCCCTCCGCCTCGCCCCGGCCCCGGCGGCCCGGCCGCTCCGCCATTGGATTTGCTGGCGGTGACAGCCTCGTCGCCGGCCCGAGAGGAGGGGGGCTCTTTTGAGCGGGCGTCTATCACGCTGCCATGGGAAAGCGAGAGGCGAATGATTCTCAGTGGCTCCCGATTTCCCGTATTTGTTCAGCATTAGGCCCACTTATCTCCGGGAGAAAAAGCAACATGTAGAGGGAAAGTGACAGGCAGAAACGCGCTCCCCTCGCCCCTCCATTCTCCCCGCGCTCTGTATTCAAACAAGGGGGCCCTATTACACTGAAAGCTCCGGATCAGCCTCACTCAATTATCGCCGCTAATCCTTATAGCTCTATAAAGTAAATATTTCATTACAATTTCAAATAAACAGTCACCCAATCTAATGAAGCAAGAACTCAAAGTGGCAATGTCATAGAACTTGTTACCGTCATCAAAGGAAAGGACACAGGCCTGTCTGCTAATAACGCTAAAAAAAGGGGTTCCCGGGCAGATTCACAAGAAGGGGCTTTTTTATTATTATTCACTTGAACTTTTTCCTCTTTCCAAGTATCCTTCAATCGTCAAAAAGACCTCTGTTTTCTTACCAATTACTGAGCTTGGTTCAGGTACTCACTGGATCAAGATGAGGGAGGGACATTAGATGTCCACAAGCCACATTAAAATTTAGCATCTCTGACATCTTTTGAGACCAGCTTCCTTTGATTGACTTAATGCCCTTTTAATACAACTATTACTCTTTTAAAAAAAGGAAACTCATAAAGTCTCAACACATCCCTACTTTGTTGTACTTTTTTTTTTTCCCCCTAATCTCAGATGCAGAATTTGTACTGGGTATTTATATGGGAAGATGCCAACACCTTTATTATATCCCAAGACACGCAGTGAAATGTAAGAGGGTATTTTGTGCAGCAGTTCTTTCAGAACCCCAAACCTCTTCCAGTTCACACACGACAAAGGTAACAAATACACACTTGACAGGTTACGTAGCAGCATTGCTATTCCCTGCTATTTTAGGCAAGCTCGTCATAAAAGCCCTTCTATAAATTTTTATTAACTTGGGTTATCTTTAAAGTAGACAAGCTTTTTTAATCCACAATTTTTACAACAGGAAGAGCACTACTCTAAGTTTATGTCTTGTGTCTCTTTTCAGAAAAAATTTTAAGACTTCTTTCTCCTGCCCTCAGTCTCCTGGAGGACTTTCCCACTCCCCTCCTCCTTCCTTCCCCCCTACCATTCAGCTGAGGAGGGGGATATTCTTTGTCATTCTTTCTCGTTCTGACACAAATAAAATGGGCTTTTCTTCTATCAGCTGTTCACAGAGGAGATATCCAGTGCCCCTTTGAGAAACACTAGAAATACTGAGATCTCAGAACAGAGCGCAGTAGGTCAGCACATAAAATTTAAACCCCTAGAGTAAATATTCACTGAGCAGTCTCCTTGGGTCCTGTTCACATTCTCATGTCATCCACATATCCCAACACTAACCCGGGTTTAATGCTAAAAGTACCCTCACAAGGAACTAGTAATTGCAAACTCAGCAATACATTAGAAATTAGGAATCAAACTAGCATGTTTTTCCCTCATACATCATCAACTACAACCAACCGATTTAAAAAAAAAAAAAAAAAAAAAAAAAAACAAACACCAAAAATGCACATAAACTCCAGTTACAGTATTTCACAGACTATGTTTTAAGGAGGTAAATTTTAAATCTGTAAGTTTAGTAAATCAACTGGTTGAGAACTGCACTGACAAAAAAGCAGTATTATCTCCCAGTAATGTTCTAGGACATCTATGTGACCCAGTTATTTATGCAACTATACACATAACCAGTTGCAACTGTGCAATTCTTAGGATAATGAAACACCATATCCATCTAAAACTCTTAGAACCAAATAGTCACAGAAACACTGACAGAACAGCACAATGAAAACGTATCTTTGGCCATAATGCCAGTAGACACCACGCTGCATAAATACAGAAAAGAGAGCCACAAGTAAGAAATTACCATATGTATACAGACATCTTTCAAGCACACTTTAGCGCCTGTCATAAGGGGACCTGATAAAATTAACTCATACAGAGAAGGCTAACATAAAATCCTATACCAATTTATGCACTTAATACAGGATTTGAGTGTTATACTGGAAGGTCTTGAGAATGTTCTTCTGCAAAGGAGTGAAGCTCACCCTCAATTAGTAGCTACCCATTACCCCAAATTACTGCCATTCAGATGTCAATCAGTAAGGATGCACTGCAGAAATTAAAGGAAAAAAGTCATTTACCACAAGCATTCCCCCAAAGATTGTCATTGTCTTTATTTCTTCAGCTATTCTGTACACATTTTTATCCCTTCAAAATTATTTTTCAGTTTTTGACTTCCACTTCAGTACTGAACTACGATGCAGAAATATACAGCATTTCAAATGGAAAAGAAAAAATAATCAAAGCCAGTTTACTATTTCACATCTGTAAGTCACAAGATTTACAAGAAGAGCCCGATTTTAGTCCAGGCACAGTTCCCTCAACTCTTGCTAATCAATGGTGAAATAAATCTTGAATGCTTTAAAGTGCTAAACATAATTTCCTTATCTTAAGTATGAATATTCAAACATAATAGTATCTATTCGGTCAAGGCTAGGCAAAAGGGCATTTTTAAAGGTTTCTTTGGTTTTTGACTCCTGACACATTGTTTCAAACAAATGCTGATATTTGTGATAAAAGTAGAATTTTCACTGGAGAAAAGCATTACAGTTTGTCAATTGAAAGAAATATTTGCTCCAAAAATACGTGATAATAAGAAAGCCAGGAGTTCTGACTTGCCTTTTTTTCTACTGCTGAATGAAAAGGCTATGCTATGAAAAAAATAATGTATGACTTAAAACTAAAAACTGGAATATAGCTCCTTCATTTCCAGGTAACTCCTTTAATGAACTTTAGGTTATGATACTATTCAAAAATTATATTATGTACTTGGATATTCATAAAAGACTTTTAAAATCAGTTCAAATTAACAAAACTAATTCTGACTTAAAATTAAACAGGAATATATTTACAAAGATACTCATTCTGTCATGAAATGCATTAGATAAGTTGAGGGCTGCCTGCAAAGTTTTAAACTTCTTGAGTACAGAAAGCATATTCCTTAAATCTTCAAGCATTCTTCCTTTGTAAATCTGAAATGCTATTTTTGTTCAAAAAAGAATAAATAAATTATCATACAGGATATACTGAGAATCTAAAAAGGAGAAAAGATTTTGTAAGCATGACTACAAAACAAATCAGATTTCATTTTAAATCTATTTTAGTTTCACAGAGCAGTAAGTAGAGGGATAGAAGTAAAAGGGAAAGAAGAAAACTGGGGATTTTTCTCCCCATGTAGAAAAGAAAGCTGGTCAGAAAAATAGCCGTGAAAGATGGATCAACCCTGTGCCAGCTTGAATTTGGGGAAAGTGAGGGGTAAAACTCCAACTGTAACCACAAAGTCTGTGTAGTTGAACAGCATTTCAACTTCAGCCTAGCCCCTTATTTTAAGTTTGGCTACTCTTTTCCAAGTGATTGCAACTTTTTTAAAAACTCAGTAAATTTTAAAGCTTACACAGAAAAAAACAACATAGATTATATTTTCCACTTTAATAGTTTCTATTGTCATACTCCATGTAGTTATAGTCCTAATGGAAGTACATATTTTGACGGATTTAACATAGAAAACTGTACCAACAAACATACATATGAAGAAACAAAACAGAATTTAAATTATTACATTAAAAACTAATGAAAAATAACCATACTTTTAAACAAACCTTCACCAATTTTTCAATTCCTTTCAAGATGTTGGGGAAAATCCAGTTTTTATTCATTTTTACATAATGTCTTTTCTTAAACACAAATTTGACTGTGGTTATTGCACTGCTTTTGTAACTTTGATATGTGAAACCATATATGAGTGGAAGAATCTCAGGAAGGAATGCAAAGTGTTGCATTCTCTAGCTAAGGATTATCTCTGAACTATGTAACGAATACAACTTACCATGTGAATGTACATTTTCATACACCCTTTATTCTTCTCTTAGCTATAACTATGTGTCCTTAGATAACAATAAGTTTGGTTATATCAAAGATGTTGTTGATAACTTAGTTTTGTGCTTGAAGATGAACAAAATTTGAAATAAACCATTCTAATACACAGAAGAAGTGACTTGAAAACATGGGTCTCCATGAAGTCCAATGACAAAGAAGTCCTTAGATCTACAATATGAAGGATGAGTGCTCCAATAAGGGCGTTCAGGTTTGGACAAATGATCCTGGAGCTGCACATAACCAACCAATACAATCAAGTAAGTGGAAAAGAGATGACACTTGATATCTTAAAAACTGAAATTTAAATTAATTACACTTTTGAAGAATACTTGGCATAAAATATTGCAGTATGTAAGTAGCATTTCTCATCTCTGCATGCACCCATCCACACTGTCTTCATTACTTTCTTAAAACCTGAACCTCCTCAGCACTGACCTGAGAAGTTCTGAGGGGAGCTTCTTCAGAAAGCCCAATGCCCCCAATTCCATCAAAACTACCACTTTTCCCACAAGAGGTAACTAGTGCATTGTAAGCTCACACTCTTCGGACTAGATCCACACAAGATGATTAGTGAATGTGGACCTGATGGCCAAAAGAACGAAACGTATAGATGTTAGGAATAACCAAGACCAAAGAGGCACAGAAAGCCTGCTGGTACTGAGAAGAACCACTTCTTTGCCATTTCTTGGTACATTTAACCACAAGACTTATATTACTACAACAGAGCTGACTTCATGCCAGTAGGTGAGCAAGGTGGTCAAGAAGGGCCTTCACCCTGATCTTAATTTTCCTAGGTGTGCTAATCCCAGATTATTGAAAACTAAAACTGCAAGCAGTTCAGCTTGTGCAGGGCAAGCACAGTAGAAACTGAAAGATAAGGCTATCTTCTTCAAGTTACCTTCTTCTTAAGGAGCTTTTTTTGACCAAAATCTCCAAAAGCTAGAGCTCATGGGTACAACATTTTTCTTGATTCTAATTCATAATTACATGCATGCTTCATTTGCTTATCATTGCAAACATTTGAGCTGTTTGCATTTATCTGCTGAGAAACACAACTGAAATTATAAAGAGTGATCTTAATTTTTAAACAAATGTTGTCCAGTTATAAGGAGTGACTACCTCAAAATGTCTTTTGATTAATTCTTCTTCTAAAAATGTTTTCCTCTAAAACTTTCCTACCTGTGTTGACAGGTAGCATAATTTTTAAGCTTTAAAAATAATTCAGTATAGAATTAAAGTAAGCATAACATTTGGATAAGGTTGAAAGATGGTTAAAAGGATAAGATTTTAAATGCAAACAGAATAATAATTAATTGCTAAGGTGCTTTTGGGAAAAATCATACACTTGACCCAAGCTGAAGGCTGAAATATTAATCTGTTTCTGTGACAGAGATCAAGCTTCATAGTCGCTTTTTATCCTCCTCATAATAGAAGCAACAGTTGTAAACCATAATGTTATAGTTCAAACAATGCCCCCCCTAAGACTTCAAATTTATTATAGCATTCATCTCCAAGACAAAAGACCTGGTACAAGAAAAAAGCTCTTTTTAGCAAAAAGCATGGTTGTTATTTATGGCTCAGATGCAAAGAATGAGTTTGGGGAATTTATCAGAGATGAAGGTATGAAATGTTTTAGCTTGTTCTTCTCTCTCTAATCCATAAACCATTTTCTCAGCCACCCAAGTGAATTCTAATGGAACAGGAGTGATGAAATAATATTTTCCTAGCCCTTTAACACTTTGCCTACTGTGTGGATTGTGACTTGTTCAGGGAAAACACAGGAGCTTATAGTTACAAATCTTTTAAATCAGAAAGTAAAACGATCTTGTTAATAAATTATGTAAAATGGCCTTGTGGGAAGATTCAACATACCACCGAGTGCTTGTGCCCACTATCAAACCATATTCACTTGCAGCTGTTCTTGCAAAGAACTTCTTTTTTATTAATCTTTCGTTTGATAGTAATGTGAATTTCCTGTGGATGCCTTGGAGTTATCCAGTCAGCCCATAACTATCTAATTTGCTCTGGGTAGCAGGAAGGAGAACAAAGGTTACTGATGAGTCCCTTGGTTTGCATGAGGCCATGAGACTTACACTCTCTGAGATGTAAGCAATGCCTTGCCTGGTTAGATTTTATGGCAAGCAGTATTGCTATGACAGAGATGTTGAAGATTGCTGCCCACACCTCCCAAATGCCATGCTACCCTGTTATGCAGATTTCTTTACAGATAAAACTTGTTCCTTCCTTTTAGTTTCCACTGAGTCTGATGGCTTTGCAAGCCCTTGATCACCAACAGTGCCATCCTGGATGCTCCTTCTGCATAGTACAGATTCAGGCAAGAGTATATGTTTGTCTAAAACTATGGTACTGTGTCTTTACTGGACATCCCTAAAGCTCCTCTATTGTAATAAATTCAATTTGGTCTTCTCCTCTTGAATGTTTAAGTATTTAAGTAAGTTTAAATTCTGAAGCTGTAGTCTCAGGTGGTTCAATGTTTCAGCTGCAGACCTTGAATTTAAGAGAGACTTAAGGGTTAACTTTTCCTACATGGGGTGTAAATAGCAGCTTGGCTTCAGAATTCCCTTAGTATTTGGCATAAGAGTTAAGCAATTTTTTTTAACCATTTACATAGACATAGAAGTAGGGGTCAGAGTACAAGGGTATGTGTCATTTCATTTATGGAACAAGACAGGAATAGACCAAGTTCAACAAGACTTTGATTGGAAGCAATGTCTGCCATTAGCCATTACTTGATTGTCATGCTGGTAAAATTTCAACAGATCTAGCCTGCTGTTCCTTTAAATCTCTTTCCATATTACCCTTCTACAACATCTACAGCAAACGACATATTACTCTTCTGTGACACATCGACTCCTCCATTTAATAATATAGGCCTAATTATATTGCCAGGTCTTATCCTGCTGAAGTCAACTGGAGAGTTGCCAATGAATTTCCTGAATATGGAAACATATATATATACACACAATGAAAGAAGATAAGGGAAATACATACTTTACAGATAAATTCTTTCTCCTCTAGCTCATTTTACATCATGCTTCAAAAGAAATGTACATTCACTTCAAAACAATGAAACAAAGCTATTCATAAGAACAAGAGACTGCGGAGTAGCCAGAAGGAAAAAAAATCCTATTTAACAAATAAAGTGAGCAGGAAAGAGATAATACATAATCAATCCCCAAACTCCTTTTTTTTCTTTCTTTTTTGTGGTGGGGTATTCATGTACCTACCATTTACACATATTTCTTGTCTTAGCCAAAAGACAATCAAGTTCTATGACTGTCTTTAGCTTTGCCATGACTCTCATTTATAAAAATATTTCCCCCTTTCTTTCTGTGTGAAGGAGTCGACTATAGGAAAATTGCATAATTGCACATCCCCCCCTTATCCTTTTTTTCTTTCTTAAGTGCAATATTATCCATTCTGTTTTAAGTTCACACTCCAAGCTGGGAGAACATGCAAGAGCAAGAAGTCTTGTATTCATTAAAGCATAAATTGAGCACCCACTCCACTGCAGATTTCTTTTTTTCCACAGATTTCTTTTTTTCCACTTCTCATCTGAGAAATGTAATCTAAAGAAAGCCATCACTTTTACAGTCATCAAAGGCCCATCCTTTCCCTCCAGCTTACACTTTCTATGGCCATCCTCAGAACTGGGCAAGAGGCTGAAGGCAGAGGAAAGGGGGAAGAGAGAGAGGGATGAAAAGATATTTTAATCTGGGTCAATTACTAATCTGATTCACAGCAAGCCCCACAAACAACGGTAGCACATAAAATTGAGCAAATAGCAAAGGAACGAGACTGGCACAGGCTGTCCACTGCTCTTGGAAGTGTGCATGGAATTGTTGCCCAGCCCTGCTGGCCTGGACGGATGCACAGATTCTCCCCATGAGACTGGGACCTATTAAGCGTGAATCTGCGATGGAGCACAAGGCTTGCTACATCTCTGTTGTAAAAGCAAGCTGGACATTCTTTTCACATCTATTCATGCCAGTAACCCACAAAGCAAAATGCTTCCCTGATTTGTTGCAGGCTGCTTTCCTCTTCTGAAGAAGACTAAATGACAGCATAACCCTATCTTCAGCAGAGGAAAAAAAGGCTATAGTAACACAACATTTTTCTCTTAATAAATCATTTTAATGACTTCAAATAAATCATCTTGTAATCACATTCCCTTACCACTTAAGCCAATCAAAGTATACCTCTTACAGTTAAAATATTAATATATTCACATTTCAATTAAAATTGTAAAAGCTCACAAAGAGAGAAACTAACTGGAGAGAAATCAGCTTAATTCATTTGAGAAAGTAAAGATTACACTATAAGTTTTAAAGTTTTTCTAGCAGTTAGTAGCCTGTAAGTGCCATTTATATTTTAGATACCATTTCTGATCAGGATTTCACTATTCCATGTGCACATATACATGGCTTCCTGGACACATTTATTTTCACATATATACGTAAATACATACGTACATAAACCATACTGTTTTGTCAGTTTAGTAACATTCCAAGCACTTCTGAAGAAGCAGATTATGCAAAAAGACCTGGTGAAATGAGGCATTTAACACTGTAACTTCCCATCACATGTTTTGCATTCCTGATGTCCTGCAGGAATTCTGAAGGTTTTGATGTTTTCTTTTTCTCTAGTTTCATCCTGGTGATTTCTGAACTACAATTTACATCTGCATCACACTACTTTGCCCTGACACAGAAATGAAAGTTAATTAGTTTCTATGACAACCTGATGCATGAAAGGACCTCAGGTTCTTTCACATTTGTAAATACATTCCAACTTAGTATTCAGGGTGCAATGTGTATGAGCCTTAAGTACAAATAGCATGAGTTTGTTTTTAGTAAGGCAGAAAAAAGGACTTAAGTCAGATGACGTGATTCATTGGAACATAATTTGTCAATGAACAGATGAGTCCCAATTTATTTCCCTGGTCTTTAAAGAAGTCTCCAAACTTCCATTAGAAAAGAGTGATGTGGACTGGCATTCACCCTAAAAGGTTTGACAGAAACAAAATCTAAAATAGATGCAGTTGTTTTGCAGGACAGCATTAAGCATTTTTATTGTAAAAATACATACCTTTGAAAGTATTTCAATGTATGCCTCATTATTCCCATTCAAAAATCAATGTGAAAAATTACTTCAACAGAAGTCCTTGAGCTTACGCTGTACTTTGACTCCCACAATCATCTATGCTACGTTTTTTGTAATGGCTCCCTCAAAAAAATCCTGAAAAGAATATGTATTTCAAAACCTTCCTTCCTTTTTAAAAATGCCATAATGAAATTTAAACTGTAGAGGCGTTATACTTTTACTCACCCATTCACTGCAACCGAGAATTGCTTGTTATCATACTGAATACTCAAGAGAGACCCTTGAGCACCAGAACTTTCCCAACTGTAGCCAAGCCTCCTGCTTGCCAAGGAGAGGCTGTGGGACAAGGTCCTAACACTTCTCACAGGTTTTCTTCTAGCAAGGACACAACACTGGGAAGGTGATTTAAGTATTACAGCTGTTCCTTCCCCAGCAAAACCAGGACCATATCCTTTCCCAGGCAGAAACACAGGTGACATAAGTGGAGTCTGTTGGGCAGAGGAAAACCATATCCTCAAGATAGTCAAGAGAAGAAAGTCTTAACACATCAGTGTCAGACCATCTGCCCCATATCACCCTTATCATCACAAAGCAGTTGTATTATTTTTTGTTACAGTCATTACAAGCATTTTCTAAATAACATGGGTGACATGTCCTTGAAATCACATGCATAAGTACTGTGACCAAATCAGGTTTTTTATTCTATAACCTAATAAGCAAAGCAGAAAAAGAAGGAAGTATAAAAAGAGTGGATCATTACTACTATATTGTGATTTCTTCCAAAATGAGAAAACCAGTGTCACAGAGCAAGCTAGAGCTGCAATACAAATGCAAATACTCCTCCCTCCCAGCCCCCAGAAGCAGAAGTCACAGTGAATGATTTCCCAGTAAGATGCTGGTGCAAATAACCAGGATTATCCCACCTATTCACAGGCTCAAGAAATGACCCTGCATGCTGCCTGTTTGGGCGGACTACTGAAGTTGTAGACTTCCAGGACTCCTTCTTGCACAACTGAAATCCAATTACCAATGTTCTCTGGAGGTATTGTCTTCCATCCTACCTCCAAAGCTTGTAAAACACATGGCTCCTGGATTCCAATCAGAAATCCAGAAATCTATAAACAACATGTAACTTACAGATAGATGCCCTTCAGTGCATCAGAATGCATTTTAGTACTGTTCTAAAATCCTACATCACTCTGTATTATTTATCTCCAAACTTCCCCATATTTTTAATGTCATGGTGTCAGGCTAAGTAATAAAAGGATTAACAGCTAATAACTGAACTCAATCAGTAACATCTGAACACTGTATTTAAGGCTGAAAATACTGATAGGATATTTGTATTTTCAAACTAAGTAATAATTCTTTTTCTTCTTCATTTTTTGCCATTAAGCCAGAATTTAGACTTAAGACTGGAGTCACAATGAAAATGTGACTATGCAGTCTCCAGTACACAAAGATGCAGCTCTAAGCTAATCATAAAAAATAGTATTTCAGATGATCACACATTTTTCAGCTTCATCTGCTCTTTTAGAGATTTTTCTTAACTATAAATTGAGCACTGGAATTTCATTTGCTTTTCACACTAAATTGCCTCCAAGATTTTATATTCATTAAAATAAATGCCACAAGTTGTATTTTTGGATTGTGGAACTTTATCCTCGTAAAATAGCATATTACAGCTAAATCCTCACATCCAGGTAAAGTATAAAGAAAAATATGAGTTATCCCAGCAGATCAAGTACTTTTCCTAACATCAGGAAATAAGTGGCTCCTTTCACCTTAAAAAGTTAATATGGAAAATCTTCACCTCTCAAAAATAACAAAACCCACTTAAATGCTAGGAAGTCATGCCTGACATTTGTATAAAAACAAAAATAATCTGCTGTCAGCAAAATGTCCAAGTGCCTCTGTCACTCCTCTCAAACACGAACCTTTCCTTGACTACAAGGGTTTTGCTGTTACACTACGCTCATTAGAATGGAATTTGTGTTAACTTCCATGTACCACGACTTACTAATAGGATTGCTAGCAATTATTATACTGAAATGAAATCAGCACAAACTATTAGATCTGTTTAAACAAGTTAAAAATAAACCTTGATTAAATGTTCTTTTTAAAGAAACTGCTCATTAGGGCTGCAGGGCCTTCCGATAAATTGGTGTTTCATTAACATCAAAGCATGAATCAAGTTTAAACTCACTTACCAAACAAGTTATACTTAAAAAACAGCTTTAAAAAATAACCTGGATTACAACCATCACATAAGATAGTACCTAAATGGCTCCTGATTTACAGAGGTTCGTAGATTTCAAAAGGGAAAATGCTTTCCATGAGGCAGGAGGGAAAGGATATAGAGCAGAACTGTTGGTATCCAGAGGCACCAGATTTATTCCTTGAGCTGGGATGCACACTGCAGTTTGCTAGTGTGGAGCCAGAAGGGCACTGTGGCTATTGAACTTGCAAAACAGTACAAAAAGCACACTGTTTACCTCCAGTATGCTTACCTACAAAGAGGAAAAAACAATTAAAAATCAAAAAGAAATTGGAGTTGAAACTTGAATAAGGCTTAGGCAAGCTACGTGTATTTTCTTGAATATTATCTGTTTTCTGTTTCTAAACCTATTGTCTGTCCTGTAGCCTGAAAATACAGATGCTATGTGAAAAAAGTCTAATGAAACGATGAAGGTTAAAAGTGACAAAAGCTTCTGGAGCTGCCTGAGAGGAAAATTTTATTTTCCCAAGCATGCTGCAATGTTGCAGTTTATCCTAAGAACTCAGACTTGACAATTTTATCCCATGTATTTTTAAAATAGTCTAATTAACTATTCTTCTACCATTCCTCTTCAGTGTAAAGAAAGACTTCACAGGCCATTTGAAAAGGCAATGCTAAATTTGGGAGCTTCTCAATATAAGAATGATTTTATAACACTGTCTTGCAATCAGAGAATTATTAAAAGAAATGGATGAACAGTAACCCAGTATAAACAAATGTACTCAGTACATTATACCAAGAAGTACATGTATTTTGAAAAGCATTTTTTAAATGGCTTTTTTGATATCACTATCAGAACAGATCATTCAGTAATTTTGACTTAGTCTGTCCTTTCCTGCTTCTATCTAATAAAATCTACTTTTCCTGCCCCAGTATTGCAAAAATGTTCTGGTTTAAAAAGGAACAAACCTCTCAGTTTAAGTAATTAATATTCCTTAATTAAATTCACCAACCCATAGACAATGAATTCTTTATAAATCTGTGAGCTTGCCTAAAGCAACAAAGTCACACTTTTGTTAAAGCATTTTTAGTGTGTATTTTGCACAATTTTTTAAAGTTTAACCTCTGTGGATCAATGTGCTTCCTTAAAAGACTTTAATAAATTAAAGTGCAGAGAGCTTTTTTTCACCAGGCAGAAAAAGCTGATGAGACAGGTTTAGTTTAATCTCAGGCAATAGAAGTCATTAACCATTCTCTCAGGGATTAAAATATAGCTTGCCCTTTTCTTCTCTCACTTATCATTAGCATCACTTTAATCTCCCAGCGTTTCACACTGCTATTTTAATCATTACTTACTGCCTTTTGACAAGTGCAGAACATGCTTTTTCTCATTGAGGCAATATCCTGGTTTTAGCTGACAAATGTAGGACATAATGTAAAAATATCAAAGTGACATCTCTTAAACACACCTTCATCATAAAAATCTCTAAAGTTACAATATTCCTTTGTCTAATGTTTCTATTGAAATTATCATTTGAAAGGTTTCTCTCTTCCACAGAGACAAAAGTTTGTTCTAAATAACACAACAAATAATTTCAGTCAATGGATACAGAGAGTAAAAACATTTCAGGGTTTTTAAAAATATAGACCTTAAAATTTTTGTGTATCCCAGCTATATGAGCATAAACTTGCGAGTATTTCTTGTAGAGAGGAATAGTCTTCCAACATCACCAGGCAGAACTCAAATACATCATGCACAATGCTGACCTGCATTATTTGATATTTTATTGTGCACTAGCCTTGAAAAAAATAAACCAAGTACCTTTCTCTGTCACTTAGGTATTTGTGACTTACTTACTTTCAAGATGAATTTCAGCGAGGGGAGGTGGCGTACTTAGTGTCATATATAATATTGTTTGAAGCAAAAGCATTATAAAAAGCTTTTTTTAAAATGGAATATTTTACTTGAACCTCCTCAGAAACATTTTAAATGCTATAATCCTTTCAGTTTGAGAAAATCCTATGAAGTTTATTCACAGCTCTAAAACTTTTAGTCAAATTTAACACTAAATATATTACCCAGGGTACAAAGTGTGGTCAAATGATCCATATTACAAACAAAATCCCACAGGATTCATACAGTTATTAAAGTTTTCTGTCATCCTTAGTTTAAGTAAATGAATAATTAAAAGATTTAAAACTCTTTCTTTGAAATACTATTTTGGTTCAAAAAGAAAAACTAACAAAAATAAATTGGTAATGACAGAACTTAAGAAATTATTTTAGTTAGTACTAACACAGTTCCTAATGTTTGGTCCTAAGGTCTTTAATCCAGTCCATCTGTAATGATCTCATAGTACTTTCAACCATTATTTAACTGTTAGAAGAAAAAAACTATGTTGCACTATATGTTTCAACAATAAAATCCCTTCTTAAGCTTCACAAAGCAGAACAATTCATTATTTGATCTCTTTCCAGGTTCAAAGTCTGTCTTATTGCAATACTTCAAAGAAATATGTAATCAAAGACAAACAGCTGTGAAAACAATCTTTTATTACTTTATTATCATCTAGCATATATCTTTAGGGTAAACCAATGAAAATGCTATACAAATAAAACAAATATTTCTTTCAAATGTCTCCTTAGCTATAAATAGACATATAGTTATAATCATTTCAAGGTAGGGCCCAGTCCTAGAAGATGCAAGTACAACTCCCACCCTGGTATTTCACAAGAACATGCCTTTCACTAATTAGATCTCGACTCTGCAAAAAGCCAAGCATGCAAGCAATTTCATATTTATGAACTGATTTATATCTTTCAGTTGCAATGTTAATAGGAGTAGTTTTAGCCTGTGAATTGTATTTATAGCTGTGCAGCCATACTTTAATTTCCCATACCTTATATTACATTACTCAGAACAATATTCAGGTTGTCAAATCAAGTATTTTGAAACTGAGACTTCTGAGAAGATGGCTTTTGTTTTAATCTGAATTTCGCCTCCTTTTGTTTTTTACTTTATGTAGTAATTATTCAGTTATGTGAACCACATGGTATTTTTTCTGAAGTTTTTATGTTTCTGCCCATGTTCTGAATAAGCTGTATTAGGGAAATGGGCAGCAGTTCAGTAATTTATATGCATCATCCAGCTATTGGACTACACACTGTTCACAATTTAGCAGACTATATATACAGAAATAAATTACTT
Source organism: Chamaea fasciata (assembly GCF_029207755.1). Lineage (NCBI taxonomy): Eukaryota > Metazoa > Chordata > Aves > Passeriformes > Sylviidae > Chamaea > Chamaea fasciata. Next base: position 65,014,347 of record NW_027094087.1, read on the forward strand.
CTTGTGCTCTTTTTTTAGGACATTCATTAAAAACCTCACAGATTCGAACTGAAACATTCTTTTTCAAATATATGCCTATATGTAATTTTTCACATATAGCACAAATTAATTGTTGGTAATCCAGCACAGGGAGAATCAGTGAGAAAGATGACACCAGGATTCAGGAACTTTCACCTTCTTCACGTGCACATTCCTCTGCTATGCTAACAAACATGCTGAGCAGCCACTACTTCCATTGATTTCAGTGGCTGTAAGGAGAGTAACAACTGCTGCAAGTAAGAGCCCACATATCTCAAGCTGAGCACCCTGAAAATGAATTATATGCAGTTAGTGGCCATCTGCCAAATGCTTTAATTGAGTTGCTCGGCATCACACAGACAGCCTGTGACAGAAACAGGGACAAAACTGGGTTTGCCAGAGTGTCTTTCTCTTGAATCAATCACAAAAAGCATCCTCACTCTTTTTGCAGCCCCTGATTTGTTCCAGTTCCTGCAGAAAATGAGCCAAAGTTCCTATAAACAACTGTCCTGTGCACCAAAATAAACATGGATGCTAAATAAAAAATGGCATATGATACACTAAATAAAAACTGCAGTCTAATAATAACAACTTAGTGCAAATGCTCCATGGGCAATTGAACTTGGGTGTTCAGGAATTTTCAGGACATATATACATACATGAACACACATACATAGACTCCAACCTTGCATCACAGTACATCAGATTTAATTGATCATTTAGCCTTCATCCTTGCAAAAAATATTCCATTACTGAACATTATCCTCAAATAAGCAGCAGAAGGTTGTAGGAGCTGAAATGAGTTATTGGGGCTGCAAGACTGGCCTTAGCTGATCCAGGGTATGAAGAGTCCTGTTCATCCTGTCCTCCTCTATTTCCTTCCTCTGGAGATTCCCCTCAAAGCTGGCAGAATTGGACCTGTGAATCCAGGTACTTACTTTGATTTTCTATGAGGATACTTTTATACCTTTCGTCATTTTCCTGACCATCTACCAGCCCTGTGAAATTAATTATTTTGTCTGGCAGGCAGAATTTTATTGAGGAACACAAACAAGGAGAAGAAAGTGTGTTTCAAAAGCATTTGTCTAAGCTAACCCACATCAACAAGAAAAAGCACTGCTTTGATTTCACATCTTCCTTTGCACAAAACTTTCAGTTCCTGCCACAATGCTCAAATTGCAGAAAGTTCTTTCAGACAAGATTTTCTTAAGAAGAGAGAATTAAGCAGTCTGTTATACATCAAATGCAGTGATAAAAATCACAATGATCTGACTGCAAACTAAACCACCTTGTTTTCAAACAAGTTTATGCTTAGGATCAGCACAGTAAACATCACTGAGTTCCCCACAAAGAGCTTAGCTGTGTTGCCAGGAACAAAACGTCAAATGCTGCTTAGCTCTAAGCAGCCCCACACTATGAAATATTTTTAAAAGCACTTCCCTGAAAAATTATATCCAACTTTCAAGACTAAAGAGAAGAAAATGGAAGTTATGTTCTGATCTGCCAAGACAAATTTATGAGTATCTCACAGGATCCTGATTCCTCTCATGTTGAAACCAGTACCAGCAGAGGTACCTCTGAATCTAAAGCAGTGTTATGACAAAAAATACATCTTTCAATACATACAGTCAATGTCTTCTTAATCACATAATGTGATTTCTCTACAATGAATTAACAGTTGGAGTAGAAATTTCTCTTTAGCTTCCTAAGGTTGTCTGACAGTCCATTCTGGAATTAACTGGTAAGGTGGAACTTTCTCAGATAAGGTGGACATCCTGTCAATTTTTCCTTGTGTTCTACAGCTACAGACTAACAGTTTCACTTAATGCCTATTTTCAGGTTTCCACATTTTCAGATATGAAATAAAGTTAATTCTGTAATGTTTTTTATAACACATCTTATAGGTCGGAAAATGAGAAGGAGAAAATTCTCTCACTCATGTAATCTGAACTGTAGGTCAATTTCTGTATTCTTTTATGTGTTTATATATGTGGAGGTCATTTTCTGAAGACCAGTTGTAAACTTTAGGAGGTCTGACAGATATAAAAATAATTCTGCTGCATCAGTTCACTTTAAACAGGTCACACAAACATTTCATGGAAAGCAAATCACATATTTGGCCAAAGGATGGACTAGAATAATTACTCTAGGTCCTTTCAATTATGGATTTTATGATTCAGTGTTTAAAATATGATACGATAATTCAGCTAAGAAGGGCGTTCACATACCTATGATGACCATTCTCCCCTCAAATACTTCTAATCCATGTATACAAAAAACTGACTAGATGTTCTATCCACTCATAATCCCTGGGAAAAAATATCCTGCTGGACATAGACAATCAACTCCTATTCCATATTGCTATGTGAATATGCCATCTTTCCTTAGATAGATGCAAGGTACCAAACGAAGCAGAAAAAGCAAAGGGTTGCAAGAATTTCTTTCACAGAAAGAGGAAGATGTTGTTTTACACAGTTCAACCAACTAATCAAATCGTTGAGGGACCTGCCACTGAATTCAATTAGAACAGAACAGTGCCTTTGGTTACAAGAGTTTCTGTATACATAAATTTTATAAGCGGGTAGACTGACTCAGCAGAAACAAACAGATGATATCAGCAAAGGTAGTCTTCAAAGGTTAATGCTTAAAACAAGAATCAAAATAAGGTAGCACAAGAAAAAAAAGAGCAACAGACATTTGCCCTCAGTCTCAGTTCCACCCACCTTTATGAGGAGCGGTGTCAAGTCACGTCTTTTTTCTCTTCTTACCAAATTATAGCCCTTCCAACAAGTAATTATGTAAAGGGAGAGCGAAACTGAGATTGGGTTAGTCACTTGCTTATGAGTAAACAGGCAATAGTTACTGACTTAAGACATTACTATTATTTTAATTATTATTATAAGCACACTCATATCAGCTACCCGAGTCACCCAACTGTTCAGGGATTTTCTTGTAAAACTGCAATAGAAAATTTTCAGTTTCCTTAGTGTTGTGTGGCTTATAAAGCCATGGATGAGGTTTCCAGATCTACAATGCTCAAAGTACATGCTCAGCATTCCACCAAACGTTGATTTGAAAGCTATATTTAAGTGCTGAGCTGCTCATGAAAGCTACCTTGCTTCAATTTTAGGTGCTTCCTAAAATACTATCTCTTTCTATATGAATGCTTCAGTTAATCTGGGGCATAGTTGCTTTCGCTCACAGTAAGGAGCCTGAAGATTCATGTACATTTAACAAAAGAATAAAGAAACACAGAAGCTGTAAAATGTCTCAGCGTGTTATGGGAGTTCCCATCAGTATATAGGCAGCCTCCTATGAGGCATTCTCCTTGCCAGCACTGCAAACCTGTGGCTGACCGTCCTTTTAATCCCAGTATTGCTATTCCAATTTATAATTTCTAATCTATAATACTATATATATAATCTATAATACTATAATAAAATAAGACTTGATGCACTAAATGGAATAGGGGAAAAACAACTGAATCCAAATGCAAACACAGCTAGTATGTCCTTCTAGGATAGATTTGCTGAGAACACCTTTTCATGTGGAAATAAAATTAAAAGTATTTCAATTATAGGTCAGATCTTTATGTCTTGTACAGGGAATGGACTCTGAACAAAGAAAAAGGTGGACCTCACCAGCATAATAGAAAGGGAAGACATTTCTAGACTATGAACAAGTGCAATTTCCGTCTGATGAGTTCAGGAGCATCTAAGCGGCAGTGTTTGTTAATGTAACAGAAAAATCATACCTTTTAGATTGTTTTAATTTTCTCTAAAAAAAATCTTAAAATAAAAAAAGTTCATGCAAATGCACAGGACTTACCTGAGAAACAGGATTCCTTTTAGGTAATAGGTTTCTTCATTCCTATGTAAGGTACATTTCTGGGACCTTATAAACCTTAACAATGTCTACGAAGGACATTGACACAAACAAAAACCTGATCTTACTTTTTATGTTACTGTTTCAAAATGAGTTAACTAGGAAAGAGAAGGAACGTCAAGTTGTCTTCCAAAAGAACAGATGTAAAAGAACCTTTTTTATTTCAATATCATTAAGAAATACTTCATACCACATAAAACTTTCTTTCAGTCAGACTGAACTTACGACTTTGAAAAATACACTGAGAAGACAAAACTGTATGAGTATCTTACAATAGATTTAAAACCTCAGTGGAAATGTTCAGTCTTCAAAAATCTGTTCTTTACACATTCACTGAGGTTTGGGATAAATACCTGGAATACTGGTAATGGATACAAGCATGATGTGGTGAAGGAAGAGATTATTGAAGAACTAGATGAATTATATGACACTAAAGAACTGAGAGGAGAAGGACCTAACTATGAAATTCTTCTACTGTGTGTATATTTAGCAATACCTGGAATTACTATTAAAATAAAACACCGTAATGTAACAGAAAGTTAAGTAACTGTTCGAGAAACATACAGCAAGCCATGAAGAATACACTATTTCAGACCTATTCCAATGTATTTTCAGTAAATGGACCAGACAACTGTCTTAAGCATCCTCTGAATTCTCCATGAAAAAACATAAGTTATCACGATGTGTGTTAATATTTGCACTGAAACCTTCCTAACAACAGATATCTACATGAAGAAAAACAGGTTTATCTACATGTTAAGTGTAGATAGTGCAGCGTGATTATTCTATCCCTTCCCAAACCACTTCTGAAACTGGATTTTTCTGGGATTCTTCTAGGCCTCCTGTAGTGAAATGCCCTTAAAATACCCCTCTGTATGTCAAAAGACTTCTGCCAAATCACAGGAGAAGTTTACTCTCTCCTAGGAAAAAAAAAAAAAAAACAAACAGTAAACAGATACATCCAACAAATTATGTGAGATTAATCACAGAAGTGAACCTCAGAGCTTGCTTGACTCTTTTTACCCATCCCTCACAATCCTTTCAATAGCCTCAAGCAGACACCCAAGAGCTGTTTATCAAAAGCATTCTGGGTTATCTCTACTGTCAAGATGTACAGTAAGTGAGATACTTCTTTCAGATAAGTTCTGTTTAAGAATTAAAACATCTTGGAAAAACAAACAGACAAACCCATCAACTCATCAGACAAAAGTACAGAGTGAAGTATGTCATCTGCACAGCATGAGAAAGATCATTAGAAAGCAGGGATATTTTGGGCTACCCAAAATCCAAATTTGCTGTGCAAAATTTGAATACGGTTTTGCTCAAAGGTCTTGATGATTTGTTGCTAAGTGCAGAATAACCAGGATTAAAAATGTAGGTGCTTATTTTAATCGTTCCATAATTTCAGTTCTGCAGACTCTAATCCCAAGGGAAGGAGGACACGGACATGCAAGGCAAAGGCTACTTCCATATAAAATGGTTTTGCAGCTGAACACTAATGGAAAAAAATAACCTCCTAGCTATGACATCATTGTTTCACCATTAGCAACCACAGATCAGTGAAGAACATGACAAAATTTCAGCGGGGGGGGAAATAAGGTAAGGCTTTCCCCCTCCGCCATGGGAAGAGGTTTTTCCTTCCAAAATATGCAGGTTTTAAGTGGGACATGAATTCACAGATCGAAGTGCAAAAATCACCAAGCTGTCATAGACACATGCAAGCATAAGACTAAAAATATACAAGCTTGCTTGAATATTGTCATGATTCCATCCATGCATGTTCACACAAGCACACAGCCCTTAATTCTTCACATTATTTCCAGCTATTCTACAGAGCCTTGTCCACTGCTCAGTGCAGCACAGCACACACTGTGTGAGGAAACGTTCAGTGCAAATCAACGCTAACTGCAATTTAAAATCTGTTGCAAGGCTTCTCCTTACTTTATCAGAAGTTCTGTCACAACCATGCAAGGATATTAAATATTTATTTGCAACATCTGAAATCTCAAAGATTTTCCCAGTACAAATGAAATAGAATTTAAAAGCGAATTGGGGACTTTTGCTTTGTTTCAACTCCAGTTAAAGGTTATAAAATATGCATTAGAATGGGCTGGCACAGATTAAGAGAACACAAAGCATTTATAATTTCATGTTTACCACTTTTCTCAAGAAGTCTAATTTATTTGCCCTAGGGAATTATACTTTCCATAATATTTAACATTCTAAATATGATGTGATTTCTATAAAGTAGGTCACACAAAACTTGTAGAGAGTCTCAGAGGGTGGGGAGGAAGGTTAAGCAAGTCTATTGTTTTTTCTGTTTACCACACATGGTAAACTGACAATACTTGAACACTTTTTTTTTCCTACTTTTTTTTTAACTTTTTTTTAAATCTGAATCTTTTCTTCTTGGACCAAGGAATTTTCTCCGTCACAGAGTAATAGAGCTTGAAAACTCCAGCATCAGCAGGGAAGGCAAGCACTCCTTAGCTAGCCACTGTGTGAGAGAGAAAATGCAATTAAGGCTCCCACCAGGGACAGAGAACTAAACAAAACCTGCGTCTTCACACAAGAGCCTTTTTCTTCAATGTGAAGTACAAGGCCTCAAATCTTGTTGGTGAGATGCTAGCATTTAGGACAACACACTTTCAGATTTTCTCACAGCGGATCAAAGTAAATAATGCAAGGGCAGCAAACAAAAGGGAAAACTCCAGCGCGCTTACATTAAAAAGAGATTACAGGGGGCTTACAAGTGATTGAAGGAATAGATGACATTTTCAGAAACATATAACTAAGATCTTTAAGTACAGCTAGCACAGCGATCTGAGTAACTCACTGACATTCTAGCAGGAGAGACATGCAAGCAAGTTATGTGTTCAAATACACAATGCAAAAAATATGATAATTGCTATCTCACGCATTTAATGTGAATTCAACTATTCCTGATCTCACTGAAGTCAGGGGAGGTTTAAAGACTGATCTCAAGAAAAAAAGAAGTATTCCGGCCTACTTTCAGTCCACACTTTTTAATATATTTTCATTCCTGTCCTCATTTAAATAAATGTTAATAGCATGGCTAATTAGGATTGTTTCAAGATGTGCATGGAAAAAACACACTTTTCAGTGTATCCACCCCCTTCACAGGCCACCACAAACCTCTGTTAATTCCAACTTCTGTTTCCTTTGAGAACACCAATAAAAGTAGTAGCCGTTCTTTATATCACGCCATCAATGCTAACAAATCTTCTGTATCTCAAGATGAACCTATTTCACCCATCCTCAGATCTTCGAGGCTTCCCTATATGTCTTGACACAGAACTCAGGAAAACAATGACAAATGCATAGCATTGCTTGATGGTTTTTAAGAGGTTCCTTGTGATAAACGTCACCAACGTCTTATTCACTTTGCTGGGACACAGTTGTATTAAACCATGACTGAATGTGACTGGTAAAGAGAAAACTTGCATGTTGAGAAAAGAAAGGAAGATGAAGCTTCAGTGAAAGTACTGAAGTGAATCAAATGCACTTCAAATAAGGTTAAAGAAAAAGCACTTCAAAGAAAGAAAAGGTTTTGTTCTGGTGAGAAATGTTGAAGATGTCTGTTGCCCATAGCACACACACAGAAATTCTTTGCTGAGTTTGGACTCCATTAGAAACCTGAAACTGTGGATAAACACGCTCAGTGAGTGTTGTGTGCTTAATGTAATGTAGTTGTGTGCGTAATGCATGTCTATTTTCAGAAACTCTTTTTTTACCCCATTATCTGCCTACACTGCCTTCAACTCCATGGATTGGCACCTCCGGATGATGATTTATCTCTATCCAGGAAGCTTCCACTAGATGCCTAGAGCAGAATCCATGAAAATCCCAAGCATTTGGTCCAAGTCAGTCATTTAAGCTACCCCTGCGGTCAACAAAGAGAGAGGAGGAGAGGGAGTAGACAGAGACATGCACCCCCAGAGAGCAATGCATCACAACTGTCTTACAACACCCCCTGAAAGTGTCTCTCTCCTTTAGAGACAAAGTCCATGACCTCAGAGAATCCACATGACTAGTTCGGACTAGCTGACTGATTTCTAGATGACAAAAGTTAGTGAGATGAATCCCACTATCAGACCATTCTGGCTGATAACGAGCAGAGTAACTCTCTCAAGAACTGTTCTGTTGCGAGCTCTATCCACATCTGCCTGTTCGGCAGAAACTGAAAGACAGCATTGTTTGGGACAGTTAAATCACGTTCTATCTAGATGTTTTCCAATGTCACTGAAAAGCAATCCATTGAATCAAATTATCCTTTCGTCTTCCCATTCTCACCCTCAAAATTCCCCATTTTTTTCAGTTAAGAGTCCTGGTACAGCAACACATGCCAAATTCCAATCTTTATTTTTTTCCTACCAGTCTCCTCTTTTTCTACTATTTGTAATAATTTGACTTTTTATCGAGTAAAAAGTATATTGTGTTAAGAAAACAACTGGTAATACCAAAGAAGGAGGGCAAAAATGTCAAACAATGTTGTGTGTCAAAACAAGATCTCTCTTGTTATTGAAGTAACAATAATAATGCTATCTTATAAGGTTGATAAAACAAATACTGCAGTTGTTATTTCAGAAAAAAATATTTAAGTAAATGGACATCTTATGTGCAGAAAGACTTGCAAGATCTGTAGGGCTTCCTGTGAAAGCCTTTTAAGACAGACAATACTTCAGGACTGACCTTTCAATTTATAGTTAATCTGCTTTCTATTTACAAGAGCATACAATCAACTGAAGCAAAGCAGGTATGACCTAAACCATGGCAAATCAGCTAACACCATGAAAGAAAACTGAATTACATAAAAACCAAATTAAACCTGTCTTCTGTCCATACATACAAACTGCATATCTTCTGCAACCTTCTCCCAGAGAAACAGCAGCAAGATGTCCTGAGTGAAGACATGGTCCAGTAACCATTAGAATGGAAAATGTATGCATATTCTTAGCATTCAGTAGTGTCCCCAGCATCTCCTCTGATGAGCTCGTGCTGCTACTGAGCACTATTTCAAAAAACACTCAAATATTGATTTTAAACATTTCACTTCAGTTGGGTAAAAGCCTACTAAGTAAAGTTAATTTTCAAGGAATTAGCTAGTGCTGGAAAACGCGAGTAAATCACACTAATTTTCATTTAATGGCACTAATGAAACAAGATAAATATTGCATACGACTTATTACAATTTTGTTTTGAAAATCAAACAGTTCAGAAAATAATCAGTAGGCATTCAATCAAGGAGTATTTTATCATGTGTAAATACAGTGAATTAAATTCAATTCCTACCATTCATTGACTTTTATGTCCTTTGTATATTTTTATTCTGTTTCAAGAAGTCTGGATCTAATTTAGAAAGAAACTGAAAAACAAACTATGAAAACTAGCAAATATAAAAAGCCTATTACTCAACCACGGAAGATACTGTCAGGCTTCATTATTTAGATGAGCATTATAAGTTATTCTATTGTGTGTTCTGTTTAAAATTAGAAATACATAAATTAAAATTCTCATTGAGATTAATTTCAGGAACTGAAATAGAATTTAAAATGTAGACTTACAGTGATGTCTGGAACTGCTGCATGTGGTGATACTTGATACATACATTTGTTTCACAAAGCAATTGAGATTTAGGATACGTTGCAAATGAGAGGAATAAAAAATATTAATAATGATAAGACTTGAATTAATTTTCGGTAGCTAGGAGAATGTATTGTAATACAGCAAAGTTTTTTGTTCATTATAAAAACAGACATTAGAATATATTATTAAATGACACTTTAACCCATTATTTGAGTTTTGCTTGACATACACTCATGCATGTATATGTGAGTGATGGCTTATGCAATAAGCCTGGGAAAAATGTAAATTGTATTTCCTCACAGTAAACTGCAACTGAATTAGACTACTGGGCAGACATAAACAATGCAATCAAATTCCCTGGATTTTTATTAAGCTTCTATTTGACTTAGTATATATTTGAAAGCTAAAAAAGAAAAAAAATTGCATTTCTCAGGGTCTGTGACATTGCAGGCCATGAGACATTCAGTGTCAGTGCCGACACACAAATTTATTAGTCTATAAAATTTGACATTCTCTATTTATTCACATAAAGGACAAATAAGATACTTTTTCATACTTACCAGAAATATCTGGGAGTGTTTATATGCTGCTCCATCTGGAGGATGCAAATAGTTGAGGCTGCTTTACAATTCAGCAGGCAAAGGCCTGCTGAAGGATAACAAATGACTTCATGGTGAAACAGCTATTGAAATTCTTTCAGTACGTGATATTAAAAACAACTGAACAAACAGAGATAAGGGACAAATAGGATTTGAAACAGACCTTTTTTTTTTTTTTTAACCAGTGCGAAAGAAAAACAAATGGAGGGAGCTCCTAGCTGAGTCGATACCTTTTCCTAATTTCTAAAGATAGTTTTATTTTGTACTTAAGACCTCCCATAGAATGATAGATACTGAATGATAGGTGTTGACCAAGTTTAGCGTCCTAGATATGAAAATGGTAACAGGACACTCTCTCTGGAATCCTGAAGATGGGACAGGAAGGACTTTATCATGTTTTTTTCCAAAGGGAAAAAAAGATTACTTGCTCCCTATGTGTACGAGACATTCAACATAGAAAATGTAGTAAACATTTATAAGAAATGAAAATTTAACTTTATTTTAGAAGCCAAAGTTGTCTCTGTCAGAAGTTTGGTTGAATGACCAATATAGCTAAACAGCTGATGAAGCATGAAGATGACCACGTATTTCAAAAATGGAAAAGAAGAAAGCAAGGAAAAAACATTTTTAGAAATTATGCTATGATCTGATGATTTTGATTTCCATTTTTCATGGCATCGTACTGTTATGCTCATTATACTGCATACCACCAAAAACCCCAATAACAAACCCCCCTAAAAACATGCAATTGTAAATTATTTATATCAGAAAAGACTTCTAGAAGTCCTCTGATCCAATTTCTACTTCCAGCAGTGCCAGCTTTCATTGGGCCAGCTTATAACAAACAGTAGCTGACACCGATAGGCAGATACGCAACAGAGGAAAATTTACCCCAGCTGTTGGACTATGAAGTTGTATGAACTATGAGCTGTTGTATGAAGTACAGGTTGTCTATGAAGCATAATCACACGGAGCCCAGTAAACTCCCAAAGTCTCCAAAAACATCAGTAACTCGGGGCACAGTCCATTGTGTACTGCTATGCAGAGGAGAAATTCCTTGCAGAACCCTGATCATCATCATTTCATACCCTGAAGCATGGGACTGTATCGTTTGTATTTTAACAGGCATTAATATAAATGTTTCTGTAGTCACACAACTACTCAGATCTTTAAAAAAAATTTCCATGGTATTTGGCTTACCCACCTCCTACATCAGAGAATGTATGGCTTGAAGGAAGAAGATGGACCCAATCACAGCAATTCCTCTGCTAGGAATTGCCATCTCAGTGATGCTCCATACACCCTCACCCTCCAAAAAACTTTGCAGACCCTACACAAGTATATTTTGTTTACATACTTCTGTACATCTCAAGTACTATAACCTTCCTTTTCTCTTTCAGGACAAAAGGGAAAAACTGACGATCAAACCAATCTCAAGACAAATATTCATTCCTAAATTTAAGCCCACATTACAAAATCAAGTGCAGCTGCACTGGTTACAGTCACAACTTTTACAGCTTCTTATCAGGGATTTAATAAAACCCTGCTCTACCTGGCACATGCTCACAAAATTATCACTGATTGAGTTAGCATTTCTCAAGAATATATCAACATAACATGAGTATATTTACCCCAACTTTGCACCAAAATGGGAGCAGGTACAAGATTAGACACCAATCTTTATGCAATGCAAGAATTCATGCTGACAAATGAACAGTGCTTCACAATATAAAACTCACATCATTTTGTCACCTTCCAGTTGGATTCACCCCACACTACAGAACAGAAACTTTGGAAAATAAACCTGAAGTAACAAAACTGTCTGGGCTAGACAAGCCTACCTTATAACTATACTTCTGCTCCTCCAGATACAGAAACAAACTCCAACAGCACAAACAACACAACCAAGTTCTTCCACTCAGTGTGTTGCCCAGACCTTCCTGCTTTAACACACTTCAAGCACAATGACTGATGTACAGAAAAGTTTGGTGCTCTGCTAGAACTGTGGCAAAATATAAGACCTAATATTTAAGTGTTTCTTTTCCTTAAAACTTTCTTTCCTATAAAAAAAGAGGAGAGGGACAGATAACATAATATGTCAAAAAAATCCTATAAACAGCTTCTGGCTCCATACAAACAAATGAACTATCAGAACTTTTTATTTCAGCAAAATACAGAGACTAAGTCCATTAGCTGATTCTCCTCAACTCAAAATGAAATATAAAAGGAAAAAAAAATTAGACCTACATGATTTCTGTACCTTCTTTAATTGATAGGATGTAAAATACTGTTCAGATTTAAATCTACTTCTGTAAAGTAGCATTTGGCATTTCAATCAGAAATCCATCAGATGTTCTAGTTTAGCAATCTTAAGGCTGCTACAATTCCCTCAAGAAAAGGTATTTCATGTTCCCCAGAGCACAGGTATTCTAAGAAGTTACTTGCTTAGTAAGGGGACATTCACGAAATGTTACAATTTCAACCTAATTAGAAAGAATCTTATTAATTAGATAATCATCTAAAAGGATATTAGATTTTTTAGATGGAGGGCAAAACAGAAGCACAGTAAGGTCTCATCTCATCTGCCATTTTAAGTAACCGCACTTTCAAATATCAGTTTACTTCTCAGATCATTGAAAGTTTAACAAGTTAATGATACTGGAATAAGAAACTTATCTGTTGAAACAACTCCCAATGGCAAAGCAATCCTCCTTCATTGTTTTATGTACTTGTACGTATGTATATAATACTTACAGACAGGTAATTTTATGCATGCCTGAATATCTCCATGCTTAAGTTCATGGAAATGCCATTTCTCAAGGAAATGTCTGTAATTTTTAAAAGTACTCCTTCGTTTCAGAATAAAACAAAGATTTAACATTCCACAGACCTTTCTTTTTCCAACCAAGTGATACGCTTTTATCAAAACTACTTACTGAGCCCTATTTTACTTTACTGAACATAGGGCCTCTTCATTTATTCTAAATCTTTCTGTTCCAAATCTCTAAAGTATAAAGAGAGAAAGCACTGAATCCTTCCTTTTCACCATCTGCTTTCAGTAACTCTAATCAACAGACAGAATACACAAATCTACACATTCAAGCTTCAAACCATAAAAATAATGTGTTTAAATGTTTTTATATAAGAATAGCAGCTACCTTGGACTGGCTGCAACACTCCTTGTCCTACTGCCCCAGTGCAACAGGGTGGTGTGTTTGTTGTTTCTATGGATAGAACTTCATAGATTCTAATTGTATTTCCCATATAGTCCAACTAATTGAAAAGTTCAAAAGCTAACTTATCTCATTCAGAGAACTTGCATATTCCCTCTGACAAACCAGAATGTAAACTTACCTTCCTGTTTATTTACCTTCTGTAAGGTAGCATAAAGTTTATCTTACCTTTTCTACTTAAGAAAGGTGTCTGAACTTCCTCAGCACTTAAAGGGTCAAAATTTATCATTTCAGTTCATCTAATAAGTAATGTTTTTGCCGAACAAAACCAATTCCCAATAAATTCTCACTGTATTTGTGTGCTCTGATTTGATTTAGAGGCCTGTGGGGAGACACCATTTGGTAGCACAGGAACACAGAGGGGTAGGTGGTGCTGAGGAGAAGTAGAGCTCATGTGCCAGAAGTGTTATTGTGTCAGGTTGATTTATTGAGTGAGCTTCACTTCACCGAATGTTCCGAGATATTTATTTCCCTAAAGGCTCTGCAAAGATATGAACAGACCTGCATCCACAGATGTCATCATTGCTCATTTTACCGAGTCATGAAATTTTCTCAACTGCAATTTGTCCATCTAAAATTGCTGCAACAGAACAATGTCAATAGTAGCTTCCTACTCATACTACCTTCCTCTACTACACACTCTTGCCACATCCATCTCCTAACTTCAGAGAATTTAAAGACGCAGAGTTCCGTCCCTCTAGATTTTATCATGCACTTCCCTTTCTTAACCCGCTAGGTAATGGAAATAAATTTAAAAACGCAAATAAAGGGAGCAATTAGGTGCCAAAAGTAATGAATTAGTACTGCCTATGACTGAACAGATGAAAGAACACGAAGTGACAAGAGAAATGTCCTACTTGACCAAGCTGGAGTAAGATCCCATTATCTGAAATTAAGACTAGTCAACTCCTATCCTTTTCCTTGGACTTTTTGTTTTGCCACTTTGTTTTTCAACAGTAGGTGCTGAGAGAAGAGAGCAAACATCACTCTCACTCTACTCATAATAGTAAAGAAGAAACAGGTTATGGTTGGTTGGTCCTGACTTGATTTTACAAGAGCGTGGAAAGGAAGAAATACAATATTTCTATATACCTATTTAGAAATACACTAAATTGTACACAAGTATACTGAATATACATATGCTCCCACATGTTCAAAAAAATTTAACTTTCCTAGAAATAACAAAGAACTTAAGAGCTGGAAGTGATAAAAAAAGCAAACATCCCAGGCAATGAAAACAAAGCAGTTTGTAAATCAATTATAATTTATGAAAACTAAGATAGGAAGGAAGAAAAAAAAGGTTTTGTATTAAACACAAGTTTTAAGTTCGATTTAAAACCTTAAAGTGTTCCTTCAGGGTTTCACAAGGATAGTGTCCTTTTACACAAAGTTTCAGGTGCTAGTTGGATTTAAATAATACTATCTACAAACAGGGTATTACAAATAACATAAGCTCTTGTAGGAACTTTATCTGAAATGCTGCTTCTCTGCTACAAGAGAGGGTCTATTTAAATACACATGTAAAAGTGAGCACTTGTGGCCTATGTCAGAATACACTGTTTTATTTAAATATGTTAATATTTCTCATTATGCCATTAACAATAACCTTCATCCATTTGTGAAAAACATTTTGCCAAGCATGCACATAAAAAATTAGCAAGTGAAGCAAAATCACCTTAATTTGCTTTGGACCAGCAAATAACCAACTAATTTGCAGAAATCCCTGCCAAGCACTCATATTAAATGCTTCATGCTTATTTTATGACCTCTGCTGCTCCTCTCCTTCCCAGGCCCTGAATCATATGATCATTAACATATTGCAAGGTCTGAAACTTTATTTTTTACATTCTTTAATTAATGCCTGTTTATAGAAGGCCATAGGACTTCAGATCCAGTTAATGAAACTTCGCTCCCCCAGGCCCCTGGAGCCCAATAGAGAGCTTTCTCCTCTGTTGTTTTAGTAGCTTTTTTCCAACTGTTTGTTTATACACACTTAATTGATCTCTTTAGTCCCAGAAGCATTCCAGAGACACAACCTGTTTTGAGGCAAGCTAAAGTTTTTTTCCCCTTCTTTATAAAAGCCCTGATTGCCCAAGGTTATCAGTTTTAATTTGAAAGTTGAAGATTCAGCTTTATTTACACTGTCTAAAAGACAAAATTGATATGGGCCCTGAAGTGTTCATTTTTACATTCATACGCAGCAGAGTGGATTGCAAACACATACTGTATATAATTATTTTGATGTAGAACTAAGTAATTACTAAACACTGCTATGTCTTGTTTTATTGCATTTAAAGAACTCAGTCTTCATAACAAGTTGAAAATAAGAACAAATCAGCCTGCCAATGCATGAAATTTTCATGGCTCTTCAATTTACGTTTTACATATTCCCTATGACAAGAATTTCGATTATGCTATTCTCTTTTTTCTGCTATAATTAAATTAAAAAAAGTAATTGGCTGGTGCTGCACACTGCTGCAATGTCTTAATCACATAGACAAACAGTTTTACAATAGCTTACACCATTTGCCACATGGGGCAATGACATTATTGTACCAGGCTATAAACCAGGAGACAGATATCACATACCAGCTATCAACTACTGCGTTGAATCTCCTGGTGCCTGCTTGTGAAAACAGAGGAGAGAGGTACATTTAGTATGTTGATTGGCAACTTTACATCTGAAATCTTAATTAAGTACAAGTGACCAAGACTAACAACATTTTAAAAGCAAACATTTCTGGTTAAAATGAGTGACATTAGAAACATCTACGTTGATTTCAAGATGTAAAAGTCCTTGAGCAGAGAAAATAACACAATATACCACTGCTTAAAAAAAAAAAAAAGGAACTAAAAATACATTCAAGGCTGTTTTTAAATGTGAAAAATAACACAGCTAGCAGCCATCAAGTAACTTTAATTCAGTATAATCAATCTTTTTCAATAGGATAAGAAAAAAATGCCAGCATAAAAGACACAGTTGCCCTTAATTATAATTTCCTAATCACCTAAACTGATTTAGACAATACTTCCTCTGCATTTCTGTTTAGAAAAAACTACCATGAGAAAATAAAAGGCTTCCAAAACTATTCTTCCATCAGGAGTATTTTTAACAGAACCTGGCTTCTAACAAATGCTACCATATTCAACTTGAAAAGAAATGCATTTAAGAACCTATCAAGTCATTTAACTTGAAACTTGTGAGACTTTTTAGATGGAATTTCAATTAAATTCAAAAGCTGTTAAACTGAGGATTTCTCTAAAACAGAAACTAGTCCTGTAAGTTCTTATGCTTTATTATTTTACTTTTTTCAGTTTCTGGAATACACATATGTTAAGGACTAATCCCAGTTATAAAGTCAGCTGGGATCATCAAATGAGCATCTCAGTGTCTAATGAACTCAACCAAACTGGCACGCTAGGAGAGCACCTAGAAGACACTTAAAGTCTTTGCAAGAGTCACAATGATTGGCTTTTTTTTTTTCTACTCCACAAAGTCACCTTTTGTGGAAAGTTTCAGAGATCTGGGAATTTGGCTAGACAATGAGATGCAAAGGTTGAGGTCCTTCACATGAGAAAGCTCAAAACCACATGAGCTCACCTCCCACGAATACACATCAGCCAACTGGCCAGCTGATCAATATTACAGACGGCTACTATTCAAACTGAGCTGTCCATCACACAGAATTATTTAACATTTTATGATCACAAATAATTAGATATTAGGGCACTCAGTAGTGGCCTAGAGCCCTACTTCTATATTCTTTTTTAGGGCAAAACTAATGTTTTCACCTATTACATACAGAAGCAACATTCTGGGTGTTGCTTCAGAAGTTAAACACATTTTCGTTGGAAAGCCCCTTACTAAAGGTAAACCTTGGTGTATATAAGTATTAGTGGATATGACATGTGCACATCAACATTATGGTTACATTTCTTTATTTGGATTTTCTTACATATCAAGGAAGTAAAAAGATTATGTACTATTTCTCAGTAAACTAAGTTGTTAGAAGAGAACTTACTGTAGATATTAATTCTAAAACACAACCACTAAACTCCTAACACCAAATCTCAGCTATTTGATGCTTAGAGACAGGAGACCAAATCAGAGCAGCAAGTAGATTCTAATTGCATGGAATGGGAGAGGTCTAATAGTGAGTCTCAAAAACCTGGTCCTTAGCATATAGTAGACTCCAACACCAATCCTAACAGTTCCATGGTTCCTTTCAAAAACTCACGCTGATAAATCAAATCTATCTTGTGTTAAGAACAATGAAGCCACCATAGGGGGGTATTTAGTTTTCCTACTTAAAATCCCACAGAATCTAATGAAGCTGACCCTAGAGAAGAAATGTGATGGGAGGACTCCAGGGAATTAGCCAAAAATCTTATAGTTGTTAGTGTAAACTCATTGAACTGGAAACCGTTGTGTATATACTTCCTACCTATAAATCTCTCATATCGTAACTGATTAAGGCAGAATAGGCATGATCCTGTTCCCACTGATGACAATGGCAAAACTCCAATTGACTGCTTCATTCCTGGATTTGGCAAAAGAAGAATTCATCAGCTACCAATTACTGTTCAGCACAAAGGACTTGGAAGTATCCTAAGGTTTTTCTTACCTCAGCCAAAAGATATTTTCTCACTTTAACCTATTTGTATTTCTACTGCTAAGCAGAACACAATGGACTGAAGTCATGCAGAAGGTGAGGAAAGCCTAGAAAACTTATTGTGCAAAGAGACAATCTCTGTTAAGGTTTCTTAATACCTCTTGTGCTCCAAGTCTCAAAGTCCATTTCTATTATTTTGTATTACCCTCAGTATTTCTTCAAAAGAGCAACAGCCTTTCTCTATCTCCTCTAACAATACAGTCCCACTGCTTTGAAGTGCTGCTGTAGCACAAAATAGTAATGAAAAAAGAAAAGGTTACATTTCACCACTACATCTCTAAACACTCTATACCAGGAACAGCACAGTAAAATGTCTCGAAGACTTCAGGTCAAAACAAGGTAAGGACATTGATTCCTTCAAGCACTTTACAATATTTTATTAACTCAAATCAGGAAAGACTGAAAAATATGGAAGTTATTTAACTGAAATTTAGTTTTTCTCAAATTGACCCTTTAAAAGTGCTCAAGGGAATCAATATCAGGCTCTTGCTTTTGGAGGGCCACCATTGTAACAAGGGTTTCAGGTATGACATTGTTCTTTAAAAATCCTCACCAAGACTTGATCAAAGGAACTGGCAAGCCCAAGTAACCAAGTAACTGAGCAGCATCAGGCCACAGTTTTTATCAAGACTGGCTCTGCTTACATCTGATTTTCCAAGCAAGTGGAAGAAAGTATAACACCAGGCTTTTTCTGCTGGTATAGAAAGATGCATATTAAGTTTTTAAAAGATGTTACCTTTGCCGTGACTGCCTTTTTTTTTTTTTTTTTTTTTAATATATTTCCTTGTTAGAACCTGTTTAAACACAGGTATACCTTGGTTAGCATCCATAAATGCAAATAACTGATTTTAAAAAGAAATTTATTTTTGTGGTATTCTGTTTAAAAAAATAAAATTGAAAATGGAGATTAGCCCTAAAGTAAGCCCATTCTGCAATGCAAACAAAGCTGAGTTAGCTCCTTGCTTTCCCTCAGACTTTGAAATTTCATCCATGACTACAAAAATTTACCTCACAAAGCAAATCCTTCAATATCACTGTATCACTGTGATATATGGAACAGCCAGGAACTTAAGTTCTGGGAAAAACAGCTTGTAGGTGTGCGAAACACTTGTACTTCTGTACAAAGAAGCAATCCTTGCTGCAGATGTTCAGCGAAAAATAAAATTAGAACAACATTTACGTAAAGTGTGTCAGTATGAAACTTGGGTCCCTGGAAGCACTGTAGAGTGTTCAGCCTTTGCTGAAGCTGAACTAAACTTAGCATGGCTGACTCGAGTTCCAAGAGTTCTGGTTTACCAGCAGAACAGCCACAGTTCAGTGTACACTAAGCCATAGATTTATGAAAAAAAGCTCACAGACTGACAACCAGTTTTGTTACTAAAGCATCTCCAATGTTGGTGTCACAGGAATGTTTAGAACGCAAGCAAAATATTTTGTCATATTTCACATCTCATCCAAAAGGAACAGGTTCTCATTAGCCTCTTCAATCTAACCAACCTTCAGTCAAGAAAAAGGCAGGAAGTTTTACAATGTCACTATTTATTTTGTAAAAATTTATCTCTAAACACAAAAATATTCATAACTGTAGGCAAAAGAGTTCACAGCTGAGAAAAGTTTGTGGTGCCTTAATAATGACAGAAAATCAAAGCAGCTCCCAATACATCTTATTTTGTAGCCCAGCTTTTAACAATATTTCTATTTATGAATAGATACTCAATAAGAGAGCATTTACAGTGAGAAAAATTGTACTTCTCCACCCATCAATTTAGGGCTTGAACATAGAATTCTTTGCCTTTTTTCAGCATGCTACCCTTTAGGGCAAAGAGTGGTAATGAACACCTACTAGTCACACAGAATTATAGTGCTCTTTATTTCACCCAGGGCTGAAAAAATTTCCAAAGGTTTGGAATACTGAAACCTGTAAACAAAATCTGTGGAGCAGATAAAATTTTAAATGGCACAATGCAATTAAAGCTGAATTCAATTTGAGCGCACCCTGTCCATCTGTCAGAGGGAAACAAAAGCCGAGGAGCTCCATTATTGCTGAATCCCTGCTCTTGTTAATTTGCTTGCTGAGAGATTTCAATTTCTAGGAAGTGCACAAATTAGTGTTCAGTCAGGGCTAGATCCTCAGTAAGTATAAGCAGATGGTGGAAATCAGCCCTAATCAAGTAGCCAAAGCCCTTTTTTCTGTCTGATTAAAGCATTTTAATCCTTTCATATTGTCTGTGTTTTTCAGTAAATATCTACCATAATTTTTCCCCCTCCCCATTTGCTATAATTTTTATTCCAAAATAGAACAAAGTTGAGTTTCTAACAGATTCACTTATTTTTACAAGAGTGTACTTTTTAACCATACTAGTGTACTCTGGGCTAGGCAATGTGGCCAATTAAATTATCCCATTTATTCAGTTCACTGAACTTTTTTTTTTTTTTTAACTGAAAACAAAATAGTTAATATACAGCCAGCTAAAGCAACATATACTGTTTAGCTAGTTTCTGATTATCTGGAAGGCTCTTCCAAACAGTGAGTTCATTATGATTAAGAAGTCGGGAAAAAAAAAAAAAAAAAAACAAACACAACAAACAAAACAAAACAAAAAAAACCCCACCAACAGTAATTGTGCCAAATGATGATACCATGTTTTGTGAAATTTTCTACCTCTCTGGTGGAAAAGAAGCTGATTTTTCTGTTAGTACAAGCCACACAGATGTCCATTGCAGGAGGAAAGCATGTTTATACCACAAAAGAAGGCCCTAATAACTCATAGATGCCACAGGCATTTGTGAATAATGAGAGCTAAGATTAACACAGAAACATTACAAATATTATTGTGAATAGAATACAATACATAATTAACTCTTCACATTTTAATGAAAAATAGCAGAATTTGTTATTTCAAAGGTTACTTATTGTTGAATTTGCAGATAATGGTAAGAATGAGGGAACTGCCTAACTGAACATATATTTACAGAACCAAGATAAGAATAACAAACAAAACAGCCGTAAATTTGATTTGCATAAAATATACATGTTGAAACTTTGACTGCAATTTATATTGCTTTATCCTTTGGAAAAATATATGAACAGATTTTTTTTGGAAACCTGGTATCTTTTAGACCAAAATCTGTTTAACATTATTATATATGTTACACTTTTGTGTGTGTATTATATAAAACAGCTGAAAAATATAAACTTTGATAGCTGGATCTACACAGAAGTGTGTAAAACAATAACCTTAGGGACACATTCTTCAAAAACAGTACACAGGATTTAGCCACGCATTTGCCATTAAAATTAATGGGAGTTATTTAGCTATAAATCCTGAAGAAAAGACTTTGAAAATGTACCCCTTAAAGTCAACACCATCAACATAATGCACGAGGATGGAGGAAAATTGAATTTTGAACAATGAAGAACTTGAATATAAACCATGTGTAGTATTTTCACTGAATGATATTTCGGTATCCTGTAAAGCAACTTTATTGCCTAACTGGCATATTAAAAAACCCACACCTAATATTTTCAGAAATGCGATAAATAAGAACAGATGATTACTTCCATTTATCACAGGTTAAAGTCACAACAATAATGAAAAATAACTTCTCAGTAAGTATCTGAAATGAAACTGAAATTTATCCAAAGAACATTTTTAAATCTACTGAATATGCTTCTAAAAATTTAGGGGTGCTAGTACAGAGGGTTTTTTCCAATACAGAAATCCCACATACAAATATATCTACTGTATGCTGATTCCTGATTTAATACACTCGCATTTTTCATGTTTTCCTCTGCTTTTCATATTAAAGAACCTTTATTTCTTCTAATAGCCTCAAGCAAGTTTCCTTCTAGTCTCCTAAGCAAACATTAACACTTGCATTAGTGTAACACTTGTAAAGCAGTTTTTCTTTTAGTAAAATGAAAAAAGGCACCAGTTCATCACTGAATTAATCCCATAGAGAGACTTGATCCATTTGTAGTCCCATTCCAACCCCGCTCTCCCAAATGTCCACTTCCTTCTCCCATGCTTCTCTAGAAGAGGAAGAACACAATACCAAAGCCTATTCTACTAACAGCTATTTTTCAACACTAAAAGTAAGCTGGAAAGTTTGGTTTGGTTTAAGATTATGACAAAGGTTGTCCCATCATTTCAAATGCAATCAAAAAAAAGTTTCCAAACATGCTTCTACTTTCACTGAGCAATAAAAAAGAATTTACTCTCATGCCCTTTCATTCCTCAGTTTACTTCTGGAACTGAGAGGATGTCTTGGTGACAAGTGCTAAATATTACACCAAAAGTACAGATTCAATTCCTATGGGCTACTGAATACCTGTAACTGAGAAGAGAGTCCTCACTCTGCAAGACCAGAGGCACCTCATCCATTTTCAGGCTTTCACACCACGTTTATTGCTTAAAAATAATATTAATGAGAGAAACGGTGCGCCAAATAATCATTCCAAGCATGTAAACTCAGTTCAGGATTATTACCAACTTCCTAAAAATAGCAAGTTCCTATCTGGAACACAGCACAGAAAGCAACATTGTTTATGCTGCAGCAGGATACATTTAAACATTAAGATAACAGTAACCTAGATGAATGAGAAGTGAACTCTAGACAGGTTCACCTTGTTTTCCACACTCATGTCACCTTCTTGAATCTAGCCAGAATAAAATTTGAATATATTTAGAATCAACAATACAATGGTGCCAAATACGAAGATAAAACATTACATTTCACTAATTTATGAAACCAAAGGATTTTTTTTTTTTGCTTTACAAATAAAAATCTTGGTTTTTCATGTTACACTTTGAATCCTTCAAATCCTCCACTCTTTGTTTTATATATCATTTCCTTCTTGATTTGCAATAATCACCTAAAATTTGGAATATAGTTTAATTTTTGTTACATGAAATATGATCACACATATTGCAAACATATGCATCAACACATCTGTGTTCCATACTTCGATTGTTGTAGTACAAGCGTTACTTTAAAAATAAAATAATTGCTGCCTTAAAAATCATATACTGTTCGGACAAAACCAATCTGATACCATGTTTTAAGTACACTGTGCTAAGTAATACTTCCAAGGAAATCTGCAACATCTGATTTTTTTTTAATGTAAACTGTTCGTGACAGCATGGAGATTCTTTTTCAGCCTTTTTTATTACTATTACTGCAGCTGTGACCTTATATATACACTATACATACAGTATATACCACATATATACTTGGTAGAACACTTGAAATGGGAATGTGAAGAAGTTGTCTGCAAACGGCAAAAAAGGTTCACGTATAGTTTAAGAGTCACAGCATGCTTATCATGTTGATCAATATTATCTCATTTGCATGTACTCCATATGGCAGCATTCATCTGTTGTCTTTTGCTTATACTTAGACCAGGGACTCCTTGGGGCCGGAACTGAGTGTCTGAACTGAGCAGTACAGTGGTCCATAGTGAGGACTTCAAGAAACAACAGTGATGTGAATAGGAACAGAAATACAGAAAATAAAAATATAAGCTTTTCACAGCTAGTAAATAATGTGATACTTCTTTAAAAAGAAAAAAATTAGATTCTAAAATTCATATTGGAAACAAAATAATTTTTTGACTACTGATAAAATTGTCACAGGTAAGACTAATACCCTTAAAAGAACTTCTGAAATCAAGATTGGGGAAGTTTCTTACAGAGACATTAATGCAGATATAAACTAAAGGACATCCAGTAGTCTGTGTTATTGTAAGCAGACAACAGCACATTATATTACAGATATTTATTTTTTGCACATCTGCATTTAAGATCATTAACAAAATTTAAAACTAAACAGTTAACAACATACTTATTCCTTTGTTTTCTCATGAGAAGACATCATGTACACATCATCTATAAAACTCTGCAGTATGAGCTCTACCTCATCTATCTCAAGATTCCTTGATCATATACCCACACCTCTTAAATGTCATTTATCTACCTTAGGAATATGAACACACCTCTAAGGTACTTTGGGTAATTCGGCTTTTAGGCTTCAAATAAATGAATGTTACTGACATAACTTTACACCATGGAAAATTTATAAACTAAACTCGTCAAGGTCTTTTTCGACATGGTTTTCAAGAAAACTGAATCTTTGGAGGAGATTGACAGGAAAACTCTTTGCAGCATCTTAGCATGTTCTCTGCAATACAGTAGGAAAATATCATTAGCTATTCAAAGTAAAACTTTCAGCAAATGTGCCTAAGACATATTGACCTTCATATAGTCAGGAAATGCATCTTGCATGTTTATGTGCTTTTAAATATAATTTGTCTAAACTGTCTGAAGTAAATCAAAAAGCTATCACTCAATCCTCTCAGTAGAAAGGGTAAATTTTAATTGCAGAACTTAAAACCTCACAATTAAAAGCTGTGTTGCTACTTAAAGCTAGCACAAACACAAGAATGAGAGTTCATGCATACAAATCAGCTTTTCTACCACATACAGAAGGGTTCTGCAGAATAGCCTGATGAATAGCCTGTGCCTTCTAAATTTAGGTACAAGGAAAAAGAAGTGAAATATTAGCCATGTTTTAACAAAATATAAATTATTTCCTTGTCACTTTGATTTCTGAATGACTGTGTGATAATCTACATTTGATTAGTGAGAAAGCTAAAATGATGCTGATAATTCAAAGGTAAGCATGCAAATAAAAATGTGATGAGAAATAAATGCAACCAGAAATTGGAGAGAGGGGGTTTTAGGTTGTTGTTGTTTGTTTGTTTTGGGGCTTTTTTGTTTGTTTGTTTGTTTTTTCCCCCTGGAGTGAGGCATTTGCAGAAAACCTTTCACTAAGCAAACTCAGAATTTATTATTTTCTAATTTAAAGAAAAAGCCCCAGCTATCTCATCTCACACAGTCAACCCAACAAGTAGACTGAAGTAAATGTTTACAAATACCAACTATGAAAAAATGGAAAAAAAAACAGTCATTGAAAGAAAAATTACATACTTCTCAACTCTGTGTTCATGATTTTATGCCAGATTCTCAGCTGTTTTACCTTAAATGGTCTTCTCTTAGTTAATGGGACCATGTCTGTATGCCAGATGAAATTCTAGCCTTTTGTCGGCAAGATCCATCTTCTAACCCCTCCTAAAGGAACCGGCAGACAGTTTACACAGCTAAACCAGCACTCAATTATCCTTATCTGCCATCCAGGGCTGGATATGCCAGGAGGATTTTGTCTATGATAACTGGTCAATCAGGAGTCACTTCATTTCGTCAGGAAGGAGAGAAGATAGAAATGGCACACAGTTAATAAACACCCTGGCATAACCTTGCACTAATCTTCTTCAGGAAGAGGCTTAGGGCTTAAGGCAGGCATTCCCAATGGACTCTAAACCATCTCTAGACTTCCTGTGAAGCTGAGAGATTTTCACCAATTTAGCACCAGAACATCTAAGCTACCATTTTCTTAAGCAGCAGAAACCTGATTGGAATCACACCTAACAACTCTGAACAAACATAAGTGGCCTCTGATACTATCATGGCACCTAAAACTTTTGGATTTTATCTTGTCCACAGGTGAGTGAATGGACTAAGCAAATTTTTCATCACTTTTAAGGATAATTGTTTGAAATTCAGTACACCAACTGGGGTTCACAAATTTGGGTTCTACCAGTAGTGGCCCAAATAATAAAGGCTTAAGAAAGTCCTTTCCCCTTGGTTTGGAGGGAAGAGAACTGCAACTGAGATAATGGTGGCAAATCGAAAAAGGTACTGGAGTTGTCACGCACAGTTTATCTATTATGCCTCTCCTGGCTTATCACAGTATAATCTTTTAATATTTTTTGTTTTGGCATAGGAAGGAGAGACATCTCTGACTGAGATGATAGAACAGAAGAAAGGATTTGGAGGGGATGAAAGAGAATGCTAATTGCAAAATCATGTATTAATTTTCTGGTGTCAAACGAACATTGTACCAGACATGTCCCTGGGAAAAAGAAGTTTCAAAGATTTTAAAAGCATCCTTGGGAAGAAAGAGGTTTCAAAGACTATCTTATTGCAGTCAAATGTCAAGGAAAAAGCACCAGGTGGTGCTTTCTTAATGCCAGGTTTGACTTGAAAATCCTAACTTTTTCTTAGTAAAGGCTTTGGGGAATATCTATTGTGGGGACAAAAAAGAAAAAAAAAAAAAAAAGTATGTCAGCTAAACTGAATTCAAGTTCAAGTAGTATTTAAAATCTGTAAAGCTACCTAAGATGAAAACATAGCTTTCAGTCTAGTTAAAACTGCCAAAACTCAAGCCAGTCCTTTCTCCTTACTGCTATTCTGCTATTTAAAACAAGTTAGTTAAATTAAAAAGCAACTTCTTCATAATCAATAGAAACAAATCTGGATTTCCATTTTCCAGTGGCTGGTAACCTGGCTTGATGGGGCCTTTTGGCCTCACCTTACCTTAGACCAAGAAACAGCAAGCACTGAAGTCATTAGCTCTAGGGACATCAGTATATGCCCAATCCTGCTTAGTGCCAGCAAGGTTTCCAGCATTTGATTGATGCACATGACAAAGGACCTGAACCTGACATCCTACACCCACTGAAGGAAGCATTCCCCAAAGAGTATATTTCTCTTCTGGGTAGGTCTCCTCTGAGTCAGAGGTAACATGAACCAGCTCTTCTGGAAAGTACAGTAACCCAGGAAATTGCACATCTCATCTTTCACACCTGCTAGCAGATTTTCATACTACACATTTATCAGAGACCTGACTTACTTGAAGAAGAAGAAGGATTAATTGTGTTTCTTGGCCAATGGAATTAATCTTAGATAAATCCAGGAAGATCACAAAGAGTTCATCTGCCTCTTTTTTTTTTTTTTTTTTTTTTTTTTTTTGTCATTGGAAAATAAGTCAAAAGGAAGGTAAAGATTTGTTTTGGTTTGGGTTTTTTCCAGAAACAGTTTGACAACAATGGTGTTAAGTTCAGAAATCTGGATGATTTCTGGATTCCACTTCTAAAAGTGGAAATCAAAAGAGAGGCAGCTGTTGGACAACTAAAGTAATTTCCCTTTAACATCTTTTTGTGTCCTTTTACTTTACTGTTGCTGAGTATTTCCACTAGAAAGATCACCCTATCCTCATGCCTCCCCTAGACCAACACTCGAATCAACACCTTGTGAGAGATGAGGTTAAACCACAAAAGGGGGAAACAGGTAAATATGCAAGGTCTTACTTCTTTAAGAAACCAGGATGAAAATACACGTTACATACATGGGTGAAAATGTTTTAAAAAGACATTAAGAAGTACCAACCTAAAATCACCTAGGAATAAGTTTTCTGAACAGTATCAATCTCCACCACAAATAATGCAAAAAAAGAATGAGAAATCCACATCTTCCCTATTTTAGCATCACTAAAGTATACACAAATACTTTGTTTCTTTTAAAAACCTTTCTTCCAAGTACTTTTTAAAAAATATCCATCTTCATCTTTCTTTTCACTAGAACAGGAAATTTCAAACACCTACTTTCAAATGTAATCGAAAAATCCAATAATTTATTTAATTTATTTGATATAACTAACCATCGGAAATGCTCAGTTTGTGAATTAGATCATCATAGAATCATTGACTAGTCTGGGTTGGAAGGAACCTTAAAGACCATCTAGTTCCCATCCTCTCACCACAGGCAGGGAACTTCCACTAGACCAGGTTGCCCAGGGTCCCATTCAACATGACCTTCAACACTTCAGGGATCCACAGCTTCTCTGGGCAACCTGTTGACTCCAAATAGAAAGGAATGAGAAATGGATAACATTTCTGACAAAGCAAAAGTAAATGAACCACAGAAAGAGGTGTTCAGCATTCCTACATAAAAAAAAAAAAAGGGCATCCCTATCAAAAAAAAAAAAACTTAGTGCAGACCCTCAGTTGGCGCAAACTAGAACAGGTCCACAGACTGCATTGACATTATGTTAAATAACACCAGCTACCAAACTGTCCCCAAGTTTTATACCCATGCTCGGGTAAACACTAACCTAAAACACATTCTGAAATGCATTTTCTCATCTAGACAAGGCTCCTCAAGGAGGATCACCTCATAGGTACAACTGGCATGCTCTTTGCAGTAAAAGGCAGTCAGTGAGGAAATCACTTTGCTTATGTTGTGAGAGCACTTCATAGAGGTTGAACTTGAAACAAGTGGGAACAATTTCCAGGTAGGAACAGCAGCACAGCAAATGAGAGTGGATACTCAAAACTGCTTCTTCAACCATTCTAAACAAAACCTGGAGCACACTGTGGTAACCTGAATATAAGCAAAACAGTGCTATTTTTTTCTACACAGGCAGAACGCTACATTTTCTATTAAGTGAATTTAGTTCACAATAAAAACTCAGTTATGTTCTAGCACTGAATTATTTTTTTAGTCATAGTATTCATTTAGGAGTTGGACTCCACTATCCTTGTGGGTCACTTCCAACTCAGGATATTCCAATTCTATGCTGCTAGAGCCAAACAGCTTTTCCTTTAAAACAAAATAGAATTCCATAAATAATAGATAAATAAATAAATAAACAAACCCTTATAAGGATACAGTCTCTGCCAAGGCCAGGTGTCTTTACTGATATGTACCAGGAGCATAATTTAAAGCTATCTTAAGAAGTTGCGATTTACACAGTCAACTTTTTTCCAAAATGTCAAAGTTTGGTGTAAAAGAAAACAACACCTTTAAAGAATAAACAAAGAATACAACAGATGTTGTTGGAATAGGAATGTGGCACTGAGCTTTCTCTACCACTTTAAATTATGGGAAACTTTAAGTATGTCAAGCATGAAGGAACTAATAAAAAGAAGGCAAGTCCAACTGTACACTTTATTTGCACCTCACCTAAATTCTTTCAGAAAGATAATTTAAAGAATGTTTTGTTCCAGTCTTGTCTGAATTCATTGTTCACACGGTAAGGAAAAATACCACTCTCCATTATCTGCATTCTTTACATATCCTTAAATTGTCAGAATTTTCTTATACTGATCCTTATGCAGTTTTAGGAACTTGCTTTTGCAAGGATCAAAAATTAAGAAATTCAGCTCCTAGCTTTATTACCACTGAGTGGCTCTATATAGGTACTCTCCTGTACTTGGAAGCAGCAGCAACACAAAATAGTGGCCAAGAAAAGGACAGTGGGAATTTTGCAGTTGCCTTTAACACCAGGATCTCACATTTTGTTCTTGCCAAAAAGGTTACAACTGCTCTTAGTTCCTCCATGCAGAAAAGTTCAGTGTTCTCCACTCAATATGTCCCTCAGCATCATGCAATACCACCAACAGCGCCGAACGAAAAAGATCTTTTCAGTGCCCCAGAAACAGAAGTGAAGAACCAATAAACATATCCTTTCTGCTTCTTTCTTATTTATTCAAGCACTCCACAGATATTATCCCTTACACTGTCTCTCCTTAATAACCAAAATATAAAGTCTACTCTGTGTTATTACTGAAATATTTGCTGCCTCCTCAAGCGCTTGTCATCTTTCTTTTAAGCACCGTATCTGGAATTTCAGCACAGATCATGAAATTACATATCTCAATTTTTGTTAAAATTAGTCTAAATAAAACAAAGTCTGAGAAGCTATAATCTATGTTATCAATTAAGACTACAGGTGAAAAAACTAAAACAAAAGCAAGATATTTACTGAAAATCAAATTTATTATGATTTTATAGTCAACCTAAAATTCTAGGATGAAAAATCTGCATGTAACTTTTGTAGGGCATGAAAATGGTGTAACTTATGGAGAACCAAGTGGTAACACTCACAGGTGCATACGACATACAATATGAAAAGTACTACTGGCTCGCACGCTTCCAGGAGCAAGTGTCAGGGGCACACATTAAAACACGAGTCTGAGTACTGCCAGGGAGGTGGAACTGAGCACAGCTTCGTATCTCGCTTCTGATATTCTAACAGCATCACTCTAAGCAGAGGCAGCAGCCTCCGAAAGAACTTTAATCCAGTCCACATCTTGTGGAGTGGGTGGATGATGAAGATTCAATGTCTGAAGACTGGTAAATAAAGAAAATCAATAAATAAGGGGTTCCTTAGTATTTCTCTCTTTATGAAGAGAGAAAAGAAACATGAATTTTGAAAGTGCAGCCAGTATAATTTAGATTAATCTAGAAAACAACATTCAGAAGTTTGTGCAATTGCCAAAAAAACAACAAAACATCTAACTAATGTGAAACAGTATTACTTAGATTACTTCTTTCATAAACCACTTTCATCACCCATTACAAAAAATGCCTTTCTGGATGAGTATAGTTGCATAATATTTATTTCTATTCATTAGCATGCTCAGTTTGTTGATATACTGCCTTCATATCATATGGGGGGAAGAGGAAATTGGAACCAAAACCAAAAAGCAATTTAATTATTTTAATTAATTCCAGCTTTTGAAATTATGCAGAATGCTACTGAATATTTAAAAAGCTATACAAACCAAAATATATTTATGCTGCATTGTACAAAATGGAATGCAGTGGGAAGGCTCACTTTTAGGCTCTTTGAGAAGTTGCACTGGAAGATATCACAGTCTAGATCGTAAGTGCACTTTGTTTAAATGTAAATAGGTATTTTGGATGGTTAATATGCAATATGTTAATGCAAGTTATAGGTTACCAGTAATATCAAAAGAAAAGCACATTTGTAAAACTGGTTGCTAATCTATAAGATGCATGCAATCAGGAAACACTTGCTATGGAATTAGGGGTGCTGGGCTCACTATATGCCTTCACTCTATGTTAACATATTGGACCAACTAACTAAACTAATTAGTTAAAAGTAGAAGTGCAACCTGAGTAACCCTCATAAAGAATGTAAACTAGACGGGTGGGGAGGTCTATAGGCGTCAATCAATAACAAAATGCAAACTGTCAAGCTTGCTTTGCTAACAAACTGTCACATCAACAATATGCAGTTAATGACTACAAATTAACTGTATACCAGATGCTTGACACTTTGTTATGACACTTAGCAAGCTAGTTGACATTTGGGGGATCAAAGCTTCTTTAATTACACTTTGTATAACATGTGCAACCTTTATGCTAATGTCCACATATTCCTTAGAGCACGACTGTTCAAGTGGCAGAGACTGGGTTATTTTGGACTTCGAAAGAATCCAGTAAATCTGGATTTTAACTGAAACAAAACCGCTTTTACATCATTATTCGGTATTACACCCTGTCTAAAATAACTCTTTAACATGATGTACTATACCATATTCACTCACTTATAGACACCCTCTGCGTGAAATAATGCATTTTCAAACAGTGTTAACAGTATCTATAAAAGAGAGAAGCACTAGACACACTGCATTTAAAAGCATCTCTGTGTTCAAACTGATGTCTAGAATCAATGCTACACATTGATATGTCTTTCCTAAACCAAATTAACTTTCTCATCACACAACTAAATGTTGGACACAGTATTAACAACGTTTTTATTTAGCCAGCACTTATTACATATTTTGTCATGCTCACAGAAAAAGTATCAACTAAAAGCAGCCCCAGGTTTGCAAATCCATTGCCTTACAATGTTGTTGAAAAGGTGTGTTTTCAAACATTTTAACTTTCCTGTTTATTCCTTAAAACACAGGTTCCCAAATTCCACAGAAATTGCATGCAAGTTGAGGAAGGAAAAAAATATCATAATCCTAAGTACTAAAGACTTCCCTTAGCAAGGGAAAACAGCCTTTATAGCAAAACATAATGTCAAAAGCAACATCTGCCTTCCTATTCTGGACAAAAGTGATACTTTGAAAAAATACTATAAAGGCATACATTCAAATGGCCTTTTTTCCATCATAGACAATGTGAGTCAGATTTTAAAATACATTTTTATTTGGATTGCATTAACATCCTTTAAGACCACTCACTAATTCAGATTTTACCCTATAGCATTTACTACACTGGATGTTACCTCTGTTGAATGTTAACTGCTATGATCACCACGGTGCATCAGTGGAGATTAACTCTGTGGAGGGTTTCTAGATACCTCTGGGAAAAGCCTTCAAATCGCATGAAGCACCAAAGCTGGGTTTACATGTCTTAGCCACTTGCCAATTACTTTATTCTCCTTTTTCTGTGTGAGCTGCTAAATTAATTTTCTGTAAATTCACAGCTCTGTGCAATTTTTGTCCTAACTATGTAATACTAATAAGCCAAACCATTTGTACCTTCTTTGAAGCATGCTAGCATCATAAACTGTATTGACCAGACTCATCTAAGCTAACAGAGGTCTAAAGCATAAGCATCCCCATCTAAGCAAATCATTCCTTACCCTCAGCTGAAAGGAACAGGAAATTTTAAGGCACAATTCATCTGATCTATTTTAGACACTCACATCGGGGGCAGATAAGCAGCGCTCTGGAAGTGTTTATTTCTCTTTTTTTTTAACACAGCCCAGCTGCAGATGAATCCCTTCCTCAGGGCTTCCTGTCGGATCTACCAGAACTATTCTACCCAGGCACCTACAGGGTCATGAAAAACACCTGTAGCTTGTCTACATGAGTGGCTTAGCAAAGCTACCCATTCATGCATCTAACCTGATGGCAAGTTAGCTTGAACACTTGAAGGTTCAGCATATCAGAATTACTCAAACTCATCTAGTTAAAAGTTCCCATTATCAGTCAGGAAAGACAACAGGAAAAATGCTAATCCTAGATGCTTTCTAACCAAGTCAGAGATACAAAAAAGGGTATCAGCACTGTAAATGAGAGCTTGACCACCCAGCTGGATAAACTGTGTGACGAAGGATATTAAAATGCAGGATATTGGTTTTTTTGTTTTCAGTTATCTCTTTAGGTCCCAAGACTAAGGACACTGCCATCATGACTCAGATGGCATCAAGGCCATTTAAGTGATGTTATTTATCCTCTTCTTTGCATTCCTATACTTAATTACTTCATGCCAAATACAGTTTATTTGTGTCATAATCTAACTCATAGTTAAAAGATATGTGTATTTATCCGCTTTCCATTGCATGGCACAACACTGCATGTGGTCAAATAACCATGGATGCACATGCTTTTTATTAGAAATCCTTTTA
Organism: Chamaea fasciata; assembly: GCF_029207755.1. Taxonomy (NCBI): domain Eukaryota; kingdom Metazoa; phylum Chordata; class Aves; order Passeriformes; family Sylviidae; genus Chamaea; species Chamaea fasciata. The sequence continues at coordinate 65,047,434 of NW_027094087.1, forward strand.
AAGCGTCACCCACCATCTACAAAGAACAGCAGAGAAACTAAAAAGCTGCAGAGATGATCACAGAGAAACATGAAGTGAGAATCTGTTACGTGAATTCCCCGTGCAATGCTCAAAACTCACTGTCTGCAGTGATACACTTCCGAATACTATTTTAACCCAACTATCAAATCCAAAAGATCGGCTAATTCAGTCCACATCTTTTTTTTCCCTTTATAATGGGTAGTGACAGTGGTGTAATTCTATTCTGTAGTCACTTAAAGAGTAAGATTTGGGACAAATTTGATTTTCCAAGTTCTGTATTTTTATCAGTTTTGGCTTTCAGATTCTTTGCACAAAAGCCACCACATTTTGGCTTGCAGAGCATGCAAGTAATGAAAAAGTATTCAAAAGAGTCCAAAGTTTCACTTAAATTAATTTTGGCTAATTGTTTTACACTAAATAAATAAAAAAGGAAAACCATCAAACTTTATGACAGTATCCTATATCTGTAAAACTTAGGGGACCTTATTTTCTTTCATCTTTAAAAATATTACTCAGATGAAAGGCAGATGTTTTAGACCCAGAGTGATTATGCAACTGATATAATATCAGTGGTTATCTATTAGGAAAATACTGGAATTATCATTTCCATTATTTCCAATATGCTGCTGTGAGCTATGTTGTAATAATTCTGTAAGCTTCCTAATATAATTTTAAGTGCTACATGTTTGAAAAAAGTAAAAATTATATGAATATACCCACTTATGAAAAAAGCTTTCACTGATTAGAGCTCATTTCCCTAATATACAGATTTCTAAAGACAGCTCTATTTTAGTTATGTAAAGCATGTAAAAATTGGCATGTGCTCAATCACAGCTGAATCTGAAATTAGCCTGTCATTTTAGACACCATACTTTGAGGGTGGAAGAGGGGAAGCTCCTCCAGAAAAACTTTTCCTGGAGATGAAGTGGCTAATGGTCTGCTGGCACAACAACATTTTGCAGGAAGATGTTATCAGTTTACTATTATTTTCCAGGCAGAAGAAAGAAGAAGATGCTATTTCTTCAGAAAAGACCCCAAATGTCACTTTTCTCTTTGCAGAATGAACAAATTCCGCCAATAATGCTCTACTCTGGCTCTCATCTTGCAGCCCCTAAAGAAATACAAGAAAGCTTCTGATCCAAGTAAGAAGACATGCAATTGTAGGATTGCTTTAATTCACATATGCATACATACTGACACATACATTTAGTCTTTTATGTGGGAAAACAAATCGTTATTTCTTTGGGAATATTCAGCTCAGAAAACGTTAAATACCTTCTCATTAACTGAAATCAGAAACATTAGAAAGAGCCAGCCTCATTACTGCCATGTTTAGCTTATTTTTACCCATTTCCTGAGCAGAACATAACTAGATTTTTTTTGTTGTTGTTCTGATTAAAATGGGCACTGATTTTTTCAAGCTGTAAAAACAAAACCTATCTTTAAAACCTGCTTAAATGCATCACCAGAGTTCACAAACTTTATGAGAAAAAAATATTATGGGTCACTGTATGAAAACTGAATTTGAAGAAAAGCTTTTCATCAGTTAGCAAAACCCCTTGATATCCAAACAGCATGCACATAATGATACTAAAAGCTCACAATGGAACTTCAGAGGGCTATCAAGCCGTGAAAGATCTCATAAAAAGACAAGTGATTAACTTATTTAAACTGAGCAGGAATAGGAGTCAAAACCACCTCTCTCTTACTTCTTCTCATGCATATAGCATTTTGCTTTGGAATAAACTGATCTCACTATTATCATTTAACAGAAAAGAAACAAAATATAGGTAATTTAGTTAGTTCATAGAAAAATATTCATCTGCTCACAAAATAACTAATTTAATGAACAACAACTTGCTAATGTGAATTCAGGCTGAGAAACATGAAAATTCTTTCTTCAAAAATGTCTTGAATGTATTGATTAGTAAACCAGTGAGCAATTTTACTGGTTTATATCTTTTTATACATTTACGTAAAAACTATTTCTAAAACCTCTTGATTCAACAGCTGTAAATACTTAACAGATTTTTTTAAATAAGTACTTAAAAGAACACAACCTACCAAAGCAAAAAGTACTCACTAAAACTAAAAAGCCCTACAACTGCTTGGTAATGTGTCCTCAATCAAGACAAAAGTAGTTGGTGGGGTGTACTACAGTTAAGAGGATGTATCCACAGCAGATGAAAGTTTGCTCTCAATTTATGACCCCTAATAAAATCAATTAGACTAAGCACCAAAAGCTCAGGTAAGGAAATGGTAGCTAAATACATGAAGTTCAAAAGAAATAAAAGTTGTTAAAGAAGAATTATTTAAATGTTTTAGATCACTTAGCAGTCTTATAAAGAGTTCAGAATAGTTAGGTAGAATAAACATTTGTTTCACAAAATATAACCTGCTTAAGATATTAATACTAAACATTTTCCAGGTTTGCAGGATAACAGAACCATTTCAAAATACACAACACAGACCTGCTTAGTCTATGGTACCATGTCTGTGCTTAAGCCCTTGAGAAATGTTTTCATAAATCAAGGAGATACCTATGGAACAGAAAAAAAGAGAGCTCATATTCTCCTATCAGTCTAATTATGGACAATGGAAATATGGTCCACTACTCTGTACAGTCCTCGGTATCCCATAGCCACAGTGTTCTGTATACAGTAGCTAGTATTTATTCTGTTCTTCAAATTAAATATGAAAAACAGTCAGTTACTCAAATGCTGTATTTTTTACTGCTTGTTGACTTGGATCCTGGGACATGACTACCATAATGCAAAAGTAAATCATTCAGACTTTAGATGTCCTTGGCTGCCATAAGGGCTTAGAGTCATCTTCTCAATTTTTGTTTATCCTTCTATCTCCAGCAGCAGTTAGGGCTGGATTGTTATTTGGGGAAATACTACAGGGGAGTAGTACAGGGGACACTTAGGTCTGGCGATTTCAGTGACAATATATATGATTAATAAATAAATTGATAATTTATTATTTAAAATCTTCATTTTAAATGCTTGGGCAGATAAAGATTATTTGCAGAAATTTGCAGCACTGCCCCCCTTTCCAGCGACCATGTAATTATAACAAACAGAAGACATAAAGGGCCTGTATCCTTTCACTTAGAATTCCATGTCAGCAATGCAGTAACACCCACGTGGCACAGCTATCCTGTGTGCTTCTTTCACAACCAATGGTGCAACACAGGGACTTCGACAGGTTGCTTCCTCTGACTGCTCTGAACTTCTTTATAACAAAGTGTAAAACATCTTAAAAATCCAGTTCCTTTAGTATGATGCAAAAGATCACTGATCACTGGTTCTGATGAAGAGTTCTACAATGTAGGCTTAAACTGGGATGAACCAATTCCACCACTGCAGAACAAAGCATTTTAAATACTGCAAGTATAGGTCCAATTGGGGGGATGTTTAGGGAATTTTCTCCATCTCCAAATCACAGCTGATGTGTGAAGTAGGTATCATATAATCTACGAAGCAGCATGAGAGTGTAGGGGCCTAGGAGAAAGTGCTGTTTTCTGGCACAGTGTTGGTGGATTGAAAGAAACAAACCGAATGTTGCCTTGTCTGCAGTGCCTTTGGGTAATGGTTTCTAGAGTGGACTACCACCAGGACTAAAATTGTATTTTTTTTTTTTTTTTCCCAGAGGGAACTAGCTGGTTTACCCCAAAGGACTACACAAAAAAAATGGTGGAGTGGGGGCAATCAAGATCCAGGAAAAATTGAGCTATTTTAAAGCATAAGAATGCCCACAGGGATCAGCTCTACATAAGACACCATACACAGAATTAAGGAAAAAACTTTCTGGATAATCACTTAAGAGATAGCAAAGAAAATCTACCCAAGAGAATAAATATTTTAAATGCTTTTTTGGCTTTTCTTGCTAAATAGACTCAAATTTGATACCCTTTAGAAACATTTTGTACTCTAAAATACATATTTTCATAATGAAAACATACAGGAAATAGAAAAAAATCAAACTTACTGGATTATTATACATATGTCGTTTACAAATACATGTATATACAAATGTGTCTGTTGTATCCACATCAATATATAAATCTATTGCAAACATTACAGCCACACAATTAATTGATTTTTTTCAGTATGGACTCTAAAATGCAGTATTTAAACTATAGCAAGTAAAGTTTACAACAGTGTTTCTCTACTATGTTGTAAGTATGCCATTAGCTTGTCTTGCTCATGTTAGATATCTGTTTATGCCATGGAGTTCAAACAAACATGTGACTTCTTTAAATTCAAAGCAAGCAATTTGTAGGCTGCTCATCCATTATCTCCAAATGCGCTCTCTGTACAAGGTCTACTAAAGTAATGGTTCTTTCATCAAAGCCTAATGGTTTGTTTCAAATAATCAAAGTAGTGTTTATATCACTGTCCTCAGGTGCAACCATTTTGTTTCCAGGAGAACGGTATAGTACACGTTAATGTCACAAGTGATAAATCAAAGCTACTACATTTGTTTCTCTACCTTAACCAATCTACCCTATGTCTTCAACAACAGAAAAAAAACCACCCTGGCATTTGCACTCCGTAGTTTATTCCAAGAGTAGGAGTATTTTTGCAAGAGTAAAACACTGTATGCAAAACCAATCGCTCATTCCTTTCTCCTAAACATAACAAGTATAGTTTGACTTACATGGGAACTAGCACTGCTGTTATCTGAAGCCAGATAGGAAGATGTTTCTCCCTGCCACAAGATCTCATGGATCTTGTGTTTATTTTTATGCAGCATCCTGCTTTTGGTAAACTACAGTGTGTCTGACCAATTCAATTATCCAAAATACTCTTTTTTTAAATTTATTTTTTAAACTTAGCTATCTAAAGGGGTAAAAAAACCCTTGAAAATCCTTTAACTGGAAAAAATAAAAACTGAACTCACCTGCTACTTTGGATGAACTTAGTTCGATGACTATATAGAGCAGAAGTTAGAGCTGCAACCACATTTTCCATTCTTTTGCAGTATTTTGTTGCATCATTGGTACGTGTGTCTTAACATCATAAGATGGGAACTTCAGATACCCTGTGCACCTCACTGGATCTGGTGCAGTAATTACTGCCATGATGTCCTCTTTACCAAAAATGTGCTGGGAAACTCAAGCAGGGAAAGCCTTCCGTCCAATGGGAAGCAGAACCTGCACAGACATCAATCATGCTCTATTTTCAATTAAAGGAATGACACCGATAGCAGCAGTAGGAGATGCTGTCAGTCCTATTAGATACTGGATGAGAGCTGCCTATATAAACAGCTGAAGAGAGGGAGAATCATGGAATAACATGAGGTCAATGATAGACAAGTGAGCTGAAGGGAACCAGAGGTTTGCTTTATGAGTCTAAGTGCAAACCATCATCTTCATCAGCATCCAATATCCAAGGAAAACTAATACTCAGATTTTGTTCAAGAAAGAAGACAGGAATCATCACATGATTGGGTAAGGTTTCTGAATGAAGAAGGTACTTAATGTATTGCTGGGCCTTTGGAAAAGCTACCACACTGACTGAATATGTTCAAAGAACATTACTAGAATAGTGAATTTATGTAAAACAAGCAAGCAAAAAAACCACCTTTCTATCCACTCAAGTTTGGAAATTTGAAATGCAAGATTCCTTGTGGAGTAAGCATCCCCCTGTACTCCAGGACTCCTCATGATGTCAGCCTGCTTCCTAAATGACAGAATTTAGCAAATTACCCACATCTGCCAGAATGCATCTCAGGAGTTGCTGTGGTGCATCCCAACACACAGGAGGAGGAAAATAAAAAACAGAAATTAACACAGCACAGATAAATTCACATTTGGATAATTTTTGTCTTATGGAACTTCTTACCAATTAACACTAACTCTGAAATACAAAAGCATAAGGAGAGAAAAAATAAGAAAAAAATTTCCATGATGTTACGCCATAACAATTTTTGTTCCAAAATGTTAGCAAAAAAGAAAGTTTATTTGAAACATTTTTTCCTGGTTTTTGCCCCAGAAGTTGGCCTATCAGGTGTCAGAGTTTAAAAAAAAAAAAAAAGGCCTGACTCCTCTGCTTTCAATTGTGCTAAAAGATCTGGATAACTGCTAGAGCAAGTGGAATTAAATGTCATGACAAAAAATGTGGAGCTTGAGAAGACTGCAGAGGAAGCAGTTTCAGAACCCTGAACCCTCTTTCTTTACACTCTTAAAGCACTACATCTATTCTTTTCCCAACCTTACCTGTAGATGCAGGAAGTAAGCAGAAATAAAGTCAGTGGCAGTAGTATTTATGTAAATAAAAGTCATATTGCCAAGAAAAGTCTGCCAGGGTTTTGGTTTTGAAAATACGGCCACCAAGAAGAGCTAAGAGCAGCAGTACTAAGTCTGAGGAGGGAGGTGTGGAAAGCATACAAGGGCCTGTCTGGATTCTCTTTTTGTTTCTGTTTTCTCTCAGCTGCTTGTCCTTAGTGCAGAAGGACAGAAGTTGTCTGCTCAGAAGCAGCATTCAGGCAGTAGGCACCAAAATGAGTCACGAGCTCACAGCTGCAGCATACTGAGTAAGCAAGCAGACATGTGAACCTGAACACAGGTTCACAGGGAAGGAAGCATTGGAGCATTCTACTGGGTTCTTGCACTCCGTTTCCTCTTCAGCCATCCCTGCAGCTCAGTCCCCTACCTCTCCACTTCTAAAGCCACTCACTTCACAAGAAAGCTTCAAACATCTGGGAAGATTCTGGAGAAAAAAAATTAATGGTGCCAGAAGAGCTAACCAAATAATAGGAAAAGAATTGGGGGGCTAAGGTGTAAAAAGTCAGAAAAGTAAGAAGGAAAATGCCATTTCTCAATTTTCTTTGTGCATATCATGGTTTCTACCCAACATATGCAGATGTATCAAATGTGGAACCCCAAGGAGCAAGACAAAGAAGAACAAAAATTTCCTCTGGCTAATTTTACCCAATATAGAATAAACTCTACAATGAAAGTGTGAACAAGCTGATTAAATCTGACATTAAAAATACATTCCTATCAACTTGCTTTCGCACATGAGTCACCACAACAACAAACTTCTTGAAAAATAAAGGAAACCACCAGATATAAATTCTCCTCAGTTCATTATGGGGTGTATTTTATTCAGTGAAAACAGCCTTGAAAACAAAGACTTACTTGGCTAGCCATCTAATACTAAATAGTGATTAATTTTCTACTACCACACTCCCTATTAGTATTACTCCCAAATGTTCAGTTTAATTTAAGTACTTTCTGATTCATGAACAAGGGAATAACATACAGCTATAAAAAGGTAATCCAATCCTAAAATGGCCTTAACCCCCATAATCTGCACTTCAATGGCAAGGGAAACTGTATAGTTTTGAAACTGTAATCAAGATTTTTTATTTTTTTTTTTTTCAAACACACACACTGGAGCTGTCCTTTGCTCCCATCACTTATTAGATTACAATAAAACGACCATGTTCTCTTTATGGTGGGAACACAGCGACCCTGGGGTGATTTATAATCTTGTGAAACCCTGTCCACACTGCTGACCAGACTACTTTTTTTTTTTTTTTTTTTTTTTGAGGTCGCTATCTGTTTCTTCAACTGATGTCTTCCTGCTGTGACAACACTGCTGGATAGCTGTCAGCACGTAAGTATTTTTCAGACTACGTATTATCTCCGCACACACTTCTTGTGGGTTGTTATTTGTTGTGTTTTGGGTTTTTTTTTCTTTTTGAACGCATTTCTGTCTTTGGTGTTTAGACAGAAAAATGGACCATTCTAAGAATGGTTCTAAGATTTTCTCTTCAGTCTGATGCCTATACCAGAGAGGACAACTAAACAGAAAAATACTGAAGTGGATCTCTTAATGACAGAAATAATATTGTTTCTTCTAAACTTAACATGCTACTATTGACTACATATCATGCTGCAGTCTTTCTACGACAAATGTTTTTGCACTTTAGGAATAAAATATCTGGAATATTCCCTGATATATATATATACTTTTGTATTTCATATATGAATTAAATGCAAGTTTTGGGACACATTTATAAAATATTTTTAAGTGGCAAAAATGAAGAGAGAAGCAGAAAGACTCAGATAGTATACAAACAGTGTAGTAGAAAATATAAAGAAGGGAACTTGCAGATACTAAAATAAATGCACAATTTTCTTATTTATTAAATAAATACACATTGAGAAAATATTTTTGAACTTTCCCACCCTCACCATGCTTGCCTGCTCTGAGATAAACTTATCTAATTCAGTCTAATGGAAAGCATTGCTAATTTTACTATCTGGAAATATTTTTAGCAATGTAATTTAAAAAAAAAAAAACACCTAACTTTATATAGTGCTTATTCCTCACACATTTTAAACCACTGCATTTTAAAAATAAACATCAATAAAAGTGTATAATTTTATGCTTTTCCTAAAATATGCTAATATGCATTTGATTTAGACATTCAAAAATTAATCATTAAAGATAAGTTAATTAGAGCCAAACAGTGACTTTGCTATGATCCCTAGGCAAAGACATGCTTGTACAACCTCAAGAGAAAGTTCATGATGATAACAGCCACCTTTTCCCCTCGCTTGCCCATGTTATGCTAGGAATTCAGTAAATTGTCCTGGGTCCCACCCTGTACAGCACAGATTACATGCTATCCCACTTTGGATACTGAATAGAGAGTTACAGATGCTGCCTCTCCCTGATTTGACTGTCTGCATAACAAAAGCTTCAATTTGGTCATAATTAGAACTTGACTCATTAATAGCAAAATTTGCACTGATCTGAATGTTGCAAGATTTGTCTTTTGAAGCAAAAACTCAGCTGTTCCACATAATATCTACAAGATCCTCCCTTTTCCTATGCAAGTTAGTGGCATTTCATAACAACTTTCAATGGAAGTGGAAGTCAGGTAACTATCACTTGAAACAATATTAGATAGCTATGAGTAAATACAACAGGTAATTGAATTATGCACAAAATTTCCACAACTTTCTTCACATGATAGACTCCAGCTAAACATATAACAATTTTTTTACTGAAATGTAACTGTTCAATATTCTAGTGAAGACAACAAAATAAAGCATTTCAATCAGATGGGCTTGACAGTTTCTTCACCTGCCAAATATCTGGTTTAGGAAAATAAAATTACATGCAGTCTTCACAATATTGCACTTGATATTTAAAAATTTAAAAGGCTCACGCTGGAATTAACACCAGATATTCTTTATTGTTTTATTCATCACTGTAAGCTAGTTCAGAAGGATAAAAAAAGTATTTCACTTCATGGAGATAAGGACAAATTGATAATTGTAGCAAATAAGTCAGGTTGTCCTTTGCTCTCAAGGAGGTAACCTACTGTTTCGCTCCTCTAAGGACTTGCTTAATAAGATGAACAAATTCTCAGGGAAAAAAAAAATCAATTAAAATTGAGAAAAATCCCCTAGGATAAAGTTAGTTTGGCAGTCCATGCATTTCTCAATCATTACTTCAGTTTGTTCTAAGTAATACATTCTTACTGCATGTTTCTAAGTAGTACTTCTTTCGGTAAAAAAGCACTTTCAGAAGTGAACTCTAAAAACCGATGCTGAATCAGCAAGGGCTGCGGGATAAAAAAGGGGTTAGGAAGTAAGATATCCAATGGATGCAGAGAACACCATTAGAAACAAAGTACATATTCCTAGGATTGCAAAATGAAAAGTCAATATGAGTTGCTAATATAAAAAGACCTTTTATAATGGACTGTTCACTTATTAGTTTTTCTCACCAGGTCGTTATAGAGCCTTTGCACTGCACTATATCCTGGGGTAGTGGAGAGGTTATGCATTCATTCATTCATTCATTCATTCATTCATTCATTCGTTCTGTAAACTACAAAAAGCCTTCCCAATCTGCACTCATGAACCAACAAATCCCACATTCCAAGGACAATCATATAACAAAACAGGAAAGCCAGGAATAGTTTTTCTCAAGCACCCTTCATCCTATTTGCTGTGGATTTAATTTATTTTTTTAAACCAAAAGCCTCCTCTTGCTCATTAATATGCAGAACAGTAATAAAAATATATCTACTTTTTTTAATCTATTGGATTAATCACTGTCTCAGATTACCCTGCAGGTATACTTTTGTATAGCAGCACTAGTCACTAAGGCCTGAATGTCAATCCCAACAGACTGGTCCAACATAAATTAGTAAATTATAGCAAACTCATCCAAAATTTCCTGTGCTCTGGATTAATAAATAGACAAGTAAGTTCTGTATATATTATCCCTTACATATCAGAACATGGCTGCATGCTGTTATGTAGATGCTATGTTTCAGTCTACTTATGACCAGCAATTTCAACAATGGTGGAACAACTACAGCACTTGGAGAGCATATAAAGGGGCAATGCAAATAAAACTGTATTTCAAGCCAGAAGAAAATAGAAGTGGCTATGCTTATTCAGGGAAGTCATTAAAAAAAAAAAATAGCCTGTATTTATAGCACATTTCATTGGACAAAATCTGCATACAGACATGATAGGTAGGATTCAGGTGTCTGACCAGGCATGTAAATTTATTTTCGTGATGGCTTCTATGAAAAAACAGATCTCCTGAAAGTCACTCACTGTATCTGCCTTTACAGGTGTCTCACACTGAGCACTCCTAGGCACGGAAGCACCTGAAGTGGCACTAGATGCTGATGTTTAGACAATTAGACTGAGGTCAACTAAAGTGGGATTATTTGCCCCTAAATTAAGACATCTAATAGCTGTCTAAATTTAAACTCATATCAAGACTCCTTCAATAGTTAAGGGAATAAAGAGTGGCAGCTCTAGAAAGCAATTCACCTTGACTATCTTAGCATATACTCTGAGGAAAACAAATGGCTTTTCTGGAGATGGCCATCCCTCTCCATTTGACTAAAAAGGGAGTGTAGCTCAAATTTAAAAAACTTTACATATCTGAGGCTAACGGACTGAAATTCACTCTCAATCATATTGCTTTAAAAATATATTATGCTGCTTCTTACCTACTGCATGTAAAGGAGAAGTGTCTAAAATTAGGTATCTAGAAAGTGGTTGTCTAAGCTCCTATTATTGTCAAAGAAGATCTAGTCAAAGAATGCTAGAAAGCTATTCAGTGGAGCAAACGTAGGTGTCTGCCTTAAAATAATGAGTCTTCCTTTGACTGCATCAAGCAATTCACCATTGACTAAACCCTGAGTTGAATCCTCCCCTATGAGTTCGATTGACTGCCTGAATATAGGAGCCTCATGCCATCTGCGATGCCCTGAAGTATCCAAGATATGCAGAGGAGCTGGCAGACTTGACAAAGGACCTGGGAAAGACTTGCACTCCTCTGAACAGCAGCGGCAAAACAGATAAGATACCCTAGGGCCTTTCAAATGCATCTAGATGCCTGTGTTTATGCAATTGAATCATGTCCTACAATTCCAAACAGCAAGTTAATTTGGAGAAGCTAGAGCATTAAAATGAAATGTTAGCTTACTTGAAAAGAACTTCTCCATGTACCAGGCTCTTACCTTGTTGGTCTGAAATGAGTGACTGGAAGATCTCGTCTCGTCAAACCTACAAAACCTTATTCCTTCAGACACTTAACTTAAGGATTTCTACTCTATCCTGTAATAACCTTTGTAATTTTTTTTTATCTGTGCTCTTAAAATAACATTTTTATTTGGACAAATATACCCACATTTTCAAAATGAATGGAAGTGTATGTGTCATACAACAGCTAGAAGAAGTCAAGAAAAAGAGACTCCATATGTTTTTACATAAAATCTATTCTTTGCATACAACACATTTAATGCTTTCTCCATCATTATCACAAAAGTTTGAAATATTAGAAGCTGTTAAGATTTTCAGATACTCCACCTGGCAGCCACCCCATATTGATAACCACAAATTTGTTATTCTTCTGGAGGTGAAGAATAAGAAAGCATGCCATAAAAATTTGTTCTGCACTTCTTCCATGATATTTTAGACATTTAAGCTGCTGTTACATGTCATTATTCTGTCAGTAACAGATCAGCTGTAAGAGGTTTTCCATATATTTCCCCACCATTCCTTCCCCTTACCTCCAGTTCTTACTCATCTAAAGGTTCTCGTCCCTTGCTATAAGTCACATTAGTTCAACTGTTTGGCGGGCTGTGTTCCAAAATCAAATGCATGAAATGAAAGGAGAAAAAAAAACTCTAAAAGTCTGAAAAGTATTGGGTTGGCTGGATTTGGATCTTGGTTTGTTGTTGCGGTATTTTCTTTTTAAATACAATTATTTCACTGCAGCAGTTTAGACAGCTAAAGAAAGAATTGAATCAATGCAATGCACAGGACAGCATCATTGGTAGGAACTGGGAAGGGAACCACTTAAAACAGCTGCCAGGTGAACAGTTACACGGAGCCACTATGTTAGTTCACATCTAAAAACTACATTTGAAAAAACGTACTTCCTGACATGGTGAACACAGCTGACTGGATAAAGAAATGAAAATGTGAAAATAGACCAACAACAGCCCATTTTTTTCCTAAAAATAGAAATACAGTTTTTTTAAAAATCCATACCAAAAACTAACAGGCCAAAGAGAGGAAAATTATATGCTAAGAAGGTACAGTGCTGAAGTTTTCCAAGCTGAAGAGACTGGCGGTCCTGTTGAACCCAAAAAAGCTGGCACACTTGGGATATTGAGAGCCTCCCACTTCTGCCCAGAATATCAGGCATCACGAACCAGCTCCCTGATGTCCAGGAGGCTGGTGGCCCCCACGCACAGAGAGAGACTACAGAATTCATACATGGGATGAAACACATGACTCAGAGGTCTTTTCAGTATGGAAATCACTGAAGCATCAGTGTCATCTTCCACTTACGAATGCATAGTTTGGGTTGGCTTCCCAGTTGTTGCTCCAACCAGTGAGAGAACAAGAACAAACAATTATCTTCTACTAATAGCTTCATTCTACAGCTAGTAATAGCTAGAGGAGTAAAAAAAACATTCTAAGGAATATTGGTCATGATCAACATCTTCTCCTGATGTGATTCTCTATAAGGCAAATGCAAAGATTGGCGTAAAAATCAAGGATTGTGTTAAATGGGAGTTACAAAATTGAAGTAGTCCTGGGGACACCAACTTCAGACGTGCTTCATGACTGGCATTCTCAAAACTTGATTCCTCCTCTGACATTGTAGGACCTTTAATATATTTCACATGCCTTGAGGCAGTTTCCTTCATCTCATGATCCTGCTGCACCTCATTATGTTGGTTAGTTAGGTTGAAACTTAGCTGTGAATCAAATGGAAAATAATTGGTTGGCATTGCTGGTGATTTTTCTTTTTTAAATGACAACCCATGTTTATTTACCCTTAATACTACAAAATCCCAGCTCTGGTGAATAAATGCCAATTTTCGAGCCTACCTGTCCATCCTTAAGACATAGTTTTCTCAGAATTGGAATCTCATAAGTCTAGTCTAGTTGATTTTCAACAACTAATACTTTCTCATGGTGTTTCAGTGTTCATTACCAGTTACTTTACCCTGATTTCTAAACCTGAATAGCAAAATGTTGTTAAACTTCATCAGACCTACGAGATAATGTTCAGGGTTGGTATTCTACTAACTTTTCTCAGGTATCCATTCACATAAAGAAAAGCCCAAAACACACCGTAACACGAATATAGCTACCTGAAAGCGTTCAGATCTAAGTATGTGCTTCTACAACAGCTTCAGTTCATCTGCACTGAGGCCACCAATTTAGACTGTTGTCTTCCTCCTGTTCCAAGAGAAGTACTGCCACCCCTTCCACCATACAGGCACTAGAATTTGTAGCAAGACACTTTTGGATGGAATAATTGGTCCGACTGAAAACTAGTCCTTCCAAAGAGGGGGAAAAAAAAAGTTTAATTTTCATCTGGTCTGAGCAGGGAAACAACCTGCTTACCATATTCCTGTTTAATTAGAACACTATTGTTCAGGGACAGTGGAGAGTTCTTAACCTTGTCTGGCAGAAATGTGTTGCAGCCTGTCTTGATCTACATAAAATGAAAATGTGGTTATATCAGAGCATTCATCTTGCTTTTAATTTAGCTTGCATAGGTGAGAATATTAGTGAAGACACTGCTGCTCTGCCTTCATCAGGAGTTGGCAACTGTAATGCTTGGTACAGGCTTTTAAAGGGACAATTCTCAAGCTGCTAGACCACACTGCAAGACCTCCACTGCTCCTGTTACAAATGCTGGCAAAGTTACTGGCTACTGCTGCAGTCACACTTACCTTGTGCTGTGAAAACATACCCTATTAGTGGCTAATTTTTTCATGGGTGCTATCACTAATTCTTGCTCCCCAAATGCACATTCTCCCAGTAATGCTCTAAGCATGAAATACAAAAGTTTAAGTTTCAAAAGGACCACGAATTTTTGTGTCTTTACAGACTAGGAATGCAGATTTAACCTGCATGTGACTCACTTCCCTCATTATCTTTGGAGAACTGGCTCTTAAAAAATTTATAAGACCCTGACTTCACAGTTTAAAAAATAAAAAAACCCTGAAAAAAAACCCAAAAACTTTCTCCTAATTTTTCTTATTTTTCTTGAATTGCATGTCAGATAGATAGACTGTAAAATGAGCCCAAACAGTTGGATTTCAAGAATCTTGCCTTCAACACAAGGCTTTCACTAGTAGAAAAAAGGATACCACATAATCCATAATTCATTTTCTATGACCTTATTCAGATTGCTTTCATTGAAATAAATGTGCCCATTTCAAATCTGAAGCTGAACTACATCTCTTCTGTACAACACATTGAGAACCTCAACAGGGCATTCCTCCCAAGTGCACAACTGCCTCTAGTAACTATTAACTCAGGTAGGAAATGCAGCAAGTGAATCAGTAACAATTATGTTTCAGTTTCATAAACTGAAACAGCTTCCTGGGCCAAGAGCACCAGCTTCCTGCATAGTTTGCTGCTGTTCATCACCAGATATGCTATCAGAAAGCAATATGGTGGTGCAATATGGTGGTGCAACTCAAGGTACTGATGAGCAAAGAATAAGCAAAGTGAGTTATTTATTCCAGGATAGGTAAACAGTTTGACTCCATATTCCACAAACAACAGAGAATTCTATAATCATTAAGGTTGAAAAAGACCTTCAATACCACCAAGTCCAACCTTTAACTGAACATCCCCTTATCAACTAAACTACAGAACTGTAATTGCCACATCCAGTTGTTTCTCGAGCACTTCCCGGGATAGTGACTCCACCACACCCTGGGCAGTCCATTCCAGTGCTTAACTACCCAGTGAAGAAATTCATCTTTATGTCCAACCTGAAGCTATCCTGGCACAGGTTGAGGCTATGTCCTCTCGTCCTCTCACTAGCTGCCTGGGAGAAGAGAAGAACTCCTACCTCACCAGAACTTCCCTTCAGGTTGTAGTGAGATCTCCCCTGAGTTTCCCTTTCTCCAGGCTAAACAACCCCAGCTCCCTCAGCCATTCCCATAGGACATGATGTCTAGACCCTTCCCCAGCTCTACTGCCCTTCTCTGGACACACTCCAGCATCTCAGTGTCCCTGAAGTGAGAGGCTCAAAACTGGACACAGCACTTGAGGTGTGGCCTCACCAGTGCGAAGCACAGGGGGGCAATCCCTGCCCTGGTCCTGCTGGCCACACTGTTGATGATCCAGGCCAGGATGCCACTGGCCCTCTTGGCCAGCTGGGCACACTAATGGTTCATGTTCAGCTACTGTCAACCAGCACCCCCAGATCCTTTTCCACTGGGCAGCTTTCCAGATACTCTTCCCCGAGCCTGTAGCACTGCATGGGGTTGTTGCGACCCAGCTGCAGCCTCAGCACATTGATCCAGCCTGTCCAGATCCCCCTGCAAAGCCTTCCTACCCTCCAGCAGATCAACACTCCCACCCAGGCTGGTGTCATCTGTGAACTTACTCAATCCCCTCTTCCAAATCATCAATATTTAACAGAACTGGACCCAATACTGAGCCCTGGGGAACACCACTGGTGACTGCATTCCAACTGGATGTACCACCACCCACCACAGCCTTCTGGACACGGCCATCCAGACAGTTCTTACCCCAGCAAAGGGTGCCTCTGTCCATGCCACGGGCTGCCAGCTTTTCCAGGAGAATGTTGTGGGAGACAGTGTCAAAGGCTTTACTAAAGTCCAGGTAGACAATACTCACAGCCTTTCCCTCATTCACCACAGGTGGATCACCATGTCATAGAAGGAGATCATGCTGGTCAAGCAGGACCTGCCTTTCCCAAACTCATGTCGGCTAGGTCTGATCACCTGGCTACCCTGTACATGCCACATGATGGCACTCAAGATGATCTGTTCCATGACCTTCCCCAGCACTGAGGTCAGGCCTGACAGGTCTGTAGTTCCCTGGATCCTCTTTACAACCTTCTTGCAGATGGGCATCAGACTGGCTAACCTCCATGGAATGAAGAAGTTGATTTCCTGCTCACACAAAACCTACACATACCCCAAGCTCTCCATGTGAAAACTGTTAATTTAATGGTTGCAGTTAGTTGAGTCAGACTCTATAAACTGATGAATAAACAGCCCATCTCCAATGATAACATAAATGAGCCAAAATTTGGAGATACAGATCCTAATGTTTTACTACTATAACCCTTCCCCTTTTCCTACGCCTCAGAAATGTCATACGGTCTTTCAGTATCTTTAATAAAAGCCAACATCTCAGAAAAAAAAAACAAGTACTAGTAAGAATCTAAATAAACAAAACAGAAATTTAATAAGAAATTCTAATTCCATAATCCACTATAAAAGTTAAAAATATAAACCAATATAAACTTAATATCTTTTAAGATAACTATCATCATAAACATAACCGAATGGCATAAACACATTACAGAATCACAGGATGGGTCAGGTTGGAAAAGACCACAGTGGATCATCTGGTTCAACCTCCCTACTTAAGCAGGGCCATCCTAGAGCACATTGCACAGGATTGTATCCACTCATTGCTTAGCCAAATCTGCTCTTTCCTGCAATTTGCTTACAAACTGTATCCGGTTTTTCATTTGAGAATGCTATGCATCAGTCAAATGCTTTCTTACCTTTCCTCCCATTAACTTCTGAAAATGTTCTATTATTGGACTATTCCTGGAGCTTGATTCAACAATCTCAATTAATTGTTGGTTACTCTAGCTGCAGTCAAGAGTCCTTAATCATGTATTTTATCTCAACTGTTTAACACTTAATAGACCTATTTGCTAGCAGACTAAAGGCTTGTGGTTTTTTTTCCTTTTGAACATTGGTCCTTCAATGCTGTTTGATCCTGAAAAGTCCTAAGATACTGCACCTTAGAGCATGAGTGTATTACAGTTAAAGGATCAGCCCTGAAAAGTCTGGTATTGTCTGCACTTCATGTCCCTATCTCCAATCACTTCCTTTTTTAGTCTGGAAACAGGAACCATTTAAAATACTTAGAAGAGGTTTTCACTAAAAGTGTCATTCTTATAATTACTCATGTCACTGGACCCTGACTTTTCTACAGAA
Organism: Chamaea fasciata; assembly: GCF_029207755.1. NCBI lineage: Eukaryota > Metazoa > Chordata > Aves > Passeriformes > Sylviidae > Chamaea > Chamaea fasciata. The sequence goes on from NW_027094087.1 coordinate 65,064,984, forward strand.
AAGTCACATAGTACACAATATTTTAAGAGCACTGTACCTTAACAAATATAAATTCTTAAATAACAATTTCATTCCAAGAAGTAACTTGGAAAATATCATCTTCTTACCGAACAGACCTGCTTTTGGAGAGTACTAAAGCAAATGCTTCCTCAGATTACAGTTCAGTCTTTGCCACTCTTTACTGCTGTTAAGCCAGCAAAACTAACAGAATTTTGCTCATTCTGAGGAGTCCCACCCTTGATCCTGCAGCAATAGTATTATTAACAAAGTTCTCTTTGCTGCACCAAAATTTTAATCTTCATTACATCTCTACAGCCCCACTAAACACCACCACTGTTTACCAAAAAAACCTAGGCTGTGCAAACTAAAACAAGGGTAAAATAAACATTACTCACAATGAGCATCTGAAAGAAAAAAAGGACTGGGGGAAAAAAAAAAAAGACTGTGAAAGATTTAATGAGCTCGAGCTATTTAACTTATCAAAGAGAAGAAGTGAAGATCTGAAACTACCTACTCAGGAAACAAAATTTCAATAATGTAAGCAGCTGATAAGCATGTAGTAAGCAAATATAGAAGGAAAAAAAAATCACATAAGGCAGGGACTAAGCAAACTTAGACTGGTAAGTGAAGAATCACAATTACTTTAAATCTGAGAAAAGTTTGATTACACTTCTGAAATATTTCATTAAGTATAAATTATTATGGACTCTAAAGCAGAAATCCTAAAACTGTATTATAGAGACAGGCCATTTATTTACTCTCTCCACATATTTGTCTTCCTTCTGCCAATGAAAGTATAAGTTGCTTCAATCTGTCTTTCCTGACTGCTTGTTCATACACAAATGAGTCTCACTCCTTTTCACGAATGCAGAACATCCAGTGCCCTATTTGTAATTTCTTCTTTAATTTCAGCCACTTCTGAAGGAACTCCAAAGAAACATCTCTAACTATAAAATTTCCTGAGCAAGAGACCTGAGCTAGCTTCATTAAGTTAGTGAAAGAGCCATGCGGATATGTTGTTTTCCATGATGAGATGAACACACTGAAACAAAACGACAAAAGTGAACTAATGGGTTTTGAAACATGGAATCAGCTCATGGGATTCTATGGAAAGTGATAGATCATAAAGAGGAGCACAAAACCACATGCACCGCTGTGTACCTCCAGTATTACACTAAGGTGACTTGCCAACACACCCTAAGAACTAGTCTAACTAAGCCAGCCTGGACACAAAAGAGTTACAATGACTTTAGTGTGCTGTGTATGGAGAAAAAAAGAAAAAAAAAAGAAAAAAAAACAAACCGTAAAGTAGAAGGAAGATATTTAAACTGAATATTGTAGGACAAAGTACATTAGATACCTTAAAAATCACCAATTGAAAGTCTTTCACAGTTCATAAACTTAGTAGTGAAAATTATTTTTTAGCTTGCAAAAATAATGATCGTATTTTATTTTACATGTGCAGTAATCTGATTTAAGATGCAGGAAATTATTTGGAGCTCCTTGTCAAATTTTAAGGGGAATATTTTGATGTGAATGATTAGGAGTATGCATAGGTAAATTCCCTTTTGAACTGCTTTCATACTTGAACTCAAATATCTTTAAGAAGGGATGGAAGCAATTATTTCTGTTCTGATAATCTTGAGAAAAATGGCAGTAGAACCACAAAAGGCAGAGTGAAGAGTATTTTAAGATTCACAGGAACCCTCACTTATCCAAGGAAATTCATTGTAGCTGATCTAAACCGCATACTCCATTTCAAATGGCTTATAAGATATCAGAGAAAGGCACTTGGTAAGACAAAAGCAGTTCAAAGTCTTAAAAAAAAAAAGCTAGCAGAGATACAACTGTAATAAAGCTCTTTGAAGCCAGTAAAAGCCTCAAATACAAGCTCATTTAGACATGAATCTATTCTTCTGGAAACCGATTTGCAAACATGAGATGTTTCCAGAGCAGTAACTAAAATACAACATAATTATGTTCCAAATAAAAAGAAGCATCTGATTGTGAGTTGTTTCATGAGCAGGTCTGTGGGCACAGATCTGCAGTGGCAAAAAAAAGATGTCTATTAAAACCAACTATCAAAATATTATCGAGCTTTTCAAGAGCAATCATGAACCTGCAGAATCATTCACTAAACAGTAGTGAATGTTTAACATTTATCTTTCTTACAACATATATTTTCAACAATGGCTACAAGTACAGACAAAAACATTATTTAAATTAGAATCTGAGATAACTACATTTCTTACAGCTACAATACTTTAAATACCTTCATTCTTTCAAAACATGAACCATCATCTCACAATAATGATAATAAAATAATAATCACAATAGTAACAGCAACAGTGAAAGACAGTAATGATAATTTTACTGACTAAAATCTCTCTCCCCTTCTATATCTACACACATAAAAAGTGTTTAAAGGGTTTCTTAGCAGTATAATTAAACAAAAATAAAACCCAATCAACTAAATAACTTTTGTAATTAAATATACATTATGGCTGCTCAACAACTGTGTTTTTATGTAGTTCAGCTTAGTGGTTAAAGGCCAGATCTCCTTGTTTTCACCTGAATTCCTGCTTGCAGTCACAGAAAATGCTAAATCAGTAAAGAAACTTAAAGCGTTCAATGAGAAACACAACTTTAGGGGGAAGAGGGAGACAGGCAGTAAAAATATACATTGTTTCTACAAATATAAAATATGGCAACTATATATATTCACAGTTTTCATTAAAATAATTCCTAATTTCAGTGACCAGTAATCCTGACAGGGGCCTAGATCATTTTAAATACATGATGTACTGAAATTAACATAAATTCAGCTTGTCTTTGAAAGCTTCTGAGGAACAGTTGTTTAGGTAGTGTTCTAATATTGACCTGTCAGGAAAAAAAAAAGCTAGAAAATTCATACCAGAGCTGCTCAGTCTCAGCCGGTCTATACACAACAGCTAGAGAATTTTTCAAAAATATTATCCCAGAATCAGGCTTTGAAAAACAGGTATATTTGGTATACCTAAGAAAGTAAACAAAATTAGGTAAGAAAAAAATATATATCAAATATATTATATATATTTATAATATATATAATGCAATATATATTATATATTTTGTATGTGACTTATATAGATGTATTATATTTTTTATATATATATATAAATATTCTAAAAATATGTCAGCTTTGTACTTGACTATTTTTCAAGTCCCTTACAAAATGGAAACAGAGTGGTTGAGGCATTTTTGGTTAGGTCTCTCTACCTGAAGGAGTTATGAAAAATGCAGATTCATTGAAAAAGAAGGAAGGTGGGGATTCCACCTGTTAACTCTCTTACACTCCAGATCATCATGTGTGGCAGGTAATGCAAGTGCTTTAGTAAATTGGTACAGGAGTGATTTGTTTCAGGCAGAAGGGTAGCAGTACACAGTCTGTTAAGTCCATCAGCATCTTGTTATTGCTTACACATTCACTGCACCATAAAGACCCAAGCAATCTACATTCTAGCTATCCCATGTAGCAGAGTGTTTAAAGCATTATTAACATTGCAACAGTGAATATGAACCACTAAATGCTGTTGAATATTCAGTACTATGTGAAAAAGTGGCATTTGTTCCTGTTAAAAAATGTGCTGATGTTATTAAAAGATAGAGCACCACTCAACACCTTTCATACTGGATGGCATACCCAATTCTAGACTTCAGAAAACAAAAGACTTATCACAAACATTCCTAAACCTCCTGACATCTTCAGAAATTCAGACAAAAGACATTCTTCTCAATTGTTCATCCTAGTAAATCTCAGACATTTCAGTGTAGACAAATGCCAAAGGGAAAAAAAAAATCAATCAAACAATTAAAACAACCTACTAAATTTCACTGTATAACAAAGGAGGAACAGTGTGTGTTACATAATTTACAAAAACAGCAAGACATTATCATAAATCCTGCCGACAAGGGAGGAGCTGTAGTTCTTTGGTACTGGGATCATTACACAAAAGAGGCAGCAAAACAAATGGCAGAAATGCATTACTTTAAATGCTCTGTTTTTTTCATCCAGAAGTTGTAAAGTTACTTCTATACCATGAATTTCCATATGGGATGTATACAAGTCATAACAACATCAGAGTAGGGAAAATGCCAGAATTCAGAAGCCAAACAATGGGACACCCTACCACAACAAGGTACTGCCAGCTTCCTGAAAAAGTAGCTGTCTTTTGGTGACTTGGCATCAAGCCCATGTTGAAATCCTATGAACATAAATACTGCCTTCTTTGCATGCACAGCAGACCTTAATGAACATCACTTCCAACAATACAAGGTACCTTCTCTCCACTGTGGACATTTGGTGGTATATAATATTACCATCTTGATACAGAAAGTTAAGCAGTTAAACCCCTTCAAGTTCAAAATACCCCATAAAGTCTACAAACCATTACTGACATCAAAAATGGACTAAAAGAATTAATATTTCAGAAATTCATTAAAAATTAAGAATACTCATTTTTACAAGTTCCTAAACTTAGCAGAGTATGTTCTTCTGCCAAATTGTTTCACATTTAAGTAGAAGATTTTTATTCCCAGGAAAATATTGCAAGATGTAAAACTGAACCACAATTTCTTGTCTTCTTAAAAAAAAAAAAAATGGATTGCATGTATCTTACAAATTCTTATAACAGGAACTAATTCTACCAGCAAAAAGATATACTAGATATTCTATATACTAGTATTTAGAGCACTATATCTAAAATATTTAATAGAAGAAACTTTTCATCATTTATTGAAATGTTCTGCGGTAATTCCTGGAAAATGCTATTTAAACACTGTGATACACCTTAATTCTGAAATCCATGAATTTCTGCGGTTTGACTGTGAAGAAACTGGAACGGTTTTAACCCAATTTCCGGCACTACAACTCTTAAATTCTTAACTCCGAGAAATCCAACTCTAGACCAAATGCTTCTGACAGAAGTCATCATTCTTCATCCCAGTGAAGTGATAGTGAAAATGGAAACAATAGGATAGAAGCCAACCTTTCAACTCAATATTCTACATCTGTCCCTCCATGAAACCTTCTAATCACATCGATACAACTCCAAATCCTGCCTTCTTCTCTAAAAGCCTCTTTGTGTTATTGTGCAGCTTCAGAAACATGACTTGTCCACAAAGCAGCTCTCCCTTACCCGTTATTAGCTACTTCCAGCCCCTATAACAGCTGAAATACTTCCTCAGGTGCGAATGCCCTCCCCCTAACTACCGTTCCCCATTTAGTTCACATTGCCTGTGGCTGCTGCACGGTCTCCAGGGTGCACTGGTGGGGAGTCACACTTCTGCCCTGCTTTCTTTGCCCATTAGGTACCGGAAAACGCTTCACTGACGGTGAAGATTGCAGGAGCCAGCACTTACAGAAGTAGCCAGGTATGAGAGATTCTTAAGCATGGATATAAAAAAGGGGAAGGGGGGTTCAAGGATACTAATCCCACTTTATCCAACAACCACCTGAAATCAGTACCGTCTGTATTGTGGATAGAACTAGTGGATGAACAAGGTATTGGTTTATCAGTTAAAGAAAAGGCACGTGGAAAGAGCATATGCGCAAAAATAGTCTTCAGATGATTTCCAGCTCTCAGTCTGCAACACCAATACAGTCACCTCAAGTATCTCTTCAGACTTAAAAGATACCAACTTCTACAGTCTGTGGTCAAGTAGACCTGACAAAAGTTTCCAGATGATGAAAACACAGTGTAAGGATACACAGAACTCTGGTTTTCCTATGAAATTTCGTCCACCTACATAGCTTTGCGTTTTTGTTCTGAATGGCTCTTGTCACTGCCACTTTCCACAAAAGAAGGGTACTTTGGGGGGTGGGGGGAAAGCAGGGAGGTGGAAACAAATGCCTTTAGAATTCTTGAAGATCAGACTCGAAGTAACCAGCTGTAGCAAAACCCAGCTTGCTCTGCTTTAGCCAGACTGAAGGCAACCACAGAAAGAAAACAGAGATTTCTTTTCTTCCCCTCTTCCCTCCCCTTTAGAAGCACTAACAACTTTTCTCTTCTAGCTTAGCCACTGAAGGAGGAAAGTGATAATCCCTTTGAAATTCAGCACTTAACACCTATACGGTAGGTGATAATTGCTGCATTCCAAGAGGATTAGCACAGTGGAACCTACTTTACAGTGAAGTCAGACCATTCTGAACAGAGTGAAGTTTTCCCAAAACCATGCCTACTCAGGGAAATCTTGAGTTTCCCACTGTTTCTGGGCAGACAAGGATCTTGTAGCTTCAGATGTGTTTCCATCACATCTGCAAAAAGCCACTCAAGAAACCAACTGTTGTTTTAAAACAGCTAGAAGAATAGAGTATTCCTAAAGAAGTGCAAACTAATACGATTTTATTGACAAAGCTTGCAGAAAATGCTACACAGGCTAACTTTTCTTACAGACAGTAGAATATTTCCATCATCATTAACATCTGGCAGGAGTATTGTGAACTAAGTGCACACAGTAAAACAGAAGTCAGTAATTTAACACTGTATCAGAATCCAGAGGCCTTAGTTACACTGATCCTGCACAGCTATAGGAGACGCATCCTATAATAACGCTGGGCCACTAACAGGGAAAAAAAAGTCCCCAAAACAGCAAAGAGGCATGACTAGTACAAGTCCACTCAAAAAAGAGAATAATTCAGGGCTTTCACTCCAGCAGCACAGACTTAGGCTCAACCCAGAGTTCCAGAGTTATCCCACTATGCAGCACCTCCTAGAGAGCAGAAGACGCTCTGTAACAAGTGCGCTTCTCTCCCTGCACAAGCCAAGAAATGCAGGACATGGAGGATGGTGCACGGCCCTGTCTCACCTTTCTCTGCCACCAGAACATGGCCAGAGGGAGCATCCAAAGGAGGAAACCAATGCTCTACCTCAGACACTCACCCCATTTGTTTTGCCATACACAGCAGGACAGCTTGCCAAGTAAAGTAGATTTCCAAGAGAGAGAGGAAAGTGGCTTCCACTGCCTTCATACATTTTTCTTTCAAAGATTTTACTCCTCCCTTCATTACAGTTCACCGCCCCCCCCCTCCCCCCCGTGTCCTTTTAAATACAGCCTTAAAACCGCTGTGTAATGCACAGTTCATTTTCCAGGCTAGGCTCAGGGCGCTGCTGTTTGGATGCAGGAAAATCTCATGGCAAGACAGGTTGACGATACAAAAAATTGAAGATAGGTTTCCCCCACCTCCCCCACCCCCATCATTCATTTCTTTCCCCATTGCCCAATCACTTGTAGCAGCACAACTGCAGATGAAAGCACAGGGTGATCTATTCTCCCAAAACAGATGAGGACTAATAAAAGTAATAATGAAGGAGAGAGAGGAAGTGGGGGGAGACAGCATTTTCAACCTAGACCTGATCCTGTGCCGAAAATGGTCACACACGGCTGTACAGGAGTGCGATCAGGGTGCCTGGAGGAAACAGAAGGAAGACAAAATTATCTCAACAAGTCCTGCTATCAAAAAAGGCTGTAAATCACAGCCTTACCTCTACAGAAGGAATATAAACAACAGAGACCTTTTATCCGCTTAAGGAACCATTTATCTGATTCTTTTACCTATCATATTTATGTGATACATTTATTAACACATCACCCACTAATACATGGATTTATTTAATACTTGCTTTTCATTAACTTTCAAGCTGCCGTTATTTCCTCTCTGTAAGAATGCTCCAGATATTGATCTCTGCAAATCTCCCTAGTCAAATGCCATTTATTTTAAAGGAGAAAAAATATCAGTTAAAGTTTGATCTGTTAAACTTGCTTATGTATAAATCTGTTTATTTATAAACACATATTAAGTTTTCTAAATTTCTCTTGAATTTGTAAAGTATACCTCAAGTTTCCTTGTTTCACTGCCACACATTGGTAACTAAGGAGACTAGACTGAGAAAAGCTGCCAGCTGTAAATGTCGAGATTATTCCCACCTTATGGCTGATGCTCTCTCCCACATAGCCCTCAGATCCTCTGATCATCATATATGGCAAGTGAGCACTTAGGAACAATGTCAAAGAAACTATTTCAACATCCAGACAACTTTTAAAACCAGACAACTCCTAAAGTGAAGATAACTCCCAACAGCCATGTAGATTAAAAATGGTGACTGAAGACAGAATTTTTTCCTGGGCAAATTGCCAATTTTTTTTTTTAAAGGTAAACTCCAGCTTTTAATTATCATGAACACTCCTCCCTGTGAGCATTGCCACTGCCTGGATCATCTTAAAAAGGAATAAAAATGGCATCCCACAACTGTGCTGTGGAGCTCGGATTTCCAGCAAGTACAATAGAGAAATTGCAAACTACTGTCTATAAGCAGAGCTGCAGAAGTTGAACCCAGGTATAACCAAAAGGAAAGAAATTTTTTTAAAAGCAAACAGTGCCACAGCCAAGTGAATACAGAGTGAAGTAGGGGTAAAGAAAGCACATTTAAGCCTGGTTATGACTTTTCCTAATGGTAGTTTTTAGTAGTTACTCATTCTTCTGCTTCTGTAAATTAAATTCTCTACTAAGAAAGCTAAATCAAGGATGATTAATATCTTCTGATTTAGCTTCCCTTCCTCTCTCAGTTCAAAATGAGTGAAAGTTATCCTCCGCCTGGCCTGTCATGGTGGGCAATGGTCCAAATCAAGAAAACTGGGTCAGGCATCTTTTAAAGCCAGTATTATATGCTTTAGTTTGCATAGTTATCTTTTTGTTTCTAATACAACACTGTTTCACACAAGATTTTGAATAATACATTTTTCCTAAGAGTGGAAAATTAACATAATAATAATGAAAACAATATATATCCACTTGTCTAAAGTAATGTCCATAACATGATTATCTTCTTTTTTTCAATTTATATGTCTACTGCAACATTTATAATTATTAGAAGATACTCCAGGGCATATGTTGTGCTGGTGTACAGCGACTTCTCTGGTGGCTGCAATCATTCAGCCTGTGGACTCGTGAATCACAAAGCACCCACGGCTTAGCAAATCCTCGTATGACACATGTCACGTCGTATCTCATTGCTTCAGCGCAGCCCTTGCACTCGTATCACCAGTAGCCACGCACTGAACCACAGATGGGCCGAGCGCTGCTGACATCACACCCCCCAAATTCATCCCTGCTCCCAGCCCCACCTATCGAAAGCACAAGACATTTCTCTCCGGGTTAGGCTGGCACCAGACTATTTGCAGGGGTGTCTGGATTTTGTTGCAGGGCGGCTGTGCGGATTTAGCAATTCCCAGCAGTCTTTGGTAGGTGTTTAAAACCACCTCAAGTTAGCCGAGCAAGTCATCTGCGTGGGGAGAGTACCAAGGATTTCCTACATCACACATTCCTGGGAGGTGCCTGCCCAATAGCAGTGGGTACAACCAGCGCTCTAATCACTGTTGAAATAATTGATAGCGCTGTCTATCCACACTATGACAGACAAAAGCTGAAATGTATTAAACATAGCAATCCATCATCCCGCAGATGGGTAGCAGGAGCCAACAGAGTTCAGAGGGAGCGACTCCTGCTGCTAACAATGGCTGAAGTACTGACAGTTCACTACTCCTCCTTGCTCCTCACCAGGCTCTTCTCCCAGCTTCCCAAGAGCAATAAATGAACAAACAGTCCACTGAAGAAGGATTTAAATGCTGTAGACTGGTGATAGCTATTATTCCAACTCAGAATGTCTCCAAACAAGCTTATTAATGAGATATCAGTTCCCCTCTTAAAAAAAAAGAGGTGGTTACATTAAGGAATTGTGAATTCAAATAAAATAAGAAACCCCCCCAAAAAATCCACCAAACTTAAAATTGTTAGGTGTGTAAATTTCATTTGAATATATGAGAAGCTGACGAGCTAAATATCCAGCACTGGCAGCTGGCAGCTGGAGACAAGCTACAAACAACAGTGCTCCAAATTAAGAAGTAATTTATGTGGAATATATCATTATTTTAACATGAAGGATACAAAGCTTTAACAGAGGAGCTGCTAGCAGACTTTTAAAGAAAAGTAAGTCCAGAGCAAAAGTAAAGCTATTTATGAAAGTTGATTTTTCTTTCCTGACTTATTTCTTGTAGGACACATGAGTCACACAATATAGCCAAAGGAAAAACTGCAACTGCTAACACCACATTAGTAAAGTATAAAAGGGAAAGACACTTTTCTTAGCATTTCAGCCTTGTCATTTCCAATTTTCTGCTCTTTGGACATGCTTGTATTCAAATTCTGGAACATCTATTCAGCATATCAATCCTAATTAGACAATCTGGGTCTGGAAAGGATGAGAGCTGGGTCATTTGCATAATTTAATCATAAATACTCAGTGATACATATTTCCAAATGCATTTGTACAATTATCTTTTCATCCTTGGGGCAATGGTATTAATATGATTAGGCAATATTTCTGGAAAAAACAGACAAGTATGCACTCTTTTTAACTGCAGCTTAGGGCGATATGAAAAATTAATTAATTTCTGAAGAAAATCAATTTCTGTACGTGACCACATTAGACATTGCTAAACCAAGACACAAAGTCCTTTCTCAATCAGAACATTTTATCATTCTTTTCCAAATTCTGATTGTTATATGAACATTTCAATAATAAAACTGTTAGATTATTTAAATTATCTTAATGCATAGGCATGGAAAAGTGACTATTTCTTCTTCATGTTACCCCGTCAGACATGGTGTTTTAAAATATGTATTGTTTGACCAGTCAATAGGAAACCTTAGCATTTGGTCTGAACTCATCTTATGTGATCTTTTATTAATGCACATTATACCGATAGAATTCAAGGACAGCAGGAAATAATTCAGCTCTGAAAACCGCAGCTGAAAAAGAAATAGAATGATGCCAATCGAAAGTATTTTAAAATAATATAAGCTTTCTTCCTTGTTTGTTTTGCTACAAAGAATTAGATAACGTGTTTCTTCAACAGAAGCATACACATTACAAAAATGTTGTGACATATGTGGGATACAGCCAAGCACCCAGGTGGCTAATCTCATTTTTAGAAGAAAGATACTGCTTTGTATGTTAATTGGTGCAAAAAAAAAAAAAGAAAATACATTTATGTTTTTATATGTACCGTCTTTATTTCTTCTCAATCAACAGAAAAAGTAGAAATTACTGCATGCAAATGTTCAATATTCATTTAATTTGCATGAAGGTGCTTGAACAATTTTTTTATTCTAACAAGCTCATTTTTCATGCGTTTTGTCTTTCATCCTAATCTAGCATCTGTCATTCCTTTTTGAAGTTATTATCGGCCCAATTCCCTCTTGGACATGGTTGCTGGGTGACCGGTATCTTAGCACCCACTTTGACAGGAACAGATGTGAATCTGATCAAGAGATTTCCCATGAGTACCTGAAATCACAAACAACTTTCGGGAAAAACAAACAGCCTTGCTGTCACCGTCCCTCTCTAGCCCTCCTTCCCATCCCTTCCCCCATACCCCCCAAAAAAGAGTAGGAGAAAGTTGATGCAGAGTTAACCAGCATCATTAAAAGGCATTATTATCTGGCAGGTGAGCTCCCCGAACACCCCTCTAGATGCTTCCGCCTTCAAACGCCAACTCTCAGCGTTAAGTTTTAATAACCCCCCTTTGAATCCTTCCAAAGACGACTGTTCGTCTGTAAGGTCACCATCTTCTAAACATTCTCACATTGAACCTGTTCTCGTCACTTGAATGCTCTCATTTAAATCAATGGGATTACTCGTGTAAGCAAATTTCACATGCACACAAGCACCCACCAGTTGTTTTATAACACCTAACTCACGTTTTGATTACAAATAATGTTCTTTGATTGCTCCCACACTTGGTTGCCGCTGTCTGTGAAACTGCAGCTTATGAAAACTCTGCTAGCTATGCAATCTGAGTACCAATACTGATAATATTTAAAGACCTGCATAATTTTATTATTTTAAATCATCCAACTGAGATGCTATAGGCAACAGGATTCCTTACACAAACCTGCTTGCAGGTTAAGACTTCTATATACAACCCAATTCCATAGTGACTATATTCATTGCTGCAAACAGGACATGGAAAACCAGGAAGAAACAGGAATTACAGGAATATACTTCTGAAATAAACTTAGAACCATACAAAGCATAGGTAAGAATTCTCACATTAAGTGTATTACTAAAAAAACCCTCTTTTTTTCATTCCCATTTCACATGTCTGCTGTAAGAATCTCGCCCAACATCAAAATCTGTGGTAAAGCTTATTTCTTCTTACTTGCTTTCCCAGGCTCTACTCTAAACATAGCCCTACTTAACGAAGAGAAAGGACTCAGTTGTGATCCAAAGACTGAAAATTTGATCATACATATGTAAACTTGTAAGGCCGCATGTGACAGCAACACCGGATAAATTTGCTTTAACATGCTGTCAAACAGCCTTTCACTTCTGCCTCTTCACGATGCTGCTCTTCACCATGTTCCCAGCCCCATAGCCTCAGGGCTTTTGTCCCTACTGCTACTGCTAGGGTTAGCAACTGCTCCCACTAAGCATCCTCTGTATCTGAAGTTTTCACAGTGCCTCATAAAATACAGCTTCCATGAAGAATTGTAAATTTTAATCTTTTTTCTTTTTTTCTTTTTTTTCTTTTTTTTCCCCAAATCCAGACAGGTGTGTGAGGGGAAGAAAGTAACCAGGAGAAAAGGAAAGAGGAAGGAAGAGTTTGAATTTTCAAAGATCCGAATTTGTTCCTTCGTTCTGAGTTGTTGTTCTATGATCAAAAAGATAACAAAGGGATTTTTTTTCTCTCTTGTTTAGATACAAAGAGACTTTAAGACAAACATTTCAATCACAATGAAGAATTTATTGCCACCTATAGGTGATCTTAAGTTTAATTTAATTTCCCTTATTTACAACCAAAATTAAAAAGCAGCCAAAACATTTTATAGATAGGTCAAAAGCCTTAGACTAGTCTGATCTAAACTTACTCTGGATGCAGTAAATTCAAAGAAACCTTCCACCCAACTTAAGAACAACAGAACTACAAAGGAAAAGCCAAGCAAATAAGAAAACTGTTTAAGCCCCTAATTGTAATTGGACCTCTCTACCTTCCTTTAAAAGTCATGTGGGAACAAAACCATTTGCTGTGTCTTGGAAAAAAGTATCCCCCACTCTACCCACTTGGGTTATCAGCACCACATAGCAGTCAAACCTGTTGATGGGACACGATGCACACATTTATAATAAATACATAATGGTGATAAGTAATCACCATTTTGAAGACCTGATTTTCACTTTGCCAGTCAAAACAAGACCAAGCCTTTGATAATGTCCTTACAATGATACCTCATGAAACAGTTTGATTATCCAGACTGGCAAAGTCATGAATGGCTCAACACAAACTGCACAGAAAAATTCACTGGTATGAAAAACAAACAACCAGAGTAAATAAGTATCTTCTTACTTGTCTTGGTAACATCTTTATATCCATTTCTCACCTACCAGTCCCTTTTGCCAAAGCCAAAAAAAAAGGGACCACTAACTCAGAACTAGTCCCCTCTGCCACATTCACACTGACAAAACTGAAAGCCTGTAGCCAGGAATCATCAGCTGAGCTGCTCAGTCGATCTGGAGTGTTAAGATGGCATTAACGACAAAAGCATCTATACTAGATTAGTAGTATCCAAATCTGTCACTCATCCACTAGAAACAGGTAGATTTATGCAGGCACTTAATGCCAATTTCAGCACTGAAAATATATTTCAAGGATTGGAAAGACTGACTGAGAATAGGAAAATAAGGTGAAAGCAAAGCCTGGAAGGTTTGCAGAGCCTCTGTGGGATAGTAATTGCTGAGGCAAACTTAAGCTGAACAGAACACTCACTTAGTTTGTTAAATAAATCAAAATGCAAGCTAATTCTAATTTTAATGTAACCCTTTAAGTGTTTGAATTAAGGAACCCTTCCATGTCCTTAGGGCCCACTATTTCAACTTAGCCGGCATAGTCCAACCTGGCAATACACCAGCAGGAACACTGAGCCAGCATAAATACCACACCACCTCACCAGAGAGAGGTATTTAGGCTTCTAGCTCAAACCAAAGTACTGAAGGAGGAATGCCATGGGAGCACCTACTCATTATTTTAATTGATTCAAAGATGAGGCAAGATGAACCATGATTTCCCAAATCCCAAATTTTTAGTCCAACTAAGGGAAGGAGAAAGGAAGAACGGCGTTTTGGGAGCCTCCTTGTGAACTGTCTCACTGGGTAACTCTTTTTGAACCTTGAACCACAGTGTCCCCATGTTTCAGGTGAGTAGCCCAGTATCTGCAGAGTTGCTCTCTTCTCTACAGCCCATACAATGTGTACTGACTACAGTTACTGCTTCCTCTATTTCACGTGCAAGAAAAAAAAGCCTAAGTTACTAAACCAAGAGGAGAATTCATAACTTGAGGATTTAGTCCACACCAAACAAACTCTATAATTTAAATTTTTTGCACCTAAATTGTATTGAGAAATCATTAGACATTTTAAAGAATTAGAATACTGAACTGTTAAATATTAGGCAATTGACCCATACTTAAGGTACAGTAAATTTCTAAAAATGTCCTCAGAAAAATTTAGTATAAAAACAGGTGTAGGAGAAAATTCAAATGTGACCCGTAAGGCCCCAGAATTTAGAAATGAATTGGGATCAGTTCATTCTTTTCTCATGGGGTAACTTGTATAAATGTAATTCTATGGTTTCATAAAACCAGGTCAAGTTTCTGTCCCCTGAGGTCCTTTGGCAATTTGAAGCATGGCAGCACTTTTTCCTGGCTACAAGTTCCAATCTGCACGCGTTCTGGATTTCTGAAAGGAAGCAATTAGCCAAGCTGAAAAGATAGACCTATCCTGTTCCGAGCACACCTTCCACACAGAAAACTACTTACAGGGGTGAAACACAATTTCACAGAACAGTATTTAGAACTAGTTGGTTCTGCATGTTTCACCTTTAAAAAAAATTTGTTCTCTCTCATCAGCTGGCACACCAAAGAGCAGACAAACTTACCACATAACAATGCCAGCAGTTTTAACTAAGGACATTACTCTTTCCTTAAATGTGAAAAAAGTTCTACTCATGTAGTCACACTTCAGAATATTTCTGAATACATGCATTTCATAACTATTGTTTTATTACTTCTCATGATATCACTGTATTGTCCTAATTTAAGTATTAAGACATAAAATAAGACTCAATGAGACAAAATAACAGAAGGGGTCACCAGAAAAGATGAGACCTCTGCTTGGCAGATCCACATTAGCACAGGCTCAGGAGGCTCCACTCCTTCAGGAACAACCTGAAATTACTCTGTTTAACACCACATCCCATCTACTGTGTCCTAGAGTCTGACTTTTATTGCAATGAGGTCAGAATGATACTGGGTTGAGTCTGACCACTCAGCTGAGCAACAACATGTGGTCTGTGTGGGACCACATGTCTTCTGGGTCAACTGAATGGATTCAAAGAGCAGAGGAAGGATAACAAAGAAATTCAGGTTTGCTTGAGCAGACTTCTCAGTGTGTAAATCTGACATGTAAAAACTACCAGCGTCTTCTCAAGATAAAATCCACCTTTTCCGCCACACTATTGAGATGGTGCCAGAGAAGCTCTGAACAAAATTTGTTGAAAATTTATTAATTCTTAGCGATGTCCCACCTGTTGTACCTTGAGGTGGCCTCAAGCCAACCCAACAGCTGTGGCTATCCCCAAACATGTTGACTAAAAACCTCACTGATGCCCTCCCCGGGAAATGCTATGGCTCCTTTCTTACATGATCTGCATGCACGCTCCTGAAACAGCTATATGCTGGTAAATTAGTATTTCTAATGCATTTGTCTCATAGTTTCTCAAAACTGTATTTTATACACAGTTATATGTTAAATTGTAAATTACTGTAGCAGTAGCTTCTTTTTCTACTACTGTCATTTTTAACATCATATTTCAGCAGCAAATTCACTTTAAAGGTAACCAGTAGAATTGCAAACCATCTATAATGCCCAGTAATGCAAGACAAAATATGTTATTATCATTTAATGTTTATTTTTTAACCTAGCCTGATAAAAGCTATGAGCATCAGCTTAAAAAAAAATCCATGAAAAACCAAAACCAAAACCAAGCAATCCTGCTTTATATTAGAACAACAGGCAACGTAACTTGCATCAGAATTTTGAAATCAGGCTTTCCTGGTGGATACAGACACAGAGAAATAACAAAATCCTACGTGTCACCTATGTTGTAGGAACTGTTCTAACAAGCTAAGAGAGAAATGTATTTAAAAAAAAAAAAAAAAAAAAAAAAAAAAAAAAAAAAAGAGAACATATGACTTTTCACTTGTATTAGTCCTTATTATATATTTAATACCACCTGAGGTATTTTCTTCCCCCCATGCAGTAAATTACTGTTAAGGAAACAGAAGATAATTGAAAAATGATTTCACTTCCTTCCCACAAACTAAAATGTGGAAAATGACAACCATGGCACATATCTTGGGAGCATTTATTCCCTTCAAAAAGGGACAGGCTTCATCTGTACTACAAAAATGAATACAAAAAAGTCCCAGTAGAGGGTAGGAAGTCACAGGTTATACCAAATTCTGATATTCATTCCTGCAAAGATGTTGCCTTGATTTCCTAAAATTAATTCATATGAAAGAATGCCTACAAAAACACTAAGATTACATTAAATGCATGATGCATTTAAAAATGCATCATGAATCTATTTTATGCAACAAGCGTTCATTTACAGGACAGTAAATTTCAAGCATTTTTTCAATGCTTTCAAACTGTCCCTTTAAATGCAAGAAAGTATACAGCAATCCAGCTTCCTACCTAAGATGTCAACTGATTCTTTTATAGCACTTCCAAATATATTTTGCATTTGCTTGGTTTAAAAGATACATCTAGGCTATTGAAAGCAACAGGACTATCTGCATTCTTAAAGTTACACATATGGTTTAAAACCACAGCACCGTTATTTTAATGTAAATAACTAAGTCCTACAGGTGACCTTGTCCAACAAAGAAAGGTTTTTACAGCAGGCCAAGAGACTGGAAACAAATTATATGCTTCATAAAGACATATAACGTTGTCATCCATTAAAACATGATATAAAACCAATTAAAGTATTAAGTTTATATTTTTTCCACATTTGGAAAAGAATAATTCAAAAATAATAGCTTTAGTAATGGGGTTTTTTTTAAGGAATGCTCAAATTATCAATAAGCCCTGACTAGATTTATCACAAAACTGTACGAACTGTACAAAACTGTAACACATGGCTTGCACTTCTCTTAAAAATACAGTATCTAATACCAGAAAACATTTTTCTTTCTGTCCCATATATAAAATAATGATCTAGCTCTTAAAGAAAATAAATCATTAGTAAGCATGAGAACAACATGAAATCAAAGTTACAAAAGACATTATTAAATACTTATAAAATATATCACCTGTTTCCTTTATATTTTACTATATATAACTGCTTTCTTTTTGGTTCCTTCCAATCATTTAAGGTAAAATGAAACAGCAAAGCATTTCCCTGATGAAAAATTCAAAAACAGTTTCTATTGTACAACAATTTGTAAATACAAGCATATGCTGAGAGACATGTCCCAAACAACAACTTCTACTCCAAATGTAAAATACCTATTGCCTGTTCTCAGTACAGCATTGTTAACAAGTGCTCTAACATGAACATTTAGAGTTATGAACTTCAACCATGGCATCGTAATATTACAAGTACATTTCAGCTGTCAATTATGCTAAAGCATGTGCAGCAGAGTCCCACGCTCCCATTTTTCCCCTTCTCCCCATCCAACTCCAGGATGTAACTCTTGTTATTTTATCAGTCAGGTAATCTGTATGCACACCTACTGTGCCCTCTCATTCAGTCATACAATCTAAAGAACAAAATGAATGTAAAAAAACACGTCTTAACAGCTAAGGTGCACTTTTTTCAGTATATTAAGTATCACATAAAATTATAATGTGAATAAGAAAACTAGTCTGAAAGCTTTGCTTGTTTTGGATCAAAAGGAATTTAGGCATAATTTAGCCATTTGCCCAATTCAGAGATTAATTCTATAAATTATAAGGATGAATAAAATTTCATTACCAAAACAACGGCTTATTTTAACGGAAAAAAAATCCAGTTGGTGTGGCAAGATGCACCGGGAAATTTTAATCGCACCTGCTCCTGGACTATGGCTAATATCAGAATTTCAATGGCCATAAAATCCCACTGCTGGATATTTGTAACAAAAAATGTATTTCTTTTTCATACTGAAATAGCTTTCTACGTCAAGATGAAGACACAAAATACATGGGATGCAAAGAAAATATCTAAAATTAATTCGTTTTGGAGTGAATGGGGTACCTTTAAACAGAATAATGAAGAGAAAGTTATGTTAAGTGTAACCCACACAAGTATTCTCAGGAGTGTACTATAAAAACTTCGGAATATTTTATTGTATTGAAAGCATAATTTCATGAACACTAACCAAAAAAGCTTATATTATTTCAGAAAGCTTTTGCCTATAACTAATAAAACGTTTTGATACACACGATTTTGATCTTTGCATTCAATTCTGCAAATTGTATTGTGTATATTTATCCACCTGCCATAGGAAAATGTTCACCCTAAAAGCAATTATCACAAAATACTGTTTAAAGCAAAGTGAACTAAAATACATTTTGTGATCCATTTCCTCGGTTCCAACTCTTGCAAGCAGTTTCATAAGTTTTGGTGGACACATCCTGAACTACCGCTCAAAGTCTGTTTGGTCCAATATCCCATCTCTAAAAGAGGCCTACGGGAACTCACGGAGGAGAAAGCAAGTTTTCAGTATTTTCAGAGTTATCCTTCTCCAGTATCGTTTCCCAGCTAATCACTGTGAGTGATTTAGAGTGAAAAATTCCAAACAGGATGTAGCTGGATGGTCAAAAAACTGATCCTTCCTCTCATGAAATTGAGTGACAGTATTTTTCTACTTAATGCTATGGAAAATATACTATTACCCTTTTCTCTTTTCTTCTGTAAAAAAAAAAATAAAACAGTTCACATTTATTAACAGTCAATGCTAAGATTCCATATTTTGTAGATTACACTTTAATATTCTTCAATGCCTGTGAAATAACATCAGCACCTGTTAGGAGATGCCCCCAGCTGAGCACAGTATCAGATAAATAAGTAGAACATAGTGGGTTAAGGATAAAGTTATTCCTCAAAGCAAACTGGATTTTATCATTTCAAGTCACAGACATAACTTGATTCTAAATATAAAGATTTTTGGTTTATGTTTCAGGATTTTTTAGAATAATTTAAATGATAATGGAAAAAGAAAATTTCTTCCTTAATTCACACTGGAGAAATTATCTATATATGAATTAACTCTCTGGATCATAATAGTTTTTTGCAGATGACTCTTCAGCTGTATCATTTAAATACATATTTAGGCAACTTAAAATTTACTGTCAATTCCTATTATGTCAGTCCACATTATGGCGCTGTTACAGCATGCACATTTAAAGATTATTGAAAAAATTACTGTTCATGTGCAGTATCTAATTTGCAAAAGGTTAATCACTATTTTAAAACAGTGAATGGAATTAACAAATAATGCAAAGCAGATGCCCCAAACGTTATTTTTAAAACAAAACATATTTAACTTATAGAAGAACAAACAGCATCTAAATCCAGTCCTGTTGCTTAAAACCAGACAGGCATCATGGTTGTTTTGGACTCTTCTTTCACTGGCTCATACAACTTAGATAAAACTCCATAGTTTCTGACTACTCTTTGCTATCCTGCAGCCATTAATGAATTTTTACAGCTAAACTTGTAAAGCTCCTCCATGACTAGGAAACACTGGCAATGGTGAAAGCAATTTAGTTGTACCAGACCAGCAGGGATTGCAGTAACAATTTAATGTATCAGTTAGGTAGTTCAAAAGGAAAATTTAAAACTCAATCCAGTGAATGAAAACTCTCTGCTTCGTACGCAATTCACTTTAGATGACCAGTCACAGAGATGGGCAAAAACAGCTATCTGGAGTGATCTAGGAACAGAGGAAAACAGAAGAAATACTAAATGGTAGCCAAACAAGATTAGCATTTCCAACAAATATTCGGAACCCACCCCGGATTACAGAATATCAAGCAGGACAAATTGTAAATAAGGGTGCTTTGAGCGCATTTAGCTTTACGGTGCTGCGGAGGGGCAGAGAAGAAGCCCAGGGTGGGGGCAACAGGCCCCCAGCACAGCCCACAGGGACACACCGTGGGGCACTTGCTGCATGTGCCCGGGGGCTCAGCAACCCCAGGCAAGGGCCTGTGGCTCTAGAAAGAGCATGGAAGCCTGAAACTGAACCAAACATTTGAACAGCTGTGGTAGTGGTCTGAGGAAATAACAAAGCTATCCATATAGTCCATTCTTGTAGGTAAAGTTGATACAAACCTGACAATAAAACTGTGCTTTTTTACATAAACTACATCTGCCAAGAAAAGATTTCTTGATTAAAAAAAAAAATACACAGAACTACCAATATTCATAGCTATAAAATAAAGGAGGAGTTAATAAAATTGAATCCTTGAGGAAGATCGTGTGAAGCAATCAGGGAAAAAAATATTCCCCTGCCCATCACTAGCAGGCCCTCATCTCCCTGCACGGGAACAGCGTCGGCACTTCTCGACAGGCAGCCAGCCTTCACAGCGCAGTGCTCCCTTCCAAAGTATCAGATACCCTGCTACAGCCAGCGACTAAGTATCAGATTAAAGGGATAAATAGTTCTGTTCTGCTGCAGTTAGTACGGTCCAAGGATCTCAGCTTCTAAACTACAATACCTACCATTAAATACATAATGTAAGGTAGATATTAAAGTACTGTTCTTATGAGCAACTGGAGTCTTTTATTTAGTTTAAGTCTAAGGAAACCACTTCCAAACCTTTTACTCCTTCTTTATAGTTACTACAATTTATCTTCTGGCCTTCCAGAAGTCATCTTTGCTTGTTAAAGCCTTCTACACTTCTGCTGATTATATTTTAATAATCTGTGGCAAGGAGGAAGGTCATCAATATAAACCACAGATCCTATTTATTTGACATTCCTTCCAGCTGCACTTGCTGACCTGTTCATTTAAAGTATCTATGATCTGTGCTAACCTACCTGGGTAAGATACTCCTTTAATTAATACAAACAGGAAAGAAAAAAAAAAAAGAAAAAAAAAGAAAAAGCTGTGCAATCGCACAGTATTCAGTAAACAAGGACATGCTAGGTCCACATAATTTGAGAGAAGCAGAAGCTAGAAAAGAGGGACTGAATAATGCCGTGTAAGATAGGCTTTGAAGAGAATTGTTTCATGTTCAGCATCTTTCCCCTTTATACTCAAAAATCAATTAGGTTGTTTTCCAAAAATTGTAAATAGCTTCCAAAGGCTGCAAATAATTCCCCACTTTAAGTATGAATGTCAATGAACTCATTCAAAATCATCTTCAAATGTCAGAAAAGATTAACACATCCTGGTCACAGAAGGGAGGTCAGAAGAAAGCGCACACTTTTAGCCTTTACTCGGGTGGGCATGATCCAAAGTCCGCATAAGTCTATGGGAAAACTCTAGAAAGGGACCCAGCATGGCAAAATTCCACAACAAGTGCTCAAAACACAAGAGACCAGAAACAATCTGGGATCAATAGCTTCCAGGTCATTAATCCTAGGCAGGTGACATCCAGTGCACAGTTCGCTACTCTCTTTCACCCACACATTTAAGAAATCTGAGTCGATTGGCATGTAGTAGCTTTAAAAATTTTCCATGTTTTGACTTTATCCTTCCCCTACTTGTTTGGCATATGGCTTTCCAGCATCCCATTAATGTCAAACCGTTTAATCGGAATGTAAGCTAAATGCACAGTTTGCTATTTCCTGGATTTCTGCTTGGCAGCTAATGCTTTTTATGAGGAAAATAAAAGCAAAGGTCAGTATGACCAGAAAAGAAAAGTCATCTTCCATAACGGAAGCTTATTTTTCCAGTGAACTGATACACAAGCCTAATTTAGAAAAAGGTCCTTTAGTATCATGTTATTATTAGTAGTATCACAAATAAACACAGAAACCAATTCACTTTACAGACCTCGACATTAAGCATTCAACAGAAAATCCCTTGGTGTTTTATTGATTTTTGTTTTATTGATTTTTTAAATAGCAATATCACAGTTAAAATGTATCATTTTGGAGAAACACATCTAAAACTTTTCCGTCTTGAAATAAGTTATTACAAATTATTTCCACAGCAACTGGCAACTAACGATTCAATCCATTTAGAGAACAACAAAGTAATGGCTTTATTTGGATGCCTTTTTGATTAAATAACATATTAACCTTGATGAAGCTTTCCAAAAAGGGATTAGTGTACTCGAGTGCATCAGCTGATTATGAGACAAATATAACAGTGATAAGATGCTGGTTCGAAATTTTTGAATCTGATGAGTATAACAATTTAGCCGCTAGGATGGAGTTGGCTCTTCCAATTTCCATCTCAACAGTAAAGTACCCACCCGGGATACAAAACGACATCACCCAGCAAAAGTATGCAGTAACTGGGAGTCAGGACAGGTCGCTTAAATCACTAAACTGAGTAGACCAAAATACCCTGCATAATTACCATAATGTCAGAAACAATTAAAAATAATTTGTAAAGAAAGAATTAAAAGTATTAGAGGGGAAATCCAGAAAGCAAATACAGATTTATCTTCCCATTATATCATCCATTTTGACTAAAACTCACTGACCCACTTTGCTTTATTTGTCCATACTGTAATAACATATCTTGCATACCTATTGTATATCTTTCCCATTAATTTATTTGCTTAATGTATGTATAAGTAAGTCTACTACAATTAAGCTTTTTAAGGGTCAAATCCTACTCACTTCTGAAGCCACTACTGTAATTTCTACTACAGGGGATGATAACACAGCAGACCTCAGGAACAGCTGAAACACAGCCGATTCTGTGCTGTTGACATAATCAAGCCATGTTACAACCAGGCTGCCAAACCCTTTCATAACCCTGCCAAGTCCAAGAATTGGTGTCTCCATACGCCCCCAACCGCTGCCACGCCCCCCCCCCCCCAAAAAAAAGAAAGTTTCTGTATTTCCTAATTCTACATGTTCAAATTAGCATTCACACGGTTATGACTGTGGCAAAGAAAAACTTCCATGAGTTTATTTTAAGGACCAAATCTTGGAACTCTTGTGGAGTTGTTACAAGTTACACACCACACTGACACACACACACAAAACCCCCAACCCAGCAATTGTCTAAGAGCAGCTATTAATATTCATGTTGATTCCACATGAAACAACAGCAGAGTTACCCGAGCAGCTACAGTTATGTCAGCGCTTGGAAGTTATTCCAGGCTGTTTTGTCCTGCTGCCCTGAATATTCAGGAACTTCAACAATCCATCCAGCAACTGCTACCGAAGAGTAAGTGCTCTGCTTCGCCTGGTTCTATGCTAATGACTGCCAGGCACCCTCTGCTGAATCGGGGGGGATGAGGGGAAGGAGGAGGGGATGTCACACCCCCCGCCACTGGGGATGGGACGGGACGGGCAGAAGCACGGCATCGCGTGGGGTTAATTCCCCACGTGTTGGTTGTTGCTGCATCTTGAAATCTGACAATAGGAAAGTGAAACGAGCCCAGTCTGTTTGTTTGGGTATATTGAAAGTAGCATCGGGACTTTGTCCACGACCTCCTCCGTAGAAGTTCCCAACGCCCCTCCAGCGCGGCAGAGCCCGAACCCCCCCGACCCCGCCCGAGGCAGGGGGAGAGCCCCCGGGGGCGCTTCCGACCGTTCTGATCTCGGGGTCACGGCAGTTATGCGATCCCTTCTCCTTATCGAGCAGATTCAGCCCTGTAACCTACAGATTGAGAGATAACAGCCTCATGCTTTCGCCCTCCGTTGCAAAGGCGGCTGCTATTGCATCAGGAATTTCCTCTTTTGCCAGCTCCTTCTATCCCCCCGACACTCCTCCCCGGCTGGGGCAAGTTTGGGGCTCACCTCCCCCCCGCGGTCTCCCCGGCCCGCGGGGTGCGGGGATAGCCCCGCACCGTCCGCAGCCGCAGCGCTGCTCCCCGCCCTCGGCGCCGTCCCCGCCACCGCACCCGCGTTACTCTACGCGGTAGCAGGATCTAGCCTTGCCAAACCCCTGCCGCGCTCCCGCTGCTCCCCGTCTCCTCCTCCTTGGCTGGCGGGGGCCTGGAGCTGCTCGCACCTGCTCCTCGGGGACCGACACCCCCACCTCCCCTCACCGAGGATGCAGCCCAGCCCGGCGGCCTGGCACCTCTCCCCACTATCCCAGAGCAAAGCCGCCGCCACCACCTCCTCCTCCTCCTCCTCCTCGCCGTCTTCCCGCCCTCCCTTCACCTCCCCCGTTCGCCATGTGGCAACTGCCTTACAGCCCTACACAAAAAGTGCACGTGCCCCCTCGGATGTGTGACACCAGCCGATGGCCAAGCGGCCTCCATCGCCCCGGAATGGGCCCGACGCCCGGGCAGCTCCGCGCCCCATCCCAGCTCACGCGACACCCCAGTGTCTATGTCGCCGTCCCCCCACCAGGACCGCTCCCCGCCCACTCCCGTGCGCCCTTCGGGCGGCTTTTTCCCAGGGTTGCCCGCTTTAAAGATACATCCAAGGATAAACTTCAGCTGGGGGTTCGGTCAGAAAGCGAGCACTTTCTGGCCCCTTCCCACCCCCGCCGGCCCTCCGCTCCCGCGCTGCGCTGCCCGCGGCCACCCCTAGCCCCGGCACGCCTCGGCCCTGGGGGCAGGGAAGGGGACAATGACAGGGCGACACTTGCAGGGCGCAGCGGGCGGGGGGGGCACAAACTCCCCTTCCGCTCTCTGTCCCTCCGTCCCACCAAGAAACAGCGCCGCTGGCTGCGGGGAAGGCCGGCTGGGTGCCGGGGCAGCGCGGGAGGGGGCAGCGGGAAGCGGCGCAGCGCTCGCCCGGACCGCACCGCGCGGGGGTGGGACGGGGGCGGCGGCGGCGGGGGGGCCGGCGGGCCGCGCGTGTGCCTTGCGGCGCTTACCTGGCGTTGGTGCAGTCGTTGTAGAGGGTCTCGAAATCCTTCCTGGAGATGAGTTTGCAGCGGTTGACCCCGGGCTGGATGGCCCCCAGCCCCCTCAGGATGCGGACCTGCTCCACGTTGCAGACCACGGGCGTGATCTCGAGCCGCTTCAGCTTGGTGTAGACCGTGTGCAAGCCCCCCACCAAGTGCTTCAGGAAGAGGTCGAAAGCCTGGGGCAGGCAGATGAGCTCGCAGCCCTCCACGGTGAAGGAGGCCACTTTGGCCCCCCTCAGATCCACCATCTTGCACTCGTTATTCTGGGGGGTGTTCTCCACCGGGGACGGGGTCGAGTACACGGGCTTGCCGGGCAGGCTGCCGGCCGCGCTGGCCGCGCTGGCATTGGGAGTGGAGGTGCCGCCGCTGCTGCCGCCGCTGCTGCTGCTGCCGCCGCCGCCGGTGCCCAGGCTAGGGCTGCCGCCGCCGCTGCCGCCGCCGCTGCCGTTACCGCCGCCGCCGCTGGTGGTGGAGGTGACTGTGGCCGCCGCTGCCGCCGCCGCCGCTGCCGCCGCTGCGATGGGCTCCGGCCGGAATAGGTTTGTCCCCGAAGCGGCCGGCGGGGGAGCGATGGACGGAGACGGAGAGGAGGTGGCCGACGACGAGGTGGCCGACGACGAGGTGGTGGTGGTGGTGGTGCAGGCGGCAGAAGTTGAGACCGGAGGCTGAGGGGGGACCAGCTGGGTCGGAGGGATCAAAGCAGCCGGTACGGCCATGGTCACATATACGGCGGAGGGGGCAGGGGGAGGGGGGAAAGTTCCCACACACACACGCAGGGGAAAGGGGAAAAATTTAAAAAATTATTAAAAAAAAAAAAAAAAAAAGGTAAGAAGAGAAGGGAGGAGGGGGGAGAAGAAGGGGGGGATAACCCCAGATCAGGTGCTGCGGCGAGCGAGAGAGCAGGGGGCAGAGTGAGAGAGAGAACGCACAAAGTGTCCCGCAAGTGGGGACGGAGGAGGAGGAGGAGGAGGAGAAGTCCGCTCCGGGCGGCGGGGCTGGGGCCGAGGGGAGGGGGAGGGCAGTTTCTTTTTGTGGTCCTTGCTCTAGCACCACGTTAAAGACGAAGGTGAAAAGGAGGAGGTTTGAAGGACTTCGGTTCTCTCTGGCAAGTACATTGATCAAAGATTGAGAGGGGAATGACAGAGAGAAAATGAGCGGGGAAGTGCTGGCTGCTGCCGCCGCCGCCGCTCGCTCGCTGGACGAGTTGTTGTTGTCACACGGTGCGGAGGGGAGGAGCTCCGGCAACTTGAAATACCCTTTGAAGCAGCAAAAGGCTCACTCACTAGTATTAACCCAAATTATCCAACCAGGAGCCCGGAGCAGGAAAACAGCGAGAGAGGGAGAGAAGTCCCTCTCCCCCTTCCTTCAGGAACCGTTAGATTACATGTTTCATGTTTCACCCCACCAGAGATGAGATGTAATTTTCCCAGCCCTTTTCAACAGTCGCTTGTCAACACAGTTTGTGAAGAAACACGAGCGTCTCCAGCGTTCCCCCAAAGCCGGGCGGGAGCGGGGGAGCCGGGGCGCGGGGCGGGCGCTGGGCACCGCACACCTTGCTGGGGCAGACAAAAGCAGAAACCTCCGGACGGGGCTGTTGCTCTTGCTGCTGTTGTTGCTCTCCCGGGACCACAAACGCTCCTCCCGGCGGGGTGGGAGCTGCGGCCCAGGGTCCCCTTTGTTGCGCGGCAGGCGGCGGCGGCTGCGCGGGGCGCGCACGGGCAGCCCCACGCGGCAGCATCCGCGGAGGGCTTTCCTGCGGCGGCCGCGGATCGGAGGGGACGAGGCACTACGGGTCGGGCCGCCGAGACGCCGCGCCAAGAGGGCTGTGGCGGCACAGAAGTAACTTGCGAGAGGGACAGGCGGGCGGCCCGCGCAGGTCCCGCCGCGCAACAGGTGTCGGCGGCGCGCAGCAGGCGCGCAGCCCCGGCCCGGCCCCTCCGCGCCAGAGCGCGCAAAGTCAGCCGGCGCGCTTGCCCGCGCATGCGCAGTGTGGCGGCGGCAGGCGCGGTACCTGCCGGCCCCGAGCCGGGATGCGGCTGGAGCGCGTTTGGCAGCTGGCGTGCCGGGCTCCGCCGAGAGAGCCCGCGGCTGTCTTCTGCCGGTCTCCAGCGCACTTCGCACTTTGAAAGGGGTAAAGAAATGGCCACTGCTACAGATGGGGGGTCTGCAAAACCAGGGGTCGGTGCGTGCGTAGTTCTTCCTGTTTAAAAAATACCCCCTGTGTATGCTTAATTGCGATGCATGTATGTGTACATAGCCTTTTTTTTTTTTTTTTTTTCTCCTATGATACTATTACATGAGACATGACTCACGGGATGACACATCTGTAAAGTGGATAATCTCAACTGTAGTAATTTGGTGCAGGGGAATTTCCACAGTATCAGACATAAACTGTTCTCATATGATCTGCTTGCTTATTGTACTTTAATTTACGAGAATTCGTGTTCTAGTGACACTTAAGAAACCTTTTGCTAGTGAAAATTAAGCTATCCTGCACTAAAATCTTTAAAATTGCAAATAAAACCATAAAAACACAGAGTATGGGTTTACTTTAAAGTCTTGTATACCTATAATTGTGCAGAACACTTATCTGAGCCATTTTTAGGTGGGTTTTGTTTTTTTTTTTGAGAATGTTTATCTGGAGGAGCTTATACAACTTGAGTTCCAGTGGTGGGATCCCAGTGGTGGGATCTAGTGTTGCATAAAACTTGTAATTTCAAAATGTAAATACACTACCTCTTTCTTTTTTTCACTTGTAGAAAGCCAACTCTGTCCATATTCTCTTTCCCTCACCTGTTCTTTTTGCATGTCACTTTCTCTCACCTTGTGAAGACAGAACAGCTCCATAAGAAGATCAGGACAGAGACAGTGATATGGCCACTTGGAGATCCGGGTGAACTCTGAATTAGGAATAACCACTTCATTTGTTCTCTACTTTTCCTACAATGTGATGAACCCCAGCTCTTCTGTTTTTCTCTTTGCTGTGTGCTCCCACAGATACACAATTCTCATGGTCCAGAGGAAAATGTAGTTTGAAAGGGTTTACTGCCAGGGGTTTGGGTTAACCTTGATGATATCGATGCAACACTGGGATTAGAAACCTAGAAAGAAAGATTTTTGAAAAGGTTTGAGATTCCTCAAAGCTTCTGGCACGGTAAGTGTTTCTAATTATTATGGGGAATGTCACAATTTAATTTAACTCGCACGTATACTGACACACTCACATAAACCAACAAATCCTGAGGCCATTCTTTGCAAAATTCTCTAGATTGCATTTCTCTTACTTGCTGACCCTTTAATGTAATGATATTGTTGGGCGTTTTCTTTTTCTCTCTGAGTTGATATCAGCAAAACTCAAATTACTGTAACTGATATTTGAAAATTCTCCCTGTGTCAAGTGAAGACTTATGGTGCTGAAATCAATAAGACTGTTTAAAATTCAAAGACCTGCAAATCGTTCTGTTTGTCCTTTGATAGGGCCTGGACTGATTAAAATGCGACCAAGAAAGCTTAATTGCTGCACTAATTAAGAAGTCTTTAATTTCTTTCCTGGAATATTGTTTGAAGCAGGGTTTCTGTTCTGCTCCTGTAGCTGTTCAGGGCAGGTATTCTCTCTTTCTCTCTTCTTTTCTCTTTTTACCGTTTCATTAAAATGCATGTTAAAACAATAAGATGTATTTACAGTGATTATAATTTATTGCTCTAAAAAAAGACTGATATGGAGTTCACTATTTTATTAAATTACAATTTTGAGGGCAGCTGTAAAGGGTAAAATGCAATTACAAAATGCATTGTAGCTGTTGCATTTAAAGGAATTTGAATACTTGACTGTCAGGAGATAGGATAGTACACCAGCCCCCTCCCCCATCTTCAGTTATTATTGATAATTAAATATTTAAATTTATTCAGTAAAACACCCCAGAAAAGTATTTATCTCTGAACATGTGTGAAGGAATGGACCGGGGAAGGAGATGCATACAGCAGACTGGCACCTGGTAAGGGTGAATAGTATATTATCATGTTAAGTTCATCCACAAATTTTTTTCCTGCATTTCTTTGGAATTTATTTTCCTGAGAAATACCTTTCTGCCTTGTATCTTGTCTTATCCTTGTTTAGTGACCTATTTTCTTCACTTTTTCTGAAGAGGAGAAACTGGATGATTTCACAAAGCTTTCTGTGTGATCAATAGAGTAATGTTTTAGGTTTAATCATGCTGCATTATAATTCTGGCAAACAACTGCTGAGCAGAGATTCTAAGAAAGGAGCAAGTACTGGCAAAGAGAAGGTAAGTTCTGCTTTGCTTTAATCTCAGGTCTCAAGCAGCAATTTCCCTTTGAAGAGCTATCTGCTATTTAGAGGGAAGACTGAGAAAGAGGGAGGGACCTCATACAGAATCCCCCCTGCATCGCTCAGGAAAATAGACTCATAGAAATGTAAGTGTGTGAAAAGGGATCCCTTTTTGCTTCTCTTCCACCAAGACATTTACTAAACATTGACAAACACCTGAATAAAATTGAGATTGATGCGAAGTCTTGTATCAGTAGTAAGAAACTGGATACTGGTGTGCTGTTTTTCTAATTGTTGTGTTATAGTCAAAGTAGCACAAAACCTTGTCCAATGCAAATACAAACTGGATTCCTTTCAGTGACAGGACAAGTAGATAACATGCTTAATAGATACAAAGGGAGGTTTACCATTCCAAGCACGATGTCACGCTAATTATGTTTACTCTAATTGAAAGCAAGGTTTTGGGAAACCTGAAATTACTCATAGGATATTTTTAATAGCTGAATAATAATAAAGTGCAGCAAACGTTGATCACAAACCTTTTGGTCTTTCAAAAATCTATTGGAAAATTAAATGAAAAGTGGAGTTTGGTACAAACAATGCCCCAGGGCAAAAAAACAACTAACACTAGATTTTCCAGTCCAGCCATAACACAAATCAATTTGAGCACACTTCTATGGCCAGACTGCCAGATTGTTATGACTGCTAATTCACTCAATCAAACAGTACATTAGTACACCGGGCACAAACAGCTTTAACTATAGCATGCATTTCTGAACAGTCCACCATATATCATAAAAAATCCAAAATACATGGCAAGATTGCTTTTACGTTCTGTTTACCACAAATTGTATTTACATATGGTGCCTGCCTTACAAATGAGGAAAAAAAAAAAAAAAACCCACCACCAACAATAAAACCCCAAAACTAGTGGTGGAAGAATGAAAGTGAAGAAACTTCGGGAGCCACTAAAAACAACTTTTAAAGTCCTTAAAAACGACAATCTGGGAGCACTTGCTCCTGCTTTCGCTGGCGTCTAATGTGAAACTCAGCCGGAGAGCTGACAGCAGCGTCTGGCCATCCCCATCACAGAGCTGGATGGGGAATTGCTGCGGGCTTGGCAGCTCGCACACGCCCTGCCTAACCCCAATTCCGGCACTTGAGCGCTAGAGCGTCTTTTGCCGGCTTTACTCCCGCGGGTCAGCTCACTGGCTCGGAGGGTATTCACCGCCTGAGTAGAGGGGCAGGATTTAGCCCCGGGGAATATCCTTCAATTCTTCCCCTTCATCCCCACGAGCAATGGGTGTTATCCCCGGGGATGCTAACTGGTGCTCCGACCAAGGACGCGCTGTACTGGGAGATGCAATACCCGACGGCTCGGGAGCCCTCTCATCCCTTCCCTGCCTCCCTCCTCGCCTGCATCCGACACACAA
Organism: Chamaea fasciata; assembly: GCF_029207755.1. NCBI lineage: Eukaryota > Metazoa > Chordata > Aves > Passeriformes > Sylviidae > Chamaea > Chamaea fasciata. Next base: position 65,095,840 of record NW_027094087.1, read on the forward strand.
ACACGCGCACGCCCCACACACACACACCCACGCACAGGCGCATATATGGAAATTGCAGAAACCAAACGCCAATTAAGCTACTTGCTTATTTACGATTTTTTTTTTTTCCCTTAAGTCGCTATTCTGTCTTCAGAAAAGGCATTTCGAAATCAGTAACTAAAGCAGCGTTTCTGTCGATCTGAGCCTCTCGGTCACGTTGCTGCTACCAGAGCCACATGGTGAAACGGTTCGGGTCGTGTTCCCCTCCCGGACTGGCTCGGGATGGATGGATGGATGGATGGATGGATGGATGGATGGATGGATGGAGCAGTGGCTGGGCACTGCCTGCTGACATTCACCTGACAAGTGACAGCCGAGCAGGAGAACTGCAGCGCAGGGAGGAAATGATAGCCAACTTCCCTGCGTGATTTAAAAGAAAGCCGGGATAGACGGGGGGCCTTCTCTGATGTTTGAGTTAGACTTGGGCTCTCATTAGAGGTTCTCAGTCCAACGTGCTAATTCACCTACCAACAGGTAGGAAGAGTTGCTCGGAGCAATAATTATTAAGTACAAAGCCTTTGCCATTAAGTTGTGTTAAAGCCATGATCTAATCTGAGCTGCCCTTTGCCGTGCCTTCCCCCCTTTACAGAATTAGTTCGCTCAGCCGCTCTATCCCTCTCTCCCAACCCAGACTAATCGGAGCGCTGGCACCGGGGAGCCGGCCCCGGGGTCCGTGCTCCTGGCTCTCCGATGCGGTCTCTGCCGGTGCAGGGGGACCGCTGCTTCTGCTCCGCGCCCGGGAGCTAGCGGGGAGCGGCTGAATCCTCCTCCTTCCGTCCATCCCTCGGCCCCCACCCCCTGGTGCCGCCGCCCGCGGGGCCACGGCAGGGGAGGCGGGCGGCGATCGGCCCCCGCGCCCGGCCGGGCGGAGGGCGGCAGCTCGGCTGCAGCTCCAGCACTAATTGCTTCCCCTAACAATATTAATAACAACGACAAAAAAATGCACGTTGCCGCCTTCTTTTTATATAGGAACTGGCAGCCTGCGAGACTCAGCCTCTTCTTCCTCATGTCACTTAAGTGAATGGAAAACAATTGGGGGGGGGTGGGGGTGGCTGTTGTGTTACCTTTATTATTCCCATATTTCAAAAAAGCAGACAAACATTGTTGATTGTTTTTGGGGGCGGGGCTGAGGAAGGATTTTTAGAAGTCCGAGCCCTTGCTTGAAAAGTTTCAACACAGAGCGGAATTTTATAGAGAGTTATAAACTCTGGGTAAGAGGAGGATGTTATAAATGGAAATGCTGACACAACCTTAACTATAGCGTGTAAACGGCTATGCTATAATATCCATTAAGCAGAAAGAAAAATAAGATGGCTGATCAATAATTTATACAAAGAGTACCAACTGCAGACATAATAACTGTAATGTTTGCAAAGCAATCTCTCGCTCTCCAGGCTTAACAGTAAACTAGCGGGGCCGTTAATTTCCAACTCCTACAGGTAAGAGTACAAACAAATTACTTAAATTTGTATTTTGCTCGATATTTTGCATGCCTCGGTAGGATAAAATACAATTAAATTACGATGCAACTTGGGCTGATTGAGGAGCCTCCCCTTCCCTCCCCCTTTCCTCCTGCCCGCCCGCTTGCTCCTCCGAGGGGACCTTCTTGGGCAAAGTCTGCCCGAGACACTGGAACAGGTCGCTTGGACGGTCGTTGTAAACGGGTCGACTTTTGGGTCACCGTATTTCTTCGGAGAGTTATTCATACACGGAAACAGAATGAAGCCATTTAACTTCAAAAGAAAGTTACAAGGTTTTCCAGTGCCACGAGCTGAAACACAATACCCCCACCGGCCCGATAAGCATCAGCTGTCAGAGGACAATGCACTGGCTTTCCATGCATCAGGCTACCGGGGGAAAAAAAAAATCTGCTTTAGGGAAAACCAGTGCTTCTTCCACTATCATAAACGAGAGTAGGCAAGCAACTGATCTCTTCATTGGCATGGGAGCGTTATCTCCCATTCCTGTCTACTGTATTTAGGTAGCAAAGCAGAGGAACAAAGTCTGAAAGTTCCTAAGTAGACTCCTGTAACGTTCCCAGGTTTGTTGAGTTTTTTTGCATCTCTTGCAACAGTACCAAAGAGATCACTTTGTGAAATAACAAGAGATAAATGTGTCAGTGGAGGACGTTTCTGAAAATTCTCCCCCATGCCAGCCTGGACAAAAAAGCAAAGTTCCGTTGCCAGCCGCACAAAAAGAAGCTCATATTTAACGTGGCGTGCACAGCTCTGTGAAAGCTTTCAGCTGTGCTTCTTTGGGACGTTACAGGTGTTTCGTGTAGTAAAAACAGAGAAGAAAAGCGAGAGACACCTTACTTCTGAGCCCTGAGTTGTGATGCAGGGAGGCTGCTCTGCGGGGTACTTAAAAAAAAAAAAAAAAGGCTGTAATTGCCTGCATTCCTCGTTCTCGCTTACCAGTGACCTCTCCCACTTCAGCTTCAATAAAGTAAAATAACATAAATGACAACAGTCTGTACGGTGCGCACACGGAGTCCTTTATATGGGAGCAAGAGTTGCCCCGCCCCGGTGCCCCGGCTCCCGGTTGGATGCTGTGTGGAATGGAATAGCGCTGCTCGGAGAGACGGAACAGGAGGTGCAGCGCCCACTAGTGTCTGTGGGGGGCGCAGCGCTGCGTCCGCGCCCCTCCGCGCCCCGCGGAGAAACCTCCTCTCGGGGGTAGGAAATGTGCGCCCGACCGGGGAGTGCGGTGGGCACAAAAGAAGGTTTAAGTCCATCTGTGACTAAGTGAGGGTTTGTTTCTTCATTGTCTGAGTGTAAGCTGAGGAAAAGCAGAAATGGAAAAGTTGTCTTTCCCCTGCTGCTCCCCATCTGTCTGAGGAGGTGTGTGAGTGGGGCGAGTGTTTCATAGGCAGCATCTTCACTCTCGGACGGGAATTGGAAGGGCTGCCTGACTGTAAAGCCTTGATGGGAAACATGAACGACACCAGACACATTTCTGAGCTTTGGGTACCGCCCCCCAACACTTGAAAACTACAGCAGATTTGTGAGATATTTCCGTTAGGGCCTGTTCGTTTCTCAGGTGTTTTGGGGGATTTATTTATTTGTTTATGTGCATGAGAGATTTTCTTGGAGATTGTCTGATCTCCTTGATGTGGAGATGAAGATGAGCTTTTCAAGGAAGACAGCAAACAATCCTCTGGATAGAAGATACCAAGTGGATGAGCTCAAAATAAACTTTCACAATGTCAGTGAATGTCCCTTGTATCCCTTACTGTTTGTTGTGAATTGGGCTACTGGTTAATGTTCCTAGTCAGATCCAAGCACTTAAAATTGTGTCCAGTATAATACAATTTCTTGTTCAGGGTTCCCAAAGCTGTAAGAGGCAGTTTTGGATTATATCTCACACACTGGAGCACAAGTAGGTGATGATGAACCTTGACTTGTCTTCTTCTAACTCTTGTCTTTAAAAGCTTTCAGTAAACTCTTAGTTCACATTGTATAAATGTCTCAAGATATTAAGACCTTGTTTAGCAGAGAAGGAAAACTCCAAGTATGTTCTCAAGCACCTTGGGCTCGAGGTCTAAAATCATCTGGTGGATAATGAAAGGCAGTCCAGGATTAACATTTACCCCTTCTCTACCTCTCTTTGACAGTCACACCTTTCCCTTATTTGTGCTGTGCATTCTTCATCAATAATAAGACCCAAAATGTACACCTAAATAATTCTCTATACCAAAAATTTGTTACACAAACCTATTAATATGGAAGGCACTAAATACTAAATTAGTTGAAAATGCAGCAATTTTTGATTTTCTCTATTTTCTCATTTCCAAAAGAAAAAAAAATTCCACCTGTTTTAAAACAGCACAACACTTGGCATGGATATAAAACATTTTTAACAGTTCCTGTGTCTTTATCGTAAGTTAAAGGGGGTATTAGGGCCAAAATAGGTTCCCTTATAATATACATGAATTGATGGTGGATAACGGCAAAAGACTTCTATTAAGACTGTGAATTCACTGTTGTCGGTTCCTCTTCAGTGCTCAGTGATTCACTGCAACTGAAATTTATTAATATGGATACTTGGCTTTAAGCTGATGTATTTGAGTCCTTATACAAAGTAAATTCTTGGAATATTTATCCAATAAAAATACTTACAAAGTTAGCAGTTCCTCAATACATTCATAGCTTTAAGTGCAGCTGCAGTTCTGTAGGCAGAGACTTAACACAGGAAAGGAAGAAGCTGAGTCACAAAAGTGTGAAAAAAAGAAAACTACATTTTATCCTTATACTTTGAAAAGAAAAGGAAATTTTTACAGAAAAGCAGTGAATACATTTGAGTAAGAAACAAGTTTAAGAAAATCATAAACATCTAAAAGGAGGTGAATTACAATAATTAAATTTTATCCACACAAAATACTTTTTAAGCAAAATTATATGCTAGCAAGTTAGTTTTATTAAAATTTGTTCTTCTAAATATGTGAATATAAACTTAAGATGTAAATTTCAAAACAAGAAAAATGAGCTACCACCATCTAAATTGTTTTAATCTAGTCGGTTAGAAGGAGTTCTAATTGTTGTGCCTTTGCTTAATTACACCCTTCTATCTGACGATCAGTCTCAGGCAGTTGAGGATTGTTCTGTTTTCACACGTGAAGAGGAACAGGGCAACTTAGATCCACAACAAAACTCATGTTCCATACTCATCCTGCCAGTTGTCTCACGACTTAGGAGATGCCAAAATCCCTTAGTACATAAGCTCACAATGGCACAATTCACCAAGTGTGTAGGTTTCCATTTTCGGCCATACTGATGGCGGCACAAATCTCAGAGCTGCTGTGTAGGAGATGAACTGTACTTGAATCATCCAGACTGAACAATATGCTAGGCCTCTAGGCCGTGGCACTGAGGCCTGTCTAGGTTGTGGCGCAGACAGAAATTAGTGCCAAGAGTGTGTTGTATTTAGAATTTTCACTTAAGGGGTTGCAAGGGTCAAAGGGTTTCATAGTAGTTAACAAGTATAGTAATTGGTGTGGACATAGTAGCTACCTTAAACAGTTTATAAAACAATAGGTGTTTGCATTCTTTCCTGTGCCAGGTACCAATGAGAATGTATCTAAAAGTGTAAACAATATAGAGTGTATAAAACCTGTCATCTTACACAGAATAAAGGAGAAACGTAGTAGTAATCATATTGATCAGACCTGCATTTGCTCTGCCGACTCCTTTTATTATTTCAGAGTATCCCCTGCAACTTCGCTGCTGGGTTTTTCTGAAGAGAGAATCCATGCCTAAACAAAAGCAGTCCTGGCTTGGGTTCACTACATTTGCACAAGTGGACCTTCAAGGAAGGTTAAGCTGAAATGAGGCTGTGTGCTTCTGCATCCATATTTGAATTCTGTGGTACGGCTAATAACTAGTTGAGCAGGTCATTTCCAGGGTGGGAAACCAGTTTTCACACAGCCAGCTTCTATTGTTCCCACAGAACAGGAGAACTAAGCCAGGTTTCCTACATGGCAGCAATGAACGTGAAGAATCAAATATGAAGTCTGCAATAATTTTGGTTTCACTGGTTCTTTCTTGGAAAATTTAGGCCAGTTGACAAATACACTACTACCAGGAGGAAGACTTCTAAGCTGGCTCTCTTACTTCTCAAGGAAAATGTGTCATCTTGCTGAGAAAGGATTTTAAGGGGTGAATTCAACCACACCAGTGTCTTCACTGTCAGTATCATGGAGTACCCCTTGTTGAAAATGAAGGCCTTATATTCTCCACTGGTAAAGTTGTCCTCTTTTGAAAGTGGGACTTATAAGTAGTTTAGATACTTCTGAAATGTTCTTCTGTGGCTTTTACTTTCTGTTGTAATCTGTACTATCTACAACCATATTCAAAACAAACATTTTCTTAACAGCTCTGAGTTTTATTTTTTCCTATCAAGCTGAAACAATTACAAGAAAAAGAATGCATATAGAAGTATCTATAATTGAGAAAGTGTTTTCTTGACTGTTTTGTTTCCTACTGACATAAACTTAGAATTCAGCATACAGTTTACAAGTAAGAGCTGATAGCCGAATACTTTTAAATACAGTGATAGTTAATGGCTGCAGTAAACACAGTTTTGGAAGCTAGGTTTATGCTAGCAAATTAAACTTGCCTGGGAATGTTCCTATGCAATAAAGCCAACTAGCACATATGCCTGTTTGTAAACTTCTGTTCAAAACAGGGTGGTAATAGCAGCCTTCCAGCTGGGAAGGGTCTCGGATGTGCAGCCTCCCTCTCCTTCAAACTGCACCCAGGAATTGGGGTTTCGGATGCTGAAGTGCACCAAGGGCAATTCAAAGTTTTACAGTGTAGACCATACGTTCCATGGAACATTCCTGGCACTAGTGCAAATGTAGCTTGAACTGTTTTGTATTACAGTAACTGTCTTAAAACCTATATTCACACTGGGCATTTTTATAGGTACAAGCTCTTGATCTTGCAATCTTTACATGGGCAACATTCCTATTGACTTCTAGAAATGAAATCTTAAAAAAAAAAAGTTTCCTTCATTAGTAAGGAATCCAGCTTTGGCTTATAATTAGAGAAGAAAAAGGAAGTAAAATTATAACACAGGAGGAGCTTGCTAAAATGCTCCCTAAAAGAGTTTTCCAATGGCATTAAAGTATTACGCACAAATACAGGTCTTGCTTAATTAATTTAGCAGCCTAGACTAGAGATTCAGGTTTTTGTGTTCTCATGCTTTTGTGCTGGGTATTTGAAGCTGAAAATGTAAACATGAATGCATTTTCTGTAAGAGCTTCTACAAAAATGTTAGGGAAGTCAGGGCGCATTCCTTGCTGGGTTTTGTGTTAGATTCTTTACACTAACTTCAGTCCCAGAAACCAGCCTGGGAAGTTAGAGTCTTCTTGCAACAGGTTGCCTCCTGTTAAATTTATAAGGCTATTTGTAAGTTTTATTGATAGGAACATCATTAAAAAGCATTATGCAAAGGGACTAATTCATTTATTTGTGTGTTTTTACCCCAGTTAATGGGAACTAACACAGTGTTTGCCTGTTTGGGAGTCACATAAATGCAATGTCTTACACTTCTTTTTACAGCTGTAGCTTGTTTTAAATAGTCAGACATATATAAAATGACCGAGGAAAGATTATTCTTTAGAATTTTCACTTTGCCATTTACAAATCAATGATGTTTGCATCTGTCTTAACACATTTGTGAAGTGGCCTGTAAAGGAAGAAAGTGTTACAGATTGAGCTGGAAAACAGTCTTGAGAAGAAAAGTATCACTAGTTTTATTCAGAACCAGCAGATACTGTGAATTATATACTTGACACTTCATAAATAGTAGCACACCAAAAAAATCAGGAAGAAAATTACTTTTTGATTCAGTCTTGAAGTCAATTGTTATTTTTCCCAAATAAAAAATTCAGGATCAGTTTTGATAATCTAACCCTACAAAGGAGAATAAAATCTTACTTTCTTCCACTTGAACAGCTTTCAGATAGCAATTACTAATTGGAGGTCTGTTAGAAAGATTTATTTGGGAAATGGTTGACTTTCTTTCTACAGCTTGTTTTCCCACAGACGATGTTTTGAGTACTCATCTCAGAAACATTTTTAATGACAAATCCCTTAATTACTGATGGAAAGAGAAAGCCCCTAAACTTATGCTCTTTAATTTGTCTCAACTTATATTGACCTCTCATGTAAATTCCAGCAATCTTCAGTTCATCACCTCGCTTCTTGGGGGAGACTATAATAATGCAGAAAGAAACATTATTTCTTACTGCTGAGTAGCAGTACAAAATTTGGTTAATTAAAAAGCCTAGGCAAGCAAGGTCCTTGTGTTTGTGAGAAGTCTGAGCTATCTTTAAGGCTCAGTTATTTCTCTGATAACCAGCGATTATCTTTTCTGCAGAAGCAATTCCAATAAGACAAAGGTGCCCTCTGTAGGGGACAGGCTGTAAATGATGGTGGGGAGCTGGAGTTAAATATTTGCAGAATGTGACAGAAGAGAGTAACTTCCTAGCAGTCTGGCTCTCTGAGAGGCACTACAGATTAAATATTATGTACAAATGAAACAGTGCAAAAAATAACAAAATCTCCACACTTTAAAATAAAGCAGGAAACAATATTCTCAACTGCTCATAACAACTAGGTTTTGCAATAAGCTGCCCCAAATCTAAATGTGTAGCACAGTGAAAACTGCACTGCAAGAATCTCCTGAATAAAAGGAAATATGAATTTCCGTCAAAAGAGCTTTACAGAAATAATAGAATTCCAAAAGCAACAGGTTTGAAAGGTCTCTCTAGCATATACTAAAAAGTTTACCACAAAGCAGATTCATTAACCATCACAGGCGGCTCGCTAAGGAATTGCCTTTGTTAGCATGCCCACAGACACACGTTAACTGGTGTGCAGAATCTCTAGTGGCTACTTGAAATTATTTTGGGAATTCTTCCCTCAATTTATAATGGCAGCTAATGCCAGCCCAGAGAGAGTCAGGGAATTCAACACTAGCTGTAGTTCATGGCTCATTATTAATTTTTTTAGGCCTCATTTTTATAATCCATGAAGATGACCTGCAGTTGTTGTTATCTTGATTTTCTCTGTCTCCTTTTCTTTTTATATTATTTTTAACTTATATATTCCCATACTGCTGGAGTAACAATCACATTGCATACAGTATCTACCCTGTACTACTATGTAATGAACTGCAGCAAGGAATGGGCAAACCCCTCAGAAATATGATTGATCCTCCGTCTTGCTTTACTGGACAGTCAGAGTAGCAGAATGTAGTTCTAGTAGTTAATGTGCATTATCTGTTGGTTACTACAAAGTACTTGACTTGGGAATAGCTTAGCAAATGAAGATCAGTGTTGTAAATGTGCAGTGTATTTTACTATAGACTCTAAATATACAGCCTGCTTCTAAACATGACTGTAAAAAGAAGGGTGGGCTTTGGTCACCTGTAGAAAAGTTAAGGATAATAAATTTTAAAGGCTATGGATTGGCAAAGGCATTTGAGGTGTTTTTTTTTCTGGCCTAGATCATCAGTAAGGGTCTGTTTTCCTAGTTCACAGGAGCTAGGAAAACAGGATTGAAGGAAAGGGAGAATGTAAACCTATGACATTGCCTTTCCTAAACACAGGTTCTGGTCAAAGAAAACTTGTTCCTTTCTTTACCCCCTGTAGGAAATTCTTGTATGAGAGATGTATCCCATATCTGAACCATGTAAACATCAGATTAAGGCTGTCTTTTGTTTTAACTATTATCTAAATCAGTAAGGTCTTTTCCTTCAATCCGTCACATAGCGTTGAACCTCCCAGTCTCATTTAAGAGGAGTAATTTCACTATGCTACGTTTTGATCTTCAGGGCATGCCTCCAAGTCTATTTACATAAATAAATGTACAGGGAATGACTGAGATTATGGAGCTTTGTGAGCTTTTGATATGCCCTCTTCACATCCTGTTGCTTACCTTGTGAATCAGATCTGACACTTAGCAGGGTATTCACTTTACCTTCTCTCGCGGCCAAAATTAATGCAACATAGAGGACAAAAGTGGGGATCCTAACTCAATGGGGAATGCTTGTAGATGCTGCCATTCTCTGTGAATGTCCTTCACAGGTCAAATGACATTCTTTTCCCCTGACATAAAGAACATTTATGCTGTAAAATCCCTGGAGTAAACACTGCCTTACTCTGCTTAATTGTTGCATCTTTAATGGAAGTCCATGGTCATATTTGAATACCTATTCTGAAGTTTGAAAGTTACGTCAGGGTAAGTCTCTTAAAAGTCTTTCTTGGCACTATCCAACCCTTTAACTAAACATAGGACAAATATCCAAGGGTATATTTTCCTTTTACTAGACATCTTGCCTGTGTCTAAACGTGCAAGCTGGAACCTTCTAGTTTATTTTATTGAACCTTCCTGCTCCTTTTATAAGATTGTATTTGTAGTTGCAAAGATATTGTTGTATCTTTTGGGAGATGTGTAATAGATATGAAAAGCAATGCTTTGCAAGCATTATATTCTTTGGAGGTTTTTTCCTGTAAGTTTTCTTCTTTTAGATTTTTATTTACTACTAGAGGCTGCCAGTTATTCTACTGCTTCCAGACAGTGCTCACACAACCTATCTTTAGATGGTTTATGTGTCAGAAGTAGGAGCCTGGTCTCCTTATACAGTCAGTGAAGAGAAGTATGCATATTTGTGCAGAGATTTGGAACACCTAAACTATAACTTCTAAGTTGATATTGTGAAAAAGACCTAGGTGATCTGAGACAGGCCTCTATCACAAATGGACTGTGAATATGTCAAGTTCTTCTTTCACTTAAGGTACCCAATCTATTTTAGTATTGAATCTTCTTAATTTCCTCACTCACCATTTCCCTTGTATCCACTTTTGCTCTTTATTGTGTCATCTTTTACTTGATGTGATCTAGGTAACATTTTAAATACTTCCTCAATGGCCATTTTTTTTTCCATTTTTAAACAGTCATAATCAACTTTGACTTGGAAACATTATGGTAAGTCTAGCTAAACACAAATTTTCTGATTTTCTGATGTCTTTTTCATATTTTTTTTTCTTTTTTTTTTTTCCCTTTCTTTTTTTTTCTTTCTTCCCATTAGCCAAATTCAGCTTATTACCCATTCCTGTAATTGTTTGGACCCTTTTCTTTCTTTTGCAGGTCATACAAACTGTAAAAGTAGAGTGAGTGTGTAAAGTCTGAAATATCTGGGTTTTTTTAATAATTCATTTGTATAGTTTTATTATTTTTACTCAAATGTCCACAGCTTTGATACCTCCACCCCCAGTACTTTTCCTGAATGGCTGCAAAGTGTGTTTGGGCTCTTTTGTCTGGCATTATACTCCTTGGCCCCAGTCCTGAAAAATTTATACACTAGAGTAATTCTATGCATGAGAGCAGGCAGGCCCACTGACTGTTGATGCATAACATTATTCTGGAGAGCATGCATTTTCAGGGTTTGGATAATTGATTTGATTTTACTGGTCAATCATTGCAGACTATTTGTAATGGAATTTTTACCCAATTCTAGAATAATTTTTTTTTATTCTCTGTAGGCTGCCACAAGTTTTGTACAGCCACATGGACTTGGACATTGATTAGGTGGTCTTAATTATTAAATCTACTCTTTGTTTCCTATTCATGATGATGATGCCCACAAACATATTAAAATCTACATGATCTGAATATATTGCAGTTTTTCACATATACACAGAGTTGGGTTTTTAATTTTTTTTTTCTGCAGTTGAGTAAATAAACAGTAGCTGATTCTCATAGCCTGCTCCCATCCCATAACACATTCCCACGATAAAAAATGAGCCATCAGGTCAAACCTTAGAGGCTTTTATAGAAACATCCATAACTAACTATATAAATGTGTCTGTGATATATTTATTTATTTATTTAAAGGAATTTCAACTTTTTTTTAAAATTTACTACGTGCTTCTAATGCCTTCTGATTGCATCACTACTGGAATGCCTTCATTCTTGACTAGCTACAGAAGATAAAGAGTATGTAGGCCAACAAGTGTTACAGAGCAATTACTATACAATTATTTCTCTGTCTCTGTGTCCATCCTTTCATTACTGAAGTCCCTACTGGTAGCCAAACCTCTTTCTTGATCCTTTTTCTAATTTAAACAAAGCACATCAAAGTGTACCAGGGCCTGAACTCCTAGCTGCTATGAACATCCAAGCTCCTCCTGAGTAAACCAAATAATATCACTTTTTGCCAGCTAAGAAATTGGTCAAATAGGTATGAAAGCCAAGTGACTACTCTCTGTCTGATGTTCAACACTGACTTCTACTTCTTTTCCTTTTGCATTTGTTAAATACCATGCATCTGCTTCATAGCTGCAGTAGAGTGTGCCTTCTTAATCTTTAAACCTAAATACTCTTTTAGGCCTCTGTTTTTACTCTTTGAAGGATGTCCTGTCAATCTCATCCTTATGCAGACATCAGTAATATATATTATTCCCTTTGGAATCTTTCTCCAGTGTAGTTAATTTCCTCCCAAAGGTTCAACAGTTTGAGAGTAACCAGTATACTTATCCAGACAAAATAGGGACAAAATGCGAATGAAACTGTAGGTGGTGAAGGCTACTTAGTGTAGGATTTCTTGAGCAGTTTGAGCTACCTCTGAGATTTCTATCAACATAGTTTTTCTCAGATATTTAAGATTTGCACACATTACAATAATCTGCTGATCTAAAAGATGCATATGCACTGCCCCTTGTGGAACCTAAAAAAAAAAAAAGATTTTTTTTTTTCTCAAATTTACATTCAACTTCAGTTGCAGTGTCACAGAGTGACTAAACTCTGGTGCCTAGCACATTTGTCCATAAATTTGTTTATAACTATGTAAATATGCTTATATTCAAGCAATATAATGCTAGAACTGTTTCAGATTCACAAGTATTGTTTCAGAGAATTCTTAGCACTCTATTTTGAGCTGTAGCCACCAACCTTTTGTAGTGGTATTGAGCATACACAGAAATCATTGAAGTCAAAGTGGTGAATATTTGGTGATAGAAAATAGTAATTCAATTTCAGCTTACATAGATGTGGTCTTGGATATTGATTTATTAGATACAAAAAAATGGATCTGAACAGGTTCTTATCTACCTTTTTGATGCATTTATCAAAAAGCAATAGAAATTCTATAGTTAGTGAACTTTTATTTTGTAATGCAATTACATAATTGTGTAATGCCATTTAGATACTTCTGTCAGGGTTTGAGTTTGAAGTTATAAGAATTAAATAGAACTATATTTTTTATAACTCTGTTGAGATTAAGAAAAGTCTTCTCCTTGTGATGAATTGGTAGTGTTTGCTAACTGGGTCAGGGCTTTCATGCTTCTGGTCCTTCCCTTCATATTTCTAGAGTCAGAGTAATCCAATATTACATTTAATCAGAATTACCTCGTTCATTAGGGTTTTCTCTTTCTCTCATATTTTTGCGTACCAGCATGTAACCTTTAGTCATAAGAGTTAGAAGGAGATTTTTTTTGGTTTAGCTGGCTTTTTTTTAATTCAAACTCTTTTTTACTAGGTTTTTGTTTGGTTGGGTTTTTTTGTTTTTAGTGGGGGGGGGGGGAGGAGGGGATTTTTTTTGTGGATAGTATTGACCTTTTTAGGAAGTACTGTTGACTCATCCTGAGGACAAAGAGTACAGTTTAAGGGAAAAGTAGTTGACCTAATCTTCTATTTATCAAACAGAATTCATCTGCTTTTGTAAGTTGTGTATACTTACTGATGTGTTGTACCACACTGGAAATTATTTTTGCTATGAAGACCAGCACAAGTTGTCTCCAGTTGTTAAGTCAGTGAGGTCACTGTTTCACAACATCCTACCCAGTTTCCTTATTTCTATTATTTAGAAAGGCTTTTCCTTTCTGCCTTCACAGATTTCATTAAGCACATTTATCAGTTTCATCAGGGAAGAGAGTCAAATACTTCTAGTTTTTCTGCTGTGAGTTTAAATCCTGCCTCTCTGTTATTTGTTGGCTTCTTGTTTGTAATGTGTCCTGAAATCCTGATGGAATTAGTTTCTGGTTTTCAGATATTATATATAAAACTGTGTTTGAAATAAGGAGATATTATTAATTATTGCCTTTAAAGAATCCCTCCATTCCTGAAGGAATTTTCCTTCTTTTCGTTTTGTTGTCTCATTTTAAACATTGCTTGGTTAAAAATACTAAATGGTTTCACAGTTTATTGTACCACGTCTTGTATTTCTTAGCTCTTCAGTTGTTGTTTACTCATTTAGGCACCACATTTCCATATTTGCTGTGAGTATACTAAAACCCAGTTGTGACAGATGAACTGAATCACACTGAGTCTGTGCCCCTCCCTTCTTTCCTTCATTTGAGTTTGCCTAGTATGATACACTAGTGTCAGTCTATTCTTAGGGCCACGTTGGAATTCCTTATACTACACTTTTGTTTTCAGCTTTGCACCGTTGATCTTTGTCACTTCCTAATCAGAGGGTATCCTTTTTTGTTTTATTTTTAGTTTGGCAGAGCACTGGTTGTGGTCACCACTGACCCCTGCTGCCTGGCATGCTGGTGCATCATAGCCACACATGACCTGTCTTCAGACAGTGCAGTGTGGTGGAATTTTTCTTTCTGTCTCTGAAAAATTTGCTTCTTCTTTTCCTGTGCAAATTTGAAGAACAGTGTGTCAGACAGCAAGTCATCATTTTGGTTGATGATTCCTCATCTCAGTTTTCCACTCACACTGTCTTTTCCATGTTTGTTGCTTTGTTACTCAATACCCATTCATCCTAAAGAAACGAACTGTATTCTGGTATTCTGTCAGTAACAGCTTGGAAGCAGCTGCAAAGTCATCTTTGCCTTCAGTGCGCTCTTCCTTTACTGGAACATTACACTATTCAACAGAAATTTGTTTGGCATTATGGTTTGGAATCTGATGTGTGTGGCACGCTGGTCTAAATGTTTTCAAATGCTTGGTGGGGTTTTTGCTGCCTGTTGTAATAAATACTACTCTTCTTGTTTACTTTTCATCCCTGCTCTGTTCACTGGTGAAATGTTTATTCTTTTGTTCCAGTTACTCTACGTGGCTACTGTAAAATGCACTTCCTGTAGTTACTCTTGCTGTCCAGACTACTGGAATACAGTGGTTTATGTCTAGTCTGCTTAACTTCAGTCCCACCTAGAAGATACTGGCCACATCCTCACTAAACAGCATTTGATCATGGGTCTCCTCTGAGCTTCGTGTACTTTCTCCTGCAGACCTAAGATAGAATTTTTACTTTTTAGGGATGTATTTCAGTTAAAAAAAGCCTTAAGTAATGTGAGAACCGTGCTGCAATTCATGCATTATCTGAAGTTTTGTTGGATGTCCTAAAGCACAGCATGGAAGTATGCGGCAGTATTTGAGAGTGCAAAGCTCTTTAGGAGAATGACAGAAGACATCAAAACAGATGCAGACTAATGTCAGGTACCTCTTGGAATCACTACTGCTGCAATATTACCCAGAACTACACTGATATTTTTGTTTTGGTGGGAAATAGTCAACAGGCAAACAGGCAAATACTCACCCAGCTGCCTGATTATTGCAACAATTCACTGGTATGGAGATGGGGAAAAATAGCAAGAATGGGAATGATAAAACTCATGGGTCAAGATAAAGGCAGGGGCAATTTAACAATTATAGTCATTGGAAAAACAGAATTATCTGGAAACATTAACTCATTTTATTGCTAATTAGAATTAAAAGAAAAGGAATAAACTAAAAATAAAATTAATTTCAATAATGGGAAACAACAAGATAAACATTACACAATACCTTTCCTATCCCCATTCCCAACCTCAACTTCACTTCTCAAGAAACAAGGCAGGGGATGATCAGTACATAAGTGTTACTCTCTGCTAGTCCTGCCTCCTCACACTTTCCCCTGTGCTGGCAAGGGCTCTTCAGAGGCTGTGATTCCTTTAAGAACACCCATCTGAATGGAACACTCTTCCACAGGCTGCAGTGGAAATATTTACTCCAGCACCTCTACCTTTGACCTTGGTGTTTTCCTGATGTTTCTCACTCCTTTTTTCCTCTCTCTCTGTCTAGTGTTTTCTGCTCTTTTTGATAAATGATTTCATGATATGCTACCAAATTAGCTGTTGGGCTCAGCTTTGACAAATTTGACATAGAGATCATGGGAGATTCCCAGTTTTCTAGAGCACAGATTATCCAAAAAGGATGCTCCACAAGACCTAAAATGTCATTATATATTTGTCCTTAAGCAATGGAATTAAACCCAACTTCCATGTAAATAGAGGGAGGCCTTTGAAGATCTCACGAAACAAAATTTGCACATTTTTCTTATGTAATTTTAAAATTATAAGCATAATTAGTTGAGTAGCAGATGACTGCTGAGAAAGTAAAATCTCTGCATGTTTTACGTTTTTTTTCTGGAATTGCAGACAATCACATTTCTGATATACAGCCACTTTAATCACCCAGAAAGCAATACGTAGTCATATTAGGACATTACTTGAGCATATACTTGCCAAAACTATTGCTGAATATTCCAGAAATTGTCTATATACTATGACCTTTTCTCATTTCTTTTTATGGTATAACAGATGTTCAGTGATATCTGGCCTCCAAGATAAACTGCGGCTCTCAGTCTCCAATTTCCATTATCTGTTCTCAACAGAACCATGGGAGCATAGAGAACATCCTCTTCAGGAAACCTTGGGAAGAAAGGTTTTCTCTGTCTGCTCCATGCCCCAGTTTTGAACTTCTAATTACAGCAAGCTCAATGTCCACATTTTCTAGAATCAAAACTGAAAGTATAATCCAGTCTCCAGGTTAGGACACCTAAGTGAAGACATCAATAAGTGAAGTGCAATATGCCATCTAAGGCGTCTGCATGGCACATAAAGCATTTGACTGTGTCACTCCAAGGAGTCAGAAGGATAATGGGATATCGTGTTGGAGAGGAACTAACCCCTTATACCCATCTTTCCCCAGCCAAATCCTGCTCTCTATCTCTGCTGGCCATAAAGGGAGTTTAGCTGCCTGGTACATAATATTATTGTTAAGTTTACAGATCTATGACCTACTAGTGTATTTAGGACACTTCCTTGTACACAACATAGGATCTGTGAGAAACTCATAACATCCCTGTGCAGAATAACAAAATAGTTTGGGTTGGAAGGAACCTGAAAAATAATCTGGTTCCAATCCCCCTGCCATAGGCAGGGACACCTTCCACTACACCAGGCTGCTCAGAGCCACACTTAACCTGGCCTTAGAAAGGCCAGGAGAGCTAAACTACAGCGTTTAGCATTACACTATCCACTGGCATTCAAACCACTGTTCTCTCCTCTTGTCTGTACAGTTACCTACAGAGAGATGCCTATTTTTAAGTGTCTTCTTTTCAGACTACATCCTACCACTGAAGAAAGGAAGAGATGGTAGAAAACCTTTCAAAATGGCTTTCAAGTGTTATTTCCACACCATTTCCAAAGTTTCAAGTCAGCAGGTCAGCCACCAGTCCCAGATGTCTCTGTTGATTCGTTAATGGCAGTAACAACAGTAATTGCTACTCAGAACTATGAATAGGTTTTTGCTGAAGAAATTCTATAGCTTCCTCACATTAATATGGGAGTTAACATGAAAAATTTACAATGTTTAGCTCAAACCTGCTGACTTTTTACCTTTATTATTATAATTTTATGTAGTAACAAGCACCCTATAGTGTATGAAGAGTTTAAACGTTTTCTCACAGAGCAAATTTTAGAGTATAATTGATTCTAAAGAAACAAACAATCTGGAAGTATATATAATACAGCTTTTAAGCACTTGATTGTATAAAAAAATCCATTTCACATTATATGACCTCATTTTGAAACCCAATAGCTAAAGAAAGTACGTTATGAATTTCCAATACAAGAGAAATTGTAGTTTACGATCCATAATGTGTGAGATGTGTACTTGCATTTTTACTATAGTGTTGTATATTTGTATAATTTTAAATACAAAGGCCTTATGATTGCTTTGGTTTCGTATTTTAGTGACTAGAATTGCATAACCTTTACAACTGTAAATTAGATAGTCTCCTGCCTCTGATGCAGGTTAATATTTAACTACTTTGTGCTGGGCTTAAGCACAGGAGAAATTTTACATTTTTTACTTTGCTTTTACACTCTGAAGAAAAAAAAAGCAGAAATTTATGCCTTTTTGCATTTTATTTAGACAAACATGAAGAATGAAAATGTTCTAGAAAGAAATTTGCATTCGTCCACTTATGTACATTGATTCTCTAAACTTTGAATTGTTACAGATTTCCTTAGAAAGTCCTTTTCACCCCCCAGTTCTCCACTTTCCCTCTGTTTTCTCTTACCTTCTTGTTTTTGTCTTGTCAAAATCATATTGCCTGTCCTATATCCTTTTTTTCTTTTTGGAGATGGGACATTCTATATTATACCTGCAAACACAACTGTTCCATCCTAGTCTTTAGTTTCTTACTGTTCCACCAGATCAGTGGGACTTTTCTACCCTGACAGATGGCCAAGTATTTTATGCAGGTTCAGCAAGTGCAACATATCCTAAATGAACACCTTTAGGATGATGTTGCAGTTTCCATCTTCTTGGACTTGGATGCAGCTACTCAGGAACAACTGCAAATCTTTATATCCCAGTCCAGTCTTAGTAAAGCAAAAGCAGAAGGCAGCAAAATAAAGACATGCACCCAGGAAAAATTGTCAAGCATGCTGACAGGGTACAATGGCTGGATTTATAGTGTTCTTCTCATGTGGCTCTGAGATAGGCTGATTGGGTACAAGTGTACTCTCTGTTTTACATAAACTTTGTGGCAGGGTTAGGGGCATAAGGTTGGGCCCACATAAGTCATGGGTGCAGAAAAGCCACCCCAGCATGCGCTTGCCAGCAGTGTAAAGAGGGTGTGACATACTCAACTAATCTGATGTCTCCCCTTTCGGGGGCTTGTGGCTGGTGTTAGGGGGCCAGTACAGCAAGAGAAATGTCCAGGATGGCAGAGCACAAGGTCAGGTGGGATCTGGAGGCAACTGCAGCTTTGAGCCGAGCACACACCACCTTAGGGATACTCTAAGCCTGCCGTGGGGATGTGTGGGGCCAGGTCACAGCACACACTGGCTTCAGTCTTCTCCCTCCTAGGGTCAAATAAAGATAAAACTAAGAAATCTAGTGAAAAAAAAAGGGTGGGAATAGAAAGTTAATAGGGCTAGAGGATATGAAACTAATTGGAAGAGGGAGTTATTTGTTCCATTTGAACTACCTTGATCAAAGAAGAATTCATGTGAGTTTGGGGTAAGGTTTATAGCAGGGTTGTTTTTTTCTTCTTTTCTTTTTTCTTTTGCAAAACCTCCTTTGCTTATCTGAAGTATTAACTTTCCATTTCCGCTGCTGAAGCAGATGTTTTGCTTGTCGCAGACATTAAGGCACTCTTAATGTGCAGTTACTGAACTCTTTTCTGAAAGAGCATTTTAAATTTGACAATGTTTCTTACATTTTTAAAGCAGTGACCTCATTTTGAAAAGATTTTTTTCCAATACGTATGTCACCACTGGAAAAATACTAATCTGCAAAACTTAGTATAAAATGTCTCCATTTATTAAACATCTACTGTACAGATTTCAGCTGTCACAAAATCCAACCGTGCATTCCCGTGAGTCCTGGCATTCTGAAAAGGGTTTGTTTCAAGCAGGAAATATATTTTATTGTGATTTCACTAAAATAAATATTTAAACAAATTCTAGCAGTTAAAAATGTCTTCGCAAATCATGCCCTTAATGACTAGAAAGTATTACTATACCAACAGAAAGATTAACTCGGTATAAGACTCATTCTCCTTACATGCAGACCTATCACCTCTTAGATACTATAGTGACCACTTCTAACATTAGTGTTTCTTAAGGAAACTGTTATCTAAAAATAGCAGAATGAAAGATGAATATTGAAACACAATTAGAGAGCTGAATCCCTTATTATTCTACCATTCATCTTCATTTAATTTGTAAATGCATACATTTGATTCATCTTATATTTTTGCTTTCTCAAGTTTAATCTGCCACTATACTTTGATCTTTTAAATGATCTTTTTGTGGCAGTTCATGAAAAGTTACAAGGAAAAAAATCCCTGTGTTTTCCAAAGGGACAACAAATGCAATACATTTTAAAAAATGTTCATAAGTTAATCAGAGCCATTCTTAATGATGATATCTATTACAAAACACAAAGGAGATTGGAAAGTCAAAACAGAGGAGAATTGGGTGTTATAACATGGCAATCACTGTATCTAGACAGTATATTTTTAAGATAAGCATATCAAGGAGTTGTTTGCATTCTTCAGTTGCTGATGCCATCTTCCAGTCTGCCTGTTCAAGGGTTTGTTTTGTTTGTTTGTTCTCTCCTCTTTTCTTCCCATCACACAAGCTGGAGTTCATTTGAATCTTTCTTTCTGTGAGATGCTTCAAAATGCTATGCTCCTCTAATTTACACAATAATGAGGTTGCCCTGTCTCTGACCTTGGAGAACTAGCTTGGACTTCCTATATATTTTCGGAGGAGATCTCTGCCTCTGATTAGAGCTAATGGGTGCTGAAAAACTGTGTTTAAGAGTTGTTTTAAGTCAGCTCCTTGGGAAATGTGGCCTTCAGTTCCCAGAGACTGCAGCTATTTTGTGGAAAAAGGAACCAGAGAAAGAAGAAAGGGGTATGTGAGGTGTGTGTTAGTGAACACTCGATAGTTAATAGAGAGTCAAGTTTATGCATTAAACAATGATTCGTCTTCTTGTCTTGTCTAATGAATACAGCACACATTCCCCATAATTATAGCACTTACTTTTTCCTGTCCAAACATTCTGAAGCAGCTGAAGACTCAAGCAATATTCAGTCTGGAAACCCTGTACCAGAGGGTGAGTGTATGGCTTTAGTCAAAGAGCTAATCCTTCCGTGCAGTCCTCCAATTATTTTTCTTCACAAATAAGTATCGCTACTTTATTTTATCCGGAATGAATTCTATTCAATGAGCACTCATCAAATTCCAATCTTAATTAGACTCTAACAAAGGCAAACAAACAAATCACTGTGCTTGGATAAAGTCATGTGGGCTGGAGCGTGTGAAAAGAAGAGGTTATACATTTAAATTGTTTTACTTTCTTAACCACTATAGGTGCTACAAAGCAACAGATGTAATTTATTATGGCCTTTGATGGTCAAACAGACTGGGTTGAATTATGACCACAACATTACAGGCAATTCTGTACCACTGCTATCTTTGTGGGTATCTAAAGCTGTTTTCTCATTTTGCTTTTTTCTCCCCTCTTTTTATTTGTAGATAGAGTTATATTTTGTCTCAGCTATCAGATGACAGCCACTGTGTAAAAATACTTGAGCTCCCTTACATGGTTTGTATCATCACCAGCAAGCCTTGATAAAAATGCAGCCTTATTATCTGTGTAGTTTATTCTCTCCATATATTTCAGAATATATGTCCTAATTTGATATTCCAATATATGTAATCAGTCAGCACTTTCATGTTTTTTGACAGAAACACAGGCAGCATACCAGGCAATTAGTCTGAAGAATGATTCCAAAACCCAATCTTACTTCTATCCTTACCCCTTACATGCTTTGCTGATATGGGATGTTTGTAATTTATTTCACTGTGAACTCTTTTTTGCTTCTTTTTTCTTTTAATTTTTGAACAAAAGGGTCATCCCCTTCTGGGTCATACCTGTTGTTTACTCCTTGGCTACTGCCTTTAAAGAAACTCAGTTTTGGAAATAAAAAGCTGCTTGGGTTTGGGATGGGGTTTTTTGTGGTGTTTTTTTGGGGGGGGTTGGGATTTTTGGGGGGGGGGGGTTTGTTTTGTTTTGTTTGTTTGTTGTTTCTTTTTTTGCTTATTTGTTTGGTTTTTTGAGGGTTTTTTTGAGACAGCCTATATTTAGTATTAAGAACCTTATTAATTATTAGCCACATAGGGCAAGGGTTTAGAAATGCTAATGTGTTAAACTTCACTATAATTCTAAGACACACATAGAAAATACTCCTTATTGCAGCTTTACTGTCCTTAGGATATCTGTCCACAGAACAGGGGAAGAGGATATCACTATCAGGCCATGTCTTCCCATCATCATTTCTGTACGCATGTGAAAACTTTAAGTTCAAGGTATGCATGTCCTTTTTCACATTTCCTTCCTACTTGCTAACTTTTAAAAACTTCCAAGACTGTGTTTTAATACAATCTTTTCACTTTCCTTCTCACCCTCCAACATAAATATATTTTAATATTTCAGCTATTTGGCATGCAATGACATGCATACAACAACTGAAAAAAGGGCTTTTTAAAACATGGTCCAGATTTGTGAAGAGCTTCATGGTTCACTGAACATTTTATTTAATATGGAGATTGTATTCAGAGTTGTTTGATTTGCAGAAATAACAAGCCCAAATACTTCAGTTTCTAATGGTAATTAGTTTTCAGCCTAGACAGTCTGTTTAGTTATATATTTACTACCTTGTAAAGAACTATCACAACAAACCCTAAAGCATTATTTTAAAATTAATAGGCTAAAGAAAGAGGAAATTCTTCACTTTTGCATAGCAACACTGTATTCTATTTTTTGATTGCAAAATCCACATTTTCAATTATAGGTGTACTAAATTATGATGCTTGAAAAACTATAAAAGGCAATTATCAGTGTTTCTTAATACCATAAATGACTAATGCAAGTATGTTTTGCTGTAAGGGAAACAAAGACCAGTATTGTGAGCAGATTTCCTTAGCTTCCTGAGTCAGAATAGAACAAACTTTGATTCACATACTTTTGGTGTTATTTGCAATTAATATTAGTCTCTGTGGTGGTTAAAATAATGTGCTACAGATTCCATTCCAGCTTACATATTAGAAAATAAAAGCACACTGTTTATTCCATATCTTTAAGTTCACTTGGCTTTCGTGACATCAGGTGAGGAAGCAGGGAGGAGGTTAGAGCACAATACCTTGCAGTGGTTCATACATTCCTGCCTTATACAAGAAAACATCTGAAAGAGTCAGGTAAATATTCTGTTCTATCCCTTGCTGCTTTTCAAAGTTAATGGAAGAAAAGTTTCCTTTGTCAGATACTGTGTTGGGGTTTTTTTGACTGGGCTCTTCTTCAATGCCTCAACAATGAGTGAGCTCTCGGTGCCTGTGGGGGCTAAGAATGCCTCCATTATACTCACTCAGCGTGCTTTACCATTGATTTCTGCCTCTGAACATGGGTAGAGGACACGCTTGAGCTGGCAGAAGGAATCACATCATGGCATGGACACCTCAGAAGAAGTATGCATTATGGAAATCTTCTTAACAAAGAGCGTTCCTCAGCAATCATTAGCATTAGAGGTTCTCTCAACTCTCTTTTACAAATGGCAAGGGAAAGCAAAGAAGGGAACATTTTCAAATCTTGGAAAGACTGACCCTGTCCCTTTGTGTTGCTGTGTCAAAAGAGCTTTATATGCCCTTTCATTCCAAATCAGTATAATTGCTTTTGTTCAAAACCAGGTCCAGGCTTCTCAGCTGTGGAAGCAAAATAAGATGTGTACTGTTTGCAGGCCAAGGAACTAAGTCATTTTGTTGTTCCTCATCACTGCCAATAGTTACATTAAGTTTTGTGGGGATTCCAGAAGACTTTCCAAAGAATAAAATACATGAGATGAAGTGGAATGGGTTGGTAGGATGTCAGGCTGCCAGTCAAGGCACAGCCTCACCAAGAGTGGGAAGCTCTGCCTTCATTCTCAGTGCCACAGGAAGCTCTTCTGAAAGGCAGTGAAATGGTGGCCTACTCGGGCTTTTTGACATGTGCAGCAGTCATATGAACTACTTGATATCTCTGTTAGCCAACAATAAGGCTCATGCCTCTTCTATCTTCCCTTCCCTCCTCTTCCTTTCCCTTTCTTCTGCTCTGATCCCTTTCTCTTTCAATAGGGTTAATTTTCTTCCAGTTCAACAATCTGAACCAGACCTGCAGTGTCAAAGAAATACTAAAGGAAAAAAAAAGAAAGAGCAGGAAAATGTGTGTCTCCTTGCTACTCTCACCTTCAGTAGAATCTAACAATCAAATCAGCTTAGTTATATCACAAAACTACACACTAAATTAGGTCCTTTTAACTCTTCCCCTTCCTAGCCTTTAGCTAGGAAGGCCACTTCAGAATAACAACAAAGACAACATTGAAAAGGTAGTGAATTTGAAACCTCAGGAAATGACATGCAACTAGTCATATTACACCTCTGTAATCATTTTCTAAGGGCAGTCTTAGTTTGAAATCATTCCTACCCAATTCTGAAAGCTACTGCTTCCTATTAACAAAAACTGCTCTGAACCAAACAGCCAGAGAAATGACAGAACCACTCTGAATGTTTTCTGAGAAGGAACATATTTTTCCCCAGTGGTATTTGGTGAGGACATTTCCTTGATAAAATTTACCAGGATGACAAAAGTGGTCATTCATTTCTCCAAGTCTCTTCCAGTAAAAAATATTTATTCACTGTAGATGTGAATGTTTATTGTGTCAGAGAAACAGGAAATACAGGCTTCGTATCTGAAGATTGCATATTTTAGCTTAAGAGTGCTTTCTGAAGGTCTGTGATTTCTGCAAAACAAAGGAAAATCTCTACAAAAACACTGGGAAAGTCCAATGTTTTGGTTCCAGGGGACTTATAATGAAATCTAAAGAATTTAATATATAAGTATGTTCGTTTGTAACGTGCATGTTGTTTATTTAGTGTCTTAAACAACAATGTCCATGGAAATATAGAAACAAAAGGTAATTAGTCTTTTAAGAAGACTGAAATTTTGATGCTTTCTGTGATATATTCATGGACATGAGCATATGATGACTTACTTTCAATACAAGGAGAAAGATGTGGTTTTGTTCAAGTGTTAATAAGAACAATTAACCTTGCGGTACATTAATGCATATGTAAAAAACAAGTTGGTCATAAGCAAGATAATAAGTATGTTTAAACATATAGTTTTCTTTTTAAACTTCTGTGAAGTTAGGCTGGGGTTTTAATATACTTGGAAGTTAAAATGTATTGGATGACGTTGTAATAAAAACAGTCATATAATAAAGTATGTTAGCTATTATTTGAGACACATAGTTTACATGCTTTGTTTACAGGAACATTATTTACCAAACCATCCAAAACAATGCAAGAATTAGAAGAGTCTAAGAGTTAAGTTAGAAAAGTAATTCTTTCCCGGAGGAAAAAAGTCTCTGTTTTCTGTAATTCAGCTTAAATAGCTCAGCCAACTGGATAATGAATCTGATAAAAAACTGTTGAGGTTTTCTTGTTAGACTCATATGAAGTTAGTCTTAAAACATTATAGTAATAACTTGTTGCTTTTACCATGTTGGCACACAATACTTTTTGTAATAGTTTTAATAAGTTCCATACGACCAGTTGGAAAGAAGAACTTAAACAACACATTATGAGTTATCTTCTGCTAACAGTCAACACTTTGGTTAAAACTTTAAAACTGATTGGAAAAATGATGCAGAAATTTATATCCTTGATATAAACTGTCACAAACCAGAAAAAAAAAATTAAAGAATTTTTCCTTATTTGCTGGTTTATTCTATTGAACATTTCTTTTTAAAAATAAAACCTTTGCTGTGCCCATTTATACCATCTAAGCAGAGCAGTGGCTACAAGTTTTAACCCATTATATTCTTTTGTCTGAAATTATAACTGCCTTTTCTGTCATTGAAACAAAGTTAGAGAATCAAATAAGGTATATGGCTGCTCTGAAGAAGTTTTCACTACAGAAATGTTTGATAAAAAAAAAAAAGTATCTATTTGGAACTTGTTTGCTGTGGCTAATAAGACAAGATGAAACACACCTTTTTCAAAATGCAGGTTAAGATTCAGAATTCTTAAGGTACTTGCATCCCAAACCTCTAGGTCTTTTTAGTTTTTCTGTAAATTTTAGCAAGCACAGCTTTCAGAACATGATTATACAGCTAAAGTGAACAAATTTTGCAGAATTGTATTTACATGGAGAACTGAATTACTTGTAAGTAAATTGGAAGTGGGAACTCTTACAAATTCCTTCCTAAACTGAAAGATGCTAAAGAAAGCAAATTTTTTCTAGAATCTTGTTTCCTTTTTTCTACTGCTACTAGGGAAAATAGTAGTAAAAACTTGCGGGAAAACCAGCAGGGAAAATAGCAGTAAAAACTTCTGGGAAAACCAGTGGCATTGTTTCTTTTCTGTTTGCCTATTTCTGCTACAATCTGGTGCTACAGTAATTTCTTAAGGCTACAGTAACTTCTCAGGAATGTCAAGGAAAAGTTATCTGGAAATTAGAAAAACAATGGAATTACTTCAATTTGTGGAATAATTTATAGCTGAAAGACAAAATATACTCTTCAAAATCTAAGACCCTAATCATTTACTGCTAGTAAAAGAAAGTAGAATACAGTATACCCAGTCCTGCCAGGAAGAGAGTTTTTACCATAATTCTTCCTGGAACAACAGGAATTAGGGAACAGACAAGCTAAACAGGGCTGCCACCTCCCTATCAAAACCTGTCAAGCCAAAATACTATTACTTTTGGGATGTCAGTGTCTTACTAAACCACTTAGCATTAATTGACAACTTCTCCTGCAGTGTAAGAGACTTAATTGCAAAGTTAGTACAACTCCATAGTTTGAAGTAGCAGAGCCCAAGTGTCAAAGCTGGCAGTTTTAAAAATTAGTTAGCCTAGCAGAAGACAAAATGCAAAGGGTGAAAAGTTCTTCCTGTCAGGGAAAACTATACATAGGCTTGATGGAATGCCTGTCCTGGTCTCTGCTGTCACCAACAAACATGGCCCATTTTTTGATGCTGCTGTGTTGCAAAATATATTGAGGAAACTGCAGCAGAGAAGTCCATGGTTATGGCTGACAACGCCTAAGGACCATCTGAGTCCTGCACTAATTCTCATATGTTAAAATTGCTCTCATTTCAAGGAATGGGACAAAGTTTGCTGCCAGTGCAGAGAGCAGACAGCCTGCTGGGGTGTGGGATCAGCTGCTTGTCAGAGTGTCAGACTCACAGCCTGGTTGGGACGTTGCTTTTCTCTCCATAGTATGAAGCTGCAACTGCACTCGTATGACTTTGATGATGATGTTTCATTGCTTATGAGAATTAAATGTATCCCAATAGAAGACTGGGGACATTCAAAAGAAATTTGATCAATTATTGCAAGGTTACTGATTTTTCTGATTCATCAAACTGACACCTTTTTGTTCTGTTTTTTTTCCTCAACACTTATGTTCAAAAATGTTGCTCGACTTCAAATTCTGGAGCTATTTAAATCTCTAAATCACCTCATAGTAGGCCAGCTGAAAGCTTTGAGAAACTTTAACCAGTTATACTTAAAAGTTAAATTATTTATTCTTAAACTTCATATAGTTAATTTGAGATTTCAGAGAAAGACTGTCTTATAGCACATTTAGAGGGTCTACAGCATGATGTGCTAGAACTAAAGAAGTACAAGAAAATAGAATTATTCTATTACAAATAATTTATTAAGAAAAGAGTAGGCAGTAACTAGGCACATGCCTAGGAATTTAAATTATAAGGGATATAAACAAACAGGTTTCCAAGAGCTATTTATAAACCAGAATTTATTAGCAGTTCAGACAGAATTGTACTTAAGTGTAAAGCAGCCTCAGAAGAGAAATGTGGGATTGTTTTGTGGGGAGCCTTTTCTGTTAGGCATGACTATGGAAAGCAACTTATTCTTGACACTGCCACCTTCAATAATGGTATGTTATGTATGGTCTTTCTATAAAGTTAGTAAAGTCCAAGAGATAATGAGATTAACAGAAAAATGTAAAACAGATGTTTTGTATAATGTCTAATGTGATGTATAAGCAACTTCAATAAGGCTTTTTAAAACCATAGTCTCCTAAAAAGGACCATTGAAAGTATGGGACCCTTAGCTAGCAAATTAAAGCCAGCACATGAAATGATAGGCTTGTTTTCTACAATTACTTTTCACAGACCTTTTAGAAACAGTTTGTGGAGAAACCCCAGGGTTCTGTGCACCACAGATTGCAAACCGCTGAATTAAACATCCAGGGCTGGTGAAGGAGTTAGCCAGTGGGCTAAACAGGAACAAAAGAGTAATAGTTTCTAAGCACATAGAGCACCCAGAGCTAGGGATTTATATAGCTCACAGTTGGTTAGGCCGTGATGTGAGTCAAGAGCACTGAGTTTATTTAGAATGGTTATAGTCATTTGCATTTGTTACCAAAGTTTACAGTAGAGATGCATGTAATAAAGAAAAAATTTTACTGAATTATACCCTAGAAGATAAGTTTGTAATGAAAGAAAAGGACGCAAAAGAAGTGTTTAGCGGGAGTTAATGGGATATTGACATTGTCCAGTGAAAGAAAGAGGTCACTGGCACCCAAAATGAAAAGAAAATGTGGTGGAATTTGTGTCTGAAGGTAAGATTTGAGAGCCTGAGCTCTGAGGGCTTCTTTCTGAGGATCCACAGCTGTAGAGGCTGAGAAATGTTTTAGGAACCCTAGATAAGATGAACTAAGTAATTAGAAAGCTCTAAGTAAATAGAACAGGACGCATTTTATGTGTTTTGATTGTAGTCATTTAATGTAAGCAAAGGCCTAACCTAAATCTCACTAAGTATTTCCTTCCTTGGTTTCAGCTTTACTGTTCTGGGAGACAGGATGCATGAGAGTGAGAAATCAGAGCCAATGGAGGCAGCAAACAAAGCAACACTGTACTTGTGCTGTGCTGAGGGACTCCAGATAATAACATGTTTTCTGATAAATTTCTAGAGGTATTTTGGTGTCAATACTTCTGGTGCAAGATTTTATGAAGGATCTGCCAATAGTGGTACCATGTAGTCTGGTGTAGACAAGGGAGAGACCATGTAGTGTCACTCATACTACAAACCATCACAGTATTTACAGTTTAGGTCTACTGCTGGCAAGTTCTACCTGCCAACGAAGTCCTTAACAACTGTCTTATTCTATATGTGCATAGTAACCTGAGAGGTTTCATTGCTCTCCCCCATTTCAACCAAACAGATCTCTTTTGTCCCTGGTCACTGCCTTAGCCAAAAGGGAGTGTCACTCTCTTCCTCCCTACAAGGTACATGCAAGGGAAAATGAGCTCACATGAACAGTCTCAGAATAGTCTCTTCTATGTCCTGAGTAAAGCACAGAGCAACTCTTTGACACTTAAAGTTTATTCTCTCTTCACATTTACAATATCTGCTCTGCTTTTTGGCTTCCCAGAATGTTAAACATTTTATTTGCCCTATGTCTCTGTCTTGAGAGCAATGATTCCAATGATCAACAAAGATTTCTAGAAGATAAGCAACAAATTTGCAGTTCCTGAGGAAGTGGAAAAGTCAAGATTTTCTGTTTAAAAATTGTGATTCAGGAATACCTGTTCATGCTTATACAGGTGATAATATTTTAAACGAAGATTTTTATAGCAATAATAAGACCAGAAACCCTATGAAAATGAGGTAGTTCATAGTATGTTGTATAAAAGACAATGGTATAATAATAATAGGACAATGAGAAACATGAAGAGATTTAACAGTTAAATCTTGAGGGGACTTTTAATAACTAGAAGTCTGATAAAGCACTATTTACCATAATTACATATATAGTTAAAATTTATGTACGTGTTTCAGTTACAATATCTCAGGCTAGTGAAAGAGAATCTGCTGCCAGACCATAACAGATTGTTCCCACAGGACATCTGTTTCATGTGTTTAATTTCTTTAAAAAAGTAGGCAATTCTTTGTGGCTATAAAAGTATGAAAGCATAAAGTTTTATTTGATATTATGTCAAAATTAAATAGTTGTGCCACATTTTTTCTTTTATCCCAAATAATATTTAATGTTGACACTGTTCTGATGCACCAGTAAATTATTACACAGTCTTCTAAAACTATTGTAGCATTCAGAGCATGGAAAACACTAAAATACTCTTGGGCTAGACACAGAGTACTTCTTTGGGATTAAACATCTTATTGAAATGGGACAAATGCACTCACACACGCACAAAATAAAATTATCTAGAAAACCCAGCATTCACAGGTGTCTTTTTAGGCATCTTTAATTCCAGGCAGACTCATGGCCTTTGGCTGGTCAATGAGTAAAATATGGAGCAGGGCTGCTCCAATGGGAGTTCCAGTTCATACAAAGACTGGCATGGGATTCAGCCACTTTTAAGCTGCAGATGTCTTGTCTCTATGGTCCAGGAAGGACACTAAGGCTAAGTGTCCTTGGAGTGAAGGTGGTACCATCAGCAATATAGTAAGCCTGAGATAGTTATCAGGACTGTCTTTGTGGAAAATGAATACAAGTGCCTAAACACAAGAACTTGCTCAGGGATTCATGTATCTCATTCCAACATAAACTTCTCAAATAGTTACGATTAGTTTCTTCCTAAAAATATCTCTTTCCCTCATTGACTTTAAACAGAGCCTAGACATCTTGCTTGGGTGTAGATATTTGCTTTATTTATATGTAGAGTTAGATGGCATTCATTCTCCTTGATTTGTAAGCCCTAACTCAAACCCAGTTACCCAAACCAAACACTGGGCCCAACTACCCAAGCCGTAAGTGTGATCAAAGGAGACCTAGAAAACAACAGGACAATTATATTCTTATCAGTCAATACAGATGAAAATGCTGCTGCTCTCCACTCTTTGCCTGATAAGGTGAAGTACTTGTAAGGCAGGCAAATATCTGGGATCCAGTGCCCACACCATGGAGGAAGGTTAAACACCTCATTCTCACTCTCAAGAACAATATCTTGCTCATGAAGGTCCAATTTAGCCTGGAGAAGGCTCCCACAGCCTCTCCTGAGAAGTTAGCTCACAGAAGGCAAAAGTGCAAGAGCTTTGGTGCCATAAAAGAGCAAACAAGGTGCAGGCTGATTCATAAGCCAGTGGTGAATATAGTCCACTAAACTGAGAAGTAAAAACTGGTGCCTAGTGGGGGAATAAAACAGTAAAAGATTGAGGAAACAGAGGCTTATCACCAAGATTTCTGTCTATAGCTCTGGAAGCCTGATTTCTATGTTGGTGGTCAATCTTCCTTTTGCTTCTTGACTATGTCTGCACTTTTTAGATTTTTCTTGGAGCTAACATTTTTGAAAGCCTCTACTCCATGGTGGGTGAAGGGAAGCAACATAATTCCCATTCTAACAAAAGTGAGAGAGGCATGTATCATCATGGCTGATGGCATGTAGAGCAAGAGTGCAGATCTGGGATGAGTAAGGTAGGACATCAATAAAAGATCCCTTAAGGTGAGGCAGGTAATTTTTTTTGGTTGGCTGGTTGGTTAAATTTCTATTTTTTTTTTAAGAAAAATTCAAGCAAAACAAGTGCAGTCAAATCACTGCATGAGAGAGAGAGAGGAATTATAATAATAAAAAGTTATATATTTCAAGCTATTGGCATTCCTGTTGGGTGCTGGAGGCGTAAGAAAATATCATCATTACTATTTCCCGGCACAGGTGCAGGATTGGCTAGTGAGACAGTTGTGATTTATAATGCTGTCAAGGACAACTTCAGCTCCTAATCAAGGAAAAGTTCAATTTTTTTTTTCTGTACTCAGGTCTATATTTCATATTTTATTATCCTTTTTCACTTCTATACAGAGTACTCAGCCAAACTCTCACCTGAGCCCTTCAGAAGCTGTAACTAAGCTGGATAAACTGCCCACCCTTAGAGACTGGAGTACTACAATCTGATATGACAGCATTTACAAAAATGAGAGCAGGACTCGATGTGCACAATATGGGCATCACCCTATCCTTGAGTCTTTCATTCATCTGTTGTTCTGTGCACCAGACTAAACCCAAAAGTTTCCAGAATCAGTGGGTTTTCTATACAGATGTTGAAAATGTAATCTTCAGTGACTCAGTCAATAAAAAAAATCATTCATCAAACCACAGACCTTAAAACCTTCATTTGATAATCTTAGTGTTAACTATTTCATTAATTCTATTAATTTAGTTTGATTTTAGTAATCTGGTGTTTGAATAAACCACATTACTAGAAAATCATTCTGTCTTCATTTTTTAGGGCTAAGACATTAAAAAATCCCAACAACTTCTCTTGCTCTTTCATTCTTTTTGTGAATTATTCCCAGTGGCAAACACAAGTTGTGTTCTCAAACCTCAACACAGTATTCTAGCAGAAGAGTATTCTTTCTGGACCTAAACGTCACCTTACCTGTTTGCGCTTCAAAGACCTGAAACAGTTCTCTTTACTGTGTTATCATGCAGGGCTTGATGATATTATGACACCTCTCATTGTTTCCTGAGCTGCTGATTTCCAGAATATAGTTTTCTGCTGTTTAGATATGACCTAGATGCATAATTTTGCATTTAACTTGAATGGGTTCAAGCTTGCCAAGCAATCCAAATTTTTCTTTATACCTTCCTGGTCTTCATCATTATGTACCACTCTGCCAATCTCTGTGTCAGCAATGTAAGATATCAACAATGTTTTGATATTTTCTAAGGCATATGGAAATGTTGAACATTTTAATTCCTGGTTTTTATGACCCATATTTGAAACCATTCAATTCTTATTGAAAAAACCCCTACATCTGAGAGTGGAGCCTTAGCTAGTCCTTAATATATTGAGAGTCTGCTCATTAATCTTGCAACATATGTGAATTTAGGATGCTTTAACCAAGCATTATTGACACATGGGCAACCGTAGAGTTGCTTGAGGTCAAAGGTGATAAACATTTCCATAAGGGAAAACTCAGGGACACAATTAAAGATTCTTCTCCTTATAGTTCATGAAACAACAGAAGTATTCACCCCATGATACACGGAGTATAAATTCAGGGAGATGTACCTGATTTGCATGTAATACTGCATCTGTAAGAGAGAAAGAGTCAAAAAACAAGCAAAGAAGTAGCACCAAGTAGAATGAAAACTGGGGAAAACCATGTAATCATGACAGAAATGAAATCGGGAGGACTTTTGAGTGATATTCCATCTGGAAAGCTGGCATAGAACTGTGAGAAAGGAAATGCTCTCCTGTTGTTTAATTGTACTGTGTTTGGAGTAATGGAACCTCTGTGTACATTCTTTGTAAATTAGAATGATTGCAGTAAGAAAAATATTTAGCTCCTATGCCATCAGGGAGGCCAGAGTTTCTTAGATGGGGGCTGAGATCACATCAGCTTTTGATTGCTTGGAAGAAGGATATGCAAGTGTGAAAGCAATTCATCCCAGCCTCGAATTTCAGCAAAATTCACAGAAGGTTTAAAGTCAGTGATGGACATCAACTCTTCAGAGAATGGGTTTTTTTTCAAAGGCTTGTAACTCCTGAATTTTTTTGTGAATAAAGTGATTGTGATTAAGAAATTCTTTGTGCCTAAGCTTGTGGTTTTGCATTTCTAGCTGTCATCTCCAAAGTGTGAAACTGGAAATACAGCTTTTGTAGGTTTTTGTAATGATTTTCAACAATTTTATGATCTCTTTGTAGAAATAAACCATTATTTTTGTTATAATAATGTTCACTTCTTAGTTTTCCTATATAAATGTCCATGTTTCATAACTGCTATTTTGTATTATTTATAGTCTATTACCCACTTTTATCCCCCTTCTGGCTCAAATTAGCCAGTTATTCTGTCCATGTTATAGGAACAAAATATTTTAGTATTCTAATAAATTATAGTCTTTTCTTATTTATTGAAAAATACTAAATAATACTTAGTTGTAATTAGTTAATTTCTACTTTCATGGTGTTTTCCAAATAAGCTGTGCCCATCCTCAACTTTGCGAAAATATTTCCTTCAAAAATCTAAGCATGCATAGATTTTCCTTCCTTACCTGCATGTATGTAAAAAAGCTTACTTGCAATAAGCAGCAATAATCTTAAGTCAAAAAGAAGAAATTCACAAACCATTCCAGCAATTAAAAAGTTTCTACTCATTGTTCTAATATCCAAAGTGAGATTATCTTTTGCCTCGTCATAATGTGTTTTGTGTCATAGTTCTCTAGAAATTACGTACACAACTCCCAAAAGTCTTGGGGACTATTCCCATGCTATTGCCAAAAGCCACTATCCATAATCCATGAAATCATAAAGCATAATTTTAAAACAGCTGGAATTTTTTCCTGTCATTCCCCTGTAAGTTTTTCAGGAGTCCTTTCTACTAATTACAAGCCTATTGTATTTTGTATTTTGTATCATGGTTAACTCATCCTTTTAAAATAAAACTGAAACTGAGGTATATGTGTAAAATGATATTAATAATTTCCTATATCTACCAAAAATGCAGCCATAGGTACATTTGAATGTACTCATGGTTTGTTCTCAGGTTTGAAGTTGTAGCTCATTGTTTTCTTAGTTATCCTGCACAAGATCCATTCTGTCAGTTCTTCTACCATATTATTAGTAATTCTGAAATCTGGAATTCATTGATTTTCACAGAATCTCATGGTAGTTGAGGTCATTAGGCATCTGTTAAGATCCTCTCATCCAATCAGCCTGGTGAAAGCAGCATCACCAACAATACATTTCCTAGGGTCAAACTCACTTGTGTTTTAAACATCTGTGGGGATGGAGATTCTGCAAGATTTCTGAGTAACTTGTTACAGTGTTTGAATCTCTTTTATTCAAGTTTCCAAATTGAAATTCTGCACACATCTTATTTTTCCCCAGTCCCCCTTTTTTTCCCCACCCCCACATGCATTACAGAAAAGCCCAGAAGACAGACACTTGTGTACTTCTCAGTCACAGACTTCAGAGAACACAGAACTTGTCTCCTGTGTTCAATATCTTTTGATTTTGGGGTACCAACAGCTCCTTCACAGTATCTCCCCCTTATCTACTCTGTCCCTCTCAAGCAGGTTTTAACAGGTCATTTCAGTATTTCAATTATATGAATTACCTCATCAGATTTCACGTGTTTCACTTATGTAAAATTTCTTCCATTCAATGCAAATTTCCAGTTCTTCTTGCTCATTGCATTCAATCTATGTGTAGGCAGGTTAAAAAAATGTCATTTCTTGATGATTGTAGTCATTGTTTCAGTTTATTCATGGCATGCTTGTTTGAGCTACACTGGTGCCTCCCTATTTTGGTGCCTTATCATTACTTTGAAGATTTTTCTGTCACCCAAGAAAGAGAAGAGAAGTTCACTCTCCTCCCTTTGAGGGGATGGATGCCATCTGAAATTCATTGTCCTTTCTGTGGCCTTGATGAGTTTGAGATTTTAAAAAATGTCCTTCAGTTCCTCACTGGCTACCCATCCTTCAGCATCTTCTGTTTTTTTTCTGTCCACAATACC
The DNA here is from genome assembly GCF_029207755.1 of Chamaea fasciata. Classification (NCBI taxonomy): domain Eukaryota; kingdom Metazoa; phylum Chordata; class Aves; order Passeriformes; family Sylviidae; genus Chamaea; species Chamaea fasciata. The sequence goes on from NW_027094087.1 coordinate 65,130,721, forward strand.
AGAAGATTGACTGCCAAGACCAGTTTCTCCTCTTTTATCTCTCTCTTGGACCCCACTGTAGTTTGCGTGTTCTATCTGTGGGATAATTGACTCCAGTGTATATCATGACCAGTAGAGACTTGTCAGACAACCTCATAATCCAGCCCAATCTTGCAGTTTCAATGGATCTTGTGACCACACTGTGTACACATGTAAACAGTGCAGGTATTTACAGAAAACCAGTGAGAGGCAGATAAAATATTTCCTCTTCCATAGAATTTTACAGTGCAAAGCTATCAAAAACATAGTTTAGGGCACCTGTTTTATAAATGATAATACACAATAAACAAAAGCTCAGTTATACACAGTCTAATGGAAAAAACTTAGATGATTCATTTCCAGGGCTAGAATAGAGCAAAATTCTTTTAACCTGAAGACTGCCCTGGGAAAATACAAAAATGACAAATAGGATCTTTTTACATTGATACAGCTGGAGTTTTTCTATTTGGATTTTAAATTTTGCTGTTCAATTTTGTTTACTATGTTTTATGGCATATTTGCTAACCTTGTCTATTTTATCTCAAAGTTTCCTATTATCTTACTGTGAGCCGGAGCTCCACTGTTTCCACAAGTCAGTTAAAGTCTGCTCAAAGCAGACGCTAAATGAAATGCTATTAGTATCTTATGTAGGTTTAAAAAGTTGGGATTATGCTGGAATAAAGGTCATTAGAGACTTAATGACATCCAGAAGTCAACACAATTGGTCAGTTTTTGAAAAGGACAAAATTAAAGAATAAAATAAGGAAAATTCTTTCAATAGAGAGGAGTAATGAAAAACTAAAACCAAGCAAAACCAGCCAGACTTGTGTTAGGATAGATCTAGTGTAGGAAATAATATTTAAATGAATAAATATCTAAAATTATTGAGCATTTTAGAAGACGTATCCTAATTTAATGCTACAGTTATTAAGAAATTTCTTCAAGTGATGGCAAAAGATAGAAAACCCATCAAAACCAACCAACAAACCAACAATATTTTAAACTGCTAAGTACTATGCCAGGAGAAATTGAATGGTCCTTTTTGTTATTTTTGAAGTCTGTAAAAAGTTCTAGAAATTTATAAAACTATTAATTCCCCATGTCCAATGAAAGACCTAACACAACATGAAGGCAGCAGCTAGTATATGAAAGATTTCTGTAAGTTTAGGACCCCTAAATTATAATATCCTGCTGTAATTTCAGCCAGTCTAATCCTCCTCTATAATAGCTAGAATATTTTAGCTTTACTTTCCACTCAAACCGGTTTCCCTGGCCTAAGCACTAAAGCAAATCTTGGAGCACATATATCTCAGGATTTGATACAAATGAGCATTTCTACAGCAAGTTAGGTAAAAGCTTGAATGATTTTTGAATATTTTTTCAAACAAAGTTTGTAGCTGAATAGCTTCTGCCAAAGACCAGAACAACTCTCACCCCTAATGAGAGGTTTTTTTTTCTGATGTTCCTCTCACATGTCAACGGAGGTTTAAAACACATTGATTCAGCTTCTAACTCTGGTTCAGACTTCAAATTTTCCATTAATTTTCAAGGAATAAGACTAAAAACTCAACTCTAGGAGTTTTAATCTTTGTTGAAAGAAGACATTTTCAGATAAATAGAGTAGAGCTTTAATGCAAAATACAAAAGCATTCTTTGAGGCAGATCCCAGGACTCCTTTAGATCTGATATGAGGTCCTAACCAGTATAGTAGGTACTCAGGTTATGCTGGGCAGATAAAAAGAAGAAAAGGTCTCTTGGAACATAAGTCTGCAGCTCAGACTGTAATTTATAACAAAAAAAATGGCCTGTTGTTTCTCTTTGGGTTTTGTTCTGTGTTTGAGGGACAAGAGTATCTCCTGGAAACTACAGTAATGCCTTTGATATGTCTGAAAGATATAATTTAGAAATGAAGCAGAAGTGCACGATAACTCCTGTGTTGTTGAATATTTCTGTCCCTATGAAGAACGTGCCAGTCAGTAATATAAGAGGAGATGAGACAGTAAAGTAATGACCATGTGCTGTTTTCCTGTGTAGTTACACAACGTTTTCAGAACACTTTGGCGTAGTACTACTTTTAAAGCATAAATTGCACCACACTTTGGGTCTGTGGGTATGCTTTTACTGGAGAAGAATGTTTTCATAAGAAATTACCATGCTTTAGCAAAATGGAAAAATTCATCGGAGTTTCTTCTCTTCTTCAAAAGACGGGAATGTTGGGATTCATGTGATTTTATTTCAGTGTCAATGGTCACCCCAGGATCCTTTGTACTCACAGTAAAAATGTCTCCACATTTAGGGCAGGATTCATCTGACCTACTTTGAACAGATACATTTAATCAGTGTAATACTGCTGTCAACGATCCAAAAGAAAAGAGTTCATGAAAGCATGAAAGTGTTCATGCCAGTGCCTTGGCAATAGCAAAATGCCATCCTAATAATCATCAAAAGCAATCCTCATTACAACCAGGAGGGAAGGAGCAATCAGTGCTAAGAAAACTGAGGTACTTAGATATATTTTCCATTTATACCATAATTCTCAAAATGAAAATTAGAGATTTTGATGCTTGTATGTCCATGTGGTACAATAACTTCAGGGAAAACAAAGAAATGCTCTTGAGGTATCCTTGTTCATTCAAGGCTACAGTTCAGAAGTCATTATTAATCAAAAAATACATTTTTATTTTAAGGTAAAACCCACTGTATGATAACGGATAGCAGAACACTAATTCCAAAACATGTTTTCTCATCTACCTATGATCAGACTCTTCTGCCATTTACCTGAGGGATGTAGAGTGGGAAATTAAACTCTGGTTAACTCCATGCTCTCTCTGGATTAGGTAAAGTGTTTTGCTATGCCATGCATCAAATATTTGAGTCCTTCACTGAAGACTACAGGTACTTAATATTATACACACTCATTTTCAAAGCTTTCTCATTGCCATTCCTACATTTGTTTCCATTTTGTGGCATTACTGCAACTAAGGGAAGATTGTAGCCAACCCAAGTTGGAAAAACTTTGTAAAATAGCAGTGGTCTCTGTATGTCTACATCAAAGCAAGTCTATGTTTATTATTTTTGTTTTAAGACGTTACTCAAATGCTGTAAATCCAGACTAAATTATTACAATGCTAGACAATACACAAACATTCCCTGCCCCAAGGAACTTACACACAGGAACACAAACACAGGAAAAATACTGATAAGGATTAGATAAGGATTAATTCTTTCTTTTTGACCATTCAACTACGTGGTTGAAGAACTCATAAACTGTGAGTTTTAAATTAAATTTATGTTCAAGTTATTTACAGTGTTGTTTTTCTTTTTCTCCATTTCTCATTTGTTTTAAATGCTATGATGGCATTCCCAGAATAGCCAGGGAATTATCTTTGAAGCAATATTTTATGACCCCCTTCTTCAGTCCTCAAAAACATACGCAAGAAAGATGTAATCAAACTCTTAAAAATACCTTAATTGTTCATTCATTTAAATGACCTTTGAGATCTTCAAAATGAGGTTCAGGTGCTTGCATGCAGTTGGATTTGCTTACAACAAATACCACAGAAAGCTTTTCAGGTGTATGTTGTGGGGTTTGGTCTGTTCTCAAGTCCTTCATAGAAAAGTAGGCTTGTGCTTAAGAGAAGACAAATTACTCGGTGTTAGAAAGAGAAGACCCAAGCCATTGAGAGTTGTAGAAAAGATTTCTATTCTTTGAGAAGGGCACACAATTTTGACCAAACAATTTAATTTCTGAATGGAGGTGCAGATTAAAAAGTAATTTTAAAGGAAAAAAATCCTAGGGGAAAAAACCATACAGTTCTCAAAGGATTTTGCTTGCCCTAACTCCTTGTTGGATTTATTTGACTGGGAAGGGAGAGGACATTAAGCCACAGAAACTCTTGTTTGCCTTGTTGGGAAGCATGTTTTTTTGTTCGGTGGTGAATACACTTTTGTGCATAAATGACCCTCTCTCTTTTGCATGCTTCTTGTTGCTAATACTATTGTGACTATTGTAATTTTCAGTAAATTGCTGTTTCAACTTTTAGTCTTTCCTAGTGTTCCTCCATTACTGGAAGGGGTGGGGGGAAAAGGGAGAAGCCTGAGCGGGTTTAATTTTTTTAGCTCAGTTTTAAAACCAGCACAAAAAGCTGTGTTAAATAGAACGACTATTTGAGTCAATGGCTATTTCCTCTGTTTCCTTTGTTTTGTCAATCCTTTTTACCTTTTTACAGAAGTATTTGGGTAGAGTAGGTTGGCTGGATTTCTATTGGAACAAAAAGAAAATTCCTCAAAACCACAAAGCATAACAGACTTCATAAGACTTTGTTAATTCAAAGAAATACTTTTCTGTGGCATATTTCCCTACTCTCGCTTTCCTGGAAATTATATAGGGGAATGTAGGCCTAACGCAGTGAAGCTGACATGACATTACATCAGACTGTGAACTTCATGCAATACCCCTTTTTCTCTTCTCAGTCCTATGTGAGAAGGAATTGTCCTTCTGTGCATATAAAAGATGTGACATACCCTGTGACCTGTACTTTATGTATCTGTGTTGTTCACCCAAGCATCCTGTAATTCAGAAGTGGCAAGAACACCTTTGCTCTGAGGCAAACCATAGGCATTCTAGACATCTCCAGAATATTTTACATGATGTCAGACCTCCTGGGAAGGACCTGCCCAACATTAATGATGCCATGTTTCTGCAAGGGCTGATAGAAGACGGTGAGGGTCTCTGCACTGGGTTCAGCACCACTGGCCTCATTCACAGAACAAAAACAAACCTGAGTACATCTTGGCAGGTGAATAAGCTTCATCCTTGTCCTCAGCCATGTGTTAGAGTTCAAATGCAGACCTTCACTGAAGAATTTTTGACAAAAAAAACTTCATTGATCCCATGCCTGACCCTACATCTGTAATCTAAGATGTATGGCCATGTTCCTAAATAAAATAACTCTAGGACGAAACTCGAATAATGTCAATCTGCTCTGTGCCTTCGTTGTTTAGCTAGCTGTTGGCTCCCTCTCTGGCTCTATTCTGGGCTGCTCCAACAAATTCCCTCTAAATAATACCCAAGCCAAGATCAAGGAATATGTATTCTTAGGGACATCTCTCAGATATCTCTAGGATAAGTCTATCTCATATGGGGCTCTTTCCAACCACAGTTGTTCTTTAGCTTTACCCCAGGGGGACTTTGCACCCTCAGCAATGCCCTCACACCCCATCCAATAGAACACAACAGTTTCTTCAGTTTCCTGCTCTGGGAACATGAGCCACTTCACTGAGCTGCAGCAAAGCCCTGTTTTGCACTGTTTAAAACAGTTTAAGCTGTCAAGACATACAAAACACAAGGATTAGTGTCAGACCAATAGAAACACCACACCAAGTAGGGAGGAACTCCAGAACAGAGTGCTCCATGGTGTGGACACAGCAAGTTTGCTCATCCTAAGTACTATAGTTACAAGAGTCTTCAGTCTGTTTGTCTACTGGGATAGGTATTGGCCCCTTGTCTTGTTTTATTTAGCAGTATTGATCTAACCAGACTGTCCTGTGAACCAGGCACTTCAGTTTTAAACATTGTTGATGTAGGATATCCTGAACTGCTGCAAAAATGCAGGAAAAAATCCCCAAGCTCAAGTATATGACATGTTCTATGCAGGAAGAAGGAGGCGGCAGAATCATTGAAGCTGGAATTCAATAAGAGTGGCACTGCTATAGTCAATATTCACAGAATAGGTGATGGCATGCACTAGTGGGCAGAAAGAGGTCTCAGAAGGCCTGCACCATAACTGTGCTCCTTCTTCCATTGTGGATTCTGTGTTTATGTTTTCCTTTCCTTCTCCATTGAAAGTAAAGAGGACAAACTACTCAGTAGGATAACATAACCATTCCTGTCTAATAAAGGCACTGCACAGTGTCTTCATGCTTTTTTTGACTAATGTGCATACCAGCTCGGAGAATTATGAAATTAACATTTCAACAGAATTCAATGCTGCTGCCATGCAAAGTTTGTAAGCGTGACAGTTCACACTGAAATTAATGCAAATGGCTTTTGTGTTTGTTTTGGAGATCTCTCTATCTTAATTCATATATCAAAGTTTGGTAGTTGGTGCATCCATCAGGCATTCTTCAATGCTTTTCAAACCTTCAGAGAAGTAGTCTAACTACATGACTTAAATTTTAAGTTATTAAGGTGGGAACATGTAAGGAAAAGCACGTATCTAACTCTCAGGATTGAAAACAGTGTTTTAAGTAAATGTAAGTCAATAAAGAAAAAAGAATATTTTATTAGAAATAAAAAATAATTAATAGCGAAAATAATAACTCAGAAAGCAGGGGCCTGGTGCTAAAAATCTTTTAGCTCTTGTTGGCAAAAGATAATAATATTGAAATTGGGATTAGAAAGAGATCAATTTCACTGTAAAATTTTCTTGGTGGACTTATGCCAGCAATTGGCCAACTGAAAGTACTTTATCGGCAGCAGCATTCAGTATTCCAGAACCATGTGAAACAAAAAATAACTCTCCATATGGAACAGACTAATTCTGACTCCACAGGTGCTGGATTGTAAATTTGCATTTTGTATGAACAAAGAATTAGTGACAACCATCCTTATCTAAGAGAGACAATCCTGATCCTATACATAAATACCTGTGTCATAATGCCCCTCATAGACACACCTAAGCAAGTTTTTAATTGACTGGCTGGTGTATAATTAGTGTTTTGTCATACAAGGCTCAAGACTGGCTGTAAAAACTAACCAGGAGCCTGCATAAATATGTGGATTTCTAGCCCGTAGCCAGAGACTGCAGTGAAGTACTTGTCTGAGAGCTGCAAGACAAACAAGGGTGGAACTAAAAATTCTGGTTTACAGGGAGACTGTTTAGAAGGCATGTAACCTTCTGAAGATGAAATTGCGTAATGCAATGAGGGAAGCCTGAATTTTCATAGAGAACATAAATGTCATTCTGTAAAATTTCTTCGAATTTTAGTGTATATCTATGTCTATAATGGTTTTTCTAGAAATTCAGTGTACAGACTTTAAAGATACACCTCTACTGGTAAATAAAGCAGTGAGTGCCTAGAAATGCTCCTATGTCAGTTAAAGCAGTCTCTGCAAGATTATGGCTAATAGAGCAAGCACCCTGCAAATAGGATTTTATTTTGACTGTAAGGGACCATTTCCAGTGGACTGTTTGCAAAAATCAAGACTTCTTGAAAGGACAGAAGGGAGAAAACCCCTTTCACCATCACCTTAGCATAGATCTGGTTGTTCTCTTCTAGAGGGCCTGGGAACTTTACCAGATGGTCACAACCTAGACTGGAATTGAGTAAAAGGTCACCTAGGAAGTTTGTGGCAAAGCCAGTGATTCTGCCATATCTTGGACTGCCTACCTCAAAAATATAAATTATACAATAAAATCAAAATAAAGCTTACTTCCAAAAGTACAGCAATTTTTAATACTATTCTCCAGCTATTAGAATAAAAGGGAAGCTGTAGACAGTACATGCAGAAGACATACAAAGAAAGGCATTGTGATTAACAGGGAAACATTGCTTAAAGAAGTTTCAAAATACTATTTTTACAGGGGTACTTATCGCAGACTAGGAGGATAGAATGAAAATAGAAAATGTTGGAATCCATTTATTTAAGTGCCTGCAGTTATCATTTCAAGGCAAATGAAGCAATAATAAATACAGAGAATTTGAAAGACAGATAATCTCTATCCACCACATTTTAATAAACAGTAATCACAAAAATCAATGTGGGCACATTGGATCTGCTTTTCTATTAGTTTTCCTATTACTGTTCTCCCTTTCTCTTCTTTTGCCTCCCTTTTCTCTCTAAAACTTAATGGAATGATCTGTAGTCCCTATTGTTTTACTGTCTGAGCTTTCATCTTTATTTTTCTTTCATAAGCTGGGTTTTACACCTAAAAATTAATTTCCTCACTTTTATTATCAATACTCCCAGTCCTAACACCTAGCAGACAGTATATCTTTTATTTTGTTTTCTTTTTGCAATCAATAGGTCAGAACTACTTCTTGCTAATTTTAATCAGTATTAGGGTGACTGAGAAGGATGATGCTTCCCACCATGAAGCCTGGGAAGGAGAAAGTGGATCAGTAAAAAAAGTCAGATAAGTTTATTTTAAAAGTATTATCTGTCACCAGCCAATTTTAAAACACTGCTAGGTATGTACAAGATCAAATTTTACAGATATTTACAAAAAACCTGATTATTTTTCCGGGCAATAAAAAAAGTCAGCAAAATCAACATTTTCTGGAAACGACAAAGACTTTCTTCTCACAGAAATATGATTTTATATCAGAGAATCACTGAAATTTAAGCATAATGCAAATATTTAGAGAAATCCTGAAAAAAAATTAGTCTATTTTTTTTTATACCAATGTAGAAATGAGGGGAAAAAATTTGCCACTAGGTAGAAAATAATACTAGAATAAAATTATAAACAGATATTTTCAGTCAAATAGGCTACTGGTTTAAAGAGTGAGCTAGGTATCTCCAGAAGAAATTTGTTGCATCCTAAAGGAGATGCCTAAGTCAGAATGGTTGAATCATCTTCTGGACATGTCCATCCCTCCTTGTTTACAACAGAGGATGCAGGTCTCAATGTTTATCTCTTATACAGATAGAGCCATGCAGGTGAATCCCATTCTACAGAACAGAAGCAGGATATTAGAACAACAGTTGAAGTGAAGGATGCCAATTTACCCTCTCAGCTACTGCTCCTCCAGAGGGTTTTCCTGGAAATTGCACAGGGTACCTCCCATTGTGTCAGCTAAGTACAAGTGTCCTAAGGCCAATGCAAACCTGAATATTCCTAAAGAAAATACATCTGGGTCAGCTCAGAGTAGTCTTGGCCTTGAATCTACCCTGGTATCTTAACATATCCATTTTCCTGTTATGTACTATGATGTTACCAGAGGATGAGGTAAAAATGGGAACTATATGTTCTGGACACTGTACCAAATAGCAAATGGATCTTCTCCAAAGGACTTTCAGTCTTAGTAATAGATGGACAAAATAAGGAAAAGGGTTATGACCCAAAAATGGAGCCAAGAATCATGTAAATTCCTAAACTCACTTGATGGAATTTTTTTGGGTTTTTTGGAAGAAGATTGCTTTAGCTGAAAGAGAAGAGCCGAAAATACAAGCAGACCAGAATGGGAAAAAAAAGTTTGGTGGAAACTATGGTGGATGCTGATTCAATGAAAATACTAAGAATGGATTGATAGAAATGCTGGCTTGATTTGGAAAAGCTGCTACACACCATGATATTCTGTGAGCCACAGGCTCATCTATTTTTCTGATTTTTTTTCTTATTATTTTGTGTAAGTATGTGAAAGTATTGAAAAATAATGACAACAGAGTTTTGAGTGCCTCTAAAGTATTTTTGTGGGATGGTTTCGTGATAAACACTCCCTTTTAAAAGGAGATTTAGAGGAGGATGACACAAATAAGTCCCACTGTTCATAGCCATCACTGCAAAAGTTTGAGTTTCATGTGTCTTTGTAGCTGCATCAGCTTCAACTTCTGTAAGTTTGTACTCCATGTTGATATTTCAACAAATGACCTGAATCACAGCTGTGGTAGGCAGATTTCTACATATAAATTAACACTGTTAATGTCAAGTAGTCAAGGTTCAGTGCTGACCATCATTTTATATTATGTCATGTAAAGACTGCAAATATCATGTCCCTATGTTGCCTGTTTTTACTGACAACCAAGCATCCTAAACACTGTAGCATTTTGTCAGTTCAGCAGATCCAAAGCCATCCATCACTGCTGCTATTTCTGTCATACGCATTTAGCTTCAGCATCAGCCAGCAGTCTGCAGTCTTGGTTACTGATCAGTATCATCACAACTGTCAGATGGGGAGTGAATTCTTTTTCTCTCCAAAAGTAGGTTCATGTAATGTTTGATATAGATACTTTGCTGAACAAGTTTTCTGAGCCATGTTTGATATTTGAGTATGGGAATGCTTCCATCATGATCTTTCATAATTTATTTACATTTATAACATCTTTGTGAACATTTTAAGCATAAATATTGGCTGTTCCAAGGATGTATGTTTTCTTCCTCCCAACAGTCACAGTCCAAAACCCATGTGCTTCCAGATATCAAGGGAAGGGGTTCAAGAAATCCTACAGTCTTAAACACAGCTGATTTCAAAGACGTGTAATAAAACTAGGGAAATTTCATTGAAGTATTGCTATGACAGTTTATTTTGATTTCAAAGGTATGATTTTTTTTTTCATTTTTTTCTGTGAAGATGAATGAAAGATTAAGAGAAGTACCCAAACAAAGTATAAATCCCATTGATCTCAGATTGTGATCTAGTAATATTCTGGAATAAGGTAGAAACACTCTGATTAACAAGCAGTTTGAACTACTGCTTATCTTTTATCTTTTTACAAAACCATCCTCTTCAAACCTGTCTGAAAACAATCAAATAAAATTTTAAAAGGGAGGACTCTCTCAGATCACAGATAAACTGGATTTATTTAATGAGGAAGCTTTAAATTAGGGCAAAAAACTTTCAGGGAGTAAGGTGGTGCTCCTGCAGACACAAAATCCAACCATTGTAACCTTCAATTATTAAAAAACTGACATGCCATCTAATATCTTGTGATTTAAAGAAGCATAATCTTTTAAGGGATTCTTCTTTTCATAGACTACAGAATTTTTTTAATAGCTGAATTCTTGCAAGCAAAAATTTATTGAAATAATCCTATCATTTATAACCTAGCATAGTTGTCCATAATATCAACAATAATTCTGACTGGAATTATTGTAAAAGTTGCAAATTAAACACTGATACGTCCCACACCTGAGGAACTTGTGTGTGTGTGTATGTATATACACACGCACAAACCGATTACGGAATAAGCATAGATTTTTGAAATTCAGAGCCAAAAGGGAAAAAAGCACACATCATAAGTACCGAAGATTTAGTCTCTTAACTAAGGCTAGGTCAAACAAGTAATGAAGATGACTGTTCACTAGACAGATATATTTATTTACTGTATATATGCATCTCAGAAATTGGTGGTATTGTTCTTTTTTTAATACAATAACAGAATTCAATTATAAATTAAACAAATTTAATATAATAATAGAATTTCAATGTTTCTTATATTCTTTATTACAACCTTGGAGAAGTTGAGAACTATTAATTTTCCTAGCAGACATCTATTACTTCTTAGTAGAGTGATTGGACTGTGATATTTGCCATTTAAAAAAATCATTAATAGAAGCTGAAATGAAAGAAACTAGGGAAATAAAATGGAATAACTTCAGATTCCTGCATTTCTCTCCTTGAATTCATTTGTTTAATATGATAAAATATAAAATTATTTTCAAAGAAAAATAAGAGGAAAAAGGTCCCTGAATCTTTTTTTCATAGTTACTTCTAACACTATAACAATTACCTCTAAAATAATGGTACATTAGTTAATCACCATATTGCAATGGAATTTCCATAGATACACATATAATGTGGATATTAATAATAGGTTTGTTCATCATAATTCATCTTTTAACAATTAATATGAAGGGAATGAACAAATGACCCATTAGTCATTTATTAGTGAAGAAAGGTGTGCAATCATGTACTAAACATTTTTGTTAAGAGATATTCTTTTTATCTATAGTAACAGAAAAGATGATAGGAAGTGGTTAACGCTATGAATACTTCTATTTCAAAGCACCATCAGATATGTTGGTACATGTGAGAATACTGTAAGAGTTGTCACTTGTTTTAATTAGAAAGCACAACTATTCATATGAAGTAAGATGGACTCAATAGAGGATGAAAAACATAATTTTATATATTAAACTGAATAATTCAATTTGCCTTTTTTTTTTAAAAAAAAAAAAGTTGCAAAATTGTTGGACTAGAAACCTGACAAACAGCTCATAGGAAGCAGTGCATACGTGGTGGTTCTGAAATAGTTCCCCAAAAACCTGAATTGTTTTTAGGCAGTTAGAAAATGTAAGTTATCAAAGAAATTGTTCTAATTGTCTAATATATGCAGGGCCATGGAAGGCCAGAGGTGGCTAGGGTAGGCTTTAGTTAGAATGCAGGTTTTTGCAATCCATATTCTGATACTGAAATCTACAATTATCCACTGCTTAGCCTGGAGGCTCCACCGAGTGCTCAGGGCAGCTGACTGGGGAAAATTTACAGCTATACATGTAGGATACATCCAAGCTTCACACCAGTCTATTAATGCTGGTCTATTTATTGGAAGGAGTTGAATGCTAATATAATTGACCTCTGTGAATTACCTTGGTTGTGGGAACACTTCAGTAGAGAGCAAGCATTTCTACATCAGTGCCTTGAGTGCTTTCCAGCTCTGGGAGTACCTAGCCTACTTGTCAGTGTAGTTTGAGCAAAAATGACTCCAGTGCTCTTCTTTTCACCTCTCCCAATGTCAATGTGTCTCACAGAGAACAGAGCTCTTACATTTAAATAGCTCTTTTAATTTTTTCCTCATTTCATATGCATACGGATAAAATAATTATATAAATGTGAATTTGTTTCTTTACTTTTAATCGTTGATAATTAAAAAAAAAAAATCTTTTGGGAACTCATTTTAACCAGAGAAATTTCAAGTTCATTAAGGAAGTATATGTCCTGACAATCAGAAACATTTGCAGAGCAGATTTTATAAATGTTTCAGCTTTGTGTGCATTCTGATACTAATAAGGAAGACAGTATTTCTGTGAAGGAGACTATAATATGCATTTTATGACCATATTTGTCTCCCTCAGCTTTTACAGGAGACAATCATCAGATTATTTATGAGTGGATAATTAATATTTACATTAATATATTTTAGTCTTATTTAAATAAATCAAGTGTCGCAGTTCAATTTTCTAACAGTGACACAAGTCCCCAGTGAGCAGAGGAATATGTTGACATTGACCTCAATGTTTGAATTGCCACGATACAGTCATAAAAAGCTAAAAAAAAAAAAAAAATTAAAAAATCAACAGATCGATTTTTTTTTTTTTTTTTTTTTTTTGCTTGCTTGCTTGCTTGCTTGCTTGCTTGCTTCTTGTTGCTCTAGGATATGTCCCATCTGGTCCATATTTAGACGAATGATTATGTATGTCACTCAGTACCAGAAAAAAAAAATATCTAGTAATTTCATTTGGTGTTTGCTTTCCAAAGATGAATCACAGTTCTCAGCAATGGCTAGGGAATAGTGCCATGGTAGAAGAAATGTATTTGTTAGTTTATTTTCTGAAGTGTCTAAAATGCTCCATTTCCTCTGAGCAAAAGCTAGAAAAATAACAATCAGGCAACGAGAAAAAGAAAACCGAGAAATAACGTAGAAGGAAAAGGAGTCTGATGTATGTCTATCTGAATAGTATTGAGTTTGCCTCTACAGCATTAATCCATTTTTGACAGGTGAAGTATCATGCTATCTATAAAAGTGCAATTGTTACTAATAATACCTTTTCTTCTTAGAGAAACTTCCATCCCAGAGTCTCACATGAGCTTCATTATTGCCAATTTATAAAATGACAAGTAAGCTTTACTTATTACCCAAATTTTCAAAAGAATTTCCTGTTTACCTGGTGATCATTTTTATTACTCCAGCAGTATAAACCAGTGTATGCTTTGTCTGGAAATGAGTCCAAAAAAAGCTGCAGAAGCAGAATAATCCAGTTGGTATTCTACATGAAATTTCAGGACTGTAGTTTCCAGCTCAAGTTTCTGTGGGACATTTAGCTATCGTGCAGGCATTTCAGGAGCAAAGCCAGCTGCTCTTTTGTCACTGGGAGAATCTGGAAGGTTTTAAGGATAGCCAGAATGACTGGAGAATGGTGAGCAAAGAGTAGGGTCAATTATTAACCCTAATTATCTTCAAATGTCTCTGTGAAGGTGTCAAGTACTGTCCCCATTTCACTGATAAGAACAGAAGCATAGGACAGTCTGTGGATCTGAGCTCTTTCACGCACTGATCTTATCTGGTTCCATCTAGGACAGCGTTTATTCAGACAGCTCAAAAGTGGTTTTTCAGCTATTTAATCATATCATATGATTTTCCCGGTTGCAAACACCGAGGTAATAATTGAAAGCACGTCTTTAGTGCCTCTGTACTGTGTCCATCTTTATCTGTCCTTTTCCAAGTCGCTTTGTCAAATTTCCCAGGGAAATTGAAAGTTAGTTCTTGGAGGTGATAAAATATGAGTCGACAAAGTCATCGATGTTTGTGAGAAAAAGGTACTCAAGACAGACAGCAGTCTTACACAGACTATTATTATTTCAGTCAAACTTCTGGAGCGCTTTGTGAATGGAAAGAGCAGTGAGGCAGCTCTGTCTTCAATTTTCTTTTCTTTGTCAATGCTGCTCTTTTTTGGTGTAGAGAAGCCCAATAAGGTTTATCCTGGCAATTTTGAAGATTTCTTTGTGTCAATACCAAAATTCTGTGAAAATCTAAATGTATTTTCACTGCAGTCAGAGCAAAATTGAGAATTTAGGATTTTCAAAGACAAGAAAAATGGCTATATTAGGAATACTTAACCAAAATCTAAGATAAACTTTTCATGTGAGTGGGATGTCCTAGTTCTATCTGTATTACTATAGCAACCGGCTAATTATTCCACTCCTCCTCCACTGCCCTTGTGTGCACGGAACTTTTTCTTTTTCTCCTTTTAGGATCTATTCACCATCCAAGATATATGGAGAGGTGATGGTGCCAACTTCTTGTTCTGAACTATTTTTGCAAACTGAAATTTCCCTTAAATCTTCATCATAAAGCAAATCAAAGAGTTTGCAGATAAAAGAGTCAAATCAGTTTGCTTTTTGGAGCACACGTTTAGAATGCTTTTTAAGATACTGCCTGAACTGGTAATGATAATGACAGTAATGTACCTCTTGTTTTTGCACAGAGCTTCATTTTTAGTTTCAAGATCCTCAGGATTTTGAGTGTCAGTGTAATCAGAAAAGGCCATAGTAATTTCAAATTTCATTTTTTTAAAGTCTGAGGGTTTATTCTTTTATTTCCTCACTTTTTTGGAGTGGGGGAAAAACTACACTGAAAAAAAAAAAGCAAACAAAAAACCCCACCAAAACCCCTCAAATCTACAGTTTTTTACTGGATTTAGTGGAGGAAAGAGGTGTTAGTGGGATAGTAGATTGACTATTCCCTGGCAGCTGGTTCCCCCTGTGGTTATCTGCAGAGCAGCTCTGCCTGACACGGTGTACGAGGCGACCTGCTAGGGCAGCAGAACCCACATGGCACCACTTTTGGCCTGGCTGCCCTGCTCCCTTCAAAACTGTCCTGAGAAAAGAGTGCAAATGTTCTTAATGAGATGTGTTTGGCATCCTGTATACACAAGGAAGCAGAAAACTATGCAGCTTCCTGCTGTCAGCCGACAAGCAGCCTTGATAAAACTACTGTGGGGAGACTGGCTTACTCAGGTCTGCTTAGTGTCATAGAAGTGAAAGCCATTTTGTCTCTGACTCATTGTGAGCTCCCTTTAGAAATCTTTTGGGACAAGACTGCTTCTTTTAATTTATTTTTATTAGCAGTTAAACTTGCAGAATATGATCACTTTTCCTCTTTTAGCAACTGCTTGGTGGACAGTTTCAAATTGTATTTCTTAAATATGAGTCACTGTAAAATGTGATGAAGAGAGTTAAGAATTATATATACCTAGAATAAATTAGAATTTAGTTTAAGATGTAATAGTGTTTGTGAAGAATTTAAAAATTATCCAACAGAAAGAAGGGATTGCTGCTGTAGTTCTTTAGTTGGAAGCCCATATGCTTGACTGAGAGGTAGATGAGGGAAAACAAAAGGAGTCTTGACTGAGAAATTGCCCTTTCTTTCCCCTTCCAGGCTCCCTCTGGGGAAAGAGGAGAGGGAAAGGGAATACATACCCTATGTCTTATTTACATATAAGACTGGTGTTTGTTGGACAACATCCCTTCTCCTGGGATATCAATGTGAAGTGAGAAACAAATGTTCAATTGATTGTTTAACAGCCTTGTCTCTGCTCAGATGCCACTAACCAAAACGTGAAGCGAGAGCATAAATAGTGGCAGAAAAGACTAAGTCATTTTCTACTTGTTGAAAATGTCTAATAAGTTTTGTTTTGTTTTTTTTTTTTAAGATTAAAATATTCAATCTTTTTCTCTCTATTGGATGCCACAAAGTAATAAGATTGTCTCATGTACCGAGCTGACCTATCTGTTCCATGTGGGGCTCTAATTATAAGTCAGGGAGAGAGAAGAAAATGCTCTTGGTAGAAATTTGCTTCAGATTTTTTAATTTTGCGTTACAGATCTCTCTTATAATGCATTCCTGTGGTTTTGTTGGGTGAGATGATACTTAGTTTAAGAGTCTCATGCTAAGTTAGTGACATTTCCTTGAAGCTGACTGCCTCCCTGCACAGATAATGAAACATTTAATCAGCTTCCCCACAGGAAACTGATCTTAACTTTTAACCTTTTTTTTTCCCTGCTTGGACAAAGCAAAACAGAAAACATCTTTAAAGTGTTTATTCAGTTTAAACATTAGCTTGCATTTCTGAAAAGTTTCACAGTTTTTAGCTTCACAGAATTCAGATTTGAAAGGGTAAAGGGTTTGAAACATTCAGGGATGGACAAGACAATAACTGCTTCATGCTGCAATTGCACATGGGTCAAAACTGATTTCAGTGCTGTTGTCACTTATTTCCATTCTATCTGTTGATAGTTGCAAGTATTGCTTTCGCCTAGTTCTTACATGAAACATTCTGTGATTCATTAGGTTGCATTGCTGTGTCATTTGCAGCTTCCTAATGAGACTGGATCGCCATAAACAAATGGAACAATTTGATTGGTGGAAAGCTAGGGTTACGTACATCTAACACAACAATTATATTTGGTACATGATGACATACATATTTTAGCAGCAAGAATTTTCCAGTAAAGAGAATTTTCATTGGCCAAATAGAAGCCACTAGTTCAGTGGGTATTGGTCAGTTTACCATAGCGGTTTCTTATGACCTTAAAATTTATTGATCCAGGGATAAATGCAGTCATAGATGATCTAGAAAACTCAGCAAATTACTCTTACTCAGATGAGACATACTCATTCCTAGATCATATCAAGTAAATTAGAATGACTTAAACCAAAAATCCTTAGGTCAGCTTACTTTATATCTGCCCTGAACTGAATTTATGCCACAAAAGTAAAGGAAAGTAACCATGAGCAGACTTAAAGGTTGTCTTGACAGATCTCTTTCCCTCACTCTCCCTTGATGCATTGTATTTGTTTTTCTCCAGCTGTACTATTATTCACTATTGAATTGACAGAGAGCTGCTGCTAGACTTGTAATTCTGGATGTTGGCTCTTTTTGCATTCAGAGGCAGAGTGAAAACAGACATAACAGACACACAGTTTGAGAGCATTAAGACTTATGTGTTCTGTTTCCATCTTGGTTCAAATAATTATGAGTTTATTATGTCATTCTTGTTATTCATCTGGCTTTTGCCACTGTTGTGGAGCTGCCACATTCTTATTAAAACCCAAGGTATTCTTTTATTTGATGAAAAAAGGCAGAAACTGTGTATAGGATACAGCTTCTTTTCAGTATTCTTGTTTCTGGTTTTGAAGACTTACTTTGTCACTTGTTTTAGTGACTTTTGTAGTGTCTTAATCACTCTGATTTTTTGTTTCTTGATTTTTAATTCTTGACCTACTGGGAATATTTTACAATTTTTCTGTACTTTGCTTTTAGCTTTCTGCATTTTCTTGACATCTCTCTTAAAATATCTTGTTATGTCAGTAGGTCAAGCTCATTTTTCTCCAAATTCATGAGCCTTCCCAAAGTGATACTATGTCTTTTCTTGGTTTTCATCCACTAAGTCTTCAGACATTTTGGTCTTACGAACATTTTTCTAAACTTTATGTGGGAAATATCTCCTATTGAAATCCATAACTTACTTTTACCAGCCTGTTTCTATTTATCTTTTAACTTAATAGACAGAATGAAATTATGATTATTTCACACACCTTCTAGACCTGCTATTCTATGAGATACTAATTAGTTTCAATTTTGCACGTAAAATAGAAGGACCTTTTGCTGTTCCAGTTGCTACTTGGTGAATAAATTTGCTAGCTATGACATCAAAAAACGACTGATATCTGGTGATATTTTCCAGTTTGGATATGGGAAATACATTTTTCTTGCAATATAGCTATTGGTAACATTTATATCTCCAGCAGTATTGCAAAGATCATACAGTTAAATCTGTTTCTCCAAGCCTACAGCAAAAACCTAACAAATACCTGGTAGAATCTCTTTTCAACTTCTGCTTAAGTAAACTTTGAATAAATAAAATGAAATTATATTGAAACACTAGGTAAAATATTTATCAAGTGTTAATTCATCTTGGAAATGATGACACTTAATCTGTTCATTTCAGAACTAATCCATACATGCAAGATGTGTTTTATATATATCACAGTTGTGAGCCATGGGAAAGAGAAAACTGTCCTAAGCTAACGTTTCAAAATATTCTATAGCCTAGGTAATATTTTAAGACAGTCACTGCTGCTTTTCCTGTTAATAAAAGCATAGCTTCTTTGAGAAAAATGTAACATATGATCCAATATAAATAGAAAATCACCTGAAAGATCCCCAGTGCGGTCTCATCAAATGTGATGGGAACATATTTAGTGAGTTGTCAGCATTTTCAAATGGCATTTAAGCTTTCCTGTGACAAACTTAGAAAACTACCGAGTCCACAGAACAGAGTTTGATAACCATTGGCTTGTCCTTTTGCTTGCAGCTTAAAAAAAAAAAAATCCTCAGTGTTTGCATGGATTTCACAAAAGCTTTATTTTCTTTTTGTTTTCTTTTTGTTTAATGAGATGTTTAAGAAGATGCGCCTCTTTTTCCAAATAAATTCATACCAATTAACACAAATGCCAATACTGTTTTAGGAAGTGTCCTAGTTTCTTAGGAGTTTGAATTTATCACAGCAATTTAGATTAATTTAATCTGGTTGTTTACAGACAAACTACAATCCTGCAAAAGGTCCTGCATTATTTTTGCTTTCTCTTTCCATCTGCAGAAAATAAACCTTATGCTTAACAATTGAGTTTATTTTTTATTGCTGTGCCCAAGGCAAAATCTCAGATTGGGGTTTGCAATCTCAGAAGACAGACAGATTTAATATATTTGTCACTACCTTGACAGGGGGAAAAAATTGCTTAAATTCAGGTGTGAGAGATGAGCCTTTCTGTAACAGATGTAATCCTCACAATGAAATGTTTTTCAGGCACTCAGTGGTCCATGTTCTGACTAGAAGACATGAACCTTTGTTCTAATTGGCCTAACTGTAGTCACTATTTTTATTCAGATACTTCAATTTTCCTTACATTACTCAGCCCAAACTTCTGTGGATATTGTACCATATTTACTGACTTCATGTATTTCTAAATAATTGCAGTGTTTTCCTCAAACATAAAAATGTACTTTAAAAGACTGGAAATGGAAAAGATAGCATTCTTAACCACAGTAAATGGCAGTAATAAAATTATAGCTGTAGGCTGATAAAAATGGAACCTTTTTGAAGATCAAGCATAGTGTCGTGTTCACAAGTATCAGGTGAGGTGTCCAGGGCTTCAATTTAGAAATACATCTGTAATTGTCTTTTGTCTTTACTTTCTAATTCATATTTAGGGGCTTTAAAGATCTGTTGTAACAGGACTCTTGTTACATTTAATAAGTGCCATGTTGATTGGCGTACTCTAAGTAGGCTTTTCAGTTTGCCTGTGGGGAAATTTAATATAAAAACATTCAACATTCTTTTATTAGTGTTTTTTACTATTCCCAGTCCCATCAGACCTTTGGTGCAAGCAGTGTATTATTGAAAAGCTTATCTGTAAGAAGTGAGCCAAGGGGAAATTCAGCCTTTATTAATATTGACATCATGTTCCTGCACAATGGTTGTCTAAAGAAACTTTTCAATTGGATTTCAACTGCTTTGATGCTGTATAAATGGAAACAACTGAATGCATGATTTAACAGAGAACAGTGAAAAATGCTGCAGCCTCTATGCTCTAACATAAAGCATGTGTTCAAAGATACTACGTGGCTGTATTCTTCAATGTTTTCAGTCAACTTTTAGTTAGGAAACCAGAAAAAAAGAACTCCTTTGCTTCAAGACAGACTCCATCTGAAATGAACTTACTTTTTTGCATTTTTAGCAATTCAGTCTTGTGATTTTAGGTCTTGGATCTTGGTCAAAGGATTCTAGTCCTGTTGCTCTTAAAAAACACTGTGCAAATTTGGCCTAATTGTTTAATGGAGCAGATGTCCTGGCAAGGAAAAAAATGCATAGGATTTGGAGTTGGCAAGCCTCATTTTCTAGATTGGGCTCTAGCTTCAATCAAAAATCCCTTAAAATGACAAATTTCCTAATAACATACCTTTAAGACATCTAGCTATATATACTCTCTGTAATGTTTTCCTAAAACAAAGATACATATACTGTTACAAATTACAGGTTGAATACATACTGCATGCACTTGGTTTTAGCAGTGTTTTAACTTGAAAAGAGCCATGGGGAGGTAGAAGTTTCGATAGCATCTGAGCAGGATAACGGCAATCTAATCCAGTTATTTGCTCATGTTGAGGAAGAAAGGATGGAAGAGTTAAAGCTGAATTCTTACACTGGCACAATGCATGGGCACTGTGACCTACAACCCTCCTGCTGAAGGTAAGTCACTGTTCAGTAATGAATTTAAGGTTTTCTAGGCCAGAGATAGAGGATGTAATAAAGTCTGACTCTATAGACAGCTCACTAAAGCACTCATTCAGAAGTGCTCGGCCTCCCCAAATCTGTAGCTATGTCTCTATTTCAATTCATTATTATCTAATAACTAGTGTTGTTAGTAGGTATTCTTTTTCATTTCAGGCTTGGGCCATTTTAGGTTCTTGTCCTGGCTTCTGCTGCAATAGAGTTAATTTTCTTCATAGTAGGGGGTACGGTACTCTGCTTTGGACTTGGTATGAGAATAACAATAATGAGAAACTAATGGCTTAGCTGTTGCTAAGTTGTATTTATACTAAGACAAGATCTTTTCTCTCTTCTCATCCCACCAGAGAGGAGGTTGGGGGTGCACAAGAAGTTGACAGGATACAATCAGGACAGCTGACCCCAACTGACCTAAGGGATACCCCACATCATATGGAGTCATGCTCAGCACACAAAGCTGGGGGAAGCAGGAGGAAATGGGGAATGTTTGGAGTGATGGCGTTTGTCTTCCCATGTCACCATTAGGTCTGATAGAGCCTTGCTTTCCTGGAGAAGGCTGAATACACCTGCCTGTCCATGGGAAGTGGTGAATGAACTCCTTGCTCTGCTTTGCTTGCATACATGGCTTTTGCTTTCTCTATTAAACTGTCTTTATCTCAACCCATGAGTTGTCATGCTATTTCTCTTTCAGCCCTCTCGCCTGTGCTGCCAGAGGAGAGTGAGCAGGTGGCTGTATGGAGCTGAGTTGCTGGCCAGGGTTAAACCATGACATCTGAAGTGTTTCTGTTTTTATCTCTTTTCTTTCTGTTAATAAGAACAATGGTGCTTGAAAAATCTGTCTTCCAAATTAGAGTTTTCCATTTTGCTCCAAAAAGACATCTTGTGTTTTACACTGGTACCTCCTGGCAACCATGTACATTGTAGCAGAGTAATCATAAATGCTTTATATCAAATGTTTTTTAAGTTTTCCCTGTGTAAAATTTGTAGTCTCTAAGGACTTCAGCTATGAATCATAGGTGAAGATCAGGTAGATGATGGTGTTAAGTGTTGCAGACTTGCAGGTAGGTGCTGATGCTGGGACCACATTACAAAATGTTTCCATTACAGCAAAAACAGGCCCATGAGGAAGGGCTGTTATTAGGTACTGAATATACTAAACATTATTCCGTATGATTCACAGATGCTATTTCCTTCCCTCCTACTTATTTCTGCTGTTTTTTCATCTCAATAGCTTTTTCAGTGGTCTCATAAGATGGCCTCTGAGATGTGGTTGTCTCAGAACAGTCACATGCTTTGTGAAAAAATGAAGTACTTCATGTTCTGAATTTCAAAATATTTAAGAGATTATGTCATTGGGCCTAGGGGAAGCTGAGACAACTCAACATGATAAGCAATCTTTTCCTGACTTTAAACTTTTTCGTTTAGTAGACTCACAAGTCTCTGAGTCAGTGTAATTTAAGCTAATGAAGAGTCTAACAGGATAGCAACAAAATGAACAGGGTATCAGGAAACAGCAATAAAAATTATAAAGTCAGTTTAGTCTCATGAGGACACAAAGCCATGATGACAAGTGTAATTTATGCAATGTGAACAACATGCCAGATACAGGACATATCTGGGGCAAGTTGGGGCAATTTCAAAGGAAAAATATGAAGGACATAGATGCAGTTCTGTTGTTAGTTTTACTTCCCAGAAGTATTACAGTTCTCTAGAAGTATTACATACATTTATATCAGTTGAGATATCAGGCGAGGTATTTGAAGGAGCTCATGTAGCCTACAATACAGAAAAAAAAGAGAGATATTTAAAAATCAAAAGAAAGATTGATCTCTTTTGTCTTTTTTTTAGCCTTAATTTTGTCTCAACCTAGGTAATAAGAATAAAAGACAAACAGTCATCTTCAATCCAGAACATCTTATGAAAGATTGAGAAAATCTGAGTGCTGCTCCAGCTTGGAGGTCTGCAGGGTTGTGTTGTTGTGGTGGGGTTTTTTTTGTTTGTTTGTTTTTTGTTTTTTTGGTTTTTTTTTAAATGCTGTACTTGACCAACAGTATCTTAGGGCCCATGCAATTAAACTTTTCATAGCCTTGGTTTCTTGATCTGAAAAAATTAGATGCCACTTGTGAGAGGAGGTGTAGGTGTCCATATCTCATTGGATCTTATTTCAGACTTCTTAAGGTAACCATCTAAAATAATTTGAATGAATCATGGGGTTTTTTGCAACTATCGCTTTCCATTGTTTATACAGGGAGCCTAGAAAACTGGCTTAGGCTACATGACTACATTTAGACAGTGGAAAAGATATGTCAGGATAGAAGCTTAGTTTTAGATGGCCAAAGATATATGAAACGAATATCTGCCTATGTGTTCATTTAGTCAGCAAGCTGGTGAGGAGAGTAATCTCTTTAGCTGGAAAATAAAGACATGTTACTTTCAAGTGCAGAAGCTTATTGACACAAGACTCTAAGCAAAGGAAGATACTGTAAACAGTAGCTATGGAGACATGCAGCTGATACAACACTGTAACGTCTAGCAGTTGTAGAAATACATTTATTGTTGGACAGCAATAAATACAAATGGAACTGGGGAAAGAAAAAAAATGCAAATGGCCTCCATAAGCAGCAACTGCACCTAATGTGAAACTTGGCAGGTGCCATTATCAAACAGATTGTATCTAAAGCCAAAGCACACTTTAAATTAAGTACTATTTTGTTTAGTCTCCTAAATAATTCCTCCCCTTTTCAGAGGTCATTTAATTTAAAAACTTAAGATGTAATAGACAGTAGAGTATCTTGTATTTTTTTTATAGTATTGTCTCAGAGTCTCCAATTCTTTTCCCGAGGGTGGAGTCCCAACAGCTCAGCTACCTGGTCTCACTGGCTCTCATACTACTCCAGTGCACTGTTTTTGACACTAACACACTGTAACAGAAAGGGACCCTGTTCTGAAAGACGAAGCTTGAATCCCTTTTACAGGAGCCAGCTCAGGATGTCACAGTTGTGCTGAACCTGATTTAAAGGGAGTAATGAAGCAGAGCCTGCTGCTAAATACAAGTCAGCCTGGGAATGACCCAAGGACCAGGCTGAAGAGACCTGCTGTGGTAAAGTTGCTGAAGGCTGGCTCCACCCTGGACACACTTTTTTTGAAAAGAACAAGATGAAGCCCTTTGAAAAAAATTCAGGGAATAAGCTAGCAATTAAGCACTGTGAATAAACAGGGACCAGTGCTTCAGCATGCTTCCCAGTTATATTTTATCGGTGTACACATACCAAGGAGGGTCTCACCAACCTTAATAAACTAGTAGCAGTGCATCACTCCTCTTTCTACCTCTAATTTTGGGAACACAGGGCTGAAACATTCATTCTGGCTAGCACAGGACCAACTAAAATTACAGGAATTTGTTTCATTTCTCTACCATATGAAGGATACTTGACTCTTTTTGGATCTAAGCTGGCTTTGGCAGCAGCATAATCATATTTGCATTTGCCCCTGAGCTAATAAATACAGCCAGGTCCATGCTGTCTCTGAGCAGAGTCAGCCAGAGTTGTGGCAGTTCACAGCATGGCTAGCCCATAAAGCAGATACCTCAAAAATGGCTGTGACTGTAAGAAAAAATGTTTGTGCCTTCTGGCCTTACATTGCATTATTACTTTACAGGCTGCATTTTTGCTTGCAAAGAACAAAACAAAAGAGCCCCACCCTGAAAATGCTTGGTTTCTGAGAATAAACATAATTACTGCTGTGTATTATAGACAACACTAAATTAAAAATAGAACATTAGTATCTCACAGGAGAATTCTGGCTTTTAGAGTAGGAATGATGATTATATACACTCCAGGTATTTAAAAACATAGTTCATATAGTGTGAAAGAAATTTTTCTATACTTAATAGAGCAGGCTGCACACTACATTAAGGAGCTGTATAATTTCACTCTTGAGTTCTTGATAATCTCCAGATAAACTTATTTTATAAAGTGGCAGAGTGTATTGCCATGAGGGGTCTCCAAAAACTTCACAATACAATTATATAAATAAATACAATTATATAAATAGTAGCTGTGAGAAATAAGTCAAGTTTCTAGAGTGACACATAAGATTCAGCAGGCTTAAGGTCCACAGATTTTAAATTAAGGCAAGTCTGATTCTGGCCTTTGTGCTAGCTCTGCAAAAGGAAGACAGGGATTTTTACTTGTCCTGGGACTTTCCCCAGCTTTGCCTTGTGCCTAGTCACAAGAAAAACCTTTCCAGGTAAAGTCTACCTTTAGCAGATCTGAATTGATAGCAGAGTTGGCATATGCAGGAACAGGCAAGGAAAGGAGCAAGGGCAGCTGAAGGGCAGCAACAAGTTGACAGCAGCAAGTGGCAGCAACTAGTTGACAGGTATGAAAAAGGAAAAGTGCCTGAAATTGCCTCCAAAGCTCTGTGGAAACCCTGACAGTGCCCAAGGAAACCTCTTTCCACTGGCTGGCTCTGGCTGCAATGTGAAGAGGTGGCTAGGAGTCAGTGTGTTCTGCACAGGGAGGGTAGGCACACCTCAGCAAAAAGGCTGCAATCCTGCCTGGCTGTGTTTTCTCTTGTGTGCTACCTCTTTCAGTAAGGCACCTCAGACCTGCTCTTCTGTCTTCTGCTTTAAAGATGTCAGCAGGTCCCTGAAATTCCTTGTTTTCCACTCATTGTCTTATCTGACTTCAGGGAAAAAGATCAAGCTCTGCTGGAGACCAAAATTACAGAATTCCTTCAAAAGAAAATACATGCAATTATGTGAATCCTATCATAAAATATGAGAGGGGAAAAAGGGGAAAAATTTAAAAAACACAAAAGAAGAAAACTACAAATAAAGATGAGTATTGTTACTTATTTAGCAAAGCATTGCTTTTGCCCTGTCTCCCCTTCTGTGAAATAAGAATAGTTAGTTTAATTAACATGGATAAAGAAGTGAAAAAAGAAAGCTAAAAATTTTGCAGGTACATATTCAAGCTGTAGGTACCTGTACTGAAAAAAGGAAAAAGGAAACTTCTTTTCAGAAGGAGATTTTTCCAGACTTGAAAGGCTTCTGCAAATTGACACATTAAAAACACATACACACTCATAAAAACATTGAAACCCATGGCATTTTTTATGATTAATAAATATCAAAACATACAAAGTTCAGAGTGCACTATGTCTCTTACAATACAAAACAGAGTTTCATAAAAAGGGAAATTTTGATGACAATCTCAAAACTTTACAACTTTACTTTCTCCAGGAATTTAAACCATTGTGTTTTCTCAACACCAAACTTCAACAAAATCCCCTTAATTTGAAGTTAGGTCTTGTGAATGACAAACACGTAAGATTGATAAGGCACACACAGAAAGCTACTAATGAGGGTGTAAAAGTTTCCGGAAAATTATCCTAAAGGTATTTTATTATACATTGAAGCATTCTGCTAACATGTAATGATATCTTGGAAGAGCATTTTTTAGATTCCTGAAAACAAAGCAGCAGCTGAAAAACTAGGAAGCCTAAAAAGTACTGCAGTTCCTCATAAAGCAGACTTGGATAAAAGAGGTTAGCTCATAAATCAGAGTTATAGAATTGACTGCAGGATAACTAAAACAGCGGAAGCAGTACTATTTGCAAAGGAACTACAACGCCAAACAATGCATCTAACCAATAGAAAACAAACACATTAAAAGAAAGGAAATTAGTGAAGTCATTACACAAACCCAGCTGGGAACCCAGCTGTTTAAAGATGAAGAAAGCGCTCTAATTCTTGATCTTTGGGAGTGTCTAATTAGAAAACAAACTAAAAAGTTTTTCTCCAAGACAGTATTAAAATAAAAAAATGCAGAAAGTTTCCTTTCAGAATCAAGTTCTTCTGCTGTGACAGTGCAGGATTTTGGAAGGCTGAATAACCAAGCAAAAGATAAGTTTTACTACTGCAGAGTTATGGAATCAATCATGCTTAAATAAGGGCTTCAATCTACCCAAGCATAATTCCACGATGTACTTATGAGCAGCTTTTTTTTTTGCAACTTATTTGTTGTGCTTTTACTCCACTTTTTAAAACATTAAACAGACAATTTGGAAGCCTAAAGTGCTAATCACCTTGCTTGAACAAACCAATCAGGGAAGTACTGAGGACATAATGGCAAATTGTACTTCAGACCATAGGCCATGCACCTTTGTCCAGGGCGCCCTTGCCCCTAGGAGATGCAGCAAAGCATGTTTGTTTTATTATAGAATTGCAACCCCAACTTTGCACTTCTTCATTTTCATGGCTTTACTGCTTTGATATTGATAACTTTAGCACAAAAAGTAATAAAAAGGTTATTGCAAGTATAGGGATCAGATTGGCAGAAACAGGCAGGAGAGGATAAAGAACAGTGGATTTGAAACAGCACAGATAAGGATACACTAACTGGGGGGTAAGTGTAGCATTACTTCTGACCATACACATCTAGCAGCTTTAAGATTTCCAAGAAGATAAATGTGAAGATAAAGTGATTTTCTGAAAGAGATGACCTATGTAATCACTCTTCTATTTTGGGATAATTGTCATTAGACTCAGTGTGAAAGCTGAAAGAATTTGAGACTCTTTCCCCAGCTGATTTGAAAACATGCCTCAGATTGTCCTCACAATTCTCTGAAACAGAATTTGCTTTAACTTTTTTTTTTTTCCAAAATGTTGCATGACTCCTTACAATCCTTACAACTTCAAAATCTCTTCACTGTTGTGAAGAGATTCTCTTACCTACTCTTACTATTACTCTTACCTACTGTTGTTATTACCTTATCTTTAAAGACATAATTTATGTCAATAAAATGGTTGTGTTTAAGCTGCAGTAGTAAAATAATTTCCCCAGTATGATTTGGTTCTAGGATGCCATCCACTGAAATGCTAATACTATCAGCCAGAATCCAGTAGCAGACAAGGTGAGGTTTAAATTTTCTGAGGATTTAGTTCAAGGAAAGGATCTGGAGGCATCAAGAATGGCATAAAAAATTACATGAAGCATGACTGTGCAGTGAAATTGTTTTAATGTGCACTGACTTTTTAAGAATGCTATGTGTATGCTGAATATTAAGCAAATATGTGAAGATATTGGTGTTAATCTTTCAAAGAGTACCTCTTTTCACATTATATTAATAAAACTTTAAATTGCTATAATAAAAGAAGCATGCGGGTTCACTTTTCCAAAAATGTATTATCCATCACTAACCATTTATTCCGCAGGCTAAATTAATTCAAGCTATTTTATTAAAAATATCTTACCACTATGTAGTATTCTCATCCCTCCATTGGTTCAGCCATTCATTAAATAAAAATCTATCTTCCTTTGAGTTTTCAGCCTACCCTCTCACCTGGATTGCATCCACATGACCAAGATTTAAGTTTGGAGAAAGTCTTCTAGGATCCAAAGATGTGAGAGCCTGCTACTCTCCTTTTCCGTTGTATCTATAATGCTTAAGCTGTTAAGCTTGCTTTTTCAGTTCCCCTCACTGTTGCATGGTCATCTTCCCTGTCAGGAGACATGATATACAAATAACCTTCCTAGCAGTTAGGCAGATGCCTGTGATTGTGTAGTAGCCATTTTCCAAACTTCAAGATGGATAATTATGAGCAAGAAAGAAATTTTGGAAGAACTCAGGCAAAATTTCTCCTGAGACAGCCCATCACAGAACAGTCTGCCTGAAGGTCCTCCAGGAGCAGTTCAGTCAAGGAAGGTCTTACTCTGAATCTTACCTTTTGAAGTCTCTCCTGAGCAATCCTGTTAAATGCACTGATTTAGAAATATTGAGATTACAGTGTAGAGGATTGCTACTTGGGGATTTTAAAAAGTATTGGCCATTAACTAACATTAATTAACATCACTTACCATAAGTAGTGAACTCAGTGGGCAGCTGATAGGAGACCTGTCTTGACATTATTCTTGCCAAGAGGTATGTTTCTGTTTTGAATTCATTCAATGATCTCTCCTTTGAAAGAACTCGATGCTCAATAGAAAAAAAACAATTTGGAATTGAACACTACATATAAATATTTAGTATGCACACAGACAATGAGTGCTCAAGTATTAGATATTTTATTTGGATGAGGATCAGCTCTTCTTGTAAGCTTTCAATGAAATTTTTAAGAAAACTAATTCCACCAGGTGGAAAACAAAATATGTCATCGCAAAATATTTTGTAAACTTGAATGGATTGTTAAAAAAATTAAATTTCTTAGTAGTTATGTAGTTCAAGGGACACAAGTGCAGTTGGAATTTGGGAAGGGTGAACAGGGTTTCTGTACAATTCTGCACAAGCAAGCAAATTTGTGTCTGAATATGATTCCTAGACTATACCTTCAACTCGCTATTCCATCTTTTCCCCCCACCTTTACAGGTTTTGATTTTAAATACCTCCATTTTTCTGGGTTTTTTTCCTTCTACCTGTTTTAACTTGCCTTGCACTTGTTTGTCATGTCTTATTAAGAATGAAATCTCTCCAGGGCAGGGAAATTGTCTTATTTATTTTTATAGAATTCTGAACAAATATATGGTATTATGTAAATGATTTTAATTTAGAAATAATAATAGTTTCCTATCAAGTCTCATTTTGAGGTCTGTGCTCAATTTTTCTCTAGTATGCTTCTTACGTTGTTGCCAAATTAAGTGTTTTTCTCATGCATATTTAAATACTTACCTTTCCTTACTGAGTGCCTAAATTAATTTACTTTACTTAAGCAGCTAGTTTTCCTATGACAAGTCTCAATTTCAGGGGGAAAATTCATAGACCCGCTGGAGGTAATAAGAATTTTGTCATTTACTTCACCAGGGACAAGATTTCAACTAAACATCAGCAGGCAGTGATCCCTGTGCCATGAACTGCTATTAAACTGACTGCAAGGTAAACTCTGATTCCAGCTGCCATTGAATGGGGGAGAATGCACAAATTATTTCCCCTTTCATTAATTTCACTGTGTAAAACACTTTCTGAGTGATACTCACTATCACTTTCTTTGAATTTTATTTTCCTTTATGGTATTCTCCTTTGACTTTAGTTGTGCTCACTCTTCAGCAAGAAGATTGTTTGGCATGATGTTCACCCTTGAGCAAAGGAACATCTGCTGGTGCTCTGGGCTCCACTTTTCTTATGCCTTTTTTACCCTCTGTTTTCTTTAGGTTGTGTTCCCCCTCCCACCCCTTTTAGTGAGTGCAGCCTTTCCCAAAATTTTTCTTTTCTTTGTCTTATCTCTTCCATGTCTACTCCCCTAGCCACACATTATCTAATAGTAGCATTCTCCTTCTTTATGTTCACTAGTGAAAAGCAAAATCTCATCTCCTGAAGAAGCTAAATATTATTATTATTACCCTTACTTTCCAAACAGGAAAGCAAAACAGAAAGGCAGTGAATAGATGAAACAAGAGAAGGAATCAGTGTTTAGGTCTGGGATTAGCATACAGAAGGAAATCTGCAATTTGTCCCATGGTTGAGATTTTCCCCCAGTATTGGGATATTTGTCTCGTGGCTGTGGAATTGTATTGCCTGCTAAACTGAAACAGACAACAGCCACACTGTCATTTTGCAGCAGCTTCAGCTGCTGCCACTGTTTGCAGCTCACAGAAGAGCCCCTATGAAATCAGGGATTAAGTATAAATTACACTGAATAGGCTGAGATTAGTTTTGGGAGTCACAGTATCCAGAAACTCAAGAGGGCCCAAGTTTTGCAGACATATCAGTGTGTCTTTGATACACAGATCTAACACTCAATGTGCCCTGGAAGTCTCTGCACAGACTATATTGTATCTTTCTTAGGGAGAAAAAAACCCAAAAAAGCAAAACAACTCAGACCCCAAGCAAAAAATAAATAACAAAAATTAAGCCATTCTCCTAAGTAATTTCTTAATGTGTGATTGCTTACAGAAATATTTTCACCCTGTTAATTCTTCAGGTGAGTGCTAAAGTATTTCTACTAGTAATGGATTTAATTTATATTAGCACAAGTATAGAATGCTTCAGAAGGAAAAAAAAAGGTGAATTTTAATAAAACTGAAGAACAACCAGTGAACATGTTTGTTTCTTTTAAACATTATACACAGCTGTTGTAAAGTTGGCAAAGATGCATGCCAGAGAGCTGCATATCTGATACTACAAACTGTTAGTTTCACACTTTATTCAGTAACAGCTGGTAAAATGGTATTTAAGAAGAGTTTTGATTTAATCTAATGAGAAACTATGTTGCAGTGTACTGTACTGACTGCGGAAAATAATAGGACAAACATTGATTTTTATGTTGCTTTAATAGTTTCATTTTCGATAAATAGGGATTTATATGCATAGTTATTTGCTATCATTCCTCTCTCCATTTACAAGCTACCAAACCAAAGCAAACAGTCTTGAAATGAAGTTTAGCCACTCGAGAACTGCCAGAACAGGAAAAGATCTCATTCAAGATTTGTTTTATATTCCACTGACGTAAGACCAAGCTGGTGTCAAAGGGAACCAGACAGTGGGACCTAGAGAGAAGCAGAAAGAAATTAGGGCACACCTGTACCAACATGAAAGGAGCATAAACAGAAAACAGAGCATAGAAAGTAGTGTAAACTCAAGTCCAGTTTCTTATATACACCAAATATTTGAATTATTAAATATCTTATTTATGTATTTTAAGAGTAACATCGTTCTTAAATACACTTAGACAAGACAGAAGACAAAATGTAGCATCCGCAAGAGCTCTGACTCAAAGAAGTTCTTTTCTTCCATTAATATAAATACTATTAGATTTTTTGCTTGTTTTACATCAGTGTAAATCAAGGTTAGAATCAGGTCTAAAAGTATGTGTTTGCTGTGAAATGAAGCAAGCAATGACCTGGACACCCAATAATTCACACTAATTACCATTCTGCACTATAACTACCCCTTTCAAAGGCAGGGCACACATCTGAAAATAATCACTTGGTGGACCTTACCTCAATGTCCAAACCATACAAGATATTATCTCTTCTCCCTCACAGCCTCCTACTTCGTCCCAAGAGACTTTTCATTCCTGAGCACCCTCACTATCTTCAGCCACACAATTCCCCTCAGCTTTATGTTATACACTTTTAATCTTGTAGATGGAAACACAAATCCTTACATCGATTCAGACTGTGAGCTGAAAATACACACACACAAAAATTAAAATGTAGTATAAGAGCCTCAGGGAGACCTTCTAGGAAAGAAATGTGGCCAGCCAATTGTGGACCATCAGAGAAACTGGCCCAAACCAATGTGGTGATGAATCAGTATGTAGCTCTTGGACTGGTTGTCAAGGGTCACTCTGTAGACCCTTGCCATGTAGACATGTGTGCGACCAAGAAGACAAAGTTCTTTGAGTTCTAAATGGAAGTGCAATTGCCAATGAAGCAATCACTAGTGTGAGAAGACCAGGGTCTTACACTATTCTTCTGAGAGTGTTTTAAATCTGTCCATATCCAGAATTTCTGGGAAGTTATTTTGCAGAAGCTGGCTTAGTAATGCACACCATCAGCTATTTCTAAACAGTTTTACATATTTCCAAGCAGGCTTTTCCTCCACATATTAAGAATGAGCCCTGTCAAGTAGTCATCCTTTGGATGATTACAACTTCAATTTAAGTTTATTGGGACTTTTGAGTATGACTCTAATACAGGATGAAAAGCACTCATGACATCTGATACCTATTAATTTGGGAATTCACAATTTAATACCTTCAGTGTTATGAGTGTCTTACTTATTTGCAAATACATTTCAAAGTGTGTTTACTTGTTCTTATAATGACATTATGCTGAGAATATTTCCCCCTCAAAGGAATTTATCATATTTTGTTTGCTATTACTAACATGTTTTTTGAGCTGTTAGTCTGAAACAAATATTTAGACAAGTGAAGGAAGTAGTATTATTATTTCTCCCACTGCACATTAGTAAAATGTAAAGTACTGTGCACCTAGATTGTTATCTGTTTCTGATGAAGCTTGTGATTATATTTTCTGGGTTTAGTTTGAAAGCTAAGACATCTGTTTATCTGGTGCATACAGAATAACTCTCATGTCTCTTCATCTCTTAAATTTTCAAAGGCTTTCATTCTGTTTTAAATCCTTTGAAGAAGCAGTAATCAAAGACAAAAATTATCAGAGGTACATTTTTGTTTTCCAAACAATGAAAATAACAACGCTCATCACACTCCGATTTCAGGCACTTGCAATGAAACTTCAAGCCTGGAGATTTGCCACAGAAATCAAAAGTAATATGGGTAGCAGCAAACTCCAAAGTGCTGGCTGGATTACAGTTAATATGGGTATACCCCCCCTAGACTTCAATTCATCATATAAATTTAAACCAGGCATTTAAATAATAAAGACCAATAAGGCAATGCAAAGACATCAAAAAACATATCCCATCACAGCATGACAATGCATCAAAGTTTTTTTCTTCTCCTTTTTTTTATTCAGATAAAGAAACCATGGAGAATAACGGGGAAATGCTTTTGTAGCACAAAAGCATTCTGGAAGTAGAACATCGAACAAACAATATTTTCCCATTCAAAACTGATTTTCAATTTGAAAACTTAGATTGAAGCAATATTTTGCAAGGAGGAATCAATATATTCCTGTAAAGAAATTGGCATTGCAGTTGAACTGTTTTAAGCAAGATATTTTCTTGTCAAATCTATTCAAATTGCAATTTTACTTAGAACTTGAGGGGAAAACTTACACAGGTCTTTCTTGAAAACCTGAAAAGTTTTCTATGTATTTTTCATTCATTTATTACTTCTACATACACCTTCATTATGATCATGCCATTTGAAATAATCTTGGGGCAGAAGAATTAGCAGATTTAGTCAAGTTCAGAATAGCAGGAACATGGGAATTTTTTTTTTCAAAAACTGTATTTAATTTGTGGCAGATTTGAATGCCATGGGTAAAAGGCCAGGCAAACTTGAAGTTAAACATGATCTTTAAAGATTTGCCTATTATCTTTTGTTTTATTAGAGATTAGCATGATGAGGATGATAGTTAAGAACAAATTCTGTAGTCAGTGATAGGATTCCTGCTGCCTATATTTAGATCCCTGTGCTGTAATTTCCTACTTTTTAAATCATCCTTTACAGTCAATGCAGAGAAACACATTTTGCTAGTCTGCTACTTACCTGACCTGTTGTAGACTTCTGCATCAAAATGAAGTGAATAGCAGCCCAGAAGCATCTAATGACAGGAGCTTGAATTACTAGTTCACTCGTAGCTCACATCTACATTTTATATATACATATATATACATATATATATATATATACATATATATATATATATATATATATATATATATATATATATCCATATTTGGTCAAAAGGATTTCATGCTAGTATTTCCTTTAGTTTGTGACAAGTCCTTGGAGGTCTCACACCTGAATTGTAGAGAAGGAGAGAAGGGGGGAGGGAGGGAGGGAATTAGCTTTTCTGAACTGGGCACGGTTTTCACCTGAAAGACATATTCCTCATTTGACTCATCAGTATTCCTATAACTACCCAGCCACTGATAGAAGGCTGAGGACATATTGGAAGAAAGGAAATAATGTAATACAGTATCATTCTGGTCCTCAACCTTCACTCTGGAGTGCACAGCAGACATCACACAGGGTCAGAGTCCTACAGGTTTGTAGTGGTTTGAAAGCAAAACAAATGAGAGGCTCCAAGTCAGAGATACAATTTAATAGGAAAAAGGTAAGAAAGCAAAATAAAATAGATGCAAAAATACAAAAGACCACAGACACAGTCAGAATACAACCTGAGTGGAGTGATGGAAGCAGTCCAGAGGAGGTGGTCTTCCTGAAGCAGTGATCCTGTAGAAAGGTCTGGTAGCTCAGGTCCTCTGGGAATCCAGTGGGTAAGCACCCCCCTGGTGTTCCGAGTCTCAGCTTATATCCAGGCTGGAATGCTTGGTTCCTCCCTCTGGGTGGAGCATCTCACAATGGGATTGTGAGTCATGTGATAAGGCCTGATGGGCCCATTAACAGGAAATAGTCCAGGAGGGGGTTATCTGTGAGTCATGTGGCAAAGGTGCTGATGGGCCCATTAACAGAAGATAAGCCAGAGTGGAGGAGGCAGGGAGCACTGCCTCACCTGGTTTCAACAGATCATGAAGATGGTGATAGAATATACTTCAAGGTTCAACAGGTTCAGCCCTGCGCTCTGCACTCTATGACATGTAATGGGACTCTGATGGGTTACTGTGCCAAGACTGTTCAGCCTTGTCCTGCCTCTCACCACTTTGGATACCAGTTGGAGAAATAGCATGAAAAGTCTGTCTTCACAGCTACACTGAACAGGAGGAAATAACTGAAGGTATTTTTTGCTGTGCTGGAAAGTAGAGAGGAGCTTTCAAAGATGCCAAGGTTTTTTGACATGGGACCTTCACTTGGTTTGTTACTGATGTGTAGCACATAGATATCTAGCATGGAGAAGAAAAAACCCAATTATCTATCACTCAAAAGTAGGTAGGAAACTGTACTTCTGTATATTTCTTTTGACTACATTAGTTTCCCTTATCCCTACACTCTCTTTTTAAACAACTGTAGTTTGATTAGATCAATAATGATCAAAATAGACTTTGACAGAAGCAACTTTAAGTTCATTTAATAACTATGACACCTGAGTCCTTTATCCCCCAAAGACCACACACACAAATACAAAAAAAGAAAGTAATAAAGAAAGCATGGGATTTTTCTAATTTAAATAATTAGAAATTTTTTTTCTCCCTTGTATTAAGAAGCTCATTTTGCTATCATAATTCACCTTTGAGATTGCAATGTAGTTTACATCAGTTTGACTAGTCTTAAAATAACTGCAGCAAGTGCTAAAAGTGGAAGCTTTCCTCCATGTTACCTAGGACTACATATTTGCTGTCTGTGAAGAGCAGAGCTGGTTTTCAGTCCTATTGGCTCAGGGCTGCACTCACAGCCCTGTGGGCAGCTCAGACTGTGCCTTGCAATGGCTTTGAGATGACTTAAACTCAAACTACTACTGAAAGTGTTAACTCCCCCAATTCTTCCTCTGCCCACACATTCCACTCCCACAGCTCCCATTAGCATTTATGCAAAAGGAATTGATCCAACTCAAAAGTTTTAGTACTTGGGAAGCTGGGTGTTGGACCAATTCCCAGATCTCTCTTACAAGGTAGCCATAAGATCTCACGTGCTGGCACAAGGGAAAAGGTGGGAAGAGAGAGGCAGAGAGGAGAGGTTGGAGAGATCATCTTCTTTAGCAGCATTTTGTACTTAAGTTAAATTAAAGTGTGCATGAAAAAGCATTCACAGACTAATTTAATTCCCATTTCTAAGTTTCTCAGTGTTTCCACGATAGATGAGTGACTGTCACACTCTCTGACTCTCAGTTCTACCTCCCTCCCCTCCATCTGGGAACAACATCAAGATGCTATCATCACAGCAGCAAAAGAGCCCTCAAAAGCATATTTGCCTGTCAGCTGGGTAGTTGACTTCAATTAGAAGTGTGAGGAGTTTTGTCTTACAGGTCACAGGTAGATTTTCTGAGCCAATTGGGTTGGTTAACAAATCTATTTACCTTTACTTGTGTGATTTGATTTTTAGGGAAGGGAAATAACAGTAGGGTCAGCTATACCTGTCTCATGACCTTGATCTAAATGGAAAATATAGAATTAAAGTAAAAACCTAAGCAATTATTATGAAGAAAATTAAGGTTTTCAAGCTGCAGTTACAAAAAATTTTAAATAGAAAAGGTGAGGGAAATCAAATGCAAAGAAGGAAAGAAAGTAAAGAAAACTAAATATATAATAATATTAATATACTCTCATAGTGAAAAAGGTGTCATGAAACATTGAAAACATATTTGCCTTCTGCCTCAAATGGACAGATATTCCTCTAAAACCCATTAATAATTGTGTCTAAATAAAACTCATTTCAGTGTGAATTTCAAAAATATTAAGAGAGCAACTTTTGTGTGCATTTGAATATTGAAAGCCCATATGTTATAAACCAATATACTAGTAAGTACTCCAGAGTGACAGAGAAAAAGACCCAAAGAATTGATGCCTTTGTTGAATATAAGTCTAAGAGGATGCATGGCTTAATGATTTTCTTTTTCCACAGAAAATGTTCCTCTTGCGTCTTGGCTTTCAGCAGGTCTTGTTCCCTCTTCTGCCCTGGATATTTACTCCCCTCCCTAGCTGGAAGAATATTCCACTGCTCAGTTACAATGTACATGTACAAATCATTGACCCAAATACCAAGTCAGGTGTACCTGGCCACTCTTTAAGGAACAGAATGCCTGGGACTGTAAGATAAGGCAAGACGGGTATTTTTAAAAATTATTTTTAAAAAGTAGAAGGGGTTGTGTTCAGAAGATAGAGTTAACAACCAACATCTAGAACAGATTTAGGACTCTACACTTGCGAGAACTTTGAAGTGTAATCCATCCTGCCTCTTATCCTCTCTACCATTTCTAAATGAGCCTTCTCAGGAAGGGAGAGCCCAATTTGTTTAACCGTCCCCCAGCGTCAAACATTCAGTGTTAATAAAACATCCTATTGCAGACTGTGTCTGTCAGCAGCAGGCTTTCCTGAAATGCTACTGAGCAATACTGAACTGCAGGTGGAGGTGAGAAAAAGGCATTTTCAGCAGTGGGCTTGTATGCTTATGGGGTTAAATCCTATTCTGAAGCAAGAAGATCAAAATGAAGAAGGAATTCAACTGCCTAATGTGTCTGGTGTAGTTTTAAATGCCTTAGGCTCTGTTTGCATCAGGAGCTTGTGAAATCCAAGAGGAGCACTCTTGCAGTGCTCAAGACTCCATGTCCACACCACTCTCATCTCACATTTTTTCACTTTGGACTATTTGTAGTCTGGTGTGAGAGGGTGAACTTGGTCTGCTTATGTGGAAAGTATTCTACAGTTTAGTTTAGACTTCCCCAAACCTGGTCCACTGGATTTGGAAATGCTTTGTAATGGGAACCACTGCTTGGAAAAGGGAACCGGTAGGAGATTGTTTCAGAAATGCACTCCTGATGCAAACATCTGCAAGGTATCTGAGGCATTTAGGCAATCAGATAGGCCAGAGATTGTGGAAGACCTGTGCCTTTTTGGAGGAATATTTAGAAAGTGGGAAAGATACTTTACTATGTCCAAAAAAGCAGTATCACCTCTGCCACTCTCTAAAAGGAAAGGGAATTGGCTGAATATATCTGATGGCAAAATGAAAGCAAACCTGAGCCCTGACCAAAGCAAACAATCGCCTTAATATTCCCATCTGTGAAAGCAGACCTCTGTGACAGTAAATGAGGTTTTTAGATATATTTGCACAGAATCCTTTCCTTTTATCTTCTTTATTTGTATAGTCCTATGAACCTCTGAGAATCATCTGTATTTATCTGCCTGAATCCTCCCACTTGGTTTTGTATCTCTTCAGTTCTATCTTTTCTTTATTTCCAGAAGTCCACATGGCAGCTTTCCAATTGTATTTATCCACTCCAACTAATTGAGTCACATAAATGTAAGTAATTTGAAACATTATTGTGAGAGATTTCTGTTTGCCTCTTTAATTAAGCAGTTGTTCACAGGTGCATACAGTTACAACAAAATTAATTGATAGCTTTATACTGCAGTTCTTGAGTCTGCTGCTGTTTGGTGTTTGCAAACAGTGCCATTACACACGTCTTACACAGTTCATAGCGAACATTTCTCATTTTCCTTCAGAAAAGGTTAGGACAGATTGACCTATATATCGGAAAATCTATGCAAGCAGTAAAGGTAATTTTCCTAAGAAGGAAACTGAGCAAATGTTTATTTGTGGAATAGTTTATTACCAATGGGAAGACCTGCAACCCTGCCCTATTTTTCTGCATCTTTAGAAAGTATCTTGAATGCCAAAAATCATTGCTAGGGAAGCTAATAACTTCTTGTGGAAATTGAGGGCACCTTTTTTATTGTTGCCATGGACTTCATTACCTTAACCACACAGGATTATTATAAGATTATTAATAAAATTTCTTTTAAGCGGTCCATTTTTTGATTAATATAAACATTTTTGATTAATTAAAAACAGCACATGCAAAAGGAGTTTAGCAACAACATGGGAAAACTTTAGAAGAGTAAGCATGTAATAACTGCTGTATAACATCCCATATAACTCTCATACCTAAATTCAGACTACCAGTTGTCTAAATGTAAAAAGATAGGCATAATTACGACGGAAATTAATAGAATAATAGGATCATGGAATATCTCAGGTTTAAAGAGACCAATAAGGATCACTGAGTCCAACTCCCTGCTCCTTGCAGGAGCATAACTGCGCATAACTTTATAGATCCACAAAACATTTCAGTTTGCATTCAAATAATCTTAATTTTTTATCTATGACAGTAGATTGGAACAATCAATGCAGTGCTAAGAAGCTGTGCACAGCAAGCAGACATGAAAGTTGTTTCCCAATGCATCTGCTGAATCTCCTATGATCCAAGGCTTTGGATTTCAGTTTTTTGGCACTGGATTCCAAAAAATCTTTTGCTAAATTTATTTTTGTTGCTAAGCGAGGTGATCCGCCATTATCGTGATGATTCAAAAGCATGATTTTCTTTGGGCTGACTTTGGACTTGCCAGCAGATGGACTTACACCTATGATATGACTAACTTCTTGCCTACTCATTTTCTGTTCAAATCCTGCTTTTTAGTTTGACAAAAGACTGGAAGTTGAAATCCCCATTGCTGTCTCTGTAATTGCCTGCTCCAATGGTTTCCAAATGTGGAAAGCATAATGACCTCGCTTTCTTCTCAATGCTTTCTGTTACATTCTGACTTGTTCTGTTGCCACTTATTTTTTGTCAACTGCCATTAATTCTTCGGCTCGACCAGCAGAAGAAATTCTAAGAACATTCCACTTTTGCCTCTGCAAATACAACAATTCAGCTTATCTAAAGTTTGAATTACCATGTGTGAAGTGACTACTTCTTTCTCTTTGTTTATGTGTTTGGTATCAAGTTGCATAAAATGAATTTAAGCTACAGAATTGTTTTTATAACATATGGTATTTCTGAAATATCTTTATTTTCTATTTTCTATCAAGGTCCTAGTTTAAGACCAAAATACATGTTCAAGTTGCTAGGCAAATACTCTTGTTTAGGGTGAATATATATGTAATATGTATGTAATAAGAGTCTGTCCCTCTGTTTAAACTCTTCTTGGCAGGATTCCTATTCCTTGCAACAAAAATAAAATGAAGTAATAAAAGAGTAATGAATAAACAGATAACAATTTACCATTAACTGAGATGGGACCAATAAAGAGAGTATCTTTTCTTATATATTTAGACGAACCCAAACTACTGCCATGTGGTTTTCCTATAGGCTGTACCAGTGACAGCACTAATGTAAGCTCTCCCCTAAAGTTGCTTAGTATATAACAATTTCATACAGAGCAAACTCTGCCTAGTAGAGTCAAATGCAAACTTATTCCATCTAAAAACAGAGCAGAAGGGTCACACTTAAATGAAAACAAATTGTGTCTGAAAAAGTATTAGAGGTTAAAGTGGGGAGCTGGACTTGATGATCTTTATGGGTCTCTTCCAGCTTGAGTTATTCTATGGTTCTGTGAATTGCTGCCTTCCATTGTGATAATTTGAGAGCTAATCTGGAGAATTCTCGTATAATTTTCATGACACTGTTGGAACAGCTGATATGTTGTTGTGCCTCAGCCAGAGGACAGTAATTGGCAGCCTTATTTTACACCATATACAAAACAGGATCATGTGCATGATGAGCAGCTATGCTTCAGGAACAGGAGGCAGAAGCTTCCAGCTGAGGGATAGAGGATGTCATGAGGTTCATCTGAGCATGAAATCCCCAAACATTTTAGAAGTAGGGTGCTGAGAAGCAAGTGTGAATCTTTTAGCTCCATTGAAAAAAATATAATAGAGGGATAATGTGCCCAGTTTTTCTGTCACATTTGACAGTTGCAAGAGAAATCTGAGAGAAGTTCTGAAAAGTGATTAAGTTGAAGAGTGGTAAACTTAAAGAGCCCAAGTTATTTCATTTCCTTAGAAGAGAAATATTCAACATGGCTGTAATGAACATGTATCTCCTTTGGAGAGGAGGCTTTTGCAAGCAGAAAAGATCCTTAATAAGACAGGAAAGGAAAGAAAAGAGAGACAGAAAAAAAGATCCAATGGCAGAAACCTGAAGGTAGACAAATTCAGTTGTGAAACACAGTGTCCTTTTCTAAGGGAGAACTTCACAAGGATCTTTTGTATTTTCATTATCACTTCAGTTCTCTGTATTTTGGGTATCCTTACTAAAGTCTATTCTGCAGGTCATTATAAATCATGAAATCACACCTTCAATAGTTGACTGAAAATCTGTGTTTGCAGTAATCTAGACACAAAACAGTTATAACAGTTGAGATGGGAGTGTATTAGTAGTGAGCACATAGGTAACTGACTGAATAGCATAGAAACCAGGAGATGGCATGATTTTCCTTCCCCTCACAAACTCAAATACAGTTCAAATTCTGCTGTAAAACTGTCCATGTCACTCTTCCTTCTCTGTAAGATGAATCTGAGCACTGGTGCTCGCCATTTAGTTAGGACACCCTTTAGAGCTTACCACAGTTTTCAAGATTGTACTCCCTGGCACTTATGCAAAATTGCATATGTACAAGAAATTCTGTTCGGTGTAGTCTAAACTCTTAGGTAGAAGAATGCCATGCAGAAGTTAGTGCTGTTTGTGTTCTGTCTTGAACTTTTACATAGCATCCATCACTGCATTATGTATGGGATTCTTGCAGAGCTGGGCAATAAAACTGAGGAAGTAATCTTTATTGAAGAGAAAATCTGCCCTGATTTGTTACCATGATTGTCTACTGGAATAGAATATTGTGAATGCTTTTCATCTGTTGTTATGCCTAGATTTGTCCTTTCAGTGGGCAAAGACAATTTCCTTGATGCAAATACAGCAGCACATTTCCTAGCTTTCTTCAGACTCTTTAGGAAGCTTACCAGACTCTTCAGAAAGTTTGCTGAAGTCTATCACAGATCATGGAATTGCAGATCCAATTATGTTGGGAAAGCTGAGGTCATCATGTCCAACTTTCAATTGATCACCACATTATCAAATAGACTATGGCACTAAGTGCCATGTCCAGTCATTTCTTGAACACCTCCAGGGATGGTGACTCCACCATATCCCTATGCAGACCATTACAATGTTTAATAACTCTTTCTGTGAAGAAATTCCTCCTGATTTCCAGCCTGAACCTCCACTCATGCAGCTACAGGCAGTTTCCTCTTGTCCTGTGGCTGCCTGCCTGGGAATAGAGACCAACCCCCTGACCTCTCTTTAGGCAGTCGTAGAGAGTGGTAAAGTCACTCCTGAACCACCTTTTCTCCAGGCTAAACAGCCTCAGCTCACTCAGCCTTAACTCACGGGCCTTGTGCTCCACACCCTACACCAGTTTCGTTGACCTTCTCTGGGCACACTCCGGCCTCTCAGTGTCCTTTTAGCAGTGAATGACCCAGAACTGACACAGCACTAAAAGTGTGGCCTCACCAGTACCAAGTACAGGGGGACAATCCCTGCCCTGGTCCTGCTGGCCACACTATTGCTGATACAGGCCAGGATGCCACTGGCCTTCTTGGCCACCTGGGCACAGCCTGGCTCATGTTCAGCCGCTGTCCACCAAGACCCCAGGTCCTTTTCTACTGGGTAGCTCTCCAGTCACTCTGCCCCCAGACTGTAGCACTGCATGGGGTACTTGTGACCTCGTATATTTGGTCTGGACCCATTGACCCAGCCTGTCCAGATCCCTATGCAGAGCCTTCCTCAATGATTTACGAATCATCATGTGGCAAATGATCATCCTGGACTGAGTTACAGAACTACTTTTGTTGATGAGGAGGAACTGGTTTTGAAATGAAGTATTGCGAAAATGCACAGTAGAGTTCTCTGTTTGCTCTGTCTCTGAGTTTGCATTAGTTTTACTCAGACTGGGTATAAAAATGTTTTTCATTTTAACTGTCATTAGTGAAAACCTTGTATTGGGATCTGAAAATCACTGTCAACAGTAAAGTTTTCTCAGGCCAAATTGTTACAATTGAGTAGACACCTTGTCTCCATCAGGTTTGTGAAAGTACAAATAAGGGAGGCATTTGGCATTTGAGAGGGAAACTTGGAGAGAGAATAGCTTTGCTGATGACATATGAGATTGACTAGCAT
Source organism: Chamaea fasciata (assembly GCF_029207755.1). Classification (NCBI taxonomy): domain Eukaryota; kingdom Metazoa; phylum Chordata; class Aves; order Passeriformes; family Sylviidae; genus Chamaea; species Chamaea fasciata. The sequence continues at coordinate 65,173,752 of NW_027094087.1, forward strand.
CCAGCTTACTCCCCCAGAGCTGTTGGATCTGGTAATACGAAAAAGAAAAGAGTTACAAATCAAAGTCAAAGCATACAACTGTTTGTGAAGCAGACATCTATGACTCACAAGCAACCTATCAGTTGAGCATGAAGCTGCCTTTCCTTTGCATCACCTTAAGTATGTGTCCATTTGACATGGTCTAGCATTTACAACCCAACAGAACATAAAAAATAAGTGTATGCAGCCAGGTACAACAAATCATTTGAAAATTTACAGGGCCGGTGAGTCACAGTTAGGAGCTTGCTTGCACACAAATGACTTTCCCAGCCTGCTTAGGCACCTGTGCAGCTTTTGGGTCAGATTTCACACAGGTATTTAGCATGGCTGTTCAATAGATGACAAAGGGTGACAATCATTGCGAATTCCAGCTCAGGTGCCAGTCTCCTTTCGATTCATCAGCTTGATAAACTTTGCCCATTGTCTCTTCAGTCCCTGCCTTTTTGTCTTTCCAATTCCCTAATTCTCCAAACTTCAGACTGGATGTTAGTCTGTCAGCAACTGTTTACCATTTGTTACATCTCCAGTTACTACCATTCCAGCTGAGCTTATTTCGTGTTCTGGGATAAAGCAACTGCAGCATCTCATGAGCTGAAACTTTGGGAAATAAATGATGAATTTCAGGTTTTAGCGACAACAACTGAGTAACAAGAATTTGCTCCCACATGGACCTGGGGGAAAAAAACCCTGACTGAATTACTGTCCTGTTTAAAGCCCAATGTTATATGCAATATTGGCCAAGTAAAATGGTCTCATCATTTGTTGAATGAGGTATAGCAAGAGAGAAATTATGGTCAGCTTCCCCAGGGAGATACAGATTCAAGTGCAGGGGTGAAAAGATTTATTTTTAATCAAGTAGATAATCCTCTTCACTGTGCAATGGGAATTACCCCAGGTATAAACATTAACCACTGTAACTATTAAGTATGAGGGGATATTAGATTAATTATTCCGTAGATGTGAAATAAACTGCTGCAGCTTTTTCAGTATGTGAAAAGGACGAGTCGAGAGTCTAAATTGAGTATTTAGCTCAGTACACAGAAAGATACTTTGATTTAGTGATCACGTGATTCAGTGATAACAATTACAAATTCAAGGTCTTGGGTATTGAATCATGTTGAATAATACTCTCTTGTTCCATTTAACAATATTTAATGCAGTGATTGGAAATTCCACAGTGGGCAAAGGGAGCTGGGCTGACATCTCACAGTATTTCTTATTAAGATTTGTCTACCTAACTCCTGTGGAATAATTTAAGAGTCCAAATACCATTGTTTTCACTGATAACAATGTAAAATTGCTGTCCAATATTTTTATTTTGATAAAGTTTTTTGTTTGTTGTTTTGTTTGTTTGTTTTTGTACTTGTTTGGGGGAAAATAAATTAATGAGAAATGATCATGTATGAACATGGAGATAAATATCTGATTATGAAATAACCTTTACCAGATGAAATAAATTTCTTTTTTTCTTCCTTTACAAAAAATAATAACAATAACAAGTTCTAATATATTAACTTGAGTTAGAATACCAGTACATCACAAGGACAGTAGTCTTAAGAAGATAATTTGCAAATTTTTCAGTGCATACTGCAGTGATATCTCTGTGTTACAAGTTAATAAAAGAAAATTATACATAATACTTCACCAAATTCAGTTGCAGTACTCTGGAACAAAATTCTGGTTTTATACCATTCTATATCAACTGGTTTCCACAGGATTTCCACAAAACATAAAGAGATTAGGACAACGCATTTCTTACAAAGGTTAGGCATTTTTTGGAATGTATATATATTATTTTGTGTCTCTACTTAGATTAAGCTTAATCTTGTTGAAATATCTACATCTGCTTTTTGTCTCACTGTGATGTTTACCACCTCATAAAAATGCTGAAGTTACTGAGGAAAGATGTTTAATTTGTTCTTGCTGCTCAGTTGCATGTTACATCCTATTTTGTAGTAAATGGCACAATGTCCCAAGTGGGCTGCCATACTGTCAGATACATTATTTATACATAACATTACTGGTTAATCAATGAACAAAAATGCAGAATTCTTTTTTCTCCTTTTCCTGTGACATCTTTAAAGCTACAGTAGAGAAGAATAATTTTGCAATGTATTACACTGTTACTCGCTTTTAAATATAGCTTCAGGAGTTTCCTCACACAGTTAGCACTGTGCATCTGATTATATCGAATGTGATTGTTAGACAAATGCAGTAACAATTTGTGCAGCGCAGAAGAGTAATTTAGTTAACTATGTAGGTTATCCTTTCCAGTTAAAAGTGAGCAAAATGTATTCCAGCAAATGTTTTTAACAGATCTTTTTAAAATCTAAAATGAAAACTGAATAGCCAGCTCATCATGATTTTTCATGTGTATTTACAAGAGAGACAGAATTTAAAAAGCCACTTGAAAACTCAGCAGTTTTAGATGTTCACCCTGCATTAAATGGAAAACGGAATTTTTAAGTGAACAAAGAACTGAAATATGAAAATATATGTGTGCAAATGAGAAATGCAGCTGTACTGTGTCACAGTACTACAGGGGATTTTTGTTTTCACTTCAGCTTATTCTGTTGTATTTTGTTCATAGATGTTTCAGATCAATACAAAATATTCAGCTCTGTTCCAGTGATTGAATATGAATACATTATGTGCATACAAAAATAGTGATAATCTATGTTGATACAATAGTTCATTTTGCATTAGTGTCCTAGATGGGACAATGTTAAGAAGCAATTTAAATGAAATTCATTTAAATGTCAGCTCTCATGCTTGCGATTTTTCTATAATTGGTTATTTAATTAAAATAATTCTCATAGTCATTAATTTAGACTAAAACTTGCTGTGCACTGACATGTTTTAATTACATGGTATTAACAAAATTGATATGCTTTAAAAAAGCATGGTTAAATTTTAAACAAGAATAAATTAGAAATCTCATAGATCATCCTACTTAGAGTATTAGTAGAGAAAAAGTCAGTCATTTAAAATGTTTATTATAAACAAAGTCCCAACATTATTGTGCATGCATCATATTTGGTTCCTGCTTCAGTGTGATGAGACTTTTATGTTAACACAGCACCTCCATCTTCGAATTCCTTTAACCAACACACAATAAATAAGGTAATGAACCAAATTAAATATTAATAGAAATCCACATAAACCACAGAAGACAGACATAGAACTGACGTTTGAATTATACTCTACCTTTGATATAATTAGGACAACATATTAATGAAGTTTTAAAGGGTTGAATCTTTATCTACTGTTCATGAAGACAAAAAGGATTATATGAGCTTCCTTATAAAATGCAGATAAGGAATGAAAAAAATTAAGTCTTCTAGTAGAACTACCTGAACAGTATAGTAGAACTAAAGTCTTAGACACCGATTGTGCAAGGTAATCCAAAGGCAAGGAGCCACATGCCTTTATGAAGAACCCTGATGTCAAAGGAACTACTTTCATAAATAAAGTAGGTACTTTGTTTTCAGGGCTGGACTATACTGAAGAGTGAGAAATCAGAATTTTATTTCATTATCTATTAATTAGGCTAGATGTATATTACTTTGACCTTTTTAATATTCTATAATTTAATTGGATGATCAGTCTACCTCAGCCTATGATTGCCAATCATTCTGCATAATATACTTCTACTCTTTCTTACCTTGACATGTGCAGGATCAGACTCCTATTAACATTAAATAATGATTTTGTTGTGAATTTCAGGGGCCAAAAAAGATGTATACAAAAATGTCGAACTTTATTAATTCTATAGCAAATGCATGAATAGCGTTGCTTTTTCTGGCAGCCAACATATGAAGGATTTACACCTCTTTCCCTTTTGATCCTCAGATTCCACACTGCACATCCCAGAGCCTGAAATGCTGCTCAAGACTGAGGCCTTATCCGGTTTCACACTGCTCACCAATCTGACTTACAAAAGGCATTGTAGTAACAAAACGCTGTCAAAAAGCAGCTCTTGCATGTGGAGAGTGCTCCATGTTCTACTGTCTGAGGACTGGATCCATCTAAGTGTGGATGTCTAGAGGTGAGTTAATGATTTTAGGCTCTTTATAGTCAGTGGAGAGCAAAAGAGCAGAACATCTTATTTCAAAGGAGTCTCTGTATTTGGTTAGATGGACCGTGCTCTAGAGGTGGCTATAGTTCTCCATTTATTATTAAAAAAAGCTAGGACAAGGTCAGAGATTTAAGGTGCAGCTAGCTGAATTCCACCTATTCTGACTGTATAGCTTCATGTGCTTTATCTCTAATCTTTTTTGTTTGGTTCTGATTTATTCATAATGACTTGTTTTTCCATATATTTTATGAATATCCATGCTCTGTAGAATCATAAATTCTATGTGTCTCTCAGTCTTTAGAGTCCTTATCCTCCATATGTGTGTGAGAAAGGGAAGACCTGTTATTTCTGCAAGGTTATGGAAAAACTCCTAGTTTACCAAGAGAGCACAGGAAATCTGTAGCAGAACCAGGAACAAATCCACCATCTAATCTCCAGGCACCAGGAGAGTGACCCATACTTCATATTTTCCTGAGTCTGACTTCATTTCTGTTTTGTTGCTGCACTGGTATGGCATGGTTTTTCATGCGAGTTCATGCTGCACTGGTATGGTTTTTCATGCACACTTGTCTTACCTTGTGAGCTGATGGGGATTCTGACTTCTCAGTTGGATCATCCTGTCCCACAGCCCGTGCAATAAGACTGGCCATAGGATTCTTATAGCAGATTAAAGTTTGATTGTAGCGTGTGCTAACTAAATGTGACGAACACAATTACACCATCAGCAAGAAACAGAAGAGTAATTTATGGTATTCTAGCAATCTGAATGTTGTTGTATATCATAATGATCCTTAGTCAGTTGTATTCCAACTTCCAGCATGTAAAAACACTACCTTGACTTTTCTGCTGTTCTTTGCATGAAGCAGATCAGCTGCAAGGTTATATAATATCTCTGATAATCACATTTTCTTTCCTCTATGTCCACATGCTTCCTGAACTGTAAGTAAGCCCATATTTACATTGTATAGAATCATAGAGTCATTTAATTCAGGAATGATCTGCTATCACCCCTCTTCAGCAATGAAGTTCGTAGGATATAGGATCCAGTTATGTACTAATTAACCCATTTTCATGGTAAATGAAACTTGTGAAAGAAAAGATTGCTGATGCTAGAGCATAACCACATTTACCCTCATACCTTTTTTCCAGGACTTGTTCAATGTGAAAGTATCTTCAAGTGTATGTAAATACGATTTATTGATAGCCTCTCAGGAAGGCTTCCATCAGAGGTATCTTCAAGACTGAGAGCAGTACATTTTCAGTTTAAAATCTATATGCAACTTTAGCAGGGAAGCTTGAAATTCAAGCTGAATAAGATCGACTCTGTCAGCTTCTAGATTACTTCATTGCTTAATATATTGCTTTAATTGGGAATATTGTTTGACTGGATATTTAAGAGAAAAAAAAAGGGAGAAAAAAGGAAAGGTAGCAGTAACCTGCAGCTTTGTTGCATGGAATGTTAAAAACAAAAATCTTCCTTTGTTTCTGCCTTTACAACAGAAGGACAGGATAAAATCTGCAGCACTTACAAGACACTGTAACTTGTAGCATCACAGCTGTGCATCAGACTTATATTTGGGCTTTGTAATTTGTTCCCAACTATGACCAAAAAAAGAGAGAAAGAGAGAGAGAGAAAAGATAGATAGAGCAATTAACAACACCCCTTCACCCCCACTGATAATTAACTTTATGCTAAAAAAGCTTTGGGGTTTTTATTTTTTTAAAGTATTTCTTTCTCCTTGTATTTTATCATACCCTCTGTATTGATATCCAAGTCCTAAATTGCATGCACCATTTTCAAGACTTTAGCTTATGGAGATGCTAAGCACACTGGTGTATTTTAGGAAATGCATAAATGTAAAGATAAGATAATGTGATATCACACATCCTGTAATTCCATCACAATTTGTTGATGTGTTGCCAACAAATCTGTTTCAATTTCAGGTTCAGAACTGATGTTTTCTCTTGAAAGTTGGTCACTGCTATACAAATGTGTTAACCCCACTTCAAGCTTAATGCTGAAAAGAATTCAGAAATAACCCTGGGAACATTTAGTATTTCCTTGAAAAAGCTGTGGATTGTCATTAACTGACAAACAGTCCGCTGCCAAGTTCTTGCAAGAATAGTATTTGTTGTCTGATGCCAAACAGCCTCTTTAAATGCTAATGAACAAAGTATGGCATGCATTCTGTTCTTGATGGATTATGCCTATACCTTCTGTGGTCAACAGAAGGGGAATTCCCGGCCCATATGATTTCCATTCTGGCACGCAACTCTTTTCTCTGCTTACAAGGCAGTAAGCACTCAAATAGATTAGTCAATCTTATTTTTAAATTAAGTATAGCCTCCGCACCCTAATTCGCATGTATGAAATCTGGAGGAACTATGCCAGGCTGCCTACGCACTGTATGAGTTTTGTTTTCTTTAGAGGATTAAGCTTCTGACTTAGTATCAGTGATGCTCACTGTATACTGATATGCCTTTTAAATTCAAACATGAATGTTTCATAAACAGCTGATTTACATCTTTGTTTTTACCTCTTTGGAGACAGATTTAAGGAATTAGATTTTTAAGTGGTCTTCTGTAGTGGTTTTCAGAATTTCCTGCAATAGAAAGAGCTGGCTTGATACAGAACTACATTAAAGAACAGTACCTTACTGCCATGCATACATGAAGCTTTACAGCCAGTAGGAGGTCCAGATTTGTGTATATCAATATCTTTGATTACACCTTGAAGCTCAGCTTTCCAAGAAGAGTAAATTATGCAGGAAATAGTAAGCTCAGGAGTTGTGCACTGAATAATTTTTGTGTGATATAATATTTTAATTTGTTTTAATTATCATTCAGTAACTGCTGTTAGTCAGTTACTAACTCACTAACATGATCCTCTCTAACTAGCTTATGATCTTCTGGAAAGGAAGAAAATCTCGTGTAGGATAACAATAGCCTACAAGCTATGGGCACAATACAATTAATCTTTAGTTAAAATGCACAACTACAAGATATAAAATATGCTATTAATAGAAATAAAGAATTATAAAAGTAGATAGGAAAAAATTGCATTAGTATTTTTTTTGAAACACCATGAAGGAATTTTTCCTTTTAGATGAGCCACAATTCATTTCTCTGAAACTGCCATTTGAAGCTGAATCCAGGTGATTCCAGTATGGAACTAATTTAACTGTTTCTGGTCTTCCTGCAACTTTACAAATAGCTTTGCTAGATAATATGAAATAGAAATTTAATTAGCTCACTCTGGAAGCAGAGCTCTCAATAAAATATGAGTTTGCAGGGGGGAAAAAAGCTTCTACCTACCTATACAGATAGGAGGAATAATTATTTTTCTCTATTACAAGGACCCATCAAGGCCACATCAGATGAGCCTTTGAGCAGCCTAGTCTAGTGGAAGTTGCCCCTGCCAATGGCAGAGAATTGGAATTAGATGATCTTTAATGTTCCTTCCAACCCAAACCATTTTGATTTCATGAGCTCTGGAAACTGTGCTTCTGCATGGGAAAAGCATGTTTCTGAGTTAGTGAGAAGTTTCTCTATGGAGGAAAAATGCCTCAATGCCTTCTGATTGAAACTCCTATAGAGAAAAAAAAAGAAAAAAAAAAAAAGAAAGAAAGAAAAGTAGCAAAAGTATCTTCTGTCCCGTGCCTCTAATTTACTGGAAGAGCTGGAAAATCAAGACGTCCTGTCATCTTACATTCAGAATCATTTATTAAATGGATAACCATACCTATGGGTATTAATTTTACAAGAAAACAATTTTTTATTGCCTCACTCTCTTTTGAAATGAGCATTTTCTTCTGGTCTTCCAGCTATTTATAGTAAGACCTTTATAAGCTCAAACTAATTAATAAACGAGATCAATTTCAAGATTTTTTTTTCCTTGTTCAAAACCACATAATCATTCATTTCAGTAACATTTTAAAGGCCATGTCTAAAAAAGATTTGCACCCATGTCCCCAATGTGAATTTTTCACTCTTTGGCAGCATGCAATAGGTAGTGTATAATGACCTTTTCTCTGTTTGGAACAGGGACTAGAATAATATATTTGACCCTTTTCACTCACCTGGGAGTGATGCTAGTCTCCATGTTCAATGAAGTAAAATATGTCTCTGGCGTCCCGAGGTTAAGGCCATGACTTTAAACAATTTAACACAAGCTATCAGACTGATTCACCTCAGTCAGATTCTACGAAGTGGTTGGATTTAGTTTTTCTTTTTTCTCTTTTCTATTAGGCTGCATTATATATACTTCATCACAACTATTTCTTATCCACAATGCAATTAAGGGAAATATTTTGCATTACAAACAAAGCAAGTTAACCTGGTCACATTCTGCATTATAAGAAAATTTATAGCTGCATAAATGGCAGTGTAAACTTACAGAAAGACTGGTAATTATAGTGCCATTGATAGTCTTTGTTGCTTTAATTCTGAAGCAGCCAGAATGATTAAACTGAATCTTAATCGACTTCTCCATTAAAAATGCTGGCAGAGAGGCTCCCTTAACCTTTCTCATTGATTGAACACAACAATCACCATTCAATTATAATGCAAAAGGACATTTGTTATAATGTACGAAAGATGCATGAGCCATTTCCTTTTACTCAAGACAATCAATGAGATGACTCCTACCTCAAAGAAGGTAAGGTGAAGCTACTGCACCTGGAAGAGCATTAAAGTCAAAGCAGAACTCTGATAACTGCAAACACTACAGTTTTCAGGGAATGGCAGACTACCTAAGTGAAAATAAAGCAAGCAGTTCCTCACACCATGAAAAATAAATATCCTCTATAAAAGAGAGATAGGAATACAGCATTGCAAGTAAATTCCTATTTTATAAAACTAAGTGAAACTGTCACGTGAAAAGAACTAAAGTCACACATAGATGTTTATTTTTAATGATTCTTGTTTAGGAGGAATATTTTGTGTATTTAAGTGGTTACAGTTGAGAATGAATAGAGCACAGGAATCACAGAATCACAGGATGGGTTGAAAAGGACCACAGTGGGCCATCTTGTCCAAACTCCCTGCTCAAGCAGGGTCATCCTAGGCAGCATTGCTCAGGGTTGCATCCAGAGGGTTCTTGAATATTTCCTGTCAGGGAGACTCCACAACCTCTCTGGACAATCTGTCCTAGTGAATGGTCAATTGCACAGTAAAGTTCTTCCTCATATTCGGGGGAACTTCCCGTGCATCAGTTTCTGCCCGTTGCCTTTTGTCCTATTACTCATCACCACTGAGAAGAGTCTGGCTCCATCCTCTGGACACCCTCCCTTCAGAGAGTTATTAATATTGATGACATCCCCTCTCAGTTGTCTCTAGCAGGCCCAGCTCCCTCAGCCTTTCCTGATTAGAGTTCTTTAATCATTTTTGTTGCCCTCTGCTGGACCTGCTCCAGGAGCTCCATGTCTCTCTTATCTTGAGGAGCCCAGAACTGGACACAGCACTCCAGATGTGGCCTGACCAGGGATGAGTAGAGGGGCAGAATCACCTCCCTTGACCTATATTCTTCCTGATGCACCCCAGGATACCTTTGGTCTCCTTGGCCCCCAGGTCACTCTGCTGACTCATGGACAGCTTTTTATCCACCAGGACTGCCAGCTCCTTCTCTGCAGAGCTGCTTCCCAGCAGGTCAGCCCCCAGCCTGTGTTGCTGCATGGGGTTATTCTTCCCCAGGTGCAGGACCCTGCATTTGCCTTTGTTGAATTTAAGACAGTTCCTCTCTTCCCATCTCTCCAGCCCGTCAGGATCCCTCTGAAGGGCTGCACAGCTCTCTGGGCCATTCTTCCCAGCTTTGTGTCACCAGTGAACTTGCTGAGGGGGCATCTGTTCCTTCATCCAAGCCACTGATGGGTAAGTCAAACAATGCTGGGCCAAGAATTGAACCTTGGCGGACACCACTGGTGACAGGCCTCCAGTTATTTTCTGTGTCACTGATTACGACCATTTGGGACCCTCTGTAATATCACATGCTGAATATGAACACTGCAATTTCTAACAGCACTGTTTCTGCACTTGGAAACTGGGTGACAATATTTCAGAAAGCTTGTGTTTTCACTGGAACAATTGTCTTAATTATATCTTTTTACCTCAAGTAAACTGGAAGGACAAGGACAACAGATAGTTAACACACATTTGGGAAGATAGCTTTTAAAGAGGTTTTATAAGCTTTCCAGTGAGATCAATTTTTTAAATTTGGCTTATCCTATTCTGAAAATGTTATTCACTTTAGTTCAAAAAAAGTATAATTTTGAAATTGGTGTGGAAGCTCCTATGCCTCTTTTGATATCATTGAGAGACTGGAAACCCACAGTGGATAGAAAGAGGAGCTCCAACACCCCTACTACTGCTAATGCCACTTGCAGAGGTGGAGTTGCCTCTGCTTCAGCTTGCACCAAGTCAGATCAGCCCCTGAGCTACTGGAACTCATCAGAATGAGCTCTGCTTTCCAAACAAAATGTGCAGGAGCTAGAGACTCAATACTATGTTTTCATCTGTAGTCCCTAAATTGCTGGAGTTGTATCCATCACTAGATTTTGAGCAGGAGAAATCCAGTCAAATATTTCCTTTAGTCTCTTGATCATTTTGCAACATTTCTTTGCCTTCTCCAGCAAATCTTTGCATTCAGATGGACAGAGTGAGCACCATTTCAAAGTTATTGATTCACTGTTCATTGTTTTCAATTTTGCTGTACTGTCTCTTTTATTAAAACATTGAGATCAACATCCATTTTCTGAGAGATGTTGGTGCTGCCATCGGATTTTAGAAGCCCCATAATACAGTAGTCATTCTCTGAATCCTTACAGGCATTTCCCAGTAGAAATCACCATATGTTGTTATCTGCCTGGGAAATTATTTCTTCTCCTGCTTAGCCTTTTTCTCATTACTCCAGCTTCTTCTTTAATGTAAAACACATCCTTTTTACAGGCTGTTAAGTCAATTGATAAGCATCTGTAATGTTCACCAGAATCAAGAATAGCCAAAAGGTTTGGAGGCCTGAGAAAACTATCCTATATAATTTAAACCCCTGAAGAGTTACTCTAAAACTTTTGACAGTCACTCTTCTAATCTAAAATCACTAATAAACAAACCAAAATAACAACAGGAAATGAAGGCAGGGGAAATATACTGTAATGGTTATGTACTACTGTATTACACAGGGAATGTTGGTTTTCCTGTGTCTTTTTAGTCTTACAGATCCCATATCCTACTATTTCTTCAAGACTGATAAGCAGTTTTCTGACATTACATCAATTAATCGTTAATAACAACCAGGAGATGAGTACTTTCTGCTTGAATATAATAGTTCTGCTTATAAGAAATGCTCTTCTCCAAATTTTCTTTGGAAAATCAATTTCTGATGATCACAGTTATGGCATAAATTTGCTGTATAAGATAAGGATGTGTTCTTCATAATTAACATGGCAAGAAACAGTGATTTTGATATTTTCTAAGTTTCTGTCAGCTTCTACAAAATTTTATTGTGAAGAATATAATTTTCTCATGTTGTTGACTATGTTTGTAAATTCAAAATAGAAATAAAAATAAAATCAAATCTATTTTTCTGAATGGTGGAAAATTGAGTATTTACTCCCAACGTAAAATATTGTACAATAAAATGTACTGTGATAACACTGTAATTTAAAATACAAGATATGCCAAAACTCCGGACACGTGTAAAACCCATGAATAGTACTGCAAGCAGAGCCCAAAGTTTTGATGATTACCACTATTAAGGTGGTTTTATCAATCTCCCGCTCTCCAAGCTTTACATACGCTTGCACAGGAGGTGAGAAAGTGAGAAATGTGAGATGTGAACTCCCTTTCTCCCTTGTGGAATATTTATTCCATTTAGAAAGTGAGCAGTAGGTTCAAATACTGTTGTTCAGACTGAGGGAGACTGGAACACTCTATCCTTTAAGTCTAAAGGAATTGCTACTTCCAAGAGTAACAGCCATGATACCTTTTCTTCTTTCAGCCTGTCTGTTCTTTTTTTCCCACCCGCTTCCTTTCTTTTCTTTAATTTGATCATAGTCAAATAGGGAATTGATTCACCATTTCTCACATTTGGTAATCCAAAGCAAAGCTGAAGGAACAAAAGGACTGACACAATAAAGTACAAACACACTCAAACATATCAGCCCCTAGCAGAATAGCCCTCTGTTTTGACAAAACATGTCAGCTTTAGAGCAATCCAGCTGACAGCTGCTTGTTTCTGTACATGCTGCTCTATCCACTCATTCATACAGCACCAGCTGTTTGTGTGCCATCCTTTCTTGGGAAAGAAATCTCCAGCTTTGGGGCAGAAAATAGAGATCTTTCTTACTTTTCAAATATTGATTACTGATTTTATTTGCAAGACATTAACCAGCAAGCTTGTTGTTTGTTGCTATCTGACAGGCAACAATGCACAAGGAGGTGAGATCCCTGGCTACCATCCGTCCAACCTGTCCTGGTTGTTCCCAAGTAGGCACAGAGCCCTGAGCTGCCAGCACTACCTCTTCCCCTTCAGCAGCCCAGAGGGGATGAAAGCTCATGAACAGGGAGCCTGCATTTGTGGACATCAGCACAGGCAGGGTTTGGAAATAAAACTACTGATAAATGAGTGCGTTTTCATCTTAACTCAATGTTTTCCCCTTACAGAAGCAAGAGTTTACTTGTATTAAAAAGCAGCCCTGTTCTGATGGAATTAGACCTCACAAGGAAAATATAACTCTCAGGAAAAGTGAATATACTCGAGGGATTAGACAACGAATCAGAGATATACCGCATAAATTTTATGTCAGTCAAAATTATCACATTCCTTTATAAACCCTGTAGAATTTTACTTGCCTTCTGTTGCCCAGAATGAGAATCTGTTATTTTGATTGGTCCTGCCCAGCATGACTGACAACTGCATGTACAGCTTTATTAAAATTTATTTGGAGTCAGATCCACTGCAGAGAACTCGCTTGGTGTGTCCCACGCCAGCCCAATTTCTTGACACTGCAAAGGGAAAAGAAAAAGCAAAAGGTTTGTTTTCATAAACTGGATATCAAAAGTAATCTAAAATGCACAATGTGAAAGAGGTCTCATTAAAATTATTTCCAGGTTTAAGGTGAGATGCTTTGTAAATATAACTTGTCCTATACTGTAAAAGCTGTTACTAAGAAGTAAGTTATTTTTAGTAAGTGGCATAGTTTATATCCCGTGGCTTCACCTCACCCTCAGTGTTATACAAGCCTTTTATTTTTTTTTTTTAAGTAGATTTCTCTTGTCCATTATAAGAGAAAGAAAACACACTGGAAAGAGAGAACTAGGATTAATATAGTGGTGACTAAATTAAACTGTTCAAGCATTTTAGCAGTTCTCACTGACAGACAAATTGTAGGATATTCACGTGAATACATTGGGACCAAAAATACTGAGCTGGAAGTCTTGTTAGAATAGAGTCTTTCACGCTGCTTGGAGTATCTATATTCTATTAGGACCAAAAATAAATGAGATAGGTGTGCTTATGGTATGTTGGTACTCCTGTTTTCTTTCCTTGTGGGCTGTAAATATTTATGTGGAAAAGAAAAAACCAGCTAAGTTGTTATGGAATCCACATATGTTCCAATTGCTGAATATAAATTTTGGAAAATTTTATTGCTCCCATGTCTCTTCTCCCCTACTTTGGAATATGACAATAAAGAAAAATAAAATGTAAACCTTAATATAGCAATTGTGTGTTTAATGTCTATAACACACCATTAAAATTCCCTTGGGATCTTCTAGTTTGTTGTATTTACTACTAAAATATAACTACTAGTAAACTGCTGAAAATGCCTGAATGAGAGCTGAAGATGTGACCAGGAGGGAAATCATATGACATAATATTTTTAAGTTGAAGAAATTGAACAGAAAGCTATTTCAGTTTTACTTTGAGCAAAGGCAGGTTTCATAAACAAATAGTATTTATTGGAATTGCTGCCAATCAGTCCATAAATATTATGTTCTTACTTTCCTGTCACAAGAAACAAGAAAGAAGAATATAATTTCTGAATTTTCATCTTACTTAATCCGGCATAGCTTTATCTCTACAAAGCTCCCCAGCTATCATTAGCACCTAGAAGCAAATTAGTTATTAACTAGTGAAAACAAAAGAAGCAAATGTATACCAATGTATAACATAATTCAAGGAAACATGGAAATAAAATGAATTATGGTAAAACTGAAACAAATACACATTGCCTGCGCTGAGACTATATTTTCACTCAACCCCACAAGTAACTGAAATATAATGTAGAAATATCTGAATTAATTTCAAACAAGCTTATTTGATAAAGATAACAGCCCAGGATATATTGAGGACTAAAAAGGAGAGTAAATTAGACTTGAAGACTTCTGATTTATTGTGGTTAGCTGCTATTGGTGCTCAGGGTAGCTGGTATGAGGCAGCTAGAACATCACTACTCTGTGATAGTCCCACCTCTGTTATTTAATGTCTGCTCCTATGCCATTTAATCTGTTTATGTGAGAACAACATGTTGGGAATAAGGCCTTCAAAGAATAGAAAGTGAATCCACAGTGACTAAAAAAAATTAACTATGAGAAGATAAACGAGATAATATCCTCAGTTATGACCATACTGATTTTAAAACAAAATGTGATGTCAAAGAACATTGTTAAGGAGTATGACATTGATAATTTGACTGAAGAAAACAATGTAATGTATAAAAATTGCCTCAGTGGGAAGACCATGTAGAGAAGAAAAGTGCAATTTTCATTTGCAGTTCAGTATAAAGAACTTGAGTGAGACTGAAAATCATCTAGAGCTCTCCCCAGATCCTAGGAAATAAAAATCTTCCAAACAGTAATGTAAAGGGGAAGGGAAAATAGGAAGGGGAAAAGAGGAAATTCTGAAGGAGGCAACATTTCAGAGGAAGAATTCCTTTTCTAGATAACATATGGAGAACTGTTTGAGATAAAGTTGTTAGCCTTCAGTAGAGCATCCCTTCTGCATAGAGCTGACATTGCAATCTGGCTATACTGCTGCAATGCACTGTAATCTAACCAGTGAGAGATCATTATTTGTTTATTGACTAGAAACAGGCAAAGAAAGCATATCTATATTCTTAGAACTCCTTAACTATCACTTTGAAATACTGAAATGATTTTATCATGCTTACAGGCAGAAAATGTTTCATCATTTCAGATAAAGTAGGATGGCAATTGGTTGAGATAAAGTGGAGTGCAATAAAATAAAATGTATTAGATCCATGTACAAGCTCCTATATTATAGCATGTATTAAATCATTATTGAAGAGCTGTTCAAGAAAAGTGCATAAGAAACACCTGCAATGCACTTATTAAAACATATTTTTGCCTGTAACTCACAAAATTATATGATACAACCAACCTGAGACTTTGTGGTTAGCTTTGTTGACTTCTAAGTCTCGCTGCAGCCTCCAAACTCCTTTTATAGGAGTTTCTTTTTCTTTAATAAGACAGTTGTTTTCACTAACAACTAATCATTTTTCATAAGCACAGCAGCATGTGTATGACATTCTCTGGAGAAAATGTTGTGGTGGTAATTGAGAAATATTATACCAGACAATAGTCACATAAGATCAGTTGAAGTTATTTGACAAATTAAAACAAAATTAGGGTGCAGTATCATTGTTACACCTCATTGCTAGGGGAAAATAAGAAAAAAAGGTTTGCAAATAAATTGCCAAATAAGAATAGTATGCCTTAATTGATTCATGCATGAGGCGTCTAATTCAAGTGCTCGATTCATTATGACTCCAAAATTTAGCTTATAGTGCAAAGTTAAATTCAAACTTCTGGATACTGTTTATGAGCTATGTTCATGTTATACTGAAGTTTTCATGGGAACTGCATTGTCATTGTTATCAAGAAGCAGTCCTTTTGCAAGAATTTAATGCACCAGAAGATAGATTAGATATTTCTCTGTGGTGGTGATGCAGGCACCCACTCAATTTACGAGTGATGTAAACATTTGTTCAAATTTTAAAAAAGTGTCCATTCTAACTTATACTGCTATACAAATTATTCCTATGTTACATTTCTGATTAAATGTATCTCAACATGATATAGAACTCATTAAAGGTCACACAGAAAGGAGGTTTATGGAAGTGGATAAATTTCAATAATTGCATGTGGCTTAATCAGACAGTCATCAGGGTCACGTTGATAATGCTGAATACTGGAAAGGTTGCATTTCTGTCATGTGAGGTAGTGCTTTAAAAGTACCAAACAAGTAAATTTTCAAGTTTTGACTCAGTATCTACTTCCTCAAAAAAGCAACTCAAGCAGTGCTGTAATTCACATTGTCAGTTTTGCTCTTGTGTGCTCAAAATGAAGGATACTGTATTCCCATTTTCTACTAAAGATCTCCATGTCCTCATACCCTGCAGCCTCATACCTACTCTGTTGCTGAAGGTCTCTGATTTCTGTGTGCCCTTATTTCTGATTTTATGAGCAAAATATGAGTCTTTGATTTATCAAAACATAAGTTTTACCCTAAATTTGTATTTCGGTTCTTGTTCTAAGGAGAATATATTTCTGGAACCCAAGGTTACAGGTGGGAAAACATCTTTTTCTCCTTGATCTGCCCTACAAATTAGTAAAGTTGCTTAGAGTAAGTAGCTTGTCAACCTGAGAAAGAAAAAAAAAATATAGAGACCTTTGATACTACATGGTTAATACTTTAGCAGTAAAATGCAGAAGATCAAAATGCATAGCTCCATACCCACTGTCTGTGTGTACACTGTACTGTAGTGCAGTCTCCAGCTGTGTAACAATTGAACTTTATAAAGATCCTCATTCTGTTATTTCCTTAATTTCTTCCTTCTTCTATTTTAACTTACTTCTAATTATGGATAAAATGCCTGACTGCAAACCATTCCTTTGACTGCACACATTGTAGTACATATGTGCATTGTAGTACTCACAGGAGATGACTGGTTGTACTGAAATGTTACTAGAATGTCTATGGACTACTTCTGATTAACACAGAATTTTTATTGGGAAAAAACAAAGGTGAAGAATTTTATTTGCTGATAACTTTCAGCCAGACTTTAACTTCAAACAAATTCCAACTTATTTTTCTATTATTAAAGTTTGGCCCTTGAAAGAGTTCTCCTGTCCTTATCTTCGAATTTTATCAGCAGTGTTACTCTGTCTTTCTAGCCTGAGATCTCATCTAGCTGCCTGTGTTTTCTAGAAACATTTCTAGAAACTTGCTCTTGAAATATGAGGAAGCTAACTGAAGGCTACAAAATAGCTATTTTGGAAAATATAATCCTGAATCTGCAGACTTTGTACAGGGTATTTCACCCTGAAAAGGTACATTTAAAAGATGTCATTATTTTACACAAGGAGTATGTCAAATTTCAGCATTGTGCCATCAATCCATAAAAAAATCATCTAATGCTAATGTTTAGATTTGTATGTGTTTTGTTAAAAGTATCTTTTATATTTATCCTTATTTTGTCTAGTTGCAGGCTTTTGTTTCTTGGACTTTAGTTTTGCTAATTTACTCTTTGTTTTTCCTAGACATATTCTCATTACTGCAACCATCTGGAAAAATTTCCTTTTTTGTAAGTATACATAACCTCTGTGATGAAACTTATATTAACCAAGGACCTTATCTGTATTTTTAAAATAAATGCCTGCTTTACTCAAGAAAGTCCAAAATAGCAACAAGTGACCTTGGCAGAAGAACCCCTGAAACAAACAGTTTGGTAAATGGTTGAAAAATTAATTACTGGGAATAAATAGAGAATTTCTTGCCATGTTATTTCTAGAATGAGCAGCAGATGCAGAGCATAAGCTGTGATTTATAGAACTAGAAAAATTCCTTTTGAATCAATGAGAGATTAAACTAGGATATATCAGGAAGAGTTTAAATTAGGAGAAATAACATTGAACCAAGTTATTTGATACCATGCACTAATGATTAATCATCACTTAAATAGATCTCTTCTGCCATTGGATATGTTCCTCTCAATTATACCAAGACCAGATGACAGTGCATCACACAAAAATTTTTGAAGAAGATTTGTGGGCCAATGATTAACAGGAAAGTAAGGAGAAGAACTGACATTGATTCAGATAGTCACATAAATGTTTAAGATATTCTGGAGAGAGAAGAGAAGAGAAGAGAAGAGAAGAGAAGAGAAGAGAAGAGAAGAGAAGAGAAGAGAAGAGAAGAGAAGAGAAGAGAAGAGAAGAGAAGAGAAGAGAAGAGAAGAGAAGAGAAGAGAAGAGAAGAGAAGAGAAGAGAAGAGAAGAGAAGAGAAGAGAAGAGAAGAGAAGAGAAGAGAAGAGAAGAGAAGAGAAGAGAAGAGAAGAGAAGAGAAGAGAAGAGAAGAGAAGAGAAGAGAAGAGAAGAGAAGAGAAGAGAAGAGAAGAGATTTAAATTTGGTAGAACTTTTTTTAAACTTACACTAAACACATCCTAAATTTAACAAATCCTAAACCAGAAAGATTTACCAGATCGTAGAAAACATCAAGATACGTTCAAATACACACAGACTTGGTGAATCTCAGTTTAAGGAGCCCTTCATAGAACTCCAGCAGGCTAAGTGGGGCAGTGCTTCCTTTGCAGCCTTTGACGATATTTCACACAAAATAGCATTGAAACTATTTTACAGGGACCAGGAGATCAGCAGTGCTTCTGTAGTACTCTGAAGCAGACACTTAAACATAAACAATACAAATCTTCTGCTCTTCAATACCAACAGAGGCAATGACACTTAAAATAAAATTCTGGAATAGCCATGAATCTAAAGGCAAGGACCCCACAAATGCCAATTTATGATGACATCTCTCCTAATCCATTCCTAACAATTATGCAAATTTACAATTTACTGATCATCTTGATCAATTTTTTTTAATCTGCAGGGAGGCAAATAAATAGCTGAGAGCAAATTAAGAGGAAAGGATTCCAGCCCCAGAGAATGTGACAAGTTGAATCAACAACACTTGGTATCACCCTCAGCAGATGCTTATTTCACTCTAATTTTTTCTTCTTTTGCTTCCACAAGGAGATTCTAAGGAAGGAGATAGGCTACTGAGTTTGAGCTACTATTAGGTTTCTAAATCAGTCTAAATGGGTCTCTGTGAAACTTCATCATAGTTAAAGATGTCAAGTCCATTGTTCACTGTATTTAGATCCTTACCAGGAAGGAAAATACAAAACTGTGTGCTGCTGAAACTGTAAATGCCAGGTTAGTGATAAATTCAGTAACACTTTAAATTTATCAGAATTGTTATTAATAATTATTGAAGTAACAAAAATTAAAACAGAAGCCAGGTTCCCTGAACATTTTCATTTTCTATGTAGTACCAGACCCCAAGTATTCACCAGACAGATTGGCTGAATTTTACTACATTGTGTCACTAAAATAACATCAAACCTTACTTAGACATATAAATGTCTGTCTCTATGTGCTGGCATCTACCATAATCAAACCCACATTACTCATCTTCAAAAAACCCCAGAAAAAAATCACTGAACTATATGGAAAAACTCATTTGTTTCACCTTCCTTTAAAACTTTGTAGTAGTTCATCACTTTTCTGGTGATCTTTATTCATTAGTTAAAGAAATTGAAGGTGCTGTTAGCTGACATCACACCATGAGTTCAATAACTGAAAGAGAAAATATTTGCTCTGCAAGTAAAACATTGGAAAGAACTCACTAAGTTCGATATTATTAACATGAAAGACAAGACACTTAAAGGTTGCTTTTCTTTCCTATTTCAGCTACCCAGCGCTTGGCTTTCCCTCTGATGCACTCTACACAGTGTTTTAAAAACTAACTTCTAATTTATCTAAAGCTTATTGGAGAGAGGTGACTCACACTTTCACTTCTGAACATCTCATCCTACAGTGTGAATGAGGAGAAATAATCTGGTTTTCATCATGTTCTGTGTTAACAGAGAAGACTTAGTTATAGCCTAGGTTATAGCTGAGGCAAATCTTAAGCTGAATCCTTAATATCTGAGCATTTCCATATGCAAGGGAAGCATCTCAGATTGTTCTAACATTATTTTATTTTTGGTGTAAGAAACAATCTGAAGTTTTAGATACCTAACCTGACCCACTGAGACTGATTTGTTGTAAGGCCCTTGGCTATAATCCAAGCTCTTAGTTGAAACAAAGGTTATTTTTAATAATATTAGAGGCTGAAATTATAAAAAAACCTCATTGAAGATAAAATTTGGCTCCTATTTTTCCAATACAAACATACAACGCTTTTTACATGTTAAAGTTGATGAATAACCAGCAATAACAGCATCATTGTCTTCTTCCTGAAGATAGCTGTTACTCTGTGCATCCACATATATTTGTGGAAGAGATTTTCTTTCCTTATTCCAAAACACATAGTGATTAGAAGGTATTTTTAATTAAAATAATGGCTGCTGTGGTTATGTATTGAGCAATATTTTGGGATAAATAAGTTCACTGTTAAGAGTGTAATTCTACTTTTCATCTTCATGCTAAGTAATATTTATATAGTTATTACTTTAAATTGTATAAAGTTGGATTTGATCCCAACTGCTAGAAGGTGTTGTTTTTAAAACAAGGCTAAGCAAGTACAAAAGTTTATATGGAGGTAGAGATTTGATTACCACTCAGACAAAACAAGTTCAGCCAGGTTGGCTTGTGCAGTTATTCCAGTCTGACTCCAGTGACTTTCCACTGTGTTGACCTTTTAAAGACGGACTGTATTCTGTTACAACCTATAGTGCTTTTGAAAGGAAGAAATACTTAGGGTGACAGGATACAGTGCAGGTCACAATGGTTAATAACATGTATTCAGCAATCTCTTATAGACATCTGCATTAGAGCCAATTCATTAACAGTCACAACAGTTTCTTAGAGATAAAGAAAAGCATTGACAATCACACCCCTGTGAGGTTGTCTGTTGTGCAACACTAGTGTCTAGAAATATTCAGAATATTCAATTTAGTATCTTCCTTTTTGAAAGACAGTATGCTAAAGCAGACATATAGGAATTCATATAAATCTCCACTGAGTCAAAGATTATGCAATGACTCATATTTATAGCATTATTTTGACATTTTCATAATAGTCTGAAATCTCTGTTTCAAAGGAAAAAATAGGCTTCATGCAGAATACTGCAGATTCCACTATTAATATATCAATATATAGAAAAATCATGTGAACACAAACAACTGGGTAAACAAAACATAGATAGCTCAGTGGATACTGAAAAAAATCTCAACAACATTCCTTTGAAAAATAATGAAGATGGTCCCAAAATACACCATGTGAAAATAGTCCAAACCATTTAAAACCAAGAATCTTAAGTTTCCTGTCAATAGTGCAGAAAGCCACCTGTGCCAGCTTCTCATCTGTTTGAGATTAATCACTACAAATGTCAGAGTCTAATCCTACCAGATATTGCAATGAAGCATCAGAGAGCATATACTATCTTAATGTGATTCAAAAAGACTTCTTTGCCCAGAAAGAGCCAATCTAATGTAAAACAATGACTGGGCTGTTTTTTGGTTTGTTTTTTTTTTTTCTTTTTTTTTTCAGAGCCCAAGTGGAAACTACAGAGAATTCTGCCATTTTACTCTTTGATAAGTTCAAACTGGCAGAATAAAAGACAAATTTCAATAATGATTATTCAAGAGTCTCACCCAGAGGTAAAAAGACATAGAAGAGATGAATCCATGATTTTCTTTTGATGTGTCAACTAATGCCTTTTCTTTCCACCTGGCCTTTCAACAGTCTGTGGCAAACAATGCTTCCATAACACATTGCTTTGACCTTGCCATTGATTTGTTGGCCTGTTGAATTCTGTTCAGTTAGATACATTGTACAAGGCCCAGAAGCCCTAAGAACACATCAGAACTGCACTGGTAGTGTTAGAAAAATATAAACCAGGGACTTGAGTGGGTTTTATCTTTCTAATTTAGGCATTTAATATCTAAACATGTTATATCTGCCTTGGTCACCTGCCACGATCAAAGGAGAGAAACTGTGTGAAACAGGATCTCATATTTTAGCCATTACTTCAAATTAATCTATTGACTAAATTTGCTAATTTCTCACCATTTACTGGAAACCAGAATGCACCCCTTTATTACAGGTGTTTATACTTAGTTCTTTTTATACTCTCTTCTCTCAAAGAGCTCAACATATGTACTGTCCCCCAAAAAATAAACAGGACACCATTAAAGGAAAAGAATGGAGGAACATAAGAAGACAGTCTAGAATGAAAATCTCTTCAGTTGCACATTGACCACTTTTGAAAACTTCTATTTCTTTTATTCTGCTAGCAGCATTTCCTGCAGAGATGGCAGGTTGTTCCATGAGTTATGTAATAACATTTCTTTTCAATGACTAACCATGTAGGTGGGGTGATGGTTTGATAGGTTCTTTTTTCTGGAATTTGGGATCATAACAGATTACTGTCCATATGTCTTTGTGAAGAGTCATTATTGCATAATTTACTAAATAAGTGTACAGTAGATGCTATCTATGCAATTTTGGTACTTGTTTCTTTCTGATTCTACAGACTACTTGTCTGGCTACTTGTGACTTTCAAAGTTTTTTATATGTTCTTCCTCTTTTCCCCTAAGCAAAGATTCCATATTTTTTTATTTAATATTTGACATTTACAGCATACTAGTTCCATGAGTGGCCTAAAACTTGCTTAACTTCTGACTGAAAGGGGCCATTTCTGGTCTCAGTCATGCCAGTTTTACTAAAATGTTGATATTGCTTTTCCCCCTACGTGTTGATTTTAATGTGTTAACACTACTATTATCTAAGTTTTTTTCTCGTTAGATTCTTATCTGTTGATGCTTGCCTCTCCCTAAACCTTTGCTTCTCTCCTTTCACTGTCTATGTTTCTTTTGTTTTCCGGCTTCCTAGAAAATCCAGGTGTATTTCTCCTGTCAGCTTTCCTCATCTCTGTGTACATTTCTTTTAACTCCTTCATTACCAAGAGAGGCACAAGCTCTAGGGTTGGCTTAAAAGTTTGTTCAAGAATGTTGAGTGATACAGTAGACTTTATGAAATCGGTTTTCTGGTTTTACTGGTTTTAAGTTACCTCCTTACATTTTTTTTTGTTGGTTGGTTTTTTGGTTTTCAGTTTTTTTTTTTTTTTTTTTCTTTTTTTTCTTTATGCTTATCATGACTTGACCATGTTTTCTGCATAAAATCACAGAACTCATGTGAGTAGGTCAGATGGGGCCTGCTGAGTTGTTCTATACATTTGTGACACTTCTTTTCTGTATCAACCTTTACTTGCATATTTAGACCCATGTCTTGCATCCTACTGACTTTCCTCTTGGTTGATGGTGGTACAAAAAGACTTCTTCAGCTCTCACTGCCACGATTTGCTGTGGGTGTATAGATCTTTGCATATCTAGAGAGCAAACAAAACTTCATATCCTCAAAGACCCTTTTACCGAAATCCTTGTTCTTCTGGTCTTCTGAGTTTTTTATAAGCTACAATGTCTCCATGAAATCAGAGGAAAATACGCATTGATCCTTGAGAGAAAATTATGAATATCAACAAAATATCCATGGTAAGCTCTAGATCATTTTTTCTGTGGTTCAGCAATGAAAAGTTGTTCCAGGCCAGAACAGTACAGCACAACATGGCACTAGCAGCTATAATCTGTCTACTGCTTTTTTGACTTGGTACAGGCAAGAAACAAATTTAGATCAATACCCACCATTTGGCATCAATATCCCAATTTCTATCAAGATATCAGCAGTAAGAATCTTACTGTGCAGAGCATTCAAAATATTCTCTCCAAAAGCACTATTGACAAAAGAGTGGGACATAATAAGAAATCAAACGAAGCTGAATAAATACTTGCATTGAATGTTTGATATCAAGTATTCATTATCTGAAAACAATAAGCGAAAGAAATAAAAATATGTTTGGGCAAGCACCTCAGCAAGCTTTATGGTTGCAGCACTAATTTGTGTGCTTTGGGTGCTGCAGTGCTAAACATGAAGAGAGGCACTAGGCCTCACAACGCTGGAAATGGGAGGGGGCTGGATACCCAACTTGTGTCATTGTTAGATTATCTAATTTTTGCATGGACATTTTGTCTGTTTCAAGGGACAACAAACTCAGCATGCCCATTGAGACTGGTATTTTCTAAATTTTGTGTGTTCTAGTGCAAGCTGTTTAAAAAAAAAAGAAAAGGTCAAGGACTTCTGGGCACTAAGAGGAAGAGATTAGATGAGCTAAGAACAGAGTATGAAAACTGTTTGAGTTTCACAATTATCCAATAGCATATGGTGAGGATGCTGGTTGAGTAGGCAGATTAACTGGATTTTAAAATAATTTCCTGAGGTATGTGTGCTGAGATAAATACTTTTTGTTACTGTATAAATGCAAATTGAAATGAAGAAATACGTCCTACAAGGGCTTGAGCAGTGGCAAATTGCAGTCATTAGCTCAGCATCATTCCTTTGTGCTTCCTTGTTCTAAGCTTTCTTATGATCATCACTATTTAAATTTCATGTTGTGCATTGCTAAGGGGCATCACTTTGCAACACTTTTAACTATAAATATCTGCTGTTGTATGTTTTAAGATACTTTTTAACCTTATTTTTTTCCTATACTATAGGGAAAAACTACAGATGTGTAAGACATTATAAGAATAGGAAAAAAGCTGTTGTAACAGGGACGGGAGTACCACCATATCACCATTCTGAGGTTGTCATATGTTTATTTTAATGAGAACTTCTAATGTTAGGAGCCGTTTACCTGGATTTCTTCTATATGTGGGAGTGTTCTCCGTTTAAAAATCAAAGCAGAGACTTCAATAGTGTACAGTCAGATGGTAAAGAGCTGAAGTCTGCATATTACAGGCCAGATACATTTGTGCTGCTCCAACCCATGCTCCGGGGTCCCAACAAGAGAACTAACCACAATTGACCTTGTGAGAGTAAAAGCTTTTAAATTGGAATGCTTTGGCAGGCAGGTGTGAATCTATAGGGTAGCTATACAAACAATTACTCAACTTCCCAGTTTGGTGGTTGCATAATGATCACTCAGTTATATTGCTTGGGCCCCTGGTGTCTCCTTTTAAGCCTGGATCTTCGGGGCAAAACCAGAATTTTTTTTTTTTTTTCATGGCAGTGTCTCTGCATTTGTCTATTCCATTAGTCTATCCAAAGTATAGACATGCACCCCAGTTCCCTAATAATTTTCTTTCTCAGAAAAATGAAGTACCGTGAGCAAGAGTCCCTTCCCTAGCCTGTGCTCGACCAGCACAGTGGATTTTGAAATACTTATTTAAAATGTAATGTTTGCAGAGAAAAATGCCTTTAAGTAGATGGAGGAAGACACTGGAGACCAGAACAGGATAAAATGCTAAATTAAACAAAGCTTCTGGGTTTAGAGAATATAAATCAACAGCTTGTTGCAAGAACAGTCCCCAAGTCAACAATTTTGTGCTTGCCTGCATCTCTTATTCGCCACCTGTTGCTTCTAAGCCATTTCTAAACTTTTTACTAATTATGTAATTCTTCTAATCTTAAACACATTTTTTGATTCCCAAAGTTTATTGTATTCTCAACTCCTTGTATTGTCATCATATACTCTGATTATGAGATTCATCTCATTCATCTTAGGCATTTACAGTTTAATTGCTTAAATCTAAACTGCTCAGTTTACAATCCATGGAGAATAATGGAAGCCAGAATTAGTAACTCAGGCCAGTGCTATATGTAGACCTAACAAAATCCATGTCTGCTCCTGAGGACTCTGTTAGTGACTGTATTTATTCAGTCATTCACTTTCAGGAGGTTCACTTTCATATTGCTCAGGGGTAGACTCAGTGGAAGCAGCCGGTTTCCATTCACAATGCACTCTGTAACAGGTGACCCCTATCCCTGTCTATTACCCCCACGAAACCAGAACATGATTGTTGTATTTTTGTTTCATCCATTTCAAAGAGTTTGAAATTATGTGAAACTTGTGTTGCAGGTTACTCTGATGATGTGTTTATAACACAAAACTGAGGGTTTATTTCATACCCTGAGGCCTGACTGGAGGATGTAAAGCAGTGCTTGAGAAAGAGTTTTGGAGCTGTCTAAGGCAGAGAAAGGCAAGGCTGCCTCAGTTTTGCCTATTCTGTCTTTTGGGAATGACTACTGGCACAAACCATCAACAAAACTAAGCCTGTTTTATTTTGGGGGGAACAAAGAAACCAAATCAAACAGCCCAGGAGTGAAGCAATAAATAGTCTAGGGAAATGAGACTCAAGAATGAACCAAGCTAAGTTATTTGATTGTGTACATGTATTTTAAGAAAATAATTTTTGAATGTCTAAGGTAGAGTTAGGTGAATCCCATTCTTGATTTCTTATCTACTTTCATAGGATGAACAGACATAAACTTCCTTTTGTCTTGAAAAATCTTTGCCAGTAGGAACACCATTAGGAGCACCTTCAATGTTGTACTTCTTTGCTGTTAATTTTGGAGTTTGATTCTATCTTTAGCAATGTGATGCACATTTGTACCTTGTGAAAAAACAAAGGGATGCAAATATTCTCAAGGGACAATTAAGTTGAGGTAGCATTTCAGGATTGTGAGGACCAAACTGGTCATCTATATCCAAAAATTTACTACTTAAAATTATTCTTTATTTTTCATTCCATTCTCATTTAAGCCCAGGAGAAAACCTTAGACTTCCTAGATAACATCGAAAGACTTATTACATGAACTATTTAACACTTTAAGTCATGATACTTTGTTTAAACCATTTGTATGTTTTAAAAATTTTATCCATGGTTTTTGACCCAGAGATTAGACACAATGCTCCTAAACATTAGAAAATAGTAGGAGCTGATTTTCCAAGAGTCACACCAGCATTGTTAAGATCTCTTTTTTTTTACATTTGCATCCAGATTTTTCTGCATGTACAGACACATACAAAGATATATCACTATACACAAAGAAAAAAATTCAGACAATATCTTAACATCCTAAGCTGCTATTCTGTTTCACCACTACCTGAATAGCAATTATTTATTTTCTGGTGCCCTACTTCTCAAAAATTTCTGCTTGATGGGTGCCTTTAGGATATAGATTTATAATTTTCACTCACTTGATGAAAAGAATTTTCTCATATTGAATGAGATTGTGATTGCTTTATTTTTCTAAATATTTCCTCTCATAAGAGGTAACTCACATGTCCTGGCCCATAAATGCTAACCATATATTCATTGCTATTTCTATATACATGTTTTTCTTAGATTACAAGCTCCTTGAGATAAAATTCTGCAATCTTAATCAGAAGTTAGCGATTGAAATTATCCTAGTTAGTACTCTTAGACACAAATGTGCCAATTGCAATAGCAGATGCTGAAAAATAGATGATGTAATCATTTTTTGAAGCAAAAATCCCCTGCATCAAGACCTGAGACTGACCCATTTTGACCTCAACACAGCTGATCCTGTTTTGAGTAGAAGATTGGACTAAATGACTTCCTGAATTCCCCTGAAACATGAATTATCCTATGATGTTATGAATTTCAACTGCTACATTTCATTGTTACTTCTTTGTCTCTCCTGGAAACAAAATATCAGAAAAATATAATTTCAGCTGTAATTTTTTATGCATAGAAGTGATATATATATACATACATACATATATATATATATATATATATATACACACATATATACATATATATACATATATATATATATACACACAAGATGTACAAATACTGGCCTCTTGCTATTCTTATAGGTTTCCAAAATGAAATCATACCCTTTTCAAATTTATTGGGTGCTTCTAGTCCCATGGAAATAAATATACTTTGTTTTAGCAAGGGAAACAAAAATGAAACTCTGAAAATTTTACTTTAAGAAGCCAGTCAATGCATTAATGGGAAAGTATTATCCATCCCTCAGTAGAATATTTTTAACCTATGATTTTTGTTGGTGCTCTTTAGAGAGGTTCAGTTCTTCTAGGTCATATATTTTTCAGTGGTAACAAGGGCTGCAAGGTGTACTTTCAGTTTAGAGTCACATTCTTGCTCTGGCATCGGTGAAAACATTCAAACTCCGTCTTCTTTTCCATTCCTTTCTTTCCTGTGTCAAAACTAGATCATATTCTGTGTACATTTTCTTGTAGGATTGAAGAGAACAATTTTATGTTTGAAATATAAAATCAATCTTTTGTTAAAATTGAGCTATATGGGCTTTTTTAATATTTGAGAGCAATCATATTCTCTGAGGAATCTGTGTACAAACTCAGATCTGAAAGAAAATGGTGGTGTTTTTACAGTATGTGAACACAACCATCTGATTTATCGTTCAATCTGTTAATGCACTCTGTTATTAGGCCACCTGGCAGTTTTATGCATTGTGAATTTAAAGAGGAGCTCAATGTAACATAAGCTTTACAAGCTGGGGAAATATTATTGAAATGAAACATGAATGAGAACCATTTAAACAATAAAATAATGTGTGTAGACTATATATTTTTTCATTTTAGTAAATGCACAGCCTAGGTTTTATTTGTTGAAGTTAGATGAGGTTCTGAGAGACTCCAACAATGAAAGTTTGAACAAGCTTATTCTTACAATACTGACAATCCTGCAGTTCTTGATGCTCACATCAGTAAAACCAAACACACATCTCTCTATTCCACCAGGAAAATGCAATTTGGAGAACTATTTTCACAGTTTTCTTAAGGTAACATTTAATTATTGTACGGGTTGCAGTACATTCCTCAAGAGAAAAGGAAAAAATATATATGTGTGTCTACCAAAAGAATTGATGGACACAGTCTTATCAGCCCACACTGTAAATGTCATGAGCAAAGGCCTTAAAGAAAACAAAGACCATCTTAGTAAGATGGAGATGGTTTTAGCTACATGTATGTATATATATATATGTCTATATATGTCATTTACACATGCCTGTAAATATGAATTCTATCTCTCTTTTTGCTGTGGCTTTATGTCTTTAAAATTATTGTTTTCAAGTTTCTGTTCAATTCCAGAAACTTCCTTTTTAAGTTTAAAATGAAATCTGAGCACATTCATATGACCTCAGGGCTGGCATTTTAAGTGCAAAAAGAGTTGGCAGAACTGCAAGTACAAGCATTCTATTATTCTATGTTATAACCCCTCCTCACCTGGCACAGAACCCTGGAGGCACCTAAATTTTCCTAGGTGCTTATGGGCATGTCTTCATTCTGAGCTGTGTTTCAATTAAATGTTTGCTAATTTGCCCAGTACTCACAGGAGACCATTTCCATTGGAGTTAAGAATCAAAATGAAACCTTATCTGTCATTTGATGCTTTCTTTACAATGTTAAGATAAAGAGATATTTTGCATTCAGTGGAAACACACAGTGAATAAAATGGGAAGAGTGCCTTTTAATCTTGCCTGGGTAGTTACTTAAGGCACTTCAGAACTCCTGCTTTTTTATTTGCCTTCAACTGCAGAGACAGGATTGGAATGATTTGGGAATTCATCTTCTCAGGACTTCACTGGTCGTGAGCTGGGAAGGCTGGTTTAAGCTCTAAAAAAAGCACAACAAAAGAGAAATTCAAAGGAATGATTAAAAAGTTGAGTCACAGCTCTTTCCCCATGGCAGTGCAGATAAGCACCTTCCTTTTATTCAATACAAAAAGTGAAGTGAAGCACTTTATATAGGAAATCTTGGGAGTGTGTTTATTAATATAAATTTATTAGCACCTCCATGCTTCAAAAGGCACAAAGTAAAGAGGTGTGATTCAACAAGGAAATAGTGCACTGTTAAAAGACCTGTGTGTATCTCCCTGAAACCATGGCCATGGTATTTAAAGTATATGCAAGGCTTTGTAACTAGCCCTGAAATAATGAACCTCAAAGTCTTGCCTAGATATGAGTTTATTCACATCTGGAAGATCCAATTTCCTTACTTGAAATCAGAGAGGAAGGCTTGAATCCAAGTTGTTCACATCTCTGATGAATACTATAATCACAGAACTGCAGAATAGTTGAGGTTGGAAGGTTGCTCTGAAGGTCATCTTGTCCAAAACCTCTGCTCAAGCAGGAGCACCTACAGCCAGTTGCCCAGAACTATGTCCAGAGAGCTTTTGATTATCTCTAAAGACAGAGTCTCCACAACCTCTCTGGGCAGCCTGTGCCAAGGCTCAGTCACCATGAAAATAAACAAGTGAATACTTCCCAGTGTTCAGATAGAACCTCCCGAGTTTCAATTTGTGCTCACTTTCTCTTGTCAAGAGGTGCCACTGTACACCACTATAAAGAGGCGGGATCCTTCCTTTTTATACCTCTTTCAGGTATTGATACACATTGGTAAGATCCCCCCTGAGCCCTCTCTTCTTCAGACTAAACAGTCTCAGCTCTCTAAAGCCTTTCCTCATAGATGAGATGCTCCATCTAAGTGCACCTTCACTAGACTGTCTCCATGTTTCTCTTGTACTGAGGAGCTCAGAAACGGACACAGCATTCCAGGTGTAGCCTCACCAGTGTTGAGCAGAGGGAAAGGATCACCTCACTCAGCTTGCTGGGAATTCTCAGCGTAATACTGACTAAGATGTCATTCACTTTCTTTGCACCAAGGACATACTGCTAGTTTATGTGAACTTGGTGCCCAGTAGGACCCCCTGGTCCTTTTCTGCTGAGCTGCTTTCCAGCTGGATGGCTCAAGCACATGCTGATGCATAGGGTTATTTCTCCCCAGATGCAGGGCTTTGCACTTCCTGCTGTATTTTGTAAGGTTCCTCTCCTGCCCATTCCACCACTCTGCTGAGGTCCCTCTGGATGGCAGCATGGCCCTCTTGCATAAAAGCTGCTTGTCTCAGTTCTGTGTAATCTGAAAGCTTGCTGAAGGTACACTCTGATGCATCATCCAGACCATTAATGATGATGATGTTGAACAAGACTGGAACCAATATTGATTACTGGCATACACTGCTAGTTACTGGCCTCCAACCAGACTTTTGCCTCTGATCACCACCCTCCAGGCTCAGTTCACTCAGTTTTCTGCTCACCTCACTGCTGATGCAACCCATATATCAACAGCTTGTCTTGAGGCTTTAGTGGGAGACTGTCAAAGACCTTACTGAAGTCCAGTAACAATCATAAGGTATTAGGCAAAGATGCTACTACTAATTGTCTAAATTTGTCATAGGATGGGGAGAAGCAGACAGATGTGCAATGCTTCTACAGAAAGAATAATTTTTTGCAGTACCTGTAACACCTTCACTGACTATAGATGGAGTATGGGATTACTCAGTGTGATGCAGGGCATAAGTTTCACTTTTGTGAGTCGTTAGGTGAGATGGAAATCATACTTTATGCCATGGACAGGGAACTAAAGTGAGAGGTTACTACTCTCTGCGTTACTCCTCTCACATTTCATTATATCTAGTGCAAGGAAGCCATATTTGCTAACTGGGACCAGAAATGGTTTTAAACTTCTTGTAGATCATCACTGGATTTTTTTTAGATGGTGTAAATTTGAATTTATTTGTGTAAATGTAGGTGTCATTATTTAAGGTATCTGTCTGATTTT
Source organism: Chamaea fasciata (assembly GCF_029207755.1). Classification (NCBI taxonomy): domain Eukaryota; kingdom Metazoa; phylum Chordata; class Aves; order Passeriformes; family Sylviidae; genus Chamaea; species Chamaea fasciata. The sequence continues at coordinate 65,205,427 of NW_027094087.1, forward strand.
TTCTTGAAGGCAATGGAGAGCTAGTCAAAGAGATCTCAAAATGGCTCAGTTCTGTACCAAACCAGAAATAGCTCATACCATTTGAAATTACTTGACCTCTCCATCCAGTGTCTGACACTCCAAGAGAGTGTGCTTGCCACAGGTTCTTTGCCTTGTATAACAGCACATGAGACTGTCTCAGATAGTCTCAGGCATTTTAAAACTAGACACTAATGTTTTGTCAACTTTGCTTTTGGACACTTTTAAAATTCTATCAATTCCTCTGGCAGACACTTAGCTCACACATAATCATGTATTTTTGCACACCTAAATATAGGTGTTACAGGGGGGAGCTAAATCTGGTTTCAGTGAAAGTGTTCTACATAACTAAATGTTTGTAAAACATATATTTTGAGGAGAAATACACCACATATGTACTTTGAAAAGTTTCTCACCACTGCTCATAAACTATCCAGTGCTCTTTGAAGAGCACTACTACACTATAAAGTTGCAAATAGCCTGTTTAAAAATCAGATTTTTAATCAGTAAGTTCTGAAAGTACATGAATGCCATCTGAATCCTAAGTGTCAGAGCATGGAGTAAAATTAAAATTGTTTCTATTCTGCTTCATTTTTGTTGATCATGATGATCGCAACAAGAAAGCTATATTCTTATTTCTTTAAAATGAACAACATTAAAAAATCTTTTAACAGTACTGGGAAATGTCATTAATTTGAGGATTTTTAATAAGTCTCCAGGCTTAGTCTAATGTGTAGTAACTTTTACCCTACAAGTCAGGGCAGCAGGAGGCTAATTTTTTTGTGTTAGTTCTGAGAATATTTTTGGACAGATGGAAGGCCTGGTAGATTCATTTCTATTGTAGTTCTATTTCTAGTCTGCTTCAGTTTTGTTAATCATGATGATCACAACAAGAAATTAATATTCTTATTTCTTTAAAATAAAAAATATTGGAAAATCTTTTATCTTGACAAATATCATTAATTTGGGTATTTTTATAAGTCTCCAGACTTAGTCTAAGGTGTAGAAACTTTCATCCCAGAAATGACCCTACAAGATCAAGTTTGAAGTAGATATGAAAGCATGAGAAAGCAGAAAATGAATTGCCAGTGTAATACTGAAAGAAGGAATGCAAAGGTACAGCACCTCCTCTGTGAAAACAGAGCAATACAGATTCTGCAATTGTCAGCTAGTCACCTTTCACAACCAGAAAATTCACTGCACTGGGCTTTTTAAAATTCTTCTTTCCTTGTAACAAAGCTGAGCTTAGAAGTTTGAAATCAATGCCTTGTAAAAAGAAACCAAGTGGGTGGCATTTTCCAACCATGAGACATGTCATTACCATTGACCTCACCACTCTTCTTAAATAGCCAGAGAAGGGCAACAAAATTGTCAATTAGATTTGCAGTGAGCAGGAGTCAGCTTTACTTAACTTGTGCTTGCCTGCATAATCATGCATATCTCTCCTCTATATCAGGAGTTGTTCAAGCCTATAATAACTAGGGTTCAACAAGTCTTAACCACCTTCCTTTGCTGATGATATGGAAGTCGTTGATTAGCTACAGATTATTTGGGATTTTTGTAGCCTTGACGGATTGTCGTACTTTAAATTCCACCTCCAAGAGTTTCTGCTGCAGCTACTGAATAGGAAATAGTGGAAGGAAGTGCAATATTAGGCAAAACATGATTATGTTTTTACTTTTTAAAAGACTGTAGCAGGTTTCTTTGTTACCCTGCACATCATAAAGCAAGCACATAATTTGGCATGATGTGCAGTCTCATCATAGGACAGGGTAAGGGACAGGCAGTGCTTAAGGTGAGAGCTAAGCACCATTTTCAGGGTTATATGCAGACAGTGGATGAAATGTGGCAGCATTATGACTTCCTTAGCCACAAAATTCTACTGCCATAAAAGCAAAATATTTACTCAAATGTTTTTAAAAAGTTTAAGCAGGTAAGATTTAAAGCTGATGAATATGCTTCTCAACAGTAATAGCTGGGCAATGTTTCTTCAGTTGGCAGGGTCCAGTGTAGAAAGGGTACTTTTTAAAAATTAGTAATTGCTGTAATGACACTGAACTTCCCTTTTTTTAAAAAAGCAGCCTAAAGCTGTGCTGCCTTAACAAATTCCCACTGACTCTTGTTTAAGTCTGTGGTTTCACATCCCAAGTTACACTCTGGATACACCAAGGCCAGAAAGCTTTTTTTTCTTTTGCTGAAAACAGGTGTACAGTAGTCCTGTTAAGCAGTAACAATTATGCTGATCAGGCGTTTGTAAAATTATAATAATCTGAGCTACCTTTTTCACATGCACATACTCTGTAGGGGATGGGGCTTTCATGCAGATCAAATATACTGTTCATTAACAATTCTCAGCAGCCACTAGATTAGCTACTCATGAGGGACACATAACATTCCACTTAACTTCAGTGATGTAAAGATTCCATGGGTTAGAGACATGACTACTCTAGAGCAGGATTTGGACCCCTTCCCCACGTACTTGTTTTTCCTTTAACATCCTAACATTCTAACTTGCCCATTTTTTCAGGTGGCTGATGGTCCTGTTATGCACTGGTCTTCATTGGATAGCTCCAGTTAAAACATGTTGCTTCCTGCTTTATTTCATGGCACACCTTATACATGTGAGGACCTTGCCAGGAACATCCACAAAGACACCTCAGAAATCTCTCTTCCTGCCATCCATGATATGTACACAGTGGATGTTCCGTATCTGTTACTTGCTGTTGACTCAAATGCCTCATTTGTTTGCTTCCCCATCTTTTGACACTCAGAGGTTCAGAAGATATCGATCTACATTCAAAACTGAATTCTGGATCCTTCTTCCACTAAAAAAACTTAATTTAGATGTTTCATACACAGAAAAAAAAGAGACGATCTTCTCCTTTCCTTACACTACTGTTTTCAGTCTAACATTTTTACCATATCTGTTTCTGCTTTGCCATTCCCGCCCTGGAATTTTTTAATGCTGTAAGGCCAGATTTGCTGCAGAGAATAACATTTTTCAAGTGTTATTCCACTCAATTCATCACATTTACTTAAAATACATATAGGAAAACATAAACCATAACAAAATTAGTCCTAGGTATTTAAAAGTGTAGAGCTGTAAACTACTACATCACTGGAAGAAATCTCAATTAAGCAGAATTGCCATCCACATTAAGCAGTAGTCATTGCCATTAAGTATCATTGGACTTAAATTGTTCCCCAAGAGACATCCTGATTAAGCGGACTTCCTAGTCTAAGTGTATCTCAATTAAATAGAATGTGCAGCATCAGCATTTCATTTTATGAATGCTCTGAGAAGACGTTTGATTAGGATTTTGAAATGGTTTGTCTGATTGCTATCATTATTGAAAATTTAGATGGGAATGTGAAAAGAACTTAGGGGAATCAGTATTATGGCAATTAGGCACCTAGCTCTTGGGCCTTTTAACAATGACCAGTTAAAGGTGTTTTTGTACATAATAGTTTGGTTCAGTGTTGACATGATTAGTTGTGCTTGAAGTGATTAAACAGTAAATCTAGGGGTAAGTATGTGCCTGGTCTTGAAGGCTTAAAAACTTTTATTTCCCTTTCTAAAATTTTTGGCTCCAAAGATCTGTTTTCTGTACGTGTAAGTTTAAGATATTTATGCTTATTTAGAACTTGTCACGTCTTCTTACGTCTTTATATCTGATCTCTCTCATATTTAAATATCAGATGTAAACATTCTGTACTTTAAGCCTGAAATGAAGTAAAGTCATAATCCTGAAAGTTTCATTTGCATCCAATCAACCCATATTTCCAGAATAGGTTTCTCTTCTGAATTTTTTATAGACATTTCTATAAAATATCTAGGTTCTTATTGAAATAATTATCACCTGCCTGAGCCAAATAAATATGGATCCAGTGTAACACAAAGAGCAAATGACGGAAACAGAATTATTCTTTCAGGAAAGAAAAATTATGATATGGATATTCCAGTGGTATAAATGACTCATTATGTAACTTCTGTTTCATGAGATTTTATTCTGAAATAGTTATTTTATGACAATAGAAGTCAAAAGAAACCCAATTTTGAATAATATTGTTAATATGAGAAAGAAATGAGGAACAACTGAAAGTCATAAATGTCTCTAGGTACATAATTTAGCTGAAAAAGATCATGCAACTTAACAATGTTTGCTCATGAGTTTGTGTAAGCCTAACAGTCTTTTGAAAGCTACTGACAGTTTATTGCAATGAGATAATCAGAATAAAAGGATAAATAAATGGCAGATGTTTTATTCTTCCCCCCCCTGTATCTGGGCACTGTTCTGATTTTGCCATGTGCAGTCATGTCTCAGCTGCACAGATGAAGTCTCTGTCACCTTAAAAATTGGAAGTCCACTTATCCACAATGCAAGAAGGTATTTATCTGCTTAATTCCCATTATCATTAATGGGAGTTACATGCCTAATACTGCTCAACATTGGTGAGAAATACACCTTAAATTTTCAGCTGCTTCAAATAGCAACCTCTGGAACCACACATAAGAGATTATATATAAAGAAACAATAGAAACAAAGCAAGCTTCTAATAGGCACCAGCAGCATATAGATAGAAACAGACAATTTTCCTCTCAATAAGCTTTTCTGCTTAAATCATTTTAGTAAATAAATATTTAACAAGTGGCAGAACTTAATTGATGTTTATATTTACACGGCAGTTAATTTATATTCTGCTAAAGCTGAATCCTCCATCCACAATAATGCTTTATATCCCTCCGTGGTGGCAGACACCCAAATAGCACAGTTGTCTTTTTGAAGAAAAACATAACAACAACAAAAAATACACTACTCAAATACTATATAAGTCATTACATTTTTTTCCTCTCTTCAGCTGTCAGATGCATTGCATTATATTATCAGATTGATAGATCTAGTGTTATTTCAACATTTACTATTTTACAACAACAAATAGAAAACATATAAGGAAGCTTTGGTAACAAATCTTTCTTAATATGTATGTGAAGTAGACAGTTAGTCCAAGAAAAAAATATAACTGATGACAGATTTTATTTCAATCTGCTGGTGCTTATTAAGATGTCTACAAAGAAAAAAGCTGCATATGAATACATCTCTTTGTGCAAACAAAGGAAACTTTTAATTGCTTTAATCAGCATTTGCTTTGTTTTTGCAGTGTCATAAAAAAACAAGTCAGGTACAATCAGTAAGTGTTTTCTAAAGGAAATTTGTAAGCAGAGACTTCAGATGATTTTTATTATATGTGTTTAGAACATGGTTAAGTCTATGTTACAGGTGTAACATCTTAAATTTGCTATATAAAACAGATTTGTACAAGATTTTATTTTATATCATTTTAGCACGTGGAAAAGAAGCCGACATAAATCTGATCAAAACTCTCTCCCACAAAACCCTACAGCAAGAGCTGTAGAAGCTATATCAAATTTTAGAAATCAGAGCACAGCCCAAGGAAACAAGCTGCATGTTGACAAAGACGTGCAGCTCAAAAGATAATAATTTGACAAAATCCATGTCAGCCAACAGGGTTTAGAGAAAGCGATCCATTACTTCTTTCAGCTCATAAGCTCTTGATTTTATATCCTGATGGGCCTGCAGCTCAGTCCTTCCCAACAGTAAGAGGGACCAAAAAATTCTCTTCCTTTTATTAAAAAAAAAAAAAAAAAAAAAAAAGGAATAAAAGAAACTACAACACCTAAATCTCTCTTGAGCGGAAAATGGGAATTAGTGCTTGCATGCAGAAAATACTCAGCACTTTCTAGATCAGATGCCACAAGAGAAGTAGTTTTTCAAATTTCTAATCTGGTTAGATAAAGTCATGGCCCTGCTGAAGGGATGGACCACTCACCTATCCAGAGGAATCTCAGAATCACAGAATGGGTCATCTGGCTCAACCTCACTGCTCAAGCAGGGCCATTCTAGAGCATGTGGCATAGGATCTTTTCCAGATGAGTCTTGAATATCTTCAGTGAGGGAGTCTCCAAGACTTTTCTGGGCAATCTGACCCAGGACTCAGTCAATTGAACAGTAAAGAAGTTCTTCCTTATATTCAGGTGAAACTCCTTGTGCATCACGGTCTGCTGGTGTCTTCTTATCCTGTTGCTCAACACCACCAAGAGCCTGGCTCCATCCTCTGGACACCCTCTCTTCAGATACTTGTATGCATTGGTGAGATCTCTTCTTCCTTGTCTCTTCCTGAGGCTGACCTGGACCAGCTCACTCAGCCTTTCCTCATAAGAGAGATGTTACAGCTCTTTAATCATTTTTGTTGCCCTCTGCTGGACCTGCTCCAGGAGCTCCATGTCTCTCTTGTCTTGAGGAGCCCAGAACTGGATGCAGCATTCAAGATGTGGTCTCACCAGGGCTGAGTAGAGGGGCAGGATTACCTCCCTTGACCTGCTAGCAATGTTCTTGCTAATGTACCCCAGGATACCTTTGGTCTCCTTGGCCCCCAGGTCACTCTGCTGACTCATGGACAGCTTGTTATCCACCAGGACTGCCAGCTCCTTCTTTGCAGAGCTGCTTCCCAGCAGGTCAGACCCCAGCCTGTGTTGCCGCATGGGGTTATTCTTCCCCAGGTGCAGGACCCTGCATTTGCCTTTGTTGAATTTAAGACAGTTCCTCTCTGCCCATCTCTCCATCCCGTCAGGATCCCTCTGAAGGGCTGCACAGCTCTCTGGGCCATTCTTCCCAGCTTTGTGTCACCAGTGAACTTGCTGAGGGGGCATCTGTCCCTTCATCCAAGCCACTGATGGGTAAGTCAAACAATGCTGGGCCAAGTATTGAACCCTGAGGGACACACTAGTGACAGACCTGCAACTAAATCTTGTGCCACTGATAATGACCTCTGGGATCTGCTTTTCAGCCAGTTCTCAATCCACCTCACTGTCCACTCATCCAGTGCACACTTCCCGACTTTGCCTATGAGGATATTGTGAGGGATGGTGTTGAAAGCCTTGTTGGAGACACTTACATAATAATACACACATACATAATATTGAAGACAGTATTACTACTCTTCTCTCATCCATCCAGTTAGTTGTTTCATCATAAAAGGCGATCAAGTTGGTCAAGCATGATTTACCTTTAGTGAAACTATGCTGTTTACTCCTGATTACATTTTTTTCCTTCCCATGTTTATGGATGACATGCAGGATGAGCCATTACATCACTTTTTCAGGGACTGAGGTGAGGCTGACTGGTAGTTTTGTGGGCTCTCTTTCTTGCCCTTCTTCAAGATTGGGGTGTCTTTTGCTTTCTTCCGGTCCTCAGGCACTGCTCCTGATTACCATAACCTTTCAAAGAAGATCATGAATGACTTTGCTGTGGTATCCACCAGCTCTCTCAGCACTCATGGATGCATTCTGTCAGGGCTTATGGACTTGTGGATGTTCAGTTTTCTTGGGTGGTCTTTAACCCAAACCTCCTTGACCATGGGAAAGTCTTTCAACATTGCTTTACCCTGGTCTCCTGGGCCAGTCATTCCTGGTCTAGCCAGTGAAGATGTGAAGAAGGTGTTAAGTAACTCTGCCTTCTCTGCCCTCTCTATTGCCAAGGTCTTCCCTCTATTTAGTAATGGGCCCACATTATCCTCAGTTTTCTAAACATGGTTTGACTCAATGTCTCTGTAAAATTTTTCTCCTTTAAATACACAACTGTTGTTCATCACAGAGGAAGAGTGATGGAGAGAGATGAATCTTTGTCCTTTTCTGCACCTAAAATAGAATTGTGCAGTGTTAAGACTGTTATGAGTGGTTCTTAACTGTGGTCCTGTGGAACATTCTCAGATGTTACAAGCATTATCAGCATCTGAAAGCCTTTGTCCAGTTATGCCTCCTACTGCACACAGGTTGCATTTGCAGAGATACATGTTCTAAATGAGTGCTGATTTTAAGTGCCTCTGGGCATTGAATTCCTTCAACAGGCCTCAGTATGTTCAGTGATTTCTGCACTATTGTGGTTTACTGTTCTTCAGATCAGTAGCAGGCTAAGTAAGCATTTAGTTTCTGTGTAACTGGTATGACTGTATTCCATTAATGTAAATACATACACCAAAATGCTTTTTTAGGAATGTCTTCAATATACCATAGGAGAAGAGGCCTCAACAGCCTCACCAGCTCTTCCTCTGAGCATATTGTGGAGCACTGTGTCATGGCATCCCTCAGACTGTCAAGTAAAAAAAATGGGATTAAGAAGAACATTAATTTAGCTCTTCCAGGTCTTTCTCTCTCTAGTTGCAAAAATTTTCTCAACCTTAGTTGAAACAATTAACGAATTCTGTTTTCAAACTGCACCAAGGACCTGCTCATAACTTCTCTGAGGATGGATCTTTGCCTGCCATGTGACATCCCTCAATATACAGCCAAAGCGCCCTGCCTGAGTTTGCTGTTTCTGTGGTCCAACCTCAGCATTTAGCTGAAGTCTGTGATCTTCTGAGGCTTGCTGCATGTTCAACAAATATGAATAGATATATGTTGATTCAGAAGAGACCTTGAAAGAAGAGATTAATGTAGGTGCTCTGAATTACCCTCTCGAGAGGACTGTGGGTCACAACTCTCTCTCCCTGACCCAAACAGAATTTAGGAAGCTAAGCCTGGGCCTGTGTCTTTTGCATTTAAAATTGTGAGAAGTGAGTTGGGACCTCAGTAAACAGCTGGTCCCCTCAAAAAGTTATTGTAATACAGGCTATCAGTAGATAAAGCTAATCAACAAAAATAATTTTGGTGGAAGATCAATGTCAAAGTCACCCTGACTTCAACAGGGCCTGTATTTCATCCCATGTGATTTTAAACTACCCACAAAATGGACAGTACTGTGCTACTGACATTGGAGCTATCATTTTATCCCTAATTCAGACAGTAAACATTTCACTTGTTAGCTATGAGATGGACAGACTCATACAGAGTAACCCTTCAAGGATAAACACCCTTTTTAAATCACTGAAGAATTTGTGTGGGACCTTAATCACTAGCACAGACTGGCAGGTCATTTTTCTGACACTCACACACAATTTTGAAAATCATCCAGAACTGACAGGTGCAAAGTTTCCGCACTCCTGTTATACACAATAATTCAGTAGTAAATGGTTATATGTGTCCTAGATATAAATATAGATATAGATTGATATAGATATATCCAGACGTGTTTTGGCAGTAACTGGTGCCCAGTAAAGGAGGAATATAGTACACAACTGTGCTCAACTAAAGCAGGAGAGAAAAATATAAGGTATTTAGATTTTTTAAAAGTTAAATATGTTTACTCTTTGAATTTTCCTATAATACTACAAGGTCTACCACCACTGGAAGATCTAAAAATGAAGAAAAAATTTTAAAAGAGTAATGAAGATTCCACTGTTTGTGTGGAAAAGCCATTCCTCAGAAAGCTTAATCTTGAAAACCTTTGCAAGCAAGATACATTTATGAAATTTAGTCAGGAAGCAGATAATTATATGTTGGATCACAGTCTAAATCAGCAATCCGTAATACAGAGGTCATCCAGGAAAGAGCAGTTCGAAGCAAAGGTCTTCCAGGGAAATTCTCTTGTCCTCCAACCTTCACCTCCTTCTTAAACTTATTCCTGTCCCCTGCAGTTTTTGAGACACCATGAATGACACTCATCCCCTCACCCTCTATTTAATAAAGTACTGAAATTGTGTATTATTATTTTATTGACATTTTAACTTTTACACATCATAATTGCATGATCATCATTTTGCATGATTAATGAGAGAAATCAAAAACAATGGTGAATGTTTGATTTTTTTTTTAGTACAAGCTACTGACACAATTCCCTACACATATCTGAACATACTTGTTAAATAACAGAATTAATATCCAGCAAAATAATTCAACAGAAAAAAATACCCTACTTTTGCCAGTATTTCTCACAAACACTGAATTGTTGCCTGCATCCAAAACAAAGTCTGGCAAAAATCCTTGTAAAAGCCTAACAAAAGGATCAAGGATGTTGGAAGATGCTGCTCTACTCAATGCAGAGCTCTTGGACACAAGTTCCCTTGCTGAAAATATCATGGTATCAAAACCAGATCCTCGTTTGCCTTTGGGCACCTCTCTTGCTAGAACAGCTAACACGTTTTTGCTCTAATGTTCTTAGTTTCCCAGCCATTAAAATGGGGGAAATGAAAATGCTGTATGTTGATATTCAGAGTACTTTTAAAAATAAAATCATGTCCATTCATTTAAAATATTGTGTAGTGGTTACTGTCTCATATAGGGTGGATTTTATGAGACCTTGATGCCAGAATTTCGAGTTTCTGTTTCTAGATATGGCACTGAAAGCATGTTTATGTTTTAATAAGACATGATTTTTGTTGCACCAATGCCCTGTAGGATGTGCAATATGAATATTAAATCCTGAAAATTACTCCTTTTTTACGGCAAAACAGAGAAATCAATAGAAAAATCTTTTATGTTTGTCATAAGCATGCTATTAACTCTACATATTAGTTTCAACTGTGTTAAAAATATTTATCTAATCAGAGGGTTTTAATATTTTCTGTTCTAATCTAATAACTAAGGTAATAATTATTCCAGCAACCATTGCATACCCTCTGGTGGAGTAAATCTTATAAAAGGTGGACAGGTTATACTAAGTCTCATCTGTCAATTCCCTGAATATTAGACTCTTTTTTTAAACAGAGTAGTAAAGACACTTGCATATTTGTATATTAGGTCCAGAAATGCAGTTGTTCCACTGATGTTAAAAGTCTAAAATTCCATAAAAGAAAATTAAATATTTTCATTAGATAAGGTCTTTTGTCAATAAACATAGGTAACAAAGGGGAAACTAGTTCTTTCTCTAATTCCCTATTTTAAGATAAAACTGAAGGATTAAAATAAGAACAATAAGCATGTTATCATCCTATTATTATGAATTCTATCTAAGTTATGCTGAACTATAAGAAATGAATGACAGGAAAAATAATCTACTTAGTTGGAATAAGTGTCATACAATACTTTGTATAAAAATAATAAAAAAATCAGGATAGAAATCCCCAAATTATTACTATTATGATAAATATTAACAAATACCACTTGAAAAATGTAGCTATTCACTAAATAAATCAAAATATACAAAGACAAACAAAGGAAGATAACATTTCATACAACTCTTAATTTTATTTATTTAATCTTGTCTCAGGCGCCTATAATATTCAAATGTTACACAATTACCACAGTACAAAGCACTGAAACAAAATTCAAAAAGTTGATATCTAGCCAAGACAGCATCAATCAAACCTCCTATCAAAAGAAATCAATTGCTCTGTGGAACAAAGAATAGGAAAAAAGAATGGCAGGAATGAATTACACAGTGGCGAGGGCAAAGAGTGGTCAAGAATAAGCCATTCCAAATCACAGTGACTTTTACAGTATTGTACGTGTTCACAGTACTTTAGATACCAAACTCTCTGTAACTCTGTCACAGCAGATTTCAGACATAAATACTGCCATGTCTGCAAGAACAGTGACAGGAGGGGAAAGGATCCCCAAATAAAGTTAAGCATAGATAACCCTCCACCCCCACATACAGCAAATGCTGGCACTTTCTGTTTAGTATATTTACCTTTTAAGAATGAGACTAAGCATGGAATGAGGTCAGAAAAGGATTTTCTTTTTTTTTTAAAGCATGACACATATAATACATAACCCAGATAATCTTCTCACAGACATTTGAGAATTGACCATAAAGCGAATAAGCCTTGCAGCACAGCAGAAGTGAATAGCTCATTGTTCTCCAGAAGTACAAATGAGAGGCAGGTTCTCCATGAGCTGCGGCTTCCAGGTCAAGGAGTTCTGCTCAGGGTCAAACTGAACAAGGTAAGTTCGGTAAAGGACAGAGACAGATATCATAGTTCTTAACTTCAGCAATGTCCCTAGAACAGAAATTGTAGCATCATATTAGGTATCTAAGACACTTTCCTGTCTCAAAGAGGGGTACCTAGAACAGCTCAAATTGATTGAGTAACACCACTAACACAGGTTAGCTAACATCCCACGCCTTCTTTAAGTTGACATGTCTCCCTGGGACTTTGGAAAGGCACGTTGCCACCTAAGAATCCACACCACAAAAATTTCCTTTTGAAGGAAAGCCCCTCCATACTTTTTTCCCCAAAGAATTTAATAATGTTTTTACTTCCAGTTGAAAGAAAAATATATCACTGAGTAGCCACAGACATAGCAGTCTTCTCAAACCTACTTGTCACAGTGAAGCACTGCAGCCAGTTTGGGTGTATCTATTTCGGCAAATAAAAAAGGACCAGGTACCAGGTTCTGGCTTGTTGCCACAAGGCCATCTGACTGACAGATTTTATACTCCTTAGGACTAGTCTCCTATAGAGAGATTTACCCTGCAGACAGCATAAGAAGGATATCAACTAAGAGTTAAGCAGTGCGGACAGCAAGGATTCAGTGCTGAAGTCTGCTCCGCTGTTATCTTTTGTTTAGAGAATCATCCCCCCTCTACTCTGGGGAAGGAGTATTGTTTTCTATCCCTAAGAAATTATGCAAGAAAAAAGCAACATTTGTAAAAAAGTATAACAGAATGTATTACACTAGTTGACAGAAATTGTGAAAAAATATGCTTTTGGGACACAAGCTTCTTCTGTCATAGAAGCTTCAGTCTTGAAAGCTAAATACATGTTGGAAGAAATTACTCTAGTTTTAACCTGCTTATAAGATATGCCTTACTGTGACAAGGTGAATTCAAGATTTGTTGGGCCAGAAGGAAGAACAAGCTGGAAATACGGCTTTCTAGTCTAGTGATTCCAGGTTCTGCTCCCCAAAAATATCTGGCATTTTGGAACATAAGCCAATGACTGTTGAATTGAAAAGTCAGCAATGTCGTTTCAAGGAGGAACTAGAAACACAGGACTCTCCTTCTAAAATAGGTGCCCTAAACATTCACACTCAGTCAAGGTGTTCATAACTGTTACTATCCTAGTGACCAGAACCTTCTCCCAGGAGGATGTGATGGAACAGGGACAGCCTGTGTGGATGTTCTAGCCACTAGACATACAAACCAGTTCCCCATTGTTTTTCAGGGAAAAAGACATAAATTTCCCTTGCATTTTAGAGGCAATTTGATAGTGCTGGAATGAAATCAGTAAAAAAAGCCACTGCATGGTGCCCCAGAAAAACTTAAATAGAGGAGGGCTCAGTTTTTGATATGAAAAAGAATATTAGGCAAGAACTAGGACATCTTAGTGTGCCTCCTGCTGTTCTCAGAAAGTGACAAATCAAGGTGCCTAGTGAGCAACAAATATTTCCAAGGATGCTGTTTTGATCTAATTTACTTCTGAGCCTTAGATTAGGTGCCTAAATCTATTCTTGGAAACAGTACTACTCTAAAGGCATAGTCACCGAGGGTGAAACATGTCTATCCATTTGCAGTGGCACACACATATCTGCGTTCTTCTGTAATCTCTCTTATCAGCTTAGACAAAATCATTGAGCAAATCACATTAATGTTGTCCCCTATCATTACCTAGTTTAGGTGTTATGACTACACATCACCACTGAGAGGACAGAAAAAACTGAAGATTTGGCAGGCTGGGATGGTAGGCAGGCTTTCTTGAATTTAGATGCTAGTCACTGTGACTGAGTAACCTGAATAATGTCTAGCTTAATTCATCATTTACAAAACAGGGAATTGATACCAAGCTCTGCAAAGAGGGGCAAAGAGATGTATGATGAAGCAGACAAAAAGAGCTAAATCAGTGTCAAATAGCATTATAATTTCATGAATGGCAGCTAGGTGCTGACCATTACCCACCTGCTTCTTGTAACCTTTTTTTCACCAGTCCAGAGGACCATAGTTTTTGATGAATTTCATCTAGCTTTTGATCTTGTTTTAAGTCAAGTTACAGGCTCTGAATAAGAAACCTAAAAATTATACCACGACAAATATTTTTCTAAGATGCCATTCCTCTGGCATGTGAGACACTTTCCTCATCAGTGAAAAATTAAATTTATGCAATAGGAAAGTGTTATCCATCTTAGCAGTGCTTATTGAGTTTCGTCATGAGGTTGCCATGCCACTTGTGTCAGTGCTAAACAGACAATGACATGTGGAAAAGTGTGTCATCTTCATGTAAGTTGAACTCTAGACCCCACATTTCTAATTAACTCCTAAAAGTTTGCTACCATTTTTCCTTTGATGTTCTGTCTAAATGCACCATCACACAAGCAAAGAAACAAATACTGAAGACGTCTAAATGACTGCAAAACAGTAAAAGGAAAAAAAACCCACATGAAACTATGAAAGTCAGAACTTTATCTCTTTCTTGGAATAAGTACAATGTTAAAAACCATATCCCCAACAATGCTGTGCATGTGAAGACTGCTTAGGTTGCAGTAAGACATGGCCACAGTTGTGGTAAAAATGGTGTTCTAACCATCCCTGAACTTAATGTACAGTGTATTATGATATTCTTGGCAAATTCCTTCATAAGGTTGGGACTGAGGTGAGTATGTACATAAATGCTCACCAGATCCTTCCTACAGCTAATCTGTACTGGTACTTCCTTTTATATGACCTTATTACTGATGTTGTGATCTTCTGAGTAATGCAAGTGTGCTATGTGTTGGGGAAGATGAATCAGGGAGACCTTAAAAATACGATTGTTTAGCAAAAGATTCTGAAAATATGAAACCTATAATCGAAATAGAAATAGAAGCTTACTTTGAGTTGTAGGATACGGAGTCTTAGTTACTATATATAACCTGAAAACAATAGCCTAGCCAGCTGAAGGAGAATCCCTTTTGATTGAACAATACCTTTCTGCTGGCTAAGGGATCCAAAGGTCAATGTAACAAAACAGAAAAGTCTAAAGAGTAGTTTTTAGAGTTTAAAATATGACATAATATGGTAATGTATTAGTTCTTATAGGCTATGTGTAGATTCTATAGGATTTTGTGTCTTGTATTGGTTGGTCACTGTAGATTAGAATATTCATCACAAAAAGAGATATAATGCATTGTAACAAGGACCTCGCTCTCTTACTTCTACCTCTCTTGGCTCTTACTTCTTCCTCTCTTACTTCTTCCTCTCTTATCCCGGCTCCTCTCTTAGTACCTCCTCTGCTCTGATCCCGGCTCTCTTTTTCCCTTGCTCTTCACTCTCCTACTTCTTCCTCTCTATTCCTTGCTCTTCTCTCTGCTCTTACCTCTTCCCCCTGCTCTCTGACCCCTGCTACCTTGCTGCCTCGCTCCTTTCTCTCATAACTCGTACCCCCTTGCTCTTCCTCTCACTCTCTCTGGGACTTCCCTCCAGCCGAGGCTGGTGGTTGAAGGCAAGGCCCTTTTTACCCACAACCCATGCAATAAAACAACATATTCTAGAATATCTCAGGTCAGCAGAATTCCTTCTCCCTGCCGTCCATGGATGATCCTACAGCTATGCAAAGATATAGTATAGTCATAAAAGCATATTTGTACTTCTTCTTCTTCTTTTTTTTTTTTTTTTTAAAGGATTTTTATTTTGTTCAGCATAAAGCAATATCTTGAGTCCTGAAAAGGGCTTGTTACATGATTCCACACTGTACCACAGAATTGTACCACTTGTAAAATGGGATAATTTTATTTTGCCTTTCTGGTAAATGGCTTTGGGGTTTGCAGAAGAAACAGGCACGTTTATTTTAACTGTTGGATGTGAGTCTCTCCATGAAGTCATAGTAATTACATCTTTTACTATGCCTCTATTTAAGCACACAATATATATGTATATAAATAAAATGGAATGTAAATTTTGCCTTTAAGTCTTGGCTCTGGCATGTTGTATTACCTCCTTTATGTCAGTTCTGCGTAATATGATACAGATCTGCATTCTGGTATCACTAGTTAGGTCAGAAGCAGTGTTTGTTTTACCATCTTACATAAGCAATAACTCTTACAGCTGTCCAGGTGGATACAAATCTCACCTGAAACATTCAGAATGAATCCTAAGATGGTTTGCTGGCAGCCAGAGGGGAAACTGTAATGCTCTTTTTCCTTTCTTCTACTGTGACCTGAGCACTGAGAAAAACAGTATTTACAATCACGTGAGTTTCCAAACTGCCTAACTTTTCAGATGTGTGTTTTTTATATGTTAAATATGGTTCAGAAGATTAAAGTCCTCATTTTAGGCAAAGAAAGGAAATAATGTTTCCTGTCCCATTTGCCAAGCTAAGTGAACAACTGTTCCAGCACAATTAGAATTGTTAATTGATTTGAAAACATAGGCTTTGAAGGTGGAAAACTGCTGACATTATTTCAATGGGGAAATGCACTCCTGAGAGAGAGCACTGCAGTACAATTTCTCTCCTTGTTTTGTTGAATATACATCTATAAAAACACTGTGAATCATGCAGTAAAAACTGCTGTGCTGATATCATAAATCTCTGATAATAAAAATTTCATTGTTGAAACAATAAAATAGACTTTTATTATAACACAGAGTATCCACCTAAACATTGTCCTTTTAGCTTCTTTGAGTTAAATGTATGCACAGTTTTACAGTCTATAAACAGATCTGGAATAAAAGTTAATAAATGTCAAAATTTGCATTTCAAAAAATTCTTGCTGCATTTTAGGGAAGATCAATCTATGAACCTTTCAACATTATGTCAAATGAAATGCTAATTGTACCTTTAGGAATTTCAGAGACAGTGACAAGAAACTAAATGCTCTGTTCCTTTGCATCAGCAAGTCGAGGATAATTGTATATCTACTCTTGTGAACTTCTAAGAAAAAAAGAGAAATGCTAAGGAAAAAGGATTTTCTATTCTTTAACTCAGGAGGGTAAACTCCTTCAGCCATCCTTCATCAATCTACCTTCAAATAAATTGTGTTAACATGTTGACAATGGACAAATCACACAGAGCTACATTTATTCATTTTATAATAGGTTTGTCAAATGAACTTCAACTAGAGATTTAAGAGTGAGAAACATTTCCATCCAGGAACAACTGACTTTTCCTATCCAAGTTTCTAGAACAGTTTTCAGCATAAATTTCTTTTTTTGGGAGCAACTATCTTTCTCATCCCTCCTCAAATATTAGTAAAGTACTTCTTCTTCTAAGGGTAAAAACACTAAATACATAAAGGAGACACGTAAGAGGTTTTTTATATCCTCTCTAGACAAATGTGTAATGCAGCCCTTGTTTTGTTTAGGAATCAATCTTAGCAGTTTATCTCTAAGCAGGAAAAATTGTATGCCACAGTGGTAAGTGCAAGAACACAGTCATGCAATAAGGAAAACTAGCTGCAAAGTAGCACCTTATTCAGGTTTGTAGTGTTTTCCCTGGTATTATCCTACCCTTGCTATATTGAATATATTTCCTACAGCTACACTGAGACTGTTGAAACGTTCACTTACTGTGTGAAAATTGAGAGACAGAATAAACCCAGGGAAATGTTTATGCTTGTTTTAACCTTTTCAGTCAGCTTTATCCTGCTCAGTCCTGGACTAGACATCTTCTAACTCTTTAAATGCTGTTACAGCAAACAGTCTGTGGTTTCCAAAACAGAGACCAGTCTCATCCTGCCTTTCTGGCTTATGATCTATAGGCCCACATTTGTATATTTCAGGTTGTTGACCATAAAAAACATTCCTAACTATATTTCAGTAAGGAGTTATATAACTCAGATGTACTTCAGAACTAGAATTCATATTGGAGAATTTACTTCTATTTGTGTTGTATTTTTCTATCTGAAAAGGTAGCTTCAAATCCTACAGTCAGGTATTCCAGCCAAATCCTGTTTTCACTTAAGTCAAAGACAATTTTGCCATTGGTGTGGACAGGAATTAGGTGGAGTTCCTTTTATTTATAGGTCCACAAGAATACGTAATGACTGACACATTTTTAATTTACACTAAATATGTATGAAATGATGCATTCAGAAGGGACATATGAAAGTAATTTCAGCCCTGTGTATCTCTCACTTCTACCACACAAGCTACTCACTGGCTCAAATTTGATATCTATCCATTTTCTTTCAAGAATGCTAGAATCTATGCCATCTCCATGCTATATAATAGCCAGATAATCAGGAAATGTGGTAGACATGGATCTTTCCTACCTAGTAGTTTGGGTTTTTTTATAGCAACTATTTCAAAACTGATTCCACTGTATGAGTCCACTGTTTAGCAGTAAAACTTATTCCTGATCTTGTGTTCTAATAAAGTGGTATTCAGCTTCATAGTCACCATAGGTATATTGGAACAAGAAGCAGTAAAAATTTGAAATAAAAAACTATATAAAAAAAATTAAAAAGTGGCATAATATGCATAATTTATTGCGTACTCCAGACAGTGAATAACTATCCCATGTAGCAAACAGCATTGTACTACAACTTTTTGGGATAAGTGTATTTCATTAAGCCATTCAAACTTTTAACCATAATTTCAAAAAAAATTGAAGACAATTCACTGGGGCTCTTTCTTCACCAGTGTATTTTTCACAACTATAAAGTTTGCAATAAGGTGGATACTTATGCTTTTATTTTCATTTCACTTCACACCTACATTAAAAAAAAAAAAAAAGAACATAGGAAAAAGACAGAACTTTCTTAACCACAATGTTCATCTCTCTCTTTTTTTTTTTTAAGAGTCAAAACTGCAGGCTAATAAAGACCATTTAAAATAAAAGGGACCATTACTCCTCAGTTTTATATGAGCTTACATGCTTTCATTGTGCAAAGTGTGTTATTAATTTAACATGCCAGATTCATAGGTTTCTGCAATATCAGGTTTGATGTATTCATTATCGGCACTCAGTACATTAATTCACGCTGAAGTCCGGTAAATCAAAATTATACCATCTGGCTTCCTGTTCTTAATGATGAATTTGATGTAGGGGTGATTAAGATTGTTAGGCTTTTGAATTTTAATGTAAAAATTAGGGGATTAAAAAGGCATTTAGAAATGACCAATAGTTAGAATAAACTTACTGACAGGATCTAATTTGTGTACTTGCTAGTAAAGCTCCATTTTAATTAGCAGCCACAGTCTTTCAGCACAAGCTCAAAGAGACAGAAGTTTAGTGATTAAGAAGATGAAGCTGTTAAATTGATAAATTGACCTTGAAATACTTGTAACTGTGGGGGATGGCCTAGTAGTTGTATGGTTGGTATGTTGTGCTACCACATGGGGGAAAGAGTTCTGCGATTGACCCTGTAATTCTGCCTTTTTAGATGATTGACCATCTGGGGATGGGACAAATCACAGAGGTGACCCCCTCAATGTCTAAATTCAATTGCTCAATTTGTAAGCAAACAAATTCCATTATTATTCAGCACTTGCTGGCAGATAGCCTGAAATACCACCTCAGTTCTTCAACATCTTACTCACTACCTTTGCCAGAGAGAGGTGCTAAAACAAGGTAGAAAAGATAATGGGGTTGAAACGACATCATAAGGTGAATGATGACCTGTCAGCTTCCATTGAGAGCAGAACAGTCAGGGACAAATTTGGCTCTCACTTGTCAAATGTTCTTGACAGTGTCCAAGCAGTCAAATCTTTGACAAGACAATTCCATCGTATCTATGATATTTTATTAATCTAAAACAAAGACATTGCATACTGTTGCAGCAAAATTGCTAAAAATCTTTAGCAAGGCAGATAAAATATGTAAGAGCTATAGCATGCAAGGGGAAGCTAGCTCTGCTTGGGGTGTTTGAACTTGTTAGAGCTGCATGACATCACGTAGAATCGTATTAGGGCCAACAAGCCGAGGCAACTCAAATTCACACACATAGTACAATTGAAATAACAATAATAAAAGCTATTGCTCCCATGCTTTGGCAAAGTTCCAGTTATTTGCACCATCTCAGAGAAATGTGGTATGTTAGATCTCACCTTCCCATTAAAATTCCTAAAGGTAGTCACTCACATTGGTACACTGTGGCAGGTATAACTTACAACAGAAAACGAGTGCATTTGTACATATCAACAGTTTGAAGGATTCTTGTTCCTTGGCAAGTCAGGGAATATTTTAAGTCTTATATTTTAGAGGAAATCGAATCTTGACTAACCACTGCAATTCATGTCATTTTAAATAAGATATATTTGAATAAGTATATTTTTCATGCCCTAAAAAGACTGATGTCTTCTTTTATAAGCTCATCCTGTGACACACTTGAGTAGGTAGGTATATTGATTTTTTTCTTTTTCTGATGGCAATGAAGTGTAAATGGAAAATATCAGACTTGGCAATCACTTAAACCATGTGAAAATTTCAGAGTGAAGGCTATTAGAGTCACTTTGTGATCTCCCTAGATGACCAAGGAAAAAAACATTTCTACATTTCTTCAGATCCTTTGTGTGACAGCTAAGGAGAATAACATTTTTTCTAATATGCCAGTTTTAGTCTCTAGTTGAGAATAACCTCAGTGCTTTCTTATGTCACTAGCTGAGAGAAGATGAAAGACCCAGCCTTGTGTAAATGGCTTTGTCTAACCATCAGTCTTTAGCTCTGCATGGCAGCTGTACTATTGACATTAGCTTGTGCACTGGGTGAAATTGAAGTGAGTTAAATGTGACCTTGGCTTAGTTGTTGAAGTAGAAATGAACTCTACTGGGAGTGAAAAAAAATAAGACCAGTTTCTCTAACTTCATTTTTTCTTTAATGAGTTTAACAGCACTCTTAGGATTTGATACATTTTATAAAAAAGCTTTTATTTCCTTTTCTATTATACAGTGAGTAATCACCATTAGTAAGGTTAGCTTGCCCTTTCAGTATAAAATCCTGATTTTAGGTGTTTATATCCCAATTACTATAAAAAGCAGATCTCTCTCAGAAAAAATCCAGTCTTTTCTCTATGCTGTCTGCTGTACCCTTTCACAAAAACCTGTTACCACAATTATTAATTATAGTTGAACACTATAAAACTGCCAAATGTTCAGTGTTTCTAGTGACTTTGCATTGTCTTTAGGTTAAATTGAAATTCACTGTAGCACTTGCTGGTAAATCATGTGCTAAATATGAGAAACATGCAGATAAGTGATGATGGTTTGGAGTCAACCCAGGATTTTCTCTTGTTTATATTCTGCATTTTTTTCATGGAAACAAGATGCATGAGATGTCTGAGGATGGGCACAAGAGCCAGGAACAACTAGTTACATCCTCTACGTCCAGATCCTCAGTGTACTGTGTATAGGATTTCAACTAGGGACCATAAATTCAGAGAATACTTTGGGATCTTAAAGATCATCTTATTCCAGTCTCCCTTCCATGGGCACAGATGCCAACCACTAGATCACATTGCTCTGGGCCCCATCCAATCAGACCTTGAACTCTTCCAGGGATAAAGCACCCAAAAATTCCCTTGGCTACCTGTTCCTGTCCCTCATCACCCTTACTTGAATTTTCTCATAACATTTAAATGAAATCTCTCTTCTTCCAGCTGAAAACTATTCTACCTTGTCTGATTGGTATCTGCCCACGTAAAAGACCAACCTCCTTTTTTATAAGCCCCCTTTAGGTTCTGGAACACCACAATGAAATCTCCCCGGAATCTTTTCTTCTCCATGCTGAACAACCAGAGTTCTCTGAGTCTGTCTTTGTGGAAGAGATGGTCTAGTACTCTATGTGACCATGCTCTGTACCCATACTAACAGATCCATGTCTTTCCTATGCTGAGGATGTCAGGGGTGGAAGCATTACTCCTGGTGGGGTCTCAAGAAGGCAGAGTAGAGGGGGAGAATCACTGCTGAAGGTTGCAAGCACATATTGCCATCTTTTCATCCAACATCTCTGCAGGGCTGCTGTCAACATACTCATGTCTGGGATCGCCCCAACCCTGGTGCAACACCTTGCACTTGAACTTTTTGAACCTTGTTAGGTTCTTTTGGACACACTTTTCAAGTTTGCCCAGGTCCCTTTGGATGGTATCCCCTCCTTCTGTTGTGTCAACCGCACCACTCAGCTTCATGCTATTTACAAACTTGCTGAGGGTGCACTTGATGTTCTTGTCTCAGTCATTGATAAAGATTTTAAATAGCAATGATCCCAAGACAGAGCCCTGAGGTACACCACTTGTCTGGCCTTCTCCTAGCCATAGAGCCATTAACCAGATCTCCCTCAGTGTGTCCATCTACCCATTATCTTATCTGCCAAACAGTCCAGCCTTCAAACCCATGTCTCTTCAATTTAGAGCTAAGAATGTTGTGTGGGAGTGTATAAAAGTTCTTACAGAAACCTAAGTAGATGACAACAGTCAGTCTTCCCTTGTTGACCATTGCAGTCACCGTCATAGAGGGCTACTAGGCTGCCCTTTGTGAAGCCATGTTGGTTGTCTTGGGTCACGTCCTTGCCTTGTATGTGCCCTAACACAGCTTCATTAGGATATATTCCATGGTCTTCCTAGGAACAGAGGTAAGGTGCATTGGTCTGTAGTTCCCTGTTTTTCCTTTATCTTTTTTAAAAAAACAGATGTGAAGTTTCTCTTTTTCAAGTCACTAAGGTTTTCACCTGACCACCATGACTTTTCAAATAGGATGGAAGTGACTTTCAATCACGAGTCAGTTCCCTCAGTACCATGGGATGATCAGGGGCCAGAGCCTTGTGCCTGTTGAGTTTCATCAGGCGGCCTTGAACCTGCTATTTTCTTACAGTGGGAAGGACGTGGCTTCCTGACTCACAGCCTGAAGGTTCAGGGACTTGAGACATGGGAAGCCTGACTGCCTTTGAAGGCTGCGATTAATAACTTGCAGAGCACCATGGTTTTCTCCATATCTGTTGTCACTAGGGATATCCTGGGATAGGTGCATCAGATACTCGCACCAGTTCACAAGACAATCTCAGTGAAATCAAACAGAAGTGTAAACCTTGCATTCACTGTTGGGGTAATAAACTAGACGACATATTTAATTGAAAAGGATTTCAGAGGAAGCTACATAGCTTACCAGTAAACTAGAAGAGGAATCATTCTGAGGCTCTGTGACCCCAGGACCATTACAGGAGAAAGGAGATCAGAAATTTTGAGAGAAAAAAACCAGATCATTCCCTACCTTCAGGAAGACACATTTCCTGTCTGCTGTTGAGACACCTCAGCTCTGCTGCTCATACTGAAGGCAGAGTGTTCAGATCTGGGATACCCTAGCCCTGGGTTCATCAGTCTCAAAACTGAACGTATCTCTGGACAAAGAACAACTTGTTCTTGATGGGAGACCTACACCAAAAATACAATGATAACATTTTGGGAAGATTAGACATGGGGTTGGATGCAGCCATTTATCAGAAGGCTATCCAATCCTTCTGGGCATTGGGGCAAGCAGTTTTTTTCCTGGAAGGTGAACTTCAGTGAACTTACATTCACAGAATTGAACAGTATAGTATGATAAACTACGTGAGGTATTTGTTAAAGTAATTAGAATGTTAACTAAAACCAAGTGAAAGCTATTTGATTTATGTCAGATTTTTCTCTGGTTTTTTTTGTATATATATTCAGAAGCCTGTTAAATTAAATGAAATATCTCCTAAGAATTTAGTCATTATCAAAATTTCCTTATTCAATATTTGTAGCCCTTTACTTGTGGGTGTTATGCCCAATAAAAGACTATTTTCCTGGTGCCATTTCTATACCAGTCAAATAATTCCCACTCGATTACATTTCCAAAGTCCTCTTATGTGGCCCCAGTTTCAGTTTCTTACAATTTACTGCTTATAAGCAGTAGGTCAAAGGTTTACGTGATATATTCCACTACACCTAGATTTTCTGTATTGCAGTTTGAAAATTGAAAATCTTTCCTTTCATCTTCAGTGTCTTTCTCTTATATTTTTCTGAATTATGTCATAACCATATATCTGTCCTTGGTCTTAGCCTTTCCAACTGCTCTTTATTTTAGTGTCCACCTCATTCATTTTGACTTATTTTGCAGTTTTGTGCAGTCATCAAATTTCAGCCTGTTACTGCACATTCTGTGTTTCAGGTTACTTTTATATAAGGTGAATAAAATCTGTCTTAATAGTGATACTTTGGCCTTATACTTCCCTGATACTTTCCTCATTCACAACTGTTAGAACTTATAACTATCCTTTATAATATATATGTCAATCCTTAAGACATTAATGTAACATACTGCCAGTACCATAGATCAACAGGCCTGCAGCAAACTTCTCCTGAGTTCTCTGAAAAAAACTTTGCAATGAACTCTAGAGATAATTTTTCCATAGCCTTTGTCAGTGTTAATCCATTTGAATTTCTGCAAAACCTTTTTTGCAAACTAAGCAAAGTATCTCAGTTCTGTAGATATTATAGTTTCTTTTTGTTGAATTTAATTAAGTTCATAAGACTTCTGGATTAGAGGATTATATCACAGGAAAATCCTTTGATAAAATCAGGAACGAGTTGAAACTTCAGTGAGCTGGTTTTTTCAGAGGGTTAAAAATCATATGCAAGGCCAAATTTATGTTTTCAAAAAAAAGCTGTTAAGCAACAGAAGTTGTGGGCTGGAAATTGCAGCCATTTCAAGCATCCTGTAGGTGTGCAGTGCAGGGCTAAGATATTCTGGACTGCAGAGAAAATGCCTGGCAATGTCAGATTCAGCCTTAAAAAAGCACATGGCCAGAAGCAGAGACGCAGACAACTCCCTGGAATATCAAAAGCATCTCCTGCATATAGAACACAAAATATAGCTGTGTGTATTAGTGAGCATTTTCTCAGTATCTCCTTGTCAAGGTCTCTCTGCAGGATCCCTCTACCTTCAAGGGAGCCAACAGCCCCCACCAGTCTTGCAAATGAACCAATTAATGATAGAATAGAATTATAGAACAGACAAAGTTTGAAAGAACCTTGAAATGTCATCTGGTTCAACATTTCATGGGAAAGGGAGCCTAGATGAGATTACTTTGCATCCTGTCTAATTGCACTTCCAGGAATAAGGACTTCACTTCCAGTGACTGATCCTTCTCACCATAAAAAAATTCTTGTATCAAGATCAAACCTCTCCTAATGAAACCTGAACCTGTTGCCTCTCATCTTCTTCATGTGGTTCTTTGTGAAAGGAGAGTCTCCAGCTTCTTTGCACCTGTCCTTTAAGTGTTTGAATACTGTGAAAAGGTCATCCTGATTCTTCTCTTCACCAAGGAGAGAAGACCAAACGCCTTCAGTCATTCCTCATAGGACAGGTTTTCCAGCCCTTTGTTCATCTTCATGGCCTTTCTTTGAGTCAACTTCTTTTTGGAAATGTGGGGACCCAGTCCTGCCAGAGCCATAAAACCACAAACAAATGGTGGTACTTCTCCAGAATGGAAAGTGTAAGGCTTGAAATTTAGTCTTGTTCCTTTTTTCCTTTTCCCTTTTTCTCTCAGAGTGCATGAACCAATGCTTTCAATATCTTCTTATTGCTAGAATTGTATGGCAAAGTCTCCAGTATTCACACACATTAATAGTGATCACCCACCATTTTATAGAGCTCATTAACACAGAAAGAGTACCAAAAGTAAGAAACACAGAACTTAAAAATGTTAGTAGATAAACAGCGATTCACATGGCTTTAAGATAGAAAGCACTTCTGAATGATTCTGAAGTTCACATGCATGGCCTTGTACAGCTTTTGAAAATCCATGTAATTAATTGATGTCTTTATCTTTTAGCATTTGGTTCACCTTTTATCCTAGAAGTCAAACTTTCTAGGTTTTAGCTAGATTACTTCTTAAATATGTGCTACTTTGCCCTTTTCAATTCCAAAGGGATTATAAATAAACTTGCTAAAGGTTTGCCTATCTCTTTTGGGACGCTTCATCAAATGTGTACCTTCTGGTCCTTTAGTTTTGTCAGTCTTTAAATGTTCTAATTTCTAGGTCACCTCTTCTGGCACGATCTTGAGTTTCTTCAGTATGCTTTCCACCTCTGCTGTTAAATTTATGTCTGTTTCTGGCATCTGTTCCCAATCCTCCTTTGTGAACACTGAGGCTCAGAATTCATTAAAATTTTTAGCAATGCTTACCTAGGCTGTCAATAAATTACTTTCACTGTCTTTTTGAGGCCTTATTGTGTCTTTCAGTGATGTCTTGCTCTTATTAGTCAATTTATCCTAACTTTTTCCTGATTTCTTCTTTCTTTTACAACAATGTAACTTGGAAGTCACAGTGTTGAAAATTATTATAGGAACCTTTTAACATTTGTTTAGTCTTAGTCCTCCTTTTTCCTCCATATTGTTGCCTGTTTTGTGTTCATTTTGACATTTTCCATGTCTCCCAACCTGCTGTAAACAAGTGAATTGCCTTTAGGCAGATCATTTTTCTAATACTACCCAAAGATGTTATGCCTTCCAAAGATATAGTAGATTGGATTCTAATATACTCTGTACTTAGTCAATTATTTTAATTAATGTAAATGAAATGCAAAGAACCATAGAAAAAGCTATTGAAGCACTTTCTTTGCCTGAGTATCAACATTTATCAGACAGAGATCAAATCCATTGTATCAATAAGCTGTTCAAGGCTTGTGTCCATTTTCTTCCTCTCAGTGTTGAGATTTTTGAGGGAAAATACCTACATCAAAAATCAATTCAGAAGTTTGGTGTTTGAAGCAGAAACTAAGAGTCCATTGAAAACTGAATGCAGATATTGCCAACTAGTAACAGCTGCAAATCAACTTAACGATGGCTATCTACACAAGGGTTTTGCATAATGTGAACTAAATGTTAAAGATACCATTAATGTTTGTATAATATCAATAAAACCAGTACAGCTTTGTGCATGGATGCTTTTATGCCTGTTTAAAAATGCTGTAGATAAGTTAAGATTGTACCAGTGTATTTGTATAACTATTTAAAAAACGTCTAAGGAGCACCTAAAAAGATCTGAGTATTTGTACCTTTCATTTTGAGGCCATCTATAATTCTAATCACAGTTGTACACCACAGTCACTAACCTGTTTGAGACCCTGATAAATTCAGGCAATATAAAAATTATTACTACTGATGTGTCTTTGCTATGCATCTTTGCATACACACATCTTAGAAAAGCACTTGAATCCTCATTTTATTTTCAAAAATTTTCATATTTACCTGTTTTCCTCTCCAAGTACAGGGAATTTTTCCTTCCTTCTCCCCCCACCTGGCATTTTATTGTCTATTTTGTTGTTTGATATTATTGTCACTATGTCCACCCATCTGCTTCTTCAGGCTATTTCTTTCCTCATTTTTGACAGTGCCTGTATAATGTTTCTCACACATCTGGTTTCTCTCCTATATGCTGGCTTAAGCCCTCCCTCATGTTTCTGTGTATCCTCATAGCATCTGGTAGATCACGGCCTGTTTGAGGAGCTGCCTATTCAGAAAGCAACTTTCTGCTGCAATGTTGTGAAACTCCAGGTAGGCTGGGATGAAGCTACAGTAGAAAATAATTATTATTCAGTGACTGATGCAAAAGTTCGGTACATAATGAAAGAGCCTATTGTTATGCATATACTCGTGAGAATAGTTTGAGGATTTCTGAAGAAACCTTTGGTTTAAATATTTCAGTTAAAATTTCATTCTTAATGTTACATCAGTACAACTTCTTATTTAATAAAAAATGGAGTAAGCTTTGAGAGTATAATTTTTAATAATAACTATCCTGCTAATTTGTTCACAGTACTCCAAGAATGCTTTTATTTACATATTTTCAGAACCCCAACCACCTAGGACTAGTTAACAAGCACACAAGATCATGAAGCCTTATCCAGACAAAAATATCTGCCCTCTGCTCTTTTCCCCTCAGTGTTTTTTCCTCCACAGACATTTCTTCCTTCTATTTCTTGAACTGATAGATGGTCCTTGCTCTTCCCCCATCACTGGCCTTATGCAACCACTCAGTTACTCTGTGCTGTCCGATTTGTGCAATTTTTCTTACTGGTGGAGCACTGGTGTAATACCATACTGGCTCATGTTTATTCCTAATACACATTATATCTTTGTATTATTTCATGGCTTGAGGAGTTTTTTTATGTCTTAAAGGAAAATACTTGCCACACATAGTACACAACTGAACCCTGCACAAAATCAAGTGGAAGAGCTTTGCAGAGCCCCATTTGGAGGAAGGGAATCAAGACAATCTTTCAGCCATGCTACTGACACTGTCTCCCCCTGCTCCATGCACTAGTAACCGTGCAGGGTTTGCACTTTTATTTGCCTGCAGACACATTGCTTGCCTCATGGCTCCGGTGGCTCAGCTTTCCTTTGACTCAGACCCATTTTTTCTTCCTCATTCCTTTCTCCTGGGAAGAACATTGATGCCTATCATTGCTCTGTGGTACACAAGGGAAGCTGGGGGAAGCACCCTCTATTAGTCACTGTTTGTCTGACATTAAAATCACTGACAGCTTAGAAGACTTGTTTGCCTTTGCTAAAATAACTGTTTATCTCTCATCATAAGTGCTACCTTGGTCCAATAGTGCAGGCACAACAGCTCTAAATTCCATCTGTGGGACCATCCTTGACAAGTCTATACACTTCCTGCCCTATGTGGAGTGGAGTAAGCAGAAAAATGGATTCATTCAATGTTTGGTTTCCCTTTTGCAGTCATGTACATCATCCGGTCTGGGAGATATAGAAGAGTAGTCTTCAAATTTGTTTCTAATTTGTATATTTAATCCACTTTTTCTTCTTTAATAGGATGAAACATCCCTGTTCAGATATTTTTTTGTGTTCTGCTATTATACCAGTGTTTTGTCCATTACTGTATAATTCTTTTCATTCCATGGTGGTACCTAAGTAATTTATCTCTGGTATAGAAACTTGTCAGGTTTTTTTAAATTCTAAGTATAATACATGCATTGAATTTCTCTTATCTGTCATGGCAGTAATGTCTTAAAAAAATTCCATACGGTGTATAAGTGTGACCTCTCTAGCCCAAGTCCATATTGATTATCACTGTTGCAAGGAGAAGTCTTTCATTATGAAAAAACAGAAGGTGGCTTTGCATATTTTAATTAAAGAAATTAGTTAAATTCTAATTTCTTAGGTTGCCT
This sequence comes from Chamaea fasciata, assembly GCF_029207755.1. NCBI lineage: Eukaryota > Metazoa > Chordata > Aves > Passeriformes > Sylviidae > Chamaea > Chamaea fasciata. The sequence goes on from NW_027094087.1 coordinate 65,234,402, forward strand.
CTCTTTCCTTTTTAATAATTAATTGTTTTAGAACTCTTCTAAGAATTAGAAAACTTTTTTAGGAAATTTCTTTGGAAAGAAAGAAAAAGTGATTTTACTGTGATAACTGTGACAAATTTAGTTGGACAGAGCATCTAAAAATATTTCACTAGTGTTATGTAAATAGCAAATGCTGTTGGAAATAATTTGATGCAAAGTAAGAATCCTCTTATCTAGCTCACTATTCCTGTTTGAGTTAATGCCTTTATATCAAGAAAAATATGAAGTAACACCAGGATTTTTCTTGCTCCTCCATGCTCTTAAACTATTCCCCATGGAGAGAAGTTACAGCAGATAGATTGTATAAGCAGCACCTAAATTTGTAAAAATGGAAATGCTTTGCCCATAGGTAGGGTCTTACAGTATGCCCTGAAACTGACAAATTCTCTTTGCCCAATTTTGATAAATTAATACCTTCACTGTATCTTGACTGCTTATGTGCTTTATCTAGGCTTTTTTGGCTGGTAATGTCAAAAATGTGCAGTCCACTGATGTAGCACATGCTTGATCTACTATGGATGCGTAAATCATCTCAGCTGTATTTATACTCTTACTACTTACTTAGAACCAGCTGAATGCTGTTGGAGGCAATGGGATTGAGTCTGACACATGTGAAAGGATTGGGACCCATCATCAGCTATTCTGTTGAATATTCTGTTGAACTGTTGCAAATGACATCCAGAGCTGAACTGAAGACAACCACATTTTATAATGAAATGATATTGTGTTTCTGAGTGGGCCGTGCTCCTTATGCCTGAGTGCGAGAACTGTTACTGAGAAAGTTTCTTGATGTGGAAGGAAAGATGTGGTGATTTGAGGTAACAAGGAGAACAATATAGCACAATTGTAAGGAGAGACAGAAGAGCATATTGTGATAAAATCGGAGCCAAAGGGTGTCATGATGAAGAGTAGAGAAACAAAAATAATTTGCATTTTGTGCAGCACCTTTTAGTCAAGAATATCAACATACTTTGCAGCTTAGCTTAATTCTGTCTGTTGCTATGAATAAGCACTAGTATGAATGGCATGTGGAAAACAGTAAGTGGCTTCCCTAAAGAGCCAGTCCACAAGAAAGTTGAATGTCCTCTTATGGTGCCTTCTGATTTAGCCAATAAAATATGCTCCTCTGAAGGACATGGAAACATACGGTAATAAAAAATGGAAGAAGCAAAATGATGCAATGAGTCTGGAATACAGCCTTCACCCTCAACTTTCATAAAAGCTTGTGTTTGTTCTGTCTCTGTTGCTCTTATAGCACAGCCATAACTGCCAGCACTACAGGGATTTGATTTCTAAGGTTTCCTTTGATATTTCACTCTGGAATACAGTGACTAGAGGAACAGACAAGGAAGATAGTTACTTCTAACTTGTATTCTTTCTTTTCTAGTGCAGTGACTATCCATGAGAAAGTAATTTAACGTTAATGGTCAGGTCCTTTAATTCCAACTCAAAATCATGGTTATCAACATGACCATGGCAGAATATGTGCATCATATAGACCTCTAGAAAAGTATGTTCACCAGGAATCTCATTTGTGTTCACTGGAGATCCAGAGACAGAACTTACTTCAGAAAAGCAGTGTCACTATCTTTTCTTTCAGGAGTTAAGAACAACACACTTTTCTTTCTGGATACAACTGGTAGCAGGTATGATTTCACCTTACAGTCGAGTGGCTACAGGATTCACCAGGGAGGCAACAGTCTTAAATTACTCACTTCTTCAGTTTGAGGAGGTTCAGAATAATGATACCAGGATTGTTATTTTGCCTTGACAGCACAACTGGCAATCAGTTTCAAAGAAATCAAGAAAAATACATTCTTCTCACCTTCTCCCGAAAGGATTTATTCCTCAGTGAGGGAACTGTCACACAAACAATTCATCTGTTTGCCTAAGTAGTAGACTGAAACCCGACTGGATAAGGAAAAGAACAGGAAGCTGGAGGAGTGACAAAATGTCCTGAGGTGTATCTTCTACTTACGGAAACATTTATTTTATCATCAGCCAAAACACCTCAGGAGTCCTCCTCCTTCCTCTCCACCTAATTCTTTTCCTTGTCCCATGACTACTTCAAGATTTTTTGCTTCCACAGTTGAATGAAATGCTGAGTCTGCTGGCTTTGTTTGAGGGGAAAGAAATTCTGATGGTGACTGGGAACAGGCATTTGTGAATGGGTGTAGAAGTATGAGCCTGTTACACAAAAACAAAAGCGTAACTTGATTAACATTTAACAAGCTCAGTTCAAAGTTGTATCACCCACTTTTCCCAGAAAGAATCCTAACCAGGAGGTCTGAGACTGCTGTGGGTGGGAACGTTCTCTGCCTTCCAGTTCTCTGCTTTTCTTTGGTGTTGCAAATCCTTCAGGAACTGAAATAGAGAGACGTACATAAAAAAGCCCCAAACAAAACATGTTTGTGAATGTTGTCATTAATGGCAATGTGCCATTTATACATTAAGTAACTCATGATTATGAATGTCTGCAGTGTCAGTGTCAGAGTAATGATCTAATCAATGCACTTCCTTAAAATATGTGCATATGGAGGATTATTTGATTTTTTTGTGAACCAACCAACCTCAGGGCTTTGCTGCTCTTGGGTATAAGTTGTTCATAATTTTGTTCTAAGCTAACATAATTTTACATATTGCCAAGGAAGTCCTGTTCCAAGAATCACAGTGTATTTGGGACTCACATAGGGTATCTTTTTCTGACCCTGTGCACAGAAAAGCATTCACTGAAAGGTATGAAATCCACTTTAGATACGCATTTATGTCAGTAGGTAAGAGTGCTATACTGAGGGTAAGACTGCCAAAATGTAATTTTTGCTTTTGTGTGGATGGAGCACTTTGGCCCATCCAGAACTCTGACTTAAAAATTGCTGGTAAAGGTACTGGGGAACAAAACTTAAAAGAACAAGAAAATTAGAAAATGTCAGTATCAGCTTCTGGATGCTTTCACATGCAGTTCAAGGCATTTATCTAGTTAATATTATATACCTCAAGCTGGACCTATATCTATCTATAAGGTTTTTATGGGAAAAACAGCACAGTAGAATCTGTAGGAGACAGATTAAAATGATATCTTGAAAAGCATGCTGCCATAACAACAAAGCAGAATAGAAAACAACACTTCTGCAGTGATGTACAGATAAAAGAAGGGCAATGGAGTGTCAACGTGAACTGCTAAATTTTCTGTCCAAAAATAAAAGCAAATGGTGAAAATCTGAACCCATTTGCATAAAAGTAAATAAATTGACTTTAGTTGGTGGAATTATTCTGAATGCAACAGAGATTAAAATGTAAATTAATGGTTTCTTCCTATGATCAGACCTAATTTAAGGATACAACACAGGACTTTAACGTCATCAAAAATTACACAGTGCAGTAAAATTCAGTAGCGAAAGAGTAGAGCAACCTGACTAGCATTTCTCTCTCTGCTGCTCTGGCTTTGATGAGTATTATAGAAACAACAATCTCAAGCCTTAGTTCCAGTCAGGATCGTGTGTATGAAATCTGACTTGCCACATCTTACTGAAAATTTTCTGCATGGTGACCTTTTGCCAAAACAAATTGTATGAAGTTGCTAGCATTTGCAGGTAGTTGGCAGTTTGCTGTCCAAAGCAAATATAAGAAACTCAATGTGCAGTGACAGTTATGAAAACTCTTGTGTCTAAACAAACTAATCAGAACACAGTTCCCGAGACACAGCACTTTATAAATTATTTGTTTAAGGAGTGAGCCTATGGAAAGAAGCATTGCATAACTTAGTCACAAAAATAGAATAATCTGGCATACTTTTGCTAAATACATCTTGAAAAAATCATATATTCATATAAATAAATACACATGTAAACAGTAATGCCTTATGCAACATGGTTTTTTTTCTTGTGGAAATGATACCATGGACAAAATCGTGCCCCTGACTCAGACAAAGTAACATTTCACATTAACAAGGACAAGATTTTTTTGAAATTTTTGATGTGTTTTAGTGCTTTTGGTTAGAACTTGTATTTTAATTAAAAAGAATGATGTATTGTACTGGCATAAGTCCCAGTAAGACCTAAGTGACTTATAGACCATTTACTAGTATAACAAGTGAAGATCTCCCCAATATCCCATTTATTTTCAGCAAAAAGCTTACAATGGGTTCTCAATATTTTACTTTTCCCAAAAGTCCATCCTTAATTTTTCATAGAGAAGCAACTAGGTATAGCAATTGGATATAAATCAGTATTTCCCACTATATTCCCAACTTCAAATGCAGGCACTCAGTCTTCAGTGTGTCATCCAGACTCCATTTACAGTTTTAAACTTCTTTCAGCTTGTGGATCTCACAGATTTTCCAAAAGCAGTATGAATCCTCCTGTCAGTATTTCTGCTGGCAATAGTCTTGGGGTTTTTATTTGCCTTTCCCGGATCAAAAGCTGAGAGCCACCTATCTCTTCACTAGTCACTGATGAGTTACTTTTACACACTACTAGAGGATAATTCATACAACCTCTTTTAGACACCCCTCATAGGTTGAGATGAATCACTCTCCAAAGACACCTATCATTTTCACTGTAACTGTAGATGAGTTTGCTAATAAATGTATGTGGAGAAAAATCCCACCAGGAGCAACAAAATCATAAAAAGAAGCCAGATGATTTTTTTAAGTACTCAGTGTTTTAAGTTGCTAAATTTACACATTAAGTAGTCTTAGCTGATGTTATTCATTGTTTATTCTGGTTTACATTAGAGTAAAATATGATCATAACCATAAGAACTGGCATAATAAGAGACTCAGACAATAGCGCCATGCCAACAGCCCTTACCCCTAGAAAAATGGTACATAATCTCATTTCAAACACTTTAAAAAAATCAGAATACTGTTGTGGAGAGCCACAACAAAGATTTAACATTATTTTGGATACTTTGAACTGAGACACACCCATATATCAGTGCTACATAGTTCAGGAGCACAAGTTTTTTCAAGAAGAACCAGCAGTGGAGATGTCAGGCAATCTGAAATACTTATGAAAGAATCCCTCCTGGCCTTTCTTCTTCTGAAATACAGATGCATCTCCCATTGCCCATCCCAGGGTTTGAATGTTCTGTGGTGGAGAAAGGTCAAGAGTTTTGAGGATTCCTATCCCACTGGGAAGGCTGTCCAACTATCCAGAATTTTTTTCCAAATAAAACTTAGGAATAGATTAACCAAGTGAGAAACCAGCAAACGAGTGACTGTGGTTTCAGGAATATTTCGGAAATCCCACTTGTTAGATTTCTACACAGGAAGTAACAGCTTGCAGGAAGAACCACCATTTTGGATTTGGGGAAAAATGAGAAAGACATTCTGCTTATAATAGGGGCACTTACAGATAAGACACTTCTTGCCAGAAAAGGGGCTTGTCAAATATCTCCAGAATGGCCACATTCAGACACTAAGGCAATTACTTTCTTTGAAGTCAAAGCTGTTCCCTTCATTTTCCCCCAAATTTTTCTACTGAACTTCTAACAGAGTAAGCAGATGATTCCTGCTACACAAAGCCCAAGGATATCCAGGGCTTATATAATGCAAGAGAAATAATCGAGCTGGATCTAATGGAGAACTGAGGTATGCAATGCTAGATTTTATCTCACTAGCTTGTAGCCTCATCAAAATGAATTTTCAAGCTTTAAAAGTTTAAGGAAAAAAAAAACCAAAAACAACCCTGTAGGGGAAAAATCAGTTTGAATAGGTTTTTTTCCTGTGAAACAGAAAAGAACCCAGATATCCATAAGACTCCAGAGTGTCACTTAAACATTCATGGGAAAAAAAAAATCTTCACTCTGATTCCCTAATGTCTGAAAAAAGCTGTTTAAATTGCTGGCACTCAGTACCCAGTTAGGTTGATAGGAGCTGATTATTTCTCATAGTTATATCAGGAGTTATTTTATTGATCCATTGCCCATTTTTCTAATTTGAAGAAAATTATTTGACTTCAGAAGAGAACTACAAACTTCTTGAACTTCACACTTTTTTGGTGTGTGTGTATGTTATTTATTTATGTTTAGCACTAGCAGTTTCCACTAATCAGCTGCAGAATGCAAACAGAATTCCAGCTGGCCTTGGCAAGAGACTCTGCTGGGAAGTAACCCCAGACAGCTTCACTGTGGCAATTAAGTACTCATTCATTAGTAGTGTGAAAATATAAAGGCTGCTGGAGGAAAACAGACATATATAACATCCAAACTTTTGAAGGAAGGATATTTGTGTTAATTTCACAGATTCCGTTGCCCCAAATCAATTTATTTCAACCCTGCAAGAAGGTGGCTTGAACTGCAAACAGTGGTTTGTGAAATTTATTTTCTTTCTTCCTACTGAAAAATTTCACCAAGCAACCCTCAAGAAACAAACAAGGCCCACACTTCTGAGCTATGGACAGTCTTCTTCAGAATTGCCATGAACATTTTATGACAGGAATTAATCCAATATCATAGGCACACTGGACCAGCTGCTGCTGCAACTTGCTCATGCTGAGATTCAGAATTAAGCTACAACTTAGGGAAATTTGCAATTTTTGGTGCCACTTGTGAGTACAGCCCCAAAGTTTACCCTCTAAGCCTATGTAGGAAAAGGTCATTTACAGAGGACTGAGGGATAAGGTATAACCGAGGTGCTGGAGTGAATAAGTGTCACTGAGCGCAATTCTGCTGTTAGCCATCATTCAATAGAGCTCCTGACCGTATCCTTAAGAAGAGAGTGATGGTAACCAAATGGGTTGCATTTGTAATCACTTTTATGCTTTGAGTTAGGAGATGATTAATCTTGTAGACGTTAAAGAGAAGTTAAATGCAACTACTGCCAAATGTTCAGCCACTGAAGACATTCATGGATTCAGATGTTTTCTGGCAGGGAACTTATCTGTTCTAAGGGAAGGCAGTGAAGGAAAGGTTGAACTATTTTCCATTGCATCCATTACTGATAGAAAATAGTGGAAGGGCAACAACTAAGACCTGGTTGAGACTTTTTTTTTTTTTCTCTGAAAACCATCTTGCAGTGGTTTGAAATACCTCAAAGTAAGTTGTGGTTACATTAGCTGGCATATAGAGCCAACAACCCATTAGCCAGATGAAAATTGCTGCAATGTGACAGATGTTTGACTCCATTTCTGCCTGGAGGCTGGTGTAAACCAGTAACATTAGTTCTTTGCCAGCTGGATAATATTCCTACATTAGATATTATTTCTTGCTCAGGTAATTCGATGACTGTCCATTCTTTGTTAGGAATGAAGGAAAAGAATCAGCCCGGGCAAAAGGTAATTAATCTGACTAAAACATAACAAAACACAACAACTGGAACTCATTACAGTAAAACAAGACTGAGCTTCTGGTCTTAGTTTAATTCCTTGAAGATAAATGTCCAGAAGTAACCACTTTTATCCCTGTGGCACATTTTTTAAAACTCTTAAAAGAGAATCAACAATTGAGAATCAGCAAAAAGTCCAAAAAACTAATTATAACCATGCAGAAGTATTCTAGGTCACAACTAATGAATCTGACAAGGTAGGGTAGAAAATTGTGATAAAGTGTATTTGTTCTATATTAAACAATCAGTCCATTCAGTAACAATTATTTGGGAATATTTCTTAAGTCAAATACACTTTACTTGAAATAGCAAAATAAAACTATCAACATACAAATGTTTTTATTTATACATATCAATTTTCTGAGTAAACTCCTATATTAGCACCTTGCACCTCAGTCTTTTGGTGGTCAATTACCTTTGGCAGTTACATTAAAAAGCAAAATTCTTATTTTTCACTCTAGCCATCCACTTCTCTATATAAAATATGTAACTATTATTTATGATAGTTGTAAAACTCTGCCTTTAGTATCAGTACCTTATTTATATTACAAACATATTCCAGCAACCCAGTTAAAACAAAATGTCAGAAACATTTTTACTGAATTCTGCTGTAACAAACCAACAGAAAAAACCTCCTCTCCCTTCCCCAGAAACCATCTAGATTAAATTCTTTGTCAGCCTAATTTTAGGTGATATGGCTCTCTAGTTAGCAAAAAAAAAAAAAAAAAAAAAAAAAAATTAACCAGCATATGCACTCAAAAGTAGCTTTTGTTCACTGGTACAGAACCAAAGTAATTTTCAGACTACCAGGAACATGTGCAACTACATAAGCTATACAATTATAAAGATGTTCTTAGGAAAGTAATATTTGAAGAGTAACAAAACTCATAGTTTATTCGACCTGCATATAAAACCATTGAAGTATAATACATTTATCACATTAAAAATGCATCATTAAAATTTAAAAGCAGGTACAGTTACTCAATAAGCTAATGGTATAGTCTGAAGACTCCACTCAAGATTGTATTGTTGAATTCCCATTGGAATAAAACAGAGAGAGAAAAACAGAGGGAAGGAATTGGAGTGACCTTGCACCAAGGTGTTAGTGCTTGATCCTATGTTTCTGGTAGACTGTGGTTGAGCTCCACTCTGAGGATCTTTAAAGCACTGCATTTTCTCTGCTGTGAGTGGATGCATGCTACAAGTGAGCATGAAAAAAGAGCAACAGCCAAACTCTACAGAGAGGTACCTGTGGATGACTCCGCATGACACTAAGCCAAAGGGAGTCTGATTAAGGAAAAGAATACATTTATGCAGGAAAATAATAAAAATTGAAGCAAGTGACAATTTCCCCCAGCATTTTGAAGAACACATATATTCATAAAATGGACTTGCAAAATTCCTGGAGAAGATGAATAAGTGAGGGGATTTCCACTTTACATAGTACAGAAATTAGTGACCTTCTCAAAGAAGCATCTGAGTTTTCAAGAAGTTCTGTCTTGTTTAAGAGCTCCAAGCCAAACTTATTTCATTTAACTAAAAGTTTAAATTCAAAATCCATTCTAATTTTGTAAAACAATCATTTGTTTGGCTACACAGATATAAGACTCTTGTCAGACGGAACACATCACAGCTCCCTTTGGCCAGGAGTTTACACTGTGGGAGAGTGCATATAGATCCCAGCTAGTTTGCCTGGGAGCTTTACATCTTCACTGTTTGAAGTTTAGGATATTCTCCTTTGCTCTGAACTTAATCTGAAAATAAATTTGTCTTATTCAAATCACTCCATGGTGTAAATGGATCTGTGCCCAGTAAGTGGGGAAATTGGGGCATCCACCTCCAAACTGCAACATGAGGACAGTGCTATGTAACCAAGGCACTTGACTTCAGTAGGAACCACATTTGGGTGAGTTCCCATTGCAGGCAAAACTTAAGTTGATTGATTTGGATGACTGTAAATTATTTTTTTGCCTTGAACCTTGGGAATGCTAGGGAGTTTCTGAGTTCATGTCATATTTTTGAAGGAAAGAAAACTAGATCTGGGCTGGAGGGACAGAAATGACACAAACTGATAGTGATAGGCTATCTACCAGGCAGCTACATTCTTTTCAGGAAAAGAGAGCTGAAAGACTGCATTCTTAAAAACTGCATTTCAGTTCATCCTGTGTTCAAATATTGGTATTTAAATGCCCATGTGTTTTTGAGGTCTGCTTTATTTAGGATAGAACCGCAAGGATGTAGGCCACATAGTGTCAGGTAACGTTCATGGGTTTATTCAAAGATGAAGTTTATAAAAACTCACAGAACCATTTAGATTGAAAAAGACCTGTAAGATCATCGGATCATCAAATCCAACCAGTAACACAGCACTGCCAAGTTCATCTCCAAACCATGTCCATAACAATTTTCCCACTCAGCCATGTTTGTAAGTGCCACATCTACCTGTGTTTTAAATGCCTCCAGGGATATGATTTCATCACTTCGCTGGGCAGCCTTTTCTAATGCTTTACTGCTCTTTCCATGAAGAAATTTTTCCCAATACCTCATCTAAACCTCTTATGGCACCTTGAAGCCATTTTCTCTTTTCCTATCACTTATTACTTGGGAGAAGGGACTGACCCCCAACTTGCTGCAACTTCCAGTGGTTGAGGGAGTGGTAAGACCTCCAATTCCCACAGCTCATGTTCAGCTACCTGTCAACCAGCACCTGCTGGTCCTTTTCCACCAGGCAACTTCCCCACCACTCATCCCCCAGCCTGTGGCACTGCATGAGGTTGTTGTGACCCGAGGGCAGCACCTGGCCCTTGGCTTTGTTGCACCTCATACAATTGGCCTTGGCCCATGGATCCAGCTTGTCCAGATCCCTCTGCAGACTTTTCCCACCCTCCAGCAGATCAACACTCCCACCCAAACTGGTGCTGTCTGCAAACTGACTGAAGATGCACTCCATCCCCTTTTTCCAGATCATTGACAAAAATATTCACCCCGATACTGAGTCCTGCCAAACCCCACTTATGACCAGCCACCAGCTGGATTTACTTCCATTCACCACAACTCCCTGGCCCCAGCTATCCAGCCAGATTTTTACCCAGAAAAGAGTACACCTGTCCAAGCCATGAGTACCCAGGATTTCCAGGAAAATGCTCTGGGTAAAGGTGTCAAAATCTTTACTAAAGTCTGGGTGGACAACACCCAACATTGTGTTGTTTTCCCTCACCCACTAAGTAGCTCACCTTGTCCTACAAGGAGAGCAGGTCAGTCAAGCAAGATCTGGATTTCATAAACCCATGCTGGCTGGACCCAGTCTCCTGGCTGTCCTGTGATGCCACTCTGTGATGGCATCCAAGATGAGCTACTCCGTGACCTTCCATGGCACTAAGGTTTAACTGGTCTGTCATTCCCTGCATCCCTTCAGGCTCTTCTTGAAAATGCACATCACATTTGCTTACTTGCAGTAAATTAGGACCTCCCCAGTTAGGCAGAACTTCTGGTAAATGATTGAAAGTGACTTGGTAACTATTTACACCAGTTCCCTTATTACCCTTGGGTGGATCCCCTCTGGCCTCATAGACTTGTGTCTGTGTGCTGTAGCAGGTTGCTGACTATTTTCCCTTGGATTGTGTAAATCTCACTCTGCTCCCCATCCCAGTCTTCCAGTTTAGTGGGCTGGGAACCCCAAGAACAACTGGTCTGACCAAGAGTAAAGACTGAGGTAAAGAAGGCGTTAAATGCCTCAGTCTTATCCTCACCCTTTGTCACTATGTCTCCTCCTGCAACCACTAAAGAGCAGAGAGTCTTTGTAGCCTTCCTTTTGTTGCTCACTTCTTTATAGAAACATTTTATGTCGGTAACCAGATTAAATTCTAGCTGGGCTTTGGATCTTCTAATTTTCTCTCTGCATCATTTCACAAAATCCTCATAGTCCTCCTGAGTGATCTGCCCCTTCTTCCAAAGTTCATAAACTCTCATTTTTTCCCCTGAGTTCCAGACAAAACTCTCTGTTCAGCCAAGTTAGTGTTCTTCCTTGCTGTCTGATCTTCCAGCACATGGACATGGCCTGCTCCTGCACTTTTAAGATTTCCTTCTTGAAGAATGTCGAGCTTTCCTGGACTGCTTTGTTCTTCAGGACTGCCTCCCATGAGACTCTACCAACTGGGCTCCTAAACTGGCCAAAGTCTACTCTCTGTAAGTGGCAGTTCTACTGACTCCCTCCCTCCTCACATCACCACCAGTCCTTCTTTGCTGGCAAACACCAGATCCAGTCAGGCGCCCTCCCTAGTTGGCTAGTCACCAGCTGTGCCAAGAAGTTATCTACCACACACTTCAGGAACCTCCTAATGAAGAGGCCACCTCTAAAAAGAATTAAGAAGTATCTTTTTCTCTTGTTCATTTTTTCAGTTGGCATCTGATAAAAGTAAAGAAAAATAAATGCTACTGTTGAGAAAAAGGAAGCAAAGAGGATAGAAGTAAAAATAAAGAATTTTAAAATATTGCTTCAATCCTTCTGCAGATTATTGGGCATTTTGTCAGTGATCAATAAAATTTTACGACCCCCCAATATTGACTCAAAAAGCTTTGCAATGTCTGTAAGGCATTATGAAACGTGAAAGTTTTATGAAACATCAAACTCCCACAGCTTCCAGACGCACTTAAATAGTGGGGCACTGCAGTCAGAAGCCTCTGCAGGAAATATGCAAGGAACTTTTGACAAAAAATAGCACAACACTGTGGGATGGTTCACTGGGTGATGGGAAAATGTGTGTCCCTCTCCTGCCTCTCCTGTAACAACTGTCCTCTGTGAGACAATGGTGAGAGATGAAGGGTTTTTTGGGTCCTGCTTCTTCAAACATGCCTAAACAAGAATATGCAGAAGTAGCAAATTAAGTGAGGAAATACATTATTCATGTATATGTATGTATGCATTACAGAAATTGTCTCCTTCACTGAGCAAAGCTTTGTCTTGGAATTGATATGGATATGCACTTTCTGAATGTAGGCCAGACAGCATCAAGTTATACTGCTTACAGCACCATCTCGCTGTGTAAAGAGACAAAAAAGAGGCAAGGTGTCACAGACTCAAATTGTACTGCTGAAAAGCAGCGCACTAAATGCTGCTTAACTGAAACATAACCTGAAGGCCTGCAAAGAAAAACATTTTTGAGGAGTAAATTCCTTAAACATAGTTGGGATGCATGACCCAAACATGAAAATATCTGAGGCATACACACCTGAAGTATACATAGCCTTATGGTGCATTGACACATATGCTCTTTCTCCATACAAAAGGATTATGCAATCTTCAAACTAAATGATGCAATGCATTTGAATATCTCAATAAACTTACACTTTTAAAAGAATACAGTTAACACACCTAGAAGCAGATGAACTCCCAGTATAATTAGAACTTCAGAAGGATCACTATATTTCAATACGTTACATGTTTTTTGAATTTCACTGGCAAAATACACCGCAAATTGGCCCAGAAATCATTATGAGCTTGGAAGTGGAAACTGTCATTCATTTTCTGCTGATCAAACAAGGAAACTTAGTTTGGTATGCTCTTAAGTTTTCTATCAACATAAATGAAATAGTTAATTTTTCAGTATTTGTTGTTCATTATTCACTAAGGAAAATTATCTGTTTTATAATTTATCATTGATGTTCTATTTATGTACCGTGAGTGGTTGTCATAATTTGTTTTTCATCTTTCAAAAATTAAAGATGAACTAGTTCTTTTGTTGTTATTCACAAATAAAAGAAACGAAAACTTGCTCTTCAGGTTCTAAATCTATATGTTTGCACTAGCAATATATTTCTCTCAAGAGAAGTCACCTTCATTGTGAACTTTGCCCAGTTCCTGGTTTATTGGTTAATATATTAAATAGTATATTTAAGGGAAATATAACATACTCTTTGATCCAGAAAATTTGCATTATGTCATTGATATATTTTTAATAACGTTGCATATTCAACAGTTTTTAAATATTTTCATCAATACTTCTCCAAAGTAGAAGCAAAGACTTATAGACAGATACCTTTATTCCCAACTCAGTTTTTTAAAAATTGCTATTCCTTTTGATTTCTGAGTCTTGTCCTTACAACAGTTAGTTGTGAAAAAAAAAAAATCCACCAGGTGTTCCAATTCGTAAACACAGATAAATTTTGCAGAGCATACAGAAAAAGCTGATGAATATTCTTACCAGAAGCTCATGTCCATATGTTTAGACACTCTCCAACTACAGTACTTTATGTATAGGAAGCTCAAGTCTGACTATATCCTCTTCTATGGATGACATTGCAGTGCCTACTCAGGGGCAAAAGTATACACAGCCAGGGAAATCTTCAGTGTCTTAAATTATAAATTATCCACACAAAGTTGGCAGGCATAATGCAGAAAGTGCAGAAGACCACATCCTTTCTGACCAGTAGCCAAAGAAAGGGATACCCTGAGGAACTAAAAAGGCACCATCTGCAGCTGTCATTAGGGAATAAAATCTTTCACATTCAAGCCAGACCATATAGAGCACTTTGTCTACAAAACGCACTTCAACTTCCTAAATCTGTACTGAAGAACAGTTTTGGGAAGATGTGCAAAGTTTTCAGGTGTTTCTGAGTGAACCTGAGTTCAGTGAAGAACAAAGATGTCAAGCTCAGCTGTGAATATGCCTTCCTGTGACCTACCTTAAATGCATGCAAGTTCTAAATTGCATCGTGCCTGTCTTATGTGTGGACTTTATGATCACTGAACCCCAAGGGTAAGGTCAGCTATGTCCGTCATGAGCATGCTTGCTACAGCCCAATGGTCTTATAGCCTGTAATGTAGCAGGGGAATGCTCACACAGGAGAACCCGAGTGAATCCATGCCTGATTTCCTGTATGAAAAATTACTGGGAGGTTCTATGTAAAAAGAAGCCTGCCCATGTGCTTGTATGGCTTCTTGATGTCTCAAATCACTTTTTTCATTGAGGAGGTGTGAGACTGGGCAGTGATTGACAAGCACTTGGAGCAACAAATAGTATTTTGAGAATAGCATTGAGAGAATGATTTAGAAGTGTTTGACATTATATTTAAGTATGGTTGATAACGGGTGATAACAATTGGTGATAACATTACCAACACGCGTCTTTTCTTTAAGCACTCAAGATGTATAGGGGTTAGGCATTAAGTGACTTGTTTCAGGAAATACAGACAAAAGTGGACATCTCAAGCAGAAAGTAAGTGGACCCCACAGGGAAAAACAATCTGTTAAGAACCCAAAACTCTTGGCAGGCAGCCCAGACCCATATCTTTTCTTAGATAGAATTCTTCACAATGTACAACTGTAGGGAATGTTAAAGGAAATTAAAAACATGGATTGTGATACTAAAGGTTTTCATTTGAGTTCCCAACTAATTGTTTACAGACATTGTAGTAACAAGTCAGGGCATTTACGGGTGTTTCAGTAAACAGTACAGCAGCCACAAGAATAGCTTATTCATTAGTCTCTGGGGTAGTAAAATATTATTATCTTCAATTTCAGTGTATACAGTATCATTTGCAAAACAATTGTGTAGTACAGACACAAGAATAATTTTGGAAAGCGTAGAATTCTTTCTTGGAAAATCACAGTATTAACACCCCTATGCTTAAGGAACTGGTTTGACTGGGTGTACAGAAAATATTTCACAACACAGATATTTTTAAAGATAAGTTGAAAAGCTCAAATACATCATATACCACAAGTGTAAAATTAGTTTTAGAATGTCACAACACAAGTTCCAGAGTAAACTCAGCACAAATTCTGTGAAAGCACCAAAAGCAGAGTGATCTTTCCCATAAAAATAATTGGCAACAAATGCATCCTAGTAGGTCAAAGAATCCCCATGCAACACAAGGCACTATTTGGATTGAAAGTATTGTGTAGTAACTGGGGCACACCCTCTCTATTTATCTGAGATTTCTACACTTACTCACACAATAGATTTTTCTCTGCATAATTATTCAGTATTATTTACTTCCAGGGTGGCTTTTTCTTAGCTTTAAAACAGCTTTTGGTGGACTACATATTAATAATGTTCTGAAATATACAATATCCTCCAAAGGGATGCAGTTAGAAACTATAATGACATGGAGTTACAGACTGTATTCAGCCCCAGTGGGCTGAAATGGATTCTCTTGTCCCATTTTACAGTTAAACAATGACTGGACCCCTGCTAAGGAGGTTTTGGAACTCTTTTTATTTCTTTTCAAAATAGTTTTCATTCTACGAATTTGTAGTTTTGATGATTATCATAGTTTTTTTGTATTGAAAAATGTATTTTCACAGTTAAGGGGTTTTTTTTTTGCATGTATGTAAATTAATCGGTGGTAGTAAATTCTGCAGACCAGTTTTGATAAATGTTGTCTGCAGTGGGTTTTAAACAACAGACAAATAAGAAAATATCCTAAGTAATTTTTGTGTTGATTTTAACCTGCATCATATATGTGCATTTTTAATAAAACTACCAGTAACATCCAGTTCTACAAGTGAGAGAAACTGATGTACTTACTAACTCCTGTTTCTAAAACTCTGGAGATGAGAAGCGAGGAAGCAAGGAGTATACCTGAAATTTAACTTGCTGTTTTGCAAAGATCTGCTACTCAGATACTCTCTTTTGTTTCAGTTGGAGCTTTACAATGTTTTTTTTTCTTATTCTCATAGTGACAAGTAAAGACAAATCATTGCATCTGTTATATAAATGGGGAATTTAGGCAAAGAGAGGGATAGAGGGATTTGTTCAAGGTCACTCAAGCACTCTAAAATAATGCTGGAAAAAGAATTTTTCTACTCCCAAGCTAACAAGTTATTAAATCACATTTCCTCTCAGTGTGGCGTTATACTCTAATTTGAATTTGGGAGGAGTTGTATAGAGTACTTTTTCTATGTGTAGCTGAAGGCTTGCAGAAGGATGGAAAGAAATGGAAGGAAGATGTTAACAATGAGGAAAAGGTCTTGTCTTACTGCTAGAGTGAAAAGAACATGATACAAACAAGTTCCATTTCATAATACAGACAAGGCAGAGCTATCTCATGGCACAGAGTTTCTTTATGCAACAGAAAAATATCAATGCCCATTCTCTCAAGGATGCTACCAACATGTTTCACTTTACTACCTTGTCTTAGGCAAATTTCTTTTCAGCCTGGCATTTAGTTATCAGTCTCAGTCTAAGTAGATCAGTCATCCATGTTCAAAACAAGGAAGTAAGGTATGGCAAAAAGATAACATAATTGCTACCTAATAATGAGGTATTTAAACACAGCAGGGCACTTGAAAACATGTGGGTGTAAATTCACTGAGAAGAGGGGCAGACCAGTGTTCATTCCATACCTGTTCCCTCCCTTCACAGGAATGAGGAGCCACCACCAGACTGACAGTACATGGGCACAGTGATCCCAAAACCTAAACCCCATTATTCTTCAGAGAATCCAAAGCTTAACCAAAGCAGACATAAACTTTCCTTGTGGTACTTAGTGACGTATTTGCAACAAATATCTGGGAAGCTTTGGATGTGGGAGGAGGATAAAAGATGAGCAGCCTTGTACATTAAATATTTGAATATGTTTGCCTTTCCTTTGTCCTCGTACCGTACATATGTCATTTGTTTTCTGACAATGTGAACTTTATTTGAGGTCTTGTCAAGCCATGCCTGTGTTTTTACAGAGACAGAACCATGTGGACACAAATGGAGTCTGTGGATGCTTCTCAAGGGGTTGAGAGGGAGACTGTTTCTCCTCTTTTTCTTAGAGGAGAAACTACATCCATATACTACAGTTTTGGTTTAGCGATTTAGAGCTAACTTCTATATTTGAAGAACAAGAGGGGGAAAAAAAGAAAGAAAAATAATTTAGTTCAGTTCTATGAATAACTGGGCAGCTATAATTTAACAGCCCAGTTCTGATCCGAGTAAAACAGTAATTCCCTTGAAGTTGGTGAAATGGTGCTGGATTTACCTCAGGGCAGAATTTGGCCCCCCGCTAGTGATCCAGCTATTAATAGCCTTGCATTGAGAAAAATCATTGAATAAAATAATTACCTGTCTTGTCAGTGGAACTGTTCTTTTTTTTTTTTTTTAATGTCCTACATAAAATCCTTAGACCAAAATTCAAAGCGATGTAGAATATATTAATTAATTGGGGAATTAATTGGGCCATGTTGCCTTTTTTAAAACTAAGCTGTGTTTTAGTTATATTTTGTTATGTGCCCAAAGGCTCCTGGGCATGGATGGCCTATAAATAAAAAGGGATAACAGATCATTAAGAATAAAGCTACCGCAAAATAGTTTCTCTGTTTTCTCCATCCAGGTCTGAGAGCAATAACAGTGGAGCAGTAGTGAAGAAACAGCTGGGGTTGTGAAAAGATGCAATGAAGAAGATTATTTTGCCAACAGAGCTGACTGCGTTTCAACTCATCGTTCTTCCCCACCTCCTCCTCCTTCAGCCTCCTCCTCAGTCCTTCACTGACTTTTCATCTTTGTTCATGGTTGGCAGCATAAGGTAGCTCCCATTTCCATTCTGCTTACATTCTCTCTGATGTGATTCCTGCAGGAGCTCATCTCAGCCAGCTCCTCATTTCAGGTTCTTCTCTTCTCTTAGGCCTGAAACCCTCCTTTGTTTAACCTCAGCTCCATCACATCCACAAGTGCTGTGTAGAGCAAAACCCCATAGATTTGCAAGCCCCATCTTTAGTTTTCATGCTTCCCTCTCTTTGTTCAGCTGTATATTTTATTGTTTTTCAGGCAGTATGGAAATATATCTTATATTAAAAAAAAAAAAGCCACCAAAAAAATTTAAAAAGAATCTTTTGACTTTACCAATTCTTGATATAAAAACCCACCTGGCATTTTGACAGCAAATGATTAAAAGCCTTTCTCAGTATTTTACAAGCAAATATGAATTTTAACAAGATAACTAAACTTACAGAAATGAAATATTCTATTGTTGTCTAATGCTAAACTAGCTGTCAAGTTTGAGACACTTGCAGTTAGTGTTAGGAATGATTAGAATGAAGATATGTTAAAAAGAAATACAGGCCAGGTTTTGCTCATGTGTTGCAGATATAAAATTCAGATTTATAGACTCTTAGGATGACACCAGCAATAAAGTGGTGATTTTGTTCTGGGTTTTTACATTCTGCTCCACAGATTAGTATATATCATGTGCCTATGTTTGTGTTTTAAACACATCAGTTCTCAAAGTACTTTCAAGTTAAGGTATGGGGGAACTTTGCTAAGAATGGGTTGTCAGGAACTCTGGAGTAATTAACTGAAAAAATTATTTTTTGCAAACTTACAAGAAGAGACAGTGAGAGAAAAAGTAGGCTTGAAGTGCCAGTGGGGAGAGAGAGGCAGAGAGGTAAGGAACAGAAACAGCTTTCTGAGGAGGATGTGGGAAAGGAATGAGAGGGATGGATCACTGTTTAAAACTGCATGTGAAAGGAATAAAGCTAGTGGTTGAATGTAAGGACCTGGATGAACCATCTGAGGTACACCAAAACAGTAAGAGACAGTGAGACCTCTTTGCCTAAACACAGGAAACAATGACAGAATACGGCTGAAATAGCACTGATATTCTTCCCTCACAATTGCTCCCTTTTTATGGGCTTTCCAATCACTGTGAAGAATACTGGCATCCTATCTGTCAATCAGGCCCATAATCCCAATGTCACTGATGGCTAAGGGATCATTAACCTTTCAGTAAACCCTTCAACAAGTCTAGCAGTTTCCTGTTGCGTGGTAACTCAGCATGCATATCTTCCACTCTCTGGTGCAGCCATGTACACACTCCTGAGGAGTGGCTGAGGGAACTGGTGTTGTCTAATCTGGAGAAAAGCAGTCTCAGGGAAGACCTATCAGGAGTGATATAGACTATCAGGGAGTGATAACTCCCTACAATTACCTGAAAGGAGGTTGTAACAACCTACGGGTCAGTCTCTTCTCACAGGTAACAAATGACAGGGCAAGGAGGAAATGGCTTCAATGTGCCAGGGGAAGTTTAAATGTTATACTAGGAAAAAAAATTCTTCACTGAAAGAGTGATCAAGCATTGGAAGAGACTATCCAGGGAAGCGGCAGACTCCTTATCCCTTAGAGGTATTTAAAAGATGTATAGATGCAGTATTAAAAAAGAATTAGTGGTGGACTGGGCAGTGCTGGCTCAATAGCTGGACACAGAGTTCAGTTGGACACAATGATCTTAAAGGTCTTTTCCAACCTAAAAATTCTATGATCCTACACCACAACCTACCTTTGGAACCTACCAGAAGACAGATTGTTCTCAGGATGTGTTAACTTTTCTGTAGTGCTCTTTTAGTACCACTCCTCTAATTTTGGTGTGGTCTTTTTGGCTTATAGCACTGTCTCAATACCCATGAAAAAGGAATGATCTGAACTGGAAGTTTACCTAGATTCATCAGTATTATAGGGTTATTTTACAACAGTTTGATTGAACTAATGTTTGCAAACAGATAGTCAACACTTAACAACTCTAGATATGTTAGTTGTGATAGCTCTGAATGCACCTTTTTACCACGTGATGTTTTGAATAATGTGTTTTTGTATATGTTTCATAATCAAATGCCAGTCTCAAACACTCTAAGAAGTTTGAGGATTACATTGCATTTCCCAAGTTGTGACAATAGTATGTGAGACAGAGCTTTGAATTTACTTACTCCTTTAAAATAAGTTTTTCTGCCACAGTCACATAAGCTTATCTTTCCAGCCATGTTCAGCAACTGGGCCAAATGAAAAGCTGTGAGTAAAACACTGCTCTGTGTGCATGAATATGGCAGAATCTCATCTATGAAGGTCAATGAGCACATGGCTTAAATGTACAGAAGTTGTGGAGAGGGAGGTTTCACTCATATAAGCAAGGAAAGTCTTAGCAAACTCCACCAACATTGTTCATGGACCTGTATTCAAAGTACCTCTAAAAGCTAGACTGAGTTCACAAATCTGAGGTAAATCTGAAAATTTTACCCTATGAACAGCTAGACTCACATATGTCTCTACAGCACCCTCTGCTAACATTACTTTTCTGGCTCTAACTTGGGACCTACTAATACTATCCCGTATCAAAGGAGGCCAAAATGAAAGAGGAACAAAGAGAACAAGGAAATCAAATATCTCTGTGCGCTTGTCTTTGCTGGAATGTGTACATCAGCCATTACTATGTATTTCTCTACAAAACCTGAGATATTTTTCTGTTTGGGAAAGAGTAAGACCCATGTAAGAGGAATGTGAGGCACAGTCTTAAGACTCGGTTTAAATTCATGATTGGCCTGATTTTAATTTATAAAATTCCTCTGAGAAACTAAAATTTAATATGAGAAGGTGTGTATAATGTAACTATTATAAAGAAAATCAGACACTACTTAGGTATCCTGTAAGACAGGTTTTTGAATTAAGCAGAATGCATGCAAAAAAAATGTAACCAAAAGGATTCGCATAAGTAACTGAAAAAATCTGATTATAACAAGGCAAAGTAGTTTAACACATGACCACATTCATAAGTATGAAATATTATAATTCTATTGTCTATTCTTTCTGTGAAAAGTTAGCTCCTTCAGGAATGTCTTAATGAATAATAAAACTGACTTGATTTTCCCACTGCAGTCAACTTTGCTGTCAGGCTATTAATGATTCACAATGACTGTATGTTTAATAGTTTTATGCCAGATAAAAGCCGTCCAACAGAAGCAAGTAGCCAGTGTCACTTCTGCAGCTACTCTCTTGATATTTTCAGTAATATCGGTAAAAACAATCTCTAAAATGCAGAACAACTGAGTTACAGTGGGAAAATGGTTTTAAATCACCCAATAACATCAGTGCTAAAGTCATATAAAATTCTTTATTACATTACCTCTGCTGTAGAAGGAAACACAGAGGACAAGATTGCATGCGGTTCATAAAAAATAGCATATTTTCCTATTCATATCATTTCGTATTCTTGTACATTTTATTTTCATAATGCAGTGATTTGGATAACACAACTAGCCAATGCCTAAATGAGAATAAAATGCGTACTCTGAGAATAGCTGAGAATAACACTCAAATCAGTCCTGCACTAGATGATAAACACCCAGACTGCTCTGAAACTGCAGGAGTTTATCTGCTGTATATGTTAATGTTTTTCTTTTCTTTGAGGAAAGCCTTTGCAAGAACAATATCCTTTTACAAAGGTCTAAAAATGCATGTGAAAACCAAACATAATAACATTGTTATTCTGCCACTTATTAACAGAACAA
The DNA here is from genome assembly GCF_029207755.1 of Chamaea fasciata. Lineage (NCBI taxonomy): Eukaryota > Metazoa > Chordata > Aves > Passeriformes > Sylviidae > Chamaea > Chamaea fasciata. The sequence continues at coordinate 65,256,025 of NW_027094087.1, forward strand.
CAGGTCTTACAACAATTAGATATGAATATTGCAAACTGAATTTAATATTAAGCTGTCTTTGAAATGCCACTTTGCAGCAGGTTTTCAAATGCTTAAAGCACAGCGGGAGGCTAACTCCATCTTCAAATATTAAATCAAAACCTTTTTTTAACCTGATAAATCTTTCTGAAGTCAAGTTCCGCTATTCAAGAGAGAATTATTAAACTATCAGGCAAGGAAACTAAACCTTGCAGCCTATTTTTGGCACCTGGTGGGTACCCACAATGATTAAAAACAATAATGAAAAGGATTAATAACATCTTAGAATAGTGTCTGAGAACATTCTTAACAAAACACAGGGTATAAACTGCTAATAAGTCCAGTGAATTGGAAACAACACATACTCAAACATGGTCCCGCTTCCTCAGCTAGAAATCTCTCGTTAAACACAAGTCAGTTAGAAATGTTTCCTACAGCAAGTTACATGCCATTGAAAAGACCAAAGATCTCTAGAAAAGGGTAAATGCAAGGACATCCCACTGAAGAACACCATAGAAGAATCACAGTGTCACATTCTGTGCTTGAATACCTGCTCTTAATAGCAGTAGGAACTGTATGCAGTCTTGATATATTTGGCCCATATTACTGACAAAAACCACGTATTAAGCCATATAAAACAATACATCTCACAGAACTCTGTCCAATCTAATTTTTAATGTCCCAAGTGAAAGAGCTTCCCTTGGCAGATAGCCTAATAGTGGCAATTGGCAGGAAATATACCTGGTTATTTTGCCTGCATTTATCTACTATTTTTCTTTTCTGCCTTAGGTCAGTTGTGCCAGTATTGGACAATACTTTTCCAGCCCTGACAGATCCAGGGCATTTTCAATGTGTTATGCTTTTCCTTTAAACATTGCTACGTAAGTTTTCACATTTAGCTTACTAATTCCCACCCCCTCCACCCAATGTCAACAATTTCTTGTTTCCTAATTACTTTGGCACTTTCCAAACTGCAATCCTGATAATGAGATATCCAGGAAGGAACGTGGCGCTATGGATGGGATCGCACGGAGTCCTAGTGAAAAGGACTACTCTCTTCATATGCTGCGGTGAGGTGCTTCATTCCAAAATGAATTTTGGAAATTTTTTGTTATTGTTTCACACCACAGGTCAATTTCCCATTTAATAACGCTTTCTTCACTGCACATAAATCCTTTCAGTTTCTGTGAGGTGTTCATATTTCAGATTATTTTGTTTGTTAACTCATACCAGCTCAGCATGTAACTGACTTTCCTGATTTTTATCCTAATCTCTTTGGAATGTCTTTTTATTGCTCTTCTATCTTTGTAATTAATCCTCTCATTGAGTTTACTCTCTTCCAAATTATTAGAGGCTAGATAGAAGACTGAATCTAAACGCCACTGACACTCTTTAAGATACTTCCCCATGTGAGAAAAAAATGACATCAATTATTGTTACATACGTAATTTTCACATCACTCATTCACATGATAAAGGCCCTGACAGAAAATATTTTCATGCTGGGTTATTTTGTATATGAGACCACAATTTGCATGCATTTCATCTACTGTTCTCTTTTTTTTCCTTTGGACTATTTCCACAGCACCACAATATTTCGCTGTGATTACTCTGCATGGGTGACCTCAAGCAACCTACCATTTTTTGTTTCCAAATTAGGAAGCAGGCAGGCACATGTCCTGGCAGAAGGTAGCAGGCTCTGGATTTGCCCCTCAGCTGGTATCTGCCTCCTCCCCAGTGAGGTGGTGCCAACCAGGAGGGCTTTTTTTTTGTTTCAGAGAAGTTTTCTGTGCAGGGAGGCACAGTCTCAGATGCACCACTGTGCTTTTGGTGGCTACGTCCTGGATCGCCCTGCTGTGAGGTGGTGCAAGGTCTTCTCCGTGCCTGCTTCAGATTTTAAGCTCATCTGCTTGATTTCAGGTTGGAGTAGAAATGATGCTCCAACAGCCAACTGTGGTTTCATCTGGAGAAACTGGAAATAACAGCAGTATGTTTTATATCCCAGGTCACACTGAATAAATATCAAGACACGATTCAGCTAATTTTCACAATAGAGTTCTTTTGAGAGTAGGGGCCTAAGAGGCCTCAGGATTCTAGGAGAGGTACAATGTGCTCAGGATTTATGGCTACACTTGAAGTTCATATACACTAATATAGACTCATGCAATGTCTGTACCCTAATAATATTTGGAATTTATAAAATTCAGTGACCTGCCTTCACTCCCAGTGTCAGTGCTAGCTGGAATATCTGGCTGTAAAGATATATAGATATATAAATCCCTTCTAACTACAGTATTGCATGCTTATGGATAGGTACACAAGCTGGTAGGATGTACCCTTCCCTCAAGTATCCTCTACTTTCTCCATAAAGTTATCAGCATCTCTCATCATAATATCCTTTGCAAACACTTTGCATTGTTTTTGAGTTTTCCTGGCTCATATAAACATATTGTATGCATTGTTTTCATCTCTCCTTTTTATGTTCTTAAAGACGTCCTGGACAATCTCTCAAGAGCTAAACTTGCAGTTTTAAGTTCTTTGTCTCCTTTTGTGTGGTGATCTGCGGCAGGAGTTCATGCTAATTCATTTTATTTATTTATTTATTCCTAATAACTTCATGCACAAAAAGTTGCTGTCACAGCAGTCTTCCAACCTGAAACCGTGGCACTGGCACTGTATTTTGACATATAATGTTACTCTGCAGGATCTTCTTTTTCACCTCTCCACTTGAGGGAATACCTGAGATTTTATTTCACTTTCAACAATCACTCAAGTCAATTTCAGCTGTGCCCACCATTTCTGAATTATAAATGTATTGCATTTGCCTTGTTTATTTTTTCCAAATATCTCTAAGCACTTCAGTTCATTGATACTTCACATGTTTCCATGTATTTCCATCTTCCTCCACTGTGTGAGTTGATGCACTATGATTCCTTGTAAAACTCAGATCTGATTTTTAGAGTACCATGCCATTTCTTCCTACAGTCAAACCAAGCAAAAACAAAGCAAACCAAATAAAAGAACCAAATAAAACCAAATTCTCAGAAACCTCAGACTTCAATGAGCTTATTTTTTACTTACTTACTTAAATTAAAGCCTAAATAAAGCAAGCAAGTTTCTTACTCCTCCACAAATATTTTGCTGACCTTTTACAGTCTTTAGTGCTGATCTATCTTCTTGCCCTCTCCTAATATGGGATGGAAATCATGCTATCATTAGGATTTATCTATTTTAAGATCTGTTTTAGAATTCCTGAACTTGTCCTCAGTATATTCCGTAAAGTAAGGTCAAGTGTGTCTGAGTCGTTCTGGAAATTCCCTGGCATTTTTTAGGAAACCTCTCATTTTTATTATAACGTTGTTAGATGGATATCTAGAGGTGGATGATGCTAACCTTTCCTGCCTGAAGCCAATTTATTTTTTTTTATATTCTGAAGTGCCAGAAAAATGATTGAATATCTATTTTCTCTTTTAGTATTTTTCTTTAAATTATTTTGGGGATTCTATTATTTAACAAGGTTGTCTCAATGCCATTACCTTTTCAATTGCAAAATACCTATTGGAGTAAATACATTTAAAATGTTCTGTATATGATCTCTTCATTTCCCTTTTCTAGATCTCCCATCTCCTATTTCTCAACTCACCACCTGTCTTAATGCCTTTTGGTCCTCATCACACCATTTGCCTGGTTTGCCTGCCTTCATTCTTCAGCACTCTTGTAAGCCTCTAAACCACTGTCTCAAAGGAAACAAAATAACAGATACAAGTGAGGTTGACATTCATGTGATTTAACTCATCAAAAAGTTAGGTGTTTAGCCTAGATGAACTGTCTTAACTTCCTCTGTGGTCAACCCAGAGAGAATGGTATTTACAGCCTGTGATATAATCCATACAAGCTTCTAAACAAGATGGAATAAATAATCTTCCAAGGAGATTTGCTCCGGACATGTCCAGTTCTTTCCATTACTTTTGGGAAATAATGGATACTGACTATCTATTTTCCTCCCATACAGACAGCTCAATTTAGAAGAGAAACTTTTATACTTCAATGTTCCCTAAAACCAGAAATCAGCCATACCTACTGTATCAAGACACATACATGTTCTTTTGTGCCTTTGAAATCAACTGTCATTTGATAAAGGTTTTTAAAAAAGGTATGCACTAGAGGTGCTATCTGCCAGATGAAAATCATCATTCATTAATTCACCTTTGGAGTTCTCATTATTTTCCTCACTTCTAACACCCACTGCCTGTCTCCTGGAAATAGGACATCTGGCAACAAAGTGAAAATGTTAAATCCAGAATAACACATGGGGTGAACCAAACTAGTATAGGAATGAGGGTAACAAACATTTTGCTGCCTTTTTTTTTTTTTTTTAAATAAATCTCAGTTAGTATGTTTTGTGTCATTTGTGGTCATGGTATGAACCAGATTTGGAGCATGTGAACCCACAGTTGCTAAGGAGTTTAGTATTTGGTAACTGTTAGCTGTGATGGTTTTGACACAGGCATCGGTGGTGGAATTTACCTGACTGGGAGACATGAGTTACAGCATTTTGGAATAGACAGATCTTAAAGCATAAATCTTCTGTATCCTGGATGACTGTTTTAATAGTCTGATTATCATATGTATATGGGTAGCACTATAACACTTAAAAAAATACTAAAATAGCGATTCAATTGTCTGTAAGTGCTTCTCCTAGTGTATAACTGCAATCATTTAGGAATTGAAGAATACATGAATAGATAAGTCTAAATGTCCTCTTACAGTGAATAGAAAAACCATTCAAAACACAGTTCTCTGCAGATGCAGCACATGCAAAGTGAGATGAATCATCTTCCAGGGATTCTTTGTCCACCAAACATGGAAAAATCCAATTTTTAAATACTCAGAGTTAGAGGAAATAAATATCATACTACAAAACAAAAAACAACCAACATACAAACAAAGAGGAACGTAGATGTCCAAACAGCTTTGTACTTATTGTTTGTTTCATGTACACATGCTTTTCAGGACTGCAAAAAGGCCCCTTAAACTAGAAGAAAATTAAGATTTCACGTATCTTTCCCAAGTTGTCTGATGTCTGCCCTGGCAATCCTCTTTCACAGTGGTTTTATCACAGGACTCTTCCAGCACAACCTCCACCAAGTCTCTGTTCCTGCCCAGGAGCAGACCCCGAAGCTTTGGGCCTTACAGAACCCAACAGGAAAGATACGTAATGCAGGTGGTGCTCCACATGAGCAAATGGAAAGGTTAAACAGTCATTAGGTAGTGAAGCAAGCTTGTTACAAAGCTTGTGAATATATCAACAATACCACTCTATCCAAGAGGATCATCTGTTCAGTCCAGATCAGCTGCCAGCAACCACAAACCACATGAAGGGAGGAACCTGCAGTAATCAAGTATCATATAAGGACAGCCACTGGAAAAGAAAGTCCTTACTTGGCACGATCACAAGCCTTATTGAGGTCAGAGGCATAAAGAGCACCACCACTCATCGGCACAGATTCTCTCTTTCTCTTTTCTAGTGTATCTCCTCTGGATCACAGCTATTCCAAGCACTGTGCTGCTGGTAGAAAAACACAGGTGCTTAAGAAAGGAGTGAGCATCAATACAGACATCTGTTTGGTTGGGTCTCCTAGAAGATCCATATAAACCACTTGGAACACACAGCCAAGCCTTGAGCAAACATTTCCCTGAGGCAGCTAAGAGACATCTAGAGATTCAGTACATTGGACTTAGAAATATCCTTACCTCAGCACCATTTGTTTATAACTTAGGCATAATGTATGATGCAGCTTCTACGCTCTGTGATTTATCCAAACTTCTAAAAGAAAGACATAACATTGCCAGAAGCTTATTCTGGGGTGTCAAAGCAGATTCAGGGTTTTGCATCAATGGCTGACAATCCTGGCTCTTCTGCTGAAGAGGCTGTCAGTGCTTTTCAGAACATGTTCTTAAAAAAAAAATAAAACTCTGCACCAGGGGAAATGTCTTAAAAGCAGTTACAGAGAATTTTCATGGAGTCTCAAAAATAACACATATTGCGAAATGCTGTTCACAAGAGCATTGAAAATTAGCATTGCTCTGTACAGTGTTTTTTGAGAAAATCATGCAAAGTGATTACATACCTCTTGATAGGAGGTGTCAGCTCCTGTGTTAGGGCCAAATTCTAACCTGTATAATTACTTTATGCTTATCTAAATTCCCCTCACAATTTCAGCTGAATAAGAGCTATTGTTTCACTTCACACCTTAAAACTTTGAGAAGTGCAGTGTTAGTATACTTCTAAGCAGAGATGGCTGCATATTGGTCTTTGGTTTTGCAAGAATTTTCACTTTCAGAGAATACTGGACAATTTATCAGTGTATAGAAATTTAATGTGGAATTTTTTCTAAAGCTGGAAGTGCAAAAACTTGTAGCTCATGAAGTGACTGAGATAGAGAGCCTAAAACACTTGATGTCTCTTGAAGATACAAGAGTTACATATTTATACACACATAAATTGATAATTCATATAATATAGTCTAGATATAATATATTGTATATGCATTCAGAACAGAATCGAAAGTATTCTTTTATAAAATCTTTTGCTTGAAATAGACTAAAAAGTAATATGGAAACTTCTATGTTTTTTCACTGTATCAAAATTTACATCTCATATTTGCAAATTTCAGAGTCTTCTGCTGCTAGACAGTTGGATAAGTCAGAAATGGACAGATAAAACTGGTAATATCTATGCTTCACCAGCAGTCATGTCAGTTAATTTTTTGTACACCGTTTGGCTTAATATAGAACTTTCTAGAGTAAACAGGCATATAATTTTATCAGCAAGAATGCCAAGGTTACTTATAGTTGTTTGTAGTCCTTCACCTTTTTATATTTTTCTGAGAAGATATCTTCTGGGGAAGCTTAATTTGTGGTATTGATTCGAAGTAAGTATATGTAAATACAAATCCTTCAGATAAATAAGAAATTTGATCTCTTAACATTATTTTTTTTTAAGTGAGTGTGAAATGGAATGTGGTATAAAATAGCAAACAAATAAAAAACCCTTGGTTTTGTAGTCATGTCATGTACCCTGGGTCAGGTCTTTTTGCTCCAGTCAGTCCAGTTTTCTGACATCTAGCAACAAATTCCTGTTTATACATGTCTTTGTATTTCTTCCCATTTTCTTTCAAAATCAGAGTTTATTTTTCTGTTCAAGTTCAGAAAGGCCAGAGGCTATCAGATGAAAAAGATGTAGGAGAAAAAAAGTCATCGTTCATGGAAGTAAAAATCCTTATAAAAAAAAGACTTTAGAATGCAAAAATAGCCTTTGTTTCGTCATTTTAGAGCTTGACTTCAGTTTTAGCCATTGTTTTCACGTATTTTTGAACTATTGCACATATTGTATGGAATCAACTCTTTTTAATGCATAAAACGTACCTGTGTTTTCCTTGGAGGAAAGTAGCCACACAAAGTTTTGAAAACTGAAGTAATTATCTAAACATCTACCTTAATACATTTAGCACAATGGGAGAAAATATCAGAATTTGAGATTTAACCTGTAAAGGGATTGCTTCAAAGTTCAAAGCACATGAACTTTCCTCCTCACAAAAGTTGTGGACACCACTGTTCTGGGACAGAATTAATGTTATGTAAACTTCATTTTGCCTAACTACATTACCCAAATCAAATTAAGTCAAGTCTCTAAAGAGAAATTTAAAACTTGACACATATTCCTCCCTTGACTTTGTTACACAGTTGCATTTGTTAGTAATTAAATGCTGACAGGACTATCCAATTTAAATGCAAAGGACTAGAGCGTAAGTAGACACCAAAAATGCAAAAAGAGAAAGAAAAAATTATTTAGACACATATAAAGATATTAATTTAAAAACAAATGAGCCAATATATGAAGGCTGTTGCCCTATAACTCTCATAGAAACTAATAACTCTGCAATATTGTTTTGTGATCTTGTGTCACAGCAAAATTCTTCCCATATCTTCCCAGAAAAGCTAACTTCAGGAGGTAGGTTTGGTTTCCTGGTTACACCTTCCTGGGACACTATAATAAAGCAGCCATAGAGTGGAAATTCTTAATAATTTGTAGCTTATTTTTAAAGGATTATCCAGCAGAGATAAAGCCCAATGACTTTCCAAAATATACACCTGCTGAGATGGTTCAAAATGGACCTTCTCAGATTCTTCCAGTATCATAGAATAATAGTTTGGGTTGGAAGGGACCTGAAATGTCTAGTTCCAATCCTCCTGCCACAAGCAAGAAACCTTCCACTAAACCAGCATGCTCACTGGTCCATCCAATCTGGCCTTGAACATTTTCAGGGGTGGGGCAGTCACAACTTCTCTAGGCAACCTGTTCCAGTGCCTCACCACTGTCACAAAAAAGGATTTTTTTATAATATCCACTATAAACCTAGTCCCAGTTTAAAGCCATTCCCCCTTGTCCCACCACTACATAACCCTGTAAACAGTCCCCCTCCAGCTCTTGTAGGCCGCCTTTAGGCACTGAAAGGTCTCCATTAGGTCGCTCCAGAGCCTTCTCTTCTCCAAGCTGAATAGTCCAAATTCTCTTAGTTTTTCCTCATAGTAGAGCTGCTCTAGCCCTCTAAATATGTTGGTGGCCCTCCTGTGGACTCATTCCAGCAGGTCTATGTCCTTCCTGTGCTGCGACCCCAGAGCTGGATGCAGCCCTGCAGGTGGGGGTCTCACCAGGGCAGAGCAGAGGGGCAGAATCCCCTCCCTGGCCCTGCTGCCCACACTGCTTTGGATGCAGCCCAGGACACGTTTGGCTCTCTGGGCTGCAAGAGCAGTGGAGAAGCTCTTCAGTGCATTCTCTCCACCACACTCTAAATTTTGACAAATGAGTGGTTTTCCTAAAATCCTCTAACAATAACAAAAATAACTGCCCACTAGAGCACATTGGTTAGGTTCCAGATCCTGACTTTTCCTTCACACACATGACTGTGTGTAAAGAAGTAAAGTTAATGATATTACTGGTAGGCCAAACCAGTCAAGTCCTTTTATCTAAATTCAGTTTGCAAGCTGTAACATATTTCTTTACTTTACTGGAAATATTACATTGATAAATTAATTTTAAAATTGTGAGATGCTGAGAATGCACATTGATGAGTTCCAAAGAAACAAAGAAAAAGAAATTAAATAAATAAGCTGTGTGTATAAACCACTGCTGATCAGTGTTTTTTATAGCACTCAAATATCACTCCAGGACAGAGAATTGATCTGGACTACAGGTAAGGAATTCCGTGTGCAAGATACCCTCTGCTATTCAGCAAAGCTCTTAGTCTCCTGTGAGTGTTCTCATTCCCACAGTCTCTGTAAGGTCACAGTGGTTTTACACAATTTTTAATGACAGTTTCCTAACCAAAGCAACCTCCTTAGTATCTCAGACTGATGGGTGGGTTGTGATTTAGTAGTTATGGGTTTCAACAGCATCTAAGTCAAACACTGTTTATTGCTTACAGTTGCTTTTCTGTTAAATGGAAAATTATACTCTCCCAAAAAGACTTAAGTTTCTGGCTTTATTTCAACATGGTACTGACTGACATCTGCCAATTTACTTGTCATCATATTTAACATGCCAGTATTAACATTTTCCTAACTGATTCAGTTTTTTTATTACAAAACAACTTTTAATAGCACCTCCTTAGGGATATGAACATGTTTTTATTACCTGATAGGATAAAAAAAATAAAAGAAAATCCATATTTATACATTATCATATATATAATTTATGTTGGGTAAACTGGAAAATGCTTTCAAGAATCAACTAACATGAAAAGCATATTTGATAAACATGGATCCTTTTTACAATTTATATTCAGTTTTTCCATGTTTCTGCAGTATGTTCTGACTTACATCAGACTTTGTTATGATTTAAATATAAAGATTTTTTTAAATTAATAGTACAAAATTTTATCAAGTAAAATTCTCTAAAAAGACAAGAAGTCATTTAAATACATAACTGGAAATGCCCAGATTTCTAGCTAAAAGCGCAGGTAGTGGAAAGTGGATATACCCTGCTTCTGGCTTTCAAAGCTGGAAAAGAGGGACTTAAATGAAGTTTCCAATCTGTCAGCCACACACTCAGTGCATCACCAAGTTTCTAAACTCCTGTCATCCAAGCGCTTTCAATTTAAGAACAACAGAAATTTAGATGTCTCAATCTAATTTCTTTTTTGATATAGAAGCAATACACAACAGTTTTTAAACCCATGAAAAACATAAAAGCAAAGGAAGAATGAAAGCACTTGCACAAAGCCTGCATATTATGATTCTTGTAAGTGCTTCACAATTTGTGATAATGGAAGTCTTGATACTTAGTTCATACCTGGGAAGGGAATGAACACTTCCCTGTGTTTAGCAGTCCTTATGAGCAGCATTAACCCACCTGGGCCCCTGGGCTTTGCATCAGGTTAGTGGAACACTCGGAAGCAGCCACTGTCAAAGCCCCTGGATAGGCTGCTTGGTGTAACCTCACACCGAGCAGTATGCAGCCAGCCAATGACCATGCAAAAATATTAGCAAGGTCATAGTAGTGTAACACACTCCTATAACTCAGAGATTACAAAAGACATTAAAATTCTGATGCCCCATTCATAAGGAAAAGATTGTAATGAGAGCAGAGAATGGCACAACATTAATTCATTGTGTGACAAAGAATATAATGAGAATGGGAAATAGTACAAACATAACTCATTCTTGTTACAGCTTTAAGATTGTAATGTCATGGTTCATATCACATACTTACGAAGAAAGGTATGGTAGAAGACGAGCTGAAATATTAAACATAGCTAATCTGAATGCAGCACACATTACTATAAATGCAACACAATAAAAATTTTTGAAACATTACTTAGAAATGGTTTGCTAAAAGTGCTATAATTTCTTTGTACACTTTTGTTAACAATTTATTAATATTGTTGATATGAAGGGCTGCAGTGTGTGTGTGCATTTGTTAACAGAGCTGTCCTCAAAATCTTTCTACTCCTGTATGTCTTTGGAAATCAATTAGAATTAAAAATAAAAATATTGAGGACAGTATCTGCATCTCTTGTGACACATTATGAAGCTGCAAAGACACAGGCAGTCATGTTCAGTCACTTTGTCTGACATAATGGAAAGAAATAAAGCCATAAAACAAGTAATGCATTTACATCCTGAAATTATTGAATAACTTTTGCCATTGCTAGTCTACCACTCATTCAGTGATGTGTAATATCCTACCTGATATAGTAGACTTTATTGAAACATGTAACTGATAAGAGATTAAAAAATCTTTGACCATCCATCTGAGAGTTTGACAAAACCCTAAGCAACTTGTGTCATTCATTAAGATCTATGCAAGATCACCAAATCAATTCATTTTATTTTGCTTTTAAAAGTAAAACACTTTCTTTGTGATTATTTCTATTAAACTGAAAAAGTGGAAATATTCTCAAAGACACTACAAAAACATTGAAACTTTAGGGAATGTTGTTTTGGAGATCATCTTATCCAACTCCCCAGCTCAAGCAGGATGACCTAGAGCCAGTGGTTCAGTGTGTGCTTGTCACCTCTTGTCCTGTGACTGAGCACCACTGAAACAAGCCTGGCTCTGTCCTCCTTGCACCCTTCTCTCAGGAATTTATGTTGACACTGACAAGTTTCCCTCCCCAGTTTCTTCAGGCCAAACAGACCCAACTCTCAGCCCTTCCTCATGGGAGAGATGCTCCAGTCCCTTCACTGAACCTCTCCAGTGCCTCCCTATGTCTAAACACAGTACCCGAGGTGTGAGCTAGTCAGTGTTGAGCAGAGTTTACCAGTACCAAGTAGAGGAAATATCAAAAAGAATTTCCTCTTGAATTAGAAAAGAAAAAAAACCCAGAAAAATAGAAAAAAATCATCAAAATGTTTTACTCTTGAATTAGATGATCTTTTAGATCTCTTAGATCTAAAAGATCTTCTAATTCAAGAGTAAAACATTTTGATGATTTTGTTTCTAGTTTTTAGATCACTTTTCAGCTAAAAACGTTAAGACTTCAAATAGATCAGGGATCAGTATGACCCACTCACAATATTATTGGCAAATTTAGAGAGATATATTGTAATACAAATAAAACCCAAGTTCTTTTCCTCTCTTCTAAAGTAAGAGGTAAAATACTAAAAAAAAAAAAAAAAAGAAAACTGTACTATGTGGATTAAACTTAATCCATTACAAGACAATTTCTCTTTAGAAATCATACCTGTTTTCAGTAATTTGGTTAAGAAAAGGAAATGCTTTTATGTGGTCACTACTTCTAATCTAGGTGGATTTCTTTGATTCTGTATTTATATAAATAAGTAAATTTCAAAAAGTGGCAAATGTGTTTTTATGGTGTTAGTTACATTTTAGTACCCATATTACTTCCAGGCACATTGTCAAAATGAGATAGGTGTAAAGACCATGAGCAGAGAAAAAAAAGGGATTGTATGAGGGATGTTATGACAGTTCTGTATGCATAATACATGCATCCCAGGAGGCAATTCTGCATCTGTTACATATATTTATGTATTTTTACTTGTAGTTTTGGAGATATTTAAGATTTATGGTGATAGATTCGATCCCCTTAAAGACAATAAAAGGAAACATGCAACAAGGGTACTATTTTGTTAGTGAGTGAAATGAGCTGGGTGTGAAAGTTGTGCACCTGGTAGGCTCTGTGAAGGTTAAGGATTTTCTATTCTCTACACTTTGTAGCATTTCCACAGTGGTTTTCAAAATACTTTCAAAACAAACCTCTAGTACATTTGATCTATGTGCAGCTGAAGTACATTTCTGTTCATTATAATGACTGAAAGAGGGTAAGAAAGCAATTGCTAGATGTTAAAGACTAACACAGGAATGATGAAGACATTTTGTGAGTGAAAAGAAGAATCCTGAAGTCTCAGGGAATGAAGAAAGTGATGATAAATGAAGACAACAACACAAGGGTAAAAAGACAGAAAAGATAAAATGGCTAAAGAGACAGACAATTTTATACAACTAACTGTTTGAAGAAACAACTCACTGTGTGTACTGTAATGACATTTCCTGACCATTGAATTTTCTATGAAGAGATAGATGAGCCTTCTACTGCCTTCCATTACACAGCAGGTATTTCTTAGCCTGTTATACAGGAGATTTCAAAAACCATCTTCATAGAAAATTCCTAGATATACTTAGAGGACAAAGGGCAATACATTTGCAGTTTAATTTTGGCTCTTCGAAACAGTGACTTTTATCAGCCTTCTTTGAGCATTAGAAGACCATCTACAGAAAGAAAGAAACAGAAAGGTATCTCTCAGGGCATAAACCAGACAGAGGCTTCACCATTCAAATGTATGCAATTCTACTGTTGCCTCTTATAAGGTTTTGAAGCTTCTTTGAAGACATCTTGTCTTGGTCCCTCTCAGGCATAGGCTACTATACCAGGTGAACTCTTTGTCTTTCCTGGTATTTCAATTATTCTATATAAACTAAGAAAAATTCCAAACACAAAACTTTGAAAATAGGAACAGAGGAAACCCTTAAAATGGAAATATAAAGCAGGCAATATCTTCTTCTAACTGTAATATTTCAAAGCCATTTTCATTTACACAAAGAGCAGAAGAAATAGAAATTCTTTATATAACATAATATATACCACTGAAGTTAGCAAAGATAGCAAATAGCAAAATATTGCTACTAACTAGGTGATAAAAGCATATATGCTACCAATAAAAAAACATCTCAGAACTCATACATCCTTTTGCTGAAATGAAGAAATCAAACAGTAATCAAATGGTAGTCTGTAAACTAAATAAAGTTCATAAAAGAGATTTATATTAAAACATAGCAGAAAACATCATTATTGTTATAGTGAAATAAAAAATTACATTTACAGAGAATGTTTGAATATCAGGCTGTATTTATTGAGCTCAGGGAGCTTCAGAGTTGTACCTGTCTGAACCTCATGAGGTTCAGTTAGGTCAAGCGCAGGATTCTGCACCTGGGTCAGTGCAACTCCCAGTGCCAATGCAGGCTTGGAGATGAAGGGCTTGGGAGTACTGGTGGATGAAAAGCTGGACATGAATCCAGAAAACAAACCATATCCTGAGCTGCATCAAAAGAAGCACATCTAGCAGGTCAAGGGAGGTGGTCCTGCCCTTCTGCTCCAGGCTCATGAGACCTCACCGGGAGTACTGCATCCAGCTCTGGGGTCCTCAACATAAGGAGTACATGGATGTGTTGAACTGGATGCAGAGGAGAGCCAAAAAAATCAGGGGAATGGAGCTCTTCTTCTTTGAAGCCAGACTGAAAGAGCCAGGGTTGTTCAGTCTGGAAAAGAGAAGACTCCAGAACAAACTTATTGCACACTTTCTGTTGCAGCAGACCTCTTGCTGGAGGGTAGAAATGAGCTGAGACACAGACTTCCTTTTTATCACAGCATGGAAAGGGTCCCAGTTTATTCCTCTTTACAGCTTTGCCATCCTGACTCCAAATATCGACTGACTCTGGCTGCAGCAAGCTCCTGCTGTAGGTTTCCCTTGCAGCCTCTGGCTGCTGGTTATTTCCTGCTAAACTGTGACTGCAGTGATTAGTTTGCAGACTCTGGCTGCAGGCTTTTACCTGGCTAGACTGTGACTGCAGGTTCCAACAACAGGCTCTAACTGCAGACCCAGAATAACCTCACAGCAATAATTCTCTCTCCCCAGAATCCTCCTTCTTCATAATTGCCTCTCCATCAGCTAACCCACTCCCTTTTATCTTTATTGGCTATAGCTGACTCATCAGGGGTGAGGCTATATTGGGTAATTAACACAGGTGTTACTTATCCCAGGCAAGATCACCTGTATTCCCTTCTGCTACAACTTTCAATATTTAGAGGGGGCCTATAGGAAAGTTAGGGACAAACACTTTAGTAGGTCCTGTTGCAAAAGGACAAAGGGAAATGCTTTTAAACTAAAAGAGGGTAGGTTTAGACTAATGACAATTTTTTTTTTTATTATGAAGGTGGTGAAACACTGAAACAAGCTGGCCAGAGAGGTGGTAGGTGTATGTGGAAATATTCAAGATCAGGTTGGACAGAGCACTGAGAAACCTGGTGAAATTGAAGATGTCCCTGTTAATTGCAGGAAGGTTATACTAGGTGACTTTTAAAGGCTGTCTCCAACGCAAAATATTCTATGACCCTATGATTATCAGTTCAAACTTCCATACCAATCTACCCTTCATTTCTTTAAGAAATTAGATACAAACAGAATTTTAAGAACAAATAATATATAATATCTCAAATAAAAAAAAGTTTGGAACGACAAAAATCAAAACACCAACATTAGATAGCCAAAACACATTAGACACATCTGTGAGCCATACACTAGTATGCTATTTTGAGTTGAGATAGAAACTTACCTGCAGTTTTTGCAAGCTGCAGGTCCTAGATATTGATATACATCTAGTCCAGTGTCATTTTATATTTAATAAGGGATTTATGTCAATGCTTATTTTATCAAAACAGGTAAATTCACAAATATTTGAGGTGAAAAGTTGGGGGAGAAGGGTGGAGACAGAGAGAAGCACATCTTTACAGGTACCTCTGAATGAAATTTCTACCCTCCTTAAAAACATAAGTTGTACTAGGATGCTTAGGCACATTTCAGCAGAAGCCCTAGAAAGTTGTATAACTTTACACAAAGTATTTTCGTGGCAATGAGAGTCTAGGTCAGCTTACGGTAACTGAACAATAGGGATAATAAAGGTTTGCGACTTTACAGATTTTCTGCACAAGTATTTTGTTTGTTGGTTTGGGTTCATGGTTTTGGGGGGTTTTTTAGTTTGGTGGGGTTTTTTTTTTTTGTTTTTTTTTTTGTTTTTTTTTTTGTTTTCTTTCCTTTGGTCAAACTACAAAAGAATAGAATTTTCTGAAGTTCCAAAATATTTTACTGTAGGTGGGTGGAATGACTGCTCTTTCCTCCCACCCACAATAAAATAGTTTTATAAATAAATTATGCTAGTTCTATAAGAAAATTAAAGTTAATTTTGTTGCTTTTCAAACTTTTATTTTTCCTCTATTTTTGATAAATTGTTCCATTCATCAGTAGAAGATAAATTAATGTGTTAAAGTTGAAGACAGCTACTTAAGTGGTTTAAACCTTACAGTTAATTGGCATGTTAAAAGTTAAAGAGTCAGAGTCAACGCCAGTACGTAAAAATGTATAAGCACACAAATTATGGCACTCTGTTCCACAGCTCAAGAGGCATCATGCCATCTACTTTGTTAATCTAGGGTATGCCCCAGCTTTCAACACTTGATGATTTACAGTCATCCTTCGTACATGCTCAACTATAAGAAGATACAGGTCTCTCTGCAGTGGAGCAAACTTAGCGTACAGATATCAAATTTGAGACTAATTTAATAAGCCCTTTTGCTTATTTTAGTAGATGCATGGTTTCTTATCCTAATCAAGAATAGGGCTGCTACTTCTGATATAGTTCAAGCCACAGCTGAGAAATGTAATTCTAGTACTCAGAATAACTTTATCTTTATTATAGTCAACGGTGTCAATTATGAATAGCTCCTTATGAAGGAAGACACCTATTCTTTAGAAAATGGATTAACACTGCACCTGATTAGGAATCAGTGTAATATTCAGGAGACAGCAAACAGAAATAAATTACTGTGGATTCCTAGGTTGAAATGTACTGCTGCCTCGGGTGAAAGGCTGTCTGTAGGAAAAACTGAACAGCACCAAAGAGTTCTGGTAAGAAAGAGAGAAAGAGAGCAAGGTAAAAGGGGAGGAGAGTGAGGAAAAGAGGGAGGAAGGGAGAGGGAGAGAAAAAGAAAGAACTTTTCCATATGTTTCTTTAAATTTTCCCCTGGATACATAATCTGGTTTCAAAAATGCTATCTTTTAATTAAAGACCATTAGTCACTTCCAATCACTTGTATTCATGTTTGTATCATCAAGTGTTCAGAATTCTCTAAGGGGACAGTAAAGAATTACTCCCCTTCCTCAGTGTCCATGGCAAGATAAGAAGTGCAGCATACTACAGCTTGCAGTAGGAGACCAGGACACGGTGGTGTGCCATGGGTAGTCAACAGGTGATCCATGGAACTTTAGTTTCCAGCTCCAGTGCAGAACATCCTGCCATGGACAAGCTAACTCAGAAATGTAACACAGTCCAACCTCAAGCTAAGAGTATGCCTTATTTACCAGCCTATACAGTATCCTGATGATACTCTTTCCTCTTGTGGAAGCTGTACAGTTTTCTTTGCGCTCCACTGTTGAGAATTTACTTGGAGGAATAGAGATCTTTGCTATGGCACAAGGCAGACAGGGCTGATATATTTCATGTGGTCAGGAAGTTCCCTATCTACTGGATATATATGTCCAAAAGGAAACATGATCTTTTTTAAGTAAAAACTAGGTTACCATCACAAATATGTATTTGAGATGTCTAAAAGAGGCAACATCAGTCTAATCTAATAATTAGGCACTGAATAATTTGTTAAAATATTTAAATATTTTATTTCATAACTATTTCACACGGAAATTGTCTTTAGAGCTTTAACCACTAGTCTTGATTCCCTGCTCTAGTCCAACAAAACCTATTTTCTTAAGAACTTGGCATTACTCTCCTTGTGAGTGTATTTTTAAGGTGACTTATATTTTACCTGCACTGTGTGGGAAGGGTAAATCTGAATGCCTGGTCTCAGGGATCTGGAGGGAGCTATTTCCATACTTAGTGCTCTGAGCATGAAGTAAAATGGACAGGTTTTCAGAGGTGAACTGCCACCAGAGCAAAGGTAGGGTTAGCTGTTTGGCATTTGCAATTCATGTGGCCTGATGCTTTACAACTGATTGGCAAACACTGACCTTATGTTTGTAGACTACAAACACTGCACTGAAAGTGGCTAGCACTGGTGTAATCAGGAACACACAAAGCACTGCAGTAATCTTTGAGCAGATACTGAGAGAATAGTCACCCTGGCTAATATAAGCCCCAGAATCAGATGTCTCCTTAAAATCCATTACCATAGAATTCCCTTTGGAACTGTGGTTAGTTTCATCAGTTCATGGCTTTATGAGCTAGCCATTTAATATGAGTGATATCCTGATTTCCACACATAAAAACAATCTCTCTCTAATGCTAGTATAATTTGGAGATATAATACTCAAAGAAATAACTTTCTGAACAGTGAGGATGGTACTCTGTAAGAGCTCATCATATACCATTATGCAAAACCTAGATCACCAAGGCAATGAATGCTCTTTTTGAAGACATACACTGAATACCACACACCCAAAATACGTAACAAACACTTAAAGTACATACAAGAATCAGCATCAGGTAAAATATTTGATGAATTATTTTAGTCAGATTCAATGAGAAAGTAATAACAGCTATCTCCAATTTCTCTAGATGTTGACATCATATTTTATGCATAGTCTGTTACAGAGTACCATATTTGTTCCAAAAGAACATACATTCACTTCAGTGAGAGTCACACCTATTTGTTCCAGAAGTGAAAATGATATTGAATTAATCAAATCAAAAAAGGTATAAAATTATAGTTATTTCAATTGAGGCCCTAGATATGATAGTCAGAGATCTTTTAGAAAACATGCTACTTATATTGTCATTGTTTTTCATAGTTTCCAATTATATTGTGAGGGATCTCATAGTGGGGCAGAGATCAAAGTTATTTGAATATCAATACCAATCAGCATTGCTGATTCTTTCTGTTTACTTGACCTTTAAAGTAAGTAAGATTTCCTTGGAAATAGCAAAAATTCTCGTAACACTAGGCAAATTCAGTGGTTTTAATTTTGTTGAATTTCCTCAAACTATTTATTTGATATAACTTAAAATAAGGACAATCATAGCCTGAAGAGATTTTTTATTTTTCTTTTGTGGTTTTTTTGTTTGTTTGTTTGGTTTGGTTTTTTGTTTGGTTGGGGTTTTTTTTGTTTTTGCTTTTGGTTGGTCGGTTGGTTTTGTTTGGTTGTTTTTGTTCTTGTTTTTGAATTCCATTTGATTAAAAGACATTGTACTTCCTTGAGATGACAGCTTTGTTATTTTAATTTGGGAGATAACAACCTTGACATTCAAACATAACTTGCAAGAGAGAAATAAATATCTTGAAATAAGCGCCTGCTTCTTTAAAATATAGTATGTGTGCCATTGTGCCATGGACAGTCGTTTTAAGAAAAACCATGAAAAAATATCAGATACTTTTCTCCACCTGATTATTTTGAACTTGTCACATATAAGTATACAGATGTATCTATATTTTTATGTATGATGATTTCACCAAAAGCAGTGACATATATGCCTAGACAGTATTTGGAGTGTCTTTGCCCCATCACCTTTAATAGCACTTTTAACACTGATTATCCTGTCATTCTTTAATGGAGATCCTTATGACAGGCAGAATTCAGGGACACCACACACCTAGCTTCAGTGCCTCAGATACATAAAGCTTGGGGAGGTGGTTAACACCCTTACTTATTTGTATAATCTCTTACAAAGACAGTTGCATTTATCCAACCATAGAGCAAGATAAGTAATTTGAGAAGTATTGCAGGATAGATAAATAGCCACTACAGTCCAGAGAGGTATTACACCCTTCGTCTTAAAGTCAGCCACTAAAATTGTAGAAGAAACATATTTTAATGATTGCTTCCATGAGACTCAGGATCAGACCAGGTAGCCTCTTGATCCTACATGTAGGGATATAGTTATCTTCAAAATCCATCCTTTAGTTAGTGAAAATTTTTAGATAAATTAATCCTGGACAATGTAACCCAAAATGTTCTGAAATTCAATTTCTATGTGATAGATGTTCTGTAAACCAGAATTCTCATCTGTGTCTTGACTAGAGAAGCAATTTCTACATCACTATTATTCAACAAGTATTTTTGAGACGGCAGCTTGGATTTACTGGCCATAAAAATATGAAACTTGAAACCATAAAAAAGGTTTCAAGTTCAGCCTTAAGCTATCTGTTGGGTCCTAATTTTAGATTATGGAAGTCTACTGAAGTTAAAATTCAGAATTAAGGACCTGGTTTGGTTTGTAAAGATTTAGCTAAAGATTTAGCTGAGCTTATATAGTGTAAGTAGGTAACAGATGGATCAGTCCGTCCAAAAATATCTGTGGTCATTAGAGGTCAAAACATAGGAGAGTAAATCTATTTCAAAAAAGAGGCTGTGGAGGTATAAGCGTCATCATAACTAAAACAAAACAAAACAAACCAAAACAAAACAAAAACCCAAAACAAAACAAAAACATAAAAGACAAACAAAAAACCAAAAACCTGAACAAAAAAAAAGCCCCGTACAATGAATATCCTGCAGATGAAAAAAGCTATGGAACTGTCAGCAAATGAACTCATATACACTTAATTTTCTATCTATACATTTCTGTATTAATTCTCCTATTTTAGGTAATACCATACTCAAGGAGAAATCCAAACATCTTTGTAATTTTGTCAGGGCAGAGAGGGTTCTGACTCATAATTTCTGAAACAGAGATAGCTGGAGACAAAATATATAAGAATTCCAGTGAGTATTTTTTGTTTGCTTTGTGGGTGTTTGTTTTGAAAAACAGAAACCTGTGAGCAAGTAACGTTATCAAGGTCTGAATTCCTCTACTCAGCCACATCACTTGCAGCTTCTCACACAGCTGCATTTTATTTACATGCACACACAAATATGTTGTGGGGTTTTTTTTCATACATATCTAATGTGCATTGATAGAAGAGAATTCAATTCTTGCACACAAAGGATGTGAAGTGATAGACTGATTTTCCCTCCTTCTCAATGAGGTTTTTCTCACGGGAATGGATTTAGTGTTTAGAGGGGTTACAAAAGCATAGATATGTACACTGATAACTTAAAAAATTAGCACATTTATTTTTTCTTATATTCACAGGAAGTTACACCTTTCTGATTGCCTCTGCCCTACCTACTCATCTAATTTTCAGACCTATCTGATCTGGACCATGTGGGAATCACCAGAGACATCACATCAGCTTCCCAACCTCTTGGGAATCTGCTTGCTTCTTTTTCTTATGCTAGTTCACTTTGTCCTCCAAGTAAGAATTCAAATGTCAATCATTTTTTGTTCAATTTCATGGGGTAGAATCACAAAAATGGCAACCAATCCAATTGCAAATTACTTGATGAATCTTCTTTGAAGAGTTGCCAATAATGCTAATCATCAAATGGTTGAATTCAGCTCTGTAGAAATGCATTTGTGAAGAACAGCAATCTCTGTGACTTTGACAAAGGAACTGCTGACTTGCCTTACTGTTTGTCTTTTGATGTGAAAGAGCAAATCGATTTATAGAGCTTTTGCTTGCAGATGTAGGATATGATTAGTATGCAGAAAGACCTTTCTACAGTGTCATTTGTTTATTTAGCTGTCTCTGCACTCAACCCTGATTGTGTATACTTAATTAATGTATACAAAGCTAAAAGAACTAAAATCCTGGCGCCATGATCATAGAATACTGTACTACATGTCATTCGTCACTGTGAAAAAGCTATTTATATTTTATTGGCTACAAGGAAGGGAAATGCATGCATTCAGGAAACTCTTTCAAAAAGTCCTTATGTTTGCCAAAAGTATCCAGTTATATTTACACCAAAAAAGTGTCAATGAAAGTGGTTCAATTTAGGTAGAAAGTGGGGTTTTTTTCCAAGTGTTTAAATTTTATTCCAAAGAGTTGTTGAGTCTTTATAAAAAGGTACCACTGATGCCTTCCTGAGGTTAAAGTACTCTGTAAGACATCCTAAGAGACCTGAATCATCCCATTCTTCAAGGCCTTCTGGTTCTGTTCTTTGGAAATTTTAGCTGAGAAAGAGTTTAAAGAGGAAAGGAGAGACACTGGAGACCTTCATGTCAATAATGAATGATCAATAGAAGTCACACACTAGAAAATTGACATTCAGTCAGCAATTCTGTGTTATTCATGCACATTTTACATTGTCTGTTCAGGTTTGTTGTGGGGAAAGTAGATACAGAAAGGCAGAAAAATTTAGAAATCACCAGAATGCCAAATAATGGAATCCAGAGTGACATCTAGTGACATGCTGTATAAGAAGCATGAACATCTAATTACTGAAATATACTGATTTTACTAGTCACATTAATTGAAGCTTTCCAGAGAAATTCCTTTAAAAATGTTACAGAAGTTTCTTAGAAAATGCATTTCATAAGTGTATGGGACCATTCACAATTCAAATTACAATTACAAAAAGAAATATTTTCTTTTGCCTATTGTGAGCAGCAATTAATGTTGAAGCAAATTTTCTGGAGAAGCATTTTAAAATACTGATGATATAACTGGTTTGTCATTATGGATTCATCTTATAAACAACTTCATGAATGTGGAGGACTGTGGGCCCATTAGGGGACTTCCTGGGTCTATGCCTTGGAAGAATGTCCCCTAGACCCTAACCTCTCCTATGGACCCCCTGCTTAACTGAGAAGTTGTCGATCAACCCCAGTGCCACACACTCCCATTGGCCCATTGTTACACCCCAGCTGACGTTATGTGGTCAGGTTTCTAGTATGTTCTTTGTTCCTTGTAACCCCATTGATTCGTAGCCCTGTCCATTTACCCTTGTGTTTTCCTACTGGGCATTGTACTCCCTTCTCCCACCCACACCTCTCAGTGATTGGTGGTTACCATTGGCTCCACCCCTTTCTACCCACATATAAACCTGGGCCCACCAACTGTTGGGGTCTTTGTTCCTGGGCCCTTCTGGTGTGTAGGGGAAGTAAACCACCGCTGGGAATCCACACAAAGACCCTTCTTGCCTCTGCTGTGATAGTTAATCAGCTGCTGTGTGAGGGTGGTGTTGGTTGTGTGCCTGGTGGAGCGCTCTCCTCGTGGGAACACTTGAGGAAGGTTGCAGCAATCCACAAACTGCCCATGCTGCAACACATGAACTTATCTGCAAGACCTTAAACTCTTATGTTCTTCAGCCATGAGCACTGAGTCAAAATCATGAGCTAATTAGTCTAATCCAGGCTTTTAGACAATATTTTTTAAGATGGCAGATTACTATCTACATGAGAAAATTGTGTTTCATCTTCTGTTTTAAACTTTTTCATGGTATTAACTGCAGAATTCTGGTCACTGAAAATGCTGTAAGGAAGGAGATTGCTATTAATTAGAAAGTTGAAATCCAGAACACACTGTTCTCAACGCAGTGTCCATCAAATATGGACACCGATGATAATGCTTTTGATTTCTATGGCATGAATAAACAAGAGAAATTATCATTATTATAAGAAGGAGAAAATCTATAAAGATCGTGGAATAATGAAATATGGTAAGGAACCATATAGAATTCTCCAGGTATATCTCTTAAATAATATAGAAATAACTTTGAAAAGCCACTTACAAATTATGTTATGGTACTATACTTCCGTAAATAAGAAAGTGAAGAAAACCCTCCCTGGGACTAAAATAATTTTGTGGGATGTAATGGATTAATGTAGAAGTTACTTTAATCAAATTTGCTCATTTAAATCATATCTTTGTTCATTTTTCAACTTCAATCTATAAGAAATATTTGTCATTTTCATATTTTCACTAAAATCATTGCAGCACAGAGAGGAGGCGAGAGAAAAGATATCACTTATTAGACTGATTAAGCTTCCATGTCAGTAACTTTAAATCAACAAATCAATTAATGGGAGAGAGAAAAAACGAACACTTAAAATATTTGGACAAAATAAGTCTGTATTTGCCTCTGGGGACATTTTCTTTCTAGATAAGGAACCAGGGTATTATAAATTCTCCTATAAATATATTGCATTTATGGCATAACAGCCATATAACAGAGATATCTTGGATTTTAAAATTAGTTGATTGTATAGAGGTCTCCATCACTACAGGCACTAGATTTCTTTCTATGGTTTTTTTTATGGGTTTTCTCCTTCTTGCCCTTCATACTTAGATTTTTAAAACTTCCTTTTGGAGACATTTACCACTTTATTCAGGTGTTCATCACAAATATCCTCTTGAAAATCTAGAAGATGAAAATATACCTCTAGGCTACATTTCCCTGCAAAAGCTCAATTCTACAAATAACAAGCCTCAGGTGTTAATTTCAAAGAGGGAAATACTAAGTGATACTTTGAATTTCAATGTACAGTGTACCAGTCTGTTCTTTTTTTCTTTTTTACTTTTAGAAATTCAGAATTATTGAGAGTATCAAAGTCTTCAGTGTCCTCTCCCTTGCTTATGCTCTTCTAGAGAAGTGTAGAATGTGATATACTGGCCAGGTAAGGTGAATCCAGCTGGTTTGGGTTTTTTTTGTTGTTGTTTTTTTGGTTTTGTTTTTTTTTGACATAAAAGAAAGTAGATTATGCATAAATTTTTAATTCTCAGCTTCATTCCACAGAACCCTCCATTCTGTGCATGTATCCAGTAATTCTTTCTTCTGTCCCTTGAAGATCTTTGTCTCCGTATTCTACACAGCAGTTTCTTAGCAGAAGCAAAGCAAATAACCAAAAAACTAGACAAGCATGTCACAAAAACTCAAATAATAACCCTCAAAAGAGGGCATCCCTTTCAAAAATCTCTGATTGCTTTCAATGCTATGACATAAGATAAAAATTATTATAACTACCCTCCAACATTTTTTTCCCAACAAATTTAAAAAAAAGTTGTCTTCCTTCACAGTTAAAAGGATGAGAAATATACAATTCACAAGAAACAAGGCAAAAAATGTTGTTTTCAGAAATAAAAGTATAAATTAAGAAAAAAAAATTGGAAAATGTGTTTTTTAATTGAACTTCTCCTGTGGTTTTAACAAAACCATTTTTACTTTATCTACACAAATGAAAAAATGCTGTATTTCTATTCTTAGTAAACACCACCTTGGTGGAAACCTTCTTAACACATAAAGTCTTTCACTTCCAGACTGAGAAGTGGGAAAATCATCAAACACATGGAAACACAGCAGCAGTAGTTACTATTTTCCATTTGAAAGCCCTGAAGTTTTAGTTGTTACACATCACTTAAACCCTTCTTTTTCTTTTTCTTTTTCTTTTTCTTTTTCTTTTTCTTTTTCTTTTTCTTTTTCTTTTTCTTTTTCTTTTTCTTTTTCTTTTTCTTTTTCTTTTTCTTTTTCTTTTTCTTTTTCTTTTTCTTTTTCTTTTCCTTTTCCTTTTCCTTTTCCTTTTCCTTTTCCTTTTCCTTTTTCTTTTTCTTTTTCCTTTCTGTTTCATATTTTTTCCCTTCCCTGAACTGCTCAAAAACTTTCCTCCATCCTCTTTGCTCCTTTACCATTTTCATCATCTCCACTGTGTTTCATTGCATAAGGGCAATTCCTCCAGTTTTGTCCCTGGTATATGGTCTCTTCCTCTTGTTGTTTTCAGTGCTCATACAAAACAAGGTACTTTTAGCACAAAACAAGACCAACAAGTGCAACACAAAACTTGAGCTCCAGTATGCATAAGATAGCAGTCACAGTGACAACTGGATTGTACCATGAAATCTGAGACCCTCAGAAGGTGCTCCTTTAATTAAATAGAGTTAATTCAAATATGTCATGCCTTGCAGTTTTTCTGAAGCTGCTGGTGCATTATTTTCCTAAGAATGATGACCTAATTAAATAGATTTTGGCATAGACTCACAAAATCTGCTCTTATTTCATTCACTCAGAAAAGAGTATAATTCTTTCATTACTGCTGGAGAAAAACTATTTCTCAATACCACTTCAGTGCATAGTGAACATTAAACAGGAAATATCAGCACAATGTACCTTTATTGTTTTTTAGTTGTTGAAAAGGTGTAGACCAAGACAAGGATTTATTAATGGATTTGGGTGCCTAATAGCCCTAGGCTTTTTTGAAAAACACAAGCCAGGAGAGAGAATTCATCAGCATGTTTGCACAACAATCTGATGGAATAACGTCTTATATTTTAATCATAGTCTTCAGATTAATGACTGGCACAAGAGTGAGTGCCAGTCATTTCCTGGACTGGTTTTCTAGTTCTCATTTTTGTATCATTACTATTAATGTTCTCGTAATTTTCCTTTATTCTCATTAAGGTTGATAATCTCTCTCTGATCTCTAAAGTTTTCACGTCTTGATTCTTTCTTCACCCACAATGCTATAAAAATTTCTAGAAAAGCTTGATTAACTAATTGTATGAGGGAAAGGGGAACCACAATCTCTTTCCCTGATCCCAATTTTCAGCAAAGTGCTTGCTGCTTTCCTTCTCTCTTCTAAGGGGATGTGTGTGTGTGTGTGGGCATGCATGTTAAATTTGTTGTGAGAATGTCTGCCCAACTGAGATTGAAAAATTACATGGCTGAGGCTGCTGAAAAATACTGAGGAAAAAAATTGGAAAGCAAACAAATAAAACTCTTCAAACTTCACAGGTTTGCAAAAGCAGAAGACTGTTTTAAGCATTGTGCTGTAAAAACAAACCTGCTCTTTGATATCCCTCCTTTGATCCTTCCTCAGTCCTTTTAACAAAGGGGCAGGGGTAACCTTTAGATAAACTAGTGCCCATTTATCAAACACTTGATACAGACAGAGAATACAATTACAAATATCTTCCTTTTGCACACACTGAGGAGAAACAATTTAAAAGAAACAAGAATGCAAACACAATCATGCAAACACAAACATTAGGGGAGAATACGGGTCAGGGTTCTAGTGCCAACTGTGTTTAGATTGGAGAGGGGAGAGAGGGATGGACATGTTACTATTCCAGCAAAAGAGATCATGTAAGTCACAAAGCACTTATACTGCTGCTCTTCCAGATCTACAAAGGTTGATGTTGATCCATAACCATAGACTTGCAGAATGTCTTCTGTCTGTTATCTTGTTTTCTGAGCTGATAATTTTGAAAATTGAGTTAGAAATCTTCTGCCTAAACCTGCTATTAATGTTTCACAATACTACTATTTGACTTCAACCAAAATAAATACTAGACTTATTAGTCTGTATTTAAATATAATTAAAGAAAAACTGTAAATAAACTTGTGTTGTAAAACATGGCAGAACAAAAAGACTGTTGAAGTTTTTAAATCCACTACTGCAGAAGTGGTGCATGTGATTGCTAGGCTAGGCTCACCTCCTGCTGTTTCCAGTGCCCTGTGAGCACCCTGAGTGTGGTGTTTGCAGGCTGCCTTTGGGGGCTGTAATAATGATTGCACTGGGGGAACCAAGTGTGGAAGCATTTATAGCCCCTTAAGGAGTTGATTTTGTACTCTCCCTGACCCAGCCATAAAAGAACAATCCCTCTGAGAGAACATCTTTGGGAAATTTTCAGTTCAGATGGTGTTTCATATAACAAAATTGAGATTTTTTGGGTTTTGCAAAGACAAGGAAAGAAATTACAAAGGAGCTGTTTTAGAGAGGAAGAAAAACTACACGGCTTCTAAATTTACTTCCCATATCAGGGTCAGAGGCAGCCAATAATCTGCATGCAGGTTTTGGGGTTCATTTTGTTCCAGAGGCACGTGGATCTTGGCACTGACTTTTTCTCCAACACAGGCTTGCCTCAGCCTTTTCATCCTTGACTAAAAAAGAATTGATACCTTCTCTGCATACCCAGTACATATTTTTCCAAAAGCAAGACAAAGGAAAAATACAGAAATAGAAAATTACACATCAGCCAGAGCATTTCCACCAACCAGATAAATGCGTCCTTGGAACTACCTGACTGACATCCATGTGGAGAGACTGGATGAAATTTACCTTCTGGCATGCCAATGAGAAGAATAGTTTTTAATGCAATATCTGATTGTCCTGCTAATGGTACATTTCCATTTGACCGTTTTATCGCACAAATGATAAAATAAAATTACACAGTATTGAATTTAAGAGGAAGACAAGCCATGTGGATTCTAAAGCTGAATATTTTATATAGAAAGATTAGCAGAATAGGTGACACTTTCAAAGGAGCAGAATTCCAAATAAAGGATTTTTCTTTTAAAGATGCTAAGCACAAATGAATTTAAAAATTTGAAAAAAAAACTTTAAAAATCAGTTCAAACATATTGCTAAATGAATATAAATTTTTCTTTTCCCCATCCTATAAAAATAATTCCAATTTTGGGGATTTTTAAGGGAAGACCTTATTAAAATTTATCTGAAAACCTCTCCAGTACTCCTACAGTTACCACAGGATATTCTATACCGCAAATGTAAGAGGATGATAGTGACTTCAGAAAAAACATTGTGTACTGTAATAGTGCCCTCACTCCTTAGCCTATATTATAATTAATTTCTACTTCTAAATGTATATAATTACATTTAAAGATGTTTCTTAGACGAAGCTTCATGTAATTGCTATGATCCTGGTTAATAATGAATACTTTGAGAAATAAAACAACAGATCCAAATAAAATATCTATCCTTAAATGTAAGTCAAAGGCTATCCACATGGAAGACTGAAAAATAATCAGATTTTACATTCCATCCTTTCAACAATACAACTGCACTTTCAAATATGCTTTGTTGTTTGCTTTTAATTCACAAAAATTAATCTTATAGATGTAGATGCCAGATTTGCATTAATTAAAACTCTACTGTAGAAGCCAGGCTTAATTGCAATCAAATTTGCTTAATTATGCATGGCGAGAGATTCCCAATTGAGAAAGGTTTTAGTAAGGATTTTTGTTTTTTATACTGACAAAATAAATTGAAATTGTCATTTTTTTGTGTTTTATGTAACACTTGTAAATAATTTGTGGAGCACCTTAAGTCTTCTATGTAAAGCAATGTTATTGCTTAAGTAATTATAACAATCTGCATTTTTCATTGTTAATTGTGGGTGTCAGCCTCATTAATTTTAATTTACAGCCTGTAATGAAATTAAGAAAATTTTGTGCTGATCTGCTGAAACTTGTCTTATAGAAAGTTACTTAATAAAACTGAAGTTCAAAAAAGTAAGGAATTTGTTCATACATTGTCAAGACAAGTAATAAATGTTCATTTTTCTCAGAAGTTTTGCTTCTAATTTTAAATCAATATGTAGTAAAGCAATTTGTGTCAGAAAGTTTGAGAAAGTTCAATCTGCAAATTTTTCATTTCAGAGTAATTACATAGAATATACACATAATATGTAGTGTTATTTATAACAGATAATATGTCACTGCACTGAAAAACTTTGTTGTAACTCTATTCTATTGTTCATCTCACAGGACCAATTTTTTTCCTTTGCAAAAACGTTGGGGTTTTTTTCTGCACATTTCTGAAACTTCCATAAACCGTAATATTCCTAAAATGAAGCATAATAACCTATTCAAAAGCCTATGCTCACATTGTCTATGGGCCCTTCAAGTTTCTTTTTTAATATACTCAGTTTTCTGCTTTTCAAACTTCAGCCCTTCAAATCTATATCCTCCCCTTCCTCTGTTCTGCTGAGTTTGCATCAGCCCCAGCCATGCAAGAAAACAGAAAGATATGGCTTAATTACTCTGCAACTTTATTAATTTAATTTATCTGGGGACTATCCAGCAGCAATTTCTATAATACAGGTAATAAATTTTTCATTAATTATTTTCACTTGTAGGAGGGCTGCCAGTAGCTTTCATTCCCTCTGATAGCAGGTCCTTGGCCCTCTGTGCATGATCCACCACCATTGTTAAATGATGGATAAGGAAGGATGGCTTTTCATCTTGTCACACAAGACTTTGAGAGTCCTGCTTCCAGTACCCACCTCCTTTTGAGGACGCTTTTGGATTTTGCCCTTTTCTAATGCAGGTTTTCTGAGGAAGCAGATCCTCTATGAGTATCTGAGATGGATTTTACTTGGGGAGGCAGATGGCAGGAGCTGTGGGCTAGACAGTCTGAGTTATATCCCCTTCACAGACTAACAAGGTCAGTTAGTTGACCTGAGCTCCATTGACCTACCAAGCTATCCACAGAAGGTTTGTCTATCTAAATGACTGACTCCCAAAACCTGTGAAGGAAGATGATGCTTAAAGGAATGTCCTGGTTTAAGGCACATTTTCCTAGATAGCCTCCTAAAACAAGAAAGGATCAAATATTTACACTCTATATCTCGTCTCAGAAGCTCCACTTTGCTCATTTTGACATTCCTTGTGCTATTTAATTTCTTTTTCATTTTTACCAAAAACTCTCCCATTGTTACTGGATTTACTTGTCTTGTTTTCTTAATTGATGTTGAGAAGCATTTGTTGCAATGATCCTGCACATACCTGCACAATGCTTTGGCTGGAAAAGCCTCATATGATTCCATGAAATTAAATACAAAAAATTTGAAGGAGCATAAATGACAATAGGCAAGTTGTGGGGAAAGGCTGTTATTTTTCTAGTACATAAAGACACTTCTCAAATATCTAACCCATCTAATAAAATAATAAAAGTACAAAAATTATTATATGCAGTATTTATTGTGTATAATATTAGATAAGTTATAAAATAAATTAAATGTAAAGGGTTTTTTATGTTTGCCTGCTTTTAATAATTTCAATCTGAGCAAGTGGAAGCTAGCAGGATAGAGGAAGAAATAATAAACCCATGACTGCCTTGATGTGAGAAAACCCCTTGAGCTTTGCTGTTACTTTTTGGATACGTAGCTTGCTACTTAAGCTAAACGCGAAAATGGAAAGCATAGTCTTCTCAAACAGATGAGTCCCAGAACATACTGCACGATCTGGCATATGCCTGACCCACCACAGAAGTACAGGTGAGATATAAAAACACTGAAGCATGTAACTATTTTATTATATCAGAGATAAAATGTTTTAAATTTTCTGAGGTAATATTTCCCTACAGAAAATAACGGGTGGTGCTTTTTTCTTCTTTTTTCTTTCATATTACCCTGTAATGAAACTATTTGCAATGTGTTTTTCAATATGAGCTAAAAGTATGTAGCAAAGTCTTCCCAAGATTTGCCAGAGATGATAGATGAAGTCCAAAGCAGATTGCCACTCCTGTGTTTGAACTAAGATTTAGTGGTCATAACAATTGATGGTCTTTTAGTGTGCAATAAAACTGAGAACATAATTGATCTGATGTGTTATAAAAATGTACAGAATTAAAATCAAGCAGTAATAATCTAGGCTTCTAATATCTAGTGGCTAAGAGTTTTTCCTGTTTAAATGGATAGCAACTCCTTCTTATGAACTTCAGTGGTCTCCTGAATTTTGACACTGCTTCCCAGGGCTGTGTATAGAGCTATGTCAACAGGAAGCGAGTTCCAAACTACATACAACTCTAATTTCAATGCTACTCATGACCTTCATATCATCTTCTGACAAAAAATGTTGTTTCTGAGAGCAAGACTAACAGTGAAGTACAAAATTAGGTGTGTTTTTTAAAAGACTGAAAAATATTACACATTCTAAGGATATCTACAGATCTAAGTCTTCTGATCATTAATGTGTGTTACTCCCCAAGTGTTCTAGTGAGCTGCCAAGATGTGGGGATGAGGTCTTATAGGAAAGGTATGGTAATAACTGTTAAAAAAAAAAAAAAAACAAACAAAAAACAAAAACCCCACATTTTTGAAATGATGGAGCATTTAACATGGCATAGCATATCATTTTAAATCTTAAAGAAAGTGTAGGTACAGGGTCAGGAGTCAGTGAGGATGGTCACTAGCAGCTTCTGGGCTGGTTGTACTAGGCTCTTCCATAGGCACCACCTCAGCCTTCCATATTTGCCATTCTTCCAGTGGCAGCAGTTTTACTTTGGAGATAGTCTTTAATGTTTTGGGTTTTTTTTTTTCTTTGTGTATTTCTACCCTACCACTGTCCTTTATTCATTGTCCTCCACCCCTTCGTTTCTCTGAGCAAGACCAGAACAGGTTCAGCTGCTCATTTCTGTCGCAGCCAGATTCCATTTTGCCTTCCTACCTATGGCGAATCTTGTCAGCTCTGCACAGACAGGATGTATTTAATCTCTTACAAAACTGATAATCCCTTATCTTTTCAAGTACACACAAATGCTTACCTAATAATTTTAGTGTTCTGCTGAGGTACACAGCAGCAGTACACATAATAAATTACCAAGGGGTACTTCTGAAACCCTGTGTGTAAAGTTCTCCTTACATTTTTGCAGAAACTGCTGTGGGGGAAAGAACACTTTCTTTTCTCATCATAGAATCACAGAATGGTTTGGGTTGGAAGGGGCTCTAGAGATCATCTCATTCTAGTGATTCTTCCATGGGCAAGGACACCTTGCACTAGACTAGGTTTTTCAGGGCCCCATCCCCGTGATCTTGAGCAATGTCAAGGATGAGACATGCACAGCTCATCTGACCACCCTGTGCCAGGGTTTTTTTGTGCCATTCTCACATATCCTGTATGAGCCAGCATAGCAGAATACCATTTTGTCCTGTTGTCAACAAATTTGTTAACAGTTCAGCAAATATTTAATCATATTTTATTGAACTTTTTCTTTCTATTCTCGGCAGGAGCACATTAATGACTGTAAAAAGTGGATGAATAACGGAAAAAAAATAATCACAGAGGAAAAGAAAATGAAAGAAAAAACCTAAAGCCAAAGAAATGCAAATGA
Organism: Chamaea fasciata; assembly: GCF_029207755.1. NCBI lineage: Eukaryota > Metazoa > Chordata > Aves > Passeriformes > Sylviidae > Chamaea > Chamaea fasciata. Next base: position 65,288,581 of record NW_027094087.1, read on the forward strand.
AGTGAAAAAGAGGAAAAATCTGGTTTGCAAAGGAAGTATTTTGGCATTCTTATTTAATTATCAGTGGATACGCAGGATGGAGTAAAAAGCTCTATTTCAAAACTGTGACTTAATGACAAGTTGATGTGTAATATTTTGCCTGAAGACCCAGACAACATCATTAAGAGAGAGACAAGTAAATTGTAGGTAAGAAATAAAAATAAATGTTTCCACACCTCTGACATAACTGTAAAAGTTAAAAGGCTACTGATAAATTTGAGACAAATGACTATTGTTCTGGCAAAGTAAGGAATCTTAACTCATTTTTGGAAAACAATATTGCCAGCTCTTGCAATTTTATTATTAGCCTCATGATATTTGATGCTTCTCCTGAAGACCTAGCTCCTAGATTTATACTAACTAGGAGGCTAATAACTTCCATTAAAAAATCATGTTCCCAGTGCTGATATCTAAGCAGGCAAAACCCCAAATTATTTCATAAAACTGTGAAAGATAGAAGTCAAACAAGGAGAACCCCAAACAGGTAGTAAAAAAGCCCACTAACCAACCCAAACCTATAAATTCTGGAAGACTTACTCATGATTTCTCAGTGTTTGACAACACTGTATTAACTATAATTAAGTTAGAGATTTACTAGGTATTAAAAACGGAAAAGCTGATAAGAAGCTTCTACAATGAAAAAGCAGAATGTGCTGAAAATGAGCCAAAGAAGGTGGAATTAAAAAAGATTTCAATTTGAGGTGTAAACTTCTACTTTTTAGTTGCTTCCAGCAAGTAATTCTTCATAGCTTTTCATTAGAAAAAAAGTCTGACATTTTAAAACTTAGTTTTCAGAACCTGACTTGTTCCGTTGGCAACAAACCCAATCTACTATCATAATTTTCCCATCTTAGGGATCTGTAAATATTGCTGATTTTCTGTTCAGCACTATTTTAATCTTCTCAGACTCCAGCAATTTGTTATTGTTTAGGTGACATAAGATCATACTGCTAGCAAGATGACTTGAGTAGACAGCTCTATTTTTTTGTCTTTTAGTTTTTAGGAATAGTGTGTAATTTAGGAATCATACTCAGCTAATAACCAAAATGCAATATTTAGCATGATCTCAAACACTCTGAAATACTGGGCTGTATGAACCAACTCTACTTTCCTGCAGCACAGTCCATTCCATCACAGGGGTGGATTTGTGAATGCTTATTCAAATGCTGGGAAAGTTATGAAGAATTCCATTCATATTGTTTAGACAAAGCATACAAGCCCTGGAGGGAGACTCTCTTAAGTCCAAAGATAAATTAAATAAATAATATGATCTCAATAGTGTGTGCAGCTCTATCATTTCCAAGAAATAACAACCATGACCAGGTGCCATTATAAACTGAAAAACCCAAGGAGATTCCTAGATTCCTATCTGTCAAATGGGGGTTTTTATGATGCTGTCCTTCCTGTAATATTTGGATGAAAAATTATTTCTGTCTGTGTGTAAATTTGTCATTTATATTAACAATATACTCCTTCACCACTGAGTGTCCAGATCTTAATTACAAGGGCAGTACTCCAGGATTCACTGGGTACAACCACTTTTGCTGTAGTGAAACCGCAGTTGTTCCTTAACTCCTGACTTGTTGGATGTGATGGGCACAGGATAAGTCCTTCAGGTCTATTTTTCTCCCAGGGCCTGAAAACCTGATCAGATTTGAACCCAGAAAATATAATTCTAGCAACAGAAACTCCAGCCTGACCAAAAATGTAATCATTGTCAGATTTTGACGGCCCAATCAGAACTTCAGTCCCACAGTCTGCTGCAGTAATGCTGTCAATTGAGTATTGCTGAGAAGAAGACTCAAATCTGAAATATGAGTAATATATTCTGTATAAAGAAGTCTGTATATTCTGGCTGCCATCTTTAACACTGATTTACAGTACAATAGTGTCTAGGGGAGTTGTAACAATTTCTGGATAAACTTTGGATTCTTGTCCCAGTAGCTCCTGCATCCTGCTCTGGTCTCACACTGTTGTGGATAGAGTGGGAGCTTCAGACAAAGTTTACTAGAGAAGCCCTGCCACTGACCCACCCATGAGGACACCTTTTCATCCTAAACTCCTTCTCAGAGAGGAGTCTAAGTGTGATTGGGTCCAATCTTAGCCCCAGACTTCAATAATTTAAGCAACTTTGTCCCAGAAGATTGAAAGATAAGGCAAATCAGATATATTTACATTAAATGAATTAATTTTTATGGCAAATTATCTTAATCAGAATTATTTATTACACAGTATAAAAGCTAAAGCTACTAGTAGTGTATAGCATAGGGTATGATAATGCACCATATTGAAGCAATTATATTCAAAGCAATTATAATAAAACTATCAAAGATAAACCATTATTAAGTAGAGATTGATACAACTCACCACACCAACTCTCATGGGCAAATCTCTTTCACTGAACCTTGAGGAATATCCATGGTGGGCGTCCTCTTACCCAAGGGAGGAAACTTCACATGCACACTCCAAGAAGGAATATGTTAGAGGAACCCAACTGTGTGATTTTACAGTGTATAGTGATAGACAGACAGCCATTTGTCTCCAGGTTGGCTCAGCAGCTTAGCTGACAAATCTTTTCCTCACTAACAGGACATTGATTTGGGATTAGTTGCCAGACTGGTTTTAATATAATTCAACACCAAAACCAGTATATGGGCCCCCTCTTGGTCCAGCACTAAAAGATTTGCCAGTAGGACATTGAGTTGCTTGACCACATTCCAGGGCACAGCATCCAGGGCAAAGCATCCTGTAGGTGTGATTTGAGACCTAGCTCTACTCAAGCTTTTCACCAGATACCACTTGCCTGCAATGGCTTGTATACATGTCCGTGATTCTGTGACAGACTGAGAATACATGCAGCTCTAATGTCCTTCTCTTCTTCCAAGGGAAGGACAATTTTTTTCTGCTGGTTATGCACAGTTCTTATTTCTGTGCAATTCTGTCCCAATTTCACTCCCTAATCTCTACATTCAGGTATAAGAAGAGAGGAAGGACTCTGCAATTTCCATGTTCCTTCTTTGACAGAGCATTTTTTTGAAATCATTACAACACTACCTATGAGTTTCTCATTTGACGCACCTGCAGATACACTGTTTGGATATTGTTGCTCGGTCCTAGTGGCTACCCTGGATCTAAAGTCAAATAACTTTCCTTGTGGTGCACAAACCATGATAAGCTCTCCTGTTTCTTCCTTTCATCAGTGTTTTCCCGACCAAGAGCCCACCATGGGAAAGGCTAAGGTGGCTGACATTTAGCTCTACCTCACACACAGGATAAAGACCATCAGCGTAGAATGGTAACTTTGGAAGGGATAAAGTACTAAAACAGTGATGGATGAGATTTTCTGAGTCTTCTGACGCAATTTTAGAGCAGGAAGATTTTCAGAATAATTCTTTCCATTGGTTTCTTGGTGTGTATTAATAAAGAAGTGGGGATAATGAGTGCGAGAATTGGCTGTCTTAAGAATGTATGTATGTATGTATGTATGTGTGTATTTCAGCACAACTGAAGAAATAAGATGATAAACCTCCTCTTTCAGAAGCTATTTTTTTAATTAAATAAACTGGTTGCTTTGGAACTGAATCCTCTTCACAGAAAGTTTTGGAGCCATCCTTCAAATTATTTGACTGACTGCCTGAGTAGTTTAATAACAAATTACACTATGCCCTTACCAATCACCATGCTTCCTGAGAACTAGAAAAGTCATTAGCATGACTTTTTTTTTTTCAGGATTTAGGATTTAGGGGATGTCTTGAGAGTTACAGTTTGTTACAATGACTGAAAATTAAATAGACAAAAAGTAGTGCAACATTTAGGGAATTGTAATATACATGGCAAGGGAAACACCAACAACATTTCTGTAACTGAGAATTGTGCCTCTCTAATGTGTTAGAAGGTTCTGAAAATATTAATAAGGCAGTAGATGAACATGACCCAATGGACATAATTTACTTGGATTTCAAAAAGCTTTAGAAAAGGTCCCTCATAAAAGAATATTAAAGATAATAAATAACAATGAAGTAAGGGGCAAAGGCTTGTCATGGATTAAAAAGTGATTAAATGATAGGAAATAAATAGTTATAACCTCAAAGAAGAGATATATTAATAATCGAGTGTCTCAGGGGTCAGTACTATGATCAAGTTGTTTAATATATTTTTTTAATAATTTGAAGTAAGAGGATTTCAAGATGTCAGAGTTTGCTGATGACTCTGTATTTTTGAACAAGTAGCCACTTGCATAACCTCCTACTCATTATAGTAGTCTAAAACATCTGCATGTAGTGCTCTGAATATCACTGACAACAGGAATCCCTGTGAATACCAGTAAGGAACAAATTTTTCCTTATGTCACCAGATCAGCTCTATCTCAAGATGAACAGAGTGAATTGTTACATTCTGGAAAACCTAAGTTAGGAACTGAGACAGAGGAGAGTGTACACTTAGCCTTCCCTGTTAAAAATGTTTGTAAGACATGCCTTCAGTACATCACTTTCAGTAAAATCAATAATATTTCTGCATAATTGCAGCTAATTGAAATCATATCTGGAGCCTGCAATAACAACATTCTGTTAATCCTTCCAACAGAAACTTTGTAGCATTCCTTTCTCGATTATGGATAGGTTTGAATGGTTATGGGTTTGTCTCCTAGAGGACGCTGTATTTTAAATGGACAGGTCAGGCTTCATCGCAAGTAAATGTGAAATTCTGGGTATATTTATCCACAGTGGAATTAAAAGTTTGTGACACAGAAAAGGAGAAGTTATGTTCCACAGTTTCTTCCTAAAATGTGAAGAAGTAACAACAATCACCCAGCTCTGGTCAAACGTAGTCCCAGGCCTTCATACAAATTACACTCCTTCAGAACACAGTCTGTTCTACTCACAGGCACGGATATGAAGATTTATCCACAACTTTGCCTCTTATTGCTACCTTTGCAGAAAAAAAGTATTTTATCCTGATATTAGGTGACTGAAGGAACAAGAGGAGATAATGTAGGCAGATGAAAAGACTGCTATTACCAAAGTAGAGTGCTAATCCACACATTTTTAGAGGCCAGTGCAAGCATTTGGACAAACACAATTATTATATTACACAATGCAAAATAATGCCAAATAGTCCTTTTCATTTAGGACACCCAGTTATGGCTACCCAAATTGCAAAGTAGTTGTTTCATTATGTCTAAACTGCAAAATTATCTGATTCTTCTGGGAGATAACCTGAAGTATTTGACAGTGGCTTCATTTGTAAGCAGATCACTCACTTTGAAAGGCCAGCCATTTAATCCATTATATGGTTCTCCCTTATTACAAATATCGTGGGAGAAATTCAGTCTATGCACAGGTTGAAACAACTTGCAGCAACTTAGGTGGTAGCTAAAGCCACTCAACAAGAGACCTGCCTTTTGCTCATGTGTTTTTCATGTGATGAAATGTATAGTTTTAAATGCATTAAGTTTAATCAGACAATTGATTTCTGAATTTGCAAAAAATAAATTAAGGGATCTCCATGTCAGTCTTTATTTTTTATTTTTAATAAGATATTAGATAAAAATTCTGGTTCATTATCAGCTGGTCGAGAATTACATTATGTTGCAGTATAATCGCAAACAAATGTAATTACAAATATCAGGGGAAATTTAGGCCATAAGGCAAAATGAAAAAATAATTTGACTGTGGAAAATTAAATTAATAAAACATTAAGGCACTAAAACAAAACCTATTGCTTCTTATAACTAAATTGTTTGCATAGCTAAAATAAAGAAACAGTCCCAGTGTTTGCGTTTATGCATGTTACATGGCAGTCAGCAGGTAAAAGAAAGAAACAATGCAGTTAAGGTTATCATCTCCTATCCATTTCTCCTACATAGCTGGACACTGAAAATAATTTAATTCTAAGCATTTTTATTTAGAGTGATAAAATTAGGGATTTATTACTTATAAGTTCTAAGAGACAACACACCAGTAGATTACAAATACTGACATGATATTACATGTCGTGGCACATGCTGGGAACTATTTTTATGTAGAAGTCAATGACAGCAGAATGAGACCAAGGCTAAAAGCTCATGAGAAATCATTCCCGGGATGACTTTCTCAACATCAAATAGTAAGTCTGTAGCAGAACTGGAATTGGATTTGCACTCCTCTAAATCCTCTAAATCCCAGTTAAGTGCCGTCATCACATGACTTACTGGAGCTCCCCTAAATGAATTCATACATGTTCCCATCAGCTCTTCACCTGCAGACCCAGGAATTCTGGTCAAAAGCAATCTGAGGTAGTTGCAGTTATGAGTCATCTCCCTGTCAGCTCCCATCTGCCAAACATGTGCATGAACTGACCCCCATAATTCCTAAAGGAGGGAAACAAATTCAAGTGGAATCCACCAGAACATTGAAATCAAATTCTTGAAAAGGCACTAGCTCACCTAGAAGGATTTTATTTTTTTTTTCCTGTTAGTGACTTATCAGTCAAATACACAATTCATTTTCACGGCTGTTTGGTTTCTTGTTGAAATGGAGTACAAAAATTTACAGAAGTGCTAGCTTCAATGTAAAATCATCTTTCTAAGAAGAAAAGATTCACAGAAAGACAAAGCTTCAAGGACGTTTTTTGTGAAAGTTTGAGAGCCACCCAGACCAGCTGTGACATCTGTACTAACTGAAAAAGCAAGCGAGGCCACAAAGGACTGTTCTTTGACCATTTAATCAATTTTCCACTCAATGCATTGTTCATTCTTAGAGATATTAATGCTAGAATTGATTTTAACAGCCATTACTGAAATACGTAAGTCAAAGGTCTCTCAACCTTTTTAAAGTTTGACCAGTGGGAGTAAAAGATTATGGATATGCGAATAAATCAGTGGTTATGATTCAAATGCCTCACTAAAAAACACCATGTGAATCACAGTCTGCCCGTGTGCTGGTGGTCACGTGGGCTGCTTAGAGCACAATGGGAGAAATGGCAAGATGGTGATCTCTGATGATGTCTGGTCTGGACTCTGTGAAATTGCCTCTAAAACTCCCAGTAATGCTGAGCCCACATAGCTCACTTCAATCCAGGGTTTTACACCTCACTTCAGTGCAGGAAGAGGTTACTCTTCAAATGTCTGTAAATACTTCTGGAAATTGCATATTTGACTCAAGCAAGCAGAGGGGACCAAAAGGATGAAGAACATTAAGTTCACTTATTAAGATGCTTTTAGGCATGGCTAGTGGATATATGCCCTGCAAAACAGAGGAAATGGAAATACAGAAATACGCCTTGCAGTTCATCCATAGAGAGGGAAAAGCCAGAAAAGTTAATGCTGAAATAATTTTTCTTTCAATTTGGACAAATTCCTTTAAAGAGAAAAACATACCTAACCTACCATTTGCATGCAACTAGTGAAGAGCTAATACAGATTTAAGAAAAAGAGGTAAGCTCTAATGAAAACAAAACACACTAAAATAGATCTGGATTAAAACACCCAAACTGCTATTATTGTACTACTTCTGAATTTTAGGAAGTTTTTGTCTTGAGTAACAAATATAAGAATGTAGAATTTCTATCTCAGAGAAGAAAATCTTCTGTGAATGACAAAATGTGTAAGAAAATTCTTTTTCATAGTACAAATATAAAGCAAAAGGCAGCAATGTCTGTGGGTGTTACATGTAGGCACTGACTTTATCATCTCTGTAACATCAGCAATTCCCTCATGTGCTTCCTTCTCCTTCTTCTGTGTTTGGTCCTAATGAAACAGATTTACAGTATGACCTTTGAATACATGCATGATATATTGTGATGACAGCCACTCTACTGTGAAATATGATGCTATGATCTTTCAGTTGTTTCCCTTTGGAAGATGAGCCTTACATTATTAGATTGATAAGCATCAGTGTATCAGAAATGGTGCCAAAACAGCAGCTACTGGCATGTGGTACTGTAGGAACTTTAAGGGTATTGACATAGTTCTAGAAAAACAACCTTAAGGACAAGCTGAGCCACCAAAATCAAATAACATAATTGACAGCTTATTTGATGCAGTTCCTGGTGAAAACTTTTCCGCTTTACTGAGATACACTGACTTACAAAAGACCTTTGACACTCCACTGTAAAGTGTATGAATGTTTTAAGATTTTTCATCATTATCATGCATGCCTGAAATTTGTTTTTGCTGTCAGGAGTTTGCCATGGAGTCCTCAATATTGTTGTAGTATAAAAGGGCATCCATCAGACACATTTAACACCATGTCTTCTTCTTAAGGAGATTACCTGTGTCTGTGATGTGTTGCTCTATTGACACACACATGACATCCAATTTAGCAGTCTGTATTTGTCCAGAGATTTGCATGCACCATAAAGCGGAGCTTTAATTTAGTTTTTCTTCTCAACTGGGAAACAAAGGAAGTGGGAAAAGGGTGCTGGTTTTTACCATCCATATTCAATGACACTGTTGAGCATTATTCATTCATCTGAATGTTCATTTTGGTTTATATCTTATTTTAATTTATTGAGGTCAAACCAAGATGGGTCCAACTGGTACAGCTGCAATGCAGAAGTCGGTAAAATATCAGTCATTTCCTCAAAAAGCTCTAAGGAGCCAAAACAGAACTGGTGGATGAGGCAGAAAAGCATGTTAAGGTAGATTGAGAAAGATGAGTCAAGAGATAGAATAGAATGTGCGCCTGTGCATCCCAAGTTCTTTTCACAAGCCTTAATCCTTACAAATTTACCTTTCAGCTCCATCCTGATAACAGTCTAAATTAAAGTTTCTGCATTACTTCTAAACTTTGGATGTATTCCAGGTCTCTAATGTGGTCTCAGAGTACCTGATGATGTAAACATCTATACTAATTCTGAATGCAGTGTAATATAAATGAACTCTGTCCTATTTTGCACAAAACAGTTCTTATGACATCTAATGTGTTGCAATCTATAAACAAAGCACAGAGTTGTTTTCATGTTTGAATTTTTTTGTAGCAGCAAACTGAAAAAAGCCAGGGTGCAGGCCTGAGCACAGACACAAGATAATGTATTTCATTTGCTTGTTGGGGAAGTGCACATCACAGCATCAGAATGGGGCAAATTGTGCTGTTTCATAGTGTCCCTGTGCATGGCTTTGAGATTATTGTGGACCAAGGAGTATTTCAGCACGTTCTTTAGAGATGACCAGACTGTTCTGAGGTGAAAAAAGTTTGGCTGTATAGATATGGATTGTGCCATGCAAGGGTTTTTTTATTAATACCAGATACAGCTGTAATACTGGGCAGTAATGTTCATCCTACCTCTAACAGAGTTTTGTAAAAGGTGTTTCAGAAAAAAAAATGATTTAAAAAATGAACAATTTTCATTTCTCAAAAATACTAAGTATATTTATATGGATCAGCTTGTAATGGAGGTCCAATTCATTTTTCAAACAAACTGCTAAACATTGACACAAAAATACGCCTAAATTCACAGACACGAAGACATCTAGAAAGCTCTTCTGCTTTCTCATATGTAATGAATGTCTTGAGGTCTTCATTACTCTTCTTTAGAGTGAGTAATTACTCCTTGTTTAAATTTAAGTAGCTGAAAGATAATGCAGCAGGCTTAGTTCTCAAATTTCCTGGTGAAATCTGAGTACCCTTTTTGAAAAAACTTAACTTTAGTTGGAAATATTTCATCAACAAATGAAGTGTTTGAACTCATAACAAGGGAGAGCAAACTACCCCACCTAAACTCAACACCAACACACATTTCCATAGCTGCTATTTAAAGTGCTAATTCTCTCCAGTATTCAGTTACTGTTATTAATTTCAGGGTACAGTCACACTTGGAGAGGGGAAGAAAATACAAACAGTCAAAAAACCAAAGTTAATGTAATTTGTTATAGAAGAAGAACTTTTGAGAAAATATTGGAAAAGCCCTTGACCTTTCAGTCTGGATTCTTATAATTACGAAGACAGTCTCTGGACCATGTGAATCAGTATTTAATTTTCTTAAATACCTTGCTAACTTGAAATTTTCAACAACTCTAGATAACCAGAGGTACAATAAATTATGGGGTTTTGATAAATTTCTGGGATTCAGGTTATAATTAAAAAGGGTCATCTAATTATCTGTTTTGTTGTAACTGAAATTCTTTCAATGCTGTCATCTCAGTGGAATCAGTATGAATCTGATATATTTTAGACATCAATAATGCTTTCTTTGCTTTTCTTCCCATAAACATCAACATTTTGGGGGTAGAAAAAGGATTTAAACTGTTTCAGTTGTGCTATTATTACAACTCTGACCTTACTAAAGACTCTCGGCAAATTGATTAGCTCTGAAAAGCTGCCATCCATCTGTAGAGTGAGAATAATCTGTAAATAAAGCTGCAGAGAGGTCTGTTGAAAAGAATATTTCACTCTTGCTGGTTGCTGAAATACCCCTTCAGAAAAGGACAATTCACCTCCACCTGAGGAAGCAGTGACAGAATACTGCCAAAAAAAAAAAAAAAAAAAAAAAAAAAAAAAAAAAAAAAAAAAAAGAGAGAGAGAGAGAGAGAGAGAGAGAGAGAAAATCTGCTGTTCTTTTAATTTTGTGAGATAAACCAGGGCTTATTAGGAAGAAATATAACAGGAAGTGGTGCACACTTATGCTGATTTGATTTAAAAAAAAAAAGAAATATGAAAAAAAGAAAGTAAATGAAACTTAAGTGCAGAAACCATAGTTGCTATATAAAGTGGCCATTTCTATGCTCCCAAGTGCAGTCTTTGTATTCAGGGGAGCTCTCAATCTACTTCTGAGTGATCAGGCACTACTGGAATTGACACAGAAAACAAAATGTTCCTGATCTTAGTTCTTTATAGTTTTTACAGTCTATTTAATTTTGTAGCTGTATTTAATACTGAAGGTGTCTCAGGATGTCATTTTTAATAAAACACTGTATAAAATGCTGCATTGGCACTATATCAATTAAAGTTTAGAATAATTATACATTAGTGCTCTGTTTCTGTTGGAGGCATTGCACTCACCATTTATACAAAAGTCTGGTCGTTGTCCCACACAACTTTCATGCTAAACTGTCCACCATGGAATCACTCATTTGCAATGTGGTTGGGTAAAGAAACAAAAGCCTCGTGTAAACCAAAGGGATGCAGAGGTGTGTCAGCTGACAAGAACCTAATCAAAACACCAGGTTGTTTTTCAATTTTTTTTCTCCCTTTCATTTTACACTTTTTAAAAACTTTTTAAAAATATTTCTAAAACACTAAAGACTAAAGAATGACTGAAAATTAAGGAAGAAAGGTTCTCATCTTCTCTAACAGGATGTATGAGAAAAGGCACTAAGGCAAGGATAATGGAAAGATAAAAAAAATAAAATGGGCAGGGGGACTTGGGTTAAACAAGTCAGTCCAAATGAAGAGGAAGTGACCATAATAAGGCAGAGATATGCAGAGTTTTGAAAGGACAGATCAGATGCTATGCAGAAAATCCAAGACTTCCACATTAGAGCAAACAATCATACTAGGGTTGGTAATGTGCATTTTATCTTAATGTCAGAGATAAATTTTCCATCCTTTGAGCTTTACTCAAGCTTTTTAATGAGCTTGTCTAATTTATTTTAAAAAAAGGCTATTTAGATAATAAACATGAATATTGAAACAAAAAGAAGTATGGTTTATGGAAGTTCACTGCCCAAATGTCTAAGCCCTCTATTTTGAAACAAAAGTATTCATCTGCTCTTTCAATTGCTTGGTTAAAATGCTAAATTATTCGTGGTGCTTTGTAGCAGCTCAGTTAACATTTCTTTTAGCTTTATTCAGACAGCATGTTCTAGTTCTTCTTTGTATATGAGGCACTGGCAGCTTGACCTTCCTGTTTATTCCTTTATAAGACCATTATCATCAAAGTTCTCTGGCAGACAATTCAAAATTTTCAAATGTTAATGTTAAAAGACCTAGATTTCTGATGATGTCAACCTTTATTTACACACTTTGAAAAGAAAAAAAGTTTCTTACTACGCTTTGAATGAATGAGCTCTAGATAAACAGTGAAATACAGCTTGAAATGTTTCTGTATCACATTTTTGAGAAGAACAAGATCACAACAGATGCTATCCAGGTTTTATACTCGGGAATAGAATCTAGCTAATATGTATGCTGGGAATCCATACTGTGAGAACCAAATGACAGTACATTTTAATGTTTTTCTTAATGCAAAACTATTTGAAGGCAGGATTTAAAAAGATCCATTGAAGGACTCCTCAAAAGCAGTGCCTCTTTGTGTGGATTCAGATCCTAGCTTCACATACAGCTTTAGTGGTGCTAATCAGACTGAGAAAATAATTAGTGAAAAACAACTCAGGTGATGAATTCATTCTTTTATGTTGAATATGCTCTAATATATGTGATCAGGCAGCAATTACTTGAAACATACTCCAAATTCCCAAAGAACTTTAATGTGTTACTTTTAGTCACAGCTTCCTCTGAGTTTTCAGTGCTTATATCTCTGTAGCTGTGATGGGTGAAACAAAACACACAGCAGTTGTTTGTCTCTACATTGATCATTGCTTCAGATGCCTCATGGCTAAAAATACTATTCCAGGGTATGGAAAGAGGCTCTTCTGCACATGTGGGTTTGGCATTCACCTGTGTTGGCAAGGAGTTATGCCCTCATGCCGGCACCCAACCACCACTTCCGGTGACAGCGGTAGAGAAGCCACCTACAGCTCAGAACAGGGAGGAGGAACTAAGGAAAAGTTTTATTAACAATCTGGAGTTTACTGTTCCCAGCACGTTGTCAGAGACAGTTATATCAATTTGTATGCTATTAAAATCTATGCAGTTTGTGTATGTTATTCTGTTGACATGTTTAATGAAAGTAATTTGACAGTAGAATGTTCCATAAATGTAACCTGGCTGGCATATCTAGGGACCAAAATTATATTGATTTACTTGTGGTTCAAACTAAAAGCTAAAGAGGTAGATGCTGACTTTAAAAAAAATCATATTCGGTGCAGAGCTGATAACACAACCCTTATTTACCACACCATATATTCAGCTTTAACTTTTTTGTTGTTTATCCTTTTTCTCTGCAAGCTACAGCACTTGTACAGAATATAACAGTGAAATAGTGGGTAAACAAGCAGTGTTATTCAGTTTTGCTGGCTGTTCTAAGTGATGAAACTATAATTCTCTGGGTGATAGATAACAGAAGGTAATTTTATGGTTACTAAGAATGAGTTTGCATTTGTTGGGATAGTTACTACATAAATTTATAGATCTATTTTGTATGTACCGCATTTTAAATTTTAGTGGCAGCACAAGGAACAGTATGAGAGTAACACAAGTAGTCCTGTCATGAACTCCTAGTTTAGCAGCCACTTGTAAAGGTATACTGTAATTCAACATGAAATAGCTTCAGAATGTTCTCACAATCTTGTTATAAATCATGGTCTTTGGAAGGGAAGGTGTTATTAAGTTTGTTTTTTGATTTTCTTTTGCCCTTCCTCCATCATCTTATCTAGGGAGAGTGTTGAAAGATAGGAAAGGCAATTCTGTACAGGAGGTCCTTTTAAGTGCTGGATTTAAGTGCCCTTTCAGGATTTAGCACTTTTCTAAGCTTAACTGACAGGTCACTTTTCCCCTTGTTATCTGGGCAGATAGACCCTGGGACCCTACAAAGACAATAAGATTAATTGTAGGGCAGGCAGTAGGATACTGCAGCTACAGATCACAAAATTCAGACAAGGCTCAACACCTGTCAAGCTATTATGACGTTTACATTCAATAAATATAATGTCTCCAGAGAACCAGAACTGTTTTTGTTTAAAGATGGAGATTGGGCCCCAGGGAAGCCATTTTGTTGAACACGCCATTCTGTGGGGAAGAAATACCAGCTTTTGTCAAAGATTTAATTGTTGGAAGACCCATTAAGATTTCAGTTCAGGTTACAAATCTGAAGGAAGCCTAGACTGACAGAGGGGTGCTTGATTTGATGATCATGGGAGCAGAAGAGGAATGGAGGTGGTGGATGTGCTAAATTTGCATTTAAAAAGCTCACCTAGGAACATAGCAATTAGACTTTTAAATATAAAACTATAACTTCAGAGCATCCCAGAAGTATTCCAAAGTACTGAATTATGTAATGGCCAAACCAAGGACATTCCTTGAAAGTTAGGTTATCTGCAAAGTACTGTAACGGAAAGTGTCAGAATTCTGAAATGATCTTCAGGAGTTTGAATGGAAGTTTTATTACATTTATAAAATGAAAACAGACAGCGTTAAGAAATTATTTTTCTTAATTTGAGGTGATTACTTCAACTATGTTTTCAAAGAAAATGTTTCTACTCAATTGCAGTGTACCCACAAACCGTAAAAATGCATCTGGAGAAAGACAGAAGAGTTGGGGAAAGAAATGAGCAAGGAGCTGGAGCAGCACTTGCTTTTGGCCTCATAAAAATATTCAATTGCTTTTCTTCTTTTGAGAGCAATGGGGAGGTACTCTGCATTTGTATCCTAATTGTGAAAGTGAAGGAAGCCAATTTACTGCCTACAGAAGCACACACTTGTGGAGAAAATGAATGGTAGCTGGGTCCTCTGAGGTCTGCACTCCCAACAGCTGCAGCTGCCACAGGAGAACTGCAAGTGAGCTCTTCTGCCTTCCTGAAGTGTGGAGATACATGGGTAATGGGAAGAGCCAGAAGCAGCTCCTTACTCTGAGAAAGATTTCATGCTCTGCTTCACTTCAGCATTTAATCAACCACGAAAAGTTTATTGCTGTGTATACTCCAGTGCCAGAAACATTATCGCCTAATTAAATTGTTTCATTGTTTTGCTATATCTAGCAACACGTCTCTTTAACTCTCTGTTTTATTTAGCAGTGAGATTGCTTTAATGTCCTCAGAATGGGATATTAAATTGAAGGGGTGGCTGTTTAAATTCAAGTTCAAATCAATAAAACAGGTAGACTTTTGCTGCCAAATTCTAACTTAGGGCCCTTCTCTTTGCTACAGTTCTGTGTTCCCATGTGATTTATGGCTATTCCTTTTGGTGGGACATATGTTTCAAAGCCTTTTCACTGTTTAAGCTTTCTGTAATCAGTGGAATTTCTCTCCTCTGCGGTTCTTTTGGATATACTTCCATGCTGAGTTTCATTATTAATTTCAGGTGTCAAGAAGGCAAATATTTAGATATGCCCAGCCCTCACAAAACCTGAAATTCTAAAAACACATCCCAGAGCCCCTCAAAGAGTGAATTTATTATAAATACCCTAGATTCACTTTGTGTTTATCTTTTATTAGTTTTAAGATCTGTATATGGATGATACTTAAGTGTTCAAATGCCCTCAAGGTTATTCCAGATATTCTGAGATAGTTCAAGCCATAAGGTTCTCATTCCTGTAACTATAAATCATTAGCTATGTTACATTGCTGCTATTTTATTATTTCATTTGCATAATGAAAATTACTATATAAATAACACTGCAAAAAAGGCTTTATATCACAGTATAAATAATTACTACCTATTTAAAGGCAAGAGGAAGGGAATTTTGTCACTTAATGGCTCCTAAAAAATGTTGCAATTCCCTTGTTCATATTTGAAAAGTTTATTGTGTCCAGTAAAATTTAGAGTTACATAGATGAAAGGAAAGGAGGAAGTACATAAAAGTTGTTTGTCACTGGATTTTATTAGGAAGATTATTTTAGGGAGAAAATGCATGCTAATGCATGACTGGCCAAACTCTGGCTGTGAGCTGAAGTGTGGGGTATTAGCAGGAAAAACCAACCTCTTTCACTTCTGCTGCAAACCCAGAAAGTGAGGAATTCAGGATCCCTGTCAGAAATGCAGAGGGCTATCCCTGAGGAAATGCAGAGGGCTATCCCTGAGCTCAGGCTGGTAGAGGAGCCATGTGTCACACTGGTCTTCCCTTCCCTACTACACAGACACCCATGGCAATGATGCTTCGGCACTAAGAGGGACAAAATGTTTCTCCTGCATAGTGGAGGGCATCTGCAGCAAGCACAAGCAGAGGACACTTTTGGAGGTACAGAAATCCTCAGCATATCCATTTTTAAATTTACTTATCACATCTTCATATTAGCTGATGAGAATTAACTGATAAAATTTTGCTTTCTGCTCATAACCCTTGTAAAAATTAACTGATTCCCATGACCTTTTCACTGAGTGTTCACTTCTCCACCATTAAAGAAATAAAAATTATGCTTTATTGTAATTTCTTTCAAACACTCTATTGAATTTGTTCTCCTTTTGTCCATAACGATAAACCAGCAATTCTGTTTTCTAGAATGCAAGAACTGTGGCCTGGAGGTAGCCCAGTCACTTTCCAAATGCACTAAAGTTACAAAGATAATCTCACATCTAAATTATCTTTGTAAAATATTTGGGTATTGAAGGTAGTTCTTGGCCCTGACATCCCAGAAATAGGAGCAAGATGCTAAATTCTTATGAGAATTCCCATCTGTCTGAATTGTTTAGGTGCTGGAAAGTAACCTCCTTTACAAATGTCAAGTAAATGTTATAAAAGGGGAATGCAAAGTCAGCACAAAAGAAAGCAGTTTGAATCACATATAACATTGTTCCTTTTTTTAAACCGTTTCTTATGCCAAACAGTGGTTATGCTTAGTGAGGATCAAAACATAAAATAAATTATTTGTAAAGGGGTTTTTTATCACTAACTTTTCAGTCTGGTATTCAAATAATCAATGTCTAGAAACCAGAAATCATGACATGAAAGTTCTAGCTACAAGTAAGAATTCCTAAGTAAAACTCCATGAAAATGGTAGTTAATAATCCACCAATAGTTTGAATGGTCCGTTCTCCTTTAATGGATGTTATTGGACCTTGGGCTGAAGTCGGAGAGGAGAGGAGAGGAGAGGAGAGGAGAGGAGAGGAGAGGAGAGGAGAGGAGAGGAGAGGAGAGGAGAGGAGAGGAGAGGAGAGGAGAGGAGAGGAGAGGAGAGGAGAGGAGAATTCCAAGGATTTTTCGAACATCACAGAAGGTTACCACAGTGGTCTCACTGGATTTTCAAGCTAGGCGGAAGCAATAGTTCAATGTGCTGTGATAAACTAACAAAAAAATTGCTAAAAATTGCATAAAACCTATTTTGGGCTTTTTAAAACAGTTTTGACAGTGGACCTAATCTTTGCAGAAAATACAACCTCATTTAAGAATGGGCCATAATCACAAAATGTAGCTTTGTACTAGATGGGCTAAGCCACACCTACTTCAATTGACAAAATAAATAAAAAAGTTTAAAAACCACACTGAAATAAAAAATGTAGATTCATTGCCTTATGACTGAAAAAGGACTCACAAGTCTCTATTTCTTGTATTTCAGAACTTCTGTTTGTAAGGAAGGGAAATAACCTTTACTGTATTGTTGGAATAAAAGGAACTAGATGATTCATCTCTGTGAATCTGCTTGTTGAATTTGATGGATCATTCTTAAAAGCGACGTTGCTAATCTTCAGGTTTTCTTTTTTAGGTTATTCACAGATCAGTGGGTTTTCCGGCTAATACAGGTCCTGATGCTCTTCTGTCTTCACACATGGTATTCATCATATCTTGACAAGAAAAGACCTTCAGTCTACAAATAACCTTCACTGAAGTAAGACATGTAAGTGGGTTTCTATATGAAAGATAGATTTTATGGCTGAATAAAAAACAACTGTAGTTAAAAAGTGTCATTGCATGGGCCTATATGAAGATTTTTCTTCAAAAGTACTTTTAGTGTTTGTTGTTAAAAATCTTTTATAGACAAAAAAAAGCTTGAATTATTTTATCATTAGCCACAAATTCAACAGGAAAGGAAGATCAGCTGAGTATTTTATCATTCTGAAATGTGCAGCCTTTAAAATATTTAAGTATCCACATTAGTTCTTGTCAAACTAGCACAAAGCAGTGCATAATATGACCTATGTGTAAAAGCAGAACAAGATAAGAGGCTTTGGTAAGGGTGAAATATTCACAGTATGGTTACTTTGCGCAACAGTTAATAATTTGGTTTCCTAACACTGTATTATTATTATTGTTGTTATTATTATTATTATTATTATTATCATTATTCCTCAACAAAGTGACAAAAATAAAACATTTCTTTCTCTGTTAGGCAATTCAGCATCAATACTTAAAAATAATGAGTGCTTGTCAGTGACAACAGACTTCAGCACAGCAGAAACATTTTGTTGTCCCATACTACAGAATCAATTTAGTTTTGTATCAGAAGGATTGGTCAAATTTTTCTATTTGCCACACACTATAATCCTAGTGAAGCCAACAGATCTCTGACATTGCAGGTTAGAACTAATTCTTCCTCAAGTGATTTATTGATTTCAAAAGGCATATAAGGAAAGAATTTGTCTCTCTTCAAAGAAAACATTTTAAAAAATCTAAAAAATAGACGAACTAGAATGAGATCGAATGAAATTTGATTTCTGTCATTTAACAGTCCTATGAGTGCACTAAAGGATGTTTTGATGCATTTTTTTTCCTCAATAGGAAAGTTTTCCTCATATACTGATGAGGAACACTGGGTACTCCCTTGTTTGAGGCACACTCTTTTCATGCAGCATGTAGAAGCTTAAAATCTTAATGACCTCTATTCCTATTAAGTCAGCTGGGAAATGGTCACTGGTTTCCAGGAAGGCATCAGTGGGTGGGAGAAAAGGCATTGGTCATAGGGAGACTTGTTGAGGTTGAGTGATCTACCCGAAACTCTCCTACAAACACATAACAGCATACCTTATCTGTGATCGCACTAGAGCAGAATATTTTTTGTTTTCATACTGAGTTAATACAGAAATAAAATGTATTCTAACAACAATACAAATGTCAGGACATGCCCCTTGAAGATGTAAATTCAATATTAACATTTAATTGACAAATTGTTGAACAGAAAGGTAAAACACAACAAAATAAAACCTGACAAAACTAGGATCATACATTTTGATCATTTTCACAAGGAATTTCATATTATTATCTTTGTTGTAGATATCCAAAAAAGAGTAAGAGAATGAAAACAATATTTTTAAAGTGTTCTGAAAAAAATGCTGTGGTATATCAAAAGAGTTACAAAGAATGAACAGCAGTCATCTACCTCTAAATGCCTCAAGACACAAGTGCAGTTCTAAGTGGGATCAAAGCAGTGTAGAACCAAATATAAACATAATGCATTCAGATAGTACCCTGTAGTCCAACAGATCTTATGTTTTTTACTTTATCTGGGTTTTTTTGTTCTGTTGTTTAAATTATTTGATTTTATACATTGTATATGTTTGCATCTATTTAATTTGAAAAATTGTAATTTTTATTCCCCTAAGTATCCTTACGAGGGAACTGGTAGATACAAAATGCCATAACTTCTCTATTTAAAGCAGAGAGTCGTTTAAAAATATTTTAAGATATTGATATGTAAACAATAGAAAATTCATGACAAGTTTGTGCACATATAAGTTCTTAAGCAAAACCGTCATATAATGGTTAACTCTGATTGACAGGAGAAGAACCTTGAAAATTTAAGTTACTTCACCTTTCTCGAAATCTCTAGTAATGGAATGCCATTTCCAGCTTCAGAGTTGAAGAGTTAAGACATGAGAGATTCATTCCTTGTCTGAATGCTGTATGAATTTTATTCTTTTTTTTTTTTTTTTGGAGTCTTTTGAAAGAATCAGAAATCTTAAATCATATTTGAAATTTAGTATCTCAAATTTCAATGCAAAAGTCATATTTTACTGAAGACTGATTGAAATGTCTGAAGAACCAAAAGTTATTCTCTCTACCTTTAGAAAACTCATGTCAAACTCAGTAGTCAGTGCTAGTGTCAATTTGCAATGTTATCAGTGTATATCTTCACTTTTTAGTTTAAAATTTATTTATAACAAATCAGAACAAAAATATTCCAAATTAAATTTGACATTGGTGTGTTGCAAATTTAGTTCAAAATTATTTTCTCATCAAAAAAACAACAAAAACATAACCAATTATTGTGCTGGAGCACAAGCCCACCACATGCTATTACAGTAAAAGCTAGGCATTATTTCCATCTGGCTTTGAGCACACAGGATATTGTATAAACTACCAGAAGAGCTCTATTTCATTGTAATTAAAATTTAGTGTTACACTTAAGCAATAAGGCAACTCCAGAAGATGTGATTATCATGAGATAATGACCTTGGGGTGTTACAAGGCAAGGAAGCAACCAAATGCCTCTAATCCTCCAGGGGGCATGATTATTTCGGAAAAACCACACCCCCTGAGATTGTGTGATTAGTATCAGAGACAAAGTCTGTATCGAGAATACAAATATCATTTTGTAGGGAAATGCTGGGGGGCTGGTCTAGGTAAAGTTGGTAATGAGGAGTGCTGAAGCAGCAGTTTGGGATGAGTTGTGTTTCTCACATGCTGATTCTAAAGTGTCTTTAAGAACTCTCAGGACACATATAGAGCTGACAATGATGTCATACCTGTATAAGTAATCCTCCATAAATGCACAGATCTAATCTTTTCATCCTATTTTGGTTTCATAATTTCCATTTCATAATACCAATAAACTGTGGTAAGCAATGCATTTCTGGGGGATCGTTCCACTTCTCAGGTGGCTGAAGTCACTCAACCTTTAGCCTCATATCTTTCAAGACATCTGAGAAGTGCAATAACTCCTCAGAAATGCACTGCCTGTCATGTCTTATTGCTTAATTACTTTGTACTTATCAAGTAGTCGCTCTTTAAATGAATGCAAAAGCACAGTATGTCTTACAATTATGGTGTGTAGAGGAGCAGTATAACACTGTTATGGCAAAACATAAAATAAGTAATTGTTACAGCAGAGGTACAAACTGAGGCTGCAGTACAAACTACAGTGCAGACTGCAATGTCCGTGGAACACTTTACTGTTCTGACAAGGATCTTGTGTCCGTTTAAGTCATGTGACATGTTCAACTTTAATAAGGATGCAAAACAAGGACCAAAAAGAAAAGATACAACAGATAAAGCAAAACTAAACTCTAACTGCAGAGTTTATATTCCTCTTGCTATTGACAGCTTTGGGAATATATCAACATTTCTGAAACTCGTGATATCACATTAGTAGTGATTTTAGTAATGAAAAAACAAGTCAAACCAGTGTGTAAACAACAAGGAGAAGCCACATGTTGCCATTGATCTTTCAGAAAGAAAGTGCCCAAAAATGGGACATGGTGAATAAAATGCAGCTTTTACTTGTAGTAAAAGGAAATCCTATTTGATTTTTCACAAAATCCTTAAAACTAAAATGTTATTCATAGTTGTGAGCCACGGGAAGGGATGTGGAATTGAAAAACTCCAATTGCACAATTCCTATGAGAACTATTGTTGAAATCATCCCAGCTAGTCACTGTAAGATCTCACTTCAGTTTCTTACTGGAGTGGTTTCCATCCTTCCTTTCCTACAGCTAAAACTGGTTTCTCTGGAAGTATGTGTTTATCTTAATGAGTGAAAAAAAAAAAAAAAGTCAGGAGAAAGCTGCTCAGATTTCAAAGGCTAGATTTACATGTTTGACTATCTGCATAGGTTCACAATCTACTTCTGAGCTACAGAAAGTCAGAAATGAAAGATTTAAAAAATGTTGGGAGCATGGCTATGGATGTAATGAGTTCAATATATGTTTGAAAATATCCACTTATGACAGACACCATCTTCCCCTCCTGGTAGTGCTAAAATTAATGTCCGTCTTTTTAAAAGCAAGAAATGTATGAACACACATAAAAAAAAAAAAATTCCACATATTTTTCTACAGAGTTTGGAGGCCTAGATGTCTAGGAGGAAGCACACACAAATATTCAGCCAGCCCAGGAATTCTGTTCAGTTCAGTGATTCAAAAACAAGGAAACAACTTGGCTGTTTTCATTCAAGGATACTAAGCTCAAAGACAGCCTAAATTATTTGGAAATACAAAAAGATACATTTAGCAATGTAACAAAATAATATTTATTTGCAACTGGTTTTGTCTGAGTTGTCTGCACCATGTAAATAAACTATTATAGAGAATAGATATGATTGCTAATAGTGATTGTCTCATTTAAAAGTGAATTTTTATGCTAATGTAATATATTTCAGTAACAGAACTATAATGATTCATTAAGGGACAAATGGCTGAAATTAAATTTTACTTTACACTTACCAAAATCTGTCTTACATTGCCTCATTTTGGCTTGCTGGCAAAATCAACGCTTGGGCCTGCTCAAGGAGATGTTCTTCCCCTTTAGAGAAAGCACCCCACTCAAAGCAGCATTACAAAAATTACCAACCAATAGACATATGACAGACATACAGATGCAATACAACACCTCAGTGCTTCACAGAATCTTTTTCTTCATATAATGCATAAAGAAGAAAGTTGCTTTGGGAGAAAAAAGGATGAATTTGGTCAAAATGAAAGCAAAAGGCACCCATTACCCTGATAATATGTGACTCAAGAAAACTATAATATATACATACATCATTGGTGAATCTGTAATATATAAATTTGAACCTGAAAGAAAAGAGACTTGAGAATTTCCATCCAAACTCATATTGTAGCACTACCTCTGTTCATTGCTGTATGAAGATTAATTCATGTTCTAACAAGCTCCTTCACATTCTACCTCCACTTTGATGCTAGGAACTTATCTATTAATGTTGAATACTTGTAGTGAGAAATTTTAATACTCTGCCAGTGTAGAAACAAGACTTGCCATGCTAGCATCCTAATTTTCTCAATAGTTACTGTCACTGCAACCCTTAATTTAGAGTGCAGAAGTGGCGCAATGGTAAATTACTGCACTCCTCAAAAGCTTCACCTTCCAACCCCAGCGCTGTGATTGTGTCAGAATTTGAAAGAAGAAGAAGAGTTTATTACTCAGTGAGTGTGATGTCACAATGAGCAAGAAGAAGCACATGAAGTGAGGAGATTTGCAATGCCAGTGTACTAGTTCAGAGCTCGTCACTGACATGAATTTCTGGAGCATTGTTCTTGGTAATTTTTAAAACTTGCCACTTCAAAACTTCTTGGAAACAGCTAATAAGGGTGCTACAATCTGGAATATTATTTAGATGTAGATATATTTGCTTTTCCTATTTAGGCATCATCTGCTGTTATTTAAAAAAAAAAAAAAAAAGGTATCAAAGGAAGAATATTGCATACAGAAGAGCAGTAAGAAAGGATTTTCTTCCTAACTGCTAGGGGATTTATTCTCAACTGACTTGGATGGTGATAAGTATTCATACCATGGGTAAAGATATGGAAGGTAGGTCAGAGATGAAGCTGTGTAAAAACTACAAAATGTTTTTCAAATACTAAGATAAAATTTGTTAAAGTGCTTCATGGACATTGTTTGATCAGCAACAAGTTCCAGAAATATTAAAAATCCACTCTAGGGCTATATAAAGGCAGTCATAGAGGCAAAGAAGCATGATACATTATCCCAGAGGATAGCATCATTTGTATGTTCCCTGTGGACCTGAAAGGTCTTGTAACCCCCAGTATGAAAATGTTTAATTAATTAACCTACCTGAATTCCTCTCAGCTAGAGACAAGGCTTTAATATACAGTCAGTGAGTGACACAGACTATATTAAAGTAAGGGAATTCAATTGCAGGTACCCTAGGCTGTCTTCAGGCCAAGACATACCACCAGCACCTTTCTGCTTCTTGAACCCCATGAACAAAGAGAGGGGATTCATTGCTCTCTCAGGGAGAGAAAAACATGCCAGGATGAGTGGAGGGGATCAGGGCTTTGGCATGCACAGCAGCACATTTCTGCAAATGAGCTGTGACTGTCTCACAGCAGTACCTTTTTTTTTTTTTTTTCTGGCCTGTCAAGGGGCAGAGCAGTTTTTGGTCCACCTGGCAGTTGGGGGGCCAAGAGAGAGGCAGGGGAGCAAGCCAGATGGGTCTCCCAATCAATCAGCATTTACATAACTCAGTTCATCTGGCAGAAGAGCCCATATTCCTCCCAGTCCAGTTTGCAGATCAGAGAAGAAACTGGAGAAAGGAGGGGAGTAGTCTCTCTGGAGTACTGTATGAGCAAAGAAGGTAACAAGCATTGAAGCAGAAGAAGACAGGGATGTCTGGGAGGTATTTTGTTGTCATGGGGTGACTCAGAGTGCTAAGATAAGTGAGACTTAAAAGTTTGGAGGGAACCAGGGAATAAAAGGGCCCAGCGAAACACTAGGTTTAGCAGCTAGTGTAGAGGGAGTGGACAAACTGAACCATTTAGCAGGTCAGTTTAAAGCATGTGCTGTTTCTAGGACTAATACCATTTTAATATTTCTGATATGGATTTTAGATAAAGAAACTTGTCTGCAGACAAAAGTATTATTTCTGGGAAAATGGCTGTAATATCTTCCAAGACGAGGAATTAATTTCTTCTTATTTTCTACATCTTAATACTGAATGGAACTACCTCTGATCAGAGGCATAATCTGGATAAGGAATGGTGCAGTCAAATTTAAAAAAAACTTGATACAACTGAGGTAACAAAGACAAGGGAAAAGCTGAGTCAAATCAAATGTTGAAGTATTCATGGAAGATAAATAAATGAAGAATAAAAATTGTGCCTTGAGGAATTCGCTACAATATGGTAATTTGTACATTGAAAACCCCTCTACTGCAAACTGGAACATCCTTCATCTCACTTGTGAGGCTTGTTACAGTAATTTTATTTAACTCCTTCCTCATTAATTCAGTTCAGCATTTGTAAGCACTGCAGAAAACTATCTTGTTGCATAACATAACAAGTATACCAGTCCTAAAATCACAAAGAATGATAATTTTTGGTTTCTTAATGGTAGCTAGCAAAAAAATCTTGCTAAAATATTCTGTATGTAAGAGTAAAAACCTATTATCATTCTTGATGCTTCTAACCCAGAGGAATTCATGTTTTATAAATGAAATGTTAGATCTTATTTCTTTATTGACTGTCAAAAGCCAGGTAAATCCCAGAAGAATACCTACAGTAGATCTTTTCTGACATGGGGCAATTGGCTGTTTCATTACAGGGAAATCAAACCAGATGTAACTTGATTCTTTATTACCTTCTTGTAGGGCAGAAATGGATCAATCTTTGGGAACCAGTATGGACAATAATTTAGATGATAACTTGAAGAAAGAATATTTTAGTGTTTCAGGCCAGACAAAATCAGAAAGTTTTGCTTTAGAACATTGAAAATTTGGTGAAAAACACTGCAGCACTTGAAATATATGGACATTTTGTCAATACTTGTAAAATAAATTTTAAGAAAAATTTATTTCATTATTACTTTTAAAACACTTTGTGGTGCGAGGACTGAGAAATATTTAAACTTATATACAGGACTGTTATCTAATGTGTATTTCATCCATGTTAGGTAAGAATGACAATACCCCCAGATCCCCTCATTTAGAGAGACCACCACTTCTCATTTCTCTGTAGTTGACAAATACTGCTCATGCAAATTCCATCTGTAGTCAGTTGAGAACAGTTGGATTGCCAGATAGTGAAAATACCATGTGTCAAGATATGTGTTTTATATGTATTTCTATGGATGGAATGAAACTTGCTTTGGAGAGCTTCCTTTTCTCTAATCCTTCCTTAGAGGAAGGTAGACTTACTAAAGTTTATAATTAAGCCTCAAAAGTGGACTGTATAGAAAAAATGAATCAATCAATTTAAGTAAGAAATACCCCAACTCTTGTTGATTCATTTCTAATTACATAAATATGTAGAGAAAATACATGAAGTGATACTATGTACTGACTGATACAACACTCAGTAGTAAACAAGTGAAATGTGACATATCAGCAGTTGGATTAGTGCTTAAGCTTAATCATTAGAAAAGTATAACAAACTTTGCTAAAAGGGATCTCAAGGAATTCGACAAAAGGAAATAGAGTCTTACACTGAGAAACATCTGGACTCATGGAACTGGTACTGGGCTCTCCTAAGTCTAGAGCATGAACTTACTGAAGGTGGTGATGGGAGCAAGAAAAGATTTTCTTTTACTGAAGTGGTGGTCAAACACTGTAAGAGGTTGCGCAAAGAGGCCATGGAGTCTCCATCCTTGGACAAAATAAAAACCTGACTGTACACAATCCTGGACATCTGCTCTAGCCCACCCTATTTGGGTAGGCTGGACTAGGTGATCTTTGGAGCTGTCTTCCAACCTCGGCCATTCTTTGATTCTGTGTTATAAACCCTGAGTCTATTCATGATTTTTCCTGACCCCCAAGGGTGTGAATAAGAACCAAATCATATCAAAAATCAGAAAGGAGCACTGTGTCTCACTGTGTGGCCTGATCTCTATATATGATAACCCAGGTGAAAATAAACAGCCATTATCAAATATGTATCTGTCGCGTTATTGACAAAACTCCTCTGCGTCCCAAACAGTAAAGGAATAAAGATGGCATCCGTTAGATAAACCTCTTCAGCAAGGTATTTGGCAACAATTCACTGAACAATGTTATTAACAATTACCAAAAAGTCAAAAAGCATATACTTTCTAACCAAATAATGCTGACAAAATGAACTTATTCTGACTGTAAAGTATAATTACATGCAGAACAGGAATGAGTTAGGATTTAATCTAGACCTTTCTTTTCCCCTGAGGCTTGGTCAAGACCATACCTGCCAGAGTCTGTTTAATTTATTCTTTAAAATATCCAGGTAAAGGGATTCTAGAACACTCGTGTCTAATTTGTTTCAAAGAGCTTTGCTAGCTTCAAGAGCTGGAAAACTTTTCCTTATGCCAAAGTCCACTTCAAGAACTCTTTACAGTATTCTTATATACTGGCAAACTATGATAGATACAGCCACCCATTAGTCTCTGTCTTAAAGAAACAAACATCCCAAACACCCAATCATTTTCATTAATGAAGGGTTTTTCACCAGAGCTGTCATCAGGTAATATTCTGGAGGTCTATAACATCATAAACGTCATGCATATTTGACTTAAATATTGCAGTTGGAAGGAATGAGAATCGAGAAATGATTGCTAAGCCACAGAAAAGGATGTAGATACATTAGGCTACAATCTAAAAGACTTAGAGAATTGGCACAAGTGGAGAATGGGGAAAGAACAAATTTAACAGAAAGCAGCTGCAACTTGCAGGTAGTTTTTAATGTGCATCTTGTCTTGATAACAGCAAATGCAAGAGCTAAAAATTGGTACAGTGCTTTCTCAACCTTTCACAGCTGTGGTGCATTAAGATATTTACTATACCTTTTCTAATAACTAAAGGTCATCCATAATTTATGCTTGCCAAAATAAAAAACTGAGTGTTAAAAACTAGCAGTAGCTAATGTGGCCAGTCTCACTATGCCTGTTCATTTTCAGTTCATTTAACAGAAGTCATGAATCCCATCTAAAATGATCAAAACAAACAGAAAGAATGTTGTGTATTTTGTGGAACGTTGTACAGCATTAGAAGCACATTGCACTCCGATATTTGAGACCTAAATTTTGTAGTAAAGTTCTTAACAGGTAGATTCTTCATCCTTTTGAGAATGGAAAACTTCATTTAAAATTAGGATGCAGGCATCTGTTCTACCTCTGAATTAGTATACATCTGAATATTTTGCTTAAGAATAGACTCAGTGTCTTCGTTTGGGAAGACAGGTATCTGCCAGGTAATTAAAAAAAAAGCTGGAGTTTCCTTTGGAATGGAGAGTGTAAACTCACCTCCCCCCCACTCCTTTTTTTTTTTTTCCCAATTATAAATTTACAATCAGAGGCTCTTAGGCAAAGATTTGGGAAATAGGAATAGCAGTTCTTTACTGGTATGTATTACAAAGCAAACAAACACAAAAAAAACCCCCCAAACAACTATAGCATTAATAACAAAAGAAAACAGTACTAAGAACCTTGAAGGCTTTGTTTCACAAAACCCAGGGCAGTTTGGTTTTAGTGACCCTGCAGGATCCTCAGATCACCAAGCTGAAACAGTGGAAAAGTCCCGGGCTGGTAGCTGGGATGGCAGGGTGTCCTGGCAGTGCAGGGGGTGCAGGGTCACACTGTAGCAAGAGGAGCAGCGCCGACCCCCAACACTCAGGTATTTCCAGTTTTTTGGTTTTTTGTTTGTTTTTTTTTTCAAAAAAACACAATGTAAATGAAGTCAGGATTTTGCTGATTGTTGCAAAGAACACAAATAGCAGAATTATTTCTGTATTATATTTTTCTGATTTCTCTATCACCATGTAAACCCTAGATGTGATATTGAATTAAGAGCTACATTTTGACAGCCATCTTTGTGTAATATCCAAACACCATTTCACCATCACAGGTACAATACATGCCTGAGATCTCTGCTTGAAGAAGGTGGAAAAGTTGATTCATACCTTTATCATGTCTAGGTTGGACTACTGAAATTTATTATTTTAGACAAGTCAAGCTAAAATGCCTGTTAAAATGCATCTCCAATTTTGTTAAAACATCAATTGCTACAAATCTCCCCAAACTCAATATTGTTTATCAACCCAGTTCTATAAGTGGTTCCATTTACTTCTGGTGAAATACCACATTTATTTTTAAGGAAAGATTTCATCTGGAGAATCATACTAGTCTTGCTAATTTGTGTGTTTATTTAACAGAATATATTTTGAAAGAAGCTCTCAAATATGTAGTCATAAGCATTCACACATGTAAGTAATGGAGTTTATACATGCAAAACTCATTTTGACAAAAGGGATTTGCTTCAGAAAATTCTATCCCGTGTGTAGGTAAGTGCTAGATCCATCATATGCAGGAAGAGATGACAATGTTTTAAAATATATAAACAGAGAGAAAAAAGTTTTCTGTATACCCATGCAGTCAGGAGTTTCAGAATTTAGCTTAAGTTTAGAGTGGATTTGCTCTGGAAGGAATGCACTCTCCTGGAGAAATTGACTTCCCATGGCTTGGATGGATGTACTGTTCACTGGGTAAAGAACTGTCTGGATGGTTGAGCCTAAAGTGGTGGTGAATGGAACTAAATCCAGCTGGCAGCCAGTCACAAGTGGTGTTTCCCAGGGTTCAGTACTGAGGTCAGTCCTGTTCAACACCTTTATCCCTCATCCAAACAGGGGGATTGAGTGATTGAGTGCACGCTCAGTAAGTTTGTTGCCCACCAAGCCAGGCAGGAGAGTTGATATGCTGGAGGGCAGGAAGGGTCTGCAGAGGGATCTGGACAGGCTGAATTGATGGGTTGAGACCTACAGTACGAGGTTCAACAGTGCAAAGTGCTGAGTCTTGCACCTGAGCCACAGCAACCTCAGGCAGCATGACAGGCTGGGGGCAGAGTGGCTGGAAAGTTGCCCAGCAGAAAAGGATCTGGAGATGCTGATCAACAGGTGCTGAACAGGAGCCAGCCGTGCCCAGGTGGTGAGAAAACCAATGGCCTCTGGCCTTTTATCAGCAATAGTGTGGCCAGCAGGACAAGGGCAGTGATTTTTTCCCTGTACTTGGCACTGGTGAGGCCACACCTCAAATCATGTGTTCAGTTTTGGGCCCCTCACAACAAGAAAAATGTTGAGGTGCTGAAACAAGTCCAGAGAAGGGCAACAGAGCTGAGAAAGGGTCTGGAGCAAAGTCCTGTGAGGAGCAATTGAGAGAGCTGGGGTTGTTTAGCCTGAGGGAAAGGAAGCTGGGGAATCTTGTTCTCTCTGACTACTTGAAAGGAGGCTGTAGCCAGGTAGGGGCTGGTCCCTTCTCCCACGTGGCAAGTGACAGAATGAGACCAAGTGTCCTCAATTTGCCCCAGAGAAGGCTAGGTTGGATATTAGGGAAAATTTCTTAATTAAAAGATTTGGTCAACATCAAAGCAGATTGCCCAGGACAGTGGCAGAATCCCCATCCCTGGAGATATTTAAAAGATGTGTAGATGTGATGCTTAGGGACATGGTTTAGTGGTGTACTTGGCACTAGCAGGTTAACAGCTGGTCTCAATGATCCTAGAGGTCTTTTCCAATCTAAACCATTCTATGATTCTTTGATTGTTAAGGCAGCAATTTTAGGACAATACTGTCACAGTTCACTTCCTGTTTTAGTGGTTTTGAGGGAAACAATCTGGTAGTTTGTCTCAATTATTTTTTTTTCACATAACCTTACTTACCATAAATTGCTAAGAACAGAAGTGGAAACTGTGCTAATCTGAACCAATTTTCTGCATGAAAACTGTAGATTTCTTTTCCTTATTTGTGCATATAACCTAATAAAGTGTTATTGAAATAGATTGTTTCTTTTAGAAAGACACCTGACATTGATAAAAGGACTCCAAGTGATGACGAATTTACCATATTCTTCACTAATCCATTGCAAAGCTGATTGCCCTCGCTGTTATAAATGTGTATCTTGCATCTACTCTTTCAACTGAAATCCCTTGCGACTGCACGTTGGTTCAAGTAAGATGCCATGACTTGTGTAAGAGCTTAATACATCAATGACTGCTCCAAGTGCTGACAATACAAAATGACTGAGCTTTCTCCAACCATCAGATCAGATAAAATAATCTTGTTACAGAACATTTATGCTTAAATTTAAATTTATAAAGCATTGCACAGGATTTTAACCATGCTATTTCACTGACCATAATGGAAATTGTCTGACTGCATGCCCTACAAGCTGCTGATAAAATGTATGTGCTAGACACTGAGGGC
The DNA here is from genome assembly GCF_029207755.1 of Chamaea fasciata. NCBI lineage: Eukaryota > Metazoa > Chordata > Aves > Passeriformes > Sylviidae > Chamaea > Chamaea fasciata. Next base: position 65,319,216 of record NW_027094087.1, read on the forward strand.
AAGATATATGAAATGAATTGGGTGCTGCTGTGCTGGGATTTGTAATGCCTAAACTTTTAAGTGGCTTGACTTCCTTTCTGCCATCAAGATCTGTCTTGGTTTAGATAGACAGGTATCTGCCAGGGAGGGCTGGAGTCTCCCTGAAAATGTAAGTCCCTCCCCCCCTTTTCCAAATTATCATAAATTTGTACCCTCTCTCTCTTGCTGGGGGATGTTGAGTTCTGATTCTGGGGCCTGTGACTCGCACCGGTGCTACACGGGAACTGTTCCTTCTCATCTCCTCTCTCATTTCCCTCATCTCCTCTTTGAGTTCCTTCACCACCGCAGAGACATGAGCCTGCATTGGGCCACTGATCATACTTTCATAATTTCTGAGCTTGTTGGCAACAGAACCCACTGTCTCTCGGTTATCCTCGGCATTAATTGTTGCGATGAATGTGGCGTATTGGGATGGTCCATGAGTTGCCAGATTCCACAACATGTGCCCTGTGCATTTAACCTTGTCGGGGTCATTACCATGCTGTCCGGTCCTCCCAAAAAGTACTTCCAATACTGCCACTTCTCTCAACTGTTGGATTCCTTCCTCAAGGGTCTTTTATCGCATTCTATTGTTGTGCTCTTGCATTCTGTCTCTGTGGACAAATCTCTCTCTCACACTCATTAGAAGTCGTTCCCAAAGGGGAAGGGGCCTTTGCTCTCTTACAAATACCTGATTTATACCTGAGTCCTGGGTCAAGGGTCCCAAATTCCTTGCTTCAGCACTATCCAGTTGCACACCTGTACCCATAAGGTCCCAGACTCGAAGTAGCCAGGCTGTATAAGCCTCACGTCCTCGTCGTACAATATCTTTTTGCAGATTACATAGACTTTTATACGACAGGGACTCAGTAATGATCTCAACCTGTGGCTCTTCTGTGGATTGTGAGGGCACTCCTTTATTATCCTTAATACCAGGATCTGACGATTTCACTTTAGACTTCCTTGTTTCCACAGGGGCGACTGCTGCTGGCTGTGGCTGCCCTTGTGGTTCAGCTGGAACCTGGACAGTTGTAACGTCTGTGGGTTCCACTGCTGCACCATCAGTCTCTGCCTTCTCGGGGCAGGGGGAGGATTTTTCATGAGCTGGGGAAATGTACTCCCTCAGCATCTGGCCCATCTCATGTATCTCTTTTACCAGAACCTCAACCCAGTCCGGGTGGGTCCTTTCTGAGGCAGGCTGTGGGGCAGAGTCAGGCTCTGGGGTATCATCCCTATTCTGTGGGGTAGGTATCAGGGTGGTTACCCAGGTCTATCTTCCCTTATCTCTGAATGCTAAATAGAATACGCATATTAGCAGCACCAGCCATTGTATGATATCATTAGCATTCAGAGAGGATTTAAACCCTTCAAAAACTGGTGGGGCAGACCCAAAGAGGTGGGTAAAGGGTTGGGAAAAAAAACTCCCCCGGTGTCATTTCCTCACAGTAGGTACCATTGTTAAAGTAACTCCAAAAACACACAGTTAGTGTACAATAGCCCTGAATCCATGTGCCTGCCTTCCAGAGGAAATTAAAAATCCATGAGTTCTTCACCGTATTAAGCCATAAAATAAACTGGATGACAGTCACAGTAGCTTTAGTTATGGGGCCCATATTTAGATAAGGGCTTGCAAATGGCAGAAATACAGCCACAGCCATGTGCCACCCAAACCAGGAAAAACTGGACCACATGATGCTGTCCAACAAGGCTTCTATACACAAGAACTTAGGTCACCAAAAAACTGCTATTCCTTTTTCCTCTCAATGCCCTCTAGCCTCACATTGGGCACCAAAAATCTGTCTTGGTTTAGATAGACAGGTATCTGCCAGGGAGGGTTGGAGTCTCCCTTAAAATGTAAGCCCCTCCCCCCCGTTTCCAAATTATCATAAATTTGCAATTAAAAGGCTGTCAGGCAAAGATTTTGGGAATAGGTATAGCAGTTCTTTACTAGGGATATAAAAATACAGACGTTGTAGTACAGAAGAATAAACAGGCAAATAAACAAACAAGAAATCCTAGAAAACCCTAACAGAGTCAGAAATACAACCTGTCACCCTGTTGGTCAGGGTGTTGGAAGCAGTCCAAAGTAAGCCCTCCTGGAGTGGCAGATGTGGTTCTGTTGGAGTAGAGATGGCCCCGTTGAAGAAAAAGGGTCCAGTAAAGGTGAGATGGGTCCAGTCTTCCTCCAGGGATCCGGTGGAAAAACTGGATACCTAGTGGCACTGTGGGTCCTTTTTATCTAGGTTAAGATGGTTTGGCTCCTCCTCCTTGTGTGGAGCAGCTTACAATAGTGCAGTGTAATGTGTAATGTCATTGATGAGCTCTTAATGGTCCATTAGCAGAAGACATTTCCATGGAAGTAGTGGAACAATGAAGAGAGATAAGTAGCACTCCACCATCTGATAAGTGACACTGACCCATTTGAGCAAAGATAGGCAATTCTGCTCCACCCAGATGGAATAGAATAATATGCTCTTTACAAAACCCATGACAAGGTCCCAGATTAGATGGCCAAGACTCAGTGGGAATAACAGCATAAATCAGTGGGAGCACATAGCTGCCTCTCAGAAGTCAGCAAGTTCTGTAGGAAGCATCTTAATTCTATCCATGAAAAAGCTTTAACTATTGCTGCAGAGGAAATATATATTAAATAACATTTCTGGCCACGGTTTAGCAGTTTACTCTGCAAATAAAAGGCATTGAAGATATCTTCTGTGCTTCAGATCATGTGTCCAAGCAGTAAATATACTTATTTCCTTCTGTGTGAGGGGATGAGGCAGCAGAAACAATTCAAGAGAAGGCATTAAGGGTGATAGCACTTTTATACAGGAGAACCTAAGTGAAGCTTCCTTTGCAGCATGTGTGAAATTAGAAATCACCTGCTTCCCACCCCTGAAATAATGACATCCCCACCACCTGAATCTAAGTATATCAGACACCATCAAATTTATTTCTGAACTGCACTACAAAGTTGCATGTAGAAATCAACCTTCAAATTAATTTCCAAAGCCAAGTCACCAGTATGATGTTCCTGGCGTCACCATTCTCTAACCTGGCATTCCCAAGTAAAGACTTAAATGCTACATTCCACATGTGTCTCAGCCTTTCACAGGATCACCAAATGATTGAGGTTGGAAGGGAGCTCTGGATTTTAATCTGGTTTAACTTCCATTGCATAAACAGGTCCACCTAGGACCAGTTGCCCAGGACCATGTCCCAATAGCTTTTGAGGAGGGAGATTCCATAGCCTCTCTGGGCAGCCTGTGCCAGTGCTGAGTTACTCTCACAGTAAAAGAGTGTTTCTAGATGTTCAGAGGAAACATCCTGTGTTTCATCTTGAGCTTATTGCATCTGGTCCTGTCACTGGGTAGCACTGAAAAAGCCTGGCTCCATGCTTTTTTTACACTCCCTGCAGATATTTATATACATTTTCAACTTTCTCCCCAAACCTTTTCTTCTCCAAGCCAAATAGTCCCAGCTCTCTCAGCCTTTCCTCATAGGAGAGATACTTCAACCCCTTCATCATCTTCATGGCCCTTTGCTGGACTCTCTCCACTGTATCTGGAGAAGTTTCTGGTACTGTCTACTACTCTCCAGGACTGAGAAGTTCAGAATTTGAGATAGTACTTCAGGAATGACCTCACCAGTGCTGAGCAGAGGGAAAGGATCACCTCCCTTGCCCCAGCAGCAACCACATGAATCAATCCAGGACGCCACTGGCCTTCCCTTTGGCAAGGGCGCCGGCTGCTTCCTTGAGCTTAGTGTCCACCAGGACACCAACGTGCTACTCTGCAGAGCAGCTTTCCAGGTGGGCAGTCCCCAGCGTGTATCTGCGCATTGCAACTCTGCTGTTTCCATACTTCCCATTTCTCAAACTCCTGCATCACATTCAAATAAGATGTTTTTTACCCTCATTGCCTGAGGCCTTACTTTTGAACTGCATGTGTTACAGGAAGCAGCAGCAGTACCTCAGCATCTCAGAGCTGTGACCTCCTGTTCCGATGAGATGAGAGGATGTGGGGAGAAGAAATGGGCAGAGGAAAGGAGGTAAGAGGTAAGAATAATGATCCACCATACTCAACTGGACTGTTGGACAGGGAGATACAACTTATGCACTTCACATAATAAGTCACCAGGACTGCAAGTAATTTCATGCTCTTATGTAAAAGACCCCACCAATAAGTGTCACAGTTCTATTCTAACTCCTCCATTTAGCATCAAAATTAATGCCAGATTCTTTTATAGAAAAAAAAAATTAAATATATGTCAATTTATTTATGTATTACACAGTAAATTACTTTTTGTCTTTAAAAAACCAAGCATCTCTCAAGAAATGATCATCATTGGAATCAAAATTATGTTTACTCCTTCCACCACAGTTGCCACTTACAAAAAGAGCAAGAAAAAAAGAGTTATAGTACCCAAATTTATAATATAAACACTGGGGTATAAGAGGATACTTTCAGGTTTGAATCACACAGAGGTAAATAAACAATTACAGTCCTGAGACAGAGACAGACTTTTAAGCCCCTTGTCCCATGCCCCAAGTGTCTAATTTATTATTGCATATATAATATTAGTCATACAGTTAAATTATAATTCAAAAGTGTTATCTAGTTAGGAGCAGCCAGGGCAGAAGTTAGGAGACCTATTAGCTGTTTCACATTCCATAATTTCTCTCTAAGTGAGCAAATCCCAAAACATGTTTGTCTCAGAAATAAAATTATGTATGTCTATTTTTATTTATTAATAAAAGAGATGTTACATGGTCAAAAATTTACTAATTATAAATATTGTTAGAAATAGCAGGAAACCAAGATGTATCCTGACTCCATGATTTACACTTTGTGATAATCCTTTCAATGACTTCATTGCACTGAGTGTTTAACAAAGAAGCATTCAGAGTTCACTACAACGTTCATGGCTGCAGTTTAGGACCTGCTGTCATGAACTGAATAATACATATCTTATAGAATGCTGGTCTGAAATATAATACATGTGCTCTTGAATCATGAGTTTGCAGGCTGCTCTGTTAGCCCCCTGGCTGGAGACCTAGAAGTTTTACACAAATTTCATTGTCACCTTTGCTGTTGGATGCAGAAACTTTTGTTGCCCTTTCTCTTTTGCACCTAAGAAAAAAAGGTTAAAAGGTAAAAGGTTAACTTTTCCTACTCTCATTGTGTCTGGAGTGTGACTTCCATCCTTGCAAGTAGGGAAGGGGATTCATTCAGTGTTCAAGTCTGCGAAACTTTACCAAATCTCTTACTTTTTTTAGCATGAAAAACAGTTGTTCACTCAAGACATTGGTATGTGCTGATGACAGAGAGGTACCGTCTAAGGTATGTGGATTGCAGAATTGCTGCATTTGTTTTTGCAGTCTTGAGATTCTAAAAATTCTTCATGGGATATGGCAAAGGCAAAGTTGAAGGTTCTTGAAGTAGCTCCATAGAAGTACACAAAAAGCTTAATAAATCATGTGGGCTGTATTATGGTACACCAATACACCTCTAACATAGCTGGGGGATGAGGGACCTCAAACAGCATCTCCAAAATCTGTCATTAAGGTCAACTTTATATCACTATGTTACAAACCAGCTGAGGGAACTCTTTCCCCCTGTTTGTTAGTAATCAAACAAAGCATTTCCCTGTCTCTCAGCATTTAACCTTCAATTTGTTAAATGTCACAGAAGAAAAATTAAATTAAAATGACATCAGTTCAGAATGTATTCTTTAAAGTTTCATTATCCCATGACTCCATGTTTCTCCATATTGACCTAATTTGTCATGACAGGATTATGGTCTGTGTTTCAGAATATTCTAAGTGTAGAAATTACTAAATCTTTGTGAGAATTGTATGCTAGTTTAGCAAACAGAGCCATCTTTATTGACATTAATTTCACCATTCATAGTAAAGATATATCATTAAGCACACAGAGAAACTGTACTAAGAGAAACATCTTTTATTTAGGTACCTAACATTTTAATTGTCACAGTTAGGAGTTGATCCTTTCTCTCATGGCAGTTTGACATTCTTTCAACATCAGACCTCAGTGTAGTTAGTTGGTATGTTGCCAGACTAGCTGTAAATTCAGATTTTTGTTAGGTCTGTCTGACACTCTAAACATTCTGACAATATGAAACCTTCAACTGGAACTGGACAAGTAAGCCAAAATGATAAAATAAATCCATCAATATCTTTTATCAACGAAAATCATTATACACTGACAGCAGAAGCTGCTGCAGGAGTTTCAGGAGATCCAGACAAAGTCGCAGTGGAACCCCGATAATGAAGGGAAGTCGGCAAAGCAAAGGCAGATACAACCAATATGATTAATCCTACGTTTCTCTCTTTATTGTGTGAAGATGACAGGTTTTATACACTCTATGTAGTTTACAGTTACAGATGTATTCTCATTGGCACACGGCACAGGGAAGAATGCAAACATTTATTGTTGAATAAACTTTAAGGTAGCTGCTATGTCCACACCAATTCCTATACTTGTTAACTGCTATAAAACCCTTTGACCCTTGCTAACACCTTAAGTTATAATTCTAACTGTGACACACTCCTGGCACTGAATTTCTAGCTGCGCCACAAGCCTCTACAGGCCTCAGTGCCATGGCCTAGAGGCCTCAGCAATATGGCTCAGTCTGGATGATTCAGCTACTGCTTATCTCCTACATCCAGAGGCTACTGTAGGAGTTTCAGTCATGGTGGACAGAAGTCCACATCGCAAAATCATAAATACAAGTAGTCTAATCCTGTAGCCTTTAAAGATCTAAAGTCAGAAGAACTGAGTAGTTGAGCTGATAAAATTAACCTTCTCTTTCACCTTCAAGGCAGCCATCCTAAGACTGAGGCATTCTAGCACTATTGTCAGTAAGGTTCTATTTCCATGTTAAATAATTATGTGAATGCAGAAAGGTTCTATAGCAGTCATTGCTATTATGTGCTGTTTCAGAAATATGAGAATTCAGAAAATGGAAGGGTAGGATGAGCAAAGTGGTGAAGATTTAGGTTAGGTGTCAGATTGGAACATTCTGCTGAAATTATTGCAAAATACTTGCTGGCAGAGAATAATAAATCTGACCAACTACATTTATTAAAAGTATTCTCTATGCATTATTTATTTACAAATAATCACTTTCTAGATATTTAAGTATTAGAGAGACTCTGTTTTTTCCTATAAAATTAATTAATTTAGCTATCCCAGTATAACCCCATTTATCCAATTTACCTACTTTTTTATTCTACAAGCTACCAGTAATTTGACCTGTCACATTAATATATAGTGACTCTAGTGCACTTAATCAGGACAACTCTGAAATGAAAAAATGGAGGGAAATGCATAAACATTTACAAGGTCGTCTGAAAGCATACCATTTCATGAGTGTAACTGTCCTATGAGGCACACCTTAACCTTAAAAGACAAGGTCAACATGAGTTTATGTATTTGTTTATTCCTAAATAAACTGGCACCAGTTCCTTTGTTCAGTGGCAACATAGGGAAACTCCAGGGGAATTAGTGGCATGCAGTATCCGAGATATTGACTATGTGCAACTCCCTAATTTTCATTTTCACTTTTTTTTTTCCTTTTTTATTCCTTTTTTTTTTCCCTTTTTTAGTCCTTTTAATTTTTTTCTTCATTTTTTAATTTCAAATTCAGTTAAACAAGAGGCAGAGCAATGTGCGCATTGTTGGCCTCCCGGAAAACAGGTGACAGGAATTAAGAGCAGTCATTTAAAATTATTTTAAAAAAATTAAAAAGCAAAAGTATGAAGAATTACTCACCTATCACTATTACCTATAGAGACTAAAGCTGCCAGCACAAGAGTCTTGGTTAGTTTCCAGTTAGATTCTTGGTTGCTTCAATGGTTATTCAACATCACTTTCAGCCAAAAGAGATCTTTTCTAACTCAACATAGTCACATCTTTGTTCTTTAGGACTAAAGCCTTCCTGTAGGAACCCAGGGTTTTATCACTTCCAGGCTTAATCACGATGTATGACACTACTCAGAACTACACAGAAAAGCAGAAATTGGTGAACCTCCTTATTAAGTAATCTACCTGAAAGAATATATGGACCTTGGTTGCATTTGCCGTAAAATGACCAGAGCAAATTTTTGCAGCTCTCACTTGGAAGCATAAAATTCCAAATAGACATATTTCTGAGAGATACCTTGTCCCTCACTCTTTGATATCACTGTGGCAAATGTAATCACAAGTGTTTGCACTTACACCGCTGTGCCATTAACAACGACAACATTTTTTCACAAGAGTTCATATATATTTGATTTTTCAAAACTGTAACTATATTATTAGTTACCAATTCTAATTAATAGAATATTAGTAACACAGACTTTAGTTCCACAGCCTATTTAGCATTAGGCCACAAATCAGACTTTAGCACCACAAGAAACAAACTTCTCTTTGGGGCAAAGTTTGTAATTGCTTCAGTTAAAAGTACAAATGTAGATCCTTGTGCCTTGAGATCTACTTTCCTTTCTCTCTTGATATGACAGGATCTTGTTATCTTCAACCACCTATTCTTCCAGGCTTTTTAAAACAGATTGCTCATGGAGCTGTGAGGGTTTTAGAGGAAGTAACAGACATTCATTTGACATTAGAAGGATCCGCAAGAATTCCTCTTCTCAAACCTTTTATGCATATTTCTATAAGATATAGTTTTAAAATTGTGTGTTGAATTTAGACCATGAGTGCTTATATGGAAAACCCTTTAATATATAAATGAATAGCTTATCCTATGAAAGCTATGTAATTCCCTATCTTGATACAGTAGTTTCACACTGCGGATGCAGCCCAGCTGGTGAATCAGTTAGAGTGTGAAACTAAAACTGCCATAATCCAGAACTACCATTTTTAACCAAAATATGTCTTAAAATCTCTTTACAGCTATAAACCAAACATTGATATTTACCATGAACTCCATTCCTGCTATATTTCAGCCCATCCTGTCAATCAATACCTAATACAGTGTTAGACTAATTAGACACATACAATGTAATTATACATACAATGTAATTATATTGTAAGTAGAAATTCTCCTATTAAACATAACAATGCTTTAGGCATGGGTAGACTAAAGAAACAAAGCTCTACAGAGTTGTGTACAATTATTGTTATCTAAACAAAGAGCTGAAATGTCATATGAAGATGAAGAACAATAAAAGTGATTGATATGTCATTCTTTTGTATTAGTTAAGATATTGTATGCTGACTACTTTACAATGCACTCTAGATACAAAAAAGTGTGTCACTATGCTGCTTGAAGACATATATATTTCTTTTATTGATCTAGCCTGTTTAAATTACACTATTGTTTTCAAGGAAAGCTTATAATCCTTTTTAGATGAGTGACATGTTTTCTTTTTAGCTTTAGTGCTTTCCAGAAGAAAAGATGAAGCAGAGAGAGCATCAAATCTAGGAAGCAATGAATCAGGTATTATCAGTCACCTCGCTCATACTTGTCTCCTTAATGTGGTTTCAGAAGGTCAGACCTGTAGCAGATGTATTACTCAGGTGACAACAGGAACATCAGCACTGATGCACATCACTCACAGAAGTAAAACCTCTCTGCTTGGGCCATTGCTGCCCTACCAGGACACCATTGCAATGAACAAATTGTTACTTAGTCTCATAAATGTATATAAACAGACCTGCCATCAGTGTACTTCCTTCAGGCCTGCAGAATAGATCTCCTCAGATGCAGACAAAAGAGGACTTTTGCAAAGAGAGGGAGGAAAAACATGTATATTTTCTCCAGGTTGGTGATACCATATGAGAAGGAGCCTACAAGGCTGGTGAATTTCCAGAGCATGAATTTGACAACAATGAACACAGTGGATAAACATTCCCAAGACTATTCTGTCCAGGGTACAAACCCCAATTTAATTGTCAAAATGTCAGTACCTATAAGTAAATTAAGAGTCTAAGCTCCTGTCGTCAGTTGACTTTGGCTGGACAGGTGGTGCCCACCAAGCTGCTCTATCCTCGCCCTTGTCAGATGGAGGGAAAAAAATAAGATGGAAAAAATCTTGCAGTTTGAGATAGGAGATAATACTATAGCAAAAATTAAAGCCTTCACGTGCACAAGTAAAGGAAAAAACACCAAATGTATTATTCTCTCCTTTCCATCACCAAGTGATAGCTGGCTACTTCCTGGGACTCCAGTTTTCAGCACATGTAGGGGTTGCTCTGGAAGGAAAATACTGTAAATAACTAGTTTTCCCCCTTCCTGCTCCTTTTCTTACCTTTTATATGTGAGCTGACATCATGTGGTATGGAATACCCCTTTGGTCAGTTTGGGCCACCTGTCCTGGCTGTGCCCCCTCATAGGATTTTGCCCATCCCTCTCCTGCTGATGAGGGTGAAACACTGTAGAGAGGGCAGTGATGCAGTGCCAGTGCTGCTCAGCAGTGTCCAAAGCACTGGGGTGTTTTCAGTTCCTTTCCAGCTGCCAATGCAAAGCTCAGCACTGGGAGGGCTGCTCTGGGGAAATGAGATACATCTCAGCCAGATCCAATACAGTTCCCATTATGGTCACCTGAATGTTAGTCAAAACAAGCAAGGCTGTACATCTGATTAAATACCATTTATTTTAATTAATTGTATTTAATTTTCTTATTTTAATTTTTTAATATATTTAATTTAATAAATTTATTTAATTCTTCATTTTAAAAACTCTCATAGTCTAATAATTTTATTGACTAGATGAAAGTTTAGGTACTGGTCTTGGTTTAGATAGACAGGTATCTGTCAGGGAAGATTGGAGTCTCCCTTGGAATGTAAGACCCGCCCCCTCTCCCCTTTTCCAAATTATTATAAATTTGCAAATAAAAGCTGTCAGGCAAAGATTTTGGGAATAGGTACAGCAGTTCTTTACTAGGGATATAAAAAGAAATACAAATGTAGTACAGAAGAATAAGCAAGCAAACAAACAAACAGGAAATCCTAGAAAACCCTGACAGAGTCAAAAATAAAACCTGACACCCTGTTGGTCAGGGTGTTGGAAATAGTCCAAAAGTAAGCCCTCCTGGAGTGGCAGATGTGGTCCTGTTGGTATCAGAGATGGTCCTGTGAAACCAAGAGTCCAGAGACGGATCCAGTCTTCCTTTGGGAGTCCCATAGGAACACTGGCTGGTTGGTGACACTTGTGGCTCCTTTTTATCTAGATGAAAATGGTTTGGCTCCTCCTCCCTGGGTAGAGCATCTCACAATGGGATGATGTATCATGTCATGTCATTGGTGAGCTTTAATGGCCCACTAACAAAAGACATCCCCATGGGAGTAGTGGAAGATTGAAGGGAGATAAGAAACAATGCCCCACCCGGTTTTAACAGCTGGCTTGGGAGGCAGTGGAAGACTGAACAGAGATAAAAAAGAGTGCCCCACCTGGTTTTAACAACTGGCTTGTTATCAGAGAAGGCAGTTACCCCCGTCCCTTCCGGAGTTACAACAGATAAAGAAAATCTCCCCAGCTGGATTTCAACAGATGGAATAGAATAAACATTTTTGTTTGTTTGTTTACAAAACCCAAGACAGTACCTAACTCATACTGGTGCTTGCATTTAGAAACCTAAATTTTGATTTTAGAATCCAAAGCTGATGATCTCTACAGATACCTTCCAGCCTTGGCCATTCTGTAATCTTGTGGTTTCTCAGTTCCGCATGCCTACTGAGCAGAAAACTGTGAAACAATAAAACATTTTGAATAACTCATCCTTCTGAAAACTTTGAAATCAATAATTTCCACATATTACACAAGACTATTTAGAAATTTGCATTGCAACGGAGGTTTAGCATAAACACAGAAACATTTAACCTTGGCAAAAATAAATCAAAGTTTAAAGCACCAGTGACTTTCATATTCATTGCCCTTTTTTGTTTCTCTCTTCAAGCCTTAATTTCTAAGTTATTTTATATTTATTTTATCAATAAATTTCAAAAAGGATATTCAAGATGAGTAACTGAACCCTCTTGTATGTATCGTAACTGCCAGTGCATAGTTAGTGACAGGCACACTGGTGAAGGGACATAGCCATTATGCTTAAGTAACCTTAAACGACTAGTTTAGTGTGCTTCACCCATCTACAAAGTACATTTGAGATCACTTCTAACACATGATACATCACTCTTGGCTGGGGAGCTATCCTTCTCCTCCAGTTTCATTTATATCTTCAGCTCTCTGCTTCCTTTGAGTCTATGCAGCATTTCTTGGATGTGCACCTTGGTCCGCCTTGTACAAAACAGCTTACACCAAAGTGATCTACTGAATATATTCAAGCATTGCTTTGAAAATATATGCCCATACTTTAAAGTGAGGTGAATTTTCGTTTACAATTGAAGCAAGATTTAGTGGAGATCAATGACCCCTCCCCCAGCTGATACAAAACCAGATTTTTTTTGGCTTTAGAATAAGCAAAGAGTTAACCTAGTTTCATTCCTTCATGAGTAAAACTCACTGGTAGGCTTTTATTATGTTAATTTTCCAAACTTGCGAAGTAAAAACTCAGTAAACTGAAGGTAACCAAAGGGGCTGTTTGGTAGAGACAGAAATGAACTGTGTCTTTTGAAGTGTTCTAGAGAAAATGTGTTCAGAATATTTAAGTCTCAAGTGAGTTACCAAAGGTTATTCATTCACAAGTGAGATAAATTCATACCTGTCAAATTGTCTGGATCCTTTGTGTGATCACTAGGGCCTCAAATCATTTATTTTTTTTCCCCAGTGAAAGTTCAAGATTTTCACATATCCAAATTTAGTAGCATTTCCTGTGTCTGAAAGTAAATGAATTCATTTTCCTTTCATCTCACTTTTCACTTTTACAAGACTAGTGTGAAGAAAAAAAAAAAATCCAGGTTGGCTGGCATAAATTGTTTTAAAGTACAATTTCACAGTGCAAACAGCCTGTAACCTCCTTACAACAGACACTATATTTTTAAACAATCTTTTTTAAAAAAAATCCTGTGGCTGGCAGTGATTTAAAATGAGTGTGTAAAACATAATTTCAAACCAATTCAAGACCTGCATAGACCTTGAAGACTTTTCTGTGGCTTAAGCTCTTGGATGTGCAAAAAAAGCATTTGCTTCTTCTCCACTTTGATACTTGATCCAAAGGGACTTACTAAAATCAGCCTAAACTTGTATTATTATAATAACATGAATCGCTGTTTCCATCATGCAAAGTGTGGACTGTGTTTGGTATCAGTCCTGTGTACTGAGGAAAATTCCACTGAGTGGGGTTAAGGAAGGAATTGAGAAGTCAACAAGAATAGCAAAGAAATCTTACATTTTCAGTGAAAAAAGAGATGGTCAGGGCAGGCAGCAGAGAAACTCTTTGCTCATTAAGCCAGAACATTGAAATTGGTGAGCAGAAGCACTGACCAGGAGACACATTACTGAGGGACATGAAAAGAGTCAGAGACTGGTACTGGGGATGTTTCCTGTATTTTCCTAAACTGTTCTTACTAATAATTGAAAATAATAGCAATTCAAAATGTAGGTGGGTTCAAGGTCACACACAATGTATAGTAAAATTTTTCTAAAAGAATATTTATATTTTGCATTTCTGACTGCATGGCAAATAGCTTAATTTTATTTCATTTCAGAAAGAAATAAAATGCAGAAAGAAGTCCTATATTTTTTTCTCATACTTTATGCAATCTAAGTCAGCATTAAAAAGAAACCAGTTTATAAAGTTTCTGAAATGACAATTATGGTCATGTTTTTATATTCAGTAATTTTTACCTTTTTTTTTAATGAAATGTTATATTTCATTGCAATTATGTCCTAAGTTTTGCTGCATTTGGCATCTCAGTGCATTAAATTATAAGGAAATTTTAAATAAGACACTAGGGGAAAAATCTGGAAAACCTGCCTCCTGCCTAGATACGCAATTTCAGAATTCTTACTTTTCCATATAGTGTCATTAGATTTCAGAGACAGTAAAATATCTTAAACAATAAATCTTTCTATTCAATTTATATAATTCTGGACTAAAAAATCAATTCTCCCATCCAGTCACACTGTTATGGTTGACAATTATTTATTTATTTATTTATTTATTTTATTTCCATGTCTTTTTTTTTATCTTCAAATTTATGCATTAACCCCCCACCTTAGGATATGTTGGTTCTGAAAAATGCAGCTCACATGTGGTCTACTGTTTTGATAATGCCTGATTCATGATGGGGAACAGCTATTTGTGGAGAATTAAAACAATTAAATAGTCAATCAAAGGAAAAGCAAACTCTTCAGTTTCCTAAAACTGATAAAATTAAGTATTCCGTGCTTGTACCTTGAATATTACTATATTGCTTCTTTGGATAACATTTTTTTTGTATTTACATAGGTAGGTTAGAATGTGCATTCTAATGAAATATAAATATATGTTATTGTTGTTGTTTTTGTTGTTGTTATCAGAAAGGAACTTCTTCATTTGATCACCCATTATATGTATAAAAAAACTTCAAAGCATTCTTTTCTAGGGTTCTAATAGCACTTTTAGTGTACTAGCTACACTATTTTAATCCACTATTGTAGAATGTACAAAGCCAAACTATTTCGATTGTACCAAGGGGAGAATCTGGCTCAATGGGGTCAGAGGAGAATGTAGCAGCATATGTATATTGTATAAATACAAATAAAATAGATCATAAGGTACTCAGAAAATGACACATGCTTTAATTCTTTAAAGGCTTAGATTTTCAACTCCTTTAGAAATTATGAAATGAAGAATAACAAAAAACAACCCCCCATTATTATCCAAGCAGAAGTGGTATAAGATCATTTATCTTGATGGATGTCACCTTAGAGCACATATTATCCCTATCTCTCAAAGTGTTTTTTCCCCCTTATTTCATCTCTGACATTCATTGTAAATTTAATGATCCACATACGATTTGCTGGTGTCTCAGTCTTGTGTTTTGAATCATGAAACTAGTACTAAATTTATGGCACTGCAGTACCACTTAGTGAATCATTAAGCAGTACAGTGATTTTAACGATTTGGATCATACTGGACCTCATCACTGTATAATGAGGTTCCATTTAGTGTAAATTTTATGTAAAAATTCAATTTGCAAACCAACAACATGAAACTACAACATTTTTTTTAACCTGACATTGCATTTATTTATCGTGATTTCCATCAACATTTCACATGGGGAAAGAAAAAGCTACCTCATTATTAAAATAATTTTTTAAAGTCTTCACACCACTGAAAAATATATACTATCAGACTGGTATTTTTGTAGAAATCTATTCTGAAAAAAAAAACCTCTAGAGGGCTCAGATGTGGCTATTAGAGTATTCTGAATTAGACTGTGGTATTACTGATGTGGTTGAGCTCCTGGAGTAATGATTTTTCAAAGGGCCCCAAACCCTTCTCTGCTGCCCAGGAGCATCCACCAGCGCAGAGGGGGACATTCCTTACTGACCAGCTCAACAGCATTGGGCCATCCCATTACCTTTTTTATTATAAACCCTGCTTCTCACATCAAAGACTTTTGATGCTGAATTCCTTCTCTGAAATTCACTGAAGGACTAACTAGCTATATGTAACCAACCCAAATACTGATTCTGAATTTTGAGGAGTTTTGCACTGTAGAAACTGTGTAGGGTACAATGGAGGTAATGTACTGTTATAACAGCTGGCAACTCCTGTAGAAAATTTTTCATTTCTAAACTAATAATTTTATACATTGTTTTCAGTAAAGTTTGCTTCTCAAGTCGGTTTTCATCAAAAAGCAATCTAAACCATTAACAGATAATAGTTAGGTCATAATGTCTAAGTCCATTTCACCTACTCTCTTGGCAGTATTAACTAATCTGGTTGGTCCAGATTAGTGAAACAGAAGAACATTAATGGAAAAAGAATTATGTTTTTTCAGTTCTTCCAGTACAGATTACACTCATTTATGGAACTTGGGATTTAATTAACTGAGTCATTGAAGACTTGCAGTATTTTTGAGGTGGTGTAAAACAATGGGAATATACTAAAATCCTTACATTAACTGATTTGCTAGTTCAACAGCACATGACAGGTCAGACTCTAAGTATTTTAGAGATGCCAAGGGTAGAAAAAGGCATGAGTAGGTTGAGACTGGAGTTTTTCCCTCCAAAGGAAAATCAAAGAAATGCAACAAATCAAAAGCATCTAAGGGGTAAAAAGAAAAATAGCACAATGATTATAACAAATTCTTAGAAAACCCTGTGCTACAAAACATCCTAAAATGATGCAGCCACTTTTCTTCATGCCTACCCAACTCAGATGTCCAGTGCTAGACACAAAACATAGAAACTTTCTGTTAAATAACATCAGTGGGTGAGCAATATGTGATACTACTTACCTGTGCATTTTTTAAGTGGAGAGTAATATACCAGAGAGAGAAGCTCCTCTTAGCCTTTTAGCTTTCTTTTCCATGGTGCAGTTGTAGGTGTAATATTTTATGAAACCAGGAACATTCAGTAATCTGACTTGATTGATACAGTAAATCTTGCTGTATTGAGTTGTGTTGTTGCTGGAGTGTTAGAAAGAATAGTAGATGAAATGCAACATAAGATCTCTAGCAAATGAAATGCACATTTTAAAAACTTTACAATTGAATCCATACTTGTAACAGTATTTAGGAAACAACAAGACTTGCCTTCATCTAGCTGAAGGAAAATGCATGTGCAGTCTCACATATGACAGATCCAATAGCATTCTCATTCACAGTGTAGTGAGTACTAGAGCTAAACAAGCTGAGTTTCCTATGCATGTGTATGGCACAGCTGATAACTCTCTCCCCCTGCAAACGCTACATTCCCAGTGACCATTTCCTGCTCAGAGAAAGCACATCTGCTTTGTGCGGATTCTCTGATGTCTAACAATGGTTGAACAGTGGTTGCAGTATTTTCTTCAGCTGGGTCACTTATGGGGTCCCTGTTTCCAACTTTGCAATCTACATCACACATTTTTCTGATCTGTGATCCATGAAACCTGTAGTCTACTGTGAAATTTGGTCAAAACTAACTAAAGGGTACAGAGATGAGGGGCTGAGGCAAATAATTGAACAGACCTAGGCCAAAATAGTATAAATACAGACTTTTTCCTTTTTAATCAAAATTAGAAAGAAGCAAAAAAACCCAGAAAGCTGGGTTAGCAGTTTCACAAAGCCTGCCTTCTGCTTAAATTAGATGGAATATTTTAATTTACTCTTGACATGATCTCAAAACTTTATAAGATTTTTAACATGATGTATGAACTCACCACAGTCAGAGCATTCAAATGAATTGACCTGCAATTTTGCTATAAAGTCCATGCATCAAAACCACAGAAAGTCTCTGGAATCTCAAAGGGATGCTTTAGTTGTAGCATGAGCCAGAATAAAACACTTTTCAAAGAGCAAAAAGTATGATTTACCAAGTGAGACAGAACAAACTATGAGAGTTGGCGAAAGCAACCCAACATTCACCTCTGCCTAACACACTGCACATACGAGTTGCTTGTGTAGGTTTCCTAATGAAGAAAAGGGATTTGTGAATGAATAAAGGACAACTCATCCATCAGACCTGATCAGCTCTTGGCCATTGACAAAACTCTGATCAATTTTAGCCAAGCTTGATACAGTAATAGAAGACCCAAAGACATTTAATTGGAGCAAGTCTTTTGAGAATTAGTAAATGGGATGCAAATGGTCTCCATGGGTAGCCATGACCCTGCTGCCCTACCTCACTTGTGCTGATGGCCTGCTGGCCCCTGTGCAGCCTGGAATCAGTGAGCCCTCTTGGTCACTTGCCCAGCCAGGAGTCCAAGTGTATGGGAGGTGGCTGTGGGCACTACAGGAAGAGAAAAGGAACTAATAGGAGGCATGAAGGAGAATTGAGGGTGGTGCAGTAGCAAATTAAATTATTTAGAAGATGGAAGGTTTGCATCCGTGGGTGACAAAAAATCTCCACAACTCAATGAAAACCTATTTCCTCTTTTTCTTATGTCTTACCAAATTAACTTCTCATAGTTAGAAAATAAGTGGAAAAGAGGAAAAAAGGAGCTAATGATAGCAGCAGCGCCACTTTTTTTATTACCAGTTATTTCTCAGGTGATTCAGACTACCCAAGGCATCTGGACCACACAGAATGGCCAAAGCAAACTGTATTCTTGACCAAAAACGCCTTGAGCCATTTCTCAGCAAAGGTTAGCTAACCGTCACATTAGTGTGACAGTTTTTTGCTGGTTTCCCAAACAGCTTTGTTTCCACTCACACGGGGCACACAGTTCATCCAACACAGAGACTAGACATCTAAATACATACCAAATAAAACTTCAAGGCAGATGACACTATTGAGAAAAATATTAACTTATTTTTGTGGCATTGGTCTATGACAAGGTAACAGTGTTTAGAAAAAAAACCTTACTAGTATTGTCAAAGAAGGCTTGTGATTCTGGCCAACAGCCCAAAACATCTCAGAGGTTAATGTATATTTCAAAATATATCATGTAAAACAGAAATTTTAAAGGAAATTTGAATTATCCATCTCATAAATCACCATTTCTTAAAATGTTGGCTGGAATCTATCTCAAGTTTGAATTATTTCTCATATAAAGTATAGATCAGTCATGTATAGTCTTTATTTTAAGGGTAAAATGAACATTAACAAGTTTCAAAAATGCAGTTTCTAAATGTGAAAAAATATAATTTTGTTGTTGTCATTTGCAGAAAAAGCACCCAAGTTAACCCTGAAAAAAAAAAAAAAAGACACTCTTCCCTACACACATGCACACACACACACATATCCAAGGTTTGTCACAGATGATCTGAAGAAAGAATTCATTTAAATACTTGAAAATTGTGTATTCTTTCAGATAGTTTTGTTTTGTCAACCCCATTTTCAAGCATTCAGAAAAAAATCCAGACACGTATAGCTAACTTGTTTTTGGCATTGTACCTACTATATGACTAGATAAACTTGTATTTGTCTAAGTTTTGATTCAGTCATTTTTTGTAATAACAAGTAGTTCTTCTGCTTAAAATTTAAGTTGTATGCTGTTGTATTTTTAAAGCCCTGTGTAATGTTTTGCAGCATAGTTATCTGGGACTATCTGTATATCAGGGCAGCCAACATCAGTATTTTATTCTAGATCATAATATGCTTGGCAAAATATGGTTTATTTATTTATTTTTAATTGGGTATTTAATTCCTGTGTAATAAAAAAATCGATATCATTAAACCAAAGAAAACATTCCCATGGGAAGAATTTCTATCTTTTTGGTCACTTCTATTTTTTTCAGCATGTTTCTCTTTTCTACACTCAACAGCACAAACCCCCTTATGTACAGTGCTGCCCTCTTAAAACACAATCTTAATTTTATGTTTTGGTAGCAACTAATCATATAAAAATAAATAACAGGCAAAAATTTGTTTGACAATGGCATGACTAATACCTCAAGAAAGCCCATATGAAAATGAAAATTAAATGAAGGATCCTGATAAAGGATATCACCATCAGCCTAGCAATCCATGGAGGTGTTTAGTTAAAGCAAGATATTTAAAGGTCTTATTTATGTGGACTGCAAAAGACATATTAACCTTATTAATTCTAAAGCACTAAATGAAGTTCCTGTACTAAAAGGCCTCATATTTTTCCATTTACAGATATTTGGTTTTTACAATGCTTTTGGTTCAGGTACTTCTGCTCCCTTCTTCCTATGTGCAGCCCTCCATGATATTAATGAAAAGTAGCAATATAGACATATATTATGTGGTTTTGGCACACAGGCACACATGCTTGCATTTAATCTATTATATTGAAATGGTAATGGTGAAAAACTTTTGGAAATAGTCCAGTTTTTATGAAAATCATGGAGCCTTAACCTAATGGACAAGATTATATAGTTAACGGATTTGGGTTTTATATTTTTGCTAGTTATTTACTTTGATACTGAATTCTAAAATAGTCTCTTTAACATTAAGAAACCTTAGATACAAGATGATTTATTTAAAAACTCTGAAGTTTATTGGTAGCCTATTGTTGATCTTATGATTCAAATTTTAAAATATCTGATCAGGGATTTTTTTCTGCTCCAACAGTTTCAATTTTGCAAGCCACTGGACCTTAATGTTAGCTAATCTCTTCACCTATTTTGTAGGGGGAGTTGGTAATCTAAGTAGGCTTTTTTTGTTTAAAATAGTGACTTTATGTGCATGCACAGCAATTACTGACATTTCATAAAGTTCATATGGCTGATCTGTACATCTCAAATGTCTGTATTGGGGCTGTATCAAGAAAAGAAAACACTTTGAAAACACAGCCTGAAATGAGATGCTAAAGTAATACAGGAGTGAGTCCATTTTAATACCACAGTTTCTGCTTTATTGCATTGTGTTTTGAACATAATTATTTTCCATTTTCCTCCTCTTTTACACTAATAGTCTGTATCACAGTTTAACCACAGCCAGCAACCAAACCCCACACAACCATTCACTCCCCCTCAGTGGGATAAAGGAGAGGATCAAAAGAGAAAAAAGTGAGAAAACTCATGGGCTGAGATAAAGACACTTTATTGAGGAAAGAAAAAGTCATACAAGCAGAACAAAGCAAGGAATTATTTCACCACTTCCCATGGGCAGGCAGGGGTTCAGCCATCTCCAGGAGAGCAGGGCCCCATCACACCCGACGGTGACTTGGGAAGACAAACACCAATACTCCGAACATCCCATCTTCCCCCTTCTTTCCCTCACTTTTATATACTGAGCATGATTCCAGGTGGTCTGGAATATCCCTTTGGTCAGTTGGGCTCACCTGTCCTGGCTGTGTCTGCTCCCAACCTCCATGCACCCCCAACTTCCTCACCAGTGTGTCAGTATAAAATGCAGAAAAGGCCTTGGCTCTGTGGAAGCCCTGCTCAGCAATTAAAAAAAAAAAAAAAAAACAAAAAAAAAAAAACAAAAAAAAAACACCTCTATATTATCAACCCTGTGTTCAGCACAAATCCTAAACACAGCCTCATCCCAGCCACTGTGAAGAAAATTAACTCCACCCCCACTGAAACCAGCACATTGTGCTGAGGATATTCTGCCATGGAAAGTAAACATCCCTTCTTGTACTATGTGCAGAAACTATAGAAAGGGTTGCAACAGCAGAGACAAGTGATATGTGTCCAAAGAATTCTTAAAATAAAAGGAAGATAAGTGAACTTATGCCTAAAAAGCTGTTATAAAACAGAGAAAAATGAAAGTATCAAGTGTAGAAATATTGCAGAAAACAGTGATGATCTTGATGTGCACGGTGATTTTGATATATATGGTATCAGACTGTATCTGTAGTTTCTATTGAACTCTGACTTCTACACAGTTCACTATGTTTTTGAGAGTTGCAGTTGAATCTTGTGCACTCTTAACTATAGTGTTACCTAGGTTAGTTCACTTTATCATACTCTGGACCATAAAGGACTGCATTGGTTTCCGTGGTTTAACACTGTCTACTCAGTTAGAGCTAAATGAGGAACCAAAAGCTATCTAGTGGACATAAAGTGAGAATTTTGAAACTGCAAAATAAGAGTAAATTTTTAAAATACGAAAAAGTGCTGTAAAATAATAATTATAATAGCAACTGTAATCACGGCAAACTCAAGCCTGGGCTCTAAGCTGCTTTTCTTTTTCATGGGATCTGCAAAGTTTGAAATCACAATTTGAAATGTCGTCTTAAAATATTTCTGATATATTCTAATTGTGTATCTGAAAGGGGAATGTTCAACTATTTATAAACATAATTAATCTACTTGCACTTTATCCACCTTCATGATTTTGTGAATTTCAGCTGTATCACCTTTAACTTTCTCCTCTAAAAATGGAATGTCTCTTCATAAGTCTGCTACTCTGCCTCCTAATTCTCTATACTCTTAAAATTCTTTATGTCCACCCATGGAGGGGCCCAAACTACCCGCAATATTCAAGGTGTTGAGCTAATGAAGTCTTAAACTTTAAGAATATGAGAGCTTCTGCTTTTCTCTTCCTTTCCTTCTTTGGGTGACCAGCATTTTGAAGGCTTCTTTAGACTTCCCTGGCCACCAAACGGATGATTTAAGGACTGACCCTTTCCAGGTTTGTATTCAAACTTTGCTTTTTCCTTGAGGCTTTACACTCACCTACATTAAACTTCATTTGCCATTTTTTGGCCCTCTGACTCAGATTTTTAAGGTCATTCTGGAGTTCCTTGTTATCAGTGTAACATTTTACAGAAATCATCTACAAACTAAGACATCTCTTGGTCAAGTCCCTTCCCTGGGTTGTTAATGAAGATTTCAGTAAAATTGATCCAACCAACTCACTGTGTAGTACTTCAGCATGGATTTATCTCTGTTCCAAAAAGGGGCTAGTAAGGTCTGTTCTTTGTTTAATATCCTTTAATCAGCTTTCATAAAGAAACCTTTCTTCCTATCCTGTGTCAATTCAGTTTCTTTAAATGGGGAAAAGACTAATCAGAAATGCTTGAATATAGAAAACTTTCAAGACTTCTATAAAAAAGCTGATGTATATTTAATATTAATAGCTATTGCAAATTCCTGAGATTTGCGAGTGTTTTTTAAAGAATTTTTGTCAAAAACTATAATATTGGAAATTTTCCCAGAAGACTAAAAGAGAGACCAAAGTTTCCTACATTAGAAACTCTTGCCACAAATAAAAGAATTGAATGGAATGTCATTCTTTTATTTTAAATGCACCACATGTCATCTAATACCTATGCACAATAGGGTGCAAGTTTAATGACTTGCTTATTGTGCCCCTGTTGTAATTAGATATTAGAGGACATATGGCATGGTGAAGACTTAGCAGTGAATTTTCTTGTTTTGATTGTTTTCTGCTACAGGCATAACATTACTTCAGTGATGATATTCTTGAACAAATTAATTCACATGTTGACTTCTAGGTTTATAAACTGAAATTCCTTCCAGATTATACAAAACCCAAATATGTAACTAGTATCAACAAGTGAATGATCAATAAAAAAGGTTATAATCACTTCAAAGGGTATAATTTTAGACACCATTGTGAATGCTGCATTTATGCTTCAAATTATGATCAGAGTTCAGCATTCATTGGTGAAGGAGTGGCTTCTCTTTCCCTTTCAGCATCTTTTCCTTTCACATATACACAGGCTCCCCAAATGAGCATCCAGTCTCACGTCTTTCTTCCTCAGTTCTCCCTCTCTTACTCAAGTCCCTGAGTTCTGTGAGCTCTGGTATCTCTTGTCTTTGTCCAGTGAGTCTGACTGGGTGTAGGCATTTTTCATTTTTATTACAGAAATTTGTTAACCATTTTCTGGTACAGGGATGATAACAATCCTTTTAAAGAAAGTATTATTTTTGTAGATATAAGCAAACTATGTATGGATGAGGTATTAAAAATATGAAAGAAGAAATTTCAACATTATCCAAATACACAAAAATGATTGGAATAAATGAAGTCAGACTGTTCTATACATGTTCTAAAAACTGTTTCATACATTATTGTTGTAATATAATTCTTAACTGGTTCTATAAAATTTATTACTAAAGATGGCATGTAAGCATGGTGGGGGGATTGCTCAGGTATTTTTAATATGCCTGGTATCAGACCACACAACCAAGTGTTTTTTAGTTGCAGTTCTTCTGGCAAGATAAATTTGCCATGTGTTTTAGAGGACATATGGTATCTCTGCACTAACCTCCTAAACACATTAAAACATTTCTTCTTGCATGACAAAAGCTGACATTCTGTTTCCTCAGCTGGGAATCTGGGGGACATTACCAACACACAGCAGTATGAAACTATCAGCAGCACGTGATATTTCAGCAACACACACAACAGGCACCAGTTTTGCCAAGAGTCATGTTTTTATCATGAATCTTGCAATAGTTGATTTTTTACCCAAAGTACTCGTTCTTGAACAGTGTAAATAAATTAGAATCTTAGCTTGTGTGTATTTTATGAATATGTCACTATCTTTTCCAGGGGCACTGAAAACATGTTCCTGATGCCTCGAAAAACTCAACATGTAGAGAGGAATGGAGAAACATTTTTTTTTTATTATTTTTATCTTATGTTATTTACTGCAGTTTAATATCTGTGGAAGGAATGATACAAAATCTTTTTGTATGGGGATTGGCATCATTGTGATGAATCACAGTGCTGCAAATCAGTATGATCTTAAAATTTAAAAAAAGCATTAAATTACTTCAAAATTACCATAATCTACCAAAAAGTTCATGGGAAAAGTCAAGGAAGAGAGAGCAAACACTGGAATCCGTAAAGTATTGTCATTGCTTCTTTTGATTGACAACAGTTTCAAAAGTGGCATTAATGTTTTTGCCCATCTTTGCAATTTTGCAAATAACTATCCTAAGGGGTACAGAAATGTTAGAAAATTTACATTAAAAACTCTATACAAGTGTCCTATATTTGATATTGAATTTGTCAGGTAGACGTTGCAGAATTGTTAGGTCAGCACTACATTTCTTCACTAAGAGATTATCTCATCACTGAGAACTTCTACAAGTCCCCATCCTTAGTAGCACTCGTAGTTGCTTGCCCCTGTCCCAGTGAGCACTGGGAGCAGATCACAGTGTAGTGAGCCTCCCAAATGAGCCATGAAGATTGATAAAATACAATCTCAAGTAGCTGCTGGCACCTCCCTGTCAAGCTTACTAATGAGTGCTGTGTTACTGCTCGAGTCAACTGTCACATTATCTCCAGGCTAATAAACGGATCCAGTGACAAACAATATACAAACAAAAAGGAGCTGATAGAGGATCTTTTCTTTCAATTCCTTCTCTGCATGTCCCTAGGACACAATCAAATTGTTGGCAGAGGTGATTTTCATGTTGCAGAAGGAAGTTTCTCATTGTTCATTGCTTTATGCATTTATTTATTTTTAGTTATGAGCAGCAGAAGCCAGATAAGTAAAAATATTGTGGGTCTTTGTTTAAAAGTTAAATCCAGTGAATATGCAATACTTTAGAAAGTCAACTATTTCACAAACCAATTTTCATGGTTCCCACTGCTTCCTGTTTGTAGTGAAGGCTGGATGAGATATGCCAAATCTCAGGATGAAAATCTTAGCTGAGGTATTCCCTGCACTAGAGAAAACAACAGAAAGGATAATTACCTGCAAAAATTGGGTCACAGAAAAAAATCAGTTTCTGAAGGCTCATATCAAATTTACAGAATGGCAAAGTACCTGCATAACCTTAATTCAGCACCTTAGTGAGGGCCATTAAAATAGTTTGAGTGTTAGCAATTCCCTAAGTTCTCCTCCTGATGCTACCCACCAATCAATGGACTTTTGTAACATCAAATATTAGGGGAAAGCAAATTTCTAAGCAGCTGTTGATGTCACTTGAAAATCCCTGGAACTTAACACTGTTAATTTTGGAAGGTGCTGTATCTGAGAAAAACTCTATTATGTATTTCTTTCTGCATAGATTGTAGACCAAATAAATTTATCACAAATTTATTATTGCCTAAGTGTGCAATTTCCCAATTAAGCAAAAAAGGAAACAAGAAAAAAAGGAAGAAGAAGAAAGAATGACTAATAAGCAATGTCAGAAAACACACTATAAAAGTCATGAAAGGGAAAACAAATTCTACTTTCTTGTGACCTAGACTCCAGAGGGAGTAAGATGCTTGTTTTCCAGTTGTGCAGCCATGTACTGTACAACTGAGGAGTGTTGAAATTCACCTAATCTGTTTAAGGCTCTGGAGAGAAGTGGCTGTTAGTGCTTGCAAGCTTTCCCTACCCTATCCTCTTGTAATGTCCAGGCACAGCTTGTGTCCTGCTTTTCCCATGCCAGTCCTTTCTCTCTTTATTGCTATTAATCTCTTCTACCTTTGTCCACCTCTGAACAGGCTCCCTCCAGCCTGCTCTTCTATAGTTCTCATTCCCTTTCCTCTGCAGTGATCCAGATCACTTTCGAAATTTGAAGATGTCCGTGCATTTGCCAAAGAACTGATGTGACCTTCCAGAAGGTTGACTTTGGATGAAAGACAGACCCTTTTTTGTTACACACACCGGGACTGGTCCCACATTCACTCAAGCATGAGAAGTAATGATGCTTATTTTAATCCAAGAAACACTTATTTCCTATAGACATATTTAAAAGTACTGCTTTTGGGTACACATCACATGGAATACTGAATTGTCTGAAGATGTTTTAGAATTTACACCAAGCAAGAAATAGAAGAATATTGGTTTCTTTAGTTTTCCATTGTCATGCGACACCTATTGGAGTGATAATTTTAGGAAATTAAGTTCAGTCATTTTATTGCAATTATCCTACATGATTTTTTTTTTGTAGAGTTTTACTCTTCTTCAAATCACTTGGACATCTCATACAGCACAAAAGAAGAATTTGAACAATAAGGGAGTTCAGCAAAGGTACCAAAGATGTAAAAGAATTTTTGCTACTGGTATCCCTTTATATTTATTGCAGGCAGAAAAGGTTAATATAGAAGAATAAATCAAATTCCCTTGCCCTTGAATTCACATCTTACCAATCTGGAAAGAAACTCAAAAGACAATTAAAACTTACAAAACAGTATGTTGTGTAAGTGACACTTCTTAAGCAACATTATTACCAGAGATGGTTTAATGTATGCATATCAATTCATGAACACTTGTGTATCTACAAGTGGCTGCCTTCCAAATCCAGGGGCTCTTCTCTACAAAAAAGCCTAGTGAACTGTATTTTAAAACTAAAGTGGAATAATGAATGGAATAATGTGATAGTTGAGTCATTTGTGTAATAACATTGCACTTAATTCTATGTACTTATACTCAGTGTTAGCGGAAATCTCTTATGGAAGGGCAGAGTTTTACTGAGTTTCTTCAGTGCTTAAGGAACACTATTCCTTTAATACTGCTCCTATTTGTGCTGTAATCACAAATATCAGAGATAAAATACCAAAAGAAAATGGTGCTGTTTATGTTGTCATATAATTCTTCACATTGATTACAGCAGAGACAAAATTCTTACAGTACAGATAAAGGAAAGTTATTCTACATAGTAATCAATACAATTTCGTGTTTCTTCAGCCTTAAATGCTGTAAGTTCAGGCTATTTGTATAGATTACTTATAGATTTATGGACTTAAATAAATTTGTCTACGCATACTTGCATTTTGCCAGGGGTATAAGTCAGTGGGTGGCTGTTACAAACCTCCATCTGCAAGTTACCACTACACATCTGTTTCCAAGCTGTAATTCCTGAAAGTAAGTTTTTCTCCAACAACTTTCAGATATCTGTGTTAGCTGCTCAATTCAGTTCAATACGTGTTAGATCTCAGTTCAGTTCCTACCATCAATGTGAGAAAAGAGGTTGTCAGCATGGCTCATTTTTAAATATTTGCTGGAAGTTTCAGCATGATAAAACTTGGAAGAGAAAAAGTCGCAATTTTAGTCCCCTGAAAAACATTGTCCAAAATTGCAGTCAGACACATTTTGCAACACAGTGGGAAACAGTAGCATTGTTCTAGAAATTATTCCAATGCTTCAATTTTCAACAATTTTATGTTTCTCAAAAAGAATACGCGCAATACAGCAAATAAATAGGTATGTACCTAAATATTCGTGAACAGCAAATTAGAGCTTCATCCATTTTCCCTCTGGTGAGCTTGCTTTTGTTTTATAAAAAACCCCCATGAAAGCCAGGCTGCTTCTGTAAATATGATGCCACAACAAATAGTACTGTTGGCTATCTCTGCTTTGGTCTTATGTCCTGCAGAGAGTGACATCTGTGTGCAAATTAACAACAGATTTGTGTAAGCTAGCTCTGAATGCAATATTTGGGGAGAAAAAAGAAGAAACTTACCTATAAAATAATGACTGTCAAAATAATGTGATATAATTTGATTTCAAAACACTGTTGTTACCTTCTCGGTGTGAATACTGCTAAAAATCAAAGCGTTAATTACTAATTTCGAGTTTTATACTTGAGTTTTTACTGTCTAAAGACTCCCTTTCTTTGACCTGCACACAATGTCTTTGGAGCTAAATGGCTGCTGCTAAGAACCTGACATACACAGAAATGTTTAGGGGGAAATTTACAGAATTTCTAATCTGGTCCACAAGATGAACATAAATTAGCAGCTGGAACTGCTTTGGTGGCTCCTAGATGGCATTCTTTGTGCTAATTTCATCCCAAAGGGAATCCAGTTCATGCGCTTGTAAATTTGCTCTGCAATACCAACCACAACATGGAAAGTAGGAACAATTTGGTTACTGATCTTAAAAGCATATTCCTGATCTGAATTGAAACACTAATACAGTCACATCCACTAAAGTCAGCCATCTCAAAACATAGTCCATTCCCAGACACAGAAAAAGTTTCTTCAAAAAATAAGACTGTGAATGTATTCTTCCCAAAAACACTGACAAGATTTGCATCTGCATTTTTAAAATTCCTGAAAGGCTAGAAATACAAGCTATTTCCATGAGGGTATCTAATCCTAAATGACGTGTGAAGCAGACGCTGAGAAGTAATCCCTCTCTTTTGTCTGGTTAAAGCCCTGCCTGTGACATCAGGGAATGCTGATCCCTCTTCTTCTCAGTGAAAAAGTCATCATTTATTTAATGCAGAACTTCATCTAGAGAGCTTGTGCCACCTCTGCAAAGCCCACCATTTCGCTCAATCACAAACAACCAGAAGCTAGGAATCTTTACTGGAATTCAGTGTTTGGAGGCTTTCAGAGGCATACAGGACTAGCAGGAATAACATAGGAAGGGGCAGCAGTTATTCCTGTAGTTTTGGTAGGGACTGACCTTCACCTGTTAAAAATGTCCACCAGTGCAACTCCCCTTGAAGAATATGGAGAGAGGAAAGTTCAATTTATTGATCCAAACAGGACTTAAATATGAAACAAATAAAAGACAACCCATCCTGACAAAAGTGAGGCAGCCAGAACCTGAGTTGGAAACATTAGCATGTCTCTCCTACTCAAGTCTGAGGCACAAAAATACTTCTGCAAGACTCAGACATGGCAGAAGGCAGATGTGAGTAGGACCAGGAGAATTAAGGTTTCTGGTTGAGCTGACTAGCTTTCTCATGCTTCCTTTTTCAGCTTTCCAAACTTTGGCTGTTCCTTGTTTACTGCCAATAGCACTAGAGGTGTGTGCAGGAATGTGGTAGATAACCACCAGGCAAAGCATGGCTCCCATATTTCATCTTCACTAAGACTCCTACCCCTAGATTTATATTTTATCCTGAGTGTAACTTGCTCACCTCTCCTTTTGTGTTTCTTAAATATGTTCTCATTATTTTCCCCTTCATGGCTAGCTGTGAAATAACAATTTAGAGGTGAGTTCTTTCTTAAAATGTACCTTCCATTTAAAATACCTAAACCTTTGACAATTATGAATGCACACACAGGAGTAAAGGGACGCTTACTCACGATGGCACGGTACAGCTACTAATGATACTCAAAGCACTGAAAATTACCATTTCAGATGTGTCCAGAGCAGTAAACTGGAAAACAAGTCTGCAGTCAGTGCTAAGGATAGTTTAAATCAACAAGGGTGAAAAGATTTGGTTACTCTGTGTATTAGTGTTAATAGGAATAGATTATAGAGGAATATTTGTGATGTGACCTTCTGTGCACTAATTGAAATAGTATTCAGAGTCAGCAATGGAGTAATCAAGTTAAACACTGAATCATAAATCATCATGAAAAGTGCTGTCACAACTTAGCCATTAATGCCCTGTATTGCTGGGCAGCCTTACGAAAATATCTGCTATGCCGATCTTTAGGTTAATAGGCACAGAAATGGCATTTAAAGACTATTTGGATCAAATCTGCTCTGAGGTTGCAAGTGTTACTCTGTTAATTTACTGGTAATTTGAAGTGATGTAGTTGGGGTTAGAAGCAACACAGCTGAGCCCCATACAGCTAAACAAAGAGTAGTGGGAGTTTGTCTAATATTTATTTAATTGATATAAAATGTAGCACACAACTTCAATATATCTCTAAGTGTGTACCTTCCCTTTGTCCATCAGTTAGCATTTGGTACAGAGGTCAAAATCAAAACGCATAAAAGCTTATCTTCATGATATGGTTATGTTACTAAAGCAGTTCAAGGACAGACTTCTATGTATTTTATAAATAGATGGAAATACTTGATTTTACTGTTATTATGAAAGCTGAGGGCCTTTTAACAAAGGATTTTTATAAAAAAAAAGTACTTTGCATTATTTTTGAAATGTAGCATTATTTTAATCTTGTATTTGCAGGAAGAAGAAATAAAGCTTAGCCTCCAGAATCAGAGATAAATAGTTTCCATTGGCAGTAAATTTATTTAGAGTAATTTTGTGATTCAAGTTTGATCAAAATAATAAGCATAAGAAATATCACAGCTGGAATGATGTATACTTTTTCTAATAAAGACCTGTGTCTAAACACTGACAAAGCTTGTGCTAATTTGATTACCTAGACAACTAGATGCATAATGTTTTGGGGGGCATCTATTTATCATTATTTACTTCAAATATTGTTAATTAACATTAACATAAATTACACCAGGCATCTGGTACAAAGTAACTCGTTTTAAACAATGAACAAAGCCAGTCCTTAAAAAAACTTCATAGATTTTTTTCTTGAGAAAGCATAAAAAATGTATATTTATATCAATATGTGCCAAGTGCTTCTATGATATACTGAAATCTGGAAGCAACAGTGTTCTATACACAAAATTTTCATACAAGATCAGCAAGTATGGCTTTTTATAAAATGTATCTATTAATGAATGATGAAGAAAAGTGGACAAAATTTAAGTCTAATATTAGACTGTAAAATGAACCCAAGAGTTTAACTAACTGCAGTTCATTTCTGTGCATTTAGTTTTTGCTGGCATGTGCCTATGAAGTTCTTCATATTATTGAGATTAAATTGTGTTCTCCAGTTTACTGTTGTAAATTAGATTAATGTAATCCCAGAAATTCCCTGAGTAAACTGACAACAATATTCGGCCATTAAGTCCTAGGAGTTTGTCTTCTTAGTGATAAGTGGTAAAAAAAGGGAGTTAATATGACAGCTACAAATGAATAAAAACATACAGTGCATTTCTAAACAAATTCACCGGAAACACCTGCTAAAAAAGCCACCCTAAAATCTGACTTGCAAGAACCTAACATTGTTTTGTGCACAGCTCAAGGAGATTTCGACAACTGATTTATTCTTCAGTGTCAAATTGTATTGGAATTTGGTGTATTTCCAACATTTGCTTGAACATTTTCATTCTTTCCAAGTTCAGATCTCAGATACAGTAAAACAACAGATTGATGTGTTATGGGAGGATGTCCCAAATGTCTGCATCTTCCTGGGCCAAGAGTCGAGATACTGATGTGATGAGCTCTAGGAATGGCACCTGGAGGTGGAGGAGGTACCACACAGAATCCCAAATGCTGTTAGACTCCTCTGAGTAAGCAACTAAACCATACCCCTGCTCTGGTGAGATGCATTTCACACAGAAGCTTGAAACAGGTTTCCTACAAACATGTGTGACAGCATACTACTGGGAGAATTACATTTAATTAAAATTAGTAGGAGAGTAAAAGGTATTGTTTCTACTACCGAGCAATCAAATTTGGGTAAGCTAGGTACTGCCTCACTAGTCAAAACTCAATCTTAAGTTGCCCGAAATTATAAGTGAAGATCAATTATATTGTATTCTTTCACCACATTATTATTTGCTTTGCTCTATTCTTTCAATATTTTGGAACTTTTAACACATATTAGTGTATTTTTAAGTACCTGGCCATGTGATGTGAAAAACCAGAATGTTTATGTTTCACCTCATTTAATATGACATCTTCCTGAATTTGCCTCCACAAATGTTTATGAAAATTTCCACGGCATTGTCTAAAAAGCCAAACAGCTGTTCCTAATTTGAGTACAGTGTAAGCCTAAATAAAATTACCATGGAAGACCTTTTTCCCTCATAGAAAATAAATTTCAAAGCTCTAGATGTATCTGAAAACCTTCTTAATATTTTGAATATATTTTCCTTTAGTGGCATGAAGTTTATTTCAATACTGAATTCTGAGAACAAAAACGAAATTAAAAGATCACTGAAATCTAGTCCTTAGGATCACACTGCTGCGGAGAAGTATTATACTTGCTTCATGGTAATAGATCAGGTGGACAATGAGAAATCAATGTTTGGAAAAATTCTGGAGGTCTGGGCAACAGAAGCTCAGCCCTTCATTCCTGCAAGTCAGCTCATCTGGCCAGTGAACCAAAACTTTACCACAACATAAACTTCGAGGAAAACTATCCTCTGCGGTCTTAACTGATCTTAAGGTTATACTGCAAGAGTATTTTTGTTTTAGTATATGATCCCTTCCACCCACAAAGTAATTTCTAGATCCCTTACCATCTGGATGATACTCACAAATTATACCTGATATAGTAAAAAAAAAATTTTTAGAACTTTTCATAGTAGGAGATTCCAAGCAATTTATTCCACAGAGTTTTATGAGAAATTGAAATTTATTACGTCTTCTGGATATGTTCATTTTTAGCAGTTATTGCCAAATTCAGCCTCAGTATAAAAGGGTATAATTCTATTGAAGTCAGTGGTGGTATATCAGTGCTGCATATTCCCCAGTTGGACAATGAAGCTGTAAATAACCAAATACATCAAAAATAAAAATTGATTACTCTGTTTTATAGTCTCTTAGACTGAATAAGTTTATGATTTAAAGCTGTGTCATGATAAAACCATGCTGGGAGGGAATCAGAAAGAGAATACAACATAATGGGCCAAATCTAGTATTCAGCCAGAACAATTACATTAACTTCCATAGAACTGTACTCATTTCAGAGTTTATTTTGATTTAAAAACACGGGGGAAATACATCACTGGTTTGCCTTCTTGTTTGCTATGGAATAGTATTTTGTATTTTCATTGGTATTCTGTATATGCTTTAAATTTAAACTTCATTCTTAATTAAATTTGATTAATAACATTAGCAGGTTACAACAATAAATAATATATTTCAAGCATTTTGTGGATTTGTAACAATCAGTATATTAGAAGCTCAGATTTGCTTTAGGAACAATTTAGAACAGCGAGATCTTTTGGCCAGAGAGGAGCCATGGATGGAAAAAGCTTGTTGTGTTTCCAAACTAACCAGCAAGATTTTAGAGGTACAAGAAGTGGAAAGCTGCCATCTATTAAGAGCATTTGTCATCCTTAAGTGTCCATGGTGGCTTTTTATTGCTTGATTGAGATCTTTGATGGATATTTTTTTTACTACTGTTCTCTTTTTCTGAATGTGTAATATTTTTTTAATTCATTATTGTGTTTATTGTATTTAATAATATTTATCTTCTTTGTGTTTGCTTACTACTCAGTTGCTAGTACAACCTGTACCACCAGGTAGATTCATTAGAACAAGAGCCACTGCCTGGCTTTGAATGCATTGAAAATTGCTGTAAATTATTCACACAGTTCTAACAGGAAATGTTTCATATATATTTATGTACACACAAGTGTGTGTGTTTCCACATATAAATAAAAACAAAATAAATAAAAAGTCAATGCAATATAGATTACAGCTCAATGTTCTGCTTTGCTATAATCTTATATAAATCCAGCTTGCACAAATTTAGCAGGTGCTTTGAAATTTATATATATAAATGTAAATTGTGCATTATTATGCACTCACAAATTACATTTTCACACACTATGCAGTTTACCTCATTTGATGCTGAAAAATATATAATTTCATTCAAGATAATTATGAAGAAAAAAGACACGTATGTTCATTTTTAATTGTTAAAGCCGATTTTTTGTAAAGTCTGAATTAAAAATCTACTGCAGTGACCCTGTCTTGCACACTCTAATACCCTAAAACTTCTAAGTCACTCAATGATAAGAGGCTGATCTAAATGCTTCCACTGCATTAATCAAATACCAGGTCTAATTAAAAGAGCCATGCACAAAGCTTTTTCAAAATGTTGCTCAGGTATTGCAATAATTTCTGATCACCCAAGCCTGGAAGACAAATAATTAGAGCTGCCAGAGCATTCTGATGAGTGATGTCAGCATCTCCAAGTGACCTTCCCTCCACTAATTAATTTTCATCTTAAGAAAAGAGACCCTGTTGTTGCACATTATTAATTGAGTTCACTAAAAGATGCGCCTGATTAATTTTTGTTGATAATACTTGTCATTCTAAGCAGCGGCTGTAATCATTCTATTGGGTTTTATTTTTTTAAGTTGATCTAGGTCTTTTACAATGTGACTGATACAGTATCTTCCATACAGAATATTGTGCGTAAGGGCATAGTCTATAATGTGAGTACACAGGCTTTCATTGTTGCTGAAAGTTTAGGTCAAGTGGAACTTTGTTGTCTAGTTTGCTAACTCATTTTCAGTTGAGTTGATAGAAAATTTTCCCTGCTGCCTTCTGGGACTTCCTTCAGTTTCCCAGTTTAAGGAATTCTTACCTTTTCCACATATTCCCTGTCTTTCCCCCATTTTGCTTGCCAAAGAGAAGTGTGTGGCTGGCTCAGTAAAAACACCCAGGAACCCAGTTTGTCCAGGACAAAAGCAGTGGTCAGAAGGATGACAGTGAATGGAGCCAGAGCGCATGGCTCAGCCTTTTCCACAACAAAACATCCAAATGACGAGTTTTGTCTATCCCAAGCAGAGTTCTGCCAAACAATGATCACCTCTGTTTAGTGAGGCCATGGAATTCAGTACAAACAAAGTCACCGTGGGATTTTGGGTATGGGGGGATAGTGGGGGACACATATTTCCAGGTGGATAGTAATCATGATGCAACATCAGCTTAATCCATTGATTTAGATGTGGCTACATGTGGTGAAATGACTGGGCTCTCCCAAAATAAGTGAATAATGAAGCTACTGATGCATAACCAGGTCTTTCATTTCCTCATTTCAATTTCATTGACTACTCCAAAATTTGGATCTCTCAAACTCCTCTGAAATCCATCTAGTTTATATAATTAAGCATTTGTAGGACCAGGGAGAGACAAACACAAGGACAACCTGCAATTAACATTTTGCTGTCATTTCCTTAGGTCAAACTTCACAAGTTCGTGTAATTTCTTACAGTCCAGACCTATGCAGGTCTGCACAGGGAGAACATGTTGGGGATCTTAAGTCCTTGGGAATCCCATGCCTATAAGGAACACATCTGAGCATAATGATGTGTAATAATTTGCAGAACATTACCAAGAATTTTTGCTGGAGGTGAAACCGATTTCCTGTTAAATGATCCTAAAATATATAGGCAATCTAAGCCATGAAAGTATATATATTTTTCCCTACTTTGAAGAGTATTTTAATCATGTTTTAATCAAGATAGCCATGATTACCAATTTATCAAATACCAATTTAACAACAAAGATTATGGAAATTTTCCCGCAGCCAGTGAACAAAATATGATTAAAAGAGTTCTTCAGAGCACTGTGATGAAAATATGCATAACTCTATTCTTCAGCTATGTTCTAGCACATGAAGGGACCAACATATTGTAAAAGCAGTAGGCTATCTAGTTATATAAAAACAAGGGGAGAGTTATAAGTTGCAGTAAAAATAATTATTTTACAACAGTTTTGAAGGTGTCTTTTCTTAGACATTCAAGCTTGGTTTGCGTGTTCTGCACTTCAGATTGTGATGAAACATTCTTTACTGAGCAGTGTGGTTCCAAATTTTGATTGACATGTATGTAATAAAATTATCTGAATCGGAGGAAATGTTTATTACCCTGGGAATTTTTACATCCCCAAGTAGTAGTAGTAGTCCCCAATAGTACCGAATTTTAAATCTGTGATTGTTCTTCCAAAAATCTTCTCCAAAAATAAATATGTGTTTCTTTTTGCCTTTTTGTCCCCCCAAAAGTACTATTGCTACAGCTTCAATAGCAGCTTTGATTTTTCATTAAAGAAGATATTGATACATAAGAAAAGATATTTGCAGAGAGCTATTGGCTTCATCTAATTTCCTTTGGATCTTTTACTTTCTTTGGCTGGATACACAAACACAGATCCCAATGATTAGATCCTTTTTGCTACATCAAATAGCTTTTCATTTATTCAGGATTCCTTTGATATGTTCTTCAAACAGATTCACAAAACATTTAAAAGACAAAACAAGCATCTTAACATAACTAAGCTACTTGCCCCTAGACCTGGAAGGAAGAAGGAGAAAAAAAATGTTTTGTTGTTTGTATTCTTAAATGCTTTGCCAGAATGACTATGAGATCATATACAGAAAAGACAGCTTTACAGAAGAGATTGAAAACACCCTTAAACCACTAAAAATTATTTTCTAATATATTAAATATTTATTTGAAGTTTAAAATTGTTAATTAAGAAATACATTTGTTTTAAAGCATTTCTCTTCATAATACACGTTTCTGAAGGTATGATCATCAGGCAAAATTTGTGGATTCAAACATTTCTATATTGATTCTGAAGTGTGTACACACACACACACACACACTCTAGTTTACTTGACGACCTGTGGAAAAATAGACATCTTCCTATCATCCCCAGGAGGTAGTGTTTCCATCATGAAGAACAGTGTACAAAACAAAGAATAAATCTGGTGAAATATAACTACATATAAGCAGTAGATTTACCCAGGTACTGGAAGTTGCTTTCCCTCTGTTCCAATGCCTTTAGGCCAATGCTAGCATTACAATTACGCCGAAAAAGTCCAAAAAGCTGAAGGAAAGTCTTCAGTTTCCTTTTCCTTCTTTTTGTTCACCTGGATGAGCAAGTGGCTGCAGGACGAGTTGATTCACTGCATGGTGTTCAAGTGCAAAACTAACTCTGAAAATATATTTTTTTTTAAATTCAGGGTTTTGTCCTCTCAGTCTGCTGAACTAATTCATCTTGCTGATACAGACATTTGATTCACTGAAATGAAAAAGGAGAAGTCCATGGCACAATGAGGGCAAGAGAACAAGGACTGCTCCTTTCAGAGGCAGCTTGACATTGCATTACTCACAGCAGATCACATCCTCAGTTTAACTGTAAATTTTGCCCATGTAAATATCACTGAGTGATGTTTCTTTGACAACCACACTATACGCACTTTCTACTTTGCACTCTGTAACTGGGAACTTTTCAACCCTGCTCCTAGCCCCAAGAAAACCAGTTTTCCATAAAGAGATACCTGAGGTGAAAATCAGGTCCCACCTGTAGGCACCTAAATTAGACATCTATGTTTGACCTAGGTGTAAAAAGTCCAAATATATTCAGTGAAGGACAAGGATTTATTCATTTCCTCCAACAAAGGTGTTTGGAGACGCCATGCAAAGCTCAAGACAGCTGTTGGGATTGACAGATATGGCATAGGAATTACGTGAGACACACACTTGTGAGACAGCCAAGGACTGGTGAAATATCTTGAGGTGTCTCAAAAATCATTAGATTTACCTGTAGAGGTCACTGACTGTCATGATAGTTTGGCTTACTGTAATAGGAGCTTAAACATCTCATTCCTGTTTGACTACATTTAGGTATCAAGTTGTGAGCTGAAATCAACACCATTTTGTCAGCTCTAAACTGATAAATTTCTTCAAAAGCTTTTCTCCAGACTTTTTCTGTGGCATCTTCTCTAATCAAAACCACAGGTTAGCATGGTGGAAGCAAGTTGTATAATGCTGATGCCATCTAGCTCAATTTTTATATTTTACACCTCAGGGTCTTGCAAGTTACTGCTGGTTCCATTTTGTTGTTTCTCACCATCTTTAACCACAGTACTACCCCAGCTTTGGTCATCCAACCATGACCAGTAGGGACACAAAAGAACCACACTTACTCAGGTTCAGAGGTTAGCAGAGAAAGAGAAAGTTTACTATGATTTGGGATTTAAATAGGATTTGGAGTTTGATCAAGGATTGGTAGATGAGAAGAACACTTTTCTGATCCCAGTGGTCAGTTCACCAGTCCATCACAGACTGGTATGACAACAATCTACTTGTTTATGTTACTTTAGTGAGAAACTCCACTGGAACTATGTAAACATCATCAGAAGGGTAAAGAATCAGGGAGACAATCTATTAAATA
The DNA here is from genome assembly GCF_029207755.1 of Chamaea fasciata. NCBI lineage: Eukaryota > Metazoa > Chordata > Aves > Passeriformes > Sylviidae > Chamaea > Chamaea fasciata. Next base: position 65,357,315 of record NW_027094087.1, read on the forward strand.
TTTTTGCCTTTCACAATTGTTAGCCAGTCAGGACAATTTCATCAGATAGTATTTAGTTTGGTTACTTAATTTTAATAAGCAGAAAACCTGCCACTCTGAAGACTCAAATTGACCTATAAGAAACTGACCTGATTCCCTCAAAACCAGGTTGCACAATACACTGATCCCTCCTCTCTGTTCACCTTATCTTCCCAGAATTAAATCTGGGGTGCAAATACCAGCAATGTTTGGAGGACTTAAAGTAAATGCCTCGTCAGCTTGCAGACCCATTTATAAGCCTGAGTTGTACATTTTCTTACTCTTGTACAAAATTACATGAGTTAGTAACTGAACCTCACCATTACTTTCCCCTAAGAGTAACCAGTTCCCTCCATACATTTTCCCTTGAATTGAATAACAGGAAACACCTCTCTTACAGACCACAGAAAGCCTTTACACAATCAAGGGAAGTTCAATCTCTCCTACGTTGCTTTGCCAGCCTTGCAAAATGGATGATTTTCATTCCATTGTCAAAAAAGCCAATCTATGTAGACTGTGTACCAACATGATTCTTCACTACCTGGGCCCCTAGATGTTTGAAGCCACTGAAAGTCTCAATCAAACATAAGCTGGTAAGATCCTCAAGTTTACAATCAGGTGGAAAAGAGTCAGCATTAGTGTCTGCATTCAAGATAATTTTATAAAAGATAATTAATCTTCATAAAAATAAAATTAAAATAAAAAAGTGACAACACACTGGCGACACCTGCAAGGACTGCTCCAGCCACAAGTAAAGCAGCTCCTAAGTTGCTGGATCCCAAAATATCTAGGCTGGAGCCATAGGTTTGCAGAGGGTTGACTTCACACAGTTTGTCCTGACTGCAGCTGAGGGTGCCACACCTGAGTGGATTTATTTGCATGGTCCTTCTGACTCTGGTGAGATTATCCACATCCTCAGTGGGTGACACCAGCAAGATCTCATTGGTGATGGGGTTTTTTTTGTGTGACCGAAAAACCATCATCAACTCATTGTACACTACCACAGACTTGTGTCAAGTGATGATTTTTGCTGCAGCTGACCTGAGCCTGATTAAAGCTATGAGTTATGGATGAGAGACTTTGCTGTCTATTACAGATCCCCAGAGTTTCTCAGTCCTTCAGATTATATCCAGCATTATCACTAGGCCAATGACATACTATGTTAAACTTTTATTGCTATTGTAGACTCTTCCAATTTAGAGTATTCTCAGAGTCATCTTCATGTGTAACTTTATGCCAGCTGTGCATGTACGTACACACAGTGTGTGTGTAATTGTTTTGGATGATATAAGATTCCATCAGAAAGAGGATGAGCTGAAATTACCAAATGTGTTTTCATCAATGACCTCCTATTAGGCTCAAGAGTCACTGGGTTAAATGTCAATTATTTGATATCTATCCTGTAGCAGAGCCATCTCTTTATTCACAGAGTATCTACTATTACACCAAGTACAAATCAGAGCAACGGTTTTCCCATTTAAGAGATTTATACAGCCATTTAAAGAAATTTTTCTCATGAAATCACTGATAATATCATCTCAATAGTAAAGTGAATGGTTTGAATCAAATTTCTTCCAAGCAAGTTTTGTGTGTCAGCAGGAACTTTCAGAACATGCTGGCTTATAGAAATGAAGATAAATATGGGCATATTAAACCTGTCTTTTTTCAAAGAATGATTCAAACTTCCTATCAAGTTTTCATGTTACCTTGGAGAAGGGAGAGGGTAAAATAACACCAATACCACATCCGAACACACACACACACAAAAAAAAGCCAACCAGTCAAAATCCTCAAAAAAATAAACACCCCAATACCCCAAGCTAAAGCAGCCCCAGCAGAACTGAGGAAAAACTCTTTGTCCAGTTGTCTATTTTTTTTTTTCAGAACTATTCTTACAATGTCCTCAAGATGAAAGAGAAGGCCAGACCTCCCAGCAGACTGTGAAATACTTTGACTGTCCAGCTGATGATTCCCATTTCATCCAGAGCTGGTTCCCTTCCTCCTGCTGGTCACTGCCTCGCAACTATGAGACTCCTGCTGCTCATCTCTTCTACCCTCCTATTTAGAAATAGAAAAATGTGCCCTGCCAATGGCCTTTTGCACTTCTGCCTTTGCTTGTCTTCTTGCTGTGGTGTATGCAGTGGTCTTTGTGACCCCTACTCTTTTCTTGCTTTCCTTTACCTCTCTCTCAAACATGTTATGAGAAACAGAGAACACAACGTGTGTCTGACATCCTGAACTACTTCTGCTTCTCTACATTTAAGGATCACATTGTCAAGTCAACAATGACTCTGTTGGCCTCTCTTTTACTCCCTGGGATACAGATTCATTTGAATTTCTTGCATTCATGAGCTTCCTATTCCTTGCTCTACAGAGTTCATCACATACAAAACTCTTCCTATTCTCACTCTGGGAGATATTAATCTTGTTACCCAGGGTAAGAGAGTTCACCCATTACCATATAATGTATTCCCTCACCTGGGCACAATAGATAAATATTCTGAACATTTCTTTTAAAACTGACAATGAAAATACGTTAAGAGCAGAGTCAACTAACACTCGATGGCAATCTCATTAAGGTCTCAGAGTGGAGATGGAAAAGGAGAGTAGGGAGAAAGAATGTTAAAAAACTCCAGATATTAATAAATAAAGGTTCCAGACAAGTGCCTCATGTCATATAATGTGTTGTCACTCCTTATGTTGCAATCACATGTGTGAGGAGCAAGCTCAGCTACACATATTGGGATTACAGTCATGAGAAGATGAGGACTTTAACAAGATGGACTTCTAACTTTTAACTATTGCCCTTATAATAATGGAAGGAATCCATCTATTGGTTATAAAATTTTATCTTCTCCTCCACATCTTCTGGTTCTATGCAGCACACTGGGTGCAATCGGGGGTTTTCTGTTTGTTTGAGGGTTTTTTCCAGTTTCATTTCCCATTTGATTTCCATTTCTTTCATTTTCTTTTGATGTATCAGAAATCATCAATCACAATTAAAAAGGACCTGAAGAATCATGATTAATTACTATCTAGAGCAAAGGAATGTTAAATCCCCACAACAATTGTGTATGTTCTGTAAAGGGCTGAATACTTCTCCAAGAATCCAGCTTAACTGGTTATACCAGCTTCACCTGCTTCACCTCTAACATTTGGAGGCAATGTTAGAGGGGGTTTTTTTTCATAAATTTTACTTAAGGGTTCTAAAGAGAAATCATCAAAAGTCAAGGAATTAGTAATGAAAAAGTCATTGTTTCTTTTGGCATCCTTGTTTTAATTAGTTATTTATTAGACAATTGCACAACATATTTCCATAGGAAAAATCACCACATTTTGTCTACAAGATGGAAAAAGTTCCAAGACAGCTGTTCTGTGTTTTCTGCTAGCATCATGTTTCAGCACACAATTCCATACCTCATTTACCAAGTAACATCTGAGCCCCACCTTAAAAATAATATCTTTTTCCTTGATAGGATTTGGTTTTACAACACATCTAAAAGGTGTCAGAAAACCTCACAAACATTAATAGATACATGTATGTTTACAACACTTTGGGAGGCAGGAATGCCTCTGCATTTTCAGTTGTTTGCTCCATTAAAACACATTGTCTGCTTTATTTCAGGTGGTCCTTTGAAGAGCAAGTGTAAGGAAGAGTCTTCCCTCTCAATGCTGCAGCTGCATTCTTCATGTCTGTACATTTTTCAGTAGTCAAAGATGCAGCAGAACTTAAAAACTTCCCCAGACACCACACACGTTTACTAACAAAGCTTTTGTAATAAAAGGCAAGAAATACGTTTTGAAGATACTAAAAAGCCACAAAGTATGACTTGTTCCTTTCCAAACACCAGCTCCTTGTAATCACTTACTAACAGAAGACGTCAGTCTACAGAGACTGTAAGACTTTATCCTAGATGAATTGTTAAACTATTATAAATAACCCCTCACTATCTGGATATTTTAAGATATCTGAATTTTTCTGTTTGGCATCCCAGAAAAACTCACTTCTGGGCAAAGGGCAGCCCAGAAAACTCAGGCCTGGTATAATAATCAACCGAAAACTGTAACTTAGTATTGGACAAATATGGAAGTAGAAACAATAAGATTTGCTAGAGTGAAGCATGGGTTTAATGATGCCCATAAGTAACAACTTTGTCCAGGGACAATTAGAAGCCTCTGCAAGGCATTTAATCACCACAGAAGTATGTGAAAATGTTCTCTGAACAGACTAATTCAAATTTAACTAAATTCAGTCAGAAATGTTGGTCCAGTTACATTAAAAGACAAAATCTCCAGAACTGAACTAAGTGGCAGAGCCAGGACATAATGAATCTTGCCTCATCCCACAGTCCACGATGAGACATTAATTAGCATTTTCAGTCCACTGCCCATGGCTATGTTGTTAATTTTACAGGCTTTTAAGTAACTCCTCTGCATCAGTTCTGGGTGATAATGTATCTCCTGAAGAGACACAGAGAAAAGAATGCTTTTTTAACCTAGAGCTCGCAGAAGAACCAAGTTCAGAAGACAAGTAACCTTTTCAGTTTACAAATACTGGATACAAAAAACACAGAACTAAAATTACTGAAACTATGCCAAAGCAAACGCTGATGTTTAAGTCTGTGTTGAAGACACTTTTGTACCTCGGAGATGCAAAAGGAGCACCTATTTCAAACATGTGAAAGACGGTAAATGGACTTAACTTCCACGAGAATTAAAGAGATGGTTATGAGAAAGGAAAATCAGAGAAAGGGTGTTGAACTAGCATGCTAAAAAGTGTTGCTATGGTTCCAGACATCCAGTTCCATAATTCGGTGTTGATTTCTATATTTCCCCATAAACAGACAAGTACAATATATGTGAGTTAACTTCCCTGAATATCGGCAACCACTCTTTTAAACTCAACTTACATTTAGTATATAAAATATTGCCACAAAATCGACCCTAAATAATACAACTTTAAATCTATTAGCACTACCTGGGTAGTGCTGTTTAAACTCACAAAATGATCTGTGTGTTAAAACTGTCAAACAATCTCCTATAGTTGATTGCTGTCCAGAGTAGTTTTGTCAGATCTGAAGTTACCAATTTGAACATATCATTTTGCTTACCATCTTCTGATCCAGACAATCAGCCACCTTCAAGGGTTTTCCATATTGCATGGTTTGTATGTCACGATTTTGTTGGATTCCTTGTTTGTAAATAGAAATTGACAACATTTCACATTTTTTGAGTATTTCATTGTGTGCACAACTAGAAGAAACAACAAACAAGCTTCAACACAAATAATTTCTGAAAACATTGTATATTAGCTTTGTACTATAGACACGGATAACATAAGATGTCTGTACATGCCTAAATTATATTTTTTCAGAAATTATTATGTTTTCAATTTAACTTTTAAATTTTTATGGGTATTTTTAAGTTAATACTGAAAATTAGATGCCAGGTACTAATTTGAGTTTTTTATAAGCAATTCTTAAAAAATGGTGTGAAATTTAATGTCTTCTGCACATTTCTAACTGTGACCTAAATGAATAATTGTATAATTAAATTTACATCATTTGATTTATATAATGACCTCTCCTATTTTCTACTGTTAAGCATTTACAGTAATACTGCAGGATATTGTATTAACCTACTAATGTGATATTCTCTTTTTTTTTTTTTTCTTTTTGACCTGTGTGGACTGCATTAAAATCTGTCTGTTAAAGGGTAGACTGTGATTACAGTTATGGTGTTGTAAATTTGGGACAATCATGTGAGTGACAATGAATTTTAACTGTTTAACTGACTACCCAGTATCACTGTAAGAAGAAAAGCTCAATTACAGTAATAGGGCATACAATATAACTAAAATGTGGCAAGAGCTGAGACAAGCCCAGCTGCTTAAAGCTCATTTCTCTTCTTCTCATGCAAGCAGATCATTAGAGGAGTCCTAGTCAGTGCCACAATTTTATCTCACACATCAACTCTCTGATTAAAACATATATATGGGCTTTGGCATCCAACTCCAATAACGCTATTCTTGAACTCTCATAGAGGGAACACAGGCACCATGGGGGTGAATATACAAGAGAGAATGAGAAATGCCATGATCCATCAATACAGGCAAATGGGGCAAGGATGTGTAGCCTAAAATGAAAGGGTCACACAAACTCCAAAAGTCTTGTGTGGATCTATGAGATGAGAGACATCTTATATGCCATTTACTAGGGTGCCGTTTGAAAGAATGTGCTGCACAGGGTTCCTCATTATTCATTAGAGCTGAATCCTCATTCATTCTCCTTTATATGCCATCCTGAATCTGCCCTACAGAGTCTTTTACAGGGAAATAACAATAAACTCTCTTATCAACAGCTTGTTGTAGCAGATACAATACATGGGGTACTGAGATCAAAAAGAGCATGAAAAGCATTTCTGCCAACATTGTACAAAATATTGAACATCTGCTATATCTGGGATCCTGGGAGTTGTAATTATAATTTTTGAAATCTGCACACAAGAGTTATAAATATTAGAACTGTAGCCTGTGAAAGCCATGAAATATTTAAGTTGTTTGGCAGGCTTAAGAAAAACTCATAAACTTAATTTAAGCAGCCAAACACTGTATTTTTACAGGTTTTACATCTTTCATGTCATTAGTCATATAAATTAAAGCAACCATGGAACAGCACAGAAGTTGCAGCAGCAAGTCCTGCGGGTGAAAAAAAAGGTCAGCTTGAGATTTAAGACTTTCACCAACACTTCACCTTTGCACTTACCCTGTATTTCAATTCTAGTATTGAATTTGTCATAGGTATTTTTTAACTCATCCTTTATTTTATTGTCTGTTAATTCTCAGTAGTGTGCCTGATGCTGACCGCGTGCATAAACACAGTGGGTCAGATTCACTGGTTACTTGGCTTCAGTCTAGCAATGCAAAATACTCCTTAGCCCGCCCTCTTTATCCTTTCCAGAAAGGTTAATGGCTCCTCTAATCTAGTGGTGAGATGCTCAGAGTCTTGCCCACCCTTCCTGCCCTAAGGAAGCTGGAGACATGGTGAGTACATGGCATCCAAATGGTGATCAAACCTGAAGGAGAGGCAGGCACCTTACACATATCAGTGATGAAAGGCATCAAGAAAGGAGCCTAGACAGGAGACAAGCTTCACAGGAGACAAGGAAAAAGTACTGCCATGCCTAAAAGGGTTTCATGAACCAGAACAACATGGTAGTAGAGAGGGAAGAGAAGGAAGAGGAGCAAGAGTCATAAAGTTGTGCATAGGGGGTTTTCAGTTTGTAACAATCTTTTAAACGTGTTCAGACACATCAGAAATGTGCTGGATGAAGATGAGGAGAAAAAAAAAAAAACAAGTTTAAAATAGCAAATTAGTAAAAAATGCAACAGCCAGATTCACAGAAGCTTAAGTATGAAAAGACCCAAAGGCAAATTCTCATTTGTACAGTGTCTGCTCCACCTGTTAGATAGCCATATGCTACTAGAGAAAATGTAGCACTGCAGAAGGATTCAGGGATCACCAACAGTGCCACCAAAAGTGAAGCAAGAAGTTCACTTGAAAACAAGTAAAGCAGAAAATGTGAGAATGAGCGCCCCAATTTTGCTCTCCATAAATCCAGTGCTCAGCAGAGAACTGCTTTACAAGAAAGTCATCTGACATCAGAGATGTTACAATGGATCAATGTAGGGGAAAAAAAAGAGAATGTGTCTCAAGGGGCACAAATATATACAAAACATTCCCAGAAATTCTTCTTTGAACTACTGAACTGTGAGTAAACAGAAAAACACATCCCTATTCTTGACTTATCAAATAAAACATGTATCTAAGTGCCAGATGCCATGAGACTATGAGATGTTAGGGTAGCTATTAGTTAATTTAATGAACCTAATTATGATCTCACTTGTACATATTTTACACCAGCCTAAGACCATTTGATCCATTCAAGAAAGCCATTCATGAACTGCACCTTTGTGCTGCACTTGTCAGCAGATCCCCTTTTCAAAGGTGCTGTAACCAGACTGAGGTACACTGTAATTAGGGAGGGATCACTGTGATTTAGAGGCTTTCATCTAAACGGTTTTTCCTGGCTGCCATTTTAAGATTAGAGGGAAAACATGTGCTGTCAACATTCCCCATGATGCTTCTTTCACATAGACAGGGTCTAAGAGGTTTTCTCATGTTACACAGGAGTGTAGCTACTTTGGCCAAGGAAAGTAGAGAAAGACTCTCTTCAGTGCCTACCTTCTTTCATTGATAATAAGGAATCTGATTTCTGAATAAGGTTGGGAATTTAGTGAAGGCCTGTTTAGATTTTGCTCTGAAGAGCAACCCAGGTAGTCACAGTGTGTCTGAGAACCTGAAAGTACTGAAAGTATTCCACAAAGAAAGTACTTTACAGGAATCTTCTTAAAATAAATTAGTTCCAAACACATAATCTCAAAAAATGTCATTACCTGTCCCATTTTTTCATACACTCATTAACAATAGTATTTGTGTTACAGACTAGGGCACAAAGAGCTTTCACTCCCCATTTTCACATGAACACTGAAAAGAGATTTCCTGTTATTCTCAGCATAGGCAGTTATAAGTATAATCATGCTTCTGGTGTTTTAGGGAAGCAGGCATGTCCAATTTCCCTGATAGACAAACACACACATGCATACCTCCATCCAAAGATGAATACATCAGCAAGGAGTCACCCACTGTTGTTATCATCCTCATTCTCTCTTCCTATGTCCTTCCTCCAACAGCTGGATTTTTTTTTCCATTTCTCATAGGTGTGCAATTGAAGACAATCTGAGAGAACACTAGCAAGGAGTTTATGTGTTCTTATTTTCTACTTCTTCCTTCAATTTTTTTGGCATCTACAGGAAAGAGGAATAAAAAAACAAGAAAACTAGTGCCTATCAGAATGGAAAACCTACAGAAGACCCTAAAAGGCCTTAAGAGACCTGGAGATAATAACAAGGTCTCTGCATCTCTGAATTTTCTAAGCTACATGCTCATCTGAGGCCAGGCTCTCTAGCCAGTCTCTGGCAGAGACAAAGCCAGTGTTCTTCAAAATAGGCCAGTATTGAATTCCCACCTCCACTTCAATGCTAAAAAATTTCTTCAACAATGATTTGATTAAAAGTTAAGGTCAAGTGAAAATAAAAAATCATAAGATGAGCAGTAACATATTTCTAAGAGAAGGCATAGAATACAATTCAAAATTAGAAAAGAATCCTTCTGTTTTCCGGCCTAAAAGTGTACAAGAAGTTGGAAACATCACTGTGAGGCTTTTCAGACAGCAGTAGAGTGTTTTATTTCAAATTGTAAAGGGCTGTATTTCTAGAAAAAGTATTTCTCAGATTTGCCACAGATATTTGTAGGATGATAACTATGGTGTCTGCATCAGTCACATCTGAATCTTATTAACACTTGGTTTTGCATACATTTCTACAGCATAGCCACAAGGTGTTTGCAAATACCAATGACAAATGTGTTAGGACTACCTAGCAATATCCCTAGGAATTCAGACAAGCTTCTACTGACCTTAAATGGACCACAGGTTCTAGTAAAAAATATATAAACAAACAAGGGTACCATACTGACGGATAATACATGGGGTTTTTTTAAAAAAATGAACACCAAAAGGAGATAGTTCATAGTCACTTTGATGTGACAGCGTTACTTGGCTCAAAAATTAACCCAAAAGGTACTGAATACAGTATGAGGCTCACATGGACTCTGATTTCATCACTGGACAAACCTGCCACTTTTTAAATAGTTGATATTTCTCCATTGTTCTCTATTCTAAAATGAAAGAAAAAAAATCCCATCCCCAAAGGACAGGTTTTTCTATGTTAATAGCAATGTTGAGTGGACTGGACTGTCAGGTGTGTTGAAAATCAGCTGTACTGGCATACCCAAAGGGTAGTGGTCAATGATTCAACATATGGCTGCTATCCAGTAACAAGCACAGTACCCCAGGGGTCAGTACGGGGGCTCATATTTTTCAACATCTTCATTAACCACATGGATGATGACACAGATTGCATCCTCAGCAAATCTGCAGACAACACAGAATTTAAAGAGGGTGGTTGACACAAATAAATGGCTGAGCTCTGACCCAGAGGCACTTTGAGAAATTTGAAGACTGGACCAACAAAAATCTCATGAAGCTCATCAAGGAAACTGCAGAGTTGTTTGTCCAGGTGAGTAACCCCATATGCTTGTGGATGCTGGGATGCTACAGCCCTCTGGACAGCTCCACAGGTGTGTGATGTTGAGTTTGTCTCCAGGACACCCCACTAACACAAGGCAGCAGTATGGTTCAGCACGAGCAAGGTGTGTGAGGAGGAGCATGCCCTGCCCTGTTTAACTACAGAAGAATGTCATTACAATTGAGGGGGGCAGGAAAAAGAACAGAAACTTTCACTCACACTGGCATGTCCACGTGACTTATAGAGCAAGTTATTTCTGTCTTCTGTATCAATAATCTGGCATCTCTGCAGGGACCATGAGCACACAATACACATCCACAACAAGTATGTGCATCTAAGGTCTCACGTAACACTCTTAGTCACAACCAAGCCATAGGAGTTCAAAATGAACTACCCAGTTGCAACAGTGAGGACAGAGGCAGCAAACTGGCAAAGAGCAAAGGCAGAAAACCCTGTACACACTGCAAGTCTTAAAAAAACCCCTGTACACGCTGCAAGGCTTAAAAAAGGCTTTCATAGCACATAGGAAGCAGGCAAACACAGACACATGCACACACAAATTCCCTTCTGAGAAAGTTTGAATGAGAGTAATCATTTAAAGTGCCCAAATTGCCTGACACCACATGGTGCTATCAAAAGCATTTCCATTTTCATCCAAATCAATGTCACCATTTTTCTGTAAAAATCAATGTGAAAAATAGAAGCAGAGATAGAGAAAGATGTAGTTTCTGAAAACAGTGGAAGAAGAAGCAGCATGACTGTAGGAACTCAAGACAACTGGCTTTAGCAACTAAAGCATGTCCAGCAACTTCTGATGAAGGGTACTAAACAGCTAGAGAAAAATTCTGGATATGCACATGGATTGGGAAAACTGGTGTTTCATCTTTTTTGCAATTATAATCTCTCCCCCAGTTTCACACCTAAAAGTCTAACTGTCAGTCTTCTGAACATCTTTCCTTCATATTCCCCTAACTTGTACTAGACAAAAAAGTGACTCTAAGTCTGTCTTATAATGCCTGTAAGCAACAGATAAACGGGAGTATACTAGGTGCTAGCATGCAGAGTTGCTGTGAGAGCACATGCTCTGAAATTCTAAGGAGGAAATACCCTTCAGCCTGTGCCCCTGCCTGTTAAAAGAAGAAAAGTGAGTTCCTCTCTGCAGTCTCGCTGTGTGACTTATAGAAACTCTGAAAATACATTAAGAAATTACCTTTCCACAGATGTTTGTTGTAAACCTGGCTTTCTAACAAAAGGAAAACATCTAGAGTATCTTTTCAAAGTGTCTATGTTCTCCATCTTGATTTTCTTAGAAAATAATTTTATCATTTCCCTTTTTGGAGAAGAAATGCACATCAACACTTTTATTGAGTGCTTCCCCTCTAATTTTCAGCAGGACCTCCTAGAAGGATGAACACAGACTTGTCAGGAGCAGTGAGGAATATCTAGACTTCTCCCAGAAGTCCCAGCCAATGCAGCTTACATCCCTGGACCACATCACACAGTCACTTTCCAGCTGAATGATAGCTATAACTGAATGGGAGCCACTATAAATCCTTAAGAAACTCACTTTGACTTCTCTTCCCCTCAGCAGTATATCCTCATGGTGTTTTTTGACATGTTTCAAAGAAAAAAATGACATTGAATATACAGCAAAATATCCAAATCATAAGAAATTTTCCTATCAAAACCCAATGACTCTTAATTAGAATACTCACATGATTTTGGGTTAAAATACCTGAGACTACATGCAAACAATACTCCACCATCATTGTCTTGCAGGTAGATCAGAATATCCTGCTGCAATTTAGTTAATGTCAGGCTTCTCAGATGAACAATCTAAATTCTCCAGATATCTTCCCCATTAGGGGATTGGTGTTGCAAATCTATGTAACTGAATAAGGTTATTCAAGGAGCACCACGTTTTGATAACAAAATCCTTTGTGATGATTACCTAATAGCCAGCATTTGTTCAAATACTTTTAATAGACCCTTTTTATCACATGCAAAAAGAATTTCAGTGCTAGTTCAGTCTACTGTTTCATTCTGTCATGAATCACTTCTTAGAGACATTTAGAAGTCAATAATCCACTGTAGCTTTGATGACAGGTGATTAATTTCTACATTTTAGAGACATAATAAGATTTAGCAATAAAAAGGCCTTGAAGTAACCTACCAAACAGCTTTAATCTCAGCCTTGGGACTGTTGCTAAATGTGAATGCTTGTACACAAATGCAGATGATTTAAGTTAGGAGGTTTTATTGCAGACTTCTTGCCTTTTGTATTAATCTTGCTTTACAATCAGGCTATCTATCCGATCACTTTATACTGAATATTGTTTCTAATGCAGAACTTGAGCAAGGAAAGTACAATTATTTACCCACAACGGCTATATTCTACCTAAAACCTGGTTTTACATGCTTTCCATTATATGGCTTACCAACACTCATTGTGTGGCAAGGTTGGATGACAAAAAAAAAAATTTAACAGACACACAACTAGTCAACACCAGCTTGCACGACCATGCAGAGCCCTCAGGGCTCAATCCATCACTCAGTGAAACTGGTGGGAGTATTTTTTTAACGTCAGTTGGCAGATCACTATAACAGACATACTTGAATAAAGGACCAAATTCCATCTCTCCAGACATGTGCTGGTAGTAAATAGAGAATACCTATGTAGGTCCTGATCTGGCTTTTCTGAGCTCTCCCAAACACTGTTTGGATTCTCATCTTCCAAAAGTGGTTTTCCGCTGAAAACAGTATCTGAGAAAACTGAAAAATTGCTCTTTTAAACTCCCAGTCTTCTATGTTTTCTTTATGTCTGTTCAGGAATGGTTCATTTTTCTACTCAAAGTACTTCAGTCTGAAACCCTTGTCTATAAAACACTAAATCTTTGCTAAAATTCCTACAGCCAAGGGTTTCAAGATAAATTCACAAAATAGTTCTATGGGCTACTTCCCTTGTGGAGAAGAGAAGGCTAGACACCTTAGGCCCTCACTTAATTTAAGAAAGTCTTCTCAATTTGGCATTAGCAAATGTGTTTTCTAAGGCAGTTGCTACTGCAGTGTCTAAGTTACTATTTGTTAGCAATCACATGTTTTCCTGTGTAAAAGTAGACTAAAAAAAACCACAAACAGCTCTGGTAGCTGGGGAGACAAAGCAAGTGAATGAACTCCTTTCTTCTTCTTGTCGTGTCTGATTTTCATAGTGATCAGTCCTTGGGAGAAAAGGTAATAGAGGAACTGAATTTCTCACATGTGAGGGCAGCATTAAAATTCTGAAGAATAATAATGTATTTTGCTGCTCCTGCTCTGTGTTTTGTGAAGGGCAAATCATTAGCAGAGAAGGGATGGGTTCAACTTTCCTGTCTGTCAACACCTTTGGGGATGGATGAAGTAGAAGGACAGAACTTCCATTGCTGAAGAAGTGACACCCTCAAATATCATCTAAACAAGTCCTAAAGATGGAAAAACTAAAAAAAAAAAAAAAAAAAAAGCAAAGCAAAACACATGTGACAGAATCAAAGGCAGCAGTAACACCTCCTTCCTGTCAGCAGACTTTGGGGAAGAGGAACAGAGTCTTTAGCAATAATGACAAATGGTGTTTTATCAAGGACAAATGGTGGCAATATTGCATTTCACTAGCATCTATTAAGAAGCCATTTGAATTTTAAACTCATTTGAAATAAAGGAGATTTCAATGTCAGGAGATGTGGATGAAGATGTTTAGGACAAGTGCTATGTGTGGGGGTAATTGGAAGGTTGGGAGGCATGGGTGACACAGTGACGGTGAGGATGACAGCAAGAGTTTTATTTGAGTGTATTGGTGTTCACATTTGGGCTAAGTATAAAGTGGAATCTGTGAGAAGTCTATCTCCCAGCCATTTTTCAAACCTATATGAAGACAAGACATAAGTGTATGTGTTTTTCTCCTTTCTTTTCCAGTGGACTTAGGTTTTTGCTGGAAGAAGTCCTAGGCAGCTTTGTTGGAAGGCATTGCAATATGGTCTGAGTGGACAATTCCATTCTAGATGATCAGGGGCAAGGACACCTTAATCTAAATATATCTCTCAACTTTCTTTACAAACTTCAGGAATATGCCTTCTTTAAGTTGAAAATGTCAGTTTTAATCCAGATTCCTAAGTGCTGAAATCTTACTCTTTTACTTTCTTCATTTTTCTTGTTAAGTAACAGGAATGAAGATGCAGTTTTGTCCGTAAGAGCTTGAATATAGGAACCTGATGGTTTAGAAGTCTTGATTACCACAAAAGTTGTGCTAAAAAGAAAATAAACATTTTTCAGACCTCTAAAGGAAATAATATTTGGAACAGCAAAAGTGGATAATGAGGGAAACAGGAGGAAAACAAGCATATGCAAGTAGAATGTGAAGGCAAAGAAAACTCAATCCATGATTGAAGCCAATGTTGAGACATGATATAAAACTGTTAAGGAAAATGAAAGTAGTAGATATCCAAACAGGATGAAATAAAGAGAAGCCCTCTATACATTTATGATGTGTAAAATCCTAACTGCTCTCACAAGTACAGAATATACTGATTAATTTCAGTATTTCAGAATATAACTTTTGCACGTCAAACTTTCCAATATTTGTATCTCAGTAGGGGAAAGAGCTGCTTCTACATGTAAAGTAGCAACATTGTGTGTGAGGACAAACACGTATTGAGGAAATTAATCATAGCAAGAGACTGGACAGTTGAGGCAGATTAGATATATCAGACAGCAAATGGCAGAGTGAGGTACCGCAGTGGAGCTGCCGTCGCAGCAGAGCACAGGAAGAGTTATGACATTTATGCATTTTCATTTCTACAGGTGGGGACCTCAAATCATTCCACAGGTTAGGCTCCTGGTGTCTCTAATATGACCCTGCTGTGGCACACAGTTGATATACTTCTGACTTGTCAAAAAAACGCACAAGACACACTTAAATCTCTTCATGGCCCTAGCATGAGACATTAAGTCTGAGCTGCCTGTGAATCCAGTAGTTATTTCAGGATGCTACGTCCCAAGCAACACATTAAATTTTCACTTTCAAAACTTAATTTCTCTTTATAGACTGTGATATTTAATTCCTATGTGTATTTCTTTTTTAGACCTTCAATATGAAGCAGATAATTTGAACTACTCTGTGAAAGCATTTCTTGTTAATTACTATGCTGAATCAAATGATTTATGATAAAAATTGCCCAAATATTATTTTTTTTTTAGATCTAAGGGAATAAGTCTTTATTCTATTCAGGTAAAAGAAGATAGAAAATGTCCCTTTTAGCTGTTAAAAATTCAGTATTTAACTATTTTGGGATCTCTCCTTTTTCTCAAAGAAAATTACTAATCACAGAAAACAACCCAATATCTTGGTGGCTATATAATTTTTGAAGGAATTGAAATTCTAATCTGCACCTTAACCCAGTGACCTTCTTTGACAGAGGAACATCCTACCTATTCTGCCCACTGTCATTAGCTGGGAGTGTCTTTCAGATAAGTTTTATGCAGTCTGTTCTGCAGTTTCAGTTTCATGGTCAGAATGGACACTTTAAAAAAACTGGCACTGGGTCAAGCCCTTTTACAAAAACAAGCAGTCAGAGAATACATTTCAGTGAGTTTTGTAACTTTGTTAGGTATCTATGCCATTTTAAATAGTTACTTCCACTGCGCATGATCACTACTTGCCATTTCTGCTTGCTGAGCTAAACACAACTGTTCTAGACTACATCTGCTGCAGGCTGCTAGACCACCTCAGTCCTTTAGTATGGGGACTATGATGTAAATGTGGTTTTGCTACAAACAACTATTTCCTTTTTCTCTTACAGAAAAAAATTGCAATAAATAATGTTTACTCAATTCTTCCTCAGCTCGAGGATGTAAGCAACCTGTTAATATATATTCTAGTCATGACAGGCAACCCTGGTTTGCCCGTGTTCTCTCCAACATGGCTGTAAATCTCACTATGTTTCTATGTTTATAATCTAGTTATTTTTAATAGAATAAATCTTAAAATAATTTAAGACACAGGTGAAAATAAAGGTTATTTAAAGAAACCTTTCTAGTTTTATCTCTGCCCAGCAAATTAGGATGAAAACATTTTTTGTCTTACAATCATACTAGGCCTTTATCCCTCTAAAGTTTCTAGGAAAAGCTAAAACAAAAATTTGGGAAAATTTCCAGTCCTCTATATTCATGAATGTAGTTTCTGCTTTGAGAATCCTACAGGTAAGTATCCCTTTAATGTTGTGCTTCTTTCATGGCACTATGGGTAGTAAAAACTGTCTGGATAGCCAGGCCCAGGGTGCTGGGAATGCAGTCACATCTAGCTGGTAACTGGTCACCAGTGGTGTTCCTCAAGGCTCAGTACTGGGGCCAGTCCTGTTAAATAACTTTTTCCACTGTATGGATGAGGGGATAGAGTGTACCTTCAGTCAGTTTCCAGGCAACACCAGGCTGGGTGTGAGTGCTGATGTTCTGTGGATAGAAACCACGGTCCTCCATCAGGAAAAGCACACGAAGCAAACAACACGGCAGACTGGTATCGACTCCAAAATGCACTGCAAGTGTTTGACAGGAAGCACTGATCACAAGGTGTGGGCAGTCCTCCTCACACTGCTGTGCTCAGCATCTCCAACCTAACTCCAGTGTCACCCTTGACTGTGAATCAGAAATAAGTGCATGTTCAAAATGAATGATGTGGCTGAACAGTATCTAAAACAATGAGATACCAACTCCGGAATATGTTTTTTTGGATTGCATTCTTTAACGCGAATGCTTACACATCCAACACAGCAACTTGCATATAAAAGCAAAATTTCCAAACATTTTCATACTTGATTTATTGCCATCTACCATCCCTTGATTTCCTTGCATATTATTTGCCAAGGGCTAAGTATCAGCTGTGTTGATTAAATTTTTGATCTGTGGCAAAGCTCCCACAGAATTCAGAATTCTTTAAATTTTATCCAAACTGTCTTCTTATCCATGCACTCTAGATTATTTCTTTTCATATTTCAAAGTATTTTTTTCAAGATTAATTTAATTTTATTTCCTGCTGATGCTTGAACCACTATAACATTCTTTATCATCTGTATCATTCTGATTTTCACATGCCATCTCAATTCAGTGTTATCTGTGAAATCGATGTGTTTCCATGCCTTTAGAAGCATCAGAAGTCAAAGGTTAAAAAAGACATTGTTGTAATAATATAATATTCTAATCCATCATATCAGTAGTAAATTACAAAGGAACAATTAAACTTGTTAAAAACTAGACTTCTAAAATGAAGTCCATTCTTGTCCACAGTAAAATAATATTAATTTTCATCTAGATGTGATGGCAGGCTGAGCCTGTCACTGGAACAAGCAGGCAAATAGAATTTTGGTAAACTGAGAAATTGCTGTATGAAGAAGTTTAATACATACATCTGTTGCTGAAGCAAATGATGGTCACTTCTCTGTAGGCCAAGTCTAGAAAAGCTAATGTTAGCAAGACGTGCAAGACTAAATAACAGGCATCAGGGTCACACATCTTATTAAAATCAGTATTTTAAAAACTGCTTGCTTTAAACATTTACCTTGACATTGTAGATTATCTTTAATACCAAGCCAGCTCTTCTTCAGTTGACCTCTATTTGAAGCAGCTAAATCCCAGATATATGATTGATTTTTGGTCTTCTCTATTCAAAGAAAAATATGAAGCAAAAATAAAGCTTCAATATATTTAAAATTTATGCTTGCAGAGACAGACTCTGGTGAGATTCTTCCAGCTTCATTTTGTGCTGAACAAGATGAGAAGGTTGGACAAGATACATTTTGAGAGGACCTTTACCAACAGATATCCTAGATGGTTATAGTTAACAATTTAGCAGTTTCAAATATTTAGTACAATGTGTTTAGTACAATTCACAGTTTCAGGGCTCTTTTTGACTTGGTGATGCTATTTAAACTGCTGATGTTCTCTGCAATACTCACCTTTGAGATAATGCTATCTTCTTTGTAATTGCTGTCAAAGTTGACATGAAAAGAGAAACAGGATTCATGCAGAAATCTGTTGATTTAGTGATAAGAATTACATAAAGATACTTCGATTTCAGCTCATTAATTGTCCAGTACTGTAACATTTTCCTGCACCCAGAATCTGGACACATTGGGAAGCTAAAAGAAAAGCACCAAAATCATATTCCTCTTTTAAAAGGGTAGTTGTCCAAAACCTGAAATTTCTCTAGATATCAGGTACCAGTACAACAAAATTCTTACTCAAATGCTAAGCCACAACAAAAGAAAAATTGTCAGACATGAGTCCATTGTCTTCCCTTTCCAGTCAGTTCAAATGATTTAAGCAGAAAAACTGCCATGAGAGCAAAAGAAAAGTGAACAACCTAAAAATTTGAACATAATATTTTAACAAAGTTTACTTTTTTTGTCTTTTGGTAACTACTGAGCTCTTGATGCTTACTAATAAAACTTCAGTAATATCAGCACTAAAGTTTCGTTTTACCTGTCAGCAGATAAGTAATAGTTTAGTAATGCCTCAGGGTGATTGATGGCAAAGTAGCAAAAAAATAGCTAGTACTATAAACCCTATTTACAACATGTGAGAAGAACCTTGAAAAGATAATACAATGGATTACCTTTGTGTTATTTTCTATACTTGTTATAAAATTTGTCACGGGTTCTTTAATTGTCTCATTTTCCATTTTTTATGGTCTTTGTCATGACAATAAGTTTTCACATAACTCACTGTCTGCTAGATTGCTTCAAACTATGCAGCAGAAGTCCAAATGCATTGGAGAGGCTGAAGCATGATCATCCAGCTCTTCAACCCTTTTTCACCTAGTTATAAAATTTGTGAATGAAGAACAATAGAAAATTTTATGCCCTCCAAATGAGCAGCCATTCCCTACCTGTCATTTTCACAATTTTATTTGTTCTCTTTCCCTGGGCTGTCCACTCAAGGAATAGCTAATTTGACCACAGAGGAGTCAGACATGTGAAGGCCCCTTTGTAGTGCCAGTGAATCCCACATTTTTCACTATGGCCTCCAGAACTTGGGTTTTCTCATAAAGCCATATTATCATAAAATAATCTAATTCTTTATTTTCTTTTGATGAAATCCAATACCCTTTAAAAAAGCCAATGTGCGGGGAATCATGAAACAAACTAGAAGCTCAGTAAGGGCCTTAAACCCCATTTCCAGCCCTCCATGTATTATAGTTTTTAAGTCCATTCCAAGTTGCCTTGGGGCACGATTCATGATTTTTTAAAATGCCCATGGTTGGCAGTATAGATGATTATTGAAAGGGTTGATGGAAGATACTAAAAATCTTATGTTCTAACAAATACATTGATGGCTCCTAGTGCAGCCTGAGGAAAGCTTCCTTAGAGCCTATCTGGCAAAGCTCATGGAAAATGCTTTCTTCCCTCTCCAGCTGGCTCAATGACTCCATTTTATCCTAGAAAAATTGTAGCTTGGCCTCGGTTATTCACATTTCTCACATTTTGCCATCATGTTACTTTAAAGCAACATGATATTTGTGCATAAAGATTTCAAAACCAAAGTCCAAAAGGTGTGTAACCACATGTTACATGTTACTTACATTACACAGATAACTGCAAACACATTTTATTTTTCTGCTGCTTCCTACTTTTTTGTTCAGATTTAGGAACATTAAAATACCAAGTAAAGCAAAAAGATGATAGTTTTCTTCTTTGGCACAATTGAACTTTCAAACTTCCTTAAACATAACTAGAACTTCATTTTCCAGAAGATTTTAGGCAGTTCCAGAATCATAAAATTGTATCCACAGAAAGAAGAATGAGCAGAATTTCTTATTCTTCAGTCAAATGTGAGGTAAGAAATCTTACACAGAAGTCAGCCTGTGCAGAGATGGCAAGGGGGAAATGTAGTCATTGTTTTCAGAAGTGGAGCAGACACTGACCAAAAACGTAGGCTGCACCAGCAGGACAAAATGCTTTACTGTCTGTGGCCAATGCAGTTCTTACCTCTTAAGAGAATTACAGTTCCTAAACTTCCACTTGTGAGAAAAAACTGCAAATATAATACAGAAGAAGCATTTGTATCTCCAGGAAGCATGCTCTTTAATTCTCGGTGCACAAACATCAGCTTAAGTAGAAAAAAAAAAAGCTATAAAAAAGAACAGATTACTGATGATCATCTGACCCTTGCCATATGTTTACATAGGAAGGCAAGGAACTAATGTCATCCCTTCCTGTCCTGTGTTGGCTAGTATGATAATTATTTAGATCAGTAATGAGAAAGTAGGTGAGATGCAGTTGGACTGGGTGGAAATTAGACATTTAACAGCAAGTCTTATATCTCATTGCCATTATTTTTATCAATATAGAGCCACATTTTAAAGGACTTATAAAAGAGCAAAACTATATTTAAACAAAAGATCTTATGCTCTAAGTTACAATAAAAAATGAGCTTTCCAAAGTGTCATGGACACTGAGGAAAGAGGTCTGAGGAAGTGGGATGCATGTTTCATGAGTACAGGCACCATGGGTATGGCCTTGTGCCCACTGTCCAACACCTGGAGTGAGGCCTGTGCTAAATGGAATGATGAAGCTGCACAGGCTGGTGGCTCTGCCCAGCCCTGGAGTCAAGACCCTTCTGGTGACATAATGCAGAAGAAAGCTGAGCAGCAATTTTAAAGCAGGGAAGTTGCCTACCTGGGAACATCTCCAGCTGGGTTCTGTTGGCCAAATAAAGCAGAAATGTCAAGGTCTTGAATCACTTCTGCTAAAATGTAACTCTGTGAAGGAATTTGTGGGCTGGAATGGCAAATGAAAGAATATGAACAATATTTGGGTGTCAGGAGAAGATCAGGGAATTCTTTCAAAAGGAGGAAGGAAAAGAAGCTCCTCAGCTTTTACCCTTACCCTACAACTCCCAAGATTTGCTCATCAGACTTGGATGTTGCAAGGGAGACAGAAATCCTTAGCACGACAAGCAGTAATTTACATAAATTTGATCTCCCAAGAGCTGACTTTGAGAAAATATTGCCACATCTATTTCTCATCTATGTTCACTGTAGAAACTGCACTCAGTGTTCCCAGATAAAAAGAAGCAATCCAGGACCATAATACAGGGGAGAGGGGGAAGGGGGAAGAAAAAAAAGGCCCTTAGATAATAAAGTATGCACTCATATATTTCATTCTTGAATATTCAAAAGAACATTGGAAAAAATGTATATCTTCTGTTTTAATTTATATTTAACACTGTTAAGTTTCATTTGGCAGTGTATATTTGGCAAAAGTTTATCAAGCGAGTTACTCAACAAGCAAATCCCTTATCTTGAACACAGCCTCAATGTCTTACTTCATTATTTTGTTCCCAGCAAGAAGATGGGAGTTTAAATTTTTTGTACACTTCACATTGACCATACCATAATAGGTCTGTTTAACAGAGGGGGAAAAACCACAAGGTAAATGTATTTACAATGATACAATGAAGCATTGTTCCCTTGGTGTCATTGAACAGGGCCCAGAGATTCCATTCAAGGGTAAATACAGAGCTCTGACATTTAACTCTGATATTACAGACCAATGTTTTTGAAGAGTCACATGCTCAATAACTGCAGCCCATTTGCAATTGTCTTTGAAGTTTTAATCTCAGCTCATGCTACTAAAGCACCATGAAGGTTTATTTTTAACTTGTTATATAAAATGTCTTTTTAAAAAAATAATTCAAGGAAACATCTCAAAGTATGAAATATGTCAAACTGAAAGCTGCTAATTGTGTAATTTCAGTATAGTGGGTTTTTTAAAGTTGGGTGGGGTTTTTTGTTGTTTTTTATGAAAGAGAAAAAGTGCTTCTTGGTTTACAGGAGTTTTTAGATTATATTTTTAAGTTGTTGTAAGGGAAGTAGGAATTTTGAGTGTATCTATAGTGAAATACAAATAAGACTAGAACAGATGATCCCAGTAAGCCTAATTTTCTCAATAAAGCTCTGAAAAAAAATTTTAGTGAAACTATAAAGAGAAAGGATAATGTACTATTACTGAATTGCTAGCACATTCCAGTATTTCAGTATTTGGTTTAGAAAACTCATTCTGCCTAACATCCTATACACCTTAGACAAATGAATTTCACTTGGGTTTGCTGTGGGATCAGGGTCTGAACAGAACAAAACCAGTTGCAGCCTGCTGTGACAAGAATTACTGTGTGTTGCTGCCCAAACATCACCACATCTAACATTTCCATTGGACTTCTGCAAAGTGTAGTCACCACTGGTGAAACTTCTCACACCCTCTGCCTCCCACTCATCCCTACTTGCCATCGCTCTTCCCCTTCATCTCTAATCTCACCAAACAGTGTGCTTACAGTCAGTATTGAGAATTTTCTTTCAGATCCATGTTACATCTCTAAAACTGCCCTCTGCTGAAACTCCTTTCTCTGTTGCCTGTTTCCTCACTGGCAAAGTTCACATTCAATCTTTGTTTATTCCTCAACCATCTTCAAAACAAGTCTTCCCTTGATCATCCAGTTTGCTGCCTCAGTCCTCTTCTTTGGTTGTCTTTCTGTTTGTTTATTTATTTGTTTTGTTGTCTTTTTGTTTGTATGGGGGGAGTTGTGGGAGGGTTTCTGTTTGTTTTTTGAGTTTCTTAACTTTTTTGGAGTCTCTCATCCAGCCTCTAACTTTGGGAGTGGAGAACGGTTATGAAGGCATATGGGCCCCTGCTACCCTAACTTTCAGAAAATCTGACACACAAATGCAAATTCAGTGATGAGGTTTATGCATTTAAGTCCTAACCATTGCATCTGGCAAGTAAGTCTGGCCACTAAAACTGATTTTCTTCTTTTCAACACCACTTTCAAAGTTGCTAGTCAACAGGACTAAGGCATCCTTGTTCTCTCTTTGCTAGTCCTTTTTATCTTCCCTGGGAAGTACTTTAGTATATATGCAGATATCATCCTCACCACTCTGGTGGACGTTTTAATTAAATTTTGTAGATTTTCTATGTGTATCTTCTTAAAGACACAGGCTTTTATGCATATTCTAACAATTAGGAAGTTTTGCCCAGTGTTCCATCCTCTCAGTCTTTGATTACAGCAGCAGTTCATGACAAAGGCAAGCCTTCCATTTTCCTAGACTGTTGTTTAGACCATATAATCTTTTTTTGGAAATATTTCCCCTAACTACATCGTTTACCTCCCAGGCCCTTCATGGTCTAGCCCCCACACTACTTTTCCCTCTGTATTTCAGAGTGCCACTTCCCAATGCTAGTGGGTGAACAATGCCCATGCCCATGACTCATTTGTTGCATCCTCAAACACTTTCTTTCATGCTGTCCTTCATTCTTGGGAGTTTTCCATAAACATCCACCTTCAAACTCATTTGCTGCAAGGCCTCTGAAAGGCCTGGCAGCAGTTAGGTTGGTAGTGCTGGCAACATTTCTCATCACACTGACTTACAGTTTCCTGCTACTCCCTCATCTGTCTATATCAATCTGTTGTGGTTTTATAGTTTGAAATACAAAACATGATTATCCATCACCAACTTTTTGTTCTGATTTTTTCCAGCACCTAGGATAACTGGGACATGGTTCACAGAGTGGTTTATAGCAATACAAATAATTGGGACAGAGCACAGATTTTTTTACACCTCTGAGAACAAGTTTTTGTATTTGATACATTGCTTATGAGAGTATAATCATCCTATCTTCAGGTTACAGAACACACATGATAACATTTCCAGGCATGGAAAACAGACTAAAGCTTCTGGCTCTCAATCCAGCTTTGTATTTTAGTAAACCATCCTACTTGTTAGATTTGTACTACTGTTTCTGAAAGTTGTAAGGTACCAAATGGTACTGATTGAGATGAACAAGTGTATCAGTCACTGAGGGATGATCTCAAAGGTCTCCATCTCTGCAGAGTTACTAAGTAACATTGTGCTCTATGTTTATGATAAAAACTGTTGAGTGGCAGCTTGGTGGTAAGACACGCTACAGAAGTAAGATTCCTCTGAGATAAGCTTTGTTCAAGAGAACCACCTAAAGTGGAATCATCAGATTTATTTTTCAGAGGATTAGACCACATTCTCTCAATGGATATGAGCATTTACAGGTCAAAATGAAAGTTAAAGTTTTGACCTTCTCTTTCTTTATAGCATTTTGAAACACAAAAAGAGGTGGGTAGCCTTAGGTATCACACGAGAGACAGAAGAGAGAGCAGCAACTAGAGTACACCAGTTATTTCTAAGTGCATCAGCCTACTTCCTTGTTACAAAGAGATTCAACAAGATCAAAGTTAACTGCAGTTTGCCAAACACTTTGATCCAAGCTGCAGCAGTAACTTACTATCTTCCTCCTTTATTCCTAAAAACTGAGTATTTTGCTACTTAATTATGTACATGAGCAAAGTTAATTGCATTATTAAGTCTTATTAACATGCAATTTACTCCAAATTTTGAGGATATGAAGGTTTAGCTTTACTTTTCATATCCTAAAAATATGAAATAAATTGGAACATTTGTGAGGACAAGCATTTTCCATTTGAGTTTTGTATACAAGAAATAAAATCATATCAGGCAAGGAAAAGGGTTTAAAACATACTCATGGCACAGTATTTTCATTCAGGAGTTTGTATACCTTAGAAAGGTAGACCTGAATAATGTAAATCTGATTAAGAAGTTAATTATGATGGAAAAGGGCCAAAAAGTTAGGAGGAGAAGAAGAAATATCATTGATTTGACAACAGTGGCTGCCAGAAACAGCTTGCAAATCATCGAAGTATGCGGGGACAAAAAGTTGACTCTGAATTATTGTGAGACTGGGTCCCTCTAAATCATTAGGGATCAAAATTATTTCAGTAGACCTTTAATTTTCGGTTATTGAAAGTCAACATCATGGCAAATAGCTGCAATGTTTTACAGCAGACCATCATGAAAGTATTTTATTTTTCACTTCCCAAAAAAGTATGAAATTTTCAAACTCAGGTGAAAATCAGTCATTTCACCAATAATACAAAAAAGCAGCTCCCTTCCCAAGCGAGGTATGGATTCACAGAGTAATGAAGGAGATGCTCAAAGTCACCTGCTCAAAATATCTTGCACTCCTAATGCCTTTATCCAAGGACTCCCAAGTCCTCTACCAGTCATAAAGATGTTTTACTTTGGCAAAGCCAGAAGCGGAACAATGAGGAAGGAATATTAATTAAAAAGAGCAACCCCTTTCATGCTTTACCTCCCCCTCTCCACCCCTTCCCCCCCATCCGACTCCAGTGTCACTCTCTAAATATGGAATTTCATTCTTGGTCAGGTAACTGTGGGGTCTTGCACCAAAATAATCAGTAGCAACCTGATAAAATTTTTGCAGTACCATATGGCACAAAATTCCTTCTGCTTTCCAACTACTCTCTCTGGATATACAGAATCCTACCTAGAACTATGCCTCTAGTCCCCAAAACAGCAATAAATACTGAGTATGAAGGTAAGAATAAAGTTAGGGTTTTTTCCCACAGCATAGAAAAAGATCTCAGGTCTGTGAGCATTGCCTGTTTGGAGCCCAAAACCTTTCCTGAGAAAAGGGCCCTATCTTTTGCAAAATTTCCCTTGTGCATCCAACCAGTGAAAAAGCTGAAGACAGCAATGCTGTTCACCTTCAAGATTCAGCTTTGACCCAGAGAGAGGGGATTTACTCTGCTAGTGAATAAAATGGGAGAAACACAAAAGCTCAGAAATTTTCCCATGATTTTTCAGGTTGTCTGTTGCCATATACTCTGGCTCCTTCCAGACTCTGACTGGATTGGTCTCAAGGATAACACACAGAATAGCATTTACTAGGAAGCATTTCCAGTATTATTTTGGCTGTGGCTACCCTTTCTTAGAGGCAGAGAAGAAAGAATATTCCAAATTACTTTAGCCTTTTGAGACTTTTGAAATGCTACTAGCAGTAAATGACAGAATTAAGAGCTGAATCTTGAATGTCTTAGTCATGTTAACCTGCCAAAATGTCCCTGGCTTGCTCTAGAACAACCTCTCAAGACAAGCCAAAAGCTAAGCCTTTGTATTTGCTTAGTCCTTGACCAGATTGGTTGGCCAGATTGGCATGACAATGCCAAGAGAGTGTTTTGGAGACATCTATACTGTCCAGATTGGGAAAAAGTGACCTTCAGATATCTTTAATCAACTTCAATGTGGAAACAATTCCTAGTTGCTATGAGATAGAACTCAGTTTTGACTTGTAACTAGAGCTATGCAAATGATTTTGGCTCAATAGGTTCAAGCTCCAGTTTTTTATCCTCTTAGCTCTCTCTTTTTTTTTTTAATCTTCCTTCATTTTTCTTTTTTAATAGAAACAATTCTTATCCTAATGGTTTGATGTAAAAATATCAATTTCTTTAAACTTTTGGTTTTGGTTGTTATTTCAGTTTCATTCACCAAATTAGAAAAAAGTTTTTGCTTTTTCTCAGAGAATTTATTATTGTCCAAAATTATTCTATTTGAATTCGGCATATTTCCAAAGATAATGTCCCCTTATTTTCCTGAATTCTACATTGTTTTGAGAAGAGGGCATTGTGTTGTGTTATGAAAGATGATACAGCAAAAACAAAAGGTCTGCGGGGAATTCTATCAGTGCCATGAGTATGATTTCTTTATGTTACTGCTCTCAGTAACACCATCTTTACATTTATATTCTTACATACAACCCACAAATAATCAGATAATACAGACTATTTAGACAGCAAAATAGAGAAAGAAAAATTAAATATCTGTTTTTCAGAAAAGCGGGATTGTGTGCAAAAACTCAAAAGAAGTTCAAAAATATACAGAACACTTGCTATTTGAACACAGAAATGACCATTCTTTTTCAAAATATATATTAGAACCTCAAGGCTGAAGAACTTGTTTTCACAATCCGTAATATATTTCCAGGGTGGCAATGTACATCGAAGGAGACAGGATGATGTTTTGTCCTGTTTTAACTCCAAATCCAGACATTCTAAAGCTGCTGGTTTTTTGTTGGATTTTTTGTTTGTTTGTTTGTTGAATTAGTATCTTTTGGCATCTGTGTTTTTTAAAATGAAAGCCCAAAAAAGTGCACAAAACAAATTTTGTGAACAAAAAGAAGACAAAAAATTACTAGGATGTCCAAAAGCAAAATAATAGGCCAATGTTGGCAAAACTTATTGCCATCTACCAATTCAAGTCCCTTAACTGAATCTTTATAGAGTTCTAGTTCCCTCCCTACTTTATGTAAAAATATGAAGAGGGAATGGCCCTAACTGTATCACACTCATCAGGACTTTAAATCTCCCTATTGGATATAAGAACTCTTCAAAGGGAATAACCATAAAGCAAAATGAGGTTATTCTGGATCCAGTTCAAGGGAATGAGCCAAGCATGATTAACACCATAAGGCTGCATCTACAGAACATCTTGTACAAACAGTATTAGAAAGATTAAGTCAGGAGGACACAATGTGTACAAGAAAATACAAGCAGAGTGATTTTAGGGAAGCTGACATTGATGGGAATTAAGTACTACAGAACATATTGATTCCAATTTCATAACAGTGTGTTGGGGGTTGGGTTTGTTCTTTCTTTCTCTGGGGAATTTTTTCCCCACGGGTTGCCAAGGGGACCGGGTGTTGGATACTTGAGAGTGCTTGGCTGAAACAAAGAGATGGACAAAAGGTGGAAGGGGGAGATAACGCAGGTAAAAGACACAGCTTGAGGCAGCTGCAGGCTTTTCTGCTTCCAGCGTTCGGGAGACGCGTGTCGGCCGCTCCTGGAGGATCTCAGCCGCCGCAAAGCACGCCGAGGAGAAGCTGAGTCGCTTTTCTGCCTCGCCTTCGAACTTCTTCGGCGCTGCTCCTCTTGCTGCAGCGTGACCCTGCACCCCCTGCCTGCCAGGACACCCTGCCATCCCAGCTACCAGCCCGAGACTTTTCCACTGTTCCAGCTTGGTGCTCTGAAGATCCTGCAGGGACACCGAAACCAAACTGCCCTAGGTTTTGTGAAACAAAGCCCTCAAGGTTCTTGGTACTGTTGTCGTTTGTCATTAATGCTGTAGTTGTTTGGTGGGGGGGGAGAGTTTTTTTTTGTGTTTGTTTGCTTTGTATTACATACTAGTAAAGAACTGCTATTCCTATTTCCCAAATCTTTGCCAAAGAGTCTCTGATTGTAATTTTACCTAGCAGATACCTGTCTTCCTAAACCAAGACAGATTTTGGCGCCCAACGTGGGGCTTGAGGGCACTGAGAAAAGAAAAGAGAAAAGAAATAGCAGTTCTTAACTAACCTAGTACTTTCTTTTGTGTGCGTTGGATATAAAAACCTCATTAGGCTGCATCATGTGGTCTAACTTAGCCTGGTTTGGGTGGCATGTGGTTGTGGCTGTATTCCTTCCATTTGCAAGCCCTTATCTAAACATGGGCCCTATAACTAAGGCTACTGTGACTGTCATCCAGTTTATTTTATGGCTTAATAAGGTAAAAAACTCATGAATTTTTAATTTCCTCTGGAAAGCAGGCACATGGATTCAGGGCTATCGTACACTAACTGTGTGTTTATAGAGTTACTTTAACAATGGTACCTACTGTGAGGAAATGACACCGGGGGAAGTTTCTTTTTCCCAACCCTTTACCCATCTCTTTGAGTCTGCCCCACCAGTTTTTGAAGAGTTTAAATCCTCTCTGAATGCTAATGATATCATACAATGGCTGGTGCTACTAATATGCGTATTCTGTTTAGCATTCAGAGATAAAGAAAAATTGACCTGGATAACCACCCTGATACCTAGCCCACAGAATAAGGATGATACCCCAGAGCCTGACTCTGCCCCACAGCCTGCCTCAGAAAGGACCCACCCGGATTGGGTTGAGGCTCTGGTAAAAGAGATACATGAGATGGGCCAGATGCTGAGAGAGTACATTTCCCCAGCTCATGAAAAACCCTCCCCCTGCCCCGAGAAAGCAGAGACTAATAGTGCAGCAGTGGAACCCACAGATGTTACAACTGTCCAGGTTCCAGCTGAACCACAAAGGCAGCCACAGCCAGCAGCAGTCGCCCCTGTGGAAACAAGGAAGTATAAAGTGAAATCGTCAGATCCTGATATTAAGGGTAAGAAAAGAGAGTCCTCACAGTCCCCAAAAGAGCCACAGGTTGAGATCATCACTGAATCCCTGACATATGAAAGTCTACGTAATCTGCAAAAAGATATTGCACGACGAGGACGTGAGGCTTATACAGCCTGGCTACTTCGAATCTGGGACCTTATGAGTACAGGTGTGCAACTAGATAGTGCTGAAGCAAAGAATTTAGAACCCTTGACCCAGGACTCAAGTATAAATCAGGTATTTGTAAGAGAGCAAAGGCCCCTTCCCCTTTAAGAACAACTTCTAATGAGTGTGAGAGAGAGATTTGTCCACAGAGACAGAATGCAAGAGCACAACAATAGAATGCGATAGAAGACCCTTGAGGAAGGAATCCAACAGTTGAAAGAAGTGGCAGTATTGGAAGTACTTTTTGGGAGAACCAAACAGCATGATAATGACCCCGACAAGGTTAAATGCACAGGGCACATGTTGTGAAATCTGGCAACTCATAGACCATCCCAATACGCCACATTCATCGCAACAATTAATGCCGAAAATAACCGAGAGACAGTGAGTTCTGTTGCCAACAAGCTCAGAAATTATGAAAGTATGATCAGTGGTCCAATGCAGGCTCATGTCTCTGCGGTGGTGAAGGAACTCAAAGAAGAGATGAGGGAAATGAGAGAGGAGATGAGAAGGAACAGTTCCCATGTAGCACCGGTGCGAGTCACAGGCCCCAGAATCAGAGCCCAACATTCCCCAGCGAGAGAGAGAGGGTACACCCCTCGAGCTGACCTGTGGTTTTATCTGCGGGACCATGAGGAAGACATGGGAGCGTGGCATGGGAAACCTACTTCTGTCCTGGCAGCACGGGTACGTGAGCTCAAGGAGAAAAACGCTAACAGAAAAAGTTCCACTAGAATGAAGGTAGCCTCAGCCTCCCATGAGCAAGCTGCCAAGTATTACGGAGGTGGGAATGCTGTGTCAGATTCCCTCGAAGGAACCTCTACCATGTATGTCCAAGAAAGGAATAATAACCAGTGCTAGAGGGGCCCTGCCTCTAGCCAGGAAGAGGCACGAGAAAATCGGATTTTTTGAACTGTGTAGATTCGATGGCCTGGCACATCAGAGCCACAAAAATATGAAGCTTTAGTAGATACTAAGTCGCAGTGTACTCTAATGCCATCAGAACATGTGGGAGCAAAACCGATTTCCATTGCCGGGGTGACGGGGGGATCACAAGAACTGACTCTGATTGAAGCCGAAGTGAGCCTAACCGGGAAAAAGTAGCAGAAACTTCCGATTGTGACCGGCCCAGAGGCTCCATGTATTCTGGGCATAGACTTCCTCAAGAATAGATATTATAAAGACCCTAAAGGACTCAGATGGGCTTTTAGAATAGCTGCTGTGGAGACAGAGAACATTAAGCAGTTGAACACCTTGCCGGGACTATCAGAGAACCCATCTGCAGTGAGACTCCTAAAGGTAGAAAAACAACAAGTACCTGTTGCCACCTCGACAGTGCACCGTCGGCAGTATCGGACAAATCAAGATGCCGTGATCCCCATCCACAAGATGATCCGTGAGCTAGAGAGCCAAGAAGTGGTCAGCAAAACCCACTCACCCTTCAACAGCCCCATCTAGCCTGTGCGCAAGTCTGATAGAGAATAGAGACTGACTGTAGACTATCGTGCATTGAATGAAGTGACTCCACCGCTGAGCGCTGCTGTGCCAGACATGCTAGAACTTCAGTACGAGCTGGAGTCCAAGGCAGCGAAGTAGTATGCCACTATTGACATTGCCAATGCATTTTTCTCCATTCCTCTGGCTGCAGAATGCAGGCCTCAGTTTGCTTTCACCTGGAGGGGCGTGCAGTACACCTGGAACCGGCTGCCCCAGGGGTAGAAACACAGCCCCACCATCTGCCATGGGCTGATCCAGGCTGCACTAGAGAAAGGTGAAGCTCCGGAACATCTACAGTACATTGATGACATAATTGTGTAGGGAAAGACTACAGCTGAAGTGTTTGAGAAAAGAGAGAGGATCATCCAAATTTTGCTGAAAGCCGGGTTTGCCATCAAGAAAAGCAAAGTCAAAGAACCTGCCAGAGAGATCCAGTTCCTGAGAGTAAAGTAGCAAGATGGACGGCGGCAGATCCCCACTGAAGTCATTGATAAAATCACAGCAATGTCTCCACCAACCAGCAAAAAAGAAACACAAGCTTTCCTAAGAGCCATAAGTTTTTAGAGGATGCACATTCCTGAATACAGTCAGATCGTGAGCCCTCTCTACCTAGTTACCCGCAAGAAGAACAATTTCCACTAAGGCCCTGAACAGCAACAAGCCTTTGCCCAGATCAAGCAAGAGATTGCTCATGCAGTAGCCCTTGGCCCAGTCAGAACGAGACCAGATGTGAAGAATGTGCTTTATTCTGCAGCCGGAAACAACAGTTTGTCCTAGAACCTTTGGCAGAAGGTGCCAGGGGAGACCCGAGGCCGACCACTGGGATTCTGAAGTCGAAGTTACAGAGGATCTGAAGCCAACTACACTCCCACAGAGAAAAAGATCTTGGCCGCCTATAAAGGAGTTCAAGCCACCTCAAAAGTGATTGGCACAGAAGCACAACTCCTCTTGGCACCCCGACTACCAGTGCTGAGGTGGATGTTTAAAGGAAAGGCTCCCTCCACGCACCATGCCACCAATGCCACATGGAGCAAATAGACTGCCCTCATCACACAGCGTGCCCGTATTGGAAACCCAAATCGCCCTAGGATTTTGGAGATAATTACAAACTGGCCGGAAGAAGAAAACTTCGGTTTCACGGACGAAGAAGAGCAGGTACAAGTGACACGAGCTGAAAAAGCTCCTCCATACAACCAACTGCCAGCAAAAGAAACACACTACGCTCTCTTCACTGACGGTTCCTGTCGCATCGTGAGAATGAACCGTAAGTAGAAAGCAGCCGTATGAAACCCCACACGACAAGTTGCAGAAGCCACTGAAAAAGAAGGAGGATCAAGTCAGCTTGCTGAACTCAAAGCTGTTCAATTAGCCCTTGACATTGCTGAAAGAAAGAAGTAGCCAAAGCTCTACCTCTACACTAATTCGTGGATGGTAGCCAATGCTCTATGGGGCTGGCTGGAAAAATGAAAAAAGACCAACTGGCAGCGTAGAGGAAAACCAATCTAGGCTGCTGATAAATGGAAAGACGTTGCCACTCGTGTAAAGAAGCTGCCTGTAAAAGTCCGCCATGTAGATGCCCATGTTCCCAAGAGTCGGGCTAATGAAGAACACCAAAACAACAAGCAAGTAAATCAGGCTGCCAAGATAGAAGTGTCAAAGATAGATTTAGATTGGCAACACAAAAGAGAGTTGTTCCTAGCCCGATGGGCCCATGATGCCTCGAGTCATCAGGGCAGAGATGCCACCTATAAGTGAGCCCGAGACCGAGGAGTAGATTTAACCATAGACAGTATTTCTCAAGTTATCCATGACTGTGAGACATGTACTGCAATCAAGCAAGCTAAGCAGGTGAAGCCCTTATAGTATGGTGAGCAGTGGTCCAAATATAAATATGAAAAAGCCTGGCAAATTGACTACATCACCCTTCCCCAAACCCGCCAGAGCAAGCGTTATGTGCTAACCATAGTGGAAGCCACCACTGGATGGTTAGAAACCTACCCTGTACCTCATGCTACTACCCGGAACACCATCCTGGGCCTAGAAAAACAAGTCCTGTAGAGACATGGCACCCCTGAGAAAATCAAGTCGAACAATAAGACTCATTTCAAGAATAGTCTTATAAGCACCTGGGCTAAAGAACATGGCATTGAGTGAGTGTACCATATTCCTTATCATGCACCAGCGGCCAGAAAAGTTAAACGGTGCAATGGCCTGCTTAAAACCACCTTGAAAGCACTAGGTGGGGGAACCTTTAAAAATTGGGATACTAATTTAGCAAAGGCCACCTGGTTGGTGAACACTCGAAGTTCCACCAACCGAGCAAGTCCTGCCCAATCTGAGCCCTTGCAAAAAACAGACAGAGATAAAGTTCCAGTGGTACACATGAGAGGTATGCTGAGAAAAACTGTTTGGATTAATCCTGCCTCCAGCAAAGACAATCCCATCCGTGGGGTTGTCTTCGCTCAGGGACCAGGTTGCACCTGGTGGGTGATGCAAAAAGATAGAGAGACCCGATGCATACCTCAAGGGGACCTTGTTTTAAAGTGAACTATCCATGACAATGTGGCTGCATCCATATTTGCATATATATATATATGTATTTTTAATAGTTAAAACTCAATGTAATATGTTTGTATGAGAAAAAAATTCGGGGTGGATAATGTTGGGGGTTGGGTTTGTTCCTTCTTTCTCTGGGGAATTTTTTCCCCACGGGTTGCCAAGGGGACCGGGTGTTGGATACTTGAGAGTGCTTGGCTGAAACAAAGAGATGGACAAAAGGTGGAAGGGGGAGATAACGCAGGTAAAAGACACAGCTTGAGGCAGCTGCGGGCTTTTCTGCTTCCAGCGTTCGGGAGACGCGTGTCGGCCGCTCCTGGAGGATCTCAGCCGCCGCAAAGCACGCCGAGGAGAAGCTGAGTCGCTTTTCTGCCTCGCCTTCGAACTTCTTCGGCGCTGCTCCTCTTGCTGCAGCGTGACCCTGCACCCCCTGCCTGCCAGGACACCCTGCCATCCCAGCTACCAGCCCGAGACTTTTCCACTGTTCCAGCTTGGTGCTCTGAAGATCCTGCAGGGACACCGAAACCAAACTGCCCTAGGTTTTGTGAAACAAAGCCCTCAAGGTTCTTGGTACTGTTGTCGTTTGTCATTAATGCTGTAGTTGTTTGGTGGGGGGGGAGAGTTTATTTTGTGTTTGTTTGCTTTGTATTACATACTAGTAAAGAACTGCTATTCCTATTTCCCAAATCTTTGCCAAAGAGTCTCTGATTGTAATTTTACCTAGCAGATACCTGTCTTCCTAAACCAAGACACAGTGTTACAGATACGCATAATAAAATTCCATAGGTCAAATCTACTTCCCCAGATTTCGAAATGCCTACAAAAGCAGCAACAAAGCAGGAGAAGAATATTAGTGACCAATAATGCTAAAAGGACAGAGGTTCTCAACCTCTTTCTTCACCTCTGTCTTTAGCAGCACTGCTTGGCCCTCAGCCCTCAGAACAAAAACTCAGGTTGATGAAAATACAAATCCACCATCAGTGAAGGGTGAGTTGGTTCGTTAACTGTCACAGGAGCTTGACCGCTAAAAGAAAATATGGAGACTCCTTATTTACAAGGAGACATATGGAAAAGATGAGGCTTAATGGATACAAGTTACTCCTGGGGAGATTCTGATTGGATACAAGAGAAAAAAATTTCATAATGTGAACAATAATCCATTGGAATAATTTCTCCAGGGAAGTGGTGGATTCTCCAACATTGGACACTGTTAAGAGTCAGCTGGAGAGGGTGTGGAGTCAACATGTCTGTGGTTTTGCCAAGAAAGTTTGGACCAGATGATCCTTGAGGTTCATCCCAGCCTGGTGTCCTCCAAATCTATTAAAAAATTAAAAAGTAAAAACCCCAGAAAATATTAGATAGGATTTACGATCAATATTGCCATTTGCCAGAAGCCATAGTGCAATAGCTTGCCATTTGTTTTAGTACACTGTGAAGTTTGCTGTGTCTGAAGTCAAAGAACATTGAAAAACTTATCTAGTAGGAAACTGATATTTTAACTAAACTTATTTTTAAATACTTGAGAATTAAAAACAATTCCACATTACTGGGAATTAACACTGTGGAGTTACTGACAAAAAGCAGAATTTCAAGAGAAGTCAAAATGTTGTGTGCTGCATGCCAATCACAGAAGAAGCTTGGTGTGACTTAGATATTAAAAAATAACCATCAGTGACCTGTTGGTAGAGCTGACATCCCAGGAATTGGTGGTTGGTGGTTGAACACACTTCTCAAAAGTATGTGAGTAGGAATGAAGTCTGCATGAGCATGAGACGCCTACACCAACATGTCTTCTGGGAAGGATACTTCTCACCTAGCTTCAGAAACTGGACATGAAGTCTCAACCAGTCATCAGTGTCATGGAGAGAAAAATCTCCAGAGAAAAATTCATCTTCTGCTCAAACACCCACAACATATGGACAGACATTCCTCCAGGAAGTTCTCTTCAAGGACTGTGGAGGGAGTCAATATGACCAGCTTAGGCTGGGCAGGTCAGCTGAGACAGTCTGAAACTCTGGCAGCTCTGCTTTATAACATACATGACCTTTCCTCTCTGCCTTCTGGCTGGAAAGGTTAGCCACACACAGCTTGCAGCCATGCTTATTTTTCTTACTTTCTACCAGTTCCGGCCTCTACCAGTAACATGTGCAAATGACAATCTTTATACAGAAGCTACTAGAACCTCCACTTTCATGTGTCTTGCTCCACTTTGTACAAAATTATACTATGTCAACATACATATTTCAGTGAAGCAAACCTATTAAAAATTAACATTGTTTTATCTTTGAATGAAAATATTTCTTACATTAAATGTTTAAATAGCCAGTGAAATTAAGTTCAACATTTATACTAAGATGTTTTTAAAGCTTCAAACACAAACAATCATAATAAAAAATGTTCTTGTTTAATCTACAAAATAAGTACATTTGATTTTAATTATCTGGATAATGACCAAGCAAGTACATCAAGCACATCTCTTCCAAGATATAATGAAAGGAACAGAGGAGCAAACAATATCCCTGAGAACAGACCAACACATCCTGACTCCAAAGATGACTCCAGTAATGAAAATCTGTCTGCTTCAAATGACTCATCTTCTGAGGACTGCACTGAAGATGTTGAAATTCAGGATGATGCATGTGAAAATAAAATTATCAATATGAAGATGAGGAACAGCAGTGTATCACTGAAGAGCTATTTGATAATAATGAAATTGAGGAAACAGCTAGTGGTACAGAAACAAATGAAAGCAGAGGAAATGTCAGTGGCTATAGTGAATCAGTAACTATTTCTTTACATGCAAGAGGAAGAGATAGAAGACAGTGAGGAAATACACTAGACAACAATGTTTCTGACTGAGTAATGAACTGGAAGGACTGAAAATGTTAGATTAGAAAGAAATACATAAATACAAATCCAACGGAAAACCTTGTTGATGAACAAAGACTGTTAGCACACTGCATTTAGGACTGCACAGCAATGCAGTGACATTATTACTATACCCAGATCCTGAGAGGGTCTGAAAAGAATGAATCAATGGCCAAATGAATCAATGGTAGATACTTAGGTCCTCTTGGGATTTGACTCTTCATTTTCACTGAAATCAAGACTCATATTGACTATATAAGGAAATAATTTTCTTCTTATCTTAATTTTCACATTAGCTGATGGTACTTGCAGCAGTACTGATGAAAATGTACCTGATGTAACACCACCACAGGAAACGAACAATCATAATGAATCTCCTTCTGCTGCTGAAGTACAAAGATGCTAGAACATACATCTGTTTAAAAATAAAACCAAACAACAAACAAACAAAACCTAAAGGCAGATTTTTTAAATACAAACAAGTGTTTTTATTACCAGAGTCTTCCTGCTTTATACATTTACTTGTGGTTCTTCTTCTTTCCTCTTTAAATACATTTTTCATAAATAACTTTTAAAAATATTAATCTCTTTCTATCCCTCATTGTCACACCTCCACAGAGATTTCCAAAGAATTTAACTTTCTACTATCTCTGTCTAATTGTCATTGTGTGATGGCTGATTAATCTCTTTCTTTCTTTTTCATCTAAAGATAATCAGTGGTTAACTGGTATAAAATATCAGTTCCTGAAGCAGTTAATGCTCTGTCAGACCTATTTTTAGAAGTTTTTATCTTGACCATAAATTATCACCTTCATCTGATTTTTACATAGAATTATAATTCACAATATTCTGTTAGAGAGTTTTACGAACCAAAATAACACAAAACATTTACTGAGC
Organism: Chamaea fasciata; assembly: GCF_029207755.1. Classification (NCBI taxonomy): domain Eukaryota; kingdom Metazoa; phylum Chordata; class Aves; order Passeriformes; family Sylviidae; genus Chamaea; species Chamaea fasciata. Next base: position 65,394,613 of record NW_027094087.1, read on the forward strand.
TTTTAACCAAACATGTCCTTCATAATTTCATAGCAAGTGCTGTTTTTTCCTCTTTTTCCTCTAGGCTTAGTCACTGTTGAAGTGTTGGGCCTTATTTTATTTTTTAGACAACAGGACAAAAAACAATCATAAAAGAAGGTGTTCTTTTACACAACACCCAAATAAATTGTGCAACTCAGATGATGTTGCAGAAGCCACATCTAAACAAAGCCACATTAGAATGTAATTTGTTTTAAAGAAATTACATGTAAGAATGGGGGGGGGGGGGGACGGAAAGTGGTTTCGAACTTTTGAACATAAATATTACAGACAAAACCACCAACAGAAGACCCAACACATGCATGGGACTCTGTGCTAATGATATCTAATGACATGCATTCGAAGTGTGTAAATGCCAAAGAGAATTTGTTCTTGTAAAGCAATAATTTTATCTCCAGATGGAAAGAAGTAGGTTGGGTTTGGGGTTTTTTGAGAGGAAAGAGAAGAGCTTTAGGCTTTTTAGACTTTAACATGTTTTAGATATGAAAGTCAAGGTTTTGACTCAGCATAAGTAAGGAACAAACAGTTTAAAGGGTCAAGAAAGGCCAGAAAGTTGAATCTGTAATTGAGGATGTGTCTAATGGTGATTGAAGCAGCAGGAACAACTAGGAGCGTAGAGCCAACTTAAAAGCCAAACCTATAGAGACAGTCAAAAAAAGTGGAGATGAACAAAAGCTACTGTTGTAGGTGTAAACAATGTCACTGGACATAAATGAGAGACAGGGTGAATAGAGGAATGAAGAGTCACAGCAGCCATAAATGTGGCATTTAACTCATGGGTTTATAAGGGGAGAAGGGAGACAAATGTTTGCTGAGACTTGTACAGGTAGTTGATTTCAGGAAATGTTACTTCTCCCCTAAAATGAGGAGATTAGAAAATAATACAAATGGACAGTAGAAACCACATGGAGATTTCAAGAAGATGCTGAGAATCTATGAATGATGAAAAATCCATGAGGCCAAGACTAAAGACCTTATAAACTGGGAATTTGAACAGATCATAAAATAAGACAGAGAACTGATAAGAAATATCAACAGAAGAAAAGGAGGAACACTAAAATGAAAGGGGAGCCTGGCATGCACCTTTTTTTCTTTTTTTTTTTTCTTTTTTTTTTTTTTTTTTTTTTTTTGGTAGGCTACTGCAGAAACAGAGAGGTGCAGCCCCAAAAGTTAGTTCAAGGGGGAAATATCAGAGCTATGATCAACAAAAACTGATTGCTTTGATACATTTCCCCTTCCCAAATAATGAAAATATTTATTAGGTACTGCCAGCTTCTTTACATTGTTGCCTGAAGTTCTGAGGGAGAAAACAAGTATTAAATTTTCCCTTTTCCTTAAAAATATCAAGAAGCAAAAAGAGCAAATTGAGAGGATAAAACTCTCAAATAATTTTTCAAAATGACATGAGAATGCAAAAATAACAGATTCTCTGTTTCTACACAAGTCAAAATTTAGAGAAAAAAAAAGATAGAGACTTGCACACTCATATAGCAAAAGCACTGATGTAAATTGATGCTACCTAGTTACTGTGTGGGGAAGCATATTGTATTTCAGAGTATTATCTGTATCATAATTCAGGTCAAAGAACACATTTAAGGTATCTTTTATGATTCTTGGGCAAACTTAGATGAATAAAGAATGAGCTGAATAGTTTTTGATACTACAGATGTGTAAAAATCAAAGGAAAAGAGCTTCCATTCTCTCCTTTGAGCTTTCAGAATGCCTTTAGGTCTTTCCATTAGAAGACAGAAGTCCCTTAGAAGGATCAGAAAACAATATTCCTTTGGGAGCAATTTGATATCTGTAATACAGTTGGCCTTTAAAAAAAAACCCGCAAAATTTACTGATGAACAAATTTAATGTAAAAATACTTAAGATAAAAAAAGCATTTTAGATCTCTTAGCTTTGCAAAGTCAAATATACAAGTATGTTTTATTTGAAATAATACAAATTATCCTACATTATCTAACCATCTTGGCTATGTAACCAAGCACTCCAAAGGCTTGTCTGACTATTATAGACATAGGAATAGAACAGAAAAATTGCCAGTGCTACCACACAATTTTACAGAATGCAAACAAATGAAAAATATTCATGACACTGTTGAACACTGCTATTTAAACTAAGTCCTCTTTGATATACAGAGGATTCATGCAAAGATTGCAAATCAATCCACACTTAGTATATGTTTAAAACACAACCAATATGTATACCAGGAAAGAGGCATCAGTTCAATAGTTTTGAGGCAGCTCCCTGATTTTGGGAACACAACTAGAAGGGACCAGGTAGGTCCTAGTCCCAGGTGCTGACAGTTGTGAGCAGCAGATGCTAGGTTCAAGGAGGTCTGATGAACACCCACTCCAAAACCACCACACCCAAGGGGGACAGAGCCATCCTCTTGTCCATGTCACAAACTGTAAAACTAAAATGCAGCCCAAACTATATTGTGTCCAATCTGTGAGATTCCTCAGAGTTCTGGGCCTCTCCAAAAAAACAGGGACATGGCCAATTTAACTGCCTACATCCTTGTATATACTTGGCTGCAAAACTTATGCAGCGAAGTATAAAATAACCCATGTCTCCCTGGAATGTTGTTCTTGGGAGAAAAAAAAAATCAGTTGTTTTTCTGAAATTCAGCAATACATTTGGCCCTAAATGTTTTAAAGATGTACAGAGTCCAAGTACAGAACATATTTTAAACACCTTAGAACAAGCAGACTCTGCTCTACAGCTGCCATAGAGTTTTAGTTTCCATAAAAAAATTAGATTTTAAAGCTTAAAATTTTAAAATATCCTTCCTGTAAGACACTGTTATTGCTTACCACCTGCTTTACAGGTGTGAAAGAAGATGACTGTCTTCAGGAAAAAGAGGAAAGATCCTGCTAAGGTTTCTCAGCAGACACATTACACTGTAACTACTGTCTCAGTTTTGTCTTTACTTTCCTTTGTTTCCTCTATAACAGTAGGACAGTTTTTCTGTCCTGGAATGTAAAAAGCGACCTTTTGAAAGTATTTTGCTTAGAACAGCCAATTGGACATTGCAATTTTGCCTCTTCAGGCTTTGTATTCTTGAAAGGATTTATCTCAGCTAACTTCAGTTGTTTAAAATATTAAATATCTCACCTGAGGTGGGTATCCAGCACCTTCTCATTAACTATAAAGAAGAACAGCACATTCATGGGGTAAGCTACCCTAAATAAATGCATAGGGTAGGTAAAAAAAGGAGACTCTTTGAGAACAGTCTTTAGGAGGAGAAATTTTTGGCCATCTGTTGAGTAGTGCTGGATGCCAGGGTCTTACAGGGCATTTCCGGATTTGAAGGGGTGGTGGGGAAGAGGAGTAATACAGTGTTTCCCTCTTTCATATTGTTTTATTCAGACACACACACACACACACAAATGTAGAGGCAAACACAGGGTAGATAATTGTGCTCATCAAACACAAGACTGCAAATTACTTTGACCGTAATTGTCCAGCAATACATTACTGGCAGAACATAAGGAGAACTGCTGTAACTGAATTTGAATGGACTTAACACTTGACTTTTGATCACCAGTGAAACACTGAGCAGCCCTCTGTATATTGATGAGGCACCATTTACCATGAGGTGTTGCCTTCCTCTTCCTCTACCCCGCACAGATAAAGCTGTACTTGTCTCCTGACATAGCCTAAGACCAGTAGTTGAAAAAACAGGTAACCTTAGCAATTCCAACTCCAGGAGTGAGTGCTGGAAAGGAACCAGAGTGATGGTGCATGTTGTTCTGGGATGGGTGCCTGTACAGAGCAATTATAAACACCTTTTTGTTTCCCCTATATTTCTTTCCTTTTATTTTCCTTTCCATTTATTTCCTTTTTTCCCCTTTATTTCTTTTTCTTTCTCTCTCCCTCCCCCAGTACCCACTGGAAGTTCGGCATCAAATGGCTGAGAAGCCAAGTCTGAAAACCTTAGAGCTGCTCCCTATTGAAGTGCTGCCATCAAGACCACTGAAGTAGAATAGGAAAGGAAACAGGAATTTCCCCTTCGAAGCCTTGCTTTAGTGATCCTGCCATGACAGCACTTCAAAGAGAAGCTGTTCCTTCCCCTCCCAGGCCAGCTTCCATCCTCAGCAACTCTACAGAGCAGCTGGGCTCATTAAAGCCCTAACAGCACAGGAAACGGCACAAAGAACTAAATGAAGTTAAGCACTTAATTTATTTATTTTGATGTATGAATTAAACAACATTGTCATAAATCTCATAGCAAATCCTGGCCACATCAGAAAAAGAAGCCAGCAAACATTTCCGAGGGAAAACTGAAAGTCCCTTTAGTTCTCCAGATAAGAGTTTTTATTTGTCAGACTCCATCCCAAAATCTGCTTTACAACAGGCTGATTTAGATCAAGGCAAAACTACAAAGAGGAAAACCCCTACGGAGAAGAGCCCAGATCCTTTTTAAAACAACTGAGTTCCAAAGCCAGACAATAGGCTAACAAAAGGATGCTACCTCTTTAAATAGGAGTTTTAACTCATCCCTTTCTAATTATTCATGTAAATTAAATTCTACAAGTGAAGAAAAATTCATAAAAGTCGTACTTATTCATCTCAGAGGGAGATCTGGCATATGAATAGTGCCCATAACCTCGGAAGGTGAAATGTAGAAAATATCACAGGCAACTCCCACCTCAAGTTAACTGAACCAAAAAAAGGGAGAATCTTGATGTGAAGGAGACTTGAAGGAGATCCTCCCTAATCGCTTCTTAATAGACTCACAGTCCTAACATAGGAAACAAATCAGAAATTCTGAGGACATGTAATTGTTAATCACTAGCATTCACTTTCAAATTCAGTCAGAACTTAGAAGCACAGACAATGAACATTATCACACTGAAAAATAAGACTTATTGCTAAGGGTATTCACAGATTTCTATAGTGTACTAAAGCAAAAGCTCCAGCCATGACAATGCCATTGTACTTCCATAGCTATTTATTTGCCTCCAGTGAAGAGAGGGTGGAAAAATCATTATCAGTTGTAATCAATATATTTCATAAGCAATTTTTTTCTGTAGGATTTAGCAATACTAGATTTATCGTTCTAACCTGTTCAAAATACTTATTAGACTTTAAAAAGATGAAACAGACTGAGCTTCCTCGGGAAACAAAAAAAAAAAAAAAAAAAAAAAAAAAAAAGACCAAGAGAAAGAGATTGAATTAATAGGTTTTACCACACCACCACACTCTGTATTAATGAACATTGTGTCAGAATGGCATTGCAACTTGGAAAACTGAAATTCAATATTTTTTTTCATATTTCACGTCCTAGAAAAAGAACAGTGAGGTTTGCAAACAGGGTTTTAGAAATCATCTTTAGTGTCTGTGGAATTAGCCACATAATTTGACACAAAAATGGTTAAAAGTATGAGGGAAAACTATATTAAGGATAATTAGGCACGTGTTTATTCAGTGCCAAACCAACAGACCCATACATGCCTCCTATTCATTAAACCTTCCTATCCAGAGGCATGAAGGGAAAACCCACACTGGGGTTTTCTCTGCCTAGAAAAGCTACGCTAGCAGAAGTGGTGTAAACCCTGGTGAGGTTTCCAGGTCATGTATGTTTTGTTGTTTTATTCCACTAAGACTTCCCAGTATAAATAGAGCTTACCCTGACAAAAGAGTACTTTACTTGCTAAAATTTTCTAAGCCAGGTCTTCAAACAGGAACTCTATAAGGGAAAACAGGGTTTTTTCCTTTGGTGTTGTCATTGCCTCTACTCTTCACCTTCTGTCAAAATTGAAATAATTGTGAAAAAAAGTTCCATTCTGGACAGCAGAAAGTACAAATCAAAATTGCTAGTATAGCCCTCACCCTGGTGTGAATACAATCAGAATATATATCCATGTGTATGTGTGTACCACTCTTCCGGAATGCAGATAACTCTTGTACAGAACTTTCACATCTATACCTGTATTTATCTAACTATTCCATATACATATACATGCAAACACACACATTTACCATACGGGGATATGTAACTGTATCCATAGCTAAACTGCATCAATGTAAGTGTACTGACACAAAATACAGGTTACCCCTCCACCAGGTAACAGAACAAGACAGATTCAAAGTGCAAGCAAAGCCTAACACTCTACCAGAATTACAATGGTAGTCAGAGATGAAAGTTCCCAGAAACATCTTTCCCTTTAATTGGGCCAGTTACTGGTTCCCCTTCAGTGAGTTTCCTGACAGGAGCCCCTATCCTCAGAAGGTTTGCTGCTTACAATTGCCTGCTTCAGCCTCTCCTTGCATCTAATTGCCAGCTATCTTGTGTTGCAGATAGAAAGACTGATTGCCAGGTGTGAGGGATGGGTTTTTCCTGTATCAACAAACTTCTCTGTGTATTTTGTTTGGTTTGTTGGCCGTTTGGTTAGTTGGTTTTTTGCTTTTTGGGGTTGGTTTTTGGGGGGTTTTCTTGTTTTTTAGTTTGGGGGGTTTTTATCTTCTAGTGGTCTGATATTTTTTGGTATTTAAATGAGCATCCCTTTAACCTAGGGTAGCTCTGCTGTGTGAGGAGGCTGGAAGGATCCAAAAGGGCTCTGCATCTGAGTAAAATGGTGCAGGTGAGACCATCAGGTGAATATGTGTGTGTGTGTGTGTGTGTGTGTGTGTGTGTGTGTGTGTGTGTGTGAGTACATAGATCAGGACAAGGAATGTGTTTCTGCGCCTTGGCTGGTTCATGTCTCACTGTGTTTTCTGCCCCTCAGAGTCCCTCATGGTGGATCAGAAGTAGGGCTGTTACTAGATACCACATTAGAAACTTACTACTCCTGAGTGAGATCCAGCTTTGCCAGCAGAATTGGCTGGTTTTACTCCAGGGAGATTAACAGCTGCTAAATACAGCTATAGCATCCTCATTTAGCCAAGAGCAAAATCTTACCAGGTACAGGTTCAGGGCTGGCTCTGCTCATACAAATACAATTTCATAACACATTTCTTTCAGAATTTCAAGAGATATTGAAGATTTTTCTGTGCCATGCTATTCTAAACTCATTTCTTGAAAGATTATTTAGCACTTCAGTTCCACAGAGCTGTGAACTAAAACTCTATGCAAAGACAGACAGGTTGTGCAGGATAATAACCCCCCCTCTGGAGTCTGGGTCCTGACTATCCTTGGAGTCTTGCAGAAACTTGTACAAAATCCTCTAAAGATTGCTAGTGAAATGCTGAAATTCCCCTCCCTATGCTTGATAGATTTAATAGGTTCTCCAAAACTCATTCAGAGCTGGCTAAACCTATCCAACAGTAACAACATTAACATGACATATTTCCCAGCACAGAGATAAGCAACATTTCTGAGAGGTCAACAAGGTCAAAAATAAATTTCTAACACTAAAATACTTGACAAATTTTTTCCAACCATACCATATTACTTAAGTTTCTATTGCAGGGATTTATTCCAGTATGGTAAGACGAGAGATCAAAACTGGCCTTACAGCTCAAAGCTAGTTACAAACTTAACTCCAACGACACTAGTGTGCTTCCATAATTAGCCCATCAAACAGGGAATGTACTTGTCAGCCTGTGAATGCATATACAATTATTCAGCAATGTTTAAAGGAGCAAAGGAATAAACATGATCAAAGAGCATCCAAGAATTAGGGATATATCATTTTAATCTCTGAAAATTGCGCTACACATCAAATGCATGACAAAGAGAATAAATAACAGACAAATCTGATTTATAAACTTTGAATACCACCTAGGGGTTATGGTGACATCATGCAACGAACAAAAGAAACTGAATTTAAGGTTAAATTTCTTCTTCAAAATTCAGCAATTTTCTTTTCTATACATTGAAATGGATCTCAAAGCTATGTCTTTCACACTCCTCTGGCTCTTTTGTATGTTTACATTAACTGCTCATATCCCTTACCCTCGGTTTCCAAGCTGTTGAAGGAAGCCATAACCTATTGTGGTAAATACAATTATTTGGTTGCCTCCACACTCTTTGATGCATGTTTTTAGTTGATCTCAAAACTATAGTTACTCCTCCTTATCACTGAAACCTAGCTACATTAGTAGAATTCCTTCCAGACTTTTTAGGTACATGTAAAACACAGTAAATATACGAGTGATTTCTATTCTGTTTGATCATACAGGGTAAGCAGCTCTCAAACCTCACAACACTCATCTGCTCCAAGAGCTCATACCTCTGCACAGGTGAGATAAGCTGGCGCAGTCTCTGCGGGTCCGTTTCCTTGCAGCTACCCTGGTTCCTGGCTCGAGCCACATGGTATCAGCCTCTAGCATCAAGACAGATATGAAAGACTCACACAACAATTCTTGTTATCAGGTGTTTGGATCTTGAGCTGTTCGATTGAATTACATCAACCATGGTGTATTTACACCAGTTGGATACCAAGGCATTTGGGTATTTTTTCAGTCACAGAAATGTAGGAAGAACAAAGAGGGCAATCCTCAATGCAGCCCAACTCAAAAGCAAAAACACTGGCATGCTCTTTATGTTTCTTGTTATGCATGTCAAAGCAAAACAAGCAGCAGGCAAAAAGTGTGTCTAGACTCTGCCTCAATTTTCTGTTTCATGCTGATTAAGATGTGGCTGTCGTTTGTCCCTTCCACTATTGCTTTATGCAGGATGAACCAGCTCAAAATCAGGTTTGTACTGTACTTCTCCAGGTGGCAGGTGAGGAAGGAGATCCATGCAGCCAGAAAGGACAGTCTAGATGAAACAAGAGGATAGGACAGTACAGCTTCTGTGCAGTGCCATCAACAGAGTTTTACACATAATGATACTTATGGACACAAAGTCTTGCCCTTGTGAAGCTTCTGTGCAGCAAGACTGCACATAAACATTCACACAAATAAAAGTCTACAATTAAAGAAGAAAGACGCTGACATATCATTGTGTAATGGATATCTGCCCCATCTGCTCCTCCTGATTAATACAGCCCTGATACAGGACCCCAGCTCACCCAGAGTCTTTCAGCTGAATCTTCATAAGCCCTTCACTTTCACCCCAAAAAACCCCAAAACCAAAACCAAAACCAAAACCAACAAAAAAACCAAACCAAACCAAAACAAACCACAAAAACCAAAAATCCCCTCCAAACCCAAACTCTCTGGGTTTTTTTTTTTTAAATAAAACCACTGAAAACAACAGAGAATAGAAACGAAAGATTTAATAAACTCTTATCCTCCTTGCCCACTGGCAAGATGTGCTATTTTCTTCAGGCTTGTACTTTGGCCAACAGCTTTTCTTGTGCAACAAGTTTTGCTTGTCTTCCCAGGTCCTTGGGAGGAGCCAGAAGAATTTCCCCACTTCAGTGCTATGGCTGCTTGTCAGCTTTTTGCTTTCCATGGGCAGTCACCATCCCAAGTACCCCACAGGTTCCATCCCTGTGGTGCCTCTCACTCCCTCCCTGCCAACATCCTAACACCTGGGAAAATTCTCCCAGAACTTGGTCCCAGGGATGAGCCAAGGTCTCCCTGTTCTTTAAACTGCATCCCATAACTCCCGTGCATCCACCAAAATAAAGGAAAGAAATGCCTTCTTTTAAGCTGCCTTTCTTGGCTACCTCTTTAAAAGGAAGATGACATACATTGATCAAAAACTAGCCAGAAAACACATCAGCTAGGTGCCATCTATCACAGGTCTCCCTATCCTCAAGTAACTGACAATTCAGCTTTATTCTCTCTCCTGCCCTGTAGCTCACCATGTGCCTCAAAGCTCTCTGAAAACAGGTATTGATCCAAGATGCTGCAAGGATAGAGCCTTTTGAGCAGCTCTGTGCCATCATTTTTCCTGAGGATCTGAACATACAGAAAGGCTGGGTCAGCTCAGACTGAGCCTGGGCTTAACCTGGGCAGGTGCAGGAGTGGCAGTGTCTGCCCCAGCTGAATGCACCCAGGACAGTTTCTCTGAAGACTTATTGGCATGAAACATTTGCTCTCTGCAAAGGTGTATTTTTTATTGCTCAGCCACTCTCAACTAGGTTAAGGTTTTTTTATTACCTTCGTCAGCTTAGTATCTGTCACTTTCAATTTTACTGACTCATATTTAAGAATAATGTTAATTATTTTAATGTGTTTGCTGTAAATCTAGGCTATGCTAAGAGCCATAATGCAAATCATTTGCAACCTGATTCTTGAATTATAATTAAAAACAAATGCTTTGTATTGTTTGTATTTCCATAGTGTTCACAAAGCACTGAGGGTTCAGATGTGACTGCAGAAGAATTATATCAAACTCGTAAGAAGACTGGCTTCCTATCTCTAATTAAAACAAAAACAATATTAACAAATGGGTTAACTATGTCAGGTCCTGAATAGTTGTTTCAGACATCTCTTCTATCGGACATGCAGCATTAAACAAGAAAAAGGAAAAAACATCAACATAAAACAGTGAATATAGATAATTTTCCTGATGGTTTGGGTTTTTTTCCAAAATAAATATATATAATATAAAACTAACAACTCTTAGCATATACTCACTTTTGGAGTGCAGCGGCACAGGCAGCAGATATTTCATAAACATTTCAGAAAATGAAAAGCTCTTGAATTTAGGAAAAAAAAAATCAATTCTCTTCAGATTTTCCAGAAGTATTTAATCTAGGCTTACAATTTTCACCTTCAAAGTTTCAAATATAAAATATTACTCCCTGGGTTAAAAAGAGATAAAGTGACTAAAATCTGCCTTCTAAAGAAAAAGATTTTGCAGGCAATTTGTAGAGAGATTAATAGTGTGTGCAGTTACGCCAGATTCTCAGAATAAGGCAAACGAAGAACTAAACATATATCATTTACTTGCAAGTTGGAAAGTACCAGCTTAATAATACCAGGTTAGAATGAGATACCAGTGACATCAAGTCACAAAATTGCCATAAGACAAAGTATTTCCATGATACTTTAGAGGCTGTGTTGCAGAAACAAACAGCTGGAAAAACAGTCTATAAAATGTTGAGCCAGCAAGAAAGAGTAGTCAAGAATAAATAGGGAGCTATGAGTAGTATTTTGCCATCTGCTGAGGAATTAAATACAAGGAACCTATAGCACAGAAGTCCTGCTTTCCCTACTAGTGGTGTCATCCAGATGAGAACCTCACAGCTCTGGCCTGGTCCAGAACGCTGGTGCTTGCTGCTAGCACTTTTCCCACAAATTTTCATTTAAAGACTCGTTTTCATTTTCCCTGTGATGCACAGGGAATCACAACTGGGCCCTTCCCTTCCACAGCTGTTTGTAATATGTCAGTCTCTACCTCTTAGACTACAGAGAAGTGACCTGACTTACTGTCTTGCACTAAGCTTATGTGATAAAAGAAATCAAAACAAAGACCCTGATCCTCAGCATTTGCATTTTGATATATAGAGCTATAAAATAGTGTTTTTCTATTTGTCATCTTTACCAAGGGACACATTTTTGGATTGGACGTGCATCTATACTGCTGTATTATCATTCCCAAACCTGTGTGATCTGTTGAGTTGGGAACCATATAACAGGGAATTTTGGGTTTTACTGTTCTTAGAAGAGTTTTTAAAATGTTCCTCTATACAGAGGCAGTCATGTGTGTGACACTATGCATAGATGTGCATCTCAAGAAGCTCTAGACTTTTATTGTCTGAGAAAGACCTTATCAACTCATTACTCACAAATCACATTACTTTTGGCAAAAAGTTTCTTGAAAATATTTTAATCTTCTTTTGAAACTAGTGTATAGCTTAATTTCCATCCTGCACTTACAGCCCTAAATCTGGAAGACAGTTCCTACCTCACTTTTAAATATCTTGGAGGAAGAAATATCAAGAAAATGCCTGTGACAGTGTCCCCAAACAGGGGGGTTCTGGGAGCAAATAACTTGACCCAGAATTTCAGACAATGGGACCTCAGAGGCAAGTTCACTGCCTGAAGAGTGAAGGGGAAGAATAGGCAGGATATCCAGTCAAAATAATTGTGTGGGTTTGGTGCCAGATTTATTACATTGGTGTGGTCCAAAGTGTTTTTCCATGCTAGGCTGGTAATAACACCAGTGTTCACTTTCACAAATATAGAAGTTTCAGGTGGATAGTCAATAGAGGTAAATCCCGTTTGAACTGGGTATTGACATCAAGTACTTTCTTGTCATACTGATAAAGATGGGGGCACCTGAGTTGCAAGCCTGAATCTCCCCAAATGCAGGCTCACTAGCACATTACCTTGCCCTATACAGCCCTACCACACAGGAAAAGTGTTTTTGATGAGGTATCCCTAGCAAGTTTGCTGTTCCTTGTGGCTAAAAACTGCAGTGATCTCACCAAATCTGCTATTTTGTCTAACCAATCTCACACTGCAGAACAGCCAAGGTCAGTCACTGTGTCCTCGATGAAGCCTTAGAAGAGAAGAAGCAATAACCTCTCTTTCCTCGCTCCCTTCTCCTCTATTCCCTTTTCTGTTTTCACTCCTCATGAGTCCTGGGGTATACATGATTTGTTACTTCCACTGTACAGCACAGTCTCCTTTTGTTTCTTTATCCCACAATCAATCAGCCTGTGAAAATAATTCTGCTTCTAGACCAACACAAAATTACTAGAGTAATTAATCTTGTTTCAAATTCTGGCCATCTGTACAGAATCTCAAAAGGCAGGTGCTTAAAATCATCTTTGAGAATACCTGTGGAAAAAATACTGATCATCCAGCTATTTGCATACCTACCACATTAAACACAGAGAGGGGGAGCTTTGAAAATTCTGGCATAGATTTCAATGCTCTCTGCAATAATCTTAGATAAATTGCATTCTGCCTGTGCTTCAAAACCCCACTTCAAACACTTGTGCCAGCAAAATGCTGCCATTTTAATTCTGAGCAAACAGTGGATCACCTGCTGAGTCCAATGTTAGGTCTAAAGTTTTCTGTCATTTAAAAGCAGTCTTCTGACTTAAATATAAAATCAGTGGCTTACACAGTGAATCATTATAAATCTCTTGCAAGCTTTTAAATCAATCAGTCAAGCTTAGAAAGCAGTGATTTGGAGAATCATAGCTCTGAGGCTTTGGGGTCTTTTTGTATAAGAGTAATAAAAGTAACTAATTTTGTAGCTTTTACGTATAGTGGTTAGTTTGCTTTTTACTTCCCAAGGACTACCCAGGTTTGACTAAGTAGGTTTACCACATTATTTGGGAAAAAATATCCATTATTTAATATATTTAAACCATTAGATAGAGACTAACACACAGAAAAATCATTTTTGTTCTTCTTAAACATAAAACCTCATCTAAAATGATCCTTTATGCAGAAGATGTATTATTTTCTCATTAAGATCATTGAGACTGAAAGTCCTAAATGCTTTTCAGGGCAAGACTAGACAAATAATTGCTACACTGGTGGCAAAAGTACTGTCACCTAGAATTAAGGGTGCTTAGCACTTTCCATAAATACAACACTGTTTCCAGCTGCTCTAAACTTTGGAAAAGCTGAATTACAAAGTTGTCATTTTCTATGCCTCTGCCTGGCTCTGGCATGTTTGTCAGAGAGAAGCAGAAATTCAGCAAAGGAATTTGGGGATTTTTCAGAATAAGATGAGGGAAAATTTTTATTAATGAAAACTGTATTTGACTTCATACAGCTTCCACAACTTTTCCCATTTGTCTAAGGACTATTGGACACTAATTGTGCTTTTTAGTTACCATCATAACTCCTAAGTGTTGGATGAAAAATGTATCTTTGTGACAAGCGGCACAACGTTTAATTTGCTGTCTCTTCTTAATTTTGTGTGTGCTTAAACATATATATTTACATGTGTCTACATTATTTATATATATGCATATATCTATGTATAGGCAAATATATGTACAAATAATATCTATGTATTTGTGTGTATTTCTTCTTCTTTTATACTGTTATGAAAGTTGTGCCTAACCATTAGAAAGGAAGGGTGCCTGTTCATTTATTTCTGTTATTTCTACTCTGACAGAGGTGAACCTTCTGAAAAGAGAGGGCTACATCTTTCCTGAGAATGAGATTTCTTTCCAGGGGAAGTTTTGGGGGCAGTTTAAGGTGGGAAGACAGATGTACGTAAAGTAGGCTGGAAAGCGAAGGAGCAAAGGAGCTGGTTGCAGTGGAGAGGTGAGGGAAGTCACATCCAAACCTTAGGGCTGACAGAAAGCAGGATATTTTTCATGACCAGAGGAGTGGCATGGAGTCTGTTTAACTTAATGAGGAAAATAATCTTGCCTCTCTGGAAAGCCACGATGGAGAAAAATAAGAATCAACCCAGAAAGAGATAACATGGAGAGTCATATTTATTTCTTTTACTTTATATTGTGCCACGGAAGATGCTTACTAAGGACAGATTTATTGGGAGGGACAGTTGTTATCTATTTTGACTAAACCAAGTTTTACTGACCAGAAGCCCAAAGATGCATCCTAGCACACTTGCTGTGCTGCGGCCTCACGACAAGGATCCAGTTGATCCAGGTCTTGTTGACCTTCATATCCAAAGGCTGGAGATTTTGCTGGTCTGGGATCTGCATCTGCCCCTCAGCTGCTGGCAGAGCTATAGGTTTCTCAATTTAGGTGCCCAGCTGGCTCTCTGTAATACAAAAGAAGGAAGAGAGATACTTTAGGGGTCTGTGAGTCATTTTCCTCTGCTCAGCAACACAAAGTGCCTTTGGCTGTGGACCTGAAGTTTATGCTCTGTGCCAAATCCCTCTTGGATATGTTTCCGGAGGGAAAGAGGCACCAAGAACAAAAACTCACAGATAATTGATATTTGCTGTGATTTTTCCTGATGTGGTGTTTGTGATGATGTGAGGAAACCACTACAGTTCAGGAGAAGCCACAAGCAATCAAAGCAGTATTCCATCCATTTGAGTCACCTGCCTTTGATAGCAGCTACCACTGGTTAAAACAAGACATAAACTCAATAAAAGAAAGTAACAAAATCTCCTCTGGAAAAAACGTTTTTCCACCATCTCTGATGGCTTGGATAGGTTTAAACTATAAAATGGATAGGAACAGACACTCTATTTTATCAAACTCAACAGTGCATGTAGTCATTTTGTGCAACTATGCTTTTAAGTTATATTATTTCAACAAATACCAGGTTCTTGGCTCCTGCCTACTCTTAAGATAATGTGTTTCACATATTGATTATGCCTTGTTTAATAGAACATTTCCTTTGATCCATTTTGCTCTTCAGCTGCATGGAGAGCTGCTTTGTCCTTGTGCAGTGCAAGGCAGAGACAGCCCCTCACCTGAACTTCTCCTGGCTTCTGTGAGACTGAGAAGTGCTCAGCCTCCTTGAAAACAAAAAAGCTAATCATGTGACTTGTCATGGATTTCAGAGCCCGAACTTGCATGTTCTGTGTTATAACAATTCCGCAATTAAGCATAACCCGTGATTTTCTTTTGCAATGACTGGGCCCCTCTTGCTTTCACATGACAGCCAGAAGCTATTCTTGCTATTGTTATAATATTGCTTAAGTTATGCACGGAATTTAACATGCAAACAATACAAAACTTTATATATATATATATTGGCCTATAGTTGATGGAAATAATATCTTTACATTTGGTCATCTTCAGATCAGGCGTAACGTTCATTTTGTTCCTAACATACACTTTGTTCCAGAAAATTTTGCTTGTAATTCCCTGAGCTTTGTGCCTTTCTGCCTATGGTACTGCATTAACATACTTTTATTGAATTATATTTCTCATTCATGTTAACCGAAAAAAATTAAGAGCTTGCAGCTAACTAAATTCAGGTAGATATAACATCATAGGAGCAGTGTTTGAATAGAAACATGAATCAGGTAATAAATAGCTCTCTTTGATCATTGTTTTTAAAATCTCTTGAACCATACTTTGATTAGTTCTATTTAATATTTAACATCTGGTTAGTCAATTTCAATCTGCAACGAGCGCTGCTGGAAAAATTCTATGCTGACTAAATACATTTATAATACTACAAAGCTGACACGTAATTGATTTTAGTTCCCATAAAAGGATTATGTTAACATTTCTTAATCCATATATTAGGGTTTCGTGAAGTCCAGTGAATTCACACTAGGGGTACTAAGTGTTTATTTCTTATCAATATTTTATGTAAAAATGATAGGACTATATTTTAGCCTAAGTACTACTTGCTTGCTTTTCCTCTGGAAAAGAGCTAAAATGCAGAAAATCGCTGCTGTAGCAGTGGTGCAGTGAAGGACTATTTGGTGTTTTCTGGTTTTATATTAGTATAACAAAATCCTACTGCATGGAAATTTAGCATAGCAGCAAAGTACCGAAGATTGTTTCTCCTTCTACTAAAGGAGATGGATGTTTGGGTTTTTTTAAATTTTCATAAATTAACAAAAAGTAAGAAATTCTTGCCTTGGCTTTTGATTTAGCAAACATAGCTTTTCAGGTCAATGTGAGTTTAGGAAGCCATGAAAATTGCCAGTAGCTGCTGCTGGCTGTACCCAGCTGCCCAAGTTAACTCAGGCAATTTGGTAACTGTTTATCTCCAGTCTAACCTAATAAGTACTATATTAATAGCAAATTTAAAGTCCTTATGTGTCTCCAAAAATGCAGAATTCTTAAATAAAAAAACTGAAGGTCTTTGCCTGTCTGAGGAGAGTTTATTTTATAAAAATTTCCCTGTTTATCTGATAAAGACTGTGTGCATTGCTGTTCAAAACCATAACTAGAAGCATGAGATCAGGCAGTGCGAGTTGCTGGCTACATCTCCTCTTTTGCCATGGTAAACCCATCCCTAATCTAGAATAGTAAGTCAGAAGGGGCTTAAGACAAATACTCGTTCTAAAGTGAGGACCATTTTAGAACCATCCCACTACATAATTTTGGGTCAGGAACCAATATTTTTTTCAAGGCCAAATGCCAAGGACCATTTAATGCTCACCCCTTCACAAGAAATTATCTTAGAGAGAGGTAGTTGATATGGTCTAATTTAGAGAGGGGACAACAGTATGTTAATCACAGTAGCATCCACACAGTTTTCAAGACTGGTGCTCATTTATCATTCTCATACATGAAATTCACATTTGCTTCCCCTGCAATATTAAATAAATCACAGCAGCTTAAAATCTCTGATAAAAATTAAAAACACTTTTGCCATTTCCAGGAAAACATGGAACTGCACACAGTGTTTTTTCTCCTTACACCAACTGTACTGCAGTGAATCTGGATTTCCATTTCTCATAAAGTATTCCATTATTCTTTCCTAGCTATTCCTTTAGATTAAGACTAGCTTACACAAAGAAATGTTATAAATTGTGAGGGATTTGGTGAAGAGAAACCTGAAAATGTTAATTGTGAATTCACCTGAAAATGTGAATTGTGAAAGGCAAGGAGTTGCCTTTGGCCCTTAGAAGCAAAGGTCCCTAGATGACTTTAGAAGCATGTACACATAAACTTCCAAGCATTAGACAGTGTTCTTGTGCCTCCTTCTCTAGGACCTAAACACCTGCTTTCCACCAGAGCCCTTCAAAAGGCAATAGATTTTTTTTTTTAATCTTGCACCTTGCCTTGTGTGTTCCTCACAGGGAAAAAACAGGCATCTGCTTGCAATGACAAGAATGCAAAGACATGAATTTCTGAGGCAGAAAATTACTAAGCAATAAGGACAATCCAGAAATTAGTGCTTCCTACACTCATAGATCCTATTTTATGTTTCCATAAATTATTTTCCTCTGTTCTTTTATCTTCACAAGAATACAGATTTACTGCTTAATAGTAATATTTATGTGAACTGGTAGGCAACTGCACTTTAAACCACTTGTTGACATAAGTCTTCACCTCAGACTACTCATAAAAAAAGCCAAGGCTTTCACTTTGGTTTGTCCAGGGCATCCAGATATTCCCGCTGCTTAGCACATAAGCAACAATTTACATGTTTGGACCATACATATAAAGGAGTGTTTCACAGGGAAAAGACCAAAATGTCCATTCCATTATGCCATCTGTTGGCTGTAACCCAACACAAGAGCTATTATGTATGATACGCAAAATTTACATTATTTGCACTATTAATAACACTTGAGCAACACTGAGACATTTGTTTTGGAACTAGGACCCTTCAGCCCCGAAAAAAGTAGTTAATAATGGAAAGAGTTTATTCCTTAGCAGCAATACTATATTGCTAGTTCTGAACACTCCTTTTTCGAAGTTAGCATATGGCATATAAATGATATATGACTTCGGGGTGTCTTTCCATGAAAAAAAGCCTATTCCAGCCATTGTTCTACCTTGAAACATCATCCCATTATAAATTTAGAGAATTGAAATATAAATATATGATTAAATGTCTCTGTACATTGTTCTCTTACTAGTGTTACCGTTTCAAGTCCTTAGTATAAGGTATGGACAAATTTCTATTGTTTTTACTGAACTCCTCCAACTAGCCAGTCTGAACAGATCTGATGTGGTTGCTGTGCAAGGTACCCAAGCTCAGTGCAGAAAGTCCTTCACCCACTTGTGCAGAAAAGAGCCCCTGAACTGCAGGCAAACCCCTAGGAGGGATATTTAAATCCTAAGTAAGTGGTCAGGTAAGTGCCTGCAGAAGCAGAGGACAGATAGCATATTTGGTATGCTAATAGAAACCTATTTACTGGAGGAAGTGACAAAAACATCAATCAAATCAGAAAGGGCTATTAAGAACCGTTAACTCCCTTTCATATGAGCAATGATTTCCATTGGGAAGTAAATAAATATTCATGACAGGGAACAGTGACAGAAATTTCACCAAAATTACACTCTGGTAAGGTTTCCACACTAGACAAATCTTTAGGAGAGGCAGTTGGCCTGCATGTTGGAAGGGGATTGAGTGTATAAAGAACTCCACACAATTCCCAGGTAATCTATTTCTGTATTCTCTTTTTCTTCCTTGGAAATCTGCTGTAGATACTGTATTTCAATATTGCCCAGTAAATCATCCAAATCTGAGATTTTTAAGGATTTAAAGACCACTTTAAAATCATTAGATGCCCCCACCTACTCATATTTGTCTTGGTACCTTCTCAAAAATATAGTTTTATTTTTCCAAACATAAAAAACCTTGCAGAAACTGATAGTAGATCCTGTTATCTCACACCATTCGAAAAGAACATTTGAGCCAAAATCCATTTGAAAACAAGGCTTCCATCAGTTCAGGAGCTTTTTATGCAGATAGTTATGTCTACAGAGCTCTAAATTTATCAACAATACAAAGTAGTAAAAGGTTATTACGCATTTACAATATCCCATAACCAGACTGGAAAACAAGCACCTGCTGGCTTTTTCTATATTTCTGCAAGAAAGAAATAAATCTTCTACTCTTATTTCCTCCTTTTTGGGCTGGCACATGGGAAGGCAAATTCTAGCTTGGTATATCCCTTTTCTACCTGTACAGTAAAGGAATACTTTTGTCCTTTTCTTAAAAAAAAAAAAAAAAAAAAAAAAAAAAAAAAAAAAAAAAAAATCAATGCAAGTTAATAAATATAACAGCTCACGTTGCATTAGTGCATTAGTAATGTAGCCTGAAATGAAATAACCTACTTACAAATATGGCAGCCTTCCATGCCAAGTTCCAGCCTGGAGCAAATTTTTATGGTTAAGTTATGAACCTCTAAAATGATGACATGTCCTTAATACACAATCTTAAACGTCTCCATCTTTACAATTTCCTCTCTTTTTTTGGTATCAATTAAGGGATATTTTTCAGATGTCTTTGCAGATTGGTTTCTTGCAGAGAGTTAGAATAAATGCTTATGCCTAGTCTCAGTGAATGGAAGAGGTTTTTTGCATAGAAAAGTGGAATATTTTGCCTGAGATCTTAAGTAGAAAAAGGAAAAGGATACCCTGGCTCATTTTTTTAAAAGCCATCTCCTTCTTTATCAAGACTGCATGTCAAAATCACAGGAGGAAGATTTCTTCACTTCTTTCTGCTGAGAGAGCTAGCAAATTGAGGAATAAAGTTTTTGGGTTTTTTTTTCTGTGAAGATTCTCTGATCTTGTAAAAGGGTCTGGCAGATGTTTAATTTTATACTTTTTTGCTCTCTAGATGCATTGTAGGGGTCCAGATGTAAATGTCTAGAACTAGTGCCTAGAAGGTGAAAATGTTTGTAAAACTTACCTGTAGAATTTCATTTCAGCTTTTTTCTGGTGTGTAAAAAAGGTCAGGGATGCAAAGAGAACAAAGTAGGATTAGGAAAAAAGGTGATGATTTTTATAGACTAAAGAAAATAAGGTTTAACACCAAGGGTCCAACACCATTTAGTCATTCAAGGTAGGCATCAAGAGTCACCTGAGATGCCACTTAGAAAGCTTACAGAAGTGGCAGGTATGACAAAAAAAATTTATGGAAAGCTCAAGCTGCAGTTGGAGGCAAAGCCGAAAACCCAGGCTACCTCATGTGACAGCAGTCTCATGCCCAAGCAGCTAAATTTTTCTTGCAGGGTAGGATTCAGTTGGAGATCAGATCTTCCATATGTCAGTGGCTATGTTTAGGTTCTCCTCCTAAGTGAGAAGCTTGATTCAGTTCAGTCTAAATGTCAATATCCAGTACCATTTGAACTGTCTCTTTGTTGGAAGAACTAGATCGTCTTCCAGAGGTACTCATGTCTCCCTTGGGTCCCATGTCACACCTTGCCAACTCTGTGTGCATACCAAGGATGTCTTAAATGGCACGAGATGAGCTCTCTGTAGAGTCAGTATAGGTGTATAGAAACTGAGGAGCTATTTGGTTTACTCTAAAATAGACACACTAGGTGAAATTCAGTTACCTAAAGAAAGGCACTTGTGGCCATTTCAGAGGTTCTCATGGATCAGAGAGATCCTCACAGGGCTGCTAGACATGACACACAACTTTTGGGAGACCTCCCGGGGCAGCAACTAGAATTTGATTAAATACCTCACAGTATCTGATACAACAGTATAAACCTACTCAAGGCATGAATCTCATCATAAACCTTTGTGTCAGTGGCAGCCTAGACCCTATGGACACAGCAGGCATGGCTTAGCTGCTCACTCATAGACACCCTTTTGAGGTGTCCTTGGCATGCTGAACACTGACACAGGGTGACAGAAATTATACAGAACCTATAGGAAACCCATATCCTTCTGCCACAGCTGCCTGAGTCCAAGTTCTCAGGAAAATGCTAGGATACCTCATGTAAATGCACACCTGTGTGTGGGCATCTGATCCTTGTTCTAAACCTCTGCAGGCTGTTAAGGGCTTCTGGAGGAAAGGTCTGGGGGTTTTGCATGTTTGTTTCTTTATTGGTATTAGTTTTTTTTTTTTACTATCTACAAAAATTGAATCAAGGCAAGAGTAGAGGAACTGAGTCTTACTAACCAGAATCACCCTGAATACTGATTACATGCTAGGGAGTGGGCAGGCTCTATAAAGGAAGTTCGAGAAAACTTCTGCCTCTGAGATGCGGAGGTGAAGAGACACTAACTGCTGCACATTCAGTGAATTTGAAAATTACTCTAAGTGCATCTACCCATTTTAAAACTTCCGCCTCAAGCATCCACTTTATTTTTTGTGTTCGTCCTAGACAGCAATTGGTATTCACACGGGGTATATAGTCCAGTTCAACTGTGGCAGCTGCACAAAACATTTCAGATCTGATTTGGATGACAGTCTAACACCAGTCGTGCTGTGGTTCCAACACAGCATCATCACACCTCAGTGAAAAACTGCACCATGCATGCAAGTACATAAAGGTATGAACCAAAGCACATGAATTTGCATACAGTGGTATCTTCAGCTCTGCCCCTAAAGCTGGCATTATTTCCAGCTCGATCCTCAATTTGCTGGTCATTAGCAGCATTACAGTCACAGTATGGTTACCAAATATATAGTGTACCTGTATGTAATTATGTTACTGCAGTCTATCTTACCCTAATGGACAAAAGGGCAGATTCAAGTGCTACCACCTGATCTCCTTTGCATCCCCTTCTGTTTTGTAAAAGGATGTTGTCTCAAACACTGTGTAACTGATAAATCATTACTTAGAGGAAGGCATCTAGTCTCATGTCTGTTTATTGTCCTTATCAATATGCACTTTCAGGCGAGGGATAGAGTTACTTGATGTCAGCTAAACATCAATACTGTGTCACAAAACAGTGCTTCCGATTGTGCTGCTGCATTAAACTAGTATTGAAAGTTCCATGTGTTTCTTTGAATAATATTTTCTGAAAGCTCTCAGAAATAAAGTGGTATCTTGTGAGATCACCAGTCATCTAAAATTTCTTCATTCTAAACCCAGTAATATGTGGGCTTCAGGGAATGACAGCCAATGCTGATGTGTGACTCTGAAGTTTGTGCCTAATGATTGTGGTTGCCAAGTACCCCTGTTCTTTTCACAGTGACAATCTATATCAAGACAAGAGCTGACTCACTAGTCAATGTCAGCCACATTTGCCTTTTGACCACTCTACAGTTCAGCCTTTTTTGTTATGGAATCTGTGAGATGAGATTAGATTGTTGCTTCTCATAACATAAATAAATAATATACAGCTATCAAATGTATCAGCTTTATCTTCATTCAAAGGTCTGAAAAATATTATAGTTACTGTAAGGTTTTAATAATGTAGATTTTTGGACCCTTTCTTTACAAATACCTAACTCTGAAAATATAAATAAATGTAGAACAGCATATGAGGGTTGAAGTTTATCTCAGTTTTTACAGACATGACAATAGATATATGAATTGTAGCTACTTTTAAAGATTAGTATTCTCAGGACCTTTGGAAATGAAAGAAAAGGGAGTGCCTGGAGTGAAACTGTAAAAGCAGCTGCCAGAACTAAAGATATTTAATTAAATCTATTAATTAAATTTGTAACTAGATGAAAAGGGACCAATCTGGTCAGAAAAATAAAACAACAAAAAATTCAGTAATACTTACCTATCTGATCATATTCAAATATAAAAATAGTGTAGGAGATTCAGTTGCATAGATAAGTCAATCAATAACTACTTCTTGCATCCCTTAGTGCTGCCTCACAATGTTATCCATGTAAAAACCACTTAGGTACATGCCAGATGAGAATTTGTGACCAAATTACATGGCTGGAATCTACTTGGTTTTACAAAAAAAGAGATCATTCCCTGGCTGGATTTAGCCCAACCCAGGACAAATCTAATACTTTTAATGGTTTGGTTATCAGAAATTATATTTCCAATATAACTTCAAACACCATTTCATGATCTTTCTTATTGTTGGCTTAGGGAAAGATTTTCTATGCAAGTGTTTACTCACCAATTTTAATAGCTGAAAAATCAACCATGTTTTAGTCAAATCACAGGGTGATGATAATTTCTGCAAATTTAGAGTACCTAGCTGTCCAAATTGTAATGACTACAGCGCCTTTAAGAGCTTCTTTAGGAACCTAGAACACTGTTGTTTAGACCACTGGGTGTAGCTGTAGTCATTCTTGTCCCCTCTGAGTTGTAGACCCAAGACTCAGTCTCATGTTTCTGAGCAGGAATGTGTGGGCACCACTGGAGGTCAGCTTTCCCACATGGCTCAACATCTCTGCTCTTGCCATAAGATAAAATCAGGCTGATTTTTATTAGACTGAAATATCCTACAGGAGGGACTGGGTGACCTTCACTGCTGGAATACAAGAAATGGGCTGAAATGAATTACTGTAAAAAATGGAAGGTCACAAAACTAAGAACTAGTAACAAGAACTTGGATTCTGAGATGGGAGCTTACAAATTAGAAATGACAGAGGAGAAAGAATAGGCTGTGACAGTCAGTCACAGAATACTTATGTGGGCCTGTGTGTTTTATCTGCAAAAAGCCAGCTCCTAGAACACATCACTGATTCACAGAATTTATGAAGATGTTGAAGAGCACAGGGCTGAAGGTAGCCTGTGGAAACCCACCAGTGACAGGTCTCCAGTCTGATGTCACCTCATTCACTGTAACCCTTTGTGCCTGAGCCGTGAGCCAGTTGTTCACCTATCACATGATGTGTTTATCCACTTGTGTGCTGGACATTTTGGCCAGGAGGATCCTGTGAGGGACAGTATAGAAAGTTTTACTGAAATCCAAAAAGATTACATCAGCCGGCTTCCCTTGACCAAGGTGGGTTACCCTGTCATGAAAGGAAATCAGGTTTGACTGTGTTGTCTTTCAGGTGTTTTTCAATACCTCCCAGAATAACCTTTTCCATAACTTTACCAGGCACTGAAGTGAGACAGAAATGTCTGTAGGTTCTGAGGCCCTCCTTTTTCCTCTTCTTGAAAACTCGGATGTTCTCCAGATTTCAGTAGGGACTTCACCAGATTCTCGAGACTGCTCCAAAATCATTGAGAAAAGTTTTGTTATGACATCAGCCAGTCTTTGAGGATTCTTGGATGAATCCCGAACGGCCCCATAGATTTGTAGGAATCCAGCTGGAGCAGCAGATCCAGCACAACTTCAGGGTCAAGACAAATTGATCCTTATCCCAGTCACGACCCTCCAGCTCAGGGCACTGGGCCCCCCTCGGTCTGTCATCCATGTTGAAGACAGAGGCAAGGAATGTGTTAAACACCTCTGCCTTGTGTCTCATCCTGTTTGTGAGGTGACCATCCTCACCCTGTAATGGGCTGATGTTATTTTTGCACTGCATTTTGCCATCAATATATCCTGGCATCTTCAACTCCAGTTGAGCTTTGGCCACACAAATTTTCTGCATGCAGTGTCAAGCAGCATCTCTGTATTTTTCTCCTATACTCACTTCTACTGGGTATACACCTTCCTTTTTTACCCTTAATTCCAATAGAAGATTCCTGTCCAACCAAACCTGCCTTCTGCCTCATCTGCTTCAGTTCCAAAATTTGGGAATTGGATAAATACCAGGGATGTTATTTCCATCATATATAGAAAAATATGAATGTCATCACACATAATTCACATTTCACCTGGAATACTATGTGTGGCTCTTTTCCTTATTCAGGAAAGATGAATTCAGATGAGGGAAAAAAAGTCCAGAAAAAGGCTTATAGATTAGTCAGGGGAATGAGAAGGAGACTGAAGCTGTGGTCACATGTCGCTTCTGCCAGCAGCAATCCAGCCATGTGCTCTTCCTGATTGCATATTCTGCTTACTCCTGCCAGGGAACCTGGATCCCCAGACCTGCCAGGTTATCTCTTCAATCAGGGAAAAGAACAGTGTTAGGAAGTCTAACATTAAATCTGTATATGATATAATTTGGGGGGAAGTTGAAAGATATCTCCTGTCCCTCTGAGTAATGAGCTTTTGGAGTTGCCTTCTTATAGAAGAAGTGGGGGCAAAATTTTTACTTGTTTTCAAGGCAGTTATGGTAGGATAACAGTTAATGTTACATGGCACACTACCCTTAAAAGCATGGAGATGGACAGAGGACTGCTGCTGTGCCTTTCAGTCCCAAGTTCTTTTACCAGTCCCATAGTTGTTTCTATGTATATGAAAGACTTCAGAGATGTATGTCATTTTTTATCTTTACTGCATTAAAAAAAAAAAAAAAAGCACAGATCTAGAAGAGAAATATTCCTCCAAAGGAAGAAGAATGGATTCATAAAGCTTGGCAAATTACAGTCATTGACAAATTAACTCTCTCACTGAGAGATCAATATCAGGATTGTGCTGTGACTTGGGCTTCATTCCATGTGTCCCACAAAAGGGTAAAACTCCTGCTAAACCATTCCTTTTTATTGTCACTTTAAACAAATTAATGATAATTTTAACATTCAGAGGACCTAGGAGTAGCTAATTGATATTTAGGTCTCTCCTTTTGTATCTCACCCTGAACACATAAACGTGTGCACACATGGGTGTTTGTGTGTGTGAATAAACATGTATGAAGTTGAACTAGTATTTATTGTTTCATGAGAATAATTCCCCATGGTGCACAATTGCTATTCTAGCAAATAGCCAACTGCTGTGTACTACTCTATTAAAGAAAATTCTGTGACTATATTTATGAAAGCAATGTAGAAAACCCCCAACGTTTAAAGGAAAAAGTGGAAAGAGATTGGTTAATGGTGCACTGAATGTACCAGGGTTTGGCCCAGTACATCCCCACTGTTTTTTCAGGCCAACCTCAATTGCCAGAAGGTGTCACATTCTTGTCCACATCAGAGTTTCCTAGCATATACACCTATATATTTTTGCACCAATGTCAGTCCTATCTTTCACTTTGCCAAAATATTCATCCAATATTGGAGTAACGCCTTTCATTAAACATGCAAAATTCTGCACAGATCCCACCCTCTGAAGAGAAAAATCAACGGTCATCCTTTCAGCAAATGGATAGAAAAAGAAGAGCCATATTTGATTGCAACCTTCAGATGTTTTCAATGGCTGATATTTTAAGTCAGTCATAAACTCAGCCTCACTGGCTTGTTAAAGAGGAATATGGCTGCTTTGCAACACCAAAGCAGTGCAAAATGGATAGAGCACATCAGTGGAAATGGTCCCAGATGTCCTAAATAATAAAATAATATACTAAATGCTTTGCCGCGCTAATGTGCCTTGTGCACACAGATCTCAAGACACCTTACAGACATTAATGAATTAAGCCCTGTAAAGTGGGTAAGTATTATCCATATTATTCCCAAAGGGAAACTGAGAAACAAAGATGTAAGATGATGGTCCAGGAAGCCTGTGACAGACATGGGAATAGAACCCAGGTCTCCTGGTCCCCACTCCAGGGCTGGAGCAACAAAACGCTCTCTAAATTCATCTGTCAGTTATTTTTTAAGTAAATTTAGTCCTTATGAAATTGACAGCCTCAAAGACCAAAATGCTTATTTAAACCACAGGACAGGTACATCATCAGCACAGGCTGAGCTCATCTTTCCTACACTGTCTCAATAATAAGCATCAACTGCACTTGTTTGGAGACTGTGGGCTGCTCCTTTTGCATCCTGCCCATTCAGCTCTCAGGTTTCTCAGTAGAGTTTATTAAACTACATACAAGGTGAAGTTTGTTCCATGAGACCTGGTAATAATAGTTGGTGACAAATATTATTTCTTATTCAAACTAAGAACTGAGAGTGATTCACCACCACTTTTGTGTGCTGTCCAGCCCATGTTTAGTAGGCTAGATTTTTGCTCAGAACTACAAAAATCATAGGTCAAATGCATCAAAACTCAGTAATATTATTAAGAAACTGGACTGTGGGGTTTACTTCTCTTATCAAAGCTTTGAACTCTCTCGCAACCGGCAGCTAAATTAATGCCAGCTTTGCCAGCACTATCATAGGATCGTTCAGGCATGAAGACACTACAGGATGTCTATGGCACTACAGCACTACAGCACTACAGCAGTCCAAGGAACTGCTCAGAGCAGAGGGAG
Organism: Chamaea fasciata; assembly: GCF_029207755.1. Lineage (NCBI taxonomy): Eukaryota > Metazoa > Chordata > Aves > Passeriformes > Sylviidae > Chamaea > Chamaea fasciata. The sequence goes on from NW_027094087.1 coordinate 65,421,941, forward strand.
CTCTGACCAGGTTTCTCAGGACTTTATGCAGTCAAGACTCAAAAATTTCCAAGGTTAGAGACTGGATGGCTTCTCAGAGCAACCTGATCAAATGCTTGGCTCTCCTCAGAGTGCAATTTCTTTCCACACATCTATATGGAATTTCCTCTGCTTCAGTTTATGCCCTTTCCCCACCATATTCCCCTGTGAAGGGTCTGGCTCCATCCCTTCCAAAACCGCCCACAGGCACTGCTATGGTTTTGGGTGCCCCTGCAACTACCTCTTTTCCAGGTTGAATAAATCCTGGTCCACCAGGTTCACCTTTGCAAGGCAAAACAACCTTGGTGGTCCTCCGTGGAATTTACCTCAGCTTAACAATATTTTTCCTGTACTGGGCAGCCAAACCTGGCTGCATCATTCTGGATACAGGTTACTGATTACTGAGAAGTCAGAGATTAATAATTTCTCTTTATCAGCTGTCTCCACTCCCACTGCTACTGCTCAGGATGCTGTTAGCCTCCATCACTGCCAGGGTACAACACTGGCTCAGCAGAAACCTCAGTAACGGAGTATGAGATGATAGAAGCTCTACTTGATGCCCTTTGCCAGTTTCAAATCCATTGTGTTTCTGCACAATGTTTCTGTGTTCTTATTTGCACCCTGTCCTCATGAACCTTGCCTTTATACTGCCTCTTGCACTGGAATTCCGTTATGAGTTCCAAGTTCAGCCAAGCCAGTCTCTTGATAAATCCACCAGCTTACCTGAGCATCAGTGGCCGTTCTTGAGCTTGAAGATGGTTTGTCTGAAAGACCTGCCAGTTTTCCTAATCTCCTTTTTCCTTAAATGCTGCTTCCCACAAGATCTCACCTATCACATTCCTGAGGAAACCAGAGTCTGACCATTCTGAGCCTCTGGGCTGGGCTCTGCTACTTGCCTTCCTCGTTCTCTTTAGGATGTTGTAGAGCACTGTTTAACAGCAGCTACCTCCAGGACTACCACTGACTGGCACATCCCCAGCCAGTTTGTCCAGCAGGGAAGCACCTCACTTAGCATTTGTGTTGTCTCCAGAAATGTTCTGGATTGCTTCTTTCCTACTTGTAAGTTTCTACAAGTGAAGCGATTAGGGTTTCTGATAGAGGATTTTCCAGTAGGCATTTTATAGACACATTGGAATGTCCCAGACTAACAGCACAGACCAAAGGAGGTGAGTTTGTGATTTGGGACTTGCACTTATAACCCTCCTTCTCAAAACCAATTCTAATTAGAAATACAGTGTTTTTCAAAATGAGATTAATTAATAGCACCATTTCTTCAGAGATGTTGCTGACACACTATCATTTGAAAGTTCTACATTTAAATTAGATACTTTCTGAAAAAATCATTAGCTATTGAAAACTTACAAGTTTGATGTAAAAGCTACTTGGACAAAATTTAAAACATCTATTGCGTCAGACAAACATGCTTCAAACTAGAAGTTTATGCTTATAAGTATGTCTCACTGTCTGGAAAACTCACTCAACTTACACATAAACCAATGGCATGCCTAAAAAAATTAGTCTTTGCTGAGCTGGTTTGGATTAAAATCAGTGACCTATAGGTAGAAAGCTTTGTACATCATTAGTGATTCCCCAGGGCAGCCTGGTAAACACTAATGTTATGCCTTCTAGAATGAAGCTTGTTTTCTGGAAAGATAAGCTTATTAATTCATTTTTTGACCTTTACTGAGCACTCAGGCAAGGTTGTCCACCCGCTGGACACAAAGGTAATATCTGTTGCATACATTGCTCTCAATGCCATACACATTCTACAATTAAATATTTCAACCTCTTCCTAAGGAATCCATTTCCACTAAGTAGTAAACAAGTATTGCAAAACAATATTACTCTAGATTGCTTCCTGAATGTGTATTGCAAATTAAAAATTCAATCAATTTTGCAAGGAATTTGTATTAATTTCTGAGGAGGTTGTACACAGGCAGAACAAAAATTCTGCCAGTCATAGAAGATTTTACTTTTTCGAACTTGAGAGGCACTGTAACTGCATGGAGACCGAGGAAGGAGAGCAGCAGTCAGGTCTGCTTTCTCAGGAAGCATTGCCTCCTAGAAATATTCCCAGACTCTGGATCTTGGTTCTTCATGATGCTGAACCATCAGAACAGTTTTTTTCTGTGGTTTTGGTCCAGGCCAAACAACTTCTTCCAGACATTCCCAGGCATTATTTAGGAGCCAGCAAAAACCAAGGACCATGATTAAGTGGTAGAAATTTACATGTGGCTACCCCGGAGGGTAAGGATTTTTACAACATAGATGTCAGCCATTCCACATCAATTAGTCTTGGTGCCAGAGAGAAGTCCTAAAAATATTTAAAGTTTACCATTTCAGATCTGGTCTTCTGAAGACATAACAGAGACTTTATATACTCTTTGCTAGAGTATATAAAAGGCAACAGAATTAATTTAAAAGGCAAAGACATTCTGTTTTATTTTGGAAACAAATTAAGGACTAGGGATTGCAGATTGAACAGGCAAGCTTGATCATCTGTAAAAAAAAAAGACCAAAAAACCTGAAGATTTGGGTTTAAAAAAGCTCATGGTGCTTTTTTGCTATACACAATGGTCTACTCTATTAACAAAAAGCTATGCAAACAGCCTAGTTTCTCAGCTTGCTTTGTTTCAAGGTAAAGGATGGGCTAGGGTGAAGATCTGAAGATCTGTGAGCTGCAAAAGAACATTATTTGGTTTATTTAATTTTATATTAATTGCAGTACAGTCAATGGCATTGGGGTCTTCTATACTTCAAGGCATATTCTGTTTATAGATTTAATTCAGTGACATTGTCAAACAGTTATTTTTCTTATTTTTCAAATGTGTGAGAGATAGTTACCTAGAAAGATATCTAATAATAAAGATTATGGAGGACATAGAATTGAGTAAAATGCTCTTGGCCTGGAGCTCAGAGCAAGTCAACCTTGTGTGCAAATTAAGGGATGAGAAAGAGGCATTTTCATCCAGAATCAATTATCACAAATGATCCCACAGTCATGGCCAAAATCACATTACTCACAATAAATTAAAAATACCTGGCAATTCGTTTTAAGTGCCTATAGTTTTAGATATAGAAAAAAAAAATCAAGTTCAATACAAGTAAGGAACATTCCATCTTATTATGGCCTCTACTGTGCCCTACTTTCTTCCAGTGAGAGCCTCAGCCTGCTGTGTCCATGTCCCATAGCACCCTCCATGCCCATTTTGGTGCCTCTGCTCCTCAAATGTTTCTTTCCTTCACTCTTCAGCACTCCTGTTTCCCCCTGCCATTTCTCTACATGCTCTTTTCTGTCAACCCTCCTCATACTTCAGTCAAAAATTCAACAGCTCTTCATCCTATTCCTTCTTTTACCTTGAAACAATTTGCATTGATTTACACAAGCTGAGAAACTAGGCTAAGAACTTTAAAATTGTTCCTCCAAATTTTTTCTCTGAAATTATTTATAACACACGGCACATAAAATTCCAGAGAGACTGGCAGGTACTGGCCAACATGAGGCGTAGGCAGTGAAACTGATGCATAGCTGGGTCCAGAAGCAAAGGTCAGAAAAAAAAATTCCATGACCATTTGCAAAATTACATATGGCTTAAATAGACTTAATAGGCACATACGCTTCTTATATATTCATGGAAGGTAAACGTGAGTTAAGAAGACTAATGCCAGTTAGCTTGTGTTAATGTTTGAGGAAGAAGAGGTTTAAGCCTATATTAAGGATGCAACACTTCTAAAGCCCATGGATTATTCTCTGCAGTTACTGTGTCAGGTGCCATAGGCTGGTAAATGCAGAATTAGTAAACTGATAAATGGAATACGTTGATTGCTTTTACATAACATGATACAAGTTAAAGTAAATGGTCAGCATCCTCATAAATCTTTGCTAGTGCTTTTCCACAAAGACAATTAACTAGTATAACAGCACCCTTCACTGCAATAAGTGTGCAGTCACGAGCAATGCCTTTGTGATGAAAGAACATCACATTTTAATTCTTCACACAGACACTAATTTTTAGTGGTCTACTTTCCTGTAAGAATGACTCTTTGAACAAGATAGTAGCAAAACCAAAAAAGGAAAGTTTCTGAAGTTTTTAGTCTTGCATACTTGATGACAGATTCAAAATCCTAGTGTTATTTTCAAGCCATCCTTTTGTATCTAGGACACATGAACCAACGGAGAGAAATGTTGCCACATGAGCTACATGATCAGTCTGTGCCGTAAAACACAATTTGATTTTAGGCATGAACTTGCCAAAAACCTTTCCCAGTCACTTCAATAAGACCTTTCATGTCACAAAGAATATTAAACAAATTGAAAAATGTATCTTTGAAGAAACTGTAATGCAAATATTCCAGAAGAAAATGAAGAAATATCCACAAATAAAATAAGTTGCTGAAAAATCTTTTGCTTAATTCTAATTAACACTGTTTCTGCTAGCTCATATATAGCTGGGTAAGGAGGGAATAATATTGATGCAGACAGTAGTCCTGCTTTCAGTAAGAGAGTACTCCTGTACCATCTTACTTCTTCTGTTTAGTTATGGTTATTTCTCCACGAGAAATACACCAGAGAAAGGAAAGTTGTTTTTAGAACAGCACTGAGGCAGAAAGAATGGGAAAATGTAAGGCAACTGTTCTCTGATCTTCATGTACATCAATTGCATGCAATAAATTCCCTGCTGTTTGAGCACAGACAGAATCTCAAATGCACATATACTTTTGCAATTAGAAAGTATAAACCAAATAGTGACAAACAGTGACTATTTGTTGTCTAGATTTATTTTCTGAGTAATATAACTGGGTGAAAAAAAAAAGAAAAAACAACCCGGTATTGAAGGATGTATCATTTTTAATCTCAGTGCTTTGGCTACTGCCAACATCAGATGGAGCATCGTATTGCAATAATTCAAGGATCTCTCTATTAGTTTCTCTAAGCCTTTAAAGTAAGAGAAGATGTTACAGCGGGAAATGTTAGGTTCATTCTCTAATTCTCCTCAGGTCTGGGACTTAAATTTATTTTAAGGAGAAATTCAAGGTAAGCTGTATTTTACTCAAATGCATTAATCTTTTTAACTGTTATTGTTTGATACAACATCGGCTGTGGTTTTTTTTTTTTTTCTTTTCAAAGCCTGCAATAAAAATTGTTGTTCCTCCTTTCTGCAGTTCAACTGTATTAGCAGCAGCATATTACAGCTCTGAGCTACTACCTAACCACCAACTTTGGGAAGTGGTATTCTTTAATTGCTCACATCCAGCACTTACATGTACGTGGCACTCAAAAAGGGTTAGGCATCTGAATCCTCTGGAACAGTGTCTCCGAAGGAACAATAGAAAAATCATTAGTGTGTTAACTGAAACAACACCATACTTTTCTCTCTATTGTTTAACCTTTCGTCCACATTACAAATATCTCAGTGTAGTTCTTATCTTTGACCTTGAGGGACTGTAGCTTTATCAGTGCTTCCGTTTAGATCACAGATGACCTTCAGCTGATATCATTGAGCCCTGACCTGCCTCAGTGATCTGCTCGCACAGAATACATATGCTGAACAGTGCTGGTGTGTGCAGTAGGGGTAAGTGAATTATTTACAAAAATTTGAGTTGACACCTTTTATCAAATGTGGAAAGATGAAGACAAAACAGCTGCTATTGCTGTCGTAAGCAATCTGCTGGTGATTGAATAAAAGTGTCAAGAAAATGGCTGCTTGATGGCCTTTTGTTCTCTCTCATCCAGCTTGATGTTAGTTTGAGCTGTCAGTTAGGAATCACGGCACAGTGATTTATCAATAGGCTGAGTGACCTTCCCGTGCAGCCGGCGCTACCGCGGGCAGACAGCACCCTCTGCTGCGGGCCGGCTCCGCTTCCCAGCGGGAACCGCCATCCCAAACAGTAGCCGCCTTTTCTTCTCCTTTCCTTTTTCTTTTTCTTTTTCTTTTTTTTTTTCTTCTCTTTTTTGTTCTTAATTTTCTGCCTTTGTTTTGTTTTTATCAAATCCAGAAACCTTAGCTGTGAATGTTAAAAAAATAAATAAAAAAAATAAAGGAGTGCTATAAACTGCATTCCGTATTTCCAAGCTTTCTTCTAACAAAAGGGAAAGTATCAAGTGAATCAGTCACTACTGTTCGTGCAAAACAAACTTGCTGCGATTAGACAATGGGACGGGGAAAGCCAGGGCTGTCAGACGAGGCCCTTTCGTGACGCGGGTTCGATCCGCGGTGGTTTTCTGGCACCACGTTATTTCCGCGTTACTCGCGTTTGTTCCACAGCTCCCAGTCTTACAGCTCGCAAATATCACCACGCAATGAAGCGCTGACTCCCACGCGGTCACGCTGCTTTGTTGAACCTGTGTGGCTAAAGGAGCGCTCGGGGTGTTCCACTCCGTACACTCCTCTGCAACAACCTGGTTCTCTTCCCTGCCAGCGCACCAGCTCGGGAGCATCTCGCTCCTCTCACCGACTTCCCAGTGGCAGCCGATCCCAGCGGGGCTCCTGAACTCTTGGCACGTCAGCCTGTGCCGGGGGTGCCCCCTCGCTGCCCCCGGCAGTCGCAGAAGCCGCCCCGCAGGCCGGGGACCGGCGCGGGTCGGGCACGGGCAGCCCCAGCCCGGCTCCGGCCCCGCCGCCGCTGCTGCTGCTGCTGCTGCTGCAGCTGCTCACAGACCCCGCAGTACCTGCAGCCAGACCACGCACTGCACCCACCGCTATTGGTATCTAATAATGATTATTAGAGGCTTTCAAAGACATTCGCATGACAAATTGCTTCCTGGACCAAATTTCCCCCTTCGAGATTCTTTTCATGTGTTTTTGTTAAGATTAAATTTTGCTCAGTTTTCTTCCACAGATTCACAGGTTTCTGGAGTATTCTGATTTGGAATGGACACTCTAAATGACCTTTTTTTTCCCCAGAATTTGTAGGACCAATATTCTCGTACTGAGTAGTATAGTCTAAAGGTCCATCTTTTGTTTGTGCAGATGTGATTTTTGCTTATTATTATTAATTATCAGCTAAAACAGCAATTGTTGATACTTTTAATTGTTTTATTTTTTTACTAAGGCTGAAGTAATGAGTGATTCTCTTTTTGGAGGACTCCACTTTTCATATATACATGCATGCACGCACAACACCCAGATTGCCTTTGCTTTTTCCTAGAAGTGGATTTAAAAGGGAACTAGTGGCTTGGAAGGACTAGTTTATTTTCTCTATACCTGTTGAGTTGAAAGGTAATTCTGTGAAAAAAGTTTTCCTTAAAAATTGCTATAATAAAACAACAATTAAACATCCCAGCAGCTGTCACTGCCCATAAACAAGTTTTTAATTTTTCTCTTTTTTGTTAGTTTTTCACAGCAGTTTCTATTGTTTATTTATTTGCTTCCTTTTAGGACTCAATAGTTGTGCTTGCTCATAGCCAAGGTGTCAGGTTCAGCTGAAGTTTAGTGAAGTTTTGTGACTTTTGTGCTTATTCGTCCAGGTCAGATCTTGTCGTTAAGTCCACGGCAGCAAGAAACTTCCACTGACACTAGGACCCACATTCCAGGGCAGGGACCAAAGAAAGTTAACTTGATCAAGGAGAGAGATCCCCTTGGTGGCACACAGGTGACCAGCTGGCTGGTGAGGAGAATATAGTTCAAAGGCTATCATTGGAAATCCATTTAGCATCCCAAACTGGTGGAGTGCTAAGAAAACAAGAAATATTTTACATACAAAAGGACATGAATTTCCACATGTCTGTCCAAGGCAAGTGTAGTCAGTAGCTGAATGAGGTGCTCACACTCAAGTAATTTCTTCAATCCTCTTCTGAAAAAAACAACCGGTTTTCCCCATTTATTTTTCATTGCAGTTTCACTCATTTTCCCTGCCTTGGTTTCATGGGTATGATTTCCTTTCTCTCACTATCGAGTTAGAGCCAATGCTCTGGAATAGTACAGTTATGTCAGTGCTAATCTGACAGAAGTGAAATCAGAATAATGGTCAACACTTTCTAGGAACAGAGTTGAAGCAGTCTTTGTGCTCACAGCGTGGCTACCGTGCTGCGAAACGCCTTGCTGGCTTGAATGAAGGTTACTGAACTGCAAGGTGTGCATGTGTCTTAAAAGCAAAGTTCTTTGGATCATGAGAGCCTGTAATAGGACATAAATGGACATTTCATCTATAAAATGCCTGCTCATACACTGTCCTCACACCATAGCTAATGCATCAAAATCTGAAATGGGTTCTATGTGACAATTTATTCCCCTGGTTACAGAAAATAATGTCTTGTAATATCAGTAGATTTTTCTGTAGTACCTATGTGTTCTATTAAGATGCCTTGCCAGCTTGTAGCTCACAAGCTTTATTATCAGTTTATACTATTTCAATAAAACCTGTTATTTTAGTTTGTATTTTCCTGTGTTCAAATGTTTATTCATTTAATTTTCGTGTTGCTTAGGTGCTTACTTTATTTCTCTCAAACTTAATAGCTGAGGGGAAAAAAAGTGCGTTGAATGCTCTAGTTGCAAAGATCAGCAAACGTATAAAGGGCATGTCTTTGGTGTTTGGAGTCATTTTCATAGGGATGGTGTTCATATTTTTAGTGAAGATATCGGTTATTTGCATAAAGCCTATGTGGCATCTTTCATTCAAGGATCTGAAACAATTTTGAAACCATTGAATGAGCACAGCTTCCTGAGGAGATGAGGACTTTGTAGATGGCGTGGCAGTAAAATCAGTTAAGAAGGCTACCCAGAATTTCTCCAACTGTTTTGCTTGCAAGAATTTTTAGAGTGAAAATTTTGGTGCCAAGCATCTTCTTCTTACCCTTGCTGTGTTTTTTCCCTTGCCTTTCGGCTCACATCTTCCATATGTAGCAGGCCAGCTCTGGAGACTGTAAGGCAACCCTCCCATGTCTTTGGGACATAACATAGATGTTCTCAAAGAATGCCAGAAATGCATTTCTGCAAGGATAGGGGAACTATGTGAAATTTATCTCTTGCAGACTGAGGCTGTTTTTTGGGACTGTAAGACACAGCCTGCAGGGACATGGTACAGCAGTGTTGAGGTGTGGTGAAGGGAGGACCGTTTCAAGCACACTCCTAACCAGACATTTCTGGGAGCATTTACAGAGCAATTAAAGTCCAATTTATAATTGCAGTGGGGATTTTCACCTTCAGTAAGCCTACCTCAAATCTGAATGTATTTCAAATCTCTGAAGCTATGTAAAATGTACTTTTAAGTGACTAAAATTTACCAGATTAATTCCTGAGAGATTCTATCCATGTCAGGCATGCCCCATCACAACTGCAAATGGCTGTTCTTGCAACAGGAACTGAAATTCAGATTATCTAAATGTAGGTATCTACACTGCAGCCATTCCTGTGTAAGTAAGTGTGTTGGAAAGGGAAACATGGAGACAAATGGGATATTAACTATGTAAAAGAGTATTTGTAGGGAGACAGACTAGATCTCGGGATAAGGATGCTGGGCAGGCACTTTGGGAGAAGAGTTTGGACAAGAAGCTCTATGGTGGAAAAATGGGGTTTATGTATCTGTTGTTGAAAACCCTGAGGGAATGAGACTGAGCATGATTTGTGGAGAAAATAGAGAGCTAGTGTTAAAATTTTGTAGAAAAGTTCAGCTTGGAGGAAGGAGGTGACCTAAGTCAAAAGTGTGAAGCTATGCATAATTTGTGCCCAGAAGTGCTGTTCTCCCAGAGAACGGCAGGAAAACCAAAGCTCCTTGGTCTGATGAGAGCCAGTGTCTATGAAAACCACCACATTATCCACACAAGGCATCTGCACTGTGAAATTCTCTTTATTTGCACGCCCCGCATAACTCATGATGTATTCAGCGAAGAGGATGAACCTGCTGCGCTAACAAGACAAACACAGTAATCTGGTATTCCTACCCATTAACTCAAGTGGCTAATGTTTTTGTGATTGATGTCCACCATCCAGAAAGCACTAGTGATGGCTGTTCATATGACATAAAGTGACAGTTCTGGGTGGGATTTTTTTTTTTCAGTTTATTGTTTTAGGAATAACCCAAAATGTGGTAAAAGAACTTCATGAGATTCTGTCAGTCAAAAACTGTGAAACATCAAAATTAAGGTTACTTCTGAGAACTTTAATTTGCTCCTGCATTTAAGAACTCTTAAACTGGCACCATCACATTCTATCTTTCCCCTTGCTTCATTGAACTCATGTTAAGGCTAATGCTCAGTTAACAAACAGGTTTTCAATATTGTTGCCTCCTCACTGTTCAGCATATGAACAAGGGCTGTGCTGCACACAATTCAAATCCTGCTCTGAACACAGAATTTCCCCAAGGGCTTCTTTTTAAAACTTTCCTAACACCTCTGGGAGATGAGTATCATTATTCCCATTTTACAGTTGGGAATAATCGTACAAAGAATTTGGGCCTCAAAGTATTCACCAGTTTGCAATGTTCAGTTTAAGAAAAACAAAACCAAGTATTTATGAGCATGTAGCATTCTACAGTAAAATTACAATTTACTTCAATTTGAGTTGTGAATGCTTATTGCTTCTGTAAATCAGACTCCAGACACCCATAACATAAGAAATACACAATTATTGACCACCTGTTCAGTGACTTGCCAAGCATCCCACAGGAATTCCCTGACAGATGCACTGATAGAGTGAAATTCCCTGTGGTTGCATTCAGCTCCCTTAACCATGACACCTTCTCTCCTGTTTTTGCAGTCTCTTATGTTGGCCACTACGCGTGGGATTATTTCATCAAATCTGAGCCACCTAGAAGTTAGCCCCAAGCTGGTCATCATGCCTCTCTCTTGCAAAAGGGAGATTGGCTGAACCACTAAACCTCTGTAGGCATAAATGGGATGGGAGAGTAGGTGTCTGTCCTTACCCACTGGCTACAGAAAGATTCCAGACTAGCTTAATTATTAGCACCCAACATCTAGAAGGTTAATTTATGGTAAAATAAGTCCTTCCCAGTATTACTTTATTATCTGTAAGAAAATAAGTAGGCAGCATCAATTCTTCACAAAAATCTGATAAGTGTCCAGTACTCAGGTTAACTTTTTAAAATAAATACAGCAACATTTATGCAGGTGGAGCATATAAATAAAAATAGTCTCATAATAGTGTAGTCAGGGTAAATTAAACCATAATTATTATCAACCCTAACTACCCAACCTTATATCATCTATACAGCTTCTGAAGGTAGTTTAGTCACATTCTTGCAAAATTTGCTTTGCAAGTAAAACCCTGCTTAACTCAGGCAGGACGTGTCCTTGTCTCAGCCCTCTTTTTCATCTCTTATGCACATTACTGCCCATATTATCACATTTTGTGATAACAATAAAGAGCCCATGTTCCGTATCCTAGCAGAAGGTGGAATTTTTAATCCATAATCTGTTCAAATTCAAAGCCCAGGTCCAAGTCTTTGCTGAAGGCTATGTGATCAGCAACGCTTAGATAAAAAAGGGTAACAGAGCTTGAAGCCAAATTTTGGGGAGTCTAGGAAGTCAATTCTATCATAAGTGACTGTGTTCTCTGTCTAACTAATGGAGAGAAATAGATGATTTTAAAGACCCTCAGAACGGAATTTTGCCTGCTTAAATCTAGGCATCTGGATTTTACCCCTGGAATCTGACTCCTAGAACAACGAAAAGCAAAGTGATCCAGCATTGATCCATTCTTCTCCAAGTGAAAAATCAAGCCTATGATCTTGACACAACACTGAAATCTGTCAATAAATTCTAATATTTTGGAAAAGGCTGCCTCAAGATGCCATAGAAACAAAGATGCCAACAAAGTCACAAAGATCAGTAGAGAAGCCAGCACAGCCTTTATAAGAGGTTATTGCTAATGTTTGGGATGAAAGAATCATCCAACTCCAACAAAAGTCAACGTGCACTGCTTATTTGTCATTACCACTCCTCTAAACAGATTTTGAAGTTTGGACAATTTACAGTTGCTGTATCAAGTGTCTTTGCCAACCCCATGTGCTGCCTTCGTACTTTTACTGGTATGAAATGATAGGGTGCTCTCCAACAGCAAGGTCTTGGAGCAGTGGCACAAATGCAGCAGAACAGCTGCTGGTGTGAACACCTGGTGCATCTCCAGATATCCACAATTGACTGCACAACAACCAGGTGCACTATATTGGCTGCACACCTGAGGTGTATCAGTTATAGAAAGTGGTAGACTGCAGTACTGCTGTCTTCTGTGGCAAAGAATGCATGTTCATACCCCCAAAACAAGAATAATTAAGCAGAGAAAAAAAGGTAGGACTGCTGGTATAGAGTGGGTTCCAGCTGAGTATGTGCAAACACAATGCACAGAAATACTCATCAATTTCTCACTGATTAAATGCCCCAGCCTGAGTCTTCATATATCATATCAGTGCAAAACTTCATCAAATGCAGGAACAGAGACAGGTAGGTCTTGTCAGGATTTACAAAAGACACAGGAATACAGCTAATATCCAATAGAGCATTGTCTCTGTGTGCTCCATTTATTTTTTCTAAGATGTTGTTCAAAAAGGTGCAGCCAGAGTCATCCATTTCATGGATTAAAAAAGTGAATCTTTTCCAAACTGCAATATTTTTTATTTCACATTGTCTTCAATCGCTAGTCTTCAGTGTGCAGGGATAGTTGTCTGCCCTAAATCTCATGTACGGATGCATCATGACTTCTTCATAAAAGGACAGTAGAATGTTGAATAATATGTAAATTTTATGTTGTAATGAATTGGGTCCTAACATCTTTAAAGGTCAGACACCTGATATAATACATCATGTCCTTTAATATCAACTACAAAATAACTGTAATAAATTTTGCCAGTACCATATCCTCACACGCTGTTACCCACAAAGAAGCACCAAAGGAAATGTGTCATTTGTCAAAACATGTAGGGAAGGTGATGTGTGTACAAGTAATTTTAAAAGTATTGCTAAGGTTAGGCATAGTTATACAAGTTACAAGGTTGACTCTTCAGGGAAGTAGCCCATTGTCAACAAGCCTGTTGCTTAAATTCCCTAGAAGATTCATAAAGCCACAAGGCTATTTTTTTTACAGTGAATTCACCTCTAATGAAATGTCTGTGAATTAAAATTAGCTAGCAAAAGCCGGACACTTGGCAAATCGAAATTATTGCTGTTGATGTAGAGTTAACAAAACACTAGTTTCGTTTTTAACTTTAAAACCAGTCTTTTTCGTCACAAATTCAGTAAAGCCTGTAAGAGCACTCTTTAGGCTCAAAAGTTAAACATGTTTAAATACCTCCTTGAAAAGGAAAATCATCGACTTATGTTTCAATTTAAGCACATCCTTAAATGTTTAATATACGAGGTACTGAGCAGTTAAGTTCAGTAGGTATTTCCTTAGCAGAGTATCTCCTGGCAATACTGATGCTAACAGGAGGACAGATAGATAAAAATGTGAAATACACACAGATTTTGCATACTGTGATGACTGTACCCAAGATTCCTTGGGCACAGCAGAGTGTAAAAAAGATAGGGCAAGCACACAAAAAAAATATGCTGCTCCCTGATAAACTTTGACAAAGATAATATGTGGTATGCTTAATATCCACCATAAGAAAAATGGACAACTGGGGATACAAGCATCATAAAGTCACCCCAAGACAGCCAATTTACTGCTCCTTCACAGTCTGCACAGATAGGCAGCAAAGACAAGCAGTACACATACTCACTGCTTTCTTCTCTGTCTCAATTTGTGCCTACTGTTCCTTGTCTTTGAAATGTGAAGACAGCAAACTGTCTTACAACCTATGTGAGTGGCCAAACCACCAAACTGTACTTTACAGAAATAATAAAAATATGAAGTGTCCCTGACCTTCTAAAAGACAGCAAAAGGAAACTCAGGATCATGTCAGCACAAGAAAAGATAACACCAACCATAGGTTATGCCACTGACAAAATTTTGACACTTAACTAAAGGGAACTTCCACCTAGGTCAATAAATGGTTTGTCGTTGCACTATCTTCCCCATCATAGTTCTAAAAATATGGCACTTGATCCTGGTCTTCCAGTATGCCCCTCCTCATATGGCTGTCCTTTCTCCCACAGACACAGAGTAGGATTGAGATTCTGCTTCACATTCACTCAGATTTAGCCACATCCCATACAGTAGCTACTTGAGAGTTACGTGTCTAAGTTCCAGTCACAGCCAACAGAAAGATCTGGGCCTTGATTCCTTTGCATGTGTGGCAGCTTCTGGTACCACCTGAGTCACTCTGAAGTATCTCAGTGAACCTCACGCTGCTGCTTCCAAAGGTCTCACTAGAACTGGGCATGTATGCACGGAGCATGCATGGTACAGCTGACTACCCTGTGGGCTTAAACACCCAGCTCAGGAACAGATGTCTGCAGTGTAGGCCTAGGCATTTAGATAAGAGAGCTTTCAGCTGCTCCTACACTTACTGTTTTCCTTCGATAAGACCTATTTAGCCAAGATCAAACTGTCCACCCTTTATAAATAATGGCCTTCTGAGAGACTGTCTGTTGCTGGGAACATCTAGAACTCTGAATGCCAGGCAGGAGTGGTGAATGAATAGGTTTCATTTCAGCCCTAATGAACAACTGCTTTCTCATTAACCACAACATGAAGCCCCGACAAGAAGCTCTTTAACAATTAAACCTCAGAGGAATGAATGTGATGCTATTTTTTGCATTTCTTTGTTTCCACTCATAATGTATTGTTATAGTTCATATTATTTCTCTGTTCTATGGAGTTATAGGCATGGTCAATGGCAGAAAAATAGTCCCAGGAGAGAAAGCCCATATGAACAGGAAATGTAGAAGGGAGGTTTCCTTTTGGCCCTCTTGCAGCATGAAGAGATAGACCTGAACAGAAACAGCATGAGAAATAGGGAATAAAAAATGAGATTTCAGTCTATATAGTTGGCAGATTATACTTACCTACCTTGCAAAAGTCTTTGGGAAATTACTGCTGAAGCCTCTGTAGCCTTTTACAGGGGATGAAATGTGCAAATTGTTACTTTTATACATATTTCCTAAGATACATTCTTCCTTTGATACCAGCACATAACCATTATGTATTAAAGAAAGAAGATATTTCCCCATTAGTGTAAAACAGATGTATATTATAGGATTAGCACCTGAAGAATATAATTTTAATTTTGCCATTTCAGAAAGAAGCCTTAATTCATAAATGTTAATGACACTGGGGAGTAACAGTCTTTTCCCTGGAGAAAGATTAGACCTTATATCATATTGGATATTATTGGACAGAATTTCAACTCAGATTTTATTGTTGTGTGCATTTGATGATTTTTTTTACAGTTGATTCCATTATGTAAAAATGTTTACTTACATGAAATATTTAAATTTGAATATAAATGACATAAACAAATTTTTTTAACCATGTAAACCATTTCTGTTAAGGCATTGCAGTTCACTCTCCAAAAGTGTCTATAGAAGGGTCTATTGGAGGCATTTTTTACTTACTAGTGTTGTTTACCACAATGTGTGATGCACAATCTTCTAAAACTGTTTCCTACATTTTAAATTAATTCTAATATAGGTTTATCAGTTCCTTGTTATGGTGCAGAACTTATATTAAATTCTGTGATCCATAAAACCTTTTTTTGAATGACACATAGTTTAGTTTTTCATTTAGAGGCTATAAAAGTGTTCACAAAAGTTATGTTGGAAAAAAAATGATTGAAAGTGCTAAAACACTGTACAGAATATAAAATCCTTTCATAGACTTTTTATGACACATGAAACATGAGTCTTAAAGGTTTAATGTTACTGACTTTTATACAAGGCTTTTTAATTCTTGATTCCAGTTATGGTTCTGCAAATGAACTGTGACATTAAAAAGAATCAGGCTGGAACTGCCTTAGCTTTCTCTCTAGATGAGTTTCTCCTGACCATGAAGGGTTCACATAATCTGCCCCACCCTGCCCACGTCTGGTTAGCACTAACTTGCTATAGCAGCAGCCAAGTGTAAATCCTGCACTGCATTAAATCTGCCTAACACAACACATCCTACTCAAATTTGTCATTTAGGTTAGGTGGGCCTGTAAATTGTTAAGAAGGGTGAAGTGTTACTTAATTTCCCTTTCTCTTAATATTTAATAGTGTGCTTCAACAATTGGGCACGTGATTTAATTGACTGAATACAGAACCAGCACTGATATAGACTCAAATAAAGAGAGACAAGGCCAGTTACTGCATTATTTGCATAGGGGGGAAGAAGCTCATGCTGTTGGGACCAGTGGAGGAACAGGTTCTTGCACCTTCTAACAGCTAAAGGAAGCCAAATATTCACACACGGACCGCTCTCCCCGCTCAGCAGATTTCTAGGACTGTCCAAAGGAGTAGTGTCACACATTCCCTGGGCCTTTTTTGGGGGGATGCGTCTCTGGAAGACAATTGTACGCAATATGTTCTCAGCCAAATGTAGCCATGTGCAGCTGGAGGGCTTCCCCAGCACACCAAATGACCTGCAGTACACACACCACAACAGGGATTACTCATGGGGGAAAGAACTGCAGTCTTCTTGCTCTCCTAGAACACAGATATGCACCTTGGATAATCCCATTTTGCCTGACAAGCAGATCGGCTCCATTGCCCCAAGGATTTACGGAGGCCTGAGAATGACTGAACTCGGGTTTTCTTTGATCTGGACATTTGCAGCTGCCTGCTTCAACTGGTTTATCTGAGCAAGTTATCCTAGCAAGTTTTCTATACAATCAACAGAAAGAAAAAGGATGTGACTAACCCCATCTTGAAATAAGTATCTTACACCATTAGAAATGCCTACTTCTCTCCACAAAAGCAGCTAGGATGACTAAGTCAGATGTAGATTTACATTTTGGATCTCAGCCTTTGAGTCACTGACAGCAGCCAGTCGAGAGAACACTGCAGTAGCTGACTGTGCCATGCAAGGGCTGTGTCTTGCAATTATTCCCTACTGTTTGCATCTGTGCAACTAAAGTTCCTTTATCTCCAAACACAACAGCCCTGTCTCTACTTCTTATTGAGAAGAGCCCTCAGCTTATGCAGAATTCTGCCCAGCTATCATTAAAGAAACACATAAGAGCCCAAGCTGTGGCTCCTATTTGCCACAACTTATTTGGACAAGATGGGTGATTCTGGACTGTGCTTAAGGCCAGGCCCTAAACCTGTTTACTTGTCTACTCGTACAGGTACAGTCATAAGCTGCAGGTGAAGAGAGCCTTTAGCTTGCTAGCAGGTGCAAATGTAATATTATCAGTAGATGAAACGACTGGCTGGGACTCAGTTCCAATTGACTTTGGGACTTGATGGAATCAAAATATTTGCTGTAGATTCTTGTTCATGCTTGCTTTATATTTCATTACAAAATTATTATAGCTGCAGTATGCACACTTAACAAATTTCAGAGTATGTCATATTATAAATTATTGAAAGGGAACCTCACTATTCTCTACAGGGTTCAAAAACCTCAATAAAAGTTTTCTGGCTTTCTTTTTTTCTTTAAATCCAATTACCAAGCGGCAAAAACACATTTACAGCAAAAGTTAATAGTGCATGATTGTGAAGCAACAATCTAGTTCATAAGCACTCTGTCCAGCAAATGTTATGAGCAGTGTGATTCAGCTGCTGATGAAGAAAAATTCAATGCTGTTACCACAGTACATTGATCCATTCTGAACTAATTTCATAATTCCAGGGTTTGCATTGGTTGCTCTTGAAGATTTGACAAGCATATTAAGGGCAGACAGAAAAAAATTATATATTGTACATTGACATTAGCATCCAAACTTTGTTTTCATTTTACTTTTTAAAGGTTATTTATTTATATCTCATCTAAAGGACATGTTTGAGTTGCATTTGTTGGAAGACATATTATCTTTACGGTGTGAAGGAGACGAAAAGAAAAATAAAGCTGCAAAGTGCCATGAAAAGATGTCTGCTGCAAGAGCAGTATTTCTCTCCTGACAGAAAAGCTCCATGTTCTTCTTCCAAAGCCCCTCACTAAACTCAGAAACATTGATCCAGACATTTCTATTGCTTCCTTGCTCCACAGGTTGATTACACACCTCACAAAAACTCAGAGCTGTTGTAAATTTTCAAAGAAGAGAAAGCATACCACTTATCCACACTGCAGTAGCATGGCATTTTCACTTTCCTTATAGCTTCCCCACCCACCATTTCCATTCAATGTCAGACAGATTAAGGTATTAAGTTATGTTAAGTTGTAACGTAATGTAAATACAAATTAGAAGTAAGGTCTTGCTCTCAAATATCTGTAAAAGCCTTCCAGTAATTAGAAGAGTCCTTTTTCATGATATATCACAAAAAGCAAAAAAATTGTGCTGAAAGAACCAAGGTCAAAATCTGGATTTTTTTTTTTTTTCCCTGATCAGTGCTTGAATAAAAGTTGCAGTGCCCAATTTCAGGTGGAGGTATACTGGGGAAGGGGATCATTTTCTTACAGTGGGTCGTCTTACAGTCTCAGGTCTCTCTTTTCTCCTTGCACTTTTTTTTCAGGACTTCCCCACTTCAATGCAGCCTTTTGGAGTTTCTCTCTGTAAACCATCCATTTAGTCAGAACAAACCTATATTCAAAGCTTCCTTTTTCCTTGTTCTCAGTGTTGTTCTAATACATGACTTCTGAGGCGAGAAAAGACATTTTCTCAAGTATTTTGAGGAAAGGAAGGTTAGAAATGAAAATAGCACCTAGACAAGCATTATCTCTTGGGCAAATGTTTTTACAAAACAGATAAGGCATTTTTTTCCTCAAAAAAAAGCCAAAATATCAGAATCAAAATAATTGTTAACTACAGTTAGAAATGTTGAAAGCAATTGTAACCAACTGGACTATATGAGAGAGGCTGAAATATGACAAAAGAAGACATTTTCTTAAGCTATTTAATTAAGGTAGTGATATGGGATTGGAGAAAAAGTGAAAAGAAGAATTACAAGAGAGCAAAGAAATTTTTTATAGGAAGAAGTGAGTTGACTCCTTGCCAAAATTCAGTAAAGGTACCTAAACCCCATGAATGCTGAAAATTAACACAGGAGTGCCACTTGGCTGTAAAGTAGAGCAATAGAGAAACAATATTAAAGCAGGAATAACAGCACTACTAAGAAAAGCAGAACTAGAAGGAAGGAGATGAGTAGTCAAGTAAAGTTTTTTGCTATACCACTGTAGATACTTGCTGCTGACTCCCATGCTTTCAGAATTCACTTTCATTCTGTGTTTCTTTCCTTGAAAATTTCTTTTACCCCTAATTTACATTTTCTGCTTGTCCCTAAAATTCTTTTCAAGATGAATAATCTTTTCTGTTACTGTGTGTTGTTTTTCTAAATGTATCCTCAATTTCTTTGCATAGAAAATCTAGTTTATATTTTTTAACTAAAGGAAATTCCAAGTTTCCTCTAGATTTGTCTGTCAAAATCCACGTGAAGGTGACTTCATTACCTTACTTGAAATTACTCATTCATCTTTTTATATGATTATTATTATTAGGATACCCAGCTGCAGATACACTTCAGCTTTTATTTCCATTGAATTTAATTTGAATCAAGTTGTGATTACTAGATCCAAGATCAGCTCTTCTATTTTTTCTGAAAGAAAGTCTAAACCAGCATTGTCTCTTAGTTCAGGAAGAGTTGGGGAAAAGTGTGCTGGATGTGTACCATTGCATGTAGATTTCCAGGCACTTGCTGTTGTCTCTGTTGGGACTGGGCTAATGGGAATTCTGTTTGAGTGTGATAAAGTCATTCTTATATTGCTATTAGCACCACTTAATCTAGTACAGCCAGGCTTTCTTCTACAATGAGAAAAAAACTAACTCATACTGACTGAACTTCCAAGACTTTCCTTCTCTCTTACTGCAATAAAGGATTGCACACAACTCAAAACAGAAGAAACACATTTATAGCTGACTCCTAGCCCCAGACCAGGATGTCCTTTATCTTTGTTTTTTTATGATTCTGGGTCAGATTCTTTCTTTTCCCTGGAAGCACTCTCTCCTGGGATCTGCAAAGACATATGCTTCATGTGGGAGGCCGGACCAGGAGGGTCACAGCTGTGGGAGCCAGCCAACAGAGACCAATAATTTCTTTGCCTGGACTGTGTACCATCCACTATGCCTCCTCAATATGGATATTTTTCCAGATGGTATTTTAACTTACACGTATCATTTTAAATGCTTTAAAAAACCCCGCAAATATATTATTAAATATGGAGCCTGTGAAAAGCTGCCCTTGGCTGGTAGGATTTGAATCTTGTCCATGGTGTTGATCTATTCTGCCTGCAGAGGGAATTAAATTAATGTCAAAGTCTCCTGGCCAATACATATCTACATCCACAAAATGGAAAGCATCTTGATTCTTGCAATAATGGTACTGAGCTGACTAAAATAATATCCTTTTCACTGCCATTATACTAACACAATATAATTGGGGAATTGCTAGTGTCCCTATATTTAATTTTAGTGCCTCAGCAAATGATCCTAATAGCCTAATGGCTAGATGCTGCTGTTGCTAATGCTGTTCAATTGACTAGGTTTCAAAGTGTATCAATGAGTCTTTTAAGTATCCGCTAGAGCTGTAAGGTTTCAGATTACAGCTCTTAAACTACATGTGATCTCTAATGAAAAAAAAAGGGAAAAAGAAGGAATTGATAAAGCAAGCTAAGGCAGCAAAGTCAGCAAAAATTGTGCACGCGATCTAACTTCACTCTATAACCGGGTGAGCACAGAAATTACATTTGGTCACTAAATAATGCACCTGGGAAAGTAAGAAACAATGCGAATAATAATCCATTTTTTAATAATTAAATATTAGCTAGGCCATAATGATGATTTTTTTCATAGACTATAAGTATAATCAGGGGATTTGTAAACAAAAAAATTGCCTTGTAACTTTTTATTAAAATTATTCACATATCTAGTATTGATCCTGATTTGTGCATGTTAAAACAAATCTCCTTGGGTAAAATATTCTTAAAGTCAATAATATGCTGTAATCTCATGTGACACTAATAAAATAACACAAATGACAATTCATTTTTGTTTACTTGTCTCCTCTTTAATGGATTGATAAATTTTGTTAAAAAAAACCCCAGCAACTAGATCTTGGTGCATAGTAGGCATATTTCTAAAACAGTTCTGATTGATTTTTTGAGTCATTTTTTGAAGAAACAATCAATCTCAAGAACTCTTTCCTGAAACATATTTTAATGGCTGTTGATGTATGCTGTGCATTTCACAAACTCCAAAAATGCCGTGCTGAAGGTCTTAATCCGGCAAAAACTTTACATTTGCCTCCCCCAAGCACTTGATTTCTCCAAACATGCAAGCAGCTCCAGTGAGGCACAGCTGATTTCACAGATTTCAAGTTAAGCATATGTGTTTGCAGATTCTAGCCTAAAAGAAGCTGAGATGTCACAGAAAACAATTCTGTCATAATCAGAGTTTATCTGTCAGCAATGCCAGCTGTATTTATTTCAAATTACCCCAAATTAAAATTGCAGCTATTACCATTCCTCAAGAAGCTGTACTTTGCAGCTTCTCGGAAAGAGAATAGGAAATGGTGAAAGTGCTGTCACAATAGTGCTAAGAACTACAAGTATTCACTGAGAGAAAATGAGCAAACATGAAACTATTCTGCCAAAGACAATATTCCATCTCCTCAGTTACAGGAGAAAAATAAGCTAGTTTACTCCACCTGTACAAACTGCTAAAAGGAAGCAGGGTTTCGAGGTGTTGCGATGCCTTTGAATTTTGTAGGTATGGGCAAATATTTTCTTAGGAGTAATCGTAGTAGTCTCAGCTGATATTTTGATGTTCACATAACAGAGCTAAGAGCTCACTAAATGGCAGAAAAATAAAGCCTGAATGAGGAAATGCCACCAACCTCTCTTTTCAGAGTGGAGGTGGATTTGGAAGTGGAGTGTTCACTGGACCAGAATGCAAAGTGCCATTGGGTGCAGTAGAAACATTCACAGATGCAATCTATGGATAAACATGCTGTCCTTTTGCACTGACAACTCCAGGCACTTAGTTTCCTATGACTGTGTATTTGGGCTGTCCCTAACTCCCCAGTTACAGAGATTCAGATGTGACTCAACAGCACCGAAATGAAAATGAGCTAAAGAAAGCCAAACTGTTGCCTCTTTTAAACAGAACCTTCTGGGGTATTTTATTTTTGGTTTTGTTTTGGGGTTTTTTTGTCCGGTTGGTTTTTTGGGTTTTTGGGGGTTTTGGGGGTTTTTTTTCGTTTGGTTGGTTTTTTGTGGGTTTTTTTTGGGTTTTTTGGGGTTTTTGGGGGGTTTTTTGAGGGGGTTTTTTGTTTGTTTTTTAATTCTAAGAAGAATCTCTGCCTTAAAGATTTTCTGGACCAGAAAGGATATTGTCAATGCCTGGTAATTTTTAAATTAAAAAAAAAAACAAACAGGAAAGGCTGCAATTAAACAATAAATTTATTACAAAATCAGAGTACTGCCACTTATTTTAGTTTATTGCTTATGAAGTAATCTAAGAAATTCTTCCTTGTGAACAAAACCAAATAAAAAATTTTTGTATGTAAACCATATCAATTTAACAAATTACATATCCTGAAAATTCTGATTTAAACCAGAATTAAATTCTCTTACTAAACAAGTTTTCAGTGTTGCTACTCTGTTGTGTTAAGATCTAATCCAGAGACAGGTTAACCTTTATGCTTTCTGCTATCTGTAGGTATGCATTGACTGAAATACCTCCCTACCTCTTCCCAATTCAATTTAAGGAAACAGATTACTTGAATTACATTACCTATTAAGTCCTTTGCTTTGCTTTTGCCATAAACAACCCCACTTCTAGTCCTAAGCTCCAAGAAATTCCATCTGGCCCCCCACTGTTCCTTAAAATAAACACTGCCTCTTTTATTATTTGCAGTCCTGCCATCTCTCTACTGAAACAAAAGGGTAGATTGTCTGCTGGAGGAGACACCTGGAAAGTGCACAAAGTACAAAGGCCAGAATTCAAAGGAGTTCCCAGCGTATTCAACAAGCAATTACTTCTGCTTCTGATGGGAGACTGTCATCTTCAAACACGAGGCATTCTTTGGAAAGATTAGTCCAAATTACATTTTATTACATTGGCCTTTTTGGACGGCCTAAACTTCATCTCGTTCTTATTCTAATGGAATTCAATCAAGGGTATTAATATATTGTTTATGACATGTTTGGAGTTCTTGTGTTATCAGCACACATTCATGAGAGGAGCTTCAAACAGTATCAGATAACAGTGAGCTGGATGTTGGATGTTGTACAGCACAGGGGATTTTATCATCTTGTTGAACCAGTGGCAGTGATTAAATTAAACTGTCTGAACAAAGCTTTTGCATGTCAGGCTGTTGAATGGCAAAATGAAAGAGTGACACACTTCAAAGATCAAGGAGAGAGAGAGATGAAAAATCATACTTACGTAACTTCTTATTTAATATACTGATTAACTGAACCATTGGCTGCCTGAGCTTTTACTAAACAATAACCAGAATAAAATATTTTATGCATCCAAGCATCAACACTACATGTGAATGCCAAGGTGCATACAAAGTTTTCGTGTTGTTGTTCTCTCATCTCTGTGAGCACCACACTTACCAGCTTTTCCCTGCCATGCTTTCAAAAAATTTCCCAAAAATATGATTTACACTAATTTACGTTACATCTTACTTTTCATATTTGTGAGGTCCAAAGGCAAAATTCTTACATCTTCTCTAAATGTGTAATACCAATATGCATAATTTCATAGACACCAGTAGGACTCTTAGTGGGCATAAAAAGTGTTCAACAAAGTAAGGGCTAAGATATCCAGACCCCAGGCTCTTGAAATGCAGCGTGGTAAACAACTCATGTCCTCTTTTCATATCATTTAGAAGAAAAAAGAAAAAAGAAAAAAGAAAAAAGAAAAAAGAAAAAAGAAAAAAGAAAAAAGAAAAAAGAAAAAAGAAAAAAGAAAAAAGAAAAAAGAAAAAAGAAAAAAGAAAAAAGAAAAAAGGAAAAAGAAAAAAGAAAAAAGAAAAAAAGTGCTAATATGGAAAGACTGATTGAAAGAAAAGTTAAAAAAAAATTAAGGACCTACTATTGTCCCCGACTGTCTAGTTTCTGAAAGTAATGACTTTAAACAAATATCGTTTGTATATGTGAGAGCTTTTAATGTGTGCAACATGATATACAGATTGTTGATATTTTTGGTATGAGCTCAGATATCTTTCTTCTGCCAAATCTTATGTAAAAAAATTCTACCAGCATTTCATCTATTACACTGCAATCTACATTAAAAAATGGCTTTTTTCTGAAATTCCAAATGAGAGAGTCCTAGATTTAAAATAAATAGGCTGAACCAAAGGGCAATTTCTGTTTCAAGGTTTAGCTGAATCTTCACCGAGGATGGATTATTGGTTAGGTATTCATTTTTTAAAATATTCATTGCTAGCATAAGTCAAATTTTAAGAAACATCATAATGATTTTTTTTCAATTATCTGAGAACGCAGAATAGGTCTTGACCTTGTCCACAGTGTTAACATAATAGGAATTATCATTTCTTATCAATATTAATTTCATCTGATTAGTTTACTTTGCACATTTAAACAAGCTTTTGTACATTTTCTGCATAAATAAATAAATAAATTTCCCTTATTTATACAGGAAGATTATTTTTTTTTTCATGGGCAAAAATGAAAGTATCATTATTTTTGTTAGAGCTGTGGCTTAAAAAACATCTTCAAAACTTCCAGTGTTTTTGTTTGATAGTAATATTCTTCCTTCTTGTAGAGCCATAGTGCAATGACATCCATTAACATTCAAAACTAGAGAACACTTTCAAATTCAAATCCACTTGAGATGGTACAGTAACAGAAATGGAGCCTGAGGGAAACAATTTTGAGAATAAACAGAGGACCAACCCATTAGAATATTCCACTGTGTATATCAGTTTTTATAATTGGTGATACATACGTGTGTATACATGTTTGTATTTCATTGCAGCTCTATGAATAAATCAAGATTTAATATTTATGGCAAACAGGCTAAATATTAGATGTTTCAGTGCATTACAGTGTTTGTGCAACAGTACAGAGACACCTAATAATCTGGTGTAGATTCAAATATGTGTGTGTGTGTGTGTGCTTCTTTAAGAAAAAAACACACAGTAAGTTTCCAGAGATACTTATTCATGTTAGGCATTTGAGGAATTACAGCCTATGATTTACTACATGTAGAATTCATTCTTTTTTCTCTCTTTTTTCATCATTAAATAGCATTGTATATAAAAAAACGTAATAGCCAAATAACATTAAATAGCATTGTATATGAAAAAACTTAATAGCCAAATAACATAAAAAGTTCTACTTGGCAAACACAATTGCTTAATTTTCTTTGCAATAAGTAAATATTACATATTAGTGACTTTTGAGGCATGGACAATCTAACTAAAATAATTGAAACTATTCTACTAAATAGCAAGTGTGTTTTACTATTTTCCCAATATTTTGATTTTTTTTAGAAGCAATTATATTTAAAATGCCTGTATATCTCAAGTGCCTATAAAAATGCCAGCTTTAGTATCATGCAAGTGCCTAACTTTGCTGAGATTAGAAGCATTATAGTAGAAGGAATCAAGGAAGCTCTTTGGTTTGAGTTCCGCTACTAGAGAAGGCCAAAAAAATGGGTCTCATTATTCATGAGCATATTCATGTAAGACAAAGAGTGTGATCCAGGTTGTACACCAAGTTACTACATCCCTCTGTGTTGCAGGTTTTTTAAATCCATAGACTAGAATAAAAAATGCATAGTAGAATGTACAAAGGTAACATCTCTCATTGTGTCTAAGCATCTGTACATATATATATATAGTGCTTTGAGACTTTATTTTTTGCATGCCTAATACAGGTGTAACTCACTAGTAAGGAGGGTGAAAGCCCTGAATAGCTGTCAGATTATAACAATAGTTTCGAATTTCCCCTGGTGTCTTTTAGTTACTATGTGATTTGTTGAGACTTTTCTAATAGGACAGCTTTCAGATACTTATAGTATAAGGCCCTCATCCTGTAGACATTTATTCATACAACCAGTTGCACTGCACTCAGCTAAAATACTATATGACTAATGGTAGTTGTGTCTCCAAGAATGAAATCCATCTGATCGATAATAAAAGGCTGTGTCTAATTTAATCTAGATAATTAGCAAATTAATATAATTTGATTTATCCACAAAACAAGTCAGACTGTGCCCCAAAAATTGCATCTCTCCATCAACAAACAACATGCCTGAGGCAACCAGCTCAGCAGTAGACCTCATTATGGCAAATGTGAAGTTAGACAAGGTGAATCTTCAAGCTAAATATCTGCAAAGTCAGGTTATAGCATGTGGGAAGCAGGTCTCCATCACAAACTATTCAAGTGCATGGGAATTCTATTGTAGCTTGGAAGGAAGTATAAATATATTCAATAGAGGATTGCAACTCAAAGCAGAAACAAGATGAGTGCTTTCATGGGCTGTAAATGAAAGCTATGAAAGAGTACAGTAACACTCTGAGACATTCATTCTTTTTCATCAGTTTTTCTTTAAAAGGTGCATTTCAAATAACTGCAGTTTTTAAAATTACGTTCTCAACAGCAAAATTCATACTGTATTCCTAGATCTAAAATAGAACATGTTGTGCTTTGGTGGTATTACTCCTCAAGGAAATGTGTCAGGAAAAATGACATCTAGTCTTCATTTCCTGTATTGCTAAGGACTTCCAAACCCTGGACAGAGACTGTGGAAAGCTGCTTGAGAATTCCTTTCCTTAACATGCTATTCCCCAGTCATGCAGACACAGGCTTGAATAGTTACATATTCCATATTCCGTATTGAAAGTAAAACCAGCAAAGTGTGCAGTCCTGTTTGTCCATTAAAGGCCTAATTTAGAAAAGAATTTTACAACATGACTTTCTGCATCTGGAGGATACATTGTTTCAACTAGAATGCCTGAGGAGTCCATTCCTATTCCTAATACCTAGGAATATATTAATTGTTCTTAAGCATGGCAATTAGAAGTGTTAGCACATCAATATAAAACAAAGAAGAAGGTGGTTTATGGTGTGCAAAAGGCACAAGGCAATATTTTTGCTGCCTAAACTCTATGCTTGCATTATTATTTGTGGTCAGAATCCATCATCACGCATCAATGCATGCCAGGTCGTGTAGGAAGGAAGCACTGCTCTGACTGGCAGCCATAGCATGGATCAAAAGACCAGAGTGATATGCTAATTTGGTTTAAGATGAATAAGCATGTCAGCTGCAGCATTTTATGTAAAACAGAACTTGTGAAGTTTTGCAATCAGGTAGACACCAGACAGGAATTACAATAATCCACGTGGAAGTGACAGAAGTACTGCATGGATTAACATTTCAGTTGTGGCTTGAGAAAATATTATCCTCAACCCAGCAACAGCAGGCATAAGTGAGTAAAAGGTGTAGTGAGGATGGTAAGTAAAGGAGCGCTGAAGAACACAAAGAGTAAGGTGACTGTGATTATCTTTGGCAAGGGAAAAAATAAAAAAAATGCATCTACAGACAACTCAAGGAATCCACTGAAGTACTTACACATGTCTCTTATCTCCATAGTATGTGAAACACCTTTGTACCTTTATCTAAAGGCCCTTGCTCATCAATGCATTTAACCTGGCAATTTGAGATACATCCAGGAGAGCTGGAAAACTCCAGCCAGTGCCTGGCAAGAGAGAAGATGACCCCCACTACATGCAGCACAGGGCTGCAAAAGGTGTTAGCTCCTGAAATGGCCCTGAGGGGAATTTTCTTTTTCATATATGGTTTAATACAGTGTTCTAATAACAGTTCTTACTTCTTTGCAGAAAGATTCCTATCAGCTAAAGGAGATAAAGCAAAATCATTGTGTGCAACATGGCTGCCTACTTATGGAAATGGAAAGTCACAGTGAGAGTGCGGTAAGCCAGTGAACTTGGCTTGAAGTGGCTATGAATAATCTTATAGAATTGATTAAAATATTTGTTTAACATTCCACCTTAAATGTTTGCACTCCAGGAAACACTTGTGCAAGACTGGCAGCTCTGGTTAGGCCTATCACCCTTCAATGAGAGAAATGGTACTCTATGATGCTTAAAGGGCATTTATTTTGGGCATGGCTTTAAAACACAAACCTTATGTTAAATGTATATACTGATGTTCCTGTGCTTGTCTTTGTAAGAACAAGGATTTGCTGAGTGTCGATAAATCAAATTATATCTCCCCAGTGAATTACTCTCCATGATGGACATGGTGTGAGTCTACTTTAAAGCATACAGACATATTTATATGTCTATCTATAATGCAAGGAATATGCATTTTGATAAATACGCCTATAATTTCTTTTTGCTTAGCTAGGATAGGTTGCACCTGGACAAGTGTTTTATGGGGACATTCCCCATGAAACTGGTTATCCTTATTCTATTGAATGTGACCAGGTATTTTAATTGAGAAAAGTATTGCACATTCAGTGTCAAGCAATTCAGTGTCAAATACGAGGCTTCGCACTTTGAATACGCATGTTGCAAACTAAAGATTAAGCATGTACATGTCCATTCACATGTACATAACCAGGCATAATCCTTGTACTGAGAAGCAAATAGACATATAAGGCTAAAGTAGGACCTAAAAAAGTGAGCTGGATTCAAAGCTTTACTAACAGATGAAAATAATTTTATAGGAAATATGCAATCCAAACCCATCAAAGTAGCATGCATATCTGCAAAGGTATTCAATATATTCCTGCAAGGTTTTTTTTTGTTTATGAATTTACTACAATTAGCACTTCGATAAGCAAACAAGTGTAGGAGATGTATGAGCTTCATTACACAACCTCATAATTTCTTTGTCAGTGTCAGTCTTCTGTCTTGCTACTCTTCTCTGGGTGTCAGATGTGAAATTGGCTTATGATGTTTTTCAGAACTTCATCAGAAGCTGCATTACATTTAAATAAGTTTATGACTCCCCTGTTCCTTCTTGCCTTAGATAATGAAACGTTATAAATGCCCCTAACCATTCTGTCTGACCCAGAGAAACAAAAAACCAGAATGTTTTCCTACATATTTTTGCAGCTCAGGACACTTTAAATGTTGCTAAGCTGTGCTAGCTTCTCACTCTCCAAAGGATGACTCCTACTTCCAAAAAAACATTTTAGACAATTGAAGAACGTCATAGTCTTGGCCACCATTTAGGCCACTTGTGATGTTTGTAGTCTTTATTATGTTTAGCTTGTTCACAGGCAAAACCTTTAGGCTATCACAAAGCCTGTGAAAAAATATTTAGCTTGTGCTAGATTTCGGCTGGGCTACTGTAAGGGAAAAATAAACAACAACTAAGTGTATCTTTCACGGCCTATTTGTGAGTAGTCTCCTCTAAGACAAAAGAATCAACAAGACACTTTCAACAGTGCCATCTGGTGACTCCCATACAGTTAGCCCTAAAACAGGATTCATTTGCAACAGCTACAAGTTTGCAGCAAAAAGATACCCACAGTAATTAGGAATGCTTTAATTATCATTTTAACCACTAAAAAAAAAAAATCCATACTTGGACACTATCTGTGGTCAGAGAAGTGGACTGTCTACTTTCTATATTTACAAACGGCAGCTAAAAGAGTAAGACATACAAAATCATAGAACACAGAAGTATTAAAATAATATATCATAGATTAATATACTCACATTTGGAGCTACAAAGGAGCTAGTTATGCATAGTTAAGAAAAATAGTGGGATTAAGGAAAAATGGAAAAAGCAAAAGATCTTGAGTCTAGTGCTCTGTATTTAAAACTCTGGAGAAATTAGATTATTCTTGAACTAGCACTTACATTGTACCATTCTTTCGAAAGGGAAACTGTGATGACCCAGGTAACTTAAAACCAGTAAGCATCACATAAAAGCCAAGGAAAATTAATGGAAAAGCTAATAAGATGATGTGGGATTCAATTAATACAAAATTGAAGGAATGAATGTAATTAATGATGGTCAACATGGTTTTGTAGAAAATCGGTCTTGTTAAATAAAACTTACTTCATTCTTTGATGGGATTATTAATTTGGTTTATAATCAAGTCACTACTCTATCTGTAATTGCATGCTTTTGGACTTCCATGGGAGTTCTGACTTTAGAAAACATGACAGCCTTTTATTTTTTTTAATGGCTTACACAGTCTCAATAAAAACTCCTTTCATGGGCTTCAGGATTGGATAAATCTTCCAAAAATCAGTATTCAAAAGCAAAGACAAGGTTGAGACTCAATTTTAATACGGAAGGGGCATAGAAACAAGCACACATTGTGGCCATATTATATAATTCAAGATCACACACAAGCAGGAGCAACTATCCTGATTTTTGCAGGGTGCTACAAAGTTCTGTAGCTTAGCTGATGCTTTGTCATGGATAATTTGGAACTAAATGACAAAATTTTGGCTGATATGACTTGTAGTTTACAAAAAAGCTGGCAGAGTGGTGAATGTAAAGGGAAGGCAGACAGAAAGAGGGTTTTGAACAGTTCAGTAAGGTGGACAAATTCGAACAAAAGGCATTTTAATGCCGATATGTGAAAAGCTAAGGAACTGGCAACAAGTTGGACCATCCTTGAAAAGTGAAGGACCAGCTTCTGTGAAACAGTAACTCCAGGAAGGACTTAAGGGGTTGCTGAGGAAGCATTAATCAAAAGGAATTTTGAGTGTGATATCAGAGCAAATCAGATCAATCTTATCTCCACACACCACAGGTGAGATTGCTATCAGACTGAATGGAAGGGGGAAACCCCACAGGTTGCAAAGAAGACCAGAATGAGTACTGGAGAGAAAAAGAAAAATGTTTTACAGAAAGAAAAAATCCTTTCAATTTATCAAAAGGAAGATAGAGTGGTGACTTGATTATAATAGCTCCCTCAGGAGAAAATCCCACATGCTAAAGGGTTCTTTAGTTAAGAAGGAAAAAGCACAACAAGCAGCTGTGTACTGAGTTTGAGCCAGATAAATTAAAACAAGAAACAAGGCACACAAAGTTTAACAGAGGAGATGATTAACTGTGGAACAAACCAACAAAGGAATGAGTGGATACACTATCTCTATTAATGTCCTTAACTAAAGAATAAATGTCTTGTTGGATATGCTTTATCTAAACACAAGTTATTGAACTCAATAGAGAGGTTGTTGGGTGAAATTCAAAGGCTTGTGAAATACAGGAAGTCAGAGTAGGTGATCTAATAGGGATATTTGCAAAGACTAATCTTAGCCTCAGGACACTAGTCTCCTTGGGTTACCTTTTCAGTCAATAGAGAGTTTCCTTTAGAGAGCAACTCAGAATAACTTTAGTGCTCTCTTTGCCCCCCTCCACTGAGAGCTTCCCTCTCTCCACTGACTGCAGAGAAAAACAGTGGTTAAAGAATAGTTGAAATAATCTGGGGTTTGTTTTTCTTTTTCTACAAAAACACCACCACCATAAAGCAAAAAATTGAAATTTTATTAAATATTTGGGAAAGGGCTAGTGGGTGTGGGGAGTACTGGGAGCGAGATGGGGACAGCTCTCTTTTCACTCATTAACCCTTGATAAACTAATCTGATTACACCAGGAGCTACACTTTGTTCCTGAAAGATTAGCATCTATGGAGAGAGGCCGAAGATTATTATGGTATTTCTATCCTACCCCCCTAAATATCCTACTTTAGGAAATCTTCATCCTACCTCCATTCCCCTCTCATTTTGGAGAACAAAGAGAAGAAACAGATTCAGAAACATATTCGGTAGACAGAAATGACCTCCTCACCAGAGGGCAGGTGGGAGTATTCATCCTGCTTCTACCTTCTATTTTCACTGCTGGAAATGGTAGGAGTTGTCTTAATTCTTATCTAATCTACCACATCTAATAAACTTGACTATTGATTTAGGGTTTATTTTAAACTGTGATGCTGCTATGGTATGGGTACATCCACTGGTATATCCTCAGCAGGGGAGGTGTATCTTCCTACACTAGTTAGTCTAAGTGGCACCCTTACATTCAGTGTCTTCTTGTCTTAAACAGTGCAGATTGCAGTTTAAATGCCAGAAAGTACTTAAACACAAAAACCAAGAAAAGCCAAAGTGGCTAAGAACTTCAGCAGCTGACAGAACTTCCTTCAGTGCTGTTTTTCAGACAGTTTGTGTAAATTCTGTTACTCTGAATGAAAGGGGAAAGATGCCACTACCCATTTGCCATGCTGAAAACTTGCTCTTCTGTGGCCATTTTACTACTGCTTTATCACTTAGTAAAATTTAAATACGAAAAATACAAAAAGTTAAGTTCTTAAACCTCATTCTCTCTTTTGTGAGCCAAAGTCATGCAATCAATAGCACACTTTTTTTATTCATCCTTCTACTATTTAAACTGTTTTTAAAATAAATCAAAAGGTTAAATTGCACCAGTCCTTCATTAAACTGGAAATTGATCCTAAAATACTCTCTATTAGAATCCATACAAAACTAATGGAGGGATATTTCACTCCGCTGCAGCAGTGGTTGTAAATGTTTGCCTGCCATCTAGTGGACTATGCAAAAATTTCCAGAAATACTTTTATTTATTCTCCTACTTTGTGTTTTACAAATATTGGAAGGGCTTTAAAAAATTACTGACATAAACATGAAGAAAATATATGATAACGGTACCCTCTTAATAAAATTATTAAGCAGCAAGCTTTAATTGTTGCACAGACAAAATAGGCATTTTTGTGGATATCAAGGTATGTAACAAATCTGGTTCTGTCTGCTGATCAACCCGGAAGCTGGAACAGATAAAGCCAAGTAAGCTGAAATTAGGGCAAAGCACTGTCTGTGGTTTCTCACCTAGAGATTTCTTTTCTAAAATTAAAAACAGATGCCAAATGTGACTTGGGCACATCACAGGACAGTAATAACGAAACACAAATAGAAGATGCATTTTAGAAGAATGAAGGATATCTCTGATATTTATGTGATCTCTCTACAAACAATACTGGCATATATACACCAATGCATTGGATACCTACACTGCACAATATAACATTCTAAAAGTATTTTAAGGATACCTAAGTATAGAAGTTTGTGCACCAGGACACAGAGCAGAATTGAGCATGCAGGATATTGCATAACTCCGCTTTCTCTAATGGTTGTGCACATATGATGACTGATCAAAACAGTTCTACCAAAACCATTTCCAGCAGAAAAGTCAGTCTCCAAGAAAACTACTATTGAGTAGTGCCTGGTTATCTTCAGGAAATATTGTAGAAATGACTGTTGAGAAATTAGAAAACATTGAAGCCTGACCCCCTCTAATGAGAGAATTAAAATTGAGGGGGGAGGGGAGAGGAAAATAATGAATTGTGGCAGATGTAGTTGTCAGAAAACCTAACTCACAGAAGATAAACAGAAGCACGAGACAGAATGACAAATTATAAAACTACACTGAAGGAAACCTTTGGAGGTTTAGTAAAATTATTTTCCTTTTTATTTTAATTATTGTTATTTTTTAATATTTAGGTGAAGGAAAACAACCTATTTTAACTGGAGTGTCCTCCCATGTGAAAACTACCGGATTTTCCCAAACAAAATCATGTCTCTATTTCTCCCATCCAGCCACAATTAAGATGAAAAAAGATCCCTATTCCCTGTTGATTCATGTGCTCTATTGCTATTTTCACTAACTTTTGTAAAACTTCACAGGTCAATGCCGAATCTGGCCCAGCATGCCTAAAAAATGGAACAGCTGCTGTGAAGTCATCTAACGAGAGCAGACAGTCAGCCACTGATGGACAAAGACTGGTGGCTTTACTACTGATATCATGCTTACCAGTGAAATGCACAGCCTGCAATACCATGCTAAAAATGCAGGCCAGATTTTTTGTTATGTACAGTCTGCGTATGCACCAGAGTTATTTTTCTGCCTTCAATGAGTGCAATCATCACGGCACATAAGAATAAATAGCCGTGCATGTACCTTGCGTTGTTCCTGTGCCTGCAACAGGTTTTACCTGAAGTGAAGCTAAACAAAGCATTCCTCTTTGAATTAGAAAAGCATTTGCTCTGAAAAGAGCCTGAGTTTTTGTTCAGTCTGTATCTCTGTATATCCAATATCTCATATAATTCAAAGTGCATCCTGAATTCTGCTTAAGAGAATAGCAAGGTTCCTCTTTACATGTCCTAGGAAATGATTGCCCAGATGTTTTTATATCTTTACTTCAAAATGTGCAAGACCAGGGTACGATTATTCTTTAAATCCCTCACTGAATCTTATATATGCTGGAGTAGTGTATTTGCAAATTTTAAATATGTTTCCTTAACTATGTTTCCGTACCATCTAGTCTCAGTATTTATGTGCATATTATTTTAACATCCTGGGGTTTTCACAGATGTGAATCACGAACAGTAAGTAACTACCTGCTGCTTACTATAGGCTTTGAATTCAATGTAAATTCACAGGTCATGGGAATGAGACTATTTTTCTGTCCTTGATTAGCTGTCCCCTCACAAAATTATACTTAATCCTGTTCACAACCACATGCCCCTATAAACTGGCTTGGGAGCAAAACCAAGGTGTGTACTGAGCAGCTAAGAATGCAAGGTGAAATGTCATAAGGAGTTTTCCAGTAGCCCAGGAAAGTGGGATAGAGTGGGATAGAGTGAGAACTGTTAACTCAGCTCCTTCCAGTCGCATCCTCACCAGCTACAACAAGCAGCAATGCAGGAGGGGTTAGCTACCTTATTGTCTTATCAGGTTCAAGGCAAAATGCCAAGGCAATGTGACCACTTAAGTCTCTCTTTCCTCTATATCCTGTCCATTAAATAGGAAAATAACTGTTGGTGTCTTCAAATATACTAATTTTGGATTTGGTGTATAAATAAAATAATCATAAATAAATTCAAGCTGGGATGTCCCTCAGTCTCTTCACCCTCCTGAGGCCTCCTTCCCTACTAAGGGGTCCTCCTGGGTGCTTCCTTGGGTAACCACAGTACAGCCTGGCATCATCATCTTCACTTCTTCACTTTCCATCTGCTTCACTGAAAGTTAAATTTAAGCATTAAACTCCCACTCGCCTACATAATGACACCACTGAACTCGTTCAGAGATCCATTTTCATGAGCTGGTCTCTTCTTACATGCAAAAATTGGAGGTGAAAAAATAAGAATATTTATAAAGTGATAATAAAAGTGCCTAGACTCAATATATTCCAGATTTCCAGTTCAGATAATTAATAGTTGTGGTGTTTGGGTTTTTTTGATCAGGTAACATTTAAATATCTTGGAAACCATGCTTCCATTTATCTTACTGACAGAAACATCACTGATAGTCATCCTAAATATTCCTAATTTTCTTCACATTACTTAGAACTGTTTTACACTGCCCTTCACAGACTCTGCAATCAAAAGGAACTGCTACAGCCAGCCTCTCTGACACCCTGCAGAGAGGTATTATAGACTTCGCCTCAGAAACTGGATTAAAACGTGTCTTTTAGAAGTATTTTTAATTTCATTTTAACAACATCAAGCAGTAGCCAGTTGTCGTTTCCCTAATATGCCATGTCAAAGTTTACTTTCTTTCACTCCTGGGAAGTTGTGCCTTACTTTTAAGATTTCTCCAGTAATACCTACTGAATCTGGTTTTCTCTGTAAGGTTAAAAAAATGCACCCACAAGACTTCCTTTATGTTCTAGGGCACAACCAGGCTCATTATGTCTTTCCTCAACTTCTCTTTGATAACCTGCATACCCCCTGTGTGCTTTAAGACCTCTTCAGGCTTGCTCTCCCATCCCAAAAGAGTTTTATGGCTTCATTTAAATTATCCTCATGCTTTCCTGAAGGATAAGCAGTGGGTCTGGAAGCAGTAAATAGGCAGCACTATGTTTTTACTTCACTATTTCTACGTGATGAAACAATTTTCTGTAAATAACCATTCTGTAATAGCCATTTCCTCTCATTCTGTCTCTTGTTACTGGACTTGTTTTATCTTTCATTCTTTGCTGATAAAATCCCAAATTTACCAGTTGGATGTCTGCTGCTGTGTGAGGTGACTGGTCTGCAACTCTCTGTCCTTGCCCTCACTCGTTCTAAAGGTTGAAATTACTCTGACATACTTTTCATTCTTTGAAACTCAGTTTTCAAACTTTAATTAAAGAGTAATATTTGTGAATCAGAGTTGAATCTTCAAAGTAAAGTAACCTGCCAAAGTCCTGAGCTCAGATCACACACAGTAATGTAAAGCCCCTCTGTTCAGCATTAGATCTCTTTAAAGCAGGTTGCTACATCATGGATCTCTGCTGAGTCCTAGGTTATTGTCATTTTTTGTGCCTTTTAATTTACAGTATATTCAAATATTAAGGCCCGCAGTGTTTCTATAGTCTGAAATTATAAGCATGTAAAAGCAGATGGGATGTTTGAAGGTGGAAAGTGTTGGGGAAGAACAGAAGGCTCTGGGTACACAGCCTGCTGGGAACAGTCCCTGGAATAATAAAGTGCGCCTGCAACAGCACACAACTTAAACTCAGAAGGAACTAGTTGATTGAATCAAAAAGCAAATAGGATTGAACCAGTTATTTGCTCACCTAGAGAGCAGCAGCTGGGAAAGAGCATTGGGGATCCTGATAGTAATCAAGCATGCCATGTTATCTGCAGGGCTAAATTCACAACTGTGCTTAAACTCTCACAGTGAGAGTAGTTGCATGCGACACTGAAGACACGTCATGTAAGAATGATGCATTTTACTCACAATCACTGAAAAGGAATGAAAATAAACGACCAGCTCCTGCCTTAGGTCACCAGTTGTCCTTTGCAGTCTTTGATACATTGTGTGCTGCATGACTTGCTTATAATTAACCTCAAAAAGTGGATAAAGCAACAAAATTTCCCAATGATAAAATCAGTGATGGTAGCAAGACTACTAGCAAACTGTGATGAACTGAAGAAACACATGGAAGATTGATCAGGAAAAAGTGGCAGATGCAATTCAGCACAAATATATTATACACATGGATATAAATAACCTTAGTTTCCACATGTGAAAACCTCTGAGCTTATCACTCTACTAAAGAGGGAGATCCTGCTGTTACCACAGATAATGTCATGAAAACAGCTCAACATTAAGGTCAAACTTAAAAAGTAAATAAATATTAGGAAGTACTAGAAAAGGAATAAAGAACAAGAAAGTAATCAAGCAGGCCAGTACTTAGCTGTATGGCTAATGTGTGAAGTTTTGGTTCCCTTCCCAGAAAATAATATATGAGACCCAGAAAAGTTTCAAGGGACAGTAAATACAGAAGCTATTCCACGCTTTTGGTCACTCAAATGCTAATGCATTTCAGTTTAGAAGATGAAATTTAAAGGTGACTTACATATCTACAGAACATGGCATGGTAGATAAAAGTTTACTGTGCAATGCAAGAGACATTAAATTAAACGAGTGAAAATCAGGCTCAAAATGAACAAGAAGTGGCAATTCTTTATGCAAGAGACATCAATTGATAAAGACTGCTGTTATTCAGGAAGCACATATAGTCCAAAGGAAACTAGACAACTACTGGAAAAAACAGCATTGAAAATTACTAAATAGACAAACCATATGATGTTCAGGAAAGCCTGGAATAGATGACATTTAGAAGCCAGAACACAGAAGAACAGAAGAAAAGCAACCAAATGTGCTTGCATTGTTCTTATTCTTCCTCAGGCAGCTGCCTTTGACTACAAAAGAAGCTGTTGTGTTAGAAAAAACAACTTTGGTCAGGACCTGTATAGATATTTCTATGTTTATCTTCTCCAGAGTTCCAAGAGCACGTAAGTAAGGAGCGCTGAGGAAAAGCACGTGCTGTTTCCTCAGCTTCTTGGTTAAATGCAGTAGAAGGTGATGTGTGTTACAAACACGGCCAAGACTTCTCAGCGATCAGTGCCAAGCCTCAGCACTCATGTTCACATACTCGGGATGCTATTAAAGTGACAGACTTAAATTGCAGCACAAATACTTCCAGTATGAAACCTCATACTAGAGGGATTTTTTTTGTTATTTCTCACCAAGAAGAAGAAAAAAAATACTGATTGTATTTTTTATGGATGGTACCCCAAAAAAAAAGCAGTCACAAGTTGTCTTACACCATTTCATGAAAATAAATGCTCTCCCTTTGGTACATTAAGTAACCAATGTTACCATTTAGTTCCATGTAATAGTGAAAATAGTGCACTTTTAGATTTATAGACATCAAATTGGGGTTTTGAATGTCAAAGACATACCCTTCCTTTGTAATTGTGCCAGACAAATGGCCTACCAGAAAATGTCTAAATGCATAAAAGCTGTAAGCTTACCAATGGTGAAATGGCAGATGCAATTTACTGGACAATTCCAGAATTATATACAATTTTATAAATTATGTATAAATTGTCATATTTCAATTGCAACCTCGTTTTAAGCATTTCAAGGACATTGAACCCAAACCAAAATCAAGCTACCAAGTTAGAAAAAACCCTGGAAATACATAAAACTGATCAATAGAGCGACGTTCAAGAGAAGCAATCAGACTTCCTGTATTACTCAAAGATTTGGCGGTGGAGGAAAAGGAAATGCAGCAGCAGAAACATATATTCTAATCAGGTTTCATTATTATTTTGGGTACATTTGATATAGTTTACAGAAAACTTTCAGAGTTTAAGTTACACAAGGGAAATCTCATAGACTGAGATGTGACTCCTGAGACCAGCAAGAATGCTTCCCAAGTCTTTTCTCATTTTTGACATGTAGTACTGAGTCTAGAAAAATTAACTAAGAGCTAATTGCTCATTTATGCAATCTGACCTGGACTTTTCATGATATTCTACTGAATTTTCAGATTTCCTAAGATAAATTTCATTGTTGGAATCTTTTCATACAGTCAATATTCAGGTTACGATCATTTAAAGTCCTTTTTAAATTGATGCTATGAGTGTGCAAAATGAAACCACTTAAAAATTCCCCAATTTGATTATTTACAGCATCTTCCCAGAATGACATTTTGGCCAGGCTAACTGGAAATAAAGGAAAGTGATTCAGTGCAGTAAAATATTTTCTATTCTCTTTTTCAGCAATATGATGTATTCAGCTTCCTTTATTGCTTTTTGTAGAGCTATGATCCAGAGAGTATATAATGTAAACTCTACAAGTAAAAGAAGTTTTTATCTCTGCACAAATATAACTTTTGGCTTAACTAAGATTCCAGGTTAATTTCCAAATGTGCTTTGCCCTGTTAACCCTGCAGGTTACCTTAGAATCCATTAGTGCTACACTTTGAAAACAGCATAACAAAAAATTAAAAAAAAAAAATTTAAAAAAACCCCAAAACTTACACAGCAGCAGATGAAGAACACACAAGAAACCATTTTCTTATGAAGTAGAATTCGAGGGTGCACAGATACCTACTGGACATTAACACTTGTTTTGGTATCAGTGAAGGTTTCCAGTGCTAAATGAGAAGACATTCCTGTACCAGGCAGCTGTTTAAGACTTACCAATACTCATCAACCAAATCAGATGCTTCTCATGTATGCACTGACTATTGTATTGCAGTAACAATACAGCCTTAAAATTTTTAGATCCTGCAGTCAGAACAGGTGTTAACAAACGCGGCATCTGCTCTCCATGAAACATTCCCCGTCATCTAGAATTTAAATTTACATACGTATCTACATGGATAGCTGAAGAACTTTTGTTACTTGACTTAAACACTTCTCCCAGCAATTTGAATCAAAATCAAAAGCACAATTCACTATCTACATTATTTAAAAAATACTTTATTTATTACTTTCAGCTTGAGACTTAAGTTACTGTCTTTACTCTAAAATAAAGTCAGTATGGGCTTCATTCCTATCTGGACCATAAGGCAAGACTAAAATTGCACATGCAGTTTTTCATCAAAGCAAAAGATAAAACCCATGATATACTACCACTTCTAAAGGATGCATTAACAAAGCTACATGCATTTTAACAAGATTTGTTGGTACACACTAGTAAATTCAACAAATGTACAATATCTGGCATGATTTTAAATGTACAGGATGCCAAAGAAGAGCAATTGCACTACATTCACAAACAGTTCACAAAAATACCAAGTAATAATATTACTGGTGAACTTTTTAAAAACTTTTCAAAGCTATTAAATACACCATTCCTTTGAAAAGTATTACAGTAGTACTCCGAAACCTTGACATACACTGATTTCATTTTCTTTTTCTTAACAGTGGCAATCTTCAGAGCTACTGGTAAGTTCAACTTGGCATTTTACTGATGCAGAGATCTCCCATGTCAGCCTGTCATATTTTCAGCAGCCTAGAAACAGAAAAAAAATTATTCCATGTCACCAAAAGAGACATCATGTAGATTAAATTTAATCTTTTCTTGAAACTTTTTAAATTTACCTAGAGAACTTAAGGGTCTTAAAAAAAAAAAAAACTACTTAGGAACTTTTTCTAATGAACATTACTATTTTCTAAAAAAAAACAAAAAAGTTGTCAACTGCCATTATTACCCTTTACTAAAAGAGTCACTGCTGTTTGCTTGTGCTTCATCCTGTATCTGAGTAGCTTTTATCTTGCACATTTTACCCTAATACTTCCAAGAATGGCTCAAATGCACAAAAACAGTTACCTTTGGAGTCTA
Source organism: Chamaea fasciata (assembly GCF_029207755.1). Taxonomy (NCBI): domain Eukaryota; kingdom Metazoa; phylum Chordata; class Aves; order Passeriformes; family Sylviidae; genus Chamaea; species Chamaea fasciata. The sequence continues at coordinate 65,462,603 of NW_027094087.1, forward strand.
CTTTATGTAATTTATGGGGATTATTACCCCATCCATACAAACAAGTCATTGACAAAAAACTCAGAAGAATGACGCTAATCATAACTGCATAAATCACACTACCAATTATTTGATTAAGAATATTAGTATTTTTATTACTGAGTAACTCCAGTCAACAAGGCACAGCTTTTGGAGACTGACATTTTAAACCAGTTATGGGACAAAGGGGCAAAGCAGAGCAACAGGAATGGGAAACCAGTGAAAGCAATGGAAGAAGTAAAACAGCCTTCAATTATTTGTATACACAGTTAAATGCATTTGTGAGCACACATTTAAGCATAGACACAAATACAAAATATGCATGAGCATAAGTTAAAAAGAAAGTAAGCAGTCTTCCAGAATAGAAGCAAGATATAGTTTTCCTGTTTCACCTCTCAAAAATAACCAAATATAAGATGCAGCAGTAAAAAAATCCTGACTCTGATGTTTAGGTAGAGAGAAAAGAATGAAAATCCTTCAAAAGGCAAGTGAGATTTTTTTTTTTAAAAAAAAACATGGTTACTCTCTATTAGTTAAGCAGATAAATACACGTATATGAAAAGCCCTATATATACACACATCACAAAATTCCCCCTTTCTGGTCTTTGGAAAGGTTCAAAGCACAGGTTAAGGGGGTAAAAGCAGTATGTTAAGATGATGTTAACAAGCTGCATGTACCTGTTCACAAGTACTACTGCATACTGTTAGATCTGAGGTTGTAGAAATGGGGTGATATTAAAGGAGAAATCTATTTGTGGTATTATGCAGGTAAGGGGACAAATGGTGACTGCAATAAAAGTTTGTGAATTTTGGTTGTGTTATTTTTTTTCAGAAGAGGTATTTTAATTACATTACTTCTATGAAACATATTATTTGTACCATTTCCTGTTTCAGGTTGAATTCAGTTGTATTCCTTGCTTCCTCTGTTGAACAGTTGATTTCCTTGATTTAAAAATGAGTCATATCAAAGTACAACTTACAAACTGAAGCACAGCAAGTTGCATGTACACCTGACTCTTCAAAACAAATTTATAAGCTTTTTAAACTAGAGCATTACCTTCAGAGCTTCTGTAGCCTTACGTAGTTCTTTAATAACAGAAGATAATGCTTCTGGATTTATCCCTTGTTCACAAAGCCGCACACAAATAGACAAGGTCTCCATATCCAAGCCAGTGTTTAATATCCTTGAAATCTCAAAGAGAACTGCAACACAAAAAATGAAAGCACTTTAGTCTCTACAGACTATGAAATTTCAAGGATCAAGATTATTCTTCATCAACATTTAGATTCTACAGTACTTCTACAGAGTGAACATGGCAGATGACCATTGCTGTTTGTACTTCAACAATATTTATGTTCAACTTTCCAGCAAAAGCTAAAAGCTACAGCTTCCAACATCAACACCATGCTTTCCTGGTTCAGGAAATTTAATAATGGATAATGGGTTTTGAAAAAGTGTAAAAAAAAAAAAAAAAAAGTGAAGAATTCAACAATTAACACGCCTGCCAATTAGGCAATATGTAGCCTATAAGAAAATTCTGTGCTTTTGGACTCCAGTTACTTATACTCCTTTCTAATCTTTAGGTGTTGAGGCAGTGTCTTTGGCAGAGACATGTAGCAGTTTCTTGACAACAATTCTGAGCTCTTTTGCAGACATCTGCTAATGTCTGTATCTATCCTAAACAAAATATGTACATAGTTACACAGGAAACCTGGGATCCTAAATCTGAAGATTAGTGCACTTTCCATATCTGTTCTCAAAAGCCTTACTTTGTCTTTTAATTTGCCTGTTGTCCCTCCTGTCTAAATCATTCCTGCAGAAGTGGAGAGAGGGAAGTTGTCAAGTACAGTTACCAGAACTTAGATTCTTTGTCCTTACCAAAGAAGTCTCTATCTGCACAGAATGGTTTTACCCTCTTGCAGCATCAGAGGAGCCATAATGATCCTGCTAGTCCTGCCTTGCCTCCAGCAGTAGATCAGAGCACAGAGATCAGTGGCTGAAATGCTAATTTTTACACCAGCTCAACTCACAGAAGTCTGTACCAAAAAAACCATTTGTAACTTCAAGAGAAAGGAAGTTGCTGAGAAAACAACGAATTCATAGCACTATCCCTTGAACAGTCTCCCTAGCCTCTACTCCCTCATTAAGGAATTTAAAGGCTTCACATTGAACAACCCTCAACAGACTGCCTGGCTACTTTCTACCCTCCACATAAACTTTTGGCTAGAAGCATTTTGTGGAATTCCAGAGTTTCACACTACACTGAGAAACAATTTGAAAGCATGCCAGCTTTGATTCCTCACAGTCAGGCTGAAAGTGAGCATCTTAACTTCACTCACCTGCTCGCATTTCTCATGGCTCATCAACCTCCAAAGTATTTCCCAGTACCCCTTCCCTCACATTCCCCATCCCACAACAGTACCTGAGTTGAGTTTGGTTTTTTCATATCAGAATCTATTTCAGTTCTGTAACCCTGACTACTGTCCTCAAAGTTTTTTCACTATACTGTAGCTTGGGCTGGTTTGGCATATTTTTTGGTGGTGCGAGTTGGGGTTTTTTTGGGTTTTTTTTCCAGTTTACTTTGATTTTCTGAGATGAGTCACGAACAAGAACAAAATATCGGGGTTCAGGTCGGTCCAGGCGCTGCCGCTAACACCGTCACGGGGCCGGTCCTTTCTCTCCCTCCCTCTCACTTCCAGCCCCCGGCTTAAAGCCAAGATGCACGGAGCCAGTTCACGTCACTTACATGAACCATTACAAATAATGAGAAACAAAAGCAAGTGTATGTATACATATGTAAATATATACAGACACTAAAAGAAACCCTTGTATTCTATGCTATGTGCTTAGCTGAATTTAAAATTAAAAAAAAAAATCAAGATCAAAGAAAAGGAAAAGCCACATCAGGTCCAAAGAGCCGCATCAGGCCCGCTCTGCGGGGGCTGAACCGTTTCACGAAGTGACACGAAGTAAAACAAAAACTGCGACGCGCCGCAACTTTCGGCAGCCGCAAGCCAAGCCCCTCTTCCCAAGAGCGGCGCCCGTGTGCACGGCCCACGGCGGGGCCAGGCACTCCCTCTCCCCTTGCAGGCTGCGCGTCCCTGCCCCCGGCTGTCACGCACCGTCCATGGTCTCCCTCACGGCGTTCAGGCTAGCGGCGTTGCTCGCCATGGCGACCCCGCCGCGCCCGGAACCGGAACGCCCCGCGCGCCCGCGCCCACCGGCCCCACGTGACGGCCCGGCCCGGCGCAGCGCCAGCGCCAGCGCCGCGGGGCGGGCTTTCTTTGAATTCGTGCTGCGGCGCAGCTGGCGATTGGTCCGTTCGAGAGAGGGGCAGCCCTGCCATTGGCCCGGCGGCGCACACCGCGCTTCGTCATTGGTCAGATTCCGCAGAGGGAGCGGGGCTGGTTAAAGGGCCGCCCGGTGCGGCGGGGGCGGGAGCGGTGCGGCGGCGGCCGGATAACGGCGGCAGGTGGCTGTGCATGTATCCTCGGCATTCCCGGCTCACCCGCATTCCCGGCTCACCCGCATTCCCGGCTCACCCGCATTCCCGGCATCGCCTTCTCGGTGGCGGAGCTTGGGAGAGCGGCGAGCGGCTCGGCGCGGTGGCACCGTCCCGGGGAGAAGTGTGAGAAGGGGCTCAGCGGGGCCGCTTCGCCCGGGGTTCCCGTCCCTTCGTCCCGGAGGCGCGGGAGGTGCCCTCCTGCCGGAGCCCCTCGAGGGCTGGGCTGCCCGCGGCCCGTTGAGGCGAAAGTTGGGCAGTTTTAGCCCCGGGCAGAGCGGGACCCGCCCGGGACGTTATTGCTGCCCCCTGTGCAGGCAGGACGGCCGTTTGGTCTCTTCTGGTGCTTACCTGGGATTTTTTTGTTTGTTGGATTTTTGTCTCGTTTGCTCGTTGCTTTGTCCTTGTTTGGGTGTTTGTTTGCTTTGTCTTAACCCCCCTCTTCAAGTTCTTTCTTAACTCGTTTTCATAGTTTCTGTTTGTATTTGTTCGTACCAGCCTTATTTATCAACTATGTCATTAGGACCAAGCCATAGCTAACTTCGTTTTTGAAATGTTCTTGGTGCCTTAAAATGATTAATTCTCTTTTCCCAAACCCTTCAGGGTGGCCCTGAAATGTCAAAAGTGTGATTTCATTGTTTTCCTTAATTTTGCTCTCCCTCTTTTTCAGGTATAGCTTAGTGTTATGGGTGATACAGAAGAAGCTACAATGCAGATAACACCGGAAACTCCAGGACAAATTGCAATCCTGAATCCTTTTGAAAGTCCTACTGATTATTATACTCTTCAGGAGCAGATTGTTTCCAGTCCTTTTGTCTTTAAGTCAACGAAATCCTCATCTGTAAGATCAAGTCGTTAGTTGTATAACTGTACAGATACCGTGCTAGTGTTTTCAAATGCATTAAAAAGGGTATTTTATTTAGTGTACTTTAACATGTGTACCGAGCTAAAGAACTTTGGTGGCATTTGGAGTTTCTTCTCTTTACAGAACTACGTTGCTTTAAAATACTAATATTGCCGCTTCCTCTTCCTCCCTTGCTAAATATATTTTGTCTTTAGTTATTAGCAATTGAGTGGTAAAACCAGTAGGAGGTAGATAAAGAGCAGTTGTTGGATGTGGTACTCTGGTCCTACTTAAAGTGGAGAAAACCAGTTTCTACTTAGATGCTACATAAACTGGTTGCAAATAACACTTAATTGCACTTATGTTGTGAGCTGTTTGTGTATTCAAGTAAATGATTTTGTGTATCTGTAACTTTTTTTAGTTGCAAATTGCATACTGGTTTGAAGTTAAAATTATTTTCTGATAAGCCATAGAGATGAAACTGCTAATGAAACTAAAAAGACTCACTTGGTGGATAATTTTCCAAATACATTTGAACAGTACTTTGTAATTGTTAAATAAAGGGGTGAAGCTGCTTTATTTCTGAATTGGGTTTTGTTGTGCCCTATGTATAGTATTCATGAGGCAGACATTATAGGATGCACATGGTGTTGCTGCTCTGGTCTTAGAAGTGGGAAGTGAAAGGAAGATTGCTCTATTATTTGGAAAACTTGGGTTAGGATACTGGGTTTTCATGGGACCACAGTCTGGATTGTGGCAATCAAGAAGCAACATAAGTTCATCCCAAGTTATGTATCTTTAGTAGACGCGTCCTTAGAAATTGAGGAGAAAATCACACCTTAGTTTGTAAATACCAGCTGTAACCTTCACTTAGCATTGTTTTGTAAGTCATTGTGATACCACTACCAGCAGGATAAAAAGCCTGACTGACTTACTTTTTCTTAGAGTAGATCATTTAAATAGAAACACTTTTGACTGTTTTTGACAGAAACTATATGGAAGCTGTGACTGTATTGTTCTGTTGAGATTTGCCCTGTGGTTTTATTTTTATCTTTAGAATAGCAAGCATTAAAATGCCTATTTTTTTTTTTAGACACCAGGAAAATTCAGATGGTCTATTGATCAGCTTGCTCTAATAAATCCTGTGGAAATAGACTCGGAAGACATTCAACGCCAAGGAATTTATTTGAGCCATGCTGGGTAACTTACTATCTATTTTTATGCAGCTAACTTAGCTTTAATACTGGAACACTTGTTGTTTTGCTTTATTAACATTTCAGCATAAAATTAAAGACTTTCTTATTCAAATCTTTTAACACAATTTTTTACATCGTGTGGATATAATATTTAGATGAGGCTATCTCTGTGTTGCTTCCTTTTAATATTAAGAGCTGTTGATCCACTCTGATTGCAGTTTGGAAGAAACCAGATAAAAACATTGAGCTGAAGCAAAAAAATGTCTTGCCAGTGATCATTACCAGGCTTTCTCTTCTGCTCCTTGTTACAACACAGTTTATTTTCTCAGAATGCTCCATAGTGAGGCTTCTTTGGTCTCTGGGGCTCCTGCTGAAGGGTAGACCTGGGAACACTAGCTGGGGAAGCCCCAGTACTCCCTTTCAAAGGTATAGATTAGACTTAATGTGAGGGAGGGGGCACCAGTGCTAGTTGAAGTAGGTTGGGGACCTTAACTTTTTTCCTTCTTCTGAAAATAACTTGCATGAGAAAAATGAGTGGGTAAAACAGTCTGGGTGTTCAGAGCTTATCTTGAGGGACAATTTTACATGCAGCTAGTAGAGTATGACATGCCAAGTGAAAGTAGCCAAGGGGAGGCCTTAATGGTGAGTCTTGTAGACTCTCCTGTACATTTCTCAGGTACAAACTTGCACAAGGAGCTGCTCCTCATGGCTTGAAGCACTGCAGGAATTGAATAGTAAACCAGACCTGTCTAGACCAGGTTGCTCAGTCCCATCCACCTTGATCTTGAATGTTTCTAGGGATGGGGCATCTACCACCTTTCCAAGCAACCCATTCTAGTGTTTCAACATCCTCATCATCAGAAATCCTGTGAAGTAACTTACTGTTTTTAATGTCTGAACCTACATCTCTCTTTTTGAATAATAAAAGTTGTAGGACTATAACTCTCCCCAGCTGTATCTGAATCACCAGGTCTTAATGTTTCCTGTCCTTCCTCTAGTAGCCAGTAGGCTTCAGACTAATGCTTTTTGTACATTTTAAGGCCTTAAGCCTTATGTTTTTAGGGAGTTAATTACTTTGTTTCTGGAACCTTATTCAGACAAACTAGCTTTAATGGAGATGACTTGGGTGACAATTCTAGTGATGATAAGTGATATAGATATAAACATGCATTTTCTCAGTAGGTCCTTTCAGTCTGTCCCACTGTTTCATAATCACTGTGGTTCATTTTTTTTAAATCATCTGCTGTGACTAGAAAGAGTTTGAAAAGTTTGGCTATGTGTAGAGTTGTGTAAATTTGCTGTGTCCGTGTTTGCATGTTTCAGTGTATATGTAAACATAAGTACCCAATGATTGTCTGTTTTCTTGGTACAATAACTCTGCAAGTGCCTCCATAGATCTGTCACTTTAGCATCATCTAGGCAGATGTAATTGAAGGTGGTATGTCCAAACATTGCAGATATATTCCAAGTAGGATAAGCATAAAAGAGCTGTGAGAATTTATGTATTTGGCACATCTATATGTGCTTGTTTATCTTGTTATCTGATTGATTTTTAAAATTATTTAAGGGTAATTCAGGTGTATAAATTGTGAATGAAAATACTAGGTGGTTCAGCTAAGACAATGATGAACATTTATAAGCTTCAAAAAATTTTACAGTAAATTACATTGTAGTAACTGAAAGTGACGCTTGACGGTGACCGTTAGAGGAAATATAAATATAGAATCTCACACTTCATGAAGTAACTGAAGTAGCTACAACGCTTTTTTCAAAATGAAGTTAAAAGCTGCATAAGGAAATACATTTATTGTTAGAAACTGAAATACGATACTGAAGAAAGTGTGGCAGACTGGATATTTGGCTGGGGAGAACTCTGTGCTGGGAAAGTGGACTGTGTCAGGTATTTGTGCAAATTCCAGGAGTATTTTCAGTTGCCCTTTAATTGTTTACAGCTCAGTTTTTTAGTTTGCTTGGTTTTATAGTCTAATCTCATGTTAACTTTTATAGTATAATATACTCATGACATTATTTTGGAAGATCAGTTATGATTCAATTTTTACTCAGACGTGCTGAGTAAACAGAATATTTGTTATTATGTACTTTTAAATGGTACAAATCTTTTTCAAATCAACTGAGTTGAGAAGTGCATTTATATTTCTAAATTTATAGTATGAAATTATTTCATGTAAGAGTAAAAATATCATAAGATTTATGGTTTAGTGCAATTTATAAAGTTTCTCTTGAACATCTATAAATTATTATATGGCTGGACTTTACATTGTATTTTTCTACTTATGTGATGGGTTTGATAATCGAGTTGTTTTTCATTTGTTACTTAGAATTGATAAGGAGACAGAAGACAGAAGGCAAAAAGCTATTGAGGAGGTAATAGAACTTTCTGCTATCAAATATTGATTTGTCTGCAGAAAAGATCCACGTCTTTTACAGGATTTCAAAACCCAGAGGCCTATTATATTTCAGTAAGAAAGTAATTTTGCACCCTCATCCCTTGAAGTTGTAGTTGGAATCCCCACACTTCTTTTCTTCCCCTTTTCTTTCAGACACAAGTAGGTCAAAACAATGGGGGTTTTTTTTGTTTTGTTTTTTGTGGCTAGTGGTAATGTACCTGTAATACAACTCTTATAGTTAACTTCAGGTTAAAAACAATGATTGAGAATTTGGGGGTTTACAGTAACTGTTGGAGTGATACTGCATTTTTTTAAGCTTTGGAGAATTTTTGTGATTTTTTTTATTTCTTTCAAATTCTGCTTAGTTGGATGGAAGACTTTATTCTGGTAGCTTGTATTTTTCCATCCATTTTTCATTTTATTTTTTCACTATTCATTTGTCTAGCAGAGAAGGAAAAGGGAAGTGTTTAAAAGATTCACTACAGAAATCTTCAATGTTATTTCGATTAAAAAAATAGATAAGTCTCTGATAGGCAGGTCCATCAGTTTGTCTCTACGAACATAATGTTTTGATTCTATAAAGGAGCTGTGTAGTTGACCTGCAGCTAAGATTCTCTGTTGTTCTAAATTTGCATTAAAAGGGGTATTTCCTCTTTGTGAGGTGTAACCTAATGGCTTATGCAGCTGAACAGCTTGAAACCCTCTCTCTGATAAAAATTATACCTTTAATAGTTGCATGTTTCAAGCTGAGTTTTTTCATTTACTTTGAGTCTTGCATTTATTTGAGAACAGAATTTGCCATGTATCTGTTAAAGCTTTGTAGTAGTGCTTATTTCCTCAGCATCAGGGTGTTTCTCAGTGCACCCGTGATGATAGATGGAGTTTCTGATTCACAGAAAAAAACCGAAGTGCCAGTACTCAAAAGTGTTTTACCACTAACCAGTTTTTCCAAATACACTAACACTAATAGTGTTGCCAAAACGCCTTGGTTTATTGCTTTTACTGTTACTGCAGTGTCCGTCACTTCTGTGAAATAGCTCAATTGTGAAAATAAAACTTAACAAACTAAAAATTTAAAAATAATTATTTTTAAACTACTTTGCAAGAAGCAAGGTAGTGACAATTCAATTTTTAAAATGAGTAATTATTGTTAAATGAAACTTGTGTATAGTTCTCACTCTGCAGACTTGAAAGATCTGAGGTGCTATGTGTCGTAAAGAGCATAGGGGTCTTCAAACCGAATTTTTTTTTCTTTAATCTCTTTGGGCCTAAAATAATGAAATGTTCTACTTTTTTTTTCTTGTTCAGGGTACTAGTCTAAATTTAAGTTGAAAATTTTAAAACATGCTGAGATGGTTTGTTTTTATTCTACTCCAGTTTTTCACAAAAAAACTCATAGTTCCTTCTCCGTGGACTGAACATGAAGGCAAGCAAGTTTCTCAATTTAATTCAACTAAATGTAAGTTGCTTTTATGTGTCCACCCAAAATAATATAGCATTTGGGGAAATTATCAAGCATGATTTTTTTTTCAACCTCAAATTAAATTTTAAGAACCAGTGATAAACGACGGCACAACTGATTGATTTTCAGCTGTTGTCTACAAGTGCTTTCTTTGTTTAAAAATTACTTATTAATTGACAGTCTAATATAATTTTTTCTTTTTGTTATTCTTGGTCTTTGTTCTTAAATTTTTCTACTTTAATAATCTGTCTGCAATCATTTTAATTTACACACAGAACTTTGTATCTATAACTATCAACTGTGTTGATACTGGTAGTAGCCAAGTCTTCTACTTCACTTTTTTCTTCAGATATTTGCATGTCCTCTTAATCTGACTGCATTCCTCACAGTATAAGCATATTGGAAATGGAATTCTATATTCTTTTACCCTTACTAGCGGCATAAATTTCTGTTGTCATCCTGCTAGCTCACTGCCACTAGTTGTGTGTTTTCTAAGTTCATTTCATTTATACCACTGTTAGATTTTGTTCTTAATGTTCTTATTGAAGTTTATGTATAACCAGCAGAATATAGAACAAATGGATTACAAGATGGAAAATGTGAGCTATAAAGTGTTTTTTTGGTATGAAAGTCTTAAATAAGTGGGCATTTTTTGCGAGATTTGGAAAAGGCTAAGCTGTTAAATTTTTTATCAAGGAGATGTAGCTTGTGGATAGTGTATTTTTGTCAGTTGTAAGATGGTCACTTTAAGGGCAGAGAGCATAAGGCGTAATCAGAAATATGGTAAAGTGAATGGTGAAAAAAAATGGTCTAATGTGTTCCTCAGCTGCATAAAAAAGTTGAAATGTATCTTCACCTTTCTCCAGTCCAGACTGAATGATTTTCTAGAAATGTGTTTTACTTGAACACAGCTTGTTTAGCTAAGCGTGATCTAGTTTGTTTTAAATCTGTCATGTAGAGACAGGAGGACACAAAGTTTTGGGCAATGTTGATGCTACTTCACTAAGCCTTTTTTTGAATAGAAACATGCTGAAATTCTCTTGATAGCTATAATGGTAACCTTTTCTCAGTACTGCTTTCTAATCTCTTCCAAACATTGCTGCAAAAATTTTGTTTGGTTGTATTAAGTATTCTAACTTAGTGTTGCTAGATTTCAAAACTATGTGCAGTGCATGTTTAAATTTAAGTTCTATGTTTTCCAGCCATAGATATAAATAACATTTCTCCAATTGGAAGACAGCTGAGCTTGCAGCCTGGGAAAAGCAATGGTGAGTAAAAGGCCATGCCAAAAATTACAGGCTTTCTCTCAGGAAAAATAACCCATTTTTAATGGCTATTTAATTTCAAAAGGGAATTATTTATTTGCTAGTGTACAGTAGAAATAGTTTTTCTTGAACTGTATGGTACTACTAATTTTAATATCCATTTCTCATAGGAATTTAATTCTATTATATTCTGTTGTTTTTCAAGTTAAAAAAAATAAGTCCTCTGTGGACTGTGGAGTGCAGTTTTTCCAACTGTACTTTTTCAGGATTAAAAAGTGAATGTGAGCTTTAGATTTACAAGTAAATTACAGTTTTCAAAAACCTTTAATATGTTGGATGGTTTTGGGTTAGAGAATCATGATTATTTTCTATGCCAAATAAATATCAGAAATCTTAATACATCTTTCAAACTGCATCATTTTAGATAAATAGTTACTGTTCTTCCCCAGGGTATTTTGATTTTTCTGCCACTTCATTTTGAATCCTTCCTTTCTTCAGAGACCTCTCTTCTCAGTTAACATAAAAGCCCCCAGAGAGGCGTTCTTAAAACTCTTGGGTTTTTATCTCTAAGCCTAGTGTGCTGCATGTAGTGTTGTCAAATCAGAATTGTACTTTAATTAACACTTTTCCTTATTGCAACTGTAATTTAAATAGCTCAATTGCAATGTAATTTAAAAGTGAATTTTTGTTTCTACAGCTTTAGTAAAAGGTCACTGTAAGCTAATTTTGTTGGTTTTATTCATTGCAGCTGCTTGTCAGACAGTACTGTCTTTGCCAGTGGATTTTAATGTAGAGAAAGTACTAGGTATGTCATGCAATATCTAAATCTAATGAATGTATAAGTAGAAAACTTGGTTTTGTATTGTTGGCTGGATTTGTCTTGTGAAATACTGAAAACGAAATGTATGAATCAAAGTTTTAAGTATGTATTCTAAATAGGCAGTTACTGCATGTTGCATGGGACACGTGACTTAAATGGTATGATTTGAGTGTGGATGTAAAGATAAAAAAGCAGGGATATGGAGGACAACTGGAAATTGTTCTGCCTGCGGGTGATTGAGGGGAGACCTCATTGCCTTCTTGCAGTTTCCTCAGGAGGGGAAGCAAAGGGGCAGGCATTGATGATCTTTTTTCTCTGGTGACCAGTGACAGGACCAGAGGGAATGGCCTGAAGTTGTGTCAGGAGAGATTTAGGTTGGATACCAGGAGAACTTTCTTCACCCAGAGGGTAGTTGGGCACTGGAAGAAGCTCCCCAGGGACATGGTCACTGTATCGGGTCTGACAGAGTTCAAGGGCATTTGGACAATGCTCTCAGGTGCATGGTGTAACTCTTGGGAGGTCCTGTGCAGGGCCAGGAGTTGGACTCGATGATCCCTGTGTGTCCCTTCCAACTCAGGATGCTCTATGATTCTATGGAATTTGTTAACAGCTCTGAATGCCTGAAAGGTAATAAGCAGAAGATAGCCTGTACTTCTCCCAAACAGAGCAGTAATTTGTCTTAGCAGAGCTGTTTGGTTAACAGATGCTGGCCAGGAGTCTCAAAGCCCAACCTTGCCTTGAGTAAAGCTGAGCTGTAACTCTGGCTTTAGTGTACCTGAAACCATGGTGGGGATTGGAAGTTGTGTGGTGGCAAAAAAAAGCCATGACTGCTGAGTGAGGAGGCAGGAGTCCAAATTAACCGTCTGTTGATGAGTGCTACATCAAGCATTTACTGTCACCTTCTCAGGCAAGGGGGCTGGAAGGGCCTGATCTTACAGCTCATAGGTGGGTACAGTGGGTGCAGCCAGCTCAGGGCATATTGGCTGCATGCTGCTATCCCAGTAGTGAAATTCAGAGCCCTGACTGTGGGCCAACAAAATAGAACCATACTTTATTGCCTTTGTTTTTTGTCTTAACAAATGCTTCCATCATTACATAGTTTGTGAGTTCATGAAAAATTTTTACAGGGTATATCCAACTAGAACAGAGCAAGAGAAAAAAAACCCTAAAATAATCTAGTAAATCTAAGCACGATTTAATGGGTCTTAGTTTGTGCTTTCCTTCTGTAAATGGCTAACTACTTGCACTTTCTTCAAGTCTAGCCTGGTTTGCCTCTGGATGTATCATGAAGACCATCAAAGCTTACGGGACACCTGAAAAAGAGTCTAGGTTTACTGGGTAGTAAAATAATTCCTGTTTAACAATTCAGATGTGAGGAACAATACAGTTCTGGGGAAGGATTAATAAGGAGATAGAAGCCAATATTTATTTTTTTTTAATTCTGTAGACTTTGCTATTAAGAGATGATAGGCAGAAGTGGAATGAACCTTAGTAGACAGGGGTGATTTTTGTAGGGATGACAAGCAATCCTTTGGGATAGATGCCTAAACAGATTAGTTAGTTGTTGTATTGGTAAAATAGATTAAATGTTTTAATTTAATTATATATGTCTCTGTAATGGAATGGGTTTTCTTCTGCATTCATATTGGAAACAATTTTTCCCCCACATTTCTAGGTGAATATTTTAGAACTGATGAATTTGCAGATCAGTCTCAGGAAAATCTGAGTTCTTCATCACTCAGAAGAAAGCTGTTTTTAGAAGAAAATGGGAATGTATCTGCATGTTTGTCCCCTTCTCTGCATAGTCCATGTGGTAGTCAGCCACTTGGAGTGCTCTGTTCAATAGAATTATCTCCAGTCCGCTGCAGAAGCCCCCTGGACACATCTAGTTCAGTAAGTAGTATATTTTGTGGGATGAGTGGGATGTATCTTATGAGAGAGTAGGTGTTAGACTAAAATTTTGTTTTTTCTTTTTTGGCTTCTTTTTTTCCAAATTCTGAAAAAAAATGTGAACAAGAGTCTTGAAAGAATATATTACTGACTTTTTACTATTTTCAACTATTTTGTTACGCTGCTATTCTTTTGTATTGGGAATTATGTTTTAATTTTGTTATGAAAAGGAAGTAGGAATTAAAACATACAAAAAAACTTGCTGAAAGCATGTTAAAACCTTTTCCTTTTTTTCATAAAATGTGTCTACAAAAGTCCAGTTTAAATCCATTAATGCTGCCTACAATGCCAGTTGATATGAACGTGTGATATAATTGTATTTCCTTTAAATCTCATAAACTCATTTATAGAGAAAGAAATGACTTGTGGATCTTTGAAGTGCAGTGCTAAATATGCCTTTTTCTTTCCCATTGCCCAGAGTTTTCAGATGAATGGACATTTATAAGAACACAGAACGTACTGTTCATTTTTAAAATTAAACAAGATGAACCTTATCCCCATGTGGCCATAGCACAGCTAAAGTGATTTAGGTGATTTATTTTCATCTGTTTGGTGGTTTGAAGTGCATGGAAAAAACCTACTTAGACTAGGATAGTGTAGCTTAAAAAAAAAAAGGGTAACCTATTAAAGAATTCCTACAGTATAATTATAGTGCCAGAAGTGATGGGTGTGTTTTGGTCTGGGATTTTTTGTTGTTGTTTGGTTGGGGTTTTGTTATGTTTGTTGTTGTTGTTGTTGTTTTGGTTTTGTTCTGTTTGCATGATAGTCTTAAGTAAGGTCATTCTTCTTAAAGAGAAACACTTATGTATCTGCTGATTAATTAAGTAGATTGGATTACTTTAAAATATAAATAGTGGCTGACTTTCATCTGCAGTGATATGAGTAAGAAATTTAGATTAAGCACGTGACTGGATACACAGATAGCATTAATTCTCTGTTTAGGTTTCTCAGAGTTCTTAAATGTAGTGGATGAAATAGTCCTAGGTGGTATTACATGACAGTCTGTGTCCACTGCTCTTTTCCCCTGTGTGGAGGCATAAGGTCCAGGTGAAGAGCTGCAATTGGAATATTTAAGCTAAACTAAAGATTGTCATTGCAAAGGATTAGTCTTTTTCAGTGCTGCCATATTAAGCATTTTAGTTAGAAGAATTTTATATATACATATTAGCCACAGCTTACATTATGGAAATAATGCTCTGTGGGTTTGATGGTTTTTTTTTGATTCTGAAGGCTCAGTTTTCATCAAGTCCTATTCAGGGAGGAACAAGAGCTTATAGTCTGGGAAGTATAACCAGTCCCCCATTTTCAGAGGGGTCTCCTGCACATAATGGTTCTCCTGCTTTTTCACCAATTGCTTTTCACATAAGAAAAACACCACTTTCAGGTATGGTTTAATTGTATATGTATTATTCTATCTTGAGTAATATATTTTTGTTATAAAAACTTGTAAATTCTTAGTGGAACCTTTTTCTGTTTAGAGACGAGTGCTCTACAGATTAGCAGTCACCTATACAAAGCATATTACATCTGCTGTTCAGCAGTGAAATATTTAAAACAATAAAATGCATGTGCTTGCATTTTTCAGCTAGGAAAAATATTTTGGAAGAAGACATTGAGATGCAATAAGAATGAAGAAAAGCTAAAAGGGTTAATTTAATGTGGGAGGGGTTTTAAAGACACATGCCTGAACTGAGTCAGGTTACAATTCTGATTTTGCCCAGCCAGAAGCATTTTAATGTCAATGGGCAAAGAATGTTTAGCTTGAGCTTTCAAATCATGCTCTCATGAAGATTATTTGAAATGAAATGACTAATGAAGAAATCACAAGCATTTTGTGTCCTCATTGCTCTAGGAAATGTCACTGTTTCATGCTGTGTTTATACTTGGTAAGGCTTAATGCCTTGTCTATACATGATTATACACGTTTGGCATAATTATACATGTTTATATATGACTTTTACACATTGTGATTAATGGTACTTTACACCATTATATATGGAAATTGCACAGATGTTTTTTCACTTATCTTTGTTGCTGCCAAAAATGTAAATGCCTATTGATCGCGTATTGACATTTGTTTAGGAAAGAAACATAGAATCAGCCTTCACCCATTTTTCTTTGAATACTGTGTAGTAAGGTCATTTGGAAATACAAGATTTCCAATACAGCAAATCATGTCATAGAAAAGAAATTTGGTGGGATAAAAACTTGCCTTTACCATGGTAGCTGAAATGTGTGGGTGGTAGGTTTGGTTTTTGGGATTGCTTGTTTGGATGGGTTGGGAGACAATAGTCAGTGAAATACTCTGTAGTTGGCTATAAATTATTCACTGGACTGTAGGGCCTTGAGAATGATGAGTTTTTATATCAGATATCAGGTGGAGTTAAACTTTTGTCTTTTTTTTCAGACCAAAGAAAATTTACATTTCGTTCTCCAGATATTCCTTCTTCCTCGAGTAGAATGACACCCCCAAGTACAAGAAGTCCTTATATAGATGGTTGTTCTCCAATTAAAAATTGCTCTCCTATGAGGCTTGGAGCCTGTAGAGGAACTGCCCAATATCAAACTTCTGTCATTAGAATACCAATTGCAGTTGAGAATCAAGATGAGGATGAGGAAGACAAGGAAAACGCTTCTCCAGCAGAAGCTCGGTTCCCAGAATTGGATAATGGAATAAACTTACATCAGGAAGACAGTGATACTTTTGGACATGGAACACACCTTGTGGTGGCAACTGTGTCTATTGCATCAGATCACTCAGAAGGTTGTCATCAAAGGTTGTCATCATTTCAGGATATAGAAGGCTTAAAGGAAAGTAATACTGTAGACATGGCGGATGCAGCTGAAGTGTCAGAGGAAAACACTTGGATAAAAGAAACAATTGGCAGTAGCAATACACCAATGACCAGCTTTATGACAGGCATTACCTTCAGTATTGAAAGCTCTCGCATGTGCATGTCACCTCTTGCAGAAAGCAGTGCAATTCCTTGTGACAACAGTAGTATTCAGGTAGAAATACATGTTTTGTTTCTCTGTAAAAGTGAGCTCAACCTAACTTGGAATACATATACTGATCTGAGAGAAATTGTTATTTTCTCTTACTGGATATGGCATGCAGGCTTTTATCCCTTCCCTCCATCCCCTCTTTTTGTGGGGTTAGCACAGCAATTATTTTTGTGTTGCAATGTACAGTAATATATTTAACTTAATCCAAACTAATGCTGACAGACCTGCTTACAACTTGCTTTTGTTATTAACTGGTCATGGTTGGTTGGATTAAGTTCTGTTAATCAAATGCAAATCATACCAGGTATCTGAGGGATTTGTTTCTGTTAAATGACAGTACATTTTTCAGGCCCTGCTTTTTTATTTCAGGTGGACAGTGGTTACAATACACAGACTTGTGGAAACAGCATTATGGATACTGTGGGAACTGAAAACAGTTGCAGAGAAAACGATGTGAATACTATTGTGTTTCAGAATAAATCTCAGCTGCTTAGAACAAAGGTAGGAATTGTGGTAAAAAAGTGATAGGCTTCCTATCTAAAGTATTATATTTGGTTTCAGGGAGCCTGGGGGGAGAGACTGTCAGATGGTAATAAAGATGTTAATGTAGCTTTGTTTCAGAGACTGTTGAATAAATATCTTAAACTGGCAATAAAATTAGTATGTTTTATGATAAAAGCTAAGGTTGTTTTGGAAGAAACTGAGGTATATGCATGAATAGTAGTAGTGAGGCTGCTCATCATTATTGCAGTCTGTCTCTAACTTTTTGTTCTTGCTGCTTCATTTATTGCTAAGTTTTAAACATGTGCCTGTAGAGAAGGATGTTTCTGGGGAAAAACTGTCTGCTGCTAATTTTTATAAACTTAGTGTCAAATCCTAGACCATACCTGGTATGCTGACTTAGTGGGGGGTATAGTCTTTTGATTACAAGCCCTTTGAGGCCCTATCTGAAAAACACATTACAAAAGATAATACGTATCTAGGAAAGCTCCTAACCTCTTAATCTTGTGACTGATAGGAAAGAGTTCTGCTTCTTCCAGACAATTGGAAGCAAGGCTAGCTTCTTTAGAGAAGAGAGCAAAGATCATCTCCTCTCAGTAGTTATGGTCACATGGTGCTACACACTCAGTAGTTTATATTCTGCTGTGTCTTGGAAAGTCCTTCAAGGGGAAACAGCACTGACCAGTAGTACCAGATTATAAAAAACCTTTAAGTAAACCCATTCAGCTCTGACTTTACTTCTGGATGTCATGCTAAAAGCTGCTCCTCTGCCAAGGGGAAGGAAGTGCAGACCGATGGTGTCTTACACACCACTGTCATCAAATTTTAAACTCTGTTCCTTTAAGACTAGGACATATGTCCCTCACAAAAACGATAGATATTTTGTCATTAACTTCTAAAAATACATCTGAGATCCTGCCCCAGTGACCTTGATGGACGTGAATTTTATGTGTGCATGTACCTACCAGAATCAATTGTCTGGTATCAAACCCTTCCTTGAGGGACTTGCCAATGTCACACAGCTGCCTTTTCCCACTTTTAGTCTTTGAACTGCTGGGTCCTGACTAAACCAAATTTTGCATTTTAGATTAGGAGTAAAGTGTGAAGACATTAAGTGCTTCATTCAGATCTTAAAACTGAGAATCCCCAGGGAATGAAGAGGAAAAAAGCACAGACATTGCTGGCTGAAAGATTCAAGTCTGTCTCATTCCAGACATTCATGTGAGCTTTTGAAATGTGGTAGTTTTTGCACACAGCACATTTCAAAGATCTGTGTAGAGAAAACATCTTACTTCATTTCTTTCTCATTTCAGAAGGGTAGAGTTGGTACTTAAGGTACTTACTATACTTGAAATTTGCAGATAGTAAGCTTGGATCTTGTTTCTTTTGGAGAACTTCTGTCAAAATGGTTTTAAAACTAACTTTTTCTTGTTCACCTAGGAGTGTTCTGTTTTAAGCCATAAGGACAATCAGTTGCTGAGAACAAAATCTCCAGAGAAGCAACCCTGTTTTCAAAGAGCCAAAACACATAGCACTGTATTTGGTCAAAATGCAACTTGCAACATTTCTGCTTGGAAACATGAAAGTCAAGTTCAGGGATTTCACAAAAGTGGTATGTAGTTCTCTGATGGAGAACTTAAGCTGTGGTTTCTAAAAAATTTTTATACATATGACCTCAGTTACCTGGATTATACATAGTATTTTGCTTTTGTAATGCACATGTAATAAGCTGTTTGGTATATACTAAGGGAGTTTTCAACGTGGGATTTTTCAGGTCTTACTAAGAAATTTATTAGTGTCATTAAGTGATCCTTTCTGAAAATTAAGGTGTTTAGATTTGTTACAGAGAAACAATAGGGTTTTTTTCAGAATTGTATTCCTTCTGTGACTGGGGTGGATTCCATGAGCAGCCTAGGATAACTTGCATAGGAACCAGTATAACTGCAAAATCACCTACATTTTAAGATTTGTCCCTCCTAAAGGCAAGAGGGACGTTTCTTCTTTGTGGGAAAGAAAAAGTGAAAGGGGTATTAGTCTGGTTTTGGATTGTTTTTTTCCAACCAGATGTATTGTATGGCTTCATAAATACTACCACTAGTACCAAGAGTAAGTCACTGGACATAAGTGATCTGCTGGGAGTGAGATGAGAGCAAACACCAAGTTTAGTTCTCTTAGAAATACGAGCTTTATGTCAAAAGAAGCAGTTTAACAATTCTCTGAACAGCTTTTTCCTTGGTTTGACAGAAATCTGTGATGTCAGTTAGGTTTACCAAGTACTTAAATGAAATGTATTTTTGGTTACTTTAAAAGATAGTGGTGTTGCTTTGGTAATTGTATTAGTACTAAACTTGATCACCTGACACTGCGAAGTGTCTTTGAAGAACGCTTGTGTCCAAATTGATGGTCTGGTGCTCTTTGGAGGGAACCTAAGAAGGTGCAGTAAGATTCACTGGTCTCAATACATCACTAAGAAAATGGTGCAGCCTTCTTCTGTAAAAGTAAACCATTACACTCTTACTTCACTCTTATGTTTAATTCCTAGTATTGTTATGTTGCTTCCAGAAATTACCAAAATATTTAGATAAATTCTTAAAAATATAATTAACTTTTGCATGCCATTTATTACCAAAAGCAATAATACAAGCAAACCATTGATCCTTTCGAGAAAACCATCAATAAATTAAAATGATGAATTGAGTGGGGGTCAGAAGCCCAGAACTCCCTTTGTGTAATCAAATCAGATTTGGTTGAATTTGCTTGTATTTGTTTAAAAGAACCTTCTGGAATTTATAAATGTGAATAGGGGGAAAAAATCCATATGGTAATGTTGTGGCCCTAGTGACCAAGAGGGAAAGAAGAGATACACTGCTATTGCTGGGCTCTATATAGAGCTCTGGTAAACTTCATTGGATTAAAGAAAAAGAGAAGTCCTTTCTAACTAGTGTTGCAGGTGAAGCAGCTTTCCTCTCTGTTCATAGCAAGGATGTCCCAGGATACTGGATGGAAGTTCTGCTTTCTGTTCTGTTCCACAACCCACAGAAAAGCTTGTACCAAAGTGACAGATGGTGGCTGATGAGCAGCTATTGGCACACTAGGCCTGAAATCTATTGGTCAGATCTAAATTTGATTTAAATGCAAAACAGCATTAAAACAAAAACCTCAAAAGGGGAGGTGTGAACAGAATCTCTTGGCATTAAAATCATTGTGTTAGACCTGAGAGCTGTGTGTTGTTTGAATAGAACAGTTCTTGAAATACTTTCATTAATGATTTCCTAGTGAAGGTTTTCTGAAAAGCATATTTAAGAAAAAGGGAAATGTCTGTCTGCATCACCTGACTGTAGTTCTCCCATTGCAAAAATAAATACTAAAATATTCAGTTTAGAAATGAAAACATGATGATCATGAGCAAATATGATGTGCATTATTTTTACTGCTGTAGCAATTTAGTCACTATTTCTGTACTGCTTGTGGGATTGACAGTAATGGAATCTAGTGTCATATATTAGCTATTTCATGATCTTCAAACAGTGCCCTACTAGAAGCTGGAAATACACTGAATTGATAACTCTTAAGGGATGAATTTCGTTAAAAGCAGAAAACAAACTCGGACTTCTGGGAAACAAATTTTATAGAATAGGGCCTTCAAAATTTTCTTAACTTTAGCTTCTATGTTTTGTCACTCAAAAGCAGGATACAACTTGTGTGAGACTTAAAAGTTATATATGACCTTGTGTCATTTTTGTTTCTCATAATTTTAACAAAAATCAATTGAAAGGACTGTATAAAGGATTTATTTTTGCAATTGTGATTACTAAAATAGTAAATTTAATGAACGTTAAGAAGGGTAGCTGAAATTATGAT
Organism: Chamaea fasciata; assembly: GCF_029207755.1. Lineage (NCBI taxonomy): Eukaryota > Metazoa > Chordata > Aves > Passeriformes > Sylviidae > Chamaea > Chamaea fasciata. The sequence goes on from NW_027094087.1 coordinate 65,483,437, forward strand.
CTGTTTCTGAATTTTTGAGTTAATGTATAATTAAGATTAGGTTTTACTTTTTAAATAAATTTTTTGATTGTTTTTGTAATATGTTCAATGATCAGAGACTTTTGAAGTATTCACAAGTTAAAAAAGCAATCCCTGAAGTATTTAATTTCATTGTGTATTAGTATTTTCTTGATGGAAAAAAAATGTTAAGAGCAGAAGTGGGTGAATGTGAGAAGTGATTAAGGATGCCCCCATCTGGATTGCCTGTATTTTTTGTCTTGTTATGTAGTCTTCAGTTAGATAGGAAATATTTATTTTATGAAGACATACCTATTTTTTTATGTCTGTACAACTGATTTGTAGAAGAAACCTGCTGTGCAAATTACCATGGAAATCACTTGACCATTCTGTTTCTTTAGTTGTTCTTAATGCATTGGTTGGCACACATTGCACAAAATGGTCATTGTTTACATTAAATTAATATCAGTAGTTTTAACGAGAGTCCTTTACCATGTCTAATTGTAAACTGAGTGGTGAAACCAGAATAAAGACATTTCTTTAATACCTATATTGTTCAATTACCTCTTTCAGTTCTGAGGTGCTAAAGAGAATGTGCCGAAGTGCTGACTTCTATCAGACTCAAACCTTCCTTAAGACTACTAACAAGAAACTCTACAATCATTTCTTCACTTTGCAGAAGTATTTATTTTCGCCCACAGGACCAAGGTGTAGATATACATGATTTTAAAATTCGTTCTGCATTCATAGTCATAAAAAGTAGCTTTAAAAAAATTCTTTACAGATTATTAAAATGCGTATTTAAAAAGTAAACAAAACCTGCTTCTAGCATTTTTTGCCTACAGGAAAAAATATGTAAATACAAGTACTTGTTTTCTTCTTAACTTTTATATCCAGCTATTTTTGTAGCTTCTTTTTCTTTTTCTCTGGTTCATCCTTGCTGCTTGCCTCTGCAGAGAGACTTGCAGGCATATCATTTCCTAATATCTACAGTAAGAAAAGAACAGAAGTCAGAACATTGTTATTCAATTTTTGCCATCCTGGTAAAACTTGAGTTTACTTGTACAGACCTTTTACAAACACTGTGTCAACATCAGAATCTTCTGATTTAGATAGTCACCTAAAAGAGAGTCTACCATCTTAGAAAATCACAGGTAGACCACTCACCTGAAATAAAAGCTGAAAAAGGCAAAAAGAAGCAGCAGCACACCTGACAAAGCCAGCAGGTTCTTAGCACCCCAAACAACAGCTTGCACTAGCCTTTCTTTGTATCTGTTTTCAAAGTGTCCCTCAGAGTGGAGTCATGGCCCACCAATGTTCCTAAGGCATGCCCACAACAGAAGCTCTTGACCAGCTAGAGTTGGTGAGCACAAGCAGAGGGCAGCTCAGCATGTGAATGTACAACATAACACTGTTGTACAACAGTGTTGAACTGTGTGAACGTACCACAGCGCTCCTCTCTGCTACAATTTTTGTCTACTCCCAGTTTTTGAAATCACAGGGATTCAACTCTACACAGGCTGAGGGGTGGACAGATCAGAGCAGCTCACTGGAGAGAAGGGCTTGGGGGTGCTGGTGGGTGAGAGGCTGGACATGACCCAGCCATGGGCACTCCCAGCCCAGAGAGCCAAATGTGTCCTGGGCTACATCCAAAGCAGCGTGGGCAGCAGGGCCAGGAAGGTGATTCTGCCCCTCTGCTCTGCCCTGGTGAGACCCCACCTACAGGGCTGCATCCAGCCCTGGGGTCCCTGCACAGGAAGGACATGGACCTGTTGGAGCAAGTCCACAGGAGGGCGACAAAAATTACCATGGGGCTGAATGAAGCGGCTCTCCTGTGAGGAAAGGTTGACAGAGTTGGGGTTGTTCAACCTGGAGAAGAGATTCTGGGGTCCCTGCACAGGAAGGACATGGACCTGTTGGAGCAAGTCCACAGGAGGGCGACAAAAATTACCATGGGGCTGAATGAAGCGGCTCTCCTGTGAGGAAAGGTTGACAGAGTTGGGGTTGTTCAACCTGGAGAAGAGATTCTGGGGTCCCTGCACAGGAAGGACATGGACCTGTTGGAGCAAGTCCACAGGAGGGCGACAAAAATTACCATGGGGCTGAATGAAGCGGCTCTCCTGTGAGGAAAGGTTGACAGAGTTGGGGTTGTTCAACCTGGAGAAGAGATTCTAGGGAGACCTTTGAGCAGCCCTCCAGGACCTGAAAGGGGAGTCTACAAGAAGGCTGAAGAGGGATTTTTCACAAGGGCATCCAGTGACAGGAAAAGGGGGAACGGCTTCCCCCCACCCTCACCTGGAAAGAGGGTAAGTTTAGTTTAGGTGTTAGGAAAAAATGCATTATTCTGACTGAGGAGGCACTGGAACAGATTTTCCAGAGAAGATGTGGATGGTTCCTTCCCTGGAAGTGTTCAAGGCTATGGATGGATGGGGTTTTGAGCAACCTGATCTCATGAAAGGCATCCCTGCCTATGGCAGAAGGGTTGGAATTAGATGATCTTTAAGGGTCCTTGCAACCCAAACCATTCTTCAAGCTCATACAACAGCTTGAAGATCAGAATATATTTACATGTGTTTGGAAGTCTGATCTCTGAAGGAAAAAGGTAATCATATTTAACTGTATAAACAGAAAGAAGCTCTTGCTTATTTTGGGTTGTCTTTTTTCCTCTATGAAAAGGGATATTCAATTGGTGCAACCATCTATTTACCAAGAAAGTTACATGTAGCTTACTCTAAGAGCACGATTTTGTAATGTCATGCAAAATATGCGAAAGTGTTGAGACTAGAGACTGTTTTTAGGACACCACAGTTCTTAAAATATTACCAAGAGACAATTTCTATGTTCTGGGAGTTATAAGACAGAACGGCCATTGACGCCCAGCAATTATACAGAGCTGAGCTACCCATCACAGTTATATTGTAATTCACTGGAGTAAAGAGAAGATCCTCCTGAATTCTGGCAGATTATCAGAGGGACATTTGATTATAGAACTGTGAAATTCAATACATTACTTCAGCAAATCATCATCATTCCCAACAGTGGAAATATCCTGATGAGCCCAGAATGGAAGTTTAGAGGGCTCTATTCTTTTCAACAGCCAGTGAAGGCAGACCTGTGTTTTATTGAGAGTGGATATAAAACAATCATTACAAACTGCTGCTAAATTATCTTTTTTTTCTTCTGGGTTAAATTTCACTTTTATTACATGATGATTTTTTAACATTACTGAAGGATAATATGGTTCTAAGAATTTTGTGCCTTACCTTGGGTTCTACCAAGACCATCCGCATTTTTTGATGTTGGATGTTGGAATCATCTAACATAATGTTCACTTTAACTTTATCAAATACATGTAATGTTGTGTCTTCCACAGTAAGTGATGGCACCTGAAAGTTCAAATTTTGTATAAATACTATTTGCAACAGCTTATGTTTTTATACAAATAAATATTTTGTTTGAAAATATCACTGTTACATGTAAATAAAAACAACCAAAAGTTACTGTAATGACTATTCAGGGTTGTATTATGTAGTGCATACATCTTTTGCAGTAATTAACCAGATAAGTAGATGTCAGTACTATCTATTACAGAAACAAATTCCTGTCAGAACCTATTTAATTAGACTTAAAAAAACTATAGTGGCGTTACTACTAGAGCTGAATTAACTTGCATTTAGAAAAGCCTCTTACCCTTCTAAATCCAACTACAATAGATTTCAGTCATTCTGCTTGCTTACCAAATAAATAAAAAAGGTGTTTAAGAACAAAGCTTAAGAATAAGAGTAAGAACATACCTCACTGTTGTACTCCAGTTTTGGTGTTGGTTTGTCTTTTTCTTCAAAGAAGACTGTTCCTTCTAGCCCATACTTGGGAATCAGAACCACAATTGCATTTTTTCTTACAAATAATATATATGCATCTTCATTTACTACTCCCTTGGTTTTGAAGAACAGCTGTAACAAAAGTAGAACACACAAATAAGAAAAAAAGCACTAGAATATTCTCTTCTGAATTACAAATACATTGTCTCGGAAAAATAAAACATTCAAATCCACATCTATACTTAGTGATATTTACACAGCAAGTCCTGAAAGCAGATTTTAAAAAAATCACGTAAACCCTTTATAACATTACTGTGGATTAAGTATTCATATTTATAAAAGCAGAAAACTAAAGAAATCCTCAAGATGCCATTCTGAATTTTTCAGAACGAGTGAAGTAATGTTTTAAGCTTGTTGCAGAAGCATTCCTCAGCCTTTATCATTTCTGCACCCTTGCTTGGTTTTGCCCTAGCAGTGTCCATAGTTCAACATAACGTCTCAGAACTACTTACCTGTGTGTGGAATGCCACAGAGGCTCTTTGTGCATATTGTGCCATTTTATGTCGGTAATTGAGGTTTTTACACATGTCTGCCAGTTTGTGTTTATCTGTGAGTTCTGGGTAAGTCCTGTCTGCTCCTATGGCCACAGCCAAAAGCCGATGGACTATGATGTCAGCATACCTGCAAAGAGGAGGTTAAAATCATCAATGATGTAGTAAGACACAGTTATTCAAAATTAATAAGGGTTTCTGAACATACATTTGTTTTTGTGAATCTTACAGATTTAAGTTCTTGTAATAATGATGGTCTGCTGGCAACTCCCTCTATTAATTCAGCATCCACCTCTTTTCTGACGAAAGATGCACTGCAGAGCCAGAATACTGTTATGTTTGCCAAGATAAATTCTTTATTGTGCCAGAAAAAGAAACAAAGTGGTATTTTTGGACTAAAGAAAGATTTTTCACCATGGCATTTCAAGCCAACCCTTCTTCCCTTTCCCATGAAATTAAGACAAATTTAGTGTAGAATTGTATTTCAATGCCATAGATCTGCAAAGCATAATCACAATTGAACTTCTTGTTACATAACTTACTAGAACTTGAGTGAGGAACTTTTAATACATCTAGTAAGAACTAAAATTTACCATTTGGACTCCTAGAAGTTCCACAAATTCTCCATATAAATGCATAGGAATTTTAATCCACATCTAAGAGATTTCACTTGAAATGTTTCTAAGGAGCACAATAACAATTTTTTTCTTCTTAACTCAGTGGTCAGAAGAAAAAACTAACATACTTTTCCACAAAGTATGATTTTATTGCATGCTACAGCTGCCAATAGCAAGTTCCCAGTAACCAGTGTTTTCATACAGAAAATACTCAGAATTTAAACAGGTTCCATCTCAAAAATGACTGATCAAATTCCACCTCAGTCTCTGGCTAAGACTGATGCTGACTGACACTGAAGTGCATTTCTATGCCAGACATGTGCATTAGGGATGCATTCCTATTATTTTGCATCTTTTTTTAAATCTTGCTAAACCCTAGGAGTTGTGTACAGTAAACCTGCAAGTGTATGCGAAGATAGACCACCATGTAAGCCATTGCTTACCTGTTTCAACTGAAATCTAACGATGAGCAGAAACTTTTTTTTTTTTAAAATGGACAACACCACAATTTCTTCACAAATAAATCACTTATTTCTTTTCTCTGAAACTTTTGTAAAATACAAGTATACAAGTACCTTCTAATAGGTGAGGTAAAGTGAGTATAAATAGGTGAGGCTAAACCATAATGATGAAAATCATTATCCATTCCTGAGCAGAAATAAACAGCTTGCATCATGCAGCGAGTGGTCAAAATTCGCAGCAGTGTATTTAGGTAGGGAAATGCAGGAGATTCAGCTTTGTCTAATGATTCAGCTAAAGCCTTTGCTGAATCTGTCCTAATTTCCAAATTCTGAAAGGAGAGAAGAAAAGAAGCAAAAAACTTCAGGTATTACTAGCAAATATTAAGAATATAAGCAGATATGTAACAGCTACATCTAGGATAATCTTAGCAACTGGCACAGGTGTAACAGCTAATGACATGATAGAATGCTACTACAACAAAAGAAAACAAACAAAATCCATCCATGCACGTCACCCCCTCATTATTACTAGTACTCTGGCCAAAAAACTAAATGCTGAGTCAGTAGCCTAGGAATTCAAAAAAGGCACCCATTCTGAACTAAGAAATACTTTATGCCAATATTCACAAGGTTTTATTTCCTTTGGTTTGATTTTTCAATCCCTTTATTAAATCAGAATGTTAAAAAAAAAAAACAAACCATATTTATGCCACACAAAGATTCTCATCCAAGCACAAGGTAAGTAATTGACTTTATGGTATTTCCTCTGCAAAATTATTATAATGTATACTTGGGAAAGTGAAATGTAAAACTAGTACTGTGTATGACTTTTTTTTCTGTTTGCCAGTGTTCTCTGATGAAAATTCAGGGAGTGTGAAAATATATAACACATTTTTAATTTCCAGAAACACAAGATAAACTTAATCACATGATCAGTTGAATGCTCTTTCCCTCAGATATCACACTGACAATAAAGTATGATCCAGAGATCAAATTATGCCTGCGTTATGGTGAGATAATTGCATTTTTATTAGAAAATTATAATTATAACAGAATACCTAATTGCGATGGATGTGTCAAAAGTAGTAAAAAAGCCACTGGTTTATTTGAAAGAATGTTTACCTATGCACAGGAATTTAGCTTTCCAAATAAAACAGTACTATAAAAATAATTTTCAGAACACAAATGAAATCATTATCATTATTCCAGTTTTATAACAGTGGAAAATTAAATGGGCTACATTTAGGCTTGTCTATTTATGTCACAATGACAGAATCTGGGAGTTTCTTTCTCGACGTTAAGAAAAAAAAAAGGGGGTGGGGAAAGAGTTGAAGGGAAGGGAAAAGAAATGTGAATGTACATCACAGTAACTACAAAATTACAAGTTTAGCTCGAATAAAAGATCCTGAAACTGGAAAAATAATTTTTTCTGTCCAGACTCATTAATTAAATTGGACTTGTTTCAGGCTAAATAAAACTCTAGCTGATCTATGGAGAAGATGGAAACTATGAACGAATTTTCTTACTTCCTGACTTTAAGAGAAACATGTTATTTCATGTGACTAATCATTTTTTAAGTACATCAATAATGTGTTTGATCCAAAGCCAAAAACTGTCTCAGAAAAATCACATGTGACTTGGAGAGGAGAAACATTCACAGCTCACAAGTGCCACAATGCAAGACTTCAGAGAGTGGTATGTTTTCTTTACCTAAGAAAGGTTTTAAAAAGCATGAGTCTTCCTTTCACCTAGAGGTACAATTATCCTACTACAAATACCAGGTATTTTAAAGTGTAGCTGATACACTTTTAAAATACTGCTATCGAGCCCTTATTCCTAGTAAGTGGCCAGCCAGAGAGAAAATATAGCTTTTAATAATTAATTCACTTAATTACCATGGTAAAAACTTGCCTTGGACTTTGCAGCCTTCACAAGGATGTCATAATTTGATGGGGGAGGAGCGGGATGTTTCCGGAGCAAGGCAAACTCTGGGAACTCATCATAAATCTTTTGTGCTACAGAAATATTGGCAAGCAACATGAACTCTTCAACCATGGAATTTGTCTCTCTATCAAGATAAATATTTTATATTGTTAGAAAAGCATTAGACATTTACTTTGAGTGCCTAACGAAGAAACATTCTATCTTCCTAACAATGTTATATAATATTAACAGGTGGTTTTGAACATTTACACAAGTAGGCAAGCAATTTTAAGACTAAACAATGCTTATTAAGCTCCAAATACTGAGTCAGAAGGAAAAAAAAAACCCTGAAGTATTCTAAAGAATCAAATAAAAGAAAAATGCTCCTTAAAATGCCTGAAAAGACTAACAGATAAACCTCTTGACTTTTTTATAAGAAGTTCACATATGAAACACACAGTTCAAGATCACTAAATCAACACTGCAGTAAAATAGAGGAATTCTCTTTTTAAAGACCAGCATGACCAAAGATGTAGTGGATGCTCTATCACTGGAAGTGTTCAGGCTCAGGCTGGATGGGGCTTTAAGTAACCTTGTCTAGTGGGAAGTATCAGGGCCCCTGGCAGGGGCGTTGCAACTGGGTAGGCTTTCAAGGTCCCTTCCACCTCAAGCCATCCTCTAATCCTATGACAGTCTTGCACTATTATAAGAACTCTGTACCCTATTAACTAAATGTTGCTACTTAAACACATCTTTAATTCCATCCCTACCCAGAATTAACTAATAAATAAAATGCATACTTGAGCTCCTTAGTCTGCAGATCAATAGGATCATGAGTTTCACTGTCCATGTGGAAACGAACTTCTGGTGATGCAAGTGTCAAGGCCCTGCAAGACAGTAAGTGGTATTAAAAAATGACAGTAAAGCAGACAGAGCAGCTCCGCTACAAGCCTGTAACATCATCTGGGGGTACCATGACACTGTAATTTAAAATCAGCAGAAATTAAAAATAAAATTGTGGAATTAATGTTCAAATTTGCAGGAAATGTTGTGAATACACACCATAGAAATTTCAAACGCTACTCCTCTAGTTGTGCTTTTATGACTCTGTGAGATCCATATTGATTGATCTTGTGAAGAAGTTAATACCCTAAGTTTATATATTTTGGAAAATAAGGATAAGCATTCTTAGGTAAATCAAAATGGCAAAATACCTCTCTTTCACAAGATTTTTACTAGAAAAATGGACACAGAACCATACTATATTTCGACAACAAGAACAGTCAGAAAAAAAGGTGGGGGAAAAGGTAACAGGTACACTGCATGGCTTACCCATTTTCAATTCTTTTCTTCTTCAGAATTTTTGCTAATTTGTTTAGTCCACGTAGGCTGGTAGTAATATCATCATTCATAGTTGCTGAATCGATTCTCATCTGTGCTTCAGCATATGTAAGAGAAGCCTTAAGAGGTTAAAAAACACAGACATCATGATTCATAATTGAACACTCTAGAAAAACCCAATAGTTCTTTCTGTCTTGCAGAACGTGCACCTTGCTGTCCTAACTTGGTTCACAATAATACAAAGCTTTATATTCAATACCTAAATGCCTGTTATGCAAGATATTAAGATATACCAGGCATTTAAAGTCGGGGGTTTTTTTGTTGTTTGTTTTTTATGATCACATGTGTTTTATACATTGGAAGTCAATTTTCATATCTACAGAATCCACTGAATTTGATTAGCTGGTATATATCAGCCATGTCCTATATGCATCATATAAAACACAGAAACTGCACACATAAACACTGCAGCCTGAGAGGCTGAGAAGAAGAATCAAACATTTTCTTTATTTTTAGTATTTCAGTGCCATTTTCTAATTCTGCTTAGAAATTAGAACTAGAATAAAATATAAATCATTAATCAGAAAGAAAACCTTATTATCGAATCTGTTGAGCATTGTTTTTATAATACAGTTTACAGCTTTTTATTTCAGAGTTATAGTAATATTTACATGACTTACCTTGGAATTAATAACACTCTTTGTAAATCTGGTTTTTAGAATTTCAGCCTTATGGTTCATTTCCCATATGCATGAAAATGCAAGCCTATGAGAGAAAGAAGGAGGGGAAAATCTGTTAAGATCCCTACACAAAGAATTGTAGTTTCTTGCCAGGATCAAAGTATGGATCATATACATATACCTGTCCACATTGGATCTCAGAGAGCATAAGTTGGAACTAAGTAGCTCTGGTACCATATCAATCCTCTGCAAAGTAAAGAACAAAAATCAGTACTTTTTAAGTTAGTATTTTAACATCCTGATTTTAAATATAATAAAAGCTTGGCGATAATAATTTTTTTTTTTGCCAAGAAAGCTGAGATTACTGAAAGAAAAGTAAGCCACTTTAAGAAAATTCATTCCAAGATTCATTTTAGTTATCATCTTTTTAGTAAACAGTGATTTCTGAAATGAAATCATGATCTGGAAGAAATACCCAGGACTAAGTCTACAGTGTTAATGAATGCAAATCATAGGAACCTTCAGAGATTGGGCAATCACAAAAAACCCAAAGACCAATGGAAAAAGCAAAACCAGGCCACTTCTGCAATTTCAGATTGGAATTAAAACAGTATTCCAGTTTCAGAACCACATGCCAATAATGCTTCGAACCAGAGCTGAACGGGGTACTGTCCAGATAATGGCTTTTTAAAAGATGAAAGAGAAAATAAAATGTCTTAGACAAATTACCTACTTTTTTTTCTCCACAGTTCAGAGAGGAGAAAAAAATTAAGAGGAAAGCAATGAAAATCCAACCACTTAATCATAAAAGAAGCTGTAGAAAACAATTACTTTTTCACACAGATACACTGTTGTTCCTCTCTTAACTGACTCCTCATCCAAAGCATTTCCTGGGCGAATAAAATGACTGACATCTGCAATATGTACACCGACCTAAAAAACAGGCATCATGTTATGCACCTCATGAAACAGAAACAGCACTCAGAGTGAAAGTAACTTTCCCACATTTCTACAAACCAATTTATCCATTCCCAGTTCCTTTCAGCAGCTCCTGTATTTCATAATAAAAACAGTTAAAACGTATCATACTGATATTAAAAAAATTGAACAGTTGCAGCAATTATTCAAAAAAAGGGCATTTTACATTTAGAGGAAAGTTATATTCACAACCAATGCAACTTTTCTTTGATGGCCCAAACAACCTCTTTAATGTTCTTCAAAACTCACTGAAAATTTGTTTTTGCTTTTCTGTTTGCTGGACCTTCCATTCTAGCACACCCTGTTACTACAATTCCAAATTAATTTCTATAGAAGACAATCTTGCTGAATAAGGGAGTAGAGAGCTGGTGTTAGGCCTGTAGCTTTTTACTGCCTTTTTTTAAAATAAAATAGTAACTCCACAGGCAGTAGCTTAGTGTTTTTTGTTTGTTTTGTTTTTTGGATTTTTTAATAGTTCCTTATCCTAGCTGTAAGTATCCCTGTTTATAATACTTAGCTAAAGCAGTAAATAAATTTTATGGTAAATTCTCACGCCAAATGAAGATTAAGCAGAGTGAATTTAGAAGACACTAAATTCCCACTTTTGACACTGATCTGATGCAAATCAACTCCCTTTCTTTATTACCATCTTGCAGCTGTGCAAACATCATTAATTTATTTATAACAGATCTGGAGCTTTGCACGTGTCATTTACCAGTACTGCACTGTTTGTAAAATAAAGGAAGAAGTAAGTAAATAAATAACTAGATTGATACAATACCTCTAGATTTCCATTTCCTATTTCTCTACAGTGTAATGCATCATCAATATCTGTACAACCAGGAGGATCAACACTACAAACATTCAGATGCCTTAAGTCCTCCCTGTGTTTCATATCCTGAAATTTAAAAGAAACAAGAAATTGTTTTCAAGAACACCTTCCTTTCCCAAGTAAAAATGACCATTTGAGAAAGGCACATTACATAGGATTTTCCCAGCAACCAAGTATTTTCAGAATGTTTATTTTGTTTTGGGTGGTTGGTTTGTTGTTTGTTTTATGACAAGATCAAAACAGATATGCAGAAACTACAATAACAGAAAAAGTAATACACCAGATTAAATACTATTTTTTTTGTTTTACAGAAATGAGGAAGAGAATCAGAACACAACCATAGTTTCATCATGATCTTAGCAGAATGAGGAATTGAGATTTTTTAAAGTGAAATTTTGACTGATGTCCAACTGAATGAGTTGTCTTGGATATGACTGCTCTGAAGTCTAGCTTTCTAAGGCTTAGATGTCTAGATAATTTAAAGGAACTGCACATTTTGCAAGTATCTATGCTTACAAAATAGCTATCTCTCTGCTTTCCAAAAAATCTTCTTTTATCTTTTTATTCTTTAACAAAACCTGCAGTATCATCTTTATCTTAAAACATTCACCCCCATCAAATGCAGTTTTAGCCAAAATGCAAAAACTTGAAGAGGTCTTGTTTCCATAGGAAACCCAGCTGAAAAGTTCCCACTAAAACATAATGGTCCTGGACAACACTTCTTGTCTATTTCTAGTGCATTGGGGTATTTAAGAACGTCACAGTTTGCATGGAAGGGAAGGCACAGTCATTACTACAAGAATTTACAAATTATTACCTCTTCTGTAATGCTCCATGGCATTTTTGGTAGGAAGCTAAGGACAGCCTGGGAAAAAGTCTGGTGAGGCACATCATGTTCAAGCAGAAGAACTTCTGTCTCTGTCTCTTTATCTCCAGCACTTCCCAAATTCTTTACAAAATGACCCTGAGGAATAATATAGGTACATACACACATATCAAGCAATACCATTTGTCCAAAAGTAAGTATTTAAAAACATTAACCCTTAGGTTTTTCTTGTATTAAACTACACAGTAAAAGCAATTTAGTTAACTTTCTAATCTTTAAGAGAAATTTAGTTTTAAACATTTACTTAATTTAGTAAGTCTGAACTGAGTCCATCCAGACTCTTTTCTTAGAATGGCTCTAAATTCTCCACAATTAAGACTTTTAACCGCTTTTACCCTACTGGCAATTTGATTGCATTGGGTGCATTTGATTGCATATTGGGTGTGTATCTGCTAGAACAGTGATTGGTATGTGTGAATGAGCAAAATCAGAGCAAAAGATTCGCATTTCTAGGAACCCAGACTGAAGTCCCTGGCTAATCTATACAAAGCACCTTAAAGCAGCACATATATGTTCACTGCAGAACTGGATGAGTAAGTTCTTTAAGTATGATAATCCCATAGCTGGTGGTAAGCACAAATTAAAATCATTCTGGGCCTTCCTTAATTTGCACCATCAAATGGCACTCAAGGAATTTAAACCTCATCTCAACACTTCATAGTTACTCAGTGTTACAGATAATAAATATTTTACCTAAGAAACCCAAAAAATCAGACAGTTAAAAGTTCAGAAATAAATACCTAAACTTACATTAGGATACCTGGAATTCCTGGGCCAACCATCAATAGCAACAATTATTCTTTGCCCTTCTAATGTATCTGCTTGTCTGGTTTCTATTCGAATGCGAGGAATTCTGCGATCAGCTGGCGTAAACAAATGGCGCCTTGCCTATGAACAACCAGAAAAAGGAACAAATATATTCCAAATAAAGAAAAAAACCCAACCCTGCACTGAGAATAAGTGGGTTATTTCCTCACCTCTTTGATCTGTGACTTGGAAAGCATCCCACAATACGGCCGCCAGTTTCGTTTTATAATGCCCACAACCCTTCCTGTAGGCCTCAGCATGTCCTTGTTAACGGACGTCTTCAGCTGGGAGAACACAGGTTAAAAATACAAAACTGTTTGACTCATGCCTGACTACTGCAGATAACTTCAAACTTAGTAGCAACATTTTGTAACTCACTATAAAGACATAAATTCTATTACAACTTCATAAACAGAATCTCCCGTGCCTCCCTGTGCTTTGCATGACTTTTAGTATTTTCAGTATGTGACACAACTGAAATCACATCAGTGTGTGATGTGACTTAGCAGAAACAGTGGGAGAAGCAGCATTCTGCAGTCTTTTTCTGTTCTTCATTTTTCTGAAAGGATGTCCATTAAGAAAACCAAACAAATAACATATTCCATGTTATTTTACAATCTATTATTTTAATTTTTTTGAGTTCTTTTATGCTGTCTGAAAATTCTCCAGTAATTCTCCACATAATTATTAAGACACATTCCCATGAAATTCAGTGGAAAGATAATTTTTGAAGAAGTTATCTTCTTGTACAGGGCATACATGCATGTGCACTGCATGCACATTAAGTGGAATTACTGCAACACCCCAAAATATTTTACAACAGGTTCCAAACTTATGTACTGCCTATAAAAGGTGACTCTCAGCATCATACAACACTTACTCTAAGAAATCGTAATCTGCACATCAGTAAATACAGATTTACATTCTTACATGACTACTATTCAGTAACTTTCAGATTCATTAAGCTTAATAAAGCAATGTGGGAATTTCTAGCAAAGACTAATTGAAAATGATCCATTTTATCCACCAATACAACTGTACAACTACAATTAAGTTTTATAATTTCTGTATTCACATTTAATAAAGAGGATATATAAACCTAAAGCCCAACACTGTTAGGGTACCACAGATTTCATCTGTTTTGTAACACCACAGTTAAGTAAAATTATTTCTTTCATACAATGTTTTCTTTCTCCTCTTCATTTTCAATGTCCTCTTCATTCTGGCCATCATCTTGCAAGACCACTGAGGATGGTACCACCCATTCATCTTTTGCCAACAGTTCCACAGCTACAACATCTTCATGAATTGCTCGGTTTAAATGTTTCAGACCCTGTACAATTATCTGCATTTTTTTTAGAAAACAAAATGGAAATGCAAATATTCGTGATGATGAAAACAAAAGACCCAAATCTAGAGCAGTAAACATGTATGACAGGTTCTACGTTCTAAAGGACGTTTAAAAGTATGTTTGTGATGCACATTTTTTCTCTGCTGAAGTTTCTTACAGCACAGATGATCTTATTTCAAGATTCTAATTGCTTCTATAAGAGATATGTTTTCCCCCAGGTTGTTTTTTTTTTAAGTCAGACAATCCTATTTTTGCAGGACAGGAGATTCCACATACTACTGAGAAAGAGGAAAAAGAGAGTCAAGAGGAGGACCTCCAGCTGCCACAAATAGGGAGGGAGTAGACAACTGCCACTGCTTGGAAACAGCATCTGTACAACTGCACCAATGGAGAATCCAGCAGGCAGACAGATGGATTAACTGCTGGGTGGGAAACAGCCCATCTACCCCTCACCAGGCAGGAAAATAGCAGGGGGAAACAAAGCAGGAGAACCCCACAAGGGCACATGACTGTTTTTTCCTGAAAATCCTCCTACACACTTGTTCCTTTGTCTTTCACCATATATTTCAAACTGATTTTGAAAACTGTTTAGAGGTCAATTGAAAAACTATTAACAACCAAGATTTGTCTTCACCAATTACTTTATCCAACTGTGATTTTAAATACATTATTCTTTTTCCAAAAAGAGCATAATCAGCATTTCAGCAGTCTATATCCATACAAATAAAAACTGAAAACATCAACACAGACATCATAAAAAAACCCCAGATGAATAAGAAATTATTAATATGCTCCATTTTAACATACGTCACCATGAAAGAATTAAATTTTAAGTCATTGCTAAGGCTAGTTAAAGTTTACAGCATGGAAGTAAAATTAAAACTCACCTCTTTGTTTTCTCCACCATCTCCATGAACCCAAACTGTAGCTTCAAGATAATTCTCTCTGTTTGCCCTGTAAGTTCCTTGGAGGTAAATACCAGATTTTATTCCTTGCTGCAATTTGCTAAGAGGAATATGTTCTGGGAATATTATTTTTCCACCTTCTATTTCTTTCTTTAGGAAAAAAAGAAAAATAGGAGAGGAAATTTTCAGTATTTTATATTCATGTTAATTTCAAAACCAAGCTTAGGAACATGACACACTCAAGCTAACAAACTCCCTAATTGTAACTGTGTTATGAATATGCACAATAATGAAAGACTATTACTAAGCAATACCTTTTCCAATGAAGCATCAAAAGCATGAAAATGTGGCCATTCTAGGAACTTTCCCTGTTTTCCTGCAGTTACTTAAAAACACACTGCACAATTTTATGTTGATTTGGACACAGTGACTAAAGAGATAGTTAACAAAGAAAATATTAGTGTAGTAAAAGAGTATGGCACACAGTGTATTTACTGTAAGCTATAAGACACTTTATACATATACATTATAATGAAAATACATTACCGTGACCAAACTTTGGAGCAGTCAGACAATTGCTTACACCTGAATAATCTACAGTTAACTGCTGAGAATTCCTGAGCCCTCCTCTTTCTTCCCACTCTTGCATAGAGGTCTATTCTTTTAAAACTAATTCTGATGAAATTAACTTTCCCATTTTTGTGGTGAGTGTTCAGCTGTACCAGTTGTATGTGAACATATAAGTCTTGATTCTGATAAACACAAAGCACAAGGAAGCAGAAGAGCATATAGCTCATCTTTGAGCTTCAGCCTGCATTTATGTCAACTTATCACCAAAAGAAAATGCTTTTGATCAATAACTTAACATAGATTTTCCGGCAGACGTGAAACAAAGATCTAAATGGTTTGCAATATATTTTGTTTTCATTTTGTTCCAACTGTTTTCCATTTGTACACTTTTTTTTAACTGTTATTATTCTCATCTTCAAAACAGTTCTCTAAAGCAACTGGCTTTTTACAGATAACAAGACACATACTATCAGGCATATAAGCAGAACTGAAAACGGCTGCAATATTTCCTTTTTACTTTTCAGTTGTCAAAAATTAAATTGGTAATTTAAAAAAATGGTAATAAGGTTCATGCTGCTTGTGTTCTAAACTGATGCCAGTACCGACATACAGTATGCAATATTGTACTGCAAGCCATTTGCAATCAATTTATGTTATAAAAAGAAAATCAACACATACCCCTTCATCAGATACACAAGCAAGACGATCTACAAGCTCAGGATTAGCTGTCAAGCTTTTTATATACTCTTCACCTACAAAAGCACACACATAAACATTTATGCAAGAGATGCGTGGGATTTATAAAGGTATAAAGTGACTGCTCAGTTTATTTGAGCAATAAATTAAACATACATACGACTTCACTTACATGTATAAGCAGTTATTCCTTCCTCCAGAGCTTTCTCCTTATTAGTTCTGTCATTTGTTAAAAAGACAACTTGAATCTTTTCCTCATCCTCTATTTTCTTCAAGTGTTCATTGTACCATTTGACAGCTACCCGAATGGCTCTGTCATTGCGGTCGTTAGAAGTTTCTCCCCGATTTTGCTCTATGTACGTTTCTCTAAATAAATTTTAAAAGCAAAGGGAGGGTGTTTGACAAACCAAAACAAATCCCAGCATCTATCTATACTTCAGATTTTCAGACAAACCAGATCAAGGCTGTTAGGCCAAAAGAATCATTATTGTACCCATTTTTATAACATGTAACACTCATTAGGCCACTGAGGGGCCAGCAGACATGAAGTGACAATTGGAGAGGTTCGCATTCAAGCTGTTTTTTTAGAACTACAGATTCAAGATTCCTGGAACTACGACACTGCAGTATTGGAAACTAATTGTGAGCACAAATAAAGGCAAATTAATTGCATCTCCATTTCTTAGAGCTTTCTGTCATTAGCTTAATGGATTTTTGAATTCTGCTACAGACAAAGCTGACAATATTGATAAAGCATTGGAATATATTTAAAAGCAACTCCAAAATGGAAAATCAGTACCTAAATGCTCAAGGTAACAGTCTGTAAAGTTTACTCAATATTCTAACTCCCTTCTCACAACATAGATAGATTTCTACTAACTATAAACAGGAAAGCTCCTGGAACACCAACTACTTCCCAACAGGATCCCTTAGAAATACACAGTTCTATGACACCAGTCTAATTTTTTTTTCCAGTCCCCATGTTCCAGTTTTGTTTCCCACCTTCTTTTACTGGATATCAGCACAACTTTGTTACACCCATTCCAGCCTTACCTGTGATGCTCATTGGTGAAAGAATAGAAATGTTTTTCTGGGTTTTGAATCACATCCCTAATTCGCTTGTACACTGGTGCACTCCGATTCCTGACCTCCTGTAGGACTGTCTGCAGCACAATGACATTCTTAATAACAGGATCTTCAAGGATATCAATCTGAGGAACAAAATGGAAATGAATCAAAATTGTTATTTCATTCTATCCAGTAACAGGATTTGAAATATTTCCTAGGCTAATACATAAAAAGCTAACATGAATAATGAGTGGCACTCCTTCTGCCTTTTTGTCTCACCACTGGGAAACTGAACAGTGTGTTAAGTTGCTTTCTCCTCCTTGTGGGAAAAAAAAAAAAAAGTCAAATAGCCTCTCTGTGATCTGAAACGAAGACAAGGACTTATTCTGACTTCAACAAATTCACCCCCAGTGTGTGCAGAGTTGTACATGGGATGATTTTGCACCTTCTATTCATTACATGAAATCGACATCACAGTACGAAGAACCTAAATCTACACACTGAAAAACAGAAGAGGCATTTAAAAAAATTCAGTTACCACAGATCCCAAAATTCAATGACATCGTGAAGATCCCAATTGCTTAGAGTCCACTAACTTTCTCTGCTTGAATTTTCATACCCACACCAGACCACAACGAACAAAATAACTAAATACAAAAATAAATACCCAATACAGGAACAACAACAAAGAAAACCACGAAACAAACAAGACAAACAAACCCCCCACACACACTCTCCCCCATAAAACTGGAACATAGTCTAAGAGCAGATCAGGCTCGCTGATGCTGCAGCCTTCTCCTCAGGGGCTGGCAGGGAAAGGCAGGAGCACCCAGGCAGGAATCAAGCAGCCCAACAGGAAACGCGGGAGGAGCCAAGCCTGCAGCGCGCTCCCAAATGCGCCTTTCCAGCGCGACGCCGGAACCCACACGGAAACTTACACCCAATGGGATTTAACAAGGCCGGCGCAGGAAAGGCTTGAGCCTCCACGTGGAGCCCGGTGGGGCCCAGAGGAAGGCAGCGGCGGGCCCTCCCCAGAGCTGAGGCGGCCATACCATCCGTCGCTCCCTCCCTCCCTGCGGCAGGCGCTCACCTGGTGCAGGAGCAGGTTGGTGTCGGGCAGGAGGAAGTGCGGCCCGGAGCAGAGGCTGCTGGCGGGGCCGCTGGGCCGCGCCTCCAGCCCGGGCGCGCTCCCGTTGGCGGCGCCGGGCGCGGGCGCGGCGGGGTGGCAGAGGCGGCACGCGGCCGCGCCGCACGCGATGTCGTCGCGGAGGTAATGCTCGCGCACCACCTTCACCACCGCGCCCGCCCGCGTGCGCTTCACGAACGTCCGCGAAGTCAGCATGGCGCGCGGGGCCGCGGGGAGCGCGAGGGCGGCGGGAAGCGGCGCGGGAAGGGCGCAGGAAGCGGTGTGGGAAGCGGGAAGCGGCGCCCCGGTCGCCGCGGTGATGGCGTGGCGCGCGGCCCCGCCCCCGCCGCGCGGATGGGAGGCTGAAGCGCGCGCGTGCGTGCGTGGCCGCCGCTGCCTGAGGAGTGCGGGGCAGAGTCCCGGAGTGTTCCGGCCGAGCCTCGGAGTGTTCCGGCCCGGCCAGGGCCGCTGCCCCACAGCCTCCGGCGCTGCCGAGTTACCGCTTGGGCAGCTGCCCGCTGCCTTCCGCAGCTCCGGGCATCCTGCGGAACGAACAGTAGCCCCTTTTCCCGCGCTGCCCCCGGCTGCTGTGGGGAAGGAAGGCGGTGGTGGCCCCGGAGGGCAGCCCGGCTGTCGCTGGCCCGGGCTCCGAGCGCGGCGTCTCCTCTCCCGGCTGGGCTCTGAGCAGCACTCTCTGTAAGTAGCAGCCGTGGTCTGTGCCAGGTGGTTGTAAAAGTCCGTGTGGCTGCTGGGTTAAGCAGCCTGGCAGGAACAGTGCAGCTTCTGCTGCTGCTGAGAGGGTAAAGGCCAGCAAGGTTTGAAAGGACCTTGCAGCCAGGTCGGGGCCAGGCTCGCCTCCCAGGCGCCCAGCCATAGGGATAAGAAGACAAAGGCTCAAGCGGCACCAGGGGAGTCTAAGGTTGGACTCTCGGTGAATTTTCTAAACAGAATGGATGATCAGGTATTGGAATACACTACCAAGGGGGGGTGGTGGAGCCACCATCGCTGGAAGTGCTTAAGGAAAGACTGAACACCGCACTGAGTGCCGTGGTGTAGTTGACAAGGGGATATCCAGTCGTAGGTTGGACACGATGATCTCGGAAGTCTTTTCCAACCTATGTGATTCCGTGATCAAAGTATTCCTTTACTGTGTTCTCCAGTAAGTTATGTTATGCCTCTTACATGGCGCTGAACACATCTCATGGGTCTCGGGAGTTTTCGGTGCATATGCTTTTGACAACGTGCGTATCTTTATTTAACTATAGCATCATACTAGTAAGCTAGATTCACACTGGTGTTCACACTGGTATTTAGCTTATTGTAGTCAAAATGCTTGATAATGATTGTTCAGGAAGAGGGTCCTCAGGCAGCAGCCCTCCAGAGCTTCCCAAAGTGTTTTTCTTGGGTGAAAAAAAGTTGATGTGATCCTGAGAAGCATCGCTTGCTTAGTGGTCTAATGTAGTGGTTAGTTTTTCATAATGGCATTTCATTTAATTGTTTTGATTCTTGCAGTTGATTCTTCAGGGGGCTCATCTCAAAGTACAGCTTAAAAAAAGCTTCGCGAATAGTGGAAGAAAATGTCACATAAAAACTCTAAGGTAATCAAGAAAGTCAACATTTCTAGTTCCTTGGAATCTGAGGATATCAGCTTGGAAACCACAGTACCAACCGATGATGTTTCTTCCTCTGAAGAGAGAGAAGGTACTGTAAAAATCACTAAGCAGCTGATTGAACGGAAGGAGTTGCTCCATAATCTTCAGCTGCTTAAAATAGAATTATCGCAGAAAAACTTGATGATTGACAACTTGAAAGTTGAATATTTGACCAAGGTAAGTAGTGTTTCTCCTTTGATTTTAAAATCTTTTCTTGATTTTGATGCTTTTGGAGTATGAGAGAAACTTCTATTCTGAAAAGAATTTCTTTGAATTACATGATGGAGATCTACATAGTTGGTTTGGGGGTTTTCTTGGTGTGTTTTGTTTGTGTTCCTTAATGAGAAAAAGGGAAAACAAATATATGGAAAATTTAGCTGACTTGTTCAAGTCATTTTACTTATAAAGAAGTAAGGGAGGATCTAATTAGCTTTATCTTTCCCAAATACAAAGGGAAAACACCTGTTTTCTCTCAGAAATGACGAATAATTTTGTCACTTATGTTAGTATCATAACAGGGCTTTGAACCTGAACTTGTGGAGTGCTAGAGAAGGTGATCTGTATACTCTTCGATACTTTGTTAATGAAGAGATCATAGGGCTCCTGTGAAGCCCTAGTGTATTTAGAGTCTTGTTCAACAGCTGTTATTGCACTGCTCACAGCATTGGGATCTTTATATTTTAATTTCAACTTGATCTTTTTGTAAAATAGTTCTTGAAAATTAATACGGTAACTTACTCTGTTTTATACTCACTCATATCCTTTATATTTAGATTGAGGAACTAGAGGAGAAGCTTAATGATGCAATCCATCAAAAGCAGCTGTTGTCTTTACGACTGGATAGTCAGTTGGCATTACAGCAAGAAGATGCCAGGTATGATAGAAGTAAAATGAGGAACTTCATCTTTAAGAAATTCGTGAATTAACTTGAATTTGTGTAAAAAAAGTTATTAACATAGATAATTATTAGTTGCAGAAATAGGATTTCTTTTGCAGATTATAGTAGTGTTTAATTCTAAAAATTGAATTTACATATTTATTTTACATAAAAGTGAATTTGAATTCGACTCTCACTGGCTGAAGTTTGTGGGTTTGGTTTAATGTTACCTAAATTCAAAATTTAGTAGGAAGAGGTAATGAAAGTGTTCTTTAGACCAATAAAGAGCAAAAGTACTAGGCAGAGGTGACAGAATTTCCATCAATTTAAACAAAACCTTTAATAACTGCAACGTAAAACTCTTGGGAAGGATGAGTGCATAATGTTTAGCTTTTCCAATTAGTACTTGCTATTTGTCATAAATGCTTTTGGTTGATGATGTAGAAACTCACTTTCCATGTTGTTTTTCTGAAATATTTGGAGTTTATCTGAAAAATAGACTGGCTAGCAGGCTTCTCCAAACCAGTTTGTCAGTTGAGTATCTCCACACCTTGTGAAGGAAGAGCATTACTTACATAGTGTCGTGTTAAAGTAGAGCTTGCGGGATGGGACTGCTTCCAAGTCCGGTTCTGTAGTAATGCCTGAACAGACTTAGGGAGGTGGAGCTAGACTTGAGATTAGTTCCAGCAAAGTGTTTCAACTGAGAGCAGCTTACAGTCAGAAAAATGTTGGTCACTCTTTCTGACACAGAAAAACAATGTCATCTGCTTAGATGCACCAGAGTGGAGTATTTTTGTGCTGGCCACACTTGAGTTATCTAGGGAGTGCTCAGTAAAGATGTACTGATGCACAAACTGTTATTAATAGGCATAAAAAAGTTAAACTGCTTTTCCCAGTATTTTCATTAGTTTTCTTATCAGTCTTTTACTTCACTTTTCATCCTCATGTAATAGAACTGTACACACCATGGAGTGTGTCCTTGTGTGAGTGCTTTGCTGACCTCAGACTTCATGTTACCTGTACCCTACCAGGGGGTAGATGTAAAATCTAATAAATTTATTTATTAAATAAAATAAACACTTCTTAACATCATTAACTGACATGCAGTTTCTCTTGCTGTATAAAACCTTATCACTGATGATAATAGTAGTGATGGTGTTTTAAAGCTGCCAGTAAGGCTGCTTGTTCTATTGTAGTAGTGGTTGGTTACTGTTTTTTTGACTTAATAAAGGACTCCAACTTTGTATGTTAGTGGTTAGAAAAAATTAAGGGTTGGTATGACTGTGCACATGCTAAAACTTTCTAAGACCCAAGTTCAAGTGTTTTACCAGCTCCTTGGGGTTTGTGTGGAAATAGATTCTGCTTTTTCATGTTATTAACCTTTTAATTGGTAAATTAAATTTAGTTCATAAATTCAAGTCAGCATATGTGGAGATTGTCAGTTCTGAGATTCAGCTTTGTACTGACTATAAAATGACTATAAAATTCCCGACTTTTATATATATTGTATCTGATATGACTGTTTAACCTTGGTGGTATACATTCTGGCACTAATTACCTAATCTTAGTAAATTTTTCCCTCTACAAAATGAGCAGAACTCACTTTGCTGGCATATTGTGAAGCTTTGTCAGTTGTGTTACTCACTACCTGATATCTTCTGTTTTCAAATCCATCTTGAAGGAAACATCAGGCTCTAATGAAGCAAGAAATGGAAACTATTTTACTGAGACAGAAGCAACTGGAGGAAACAAATCATCAGTTGAGAGAGCGGGCTGGAGATATCCGTCGTAGCTTGCGAGACTTGGAATTAACAGATGAATGCTATGAGAAGCTAAAGTCTCTTCCTGAGGATCAGCTTTCTATCCCTGAATATATTTCAGTAAGTATTGGGTTTTGTACTGCTTTAAAATATAACCTGTATCTTGAGTCTGGCTGGGACAGGGTTTACTTTCTTCATAGCAGTCTGAATCTTGCTGTGCTTCTCCCTGGTGGCTAAAACAGTGTTTTGGCTATTGCTGGACAGTGCTTGCACACCACCAAGGCTTTCTTTTTTCCCCATTCTGCCTCCCCCTGCCCCAGCAAGCTGTCAATAGTCATGGGATTGATAGGGAACACAGCTGGACAACTGACCTGAATTGGCCAAAGGAATATTCCATACCATAAAATGTCATGCTCAGCAGCAGAAATAGGAGGTAGAGGAAGAAAGAGGGGATGGTGGGTGATGGCTTCCCAAGGTGGTTATTACTCAGGGACTGGCTGGGTATTAGTTTTGATCAGTTTTCCCAGTTTCTGGGAGGTGATGAATTCCTTGCTTTTTCTTTTTAAGCTCACCTCTCTTTCCTTCAGTAGTTGTTTAGAAAACTTGACACCTGAGTTTTCTTACTTTTGTTCATTCTTGTCACTTTCTCCTGCTCCCAGGGGAGGCAGCAAGTGGGTGAGCAGCCATATAGGCTGCTGGGCAGGCTCAATTCATCACAAGCTGTAAATTATGGTGGGCTGTGGTTTTTATCTCCAACTGGAAATAAAGGACCTTCAGAGGCAGATGTTTCCGGATCCGTCTGTTATGACTGGGCTCCAGTAAAAAGAGGAACGTTTTAATCCCTGATTCTGATCTCTTGAAAGAGAGTAGAACTGCTGATGTGTTTTAAGGAGGTTAAGCAGATGGGATGTTACAATTAAAATGTGGGCATACGTTGATGATATGAAATACAGCAGGCTGAAAAAAGGAATTTGAAACTTGATTTGCCAGACCCACAAGCTGGGATTGCTCTTGCAAACATCCCTTACTTTTCTCTTATGCTTTCCATATGTCCCTTTCCTATTTGACTAAAGGTAGGAGACAAAGTGTACCTTAAAATATACTTCAAGATTCATTTTCATGAATTAAGATGTTTGTTAATGATGGTTTGTGGGTATGTGGAGAGGCCACAGTGTTCTCTTGTTTGCAATAAAAAGCCTGTGGGATAGAGCATCCCTGCTGACTTATGAGAATGAAGAAGATTTAGACGTATAAACCTTAATTCACCAAAATATTATCATTTTACTTATGTACAGAGCTTGTTATAAAGGAAGCTGTAAATAATACAATGTTAAAAACCTTAGTACATTTCTTGAGGTACAAATGCTAAATGAATGAATTCTCCAGATCAGAGTCCTGCTTTACTGTGCTCTAGGTATGTACAGAGATTGTCCCCCTTATCTGAAGGATATTCTTGTGAACATCTTTTAAAAAGCTGGACTTTGAAAGTGCTAGGAAAATCATAAGGCTCTATGGGATAAACAAGAACATGTGGCTTGGGTACTATTGGGTTATCACCCCCTAGCAGTGGGTACCACTGTCCTCTGCAAAAGTATTTGATGGATTTTTGTTGATTCCTTAATCACTGTGGAGAAAAAAAAAAAAAAAAAAAAAAAAAAACAAAAAAAAACAAAAAAAAAAAAAACAAACAAAAAAAAAAAAAAAAAAAAAAAAAACAAACAAAAAAACCCCAACCAACCAAACAAAAAAAAGCAAAAAAAAAACAAACAAAAAGAAAACCACAAAAACTGTTTTTTAACAGAAACTGAAATCCATGTCAGTGGATCTATTGAAATTGGTGTGCAACAAGTTCAGGACTTCAGGAATTGATTGACAGTCAGTACAAAAGACTCTGTAGCCAGGCAGGATAGATACCAGGAGTTAGTAACCTTGTCAGCTGCTTTAAGTGAAGCTGTCACAGCACAATTTAGATTTAATTTGTGAGTAGAAAATGGCTGTCAAAAAGATGTGAAGTAGGAGAGATGAGTAGCAGCCACCTTCTACCCTTAATCTTCTATTCTTTTACTCTTGTGTTAAATATGGTATTTTTATCTGTGACAAAAACTCCTCTATACTTAAATGTTCCGTGAAGCTCCTTTCTTCTTCACATATCACTTTTTCTTTTGAAGGAGTAATTTTTAGAACTTTTCATTTACTGGATAAGGCATTCTAAAGATGTAATTGTAGTAAAGCACTGTTTTCTGCTTTTTTCAACTCCTTTTAGCAGGGGATTAATGTGAACCTAGAGGTGTCAGTTAAGCTTGGTGGTTGTTTATCATTACTTGGAGTTATGCAGCTGATCCGGTGCTGGAAGGCTACAGAACTGTTTCACGCATCTGTCTCTGCATCCATTTGGCTCCCAAAGGCTGGGGCAAGGACTCTGATGGGAATGCTGTTTCCTGCTTTGCTTGCCTAAGGAGAAATTGTGCATTTTTAGGCAATTAAAATTTCTGATTCCAGATCTGTGTGCAGACTTATAATATAGCCCACTGATATTAGGGTAAAATTTTCCTTGTTGAGGAAGAGTCCTGCTTAGACAACTTGAGCAAGAAATTTTCAAACTCTTGTTTTCTATTTATCAGTTATAAAATACTGCCTTGCAATTCTCCAGGATGGAGGGAAACATGTATATAATGCTTAGACTTTATTTGAGGCTTGGTGTACTGGACAAACAACAGGAAGAACTTAAATGCAGATTTTTGTATATGGACATCCTGTAAGTTTAAAACACTGAAATTAAAGCAAATGTGAGATGTTCTTCACTGTTCTTCCACAAAGGGGTGCAATAGTGACATGTTAGAACAAAGCCTAGGTAATGTTTAATGCTAATGATGACAACTGAAAAATTGTATTTTACACATCTTTCTCTTAAGATCATACTTCTTTGTTTTGAACTTATATGTAAAAATTTAGATTTTTGTTCAGTCATTTCTAAGATGTTTTTAGAAACAGTCTGTGTGAAATTCGAAAACACTTCAGGCTGTTAAATGGTTCAGCTACCAAGCACCAGTTCAGTTGGTTCAGTGCAGTAAACCTCTTGTGTATTCCACTGTAAAAAAAATTCAGCAATTTTTTTAAAAAATGGTTTCTGCAAGTTCTGTTTCAACTGATTTTATTTGCCATGTCTTTCAGATAAATCACTTTGTTAACGGCTGGTCAGTTGCTGTTTGTTTAAGAAGGCAGTTAACTGATGCAACTGCTTTCACAGAACTTCATTTAACGGAAGCCAACCTTTTCAGCCTCTGCACCCACCCATTTTTACTTAATTCTTATATTCCATAAAAAGTGGTGGGCACAGGCTAAGAGTTTCTAAAAAATTACCTAGAAAATGGTAACTGTTTACAGCACATCAGTCTAAATTTGTGATTTTTAAGACATGCAGTTGTTTCTGAAATCTCTTTTAGAGTAAGTTTTGTTTCTGCTATATTGCATTGGCAAGAGGCAGTGTGTGCTTTGACTGCTGGATTACATGAATACTGGCTATCAAACCAGCTAAATAGCAGCAACAGTTGAACTGCTACAACCTCACCCGCATCTGCTGCATTCATTTGCGTTTTCTGTTACCATGCAATGATCTTTCCTTGGGAAGGCTGTGTAAATTTTCTTCTTGATACCTGTATCACGTGTAATCTTGGTTTCTGCTGGGAAATCTGTTTTAAGGTTGTTTTGTTTTGGGAAATAACTGTGGTATTAACACAAGTTTCCTTGGTTTCCTAGGAATATTGCAGTAAAAATACAAGAACTTACTGGAAAAGCGGGTGTAGCTTTAAAAAAACCACAATGTTTTAAATGGTTCTCAATTAGTCATAATCAAGGTTACTTTTTTCTTAAGAAATGACCAATTGAATCATCAGATGCTACAGTTAAGAATACTAACCTTTCAGTCATGTTGCACGCTTGCCTTATTGTATAAAGTATGCTACACCTGTGTTTACTTTGCAAATTTCTATGGCTTCCGTGTTTTTTAGAATTGGTTGGTGTCAGTTATGTGAAATATACCTGGAACTTTTCTTTGTCCTGTGCTGTTTACAGGTAGCAAAACAGAGATCTGTCTTCCTTCTGCATGAAAGTGCTGTGCAGCTTGCTCTTGAATGCTTACTGAATCTGTGCTTTCTTGTCTGTATTTCTTCTTTAATCATATATCAAAGAAAGCATTAGGGATGGAGGGCATGCAATAGCTTTTGCATGAAAACAGTACCTTATTTATTCTTATTTATTCTTTTCACACACACCCCCAAATGCAACATTTTAAGGTATCAAGTTAATCTGGGAATAATAACCTCTGTGTACATGTATGTGGGTGTATATCAAAAAAGCTCTCCTTTGCTTTTGTCTCTTTTTGTTTTTTAATACTGACTTTGTGGTTTTACTACTGAATTCTCTAGTCTTTTTTTCTTGATCAGAAGAAAAGTTCTGAAAAAGTTTTGTGGATGTGAGGCTTACTTACCTGAGACAATGCCTATGACTAGTGTGGGGGAAGAGAGGAGTATGTGTTACAGATTTGAAATTTTTCTTAATCCTGTTAGAAGGTTGGATTTTTTTTTGGTGTTAATTTAGCAGAGTCAAGCCTTTCAGAGCCTTAGTTTCCTGATGCAGCTGAATCCATACACCAGCATGTTACTGCTGAAGATGTGTGTGGAGGGTGTGTCATGGTTCTTCCGTGTTATGTGCTGTTTCTGCTGTTGCTGCTCCCTGTGCTTGCTCTTGTATTTTTCTTGGTGCAAATTCAGCACACTGAGCTGTCAGAAAACAAAACAAAACAAATCTCTCAATTTCTATACACCCCATAAAAATTTATATTGGCTTGGGGGAAATTAGCAAGTTAAGTTGGTTATTACTAGATAGCTTTTTGGTTTGTTTGGGGTTTTGTTTGATTTGGGGTGGTTTTTTCCTCTTTTTGCACTGTTAATCAAACAGGCTTGAGGTTTGGCACAAGGAAGTGCATGGGGCCATGTGTCCATTAGCAGCTGTATTTTTTTGATTGGTCAGCCTGCATGGAAGCTGCCTTAGTTGTACAGCAATGTAATCTTTACCTTTATGGTATGCCTTAGAAATAATTTGGTAAATTACTGTCATAAAATGTTAAGCCTGATGTGTTTTAGGTTTGTAGCTTTGCAATCACAATTTTGCTAATTTCAACTTTGAACATCTGTCTTGTTCTTCTAGGTCCAATTCTATGAAGTAGTCCATTCCTTAAGAAGAGAGCTAAGTGATCTACAGTTGAAAAAGGAGAGTCTAACAGAAGAACTAAGTGGGTACAGGTCCCAGCTGAAGAGTCTGACAGAGGTCTGTGCTCCTTAGTTATCTCAGTTCAGAAACTGTGAATACATAAATTGCAAAAATCTTATTCTGCAAATCATTATTCATGTATAAGATATAAAAGCTTTTTTTGCGGTATAAAAATTACTGTGAGGAGGGAGGGAAAGAGGAAATAAGCTGTATGCATCCTTGTATAACAGCTAACTCTCTGCTATGGCTAGCCTGCAAGATTTGCTCATGAGACTGTTCAGGGTAGTCTTACCCGCTGTGTTGTGCTTTCTGAGGACAAGATTTCAAGGCTGGGGACACTGCACAGGAGATCCACCCAGCAGCAGCAGAAGACACCGTGATGGTTCAGTGTATAGTTTTTGAGATGGGTATGCCTTGGTAGTAGTTTGCTTCACCTTTTGTTTTAATGTTATAAAAACGTATTTTAGAAATTTCTTTGGAGTTGCATCTTCTCTGCTATGCTTTTCAATTCTTTGTATTTTAATTTTCCTATTTGTTTCTATACTAAAGAAAAAGAGAGTTTGATTTCAGGTAAGGTATAAGCACCAGGAGTAGAGAAAGGAATTATATAATTTTTTTTAAAGAGCTAAGGAATTGAAATAGTATAAGGAGCATGTTTTTTCTAATGTATTTATCAATATTTATATTATTTTTGGTATGTATATAGCTACGGTGATTTGCATTTTAGCTTTAGTTCTGCATAAATGTGCAATTGGGACAACAGTTTCAGGTACTCACAGTATATTTTTCCAGGTCATGGCTAGTAGAGACTTCCATGACACCGTCATTTTACTACTTCTGAGAATATGTTTTAGTTATTCTCTTTTTTCCCTGTGAAATTTGCTTACAGAATAATTAGGTATAAGGAGAAATTCTTTATGCAAGTTTATCTTGTGAAATTCATGTACCTTCATTTCTTATTCTGATTGAATTACAGAAAATAGTCAATAAAATTTATGTATTTATGTGCTTCAGCATTATTCTGTGTCACCATCTCTGGTCATAATTGAGATTAAACTAATCCTGTTAATTTTTGTCTTGCTTAAGCATTTTCCTTCATTGTACATTTAATGTGCTTTGATTTAATGAAGTTGTAGAAGAGGATTTCAGCCTTTGAGATTTGACTGACATCTATTAACTTTTGCTGAAGCAAATTTACAAGATAGTTGATAGCAATAGTTAAAGTTGTGCTAGAAATGGGTTTTTTGGGACAGTGACCTTTCTTTGATATAGACTTCTAATTTTGTTCTTTTTGCACCACATGGTGGCACTCTCCACCTTTCTCACTGATCTGTTTCTCAAAGTTTGAAGTTCACTGTGCTTTTCTTCTGTGGAGAGGCTTAAGAGTCTCTGTGGTTTGATTCTGGCAAGTTCAGGTTTTACCTTGTGACTTGCTGAGTGTCACTGTAACAAGGTACCTCAGAAAATAAGGTAAGAGGAGCATCATCAGAACATGAGGCACTTTAGAGTCTCTACTGTGCTTGGTGCACAGGAGCTGACATACCTATGCATCTCTTACAGTTTATGAAAAAGTGATTTCAAGGTGTAGTGCTGGGGTAATTTCCTTGAGCTCTTCACTAAGGTCAAACTTTTTAGCAAGGAAATTTATCAGTAGGAAATAAAGTTTTTTTTCAGAACCTTACCTAAGGTATTACCCTCTTTTCCAGGATATTTTTTTTGTATTCCAGTAGTTCTTGTTTTTCCAGGTACATGAAATATAGCTGCTGAAATTTCTTGCCTGTTATTTAATAGTTTATACTCTGCAAATCTTTCTTCTGGGTTTCCATCCAGTAGTCTGTAAATTTTAAGTTTTCTCTAATCATTGCAATATTTTTGTTCTTTGTGTAATTTTATCAACAAAGTCTGTTCTGAGTTTAAAACTTCTTTAGGAAGTTAGTAGTACAGAAGTTTGAAATATAGTTATCACTGAAGTGAAGACAATTGGTTTTTGGGTTTTTTCTTTTTTTCTTTTGTGAGAATAAGCTACTTCCTACAGTAAGCATTCCTTCTTTTTTCTGCTCTTGCAGATGATTAGACTCTTCTTTATGAGTTTCAGTGCGGGTTTCTTCCTTGTTTCCGGGACATAAAAAGGGACAAAAAAATATGTTTAGGCCAAATCTTGGGGGAGGAGGATTTGGTTGCCTTTTCTGTTCTTTTGTGGCTGACACACTCGGTTTGAGCAGGCTTTATACGTGTACTTATTCACCCCAAAATAAAGTAATAAGACATATGAGAATTTGCTCTAGACTCATAGGAAAGATTATCTAGCCAACCAAAAATTGAAAAAGTTTGAAGGAAAATTTGAATTTGTCTTAATAGGTAAAGTCAACTTTAGGAAAATGTAAGTGTGAAATGAATTCATCGAGTAAGACAGCTATGCTGACTCTAAACCTTTGTAAATTTTTCTTGATGTGCTGCTGCTCTTAGCCCTTAAAGGCTGCTGAATCTGTAACACCAGACCCAGTAGGGTAGGGAGCTGATTCTGACAACTGGTAGCAGAACATGGCTTGTGAAGACTGATTTCTAGCACTGAAATATGGTCTGATAAAAGATATTTGTTCTGCTGCTTTCTATTTTTGAAGTGGTCAGTTTAAGTGGTTGTGCTCTACAGCTAAATTAGTGGCTCTTTGTGCACCATTGTTGCATTTGGGATTCAGATCAATGCAGTTCCTCTGGTTCCAGGTACAGCAGCCGCAGCCCAGGGGGAGGCAGTGCAGCTGGTGAAAGTCATGTTCTTGTACTGCTGACTGACTGTTACCAAATGTGCAGTACAGGCTTGTTTTAGTCCTTCTTTTACAGTGCTCAATACTTCAAGTATAAATAATGTTGGCACCACCAGCTTTGGAGGTAAAGATAGAGGAGGAAGTCCAACTATAGTGGTGTATTACCAGGAGCTTCCCAGAAATAAAACCAGCTTCTGATGTGTGCATTCCCATGCTGAACATCAGTTTACTATTTTCAGAGTTGTTTGTTTCCAAAGTGGTTAGAACCTTCCCTCAAGCAGATGTAATTTACTACAAATGGGTTTCTCTCAAGGCTGGGAGAATGTCTGGGATGGAAATCTTGCTTTTCTTTCTACCTCCTTTAGATTAAGTATTGCTTTCTTCTTCTGGCTGAGAGTTTCTTGGCAATGTTTTCCTGGAATTTGGTATTGATACAGTTTTATCAGGGCTCCTTTTTCTTCAGTTATTTTTTTATATAAAGTTGCCTTCAGGATTTACAATAAAATTTATAGCATGAAAGTTTCTGAAAGCTGTGGCTATCCTAAAGACAAAGCTGGTTATGTGTAGGACAAAGATCTTTTCTAGGACTTCATCTCTGATTCAGGATTAGTAGCTGTCAGATTTTGCTAGACATAACTAACCATTTGCTCTGTGATAATGTTTTCCAGCTGGAGGGAAAACATATCTATAGTCTTCAAAGAATAAACTAAGCTTTTGTACTCAGAGGATCATTTGGCACTAGATGTGTCTGAATATTAGGAAGCTGAGGCTGTTGTTGCGACTCCAAACAAACTGGGATCCCTGGGGTTTCTCCTAAAGTTTGCTATCTGTAAAGACTGCACTCTAGAACCCTTCCCCAGCCCCCTGACACGACTGCTTTCAAGCAGTGCCTTGATCGTTTGGTCTTCACAACTCTCTTGCGACAGATGAGGTCTTGCTCTTAGGTGAAATACGTGCCTAGCTTTTCTTCTGCTATTGTTAATACTGTTCAGGAAAACAGCTGCAAAGACGATCCTCTCTCAGTAACTGTGAGCTTGAGGCAGCAGTTTAATATTTCCAAGATTTAAGGAAAGTTCATATCTATGACAGTTCCCTTTTCTATCCAATACCTTTCTACTCTTTCAGATAAATAGCTATGGCTTGCATTGACTGCTGGCTGTGGTTCAAAATGCGAGGTGCTTTCATTATACTGCTCTGTAATGATCTAAAGGATCCTTCTCACCTGAGAATATTTCACTGAAAATCCTAGTAAGCTCAGATACAGGGAAATAAACTTTTTATTCTTCCACTTCCTTTTGCTGTAGAAGTACTTATTCCAAAGCTTTTCTTTCATATGTTCCTTGCAGAGTTTCTGTACTTTGGAGTAGCTCAACATTTTTGTTTATAGTGGCAAATAGTGACCTATCTACAATCAGATTACCAGTTTCCCATGTCCAAGCAGAGCACCAATTTCATAGCAAGTTACTGAAGAGATGTCTTATTTATCCAATTATGTATAGCTTCTTCCCGATGTTTGGGCTGCTGCACTCCAATAAATAATGTATTGACCAAGAATTTTTGAATGGAGAGTATGTAAACAATTGAAGCAAAATGTCATTTTTACAAAGAAGCAGCACTTCATCCAAATAACTGGAGGGAATTGTTTTCACATCACAATGGTACAGTAGCTTTATATTTGTCTAGGGCCTTTAGGGTATGAGCAAAGTGCTGGCTTTTGTAAGTGGTTCTTCAAAGATGAAGATTTTTGAGAAAAAAAGCCACCTTTTAAAAAGCAGGATCACTTTCTTTCACGGGCTTATCTGTAGATGGTGTAAAGAAGTTGTGCTGCTGCTGCTTGATTGGCTGATTAATCTATTCCCTACATTTCTGTTTATCTTCTTATCTCCAAAGGCTTTTTGAAACGTCAGTTAATCCCTGTTATGTATTATCTGTCACTAACTTAGTTTCAAAAGTATGTCACCTGCATGTTGCACTTGAAATTCACTCAGGTATTTATTTCAGTGACTGCTATATACTGCTGGTCATTCCAGATTGAGGGTAGCAGTGAGGATTTATATCATTAAACTGAGGTCTGCCATTAGATCTTTAGTTTCTCTATCAGTTTGGGGTTTTAACTGGTGCAGATCAGGCAAGCTGAGAATCTTCTTGCTTGAAACGTCATCTGTGGACAGTGTTTGTAAACCAAATAAAAGCACTTCTTAGCTGACTCATGCCCTATAGAAACCTGGTTAATATTGGTGCTGGTTAATACTGGCATCTTTGTCAAGAATTTCTTTAGACAATGGTTGCCTCTCTGTCACACAGGACAAGTTGGTTTTTCATTTGTTTTAACCATCTCATTAGTCTGAGTTTCTGCTCTCTGCAGAAGCAAAAATTAGTAAGAGGCTGAAGAAAAGCCAAGCATGAGGTGTTTGGAGTATTATGGCCATCACATTCAGTGTTACGAAGTTCTGTTTGTCCATAAATTACTTTAAGGTTTGTGGGCTTACTTATGCTAATACCATTTATTGGTATTATTTCCAGGACCTCTTTTCTGTCCTTGTAAGAGCTCTGTATCTTGATTCTTCTAAAAGCCCCTTTTTTTGCTGCAGCAGGACAAAGCTGTTCACCAAGACAGTCAAGCTATCTTTTGAAGATAAGTGGAAAGATAAAGCTGTTCCATTGCAGAGATCTTAAAATCAGCTTAAATCAGTTCAGCGTACATGAACAATGTTAGAAACTGAATTAATTTCATCACATGCAAAGCAAGGCTTCTTCTTCCTAAACACAGGCAGCTTGGTTGGATGTCTTTAAGATATATTGCTATGGAAGTCCAGTAGGTTGTGTATGTGCTACCTGGAGAGGTGCATACCACATAGGGGATTTTGTGTGTCAGCCTATTTACAGCCTAGACTGGGTATCAGCTTGCTTTGTCATGTTTCTTTGTGTTTAAAATACTACTTCAACACCTTAAGATTAGGTAGATGAAAAGCAGTGTCCTGTGCAGTATAGTTAATGTTTCTTCAGGAATTACATTAAATCTTAAAAAAACAAACATGACAAACCCCTCTAATTTAAGGTAGGTCTTAGTATCACTTTTCCAATGCAGAATTTACCATATTGTTACATGACATTACCATGACATTAATAACTGATTTAATAATGCAATTCAAAAGTAAGTTTAGGTCTCAGGTATTAGAAGAAACTGATTTTGCAGATATTTAGCTATTCTGTTAATTGTTGCTTTAAAGTTGTCTATGATAACTTTTTCCAGAGGTTAACCAATTTAATTTTATACTTTTGGTAGTTGCCATCTAGCTTCCAGATAGATAATACTGTAGGAGCTTCAGTAGCCCACTCAGTGAAGGATGTGGGAATTCCAGCATGGTATTAGCAGCGGAATGGCATGGGATATCCACAGAAGAATTCTATTCTTAACTTAATCTTTCAATTTGCACTTAAAAGTTAAGTGCCCTTACCAACATTTCCTGCTGCAAGATGTGTCATGTTTGCACTGCATAACAGGGTACTTGCACCATTATGTTACATATTTGAAACTTTAGCTAACTTGTGCACATCAACTTTTGAAAATATCTGACAGAGACTATTATTATAATAATGCCATCTTTATAAATAACAACGTGCAAACTGGTTGAAGAGGAATGTGTTTTATAGTGTTAGTTTGCCTAATGTTTATCCATGAATTAGGATAGAAACCAGTATGTGTTAGGATGAGTAACAATCACATCTTTACATGATGTGTTTTTAATGGCAGACCATGCAGAATCCTGGTAAAAACATTCTGGGTGTTACGATTTTTGTGATTTGTGACCTGAAGTGATTTTAGTAAAAGTGAAGATAAGTAAGTATATAAAATATAAAACAAAAAAGTTCTTTTTATCAACAGAATAGTTACAATATAGCTAGTAGATTATGAAGCTTTTCTGTAGTGTCTTACAAGTATTAAGGTGTGCTTTTTCAGGAAGGCATTCTGCCAGTCTTTCAGCTAATGATGTCTGTGAAGTTTATCAGTTGTCCTTCTGTCATATACTCCATATATGCTGTTGCCATAAACTTTCATTGTCTATTAATAAGTAGCTAGACAGTTATCCTCCTATAACTGTATAAAGCACAGCTTTCAGCAGTGTTGAAAAAATTATGCACTCATACAGTGTCTTTTACTGCAAAATAAACTTAATTTACAGTTGCTAAATGCTTGATTTAGTACTGACATCTTAAGGCTGTGCTCACCTTCAGTTAATAATATTGTGATGTCCATTCATAATAACCAGATAGAATAATTGTTTATCAAACATCCATTATTGAGCTTGCTATTAATCACAGCAGTAAAAAACTGAACTCAGCAGTGTTCTGGGAAGTAGGATATGGAAAAAATCTAGATGCCTGGGGGTATTCTCAAATTTTTGACAAGCCACTCTTTTTGTAGTCCGTCAGCTTTACCTTGTATTAGTGAATGAGCATTATTATTTTGGTTGTTCTTGTGAATAAATTGCTAAGTAATACAGTATTGAGGACAAGTAAGTAAGATAAGTTTGTGAAAAAAGTATCTACGTAGCAGAAAACTGAAAAATAGAGTCTAGATTGGGGATTAAGGTATGAAAGTCTACTATTGTGGAGAGTTGGAGGGGATGAGTGTGATTAGGAAATCTGTTGATCTTCAAAAGGAATATCTAGTATTTTACAAGGTGAATACTCTCTGTGTGTTCTCTGTGCTTTTGTTGTTTTAGTTTCCAGAATAATCTGTAAAAGTATGTGAGAGGAGGAAAAAGGAAAATGGAAAATAATGCTGATAGACCATTAAGTAAACTTTTAAATTTTATTTTGTATTTTCTTCCGCCAAAGCTTTCCATGATATGCTTCAGCAAACATAGGTTACCAGATAAAATAGCTACAATTTGGGAGTAACTGGCTGAAAACTTTCGGAAAATGACAGATGTTGCTAAACTTGCTGAACAAACCATCTTCTTTTTTTTTTTTTTTTTTTTTCAAATTAACTAGCAAGTATCTTCACAAGTATCTTCACTTGTTTGAAACTGTTGTAAAGGTGATGTGTCATTCGTGCTCCTAGTATAGGTTTGCAGACCACCAGCTGTATATATGAGGGTTACTGGTCTTGGAAGTTCTGCTAATGGACAGATACACTGGAAAAAATAGGTACATTTAATCAAGTATTTGTAATAAGATAAAAATAAGTTGAGTGTCGATGTAGTTGGTTACTTTGTGATGTGCTAAATTTCCAAATACTGAGACAACTGAAGGTATTACCACCTGAATATTCATAAGAGGTTTTCATGAAACTAAGTTGGTGATTACTTGAAGTAGATACCAGTGCAGCTGTGATCATTTCAAAATGTCTCACTTCCTAGAGCTATGAAGACGAGAGGAGGAGTCGGTCAGAGCTTGAGGTCAGATGCCAGCGTTTAACACTGGAACTGGCTGATACCAAGCAGTTGATTCAGCAAGGTGATTACAGACAACTGAACTATGATAAAGTAAAATGGTAAGTATCTCTATAAATTCAAGTGTTTAGCTAACATACAGATGTTAATAAAGATCAGCCTTGATTGACCAGAGTTCTTAGCTTAATTTTTGACTTACGCACACTACAGACATTTTTTCTTACCTCATACACTAATGGTTCAATTACCTCCTTTAGTATATTGCAGACGTAAAATGAACAACATTCTGAAAAACAGTGCAGCAAATTATCTTCCTAAAAGTTTATATTTTCAGATTTACTGTGTTTTCAAGAGAGCCTAGTAGTCTCAATTGCAGCTAAGGAAGTGGGAGCTGTTGATGGCAAGCGTCTTGGAACAAGTACTCCTTTTTTATTCGTAGTTTAAAAGCAATGATCTAACAAAAGGCCCTATGCTCTCCTCTGTGCTGCTTGCAGAGTGAGTTAGGAGGGCAGGACCTTGGGAATTAATATTTACAACTTAAGATATCCTTGAAACTATAGATTTGAAAGGGCTGTTATGAGGACTTCGGCAGATAATCTTAGGATTACCTTACTGAATTGATTTAACTGCAGGAAGTTCCAGTGTCTCGCCCTTTTAAAATACAGATTGTACTGTTCTAGCCAATGTTTTGACTATCCATCTTGCAAAAAGCAATTGCAAACAGTGAAAATAGATTTCTTGTAAATATACCCATAGATGTATACTTCACAGTCCAACTTCGAAATAGCTTTTTCGGTGTACTCGCAAGTACAAGAAATCTGGTCTTTGGCACATTTATTGAGAAATGGATTCAAAAATGGGGATTATGGATGGAAAAGACCCTGTCAACTCCTTACTTGTTCATAGGGAATGAACTCAGGCGTAGTTACTGACACAAGTTACTTTGTCTACTAAGTTATTTGAAGGGGAATCTGTCGTCTGGATTCACAGCGTTTTTGGTTCACAGCTATATGTACAAAACCTCAGAATCTCTCTGGCATCTTGTTGCAAATAGGATGGATTGGTGCTATGGTTTGCTTCCTATATGCAACTGCATCTTAATAAGTGGATTGTAATAACTTTCTTGTGAATGGCCTCAGTGTTTAACAGTGTGCGTTTAAAATAGTCTTGAGTTGAGAAAAGCATGAATGAACGTGCCAAAACTCTGTTTGAGAGAGTAGGTTGTATTCAGCTGGGTAGGCACAGACGAAGGGGAGGGGTGAGCTCTGTTGGCATAACTGCGTGAGGATATTTGGGAGCACTGCAGGAGTAAATCACTTCCAGACTTGTTCCTGCCTTTAAAAAACAGTGTGTCAAATCTACTTCTGCTGTACTACAAGTTATCTCAGCTTTAAAGCAATACTGTGCTTAATATAATACTGGTTAGCTTTTTTCTAAACTGCAAGCTCATACTGGCTCATTCATTTCACTGTTCTGACAGGGTGAGAGTGGAGACGCAATGATGCTTCTTTGTGCATGCAAAAAGCACTTCCGCTCAGGACACCAGCACAGCTTTTGCAGCTGTGTCATGTATATTTTAAACATGACAACCCACTTTAGTATCCAGGCTGTATGCAGGGGAGAGTACCTACTGAGAACAAGTATACATTGCTTTCTGCGCTCTTGGGAAGATGGGAATTAAGTTGCTTTACTTTTTCGTTGGACTTACGTGTCTGCAAAAGATTCAAGAGATTGTCATGGGAAATAGCAGCAGAAGCTTGATAAAGCTAAAGCAATGGATAAGGGTACTAACAGATCATTGCTAAGAGAAGAAATGTATAGCCCAAAGTTACACTGAAGAAGAAAAATAAGAGGAGAACGAAATAATTTCGTATGGGAGTTTGAGTATTGTAGAATTTTCTTTGTTCCTGAGTATTTAAATAATCCTCCATTGTTTCATATAAAATGATGCTGTCGCAGGTGTTAATAACTATAAAAGGTTAAGATAATCACCAGTTTTTCTGTGAGTGACTCTGGAAGAAATCAGTGTTGTGAAGTGGAAGAAGGCTGAGAAATTAAAAAGGGACAGGAATTTTGTTCATTGCATTTTATGCATCTAATAGCTTACCTTTACTTTCACAGTGAACGTGATGTATTTGAGCATAAATTGTCCGAACTCAGAAGAAACTATGAAATACTGGAGGTGTCATACAAAACACAAACTAAAGAAAGAAA
This sequence comes from Chamaea fasciata, assembly GCF_029207755.1. NCBI lineage: Eukaryota > Metazoa > Chordata > Aves > Passeriformes > Sylviidae > Chamaea > Chamaea fasciata. Next base: position 65,521,979 of record NW_027094087.1, read on the forward strand.
TGACTTAGCAAAAGAGGTAAACATAAAGTTCTTACCTTACTAATTGTGTATTTCTTTATCTTGGGAATTTGATTTTTTGTCTAATCAAATTTGTCAGAATCATGGAATAATTAAATTAGAATGGTCTCAAGAGACCAGCTGCTCCAACTCACCCATGTAGTACAGAGCAAGATTAGGTGAAGTTGCTTAGGGCTATGTCGAGTTTCAATGTCTCCAACGATGGAGATGCCACAGCCTTTTGGACAATCTGTTCCAGTGTTTGTCTGCCCTCTTGTGAGAATGCATTTGTGAAAACTAATCAGTTGTTACAGCCTTTTTCTGTTGCATCTCTTGTCCTGTCACTCTGTACAGCCAAGAATCTGGCTATTTTTATGTGTTCCACTTGCACACGTGAAGATAGCAATATTATTTTCCCCATACAGATTTCTCTTCTGAAGGCTGAAAAAAATTCCAAGTATTTCTCTTAACCCCTTGTGCATTGTATGCTGCAGTTCATGACCATCTTGGTAGAGCTCTACTGGTCCTGCTTCAGTATGTTAATACGTGTCTTTAGGACATATATGTTCTGGGATATAGCACTTCAAGTATAGTCTCCACAAGTGTGGAACACAGGATGATAATTTTCTTTAACTCACTGTCTACGTTGTTGCTAATACAGCCTTGTAGCCACTTGGCCTTTTTTGCTGTCAGGGCACATTACTGTCCCATGTTCAGTTTGTTCAACTGACGTTTGTCTATCTGATCCGCATTTTGCCAGTTTTTCCATAGAGCTGTTATGAGAGGTTGCTGAAGGCCTTGGAAAAGGTCAAGTAAATGGCATGGACAGTGGTCCCCCTATCCACAGAGCTATTATTTTTGTCAGGTTTGTAAGATTTGAGCTTGGTAAATTCCCACTAGTTTTTCCATCACATTCTTGTTCGTATGCATGGATTTAGCTTCCAGGGGAATTTACTTCGTAATCCTTGCAGGGACAGAGATTAGATTTACCAACCCAACTGAGTGCACCTCCTTGAAGAAGGATTCTGGTAATCAGAAGCCTTGATCACTTGCTATGATCCTTCAAATGGCTAGTCAGCCTCACAGCAACATAGACTATCTCCCTTGACGCTGGTCAAGTGCTTCCCATTTTTTCCTAGGCGTTATATGCATGCCATTTTCCTAGGTATGTGACTTAGAAGGCTGAAGCAAAGACAGACTGAACTCTGCCAATAAGCTCAGGAACCTGGGAGGCCCCAGGGGAAAATTTACCAGTGGAAGATGAATGCTGTGAGTATGCTTGATATGGTTCAACCCCAGCTGGCAACTTAGCCCCACACAGCTATTTGCCCATCCTGGCCGGATGGGGGAGAGAATCAGAAGAGTAAAAGTCAAGAAAACTCACGTGCTGAGATAAAGACACTTTAATAGGCAAAGCAAAAGTTGTGCACACAACCAGAGCAAGTCAATGAATTCATTCCCCACTTCCCATGGGCTGGCAAGGGTTCAGCCAGGGAGGCATAGCTCTGCAAGAATAGTATGGAGGATCTTTGTGTGTTAACACTTTAGCAGCTGAAATGAGACAGAGGACTCCCTGAGAGTGTTCAGGGGAGATGGTGTTCCTCAGTGTCCCTGTGTAAATAACAATAGATAAAACAGTGACTAAAACTGCTGCTTTAAAGAAAGCATTGCTCTGCCTAATTTTACAAGTAGCTATAGAGATTGTCAGAAACATTACGGAAAAATCTGAGTTTCTATTAGAAAACACCTCCTTAGTATCAGTCTGAAGACTTTGTTAGTCTATTTATTCCTCAGTCTAGCATTGTAGGAGGACACCAAAGGTCAGGTTTGTTCCCAGCATACAATGGCCGAGAAAATACTGTCCTGTACATCAAGTTTGTGCGTGCATATGAAGTACTGCAGAATAGCAGCAACAGTGGCTTTTTTAATTAACTTTATACTAAATCAATCACAGTGAATAAAAGTAGCACTACTTTAAACTAAAATACTGCTTCAAACTGTGTATAACTTAAATCTCCTGGAAGGTTTGTGCTGGTTTTTCTGTATAGTGATACAGGATCAAGTCCTGGATTGGTAGAGTGCTATTGGAAGTTTTTACACAGTACTTGTTCCAGTGAAGGGGTATTCGTAGAAGCAGCAACTGATTGCTTTCTTTGTGTTGTAGTCCATGCTGTCTGTTCACTATGGATATAAATAAAACATGTTACTTGGAGGGAAACCGTATTTACCTTTTTTTTTCTTAAATCAAGTATAGAACAGGCATTTATACATCACCCTGAGTGTGGTGCTCAGCAACTGGGCTGATGGAGAGGAGCATGCCTCTAAGAGCACTGTTTGTATATGAATTGTCATCTGTTTAACTGCTTGCTCCATGCCTTTGTCTCCAGTATCTTCCTTAGGTAACCTTTAGTCCTTCTATGACTTAGAAAAAGTGAATTCTGTCTAAACTATGTACATGATGTCTTTATAGTTGTAGTAGACATGTTTCTGATAAGTTACTAATTTATCATTCTTTAAACTTAGTATGTGAAATCCTCAGGAGCTTAAATGGCAAAATTCTTTGAGAGGGTGAAACTGTGTTTTGTTATCATGATTATGGAGTCGGGCCACCTTGCAGCCGTGCCTTTATGCTCTTTAGCTGTTCTCTAACTGTGTTCATCTTGAATAGATGGAGACTACTCTGTCTCACACTGCTTCTTGGTGTAGGAAACATGGCTGATCTGACCACAAAGGGGGCTGTTCTCAACATATTTCTGTTCCTACTTTGGCATCAGTTCAGCCTTCTGACCAACACTAGCTCTTTGCCCTTGGAGCCGGCCTGGAGCATTGCCTTGTTCACAACAGTCTTACAGTGCCTTACATCAGCCCCAGAACTATCAGTTTTACCATTTCTTCATGGAGCAGTAATCACCCTAGTGCCCTCAAATGTTTCACTGCTGTTCCTGAGAATGTTGTAGTCAGTATGACAGGTTGGCACCAAAATTCTCCATCAGTATTTCTGACATAGCACTATTCAGTACCAATGTTATTCAGTACTTCAGAACTGTTTAGATACTGATGTCGATGAAAGGACCTCTTTTTTCAATCACCAACTACTGGCAATAAATAATGAAAACTCATAAAATTGTTAATGAAATCCTTTTTTCAGCTTAAAGCTTCATCAGGTTACATAAACTAAAGTGTAAATAGAGTTTTTCGGTTCAGGTGATTTCACAGAAGAGAGTTAAAATTAAATTGCAAATAGGTTAAATACTTATCTTAAAATTCATGTTAAAGTGTTCTTTTAAATACCTTTTATAGCTGGCAACCATACAACAATCCCTCAACTTGTTGCAAAAAGATAAAGATTATCTTAATCGCCAGAACATGGAGCTTAGTGTTCGCTGTGCACATGAAGAGGATCGTCTTGAAAGACTACAGATTCAGCTAGAGGATGCCAAAAAAGCTAGGGAAGAAATGTATGAAAAATATGTTGCATCCAGGCAAGTTATTGTCTGTTCCCTTCTATTAGTAGACAAATTATTTAACTGTTTTCCCTAGTTTCTTGTACAAATCCCATTTAATTTTATTTTTCAGAAAGTTAACCCATATTTATGGAACTAGAGGCAGAACACTCTTCTTGGGTCATAATGTGTATCACAAACATTTTTTTTAAACCTTTTTAAGATCATAGTAGTGGAGGTAAACTTTCAGTATTAGGAGTTTATGACAATTATTCTTGTAGGTTTACTCAGTTAATTATAAAACAAACATTTTGTTTTTATTGTATATCCAGAAATCTTGTGTCCTGTATCACTAAGAGGAAATGTGCTAATATGACTCTCCTGGTAGACAACTAAAAAATTGTTACCTAAATGAAAATAGAGGGGCATTCTTGAAATGATCAGTTATGGAGCTCCAGCCCATATCAGAAGACTTTTAGATATTATTTTTCCTTTCAATGCAGTCACTCAGAGTTTAAATTTTTTTTGTGTGTTTATATCTCAGAACTATGTTCACCCAGAACTTCTGTATTTTAAATGAAACTTTAAGTCTTACTTTGAAGTGGTGTTTTAAGAAATCATGTTCTTTTTGGTCTTTTTATTACAAACATCTTTATTGTGTAAAAGATCTTCATACAGTATTTGCTATAGAGTGGCACATTTGAGGAAGGAGAAGAAATAAGTTTACTTTTATCTTGAAGAGTCAACTGAAATACAATGTCTCAGTAAAAAGAAAACCTGGAAAGTTTTCTTTTATAAAAGGAAAAGGAAATAAAATAAAGGGAAAACCTGGACAGCAGGCATAATATTTTGGGGGGTTTAGTTAATGTGGGGGAGTGTTTGATCACCTCAAGTACTGCTTTCTAAGAATTATGCCCTGTCACATGATTGGAAATCAAATGAAATCTAAAACCTTTTACAGTTGTAAATGCACATATTTTCATAATATGTTTTTGTTTCCAAACAAAAATGTGATTTTTACCAGTTGCTTCATTGCTGATTGATTATTCTTGAACATTAACTAGATGCTATAAAATTTTGACATTCTTCAACTGTTAAGAGCTTACAGCACAACTATTTTTGTAGGAGAGATTCTTTATGAGATTCCTTACAGTCTGCCATGAGCTTCCAAAGTTACAAAAAAGTCAGTGTTTCTCTGAAATGAATTTTTTTATCCTGCTATCTCTGGTATCTGTTGCTTAAAAACTTTGTTTTTTAAATAATTTATATGTTACATTGATAGGATAAATTCCCGAATCTTGGGTTTTTTTGACTTCACAGATCTCCACTGCATTTAATCTTGAATGTTTCTTTTGATTTTTTTCCTTCATACGAGGTGCAGATAGTACACAAAGAAGTCTTGTAGTGGCATGGTAACATTGCAAGTCAGTAAGTTAATCAATCCTTACCCAGTGATGAAGAAGAAAGTGCGGAGTTAAGTGATTACTTAATATAAGCACTTGAGTACAGGCTGACAAAGAAGTTCTGGATGAATGTTAATGTTATGATTAATCAATATTAAATTACTTAAAAAAATTTAAATCTATGTCCAAAAAACTTTTGTTTATTCACAGTTAAATATTATTTATTCTTGGTTGATTTTCATTTGATGTCTGTAGCAACATAGGCTGATTGAGTATTTTAAGTCATTGAGAGGTAAATGAGTAAAGATTGAAATAAAATGTAAAATCAAGAAGAACTCTGCTCTTGTAAAGCTGTGCCTGAAGTTTGGTATTTTGGCTAGTGCAGAATATTTGTTTATTTACAGAGACCACCATAAAGCAGAATATGAAAAGAGACTTCATGAAGAATTGGAACAAATAAGGTTGAAAACAAATCAAGAAATTGAGCAACTAAGAAGCACCTCAAAAGAGATGTATGAACGTGAAAACAGGTAGGTAAGGTGTAGGCCTAATAACCTAATTGGGGCAGGAGTGACCAAGCACTGTTTTGTGCTTGCGTATAATCCTAGCTGACTGACCCTTTGAGAGGTGTTCAAAATGTAACAATTTAAGTTCAGTTGTAAAACTGATGGAAGTCCTGTAAAAACTAAAATGAAATTGTACAGTAAGTGTATGTTGTTATGTTTATTATTTAAATGATGGACAGCCAAAATTATCACTTGAAAAGGATTATTAAAATTCGTGTTCTACATAAACTTTGGTGGTTTTAAGTTTGTTCAGATGTATAGTATTAGTTAATTATGACAGTTTACCTGTTGTGCTCTAGGAGCAATCTTGAAACTGTTGCAAGGTTCCAAAGAGAAGGTGTTGATGCAGAAAATAAGCCAGAAGAAGCCCAAAAGAGATAAGACTTGGACCTGTATGAAATAAATCTAATTGAGGTTTTTTTGAGCATTGCGATTCAAAAAAAGCATTGCTTTCCTGTAAATTATTGTAAAATTCTCTTTTGAAGAAGATTCAAGTCCTGTGAAGACTTGCATGATGAATTTGTATGTGTGCCATCTAGTTGAATACCATGGAATTACATGCACATGCGTGAGCCTTTTAGGGACTTAGGGATTTGGACCTTTGGCGCTGAATTTGTTTTTTATCTTGTTTTTTTCCCATTTTATTGCTTTAAAATGGGAGGAGTGCTTAATAACTTAACTTCACTTTAGATGTCCTGAAAGTGTTGTGTGGAGAAGGAAATGACAGTAGTAAAAAGATATTTGTGACATCAGCATCTGTTCCTCTCATAGGTAGTTTTCTTACTGCTGGGAAAAGTGGACTTCTGCTGTCTTTCAGTCAATGGAAAGGTTCTAATTAAAAAAAAAAATTACATCATTGTGTAGTTTTTTAAGTGTGAGTAAAATACAAGCACACACATATACATCCACACCACTTCCTGTATGCAAATCTACTTTGAATTACAAAATACGTATTTAAACATGCACTCCTTGTGGAGATTTGACAAGCGTCTGTATATCATTGACAAAGCTACTGAAAGATATTTCATTTGTATCTGGAACTGATTTACAGAAGTTTTGTTCCTCATTTTGAAATAATTACTTCTGAAATGCAAATCCCTTAGATTTGCCTACGTGTTTGGCAAAAAAAAAGATTTAAAAAAGGCTTTCTAGCATATGTTCTTTCTATAAAAAATCCACCATAAGGCAGTCTGCCTCAATGGTAAGACAAATGGAACTTCAAATTGTGAGCAAAACAATTTGCAGTGAATTTGTGTACTGTGATGAGATGCTGTTTGTGGCTGAAAATGAAGTTAAGATGCTGGTTTCATCCTCCTGCTCGAAGCATGGAATGGTATTACAGCTAAACTAATCCAATATTCAGTTGGTCATATTCTTTGCCACTTTTCCAAGCTTGATGGTGCCTGATAGTTGCTTTGAATTTATTGGGGCTTATTTTACGCTTGGATGAATCAGTTCAAGAAACTAAAATGGGAGGGGGCCACTAATAAAAAGGTGATGCTTTCATGTCTTATTTTTTTTGCATCAATTTCACTTGTATGGTTGTTGTAAGCATGGGCTATGTTTGCATTAGCAAGCATGAGTGAATTCAAAGGGCATGTGAATGTCTGCAAGAGGTTTGACACTGGATTACCTCTACTCTGTTCCCACAGGTGAAACACAATTTAGTAGTTGAGCATGTGAGATGCTTTCCCTGAGCACATTTTCTGACGTGGTTGAATCTGACTGGAATCCAGTTTGTGCACTCCAGAACAGTTTAGGGATGTGACAAAGTGCAATAAATGGCAGTTGCCAAGAGGTTTGTTTGAAAACCTAATAAAGATGCCCCTGAGCTGCTGCCTCCTCTATCCTCATCCCACTTTTTTTTTTTCCCCCGTGCCCATTCTTGATCCTCTAGATAGTATTCCTGTCCCATTTCAGAAGGTTACTTTCACTTGTGTGATAGGCTGGATAGATGCCTCATAAGGCCCCAGTGTGCAGCCATTTGGGTAGGTGCTTCACCTCCTTTGAAATGGCAGTCACACAGCTGACAACTGGCAGCATCACTGGTGTGTCTCCTGGCTCTCTAAAAGAGTATTTCAACAGAAGTTGCATCACATATGTGATTGTGGTCTTGTTGGCTAAATAGTGTCTCAGTTGTGTCCTTTTTCCTTCTATCGTATTTTCAGTTGATTAGTTGCTCAGCTAAGCAAAATATTTATTCTCTAAATGAGTCTCTGTATCTCTCCTGTTTGATTTTTATCCCACTTCCACTACTCTCGTCTTAAGGATCCAGCTCTGGACTCCTACTCTAAGACATAATATGCTTGATCCTTATGTTGTTATCTAATAAATCAAAGTTTATTGCCATGTTCCCATATTTTCATATGAGTTGGTTTTAGAGAATCTAATCTTAAGGTCAGTCCCTGAATATCTGCACTAAGTCTCTGCATTAAATTCTGCCTAGTAACTCAATTTTTACAGAAAATTTTGTTATCTTTCTCTAACAGCTAGTTAACTGCTACCTATTTCTGATATTTATTTTTTCTAAGTAACTGTTTCCTGTTTGTACGAATTACTTTGAATTCAGAAAAGTGCCGCTGATAACATTTATTCTAGAAAATCGTCTTTAAAGCAAAAATTATATACCTTTAACGTGACACAATGGCCTAGGTTAGCATTTAAATGGGCTTAATAATTTTCTATTTCTTTTATATCTTGTCTTCCCACTTTTATTCAAAACTTCCCTGAAGCTTTAATTTCACTTTGCCTTAAGTCAGAACGTTGCTGTGGGGAGAGGGAAAAGAAAAAATTTCAGTGGGAAGATCTAGGTTGCATCCACATTAGCAGTTCAGTTCAGATGAAGTATGTGGTATTGAAGTGAAACCCCCTAGTCATTGCTGCTAGCCATGGTTTTTGCTTGCCTTGCAGCTGTGCTTGGATTTGTTCACATTTGTAGCATATGAATAGGATTCCTTTTAGATAAAACAAAATTGAAAGGAATCTTTAAGATCATTTAATATGTTCCAAATGCTAGTGAATGTTCATCATAGAAACAAACCAGCAGTACAGTAAAATCTTTAAAAACAGTCATAACACAGATGTCTGATCCTCAACAGCCACTGTTAGGTCTGGCAAATTGGCTGATGCTGTATTATGCTAAGTACTGGGCACAGAGCTTATATACAGTATCTAAGCAGTGTTTCCCCTCAGTGCAGACTTCTGCACTGTTAATCTGTAGCCTTCTTGCAGCATAACAGACTATTAATGACTAATTCAAATTTTTAAATACAAATACTATGTTTTTTTCTTAGTATCGTGCTGCTCTCATTTGTGCTGATGAAATAATAATTGAGATGGTTTGAACATCTTGACTGATCCTTGGTTAAAAAAGAAAAGGAGTACTGATAGATTGTAATAAAATGTTATTTTATGACTCTGCAGATCAAAAATGTTGCCAGCAATAGAACCTAGAAAGAGACACCAATGATTATGCAATAACCTGTATATCAGATTCACTAGACAAATAATTGTATGTGGAAGTAGGATTTCTGTGCTTACCTAAACTTTTTTTGATCTATCCTAAAAGTTGTGAATCATCTCAGCTAGGCTGACAGCATTCCTGCAGTTATTCCTAAAGTACCAAGGAAAATTATTGTAATATATTTAATTCCTGCAAAAAAAAAGGAATTTTTATTTCTACTCTTCTAGAATGATTAGAGTTATATGTTTCCACATACAAATGTGTGATTTGATAATTGTTTTTTAGAATTTCAAAACTGGAAGCCTTGCTGGTATATTTGAAAATAACCTGAAGTAAAGACTCTGTAATTAATAGGTGAATAGATAGACCCTTCTATCATTCTGTGAGAGTTGAAGAAGGTGGTATTGAAGTTCAGATCAGAGAGCAGTAATTAATGAAGCAAGCAGTCTTTTTTCTAACATTCTTAAAATACCTATTTTTGTTTTCTTCAGAAATTTGAGAGAAGCAAGAGATAATGCTGTTGCTGAAAAAGAGAGAGCAATTACTGCTGAAAAGGATTCTTTAAGAAAATACGATCAACTCTTAGAACAGTAAGTGTCTTTAAAAAGCATATAAAAATCTGAAGATATACCAGTGTTTATATCTAGGTCGTGGAAGTAGGAGGAGTGACTAACTTTCTGCTTACAAAGAGCAAATTGAGTTACAAGCTCTTCATTTAAATGAGTTGCAGCCTTAATTCTGGTCGTAAATTTTTCCCATTATCAATGCAGTAACAAGATGAAAGTTTGGTATTTCTCCTACAATCCTGCAGAGACAAGCAAACAATCATTCATTTCATAGCAAGAATGTGAATTTTATACTGTACAGTAGCAGTGGTCAAACTGTGAAACTGTTTGTGGGGTTTTTTCTTTAGATGAAAGTAGAAAATTGTCTTGTAAGATGACTTCAATTAATAGTTTTTCTGAAATTTGGATAGAGAGGAGTAGTCATGAGCATTTATGTTTGCTGCATACTCCTTTTCTTACTGCTGTCTCTTCTCAGTCTTTCATACTCCATGTGTAGAATATATTGCCTATGCCAGTGTACTATTCTATTCAATGGAGAAAGAAACTATGGTTGATTTTTGCCTGTTTACAAGAAGTCTTACTTTCATGTTCCATAACACCTTTTCCTTACTTTTTGTAAATTTAGAATATTATCTGTGGTAAACTATGAGGTAATGTAAAACTACGGATAGTCATCAAAGTTCAGGTTAAGTTTGTCATATGTCTTTATTTTGGGTTTGATTCGTTGTTTAATACACATATTTTCTTTTTCTAAAATGTAGAGATCAGTTCATTAACTGACTGTGCTACCTAGTCATCTAATCAAAGGAAGTACTAGATGAACCTTCTTTGCTCTAAATAATTTTTAATTGCAAGTAGCAATCAGTTAAAATGTTGTTAACTTAAAAACAGCAAGAAATTTATTAAAACTTTTAATTTTTATGTATAACCCCTAAATTGCAGTGGTGATACTACTGAAGAAATAGCATTGCCTGAAGATTGAAAAAACATGTTTTCTAACTGATGATGTGAAACAACAGGGGTAGTGCTAGAGCACATGGGGTGGGTCAGAGGACTTGATATCCACAGTGAGTTTAAGGGCTTGACGTCAGCTTAATTCTTGTTCAGCTGAATGGACCCGAGGGTGCTGAATGCCTTTCAGTGGCTACAGCACATTATGGGGGTTGTTAGGTTCTCAAAAAGGAATTCAGTTTGCAGACTCTTAAGATGATGACTCCACAATGTGGAAATCAAAGCTGTTTGAGGAAGGAGGACCAGGAAACTTGGTTTGAAACTGATCGCCTGAGTTCAAATAAAATGCTGATGTGAGTCGACACGGGTTTCTTTCTAATGAGACTCCTGTCTTTCACTGTGGTAAGATTTACTAACACATGGGGATTTCGTATATAACTGGAAACTCCTCTTCAAAATCAGTCTTGCATATCATAATATGAATTTGCACTTAATAAAAATACTAACTTTGCAATTCTTCCATGTTTGTTTTAAAACTTAAGAACTGTGGAGAAAATAGTTTTCTGTCCAGCTGTATTCCTACTCATACAGTGTTTTCTTTTTTTCATATTGTTGCCTTTTTTTTTTTGAGGAGGGAAGTTCCAATGCAATTAGAAACATAGGAATCTTGTTTGATACATTAATGCTTCTGCTCTTACAGCTTTTTCATAGTGACAAGCCCTCCAACTAAATAAAACTCTCCTCGTGTTAAAAAAAATTAATAAGTTGATTAATGCTGGGTTTTGGAGTTCTAAGAAGTAGATTATTCCTCAGAAGATTATTTTTTGCTTGGGAACATGGAAAACCCATGCTGGACTTCTTTGAAATGTAGGTGTCTCTTTAAAACTGCCTCACTTCTAACCATATAACAGGTGTCAAGACTTGACTGTGACTTTCTCCACATTCCAAATCATCTACCTAAGCGAACTGCAAACTAACTAACTGGCATGTTGAGATGGTATAAATACCTTAACTTGAAAGACCCCACCCAAAGTCTGAATTTACTATGGATTCACATATGTCAGTTCTGTGGAACAAAGAAATTTTTTAGTATCACCAGAAACCCCTGAGATGAAAAAAGATTACCTGTGTTGTCCAGTTCTGTATATAGCAGCTTGTTCTACTTTAGTAAAAACAAGGTGACTCATCGCCGTTACCACTGGTATCATAATCTGTATAAACAAACATGTTTGAAAGCTTCAGAAGTATGTGGAATGTTGACTGGCCTGAATGGTGGTTAAATAAGCCCCTGGCAAATCTTGTGATCAGAAGTGTAACTAATACCCAATTTTCTAGTCAAGTGCAGTTATTTTCATTTTTTTTAACTCATGTTTGTGATCGTTTTCTGTGAACAGTATTTACAAATGCCAAGAAAATGCCAAAGTGATACTATTCATGAAAGAGTTGTATTGAGAAAGGATCTGCTGTTTCAACCTTAAAGTAGACCACTGTGATGTAAGGATGTAAGTTTTGTTGCTCTCTTTGCTGTTATACATCCGTAATTTCTGCCTGGAAATCCATATTTCATTTACCTATGACAATGACAAAAACCTTAAATTATTTGATATTTTTGGATTAAAGTCTTGTTGATGTCACACATATTCTAAAAAAATAAAACCATAGGGAAACATTTTCACTTGGTAACGTGACTTAAGACTTTTGTCTAATTTCAAAGCTGTATTACCTCAATTGGAATTGTCTATGGATAGAATAAGCAGAACAATTCTGTATCAGATCCGTTATCTACACAATTAAGTGCAGATGCTAAATATGTTCCAGCTCTTCCTTCTTTTGAGCACTCCTGGAGTGTGATTTTCAAACTATTGACTATTTATCTGCTACTTCTCCTTGCCAAAAGGAAAAACCTCCAACCCACCAAAACACCACCACCAAAAAAAAAAAAAAAAACCCCAAAAAAAACCTACAAAAAACAAACAAGCAAACAAAAAACCTACCAAAAAAGTAGAAGTGCACTGTGGTTTGCTATTGGACTTTTTCCTGATGGTTAAATTTTCTAATTTCCTAAAAGGTGCAACGTCAAACTTAAATGGATCCTTTTCTTTAAGTGGACTCATACTAGAGTACTTCACCTACAAGAACCATCTCTTCCCTTTGATTGTTGACTTCCTTGAAAGTCAAATTCCTTACATTTCTTCTAAAAGGTGTATAATATCTTTTTCCAGGACTCGGCTATATCAGTGGAAACTGGTTTAAAAATTCTAGAATTATTGGGAACACTTCTTTTTCTTAGTGGAAAAAAAATTGTGCTCTTTTACAGCTAATTGCTGCTCACATCATGTACTTGAGGTAATTTTTCTTTTCCTGTTTTTGTAATGATAAAAGTGAGAAGTGTAGAATAACAAAGAGAAACAAAATAGGTATGCAGTAAACAGAAAATGAGTATTTGAGGAAATTGTGTTATTGTAATGCTAGTCCTTCAACTTTGCAATGGACACTATTCAGAAAAACCCTTCATTTTGTAAAAGCTAGTTTAAATTCCTGCCTCTGTCCATTAGGCAATAGGATATTTTTAATTATGTACTCTCTTGTTATTTGAATATACACAGATGATGAATTTTAAGCTGTGTTTCTGTAGTTGTGTTAAGTCAGGGTGATGACTACAGAAATCACTTAGAGCCTTAGGTTTGTTCTATAAAGATTTCAAAGTATTTTGTATTATTATTATTTCAGCATTTCTGGATTCATGTACATAGCTCAGTTTTTAAAAATTGTTAAATATATAATGGAAGATCTGCTACAGGTAAAAATACCTTTGGGAGTATTCCTATTGTTTCTACTTGGAAATGCTTTTCTCAAATTAAACGCAAAATAGAGTAAAAGTCATTGACATTTCTTGACATTTGTCTCTGCTTTACAGGTTAAGAGAAGTATGCAAAAAGTTGTTTTCATGTTTACAGATTTATTGTTTTTCTTTGCAGTCAACTGCAAGCTGACTGTACAACTTAGAGACTTACTTTAGTCTCTCCATAGTCTTTTTAATTTGAATCCTTTTTATCCCTATTATTTTTTTGTTCTTCATAATTGTGGTATATTTTAGAATTCATCAGATGCTATCTGATGCTAGTCATCTGTGTTAAACTTATTAGGTGATGGAGAGAGGAGATCAATTCTGCTCATCAAATGTGTTTTTAAATAAGATGAAATGAAGATCCCTATATCTTCTTAGTAATTGCTCACAAGCCTAGAGGGCTGTCTTAGGTGAGAAGATAATTGGATAAATTTCCTGAATAAATAAATGTGCGAATGCATTTAGAAGCTCTGTGGAGCATGCAGGAATCTCATAATTAGATTTTCGTTCATTACATGATACTTTCATTGTTAACAGAAACATTAAAACTAATTATTTTCCCCTTCTGTTAACATATTCTTATAATCTGGATGTTGCTCACTACAGTGACAGGATTCTAATATTAAAATTACTAACTCAATGGATATATGTGCTGGAGTTACTACTAATATTTAAATATTATCTCTTCAAGAATATTTGTATCAAATGAAGATTTCAATAACGAATTTTTAAAAATCCATACTGAAGACTGCTGGCCCAAATAGTTCTTAGGCAAAGCTGTCATTCCCCTGTGATAAAATCTACTGTCAGAACTTCTTAGTCCATACACATGGCTGCTGCCTTTGTATATGAAGTGCTTTGTAATCCCTTGAATTAAAGGGCTATGTAGGTCTTGAAAATCACTACCACTTTAAATCTTCAGTTTCAGTTAACTTTGTTAGTGCTTTCCAAAATGTTTTTTTGGTTATAATTATTTGCTGCTGCTCTATTCACTTATGACTTCTATCAAATGATGCGTAATTTTTTAACACTTAGAATTTGTATCAGAATAAAGCCAAGCCCTTCAGTGGCATTATTGGACCTTGTTTAGATTTCAGCCCTAGCCAAAGTAACTATTGCATGTTTCCCATGAAACTGCGTTCATCTTGTTCTCCTTATGAGAAAGTTAAAAATTAGGTACAACTAAAAGGGTAAAATTCATGAATGTCATGGAGATTGCTGAAAGACACCCTCTTGGAAATTCTGAATCAATGTTAAGAAGCCAAAGAGCCAAGAGGATAATATGATGGAGAAACAAAGAAAAAGTCCATTTCCCAAGTGACTAAGTCTAGTTTGTTTCCAAGCCATAGAAGCAGCACTGAAATCCATTACAAAAAGGTCTGTGTATCCTGTATTTCTGCTGAAATGACTAGGGAGGCTCCTACTCTCTCCTTCTGAGGATATATTTATTTGACCTTTACATCTTAATGGATAATTCTAGGATGCATTTTAATAAACAGAAGGAGAAAACCTACTTAAATGATTTGATGAAATAGATGAATAATAGTGTTGGGAAGTCTGCACACTTGGATGCCTAGTTGTTTTTGGTTGTTAGATTTTTAATCAGGATCTTGAAATTTTACATTCTTAACTAAGATAGTGTTCTTGCAGAATGAATGTTTTGAGCCCTGTAACCAGTCACTTCATAACTGTAACTGTCTTGATGTTGAAGAATTATCTACATCAAGACTCATAGGAATGCTAAGTTAGTCTGATGTCTGACCTTTCTGAGCTGCATTACATCTGGAACACAGGCTTTGAAGTTTGTTCTCTTACTGTGCAAGGAATGTTTAATGATTGTATTTATAGCTCTAAAAATTTTTTATTTCAGTTGCTCTTGCCCCAGCTCATAAGGAACAGTTCTCACAAAATATTTTCAGTCTCTGAGAGATGCTTTGGAAAACTTGTAGTATCAACATATCATCATATCATAAAGATTTTCCATAAGCCTTGTCATTCTCATTTTACCTTTTATTTCCTGCTAGCCAAAATATTTTAATCTTAAAAAATTATGATTATTAGAGGCAAATTGTTTAAATGTTGCAATGGCTATTCTGAGTACCTAAGAAACTACTTACTTATTCTTAAATCCTTAGGGTATTTTTGCTAGCCTAGAAAGGTTGAAATATATCATGTGTTTTGAGAACAAATTCAAAAGCAGTTGCAAATGCCTTCAAAGAGGGATTCTGCATTATGAGGGTGCTGCTGCTGCTTATATATATTTCTTAAATTATTTGGTTGAAATTTCCACTGCAGTCCATGATTTTGCTATGGTTGTTAGTATTCCTCCCACCCCTTTTTGTGACTCACTGCACCCGGCTTCTCATTGATGGTGAGCACTGCCAGGATGAACAAGTAGGTGTCCTTTGTAACTCCTTACCAAATCATGTTTCAGGTACTAAATTTTACGTGAGTTCAAGACAAGACTGGAAAATCTCAAGATAAATTTAAGAATCCCTTTATAGGTAGAAAACACATCGCCTTCCAGGAAGTGCTTGAGTGAGAAGCAGTTGAACCCTAGTGGCAGAGAATTAGGAAGAAATACAGATTATGAAGAAGTTTTTCTTTTCTTAAGACACACTTTCGGCTACAGTTGGAGCCAACTTTCTCAGGCTACATATGCTTTTTGTGTGGTACGTTACAGCTGTTCTATGTAGAACAGGAGCTATGAAACACAGGGGAACTTCCCAGCCTTTTTACTCATGTGTTTTGGGTCCCCTTGAAAAGGGGACATTACAATGAATGTAATAACAAGATACAAATGAAAGGTTTTATGTGAAGAAATTGTTAATCTGGATTTTTTTGTATTTTTTTCAAAGATTGTTACATACATCAGGTTATCTGTACAAATAATGTTTGTTTCTGGAATGTTTCTAACCATCTGGGCTTGAAGGACTAAATGTGTGTGTGTGAAGTCCTTACCAGCATTAAGTAACCAAAGCATTAACACTTCAATGGCACATGAGAAAAGAACCTGTTTATAAAGGTTTCTTTTTTTAAAAGAAACTTGCAAATACCTGTTTTTTAGAATACAGAAGAAAAACAGGTCACAAATAACAACATCACCATAAATACAGCCAGGAAATGTTAATTGAATATGTTTACCAAAACAGTGTATTATAATGCCAGTTCAAGGGCTAAATTCTTCAAAGCAGGAATATTGTATTTTCTTTGTGTCTGTACAAAAATTTTGATCTTCAAATGATGGCTATTTGTGAAATATTATATTTAAGACTAATAAAACCACCGAAGTTTTCTTTTTAATAGTAGTTATCTTCTGTAATTACTTTCTCAGTCTGTGGTTACCCCCTGGCAAATGAGTTCAAATCATTCGGATGACCTCTGGGAAAAGGATGTGATGCTATACTCATTTCCAGATAGCAAACTTTGGAAGAACAGTGTCCAATAGGTGCTTTTGTGATGTGGGAAGGAAGTTACAGCTTTGTGATGTTAAAACCTCATCATAAATACTGAAATGCTGAACATGAAGACTCAACATTTATGAGTGAGAGCTCTGAGCTAACTGTTGGCTAGAGCTTATCTTCTGCAGAATCACATTGGAATTGTTGAGAAAATGCAAAATATAAGTGAAGAAACTATTAGGCGGGTCATCATTTCCGTGGTGGTGACACCTGTTTCATGTGAGTAATCCTTACAAATAGGAAAAATGGTGTGATGTGCTTCTGGAATAATGGATAGGTAGTTATTTCATAAATGAATAAATGAAGAACTGTGAGTAAACAAAAGACCGTCATTAATGTGTTCATGCACAGACACCCAGAGTAGTGTCCATAGGTGAGCCAAGGTACTTTCGTGCCATAAACCACAAGGAGCTGTTTGCATTGGACATCAGTCCATCCAGCACTGGATAGGACTTCCCAAAAGAGAGTGATATATGATATTTATGTGTAGTGCTCACAGCTGGTGAGTCCACTGCTCACAGCTGATGGAGCAATCATGCAAGTCCTTGGCAGCTGTTTTGTTGCTTTCTCTTTTCATGAAATTGACATATCTGGTGTCCAGTGCCTTGATGAGGAAAAAGCAGAAAGACCAGGATTTGAGGGGCTGATTTCCCTTTTGTATGTTCTTGTTTCTAGATAAGATTGCCTCAAGAATGTATCCCAGACTTTGTCACAGTTGACTCAGGGAGTTGTTTACATTCAGGGACACCAGTAAATTTTTTTGAAGCTGTATGTGCTCAGTGCTGAAGTATTGCATCACATACTGGATAGTGGGAAGGCCATGTCCTTCAGTTTACTCAGTGCAAAGCTATTTAGATAAATTTACAGCTATTTGTGTTTCTAGTTGAATGAACTAAAAGGCACGGTTGTGTCTACTTATATGACTATATGGGTAACTGTGAGTATATTCTGTGAAACCAGAAAAATGAATGTGCAATTAATGCTCCAGGCATGTTTAGCCAGAGTTCAAGAGCTTCCTAAGGAATAACTTGATCTGGGTAGCTGTAGGGTGGCAGTGTGATACCGTAGAACATTTTTACCATGCATCATTTAGCTATAGTGACACTTAGCTGTGCCATGACATTTGAGTCGGGGGTACCAAGAGGGTGGTACTTTTGAGCTGTTTATGGTATCAGTGAGGGGGAGCTGGTTTAGATTTAAAACAAACAAAAAAACCCCAAAAAGTAACTTATAACCTTAGCAAGACCAATAGGCTTTCCCATAGGAAATGGGAACATTTGTTCTGAATGTGCCTCCAAGGGGAACACAGTATGAAAGTGGGTATGCTAGTCTGCTCTGGAGGGTGGCTGCTGGTGATTAGGGAGATTATTTGTAATTCTGTGGGAGGAGTGTGGTGGGAGGCAGTGAGGACACAGAACCTAGGGACTGAATAAACCCAACCAAGATGGAATGGAGGAGTGCATATGAAACACTAAATCAAGGGGCTTAAAGCTAGCAGTAAAGGGCTCTTTTATTTCTTACCACTGAGCAGAATCTATAAAGATCATGTTCATTGTCTGTACTGCCAACCCTGTCTTGAGAGCCCTGTTTAATACTAGGTTGTTGTACTAGCAAAGAAACAAATGTTGCCAAGTGGAGACCTGTTGCACAGACCACCCTGCTGACTCATCGAGCATGGGGAAGGTACAGGCTGTCTGTGTGTGTGTCCATTTGAGGTACTCCAGCAGCGAAAAACATTGCCGTAGTTTATGCAGCTTCATACCCATGGAATAAACAAATTTGAGAAACTTTCTCTTAAGAGGAAGTAAATTTCTTCCATCAAGTGTCAGTATAGTTGTAGGAATAAATGTAACTAGAAATAGGTTTTTTTCAGATGAAGCTTGGACACTACATAAAATGCTTATACCTGGCAGGCACTTAGTCTTTATATGAAATGTTGGATTTCATAATAGATATGTAAAGTGTACATACTTGTACTTACAAGCCTATTTGTACATCTCTTCTAAAATTTAAACATTGGATATGTTGTCAAAATGCTGCAGCTCTTGGCTAACATTTTAATATAAATACTACTGCATGTGTATGTATATAATCTAGTGTAAGCTTTGATGTGGAACTTGTCATCTGGAATTGTTTTCATAGATATTTTAATTGTTTAGTGGAAAGTGTTGCCATGGATAAACAGATATAAAAGTGCACTGATTCATCCGTTCTGAAATTTTGCCTAATGTTTGCTCTTCAGTGTTTCCATTCTAGAAATATAATCTAGATGATAGGTTTTAAAATGCTTCAAAAAGCTAAATCTTCTGGCTTTACCTTGGATACATTGCTGGAGTCACTAGAATTGTTTGTGGGTTATAAAGAGTGGAAGAATTTGTCCCACTCAAAATGGGAAGAGGAAAAGGTTTTATTTGTGCAAAATGGTACTGTAAGTAGATGAAAATAATTAGAAACAATACTCTTCCCTTGTCTTTATAAGCTGCTTGCATCAGGTAATTGACTCCTGAATTTCTGAGTACACTCGTGATAGAGGGTTTCTCTGAACAGTAAAGGACAACCAAAGTGTGATTAATGAAAATCCCGTGACCTTGTGAAATGCGCAGTATTAGGTGGAATGGAGCCTTGGTTGATAACTCATTTCAATAATTTTTAGACATAAAACCAGGTGAGGAAATACTGTGGCTTTATTGTCTGTTGCATGTTCCTCTAGAACATTTTTGGTTTTACAGTTACTTTGTAGAAGCTAGTAAGGCTGGGTGTTTTGATTTTAGGTTTGTCCTTTATGACACTGTTCCCAGTCACAAGTTGTGAAATCTAGGTCTAATTTTCTGTGTCAGAGTTCTTTTTTTCTGTTTTCAAAGTATTCTATATGCATAGATAAATGGGGTACATTTCAGGTTTATTTTCTCCGTGCCAGATGACTTCTTCTTTTCAAAGAAAATAAACTTTTTAAAGTAGTGCATTTGCTGCAAGGTAGTTGTATTACTAAAATGTGCGGATCTACAAAAGTAGTTGACATGCTCCAAGTTAGAAAAGAGGTACCCTGTGGTAATTTCTTTGCCTGCCAGAGCTGTCCCCCCACCCTGCATTTTCTTTCTTTGTGAAATAATCAAATCTTCCTTTTGTCATTTGTCTCAAATTGTTATCTATTTATGCTGAACAACTGCATTAAACAGTTTTAGTTTAACCATTAGAGTAAGAAAAAAATTGGCATCTTTTTTATGGCTAAATTGATATCTTTTGGCAGAATTACTAATTATTTTTGAAGACAGTTTTACATTTAACTTTGTAAGTCTCTTTTGTTATGCCAGCTGTCTAAATCTTTCATAAACTTCAGTTTAAAGAACATATTTTCCGTGATTATTTTAAAATATAATGTTTACTGGAAGGGAAGTCTAGTGAATTCCCACAGATGAAGTGTGAGTGTATTTCTCCCACTTGTAAATGAGTTCTTATTTCCTACAGTATGTCTTCTGGTACCACAATGAGTCATTTTCAACATGTTTTAGTTTAGCTTCTAAAACATTTAAAAACTTGGCAGATACATGTAAATGAATGTTACATCTAGTTTTAGAAACTGCTTCCAAAGAGTATTTCACTAAAATGAAGACTGTGAATAGACTTTCAGAATGCAGAAGTTTCTTTTGTGATAAGCCTGAAGTCATTTGCAGAGGTCTTTTGGTTTCCGTTGTTTGTGATTGAAGATTTTTTCCTCACCTGTAGCAGGTTTTGGTTTAACCATCCTGTAAAATAGGGAGAATACTTCTGTGAAAATGCCTTAAAGTTTATACACAGTGTGTTGTTAATTGGATATTTCAGCCGGATAAGTAATACCTTTCCTTCCCTATGTTCACTGGATTTTGCATATTTTCATGGTATTTTATTTTAAAACTTTTCAGTTTTGTAACTTTTTCAAAATTAATGTAGTGTCACCTCTGCTTTGATGTAGTTTAATGTGTTTATGATTATAAATGCCATGCCCTACTTAAATGTATTTCCTGATGCTACCTTGACAGTTCAGCTATTAGGAAAAAAAGACTAAGTGGTTTGTATGATTAAAAGGGACTGAGGAGTTATGGGGGTGGAGTGTGAGTGGGAGGAAAATGGGGGAGACCAACCATGTTTATATTCAAAAGGAAAAAAAAAAAAAAAAATAGAAAATTCACCCCAAACAAACAAAATCCCCAATGCAAAAAAGACCAGTGTTCCATTTCTGAGAAAGTTATATCTATTGTTGTAAAGAATATTTTATATTTTAACTTCATTGTCCTGGCTTCCTGGCATCTGGAACATTGAATATAAGGGGACCTTAGATATTTTGCTCACGTGTCAGACCTATGCTTAGATACATGCACATTTCTGCAGTCTGGATTTGAATACCACCCTAAATATTTTCCAATTATTGGCAACATTTGTATTGTCACCTGTGATACAGATAACTTTGCAACTCTCTGATTATTCTGTTCCAACTTTAAGCATCTATATGTTGTCCATGATGCAACACCATGTTATCAGTAACGTCTTTCTCTAATTATCACCCTTAAAAATTTCTGTAGCTCATTATTAGACTCAGAAGATGATGGGGAAAACATACAATGCTTGGATCAGTAAGTGCTTCATTAAAAGATTTCCTGGAATCCCTTTTCCCTTAGTTATGTGATATAAAGGAAACCTGTTTCAAAACCCTTCTCCACCTGCCCCCCCCCCTCCCCTCCCCCCAGACTGGTCCTAAATATGGTAAATTTTTATCAAGAACAAAATCAGAAAAAGGAGGGGAAGAAGTTACTTTAGTGGATTGAAAATCTTAATTGTTTTGCCATACAAAAGTATTTTTCTCCTTCTACTATGTCTACATTGGGAAACTTGCAGAGGATTGATGATAGGCAAAAGAGTAAAGGAAATAAAGATGAGAGGTGGGGAAGGGAATAGCGTAAATAAAGGAAGAGACAAATAGCAGTCATGAAAGCTTCACTGAGTGTGATTCGTCTGTAAAATATATGATGCAGTTTCCCAGTCTTTCTCTTTGGAAGAGTAGTCTAAGCCAGGCAAAGACAAAGCAGTTGCACGGAGGGATTGGGTAAGTGGAAAGTCAGTGTGTTGGGATTGATGGCAGAGTCCATTTCTTTGTTTCTGCCCATCCGGTTAATTTTGTACAGCTGTTTGTAGAGATGGGAACTGTGAATCTAATTTATGGTAACTGATACATGAATTTTGTTCAGTACAAGGTGAACATCTCCTTCCGGTCGCAACACTGAAAACTTTTGAACATCATATTCAGGCATCTGAGTTTTGTTCATACCACTGTTTCGGAATTTTGTGGGGTTTTTTAAGCATTTTTAAAATGTAATATACTGTTAGACTTTGGATGAGTTCAAACATCAGTTTCTGAGCAAAGTAAGTAAAATGCAGCATGGATTTTAGTACAGTGTTTACTGTTGCTGTCATCAGTCTTTTCTAATTTTAAAACCCTGTGCTGGGATAGAATCACAGGTACCTGTGTCTTTCCATTGATTTACAAAAAAGAGAGTCTGCTCAACAGGCTCAGGTGTAGGTAACCACATCATAAACAGCAGAAACCATGCAGCTCAAGTTCCACATCTCTTCTCTGAGTAAAAGGAGTTCAGCATGGTCTCTTTACAGAAATTCATGGGTTTTGGAGCACTTATGATTTACCATCAGTCTTACTCAGTCCTCCTCCAATGCAGAATCATCAAGCCTTTGAGCATTTCTCAAAGGCTGGTCATAAAATGGAATGGTTTCATTATGAAGTGTTGTATACCTTATATGCTGGGTTTTTTGGCTTTTTTCTTAATGACCTCTGCTGTCTTCTATGATTGGAAGTTTTTTAGTTGACAGAAATTCTATCCATGTAGGTCTAGATATGTGATTACACGAAGCATTGGACCTGGTTAATGAAACTACAGAAGGCCGGAAGATACCATACTTCTTCAAAATTTTCAGTCTTAGCTACCTTGCAGAAACTCAAAAAGAGTTGCCACACCCAAATGAAGAGGAAACTTCTGTTTTTTTGGAGAAAAGGGTCGAAAGGACAGAAAAGATCTGTGGTGTAGAAGAGCTGTTGCCAATGGGAGAGGGGTGGTGATTGCCCAAAGGAAGCTGTGACCCTGTGGAAAGCCCATGGTGGAGCAGGTCGGTTGTCGGGCTTGTGACTTCACAGAGACCCACACTGGAGCAGTCTGTTCCTGAAGGACTATACCTATGGGAAGGACCCACACTGGAGAAGTTCGTGGACTGTCTCTTATTGGAGGGACTCCCGTACTGGAGCAGGTGAAGAGTGTGAAGAGTCCTCCACTGAGGAGGAAAGATTGGCAGGAATGTGGGATGAAATGACCACAGCCCGCATTCCCTGTCCTTCTGCACTGCTGGGAGGATTGAAGAAGAGAAAATTGGGAGCAAAGTTAAATTCAAGAAGAAAGGAGGGAGTGGGGGGAATGTTGTTTATTTTAGGATTTGGTTTTGTTTCTCATTACCCTTTTTCTGATTCGATTGGTAATGAATTAACTTTTCCCCAAGTCAAATCTGTTTTGTCCATGACGATAACTGGGGACTCATCTCTCCCTGTCCTTATCTTGACCCACGGTTCTTTCATGATATTTCTTCTGCCCTATTCAGATGAAGAGGGGAGAGAGAGAGTGGCTTTGGTCAGCACCTGGGATCCAGTCAGGGGCAATCCACCACACTGTACTCAAAATGTAATGTATACTTGATAAGTACAGATTTTGCACACGGTAATGACTTTCCAACAGGTTGTCATTGTGATATCTGGGGGTAGATTTTCCCTGACTAGATTCCAGTGAAGTCTTACCAATACCTCCTGTTCTCAAGCACCAGTTAACTTCAGAGGCACTTAAAATCGTTCCAAGTTGGAGCACATTTAGGTAGAGGTCCTTGTGCATGCTCGGAAGTCTCCTGGTTTAGAAAGCTAAGTGTTTATTTTGATATGGGTAGGAGGTGCTTGAACTCTGTTCAAGTCCCTGAAGGGCCTGTTTTTAGTAGAACATGGCTAACTCATTCAAAATCATTGAGTTCACTCCAGAACACTTAGAAGAAGAGGTAATGGCTAAGCTTTGCCTCTTTTTGTAACATGATTTGAACACTCGTCCAGAAGGTTTAAGCCCCTTGTCTTTTCCCTCTCAGTCTCCCTAATTATTTGAACAGGTTTTGGTGTTATGTGGAAGTTATATCAATTTGTCCAGAACTCTTGGCAACAATTCTTGATACAGATGATGCATGAGTTTCGAAAAATGCCACAAAAGAGGAGAAATTAACAAATTTGGGGTTTTTTTCTGAAGTCAATCAAACAAATTTTCAAAAAATTATAAAAATGCAATTAAAATGCAACTTTCAGAATCTTTTAGCTATGTAATTGTCTTTTTTGTACTTATTTTTCCATTATTAAATGAAGAAAATACCCAAAAAATCTACAAATGTGGATATTGGCCGTATAGTCGTTACCTGTAAGGTTTATAGACATCATTTTTACAGTAAGCCATTTGGATCATTGCTTATTTTGTCATTCCATGTAATCTTATCAGAAATTAAACTCTGAACTGTACTTTTCCTAATGGAAGATACTCTAGTTGTTATGTTCAGATGGGGTTTTAATTTCCATTTCAAAATTATTTTCTCCTGGTCTGTATCACAGCGTTCTGATGGTAGCACTAGTCAAATTTATCTATTATTTTGTCCTCTTAAAGTCTTAGTCAGACTTTGTTTTTCTAGATTGTGGCTTATTTGACTTCTCATGGGATAGATTCATTCTTCTCTTGGACATCTGAGTACCATTTCTTTTAATCCTGACCTCACTTTAACACAGATAACCGGAATTCTGAATAATGTTTCAGATAATTTCCTGCTCTATCTCGCATGATACCATAATTTCCACTAGATGTACCTTAGTGATTCCTGGAACTTTGTGTCTTTTGCATAGCTGGCTCATGTTAGCAGTTTAGTTATCCTAATCTCATGTAACAAATCTAGATCCTTCTCAGTTTGCTCTGTCTTGTAGGAGTCTGAATGAGTGGAACCTAAAGTTTCCTAGCCCTGCTCTAAGTTTTCCATCCATATATAAATTCTTCCTAGTTTTGTGATTATGATACATTATTATTGTTCTGTGAGAATCACACTCTCCATCATTTCAGAGAAGCACATCACTAGATGTACAGTCATTTTTGCTCCAAATACTCAACATGAGATACAACTCACCTAAATGCACCTGTGCTGAGCCTACTTACAAAGGAGCTGCAAATGGCTGAATTATTGTCATTCATCAGCTACGTTTTTAATCTACATTTCAGATCTTCAGCTATTCAGTGTTGTGTCAACAGAATACAAAAATGGAATTGCTAAAATAGGAAAGGAAGTAGGTTTCAAAAGTTGTGATTTTAGCTCTGGTGTATGATGTTAATCAATTTGAACTTGTGATACTGAATTTTGGGGGGAAAATTTGTGAAAAGTGCAAATAGTTGTAAGTTGATTCTCAGTTCTTATCGTTTAACAGTTTAACCATACAAACCTGTCAGGGCAATTTTTTTCCCTGTATTATTTATGAAAAATCATAAAACAAATTACACTGATTTCTCTATATTTTTTTTACTTGCCGTGTTTTAACTTTTCTGTATACTTCATTTAGCAGCTACCGTGTGAAGATGTTACAGAAATGTGAAGTGATATTCCTTTTTTTGGCTTTTAGAAATACGTAGATTTTAGGCACATTTGTTTTGCTAATTATTAGTCATATGGACTATCTTTTTTTGTCCTGTTAAACAGAAAATATTTGATCTGTAAGAATGCCTTTTTACTACACTCTGGGTTTAAGGAAGAGAATAGTATAGATTATGTTACAGTTCAGATAATGTTCTAAGCTTTCACTTGCCTGCTGCACTTTAAGATTTTATTTATGTATTATAGCTCATGTGTGAAGTGAATAGACATGCTTAAGCATCACTTAAATACTGAAATTCTCTCATCATATTAGTACTTGTTATGTTTCTGTAATGTTTGCAATTCAAGCAGCTTTTATGCTTACTTGTATTGGCCTTCCTACTCCAGTTACCGGCCTAAAAAATAAATTCTTGTGTATTCAAATTGATGCCAAGATGCCAGCAGTACAAACTGTAATCCATGATTCATAATGCAGACTCTCAGAGCATTTACTCACGTATGAGTACATTCCTACGAAATGACAGTCAGATAACTTTATATATGTAAATGTGCAATCACTGAAAAGAGATTCTTTGTTGATCTTGCATGTGTGCTCATTTCATATCAATTCAGTGATTTTAAAGATGGTTAGAAAGTAGTAGTTTTCTGTTACTCCCATTTTAATGCTAAGATAGGAAATTTAAAATCAAAAAATCTTCTAAACTGAATTTGTTTGAAAAATAAAACCGTATTTTCCAAAATTAAAAATAAGTTTGTGTGTCAGTTTGTGGAGGGAATATAATGAAGGAGAATCTCCTAAAATAAGGAAATAAAAAGATTACTGAAGTGTGATTATTCCAAATGAAAGAAAAATAGTTTTGCCAGTACAAAACTGATGCTTATAAATAGTTTTCTAGGTCTTCAGAAAAATGTAAGTTCTATCCCTACCAACTGAATTGTGCTCAAGATCTCTTCTTTTTGCCATTTTTTCAATTTTTGTTCAAGTTAGAATTTCAGAAATTGCATTCTAACAATGATAATACCTTGAGAACTATTAATACTTACAGAAGGAACAATATTTGAAAAAATCTTGGGGAAAAAAGACACTTTTAAGCACAGTCTGTTTGGCACACATAGATAATTTTGCTATTAAAATTCCATAGCAAAACTCTCGAACACAAAGAATGAAAGAAACGTATTTTAAATAATACTGTAGAAAGGTTTGTTTTCTTGAGTCCCTTCAATATCAAATGGTCTCTCTCCTTTCCTTTTTTTAACTTTATTTTGCTGTTTAGTATTCTTTTGAACAGTCCCAAGCTATGTATTTCTGGTTTTTTGAAGCTGCATAAACTAATTTGAAGTCAGTGAGAAATGCAAAATAAGAACTGTAAAGGCCACTAGAGCTGGAGAAATGGAAATTTGTAGGAGAATTCCAAAGCACTGAGTATTGTTGCTTTTGTTATTGCAATTTAAAGTATAAAAACTGACCGAAATATTTGCAGTAGCAATAAACTATGTTTTCTTAAATACATAAATATAAGTTAATATGCAAGTTATAATTCTCCTTGTAGTGTATATTTTAATTACCTTCCTATCCACAAAGTTTATAGTCCTATTTTATGTCTTTGTAAGAGTACAAGTGCTTCAGTCTGCTGTTTATTTTATTAATCGTAGTGCGTGCTGTATTTGATCATGATCTGAGAGCTGCATTGAATTACTTTAAACACATGCTTTAGATTCCTACAGATCCATAGTACAGTTGCTGAACATACTCTGCATTTCTAAAGAAGCAAAAAAAGATTGTTCACATTCATACAAGAGCTTGCTTCCATGCCAAGAATGACAGATGCTGTTACAGCTGAGAAATGTAGTGTTTTAGGAAAACACTCAAACAGTAGTTATCTTAGGCCAAAGTGAAAAAAAAATTGATTTAAGATGCCTTAAACTAAACTGGAGTTAAAGGTATTTGCAGTGTAGATGTTGGTTGTACAAACTGTCAAGTATTATGTTCCAATTCAGTAAATATACAATATCTGAATGAACAAAATAGTTTTGTTTTCTGCCTTTAGTAATTTCACAGTGCCTAATTATTGTGTTTTTCATTTCAGGTAAATGTATTTGCAAGATTTTTTTTTCTTTTTTGTATTTTATGTTGTAGAGTGTGTGTAAATGATAGCATACCAAGGAATGGTGCAGAGGGGAGTTGTCTGTGCATGATCCAAACTTTTGTGGCCTGTATTTGCTGTGCCAAAGCAACATATTTATCCTATTTTAATGTTGAGAAGATCAGCCAAGAATCTTTAAATTCATTCCATGTGCTGCAGAGAATAATTTAAATGAGAGATTGGTTGTCATGTTTAGCAAGAATATAAGATAATAGAGTAAATGGAAATTTGGAAGGTAACAGAAAAATAGCAATAAAACAGAAGTACCAAATTATATAGTATTCTATATGATGATGCCACAGTTATAGAAACACAAGAGTGGCAATGGCACAGATACAACAGTGTAGCACTTAATGGACTAAAAGTCCTGACACACACTATTGCACTTGTGTGGTGATGATTTTGCTTCCTACAATGCTAAAGATGCACATGACTTCACCTAAATAAGAAAAATAATTGTTTCAAAATTTTAAAACCCCTAATGATGGCATAGAAGTAATAACTTCTGAATTCTGTCAAAGCCATAAACTTCGCAAACCTACAAGAAACTCTACAGTCCAGCAAGGAAACTCGGAAAAGGTACTTCTTGTCACTGACCAAAAAAAAAAAAAAAAGGTATAATAGGTGGGAAGGATATCTGCAGTTGTAAAAAGTTTTATTCCTTCACTAATTTATAATGATGTGTGTCATGGAAGTGGCAAATAACCAATACTTCATTTGGTTTCAGAAAGAGATTATATTTTATATGAACAAGCAAGTTCTGTTGAGTTGTGTTACATTCCATGGCTAGGGAACAGAGATTCATACAGAACATTTTCTTCTATTTTAAAGAAGCAATTTTAAGATGGGATAAAATGCTAAATATTCTGTGTCTTCCCAGTGTTGGTGTTACAGGCAGCGTTGAATTAGGTTGAAACTTTTTTGTTACTTTGTAAAGAAGGATATCCCTTGAAAGCTCAAAGAAAATTGTTTAAACGGTTTGAGCCATAGGTCACATCAGAATAATCCTGGTTAGAATTTGATTTGTATCTAAAATACTGTTTTTCTCAAAGCAGATATTCTTTACTCTTACCGACATACTTGAATTCATACAAGAATTCCAGAAAGTCATTTACCTTGTGTGGGTGAAACAAGCTAATCTCTGTGGTTACTTTTGGCTATATCTAAGACTGTGTATCCAGTTTATTGTATTTTTGCATTAATCTGATCTGGCTTTATACGAGCCTGCACGTACGCCGTTATTAACTTGATCACAAAGCTAAGTGAAGACTAATTTACTGATCTCCTTACCTTTCTAATGAATGTAGTCTTGGAAAATGCCCTTTATTGTTGAAAGCCCAGACATCTGTTAGAAAACCTGATTGGCGAATTGGATTTCAAATCTTAGCATTATTCATCTAGAAGTAACATCTCTTTAATGAAATACTAATTCCCTTAGGTATTTATCTCCACATTTGAACATTCATACACTCAAGTCTAATGACAGTTTCCCTTCTTTACCAATATTCATGCATGTCACCTACAATCCAGAGTCCTACATTATCATACTTAGTCTTTTTCAACACAAAGTGGAGAATAGAGCACAAGGTCCAGAACCATACTGAAATTTCTGCTTTGTCTTCACTTCTCCAGGGTGTCACTTCCACTGGTAGCTTCCTCACTGATGGTAATTGTCAAATTTGACACTAATGTTTTTGTTTATTCTGCTTTAAAGAGGAATGTTTCATGCAAGGTCCAAAACATCAACAATAAAAGCTATTATTTAAAATTCCAGAAAGACTCTCATCTGAAAGGATCTGTGAGCTCTTTGAGAAAAACAGGAAGCTTGGGTGGAGGTCCTATTTTGAGTAAAAGTGGTTCTGATCTTAACTTTCTAAAACCTTCACTCCCATGACAGAGACCTTTTACCTCATCTGAGGACTTAATTCCAGTAATCTGCTGATGTAAGGCTTAAGCTTCACCCTGGAGGATAGTTTACACTTCCATATCCCTGGAACTTAAGAGAAAGCGAACATATTCTGTCCTCTGCCTGTAAGTTCAGAATCATTATATGAATGATGATGGGGTGACACTATTCTCGTATCATTTGCTAAAAATAGGCAAAAAGAGATCTCCTCACTTAGGAATAACTGATCAAATTCATCATGTGATAGGAGTGTTGAGTTAATCAGTAAACTAGGATGGTTTGTTCCCAGCTGAAAAATAACTGAAAAGTGATGATTTAAGACCTATTTTCAAAGAATTTGGAGACAGCAGAAGATTAGACACCAACAAGAAGTAAGTATAGTTCTTTCTCTTCAAATTCTAAAGAATCAGATGAATTTGAGAAGGTTTTTTTTTTTTTAATTTCTAGCTGGAAAAGCTGCAGAATGTTTTTCCTGTATTGCTTTTGCCAGCTGGAATCATCTGTACAGTAAATCCCCAACATCCTGTAACAATGGGGATTCAGCAAATGGAAATGTAACTAATAAAGTTCTTAGTACTGTTCTTCCTATCAGGAGTACTGCTGGACTGTCAGTTTTCCTGCTCAGCATGGTCACTGGATAGTCTGATATGAGGAAGTATTTTTCAGTGTCTGTGTGTCTGAGTCAATCAGATTCTTGATTTACTTTATGGTTAGGTCACTTACGTTTTTTGAGGTAACATGGATACTGCTTCCTTACATATTGCAGTTTGGAGTGTTTGGCCCTTTAACTCTGTCAGTCAGCAGGAAGAATTTTTTTCCATTAATTCTTCTGCAGGGACATTCCTCACTGCTTTTATAGCTGACGTGCTTGAATTTGATTATTAATTCAAGCCTTTAAATGCTTTTTATCATGTGGCAGAGTGATCCTAGGGAACCTCAGTGCCTCAAGAGCTTTTTCACTGGATGGAAAAGCTCTAATACTTATAATGTAGTAAGCCTATGTCACTGTGATAGTTCCCAGCACAAGTTCACCCCTAAGATTTGCACTACAAATCACAAGCTTTAACTTATGAAACCTTTATGCTTTATGTTGCTTTCAGGATGGTAATTCTGCAGTTTTTATTGAAGATTCCTAATCCATACTCATGGTGTTTTTATGGGGAATACGTCTTGCAGTAACTGAAGCAATTTACCTGTAACTGTTCTTTAAAGTATGATTTTTATATGCACGTTTGCAGTGTACACTGTTTATTGCTTGCCTTTGAATGTCTGATTAGATTACCAGGAATTTTGAGATTAGAAAGAAGTGAAAATACGGGCCAAACTCCAGCCCATTTATATGACAGAAGTCAAATTATTAGACTGTGTATCCCATTAGTATTGCTAAGACAAGCATGCTTTAGTGTCATGTACCTATGAACACTACATCTCCAAGAACAGCTGACAGTGTGCAGATTTGCTCGTTTTCTGAAAGACTGAGTCCATTTTTAATTAAGACAGATGGAGATATTACCCTGTTAAGGGGTTTCAGATTAAGCCTAAAGTCTGGTTCTAACCTGGTTCACACTTTAAGAGCAGAAGAATGAAATACTAAGGATGGAGCTCAGGATGGAATAGAGTTCAAATAACTTCAGAAAAATATTAAGCACTTTCACCGACTAAAACCTTCATGAAATAAACAGAGCAAAAATATTGCAGATCACACAAAATAAGGTTAACTGAAGTGCAGTAGTAAATAGACTCTTTTTTAGTCATGACCTAAATATTCATACAGATCTGGTAAAAAGCATGGACAGACTGAAGTGCAGCAGTTCATTCTTCCAATTTTGAAAGGAAATTAACTTTTTCTATCAGTACTTAGGTCCTCATTCAGTGGAAGCCTTGTAAACCATTAGAATACAAAGGGTTAAAGCCATGTTTTAACCTACTGTTCAGTGAATGGGTTCCTTTATCAAGGAGTTAATGTTAAGTATGAGATGTCAGAAGAAGCTTTCCATTTGCTCTTCAGTGAGCACAAGAATTGCATCTGCAGTTGCTTCCTTAGTTGCATGATAGACAGAGCCACATTCTAGGGCTCCTAGAAAGAATGGATAATGACAGGGATGAAATGTTAAAAGCAGTGGACACACAGAGTAGTAGGAGTTCTCTCTTTATTCCACAACAAAAAGATACTGACTTTGATATGTGCTCAGGTGGGACAGGGAATGTTTGGAGATCAGGAGTGTTTTTGTCCACAAGCCCCATTAGGGAAAAAGACCCAAAAGAACAAACATTTGTTTTCAAGTCCTCTACAAGAAGAAGGAAAATTATACTTCTTAGATGTGGTTGTTGCAGGGATTGTGATCGTTCAGCTGAAGAAGGAATTGTTGAAATGGTGAGAGAGAACAGAGCAAATGGAAGGACAACAGAAAAATTAAGACAAAGATATGTAGGAAGAAAGAAGAGAGCTGGACATAATAAGGGGAAGCAGAGACAGAAAATTTGATTAGTCGGAGAGTAATACGCACTAAAATAAATTAATTTCAGTGCTTGTTGTGTTGTGCCTCAAGAGAGAAGTGATGGTTCTGTCACATCTAAGACTCTTCTTAGAATGCATGCATGAAACTTGTGTTGCAAGGCCTTTTAGTATCCCACCAATTCATGAATCCTGACTTCCTTTCCTTCTTTTCAAACCTGGATTTTGTTTTCTTTATTTTCAACTGCTTTTCACAATACTGCTCTTCTCAAATTAGCAACCTAAGTTTACAGGCAAAGTTGGTTCTTTCTATAAAAACTTAGTTAAACTTGTGAGATGACTGATAAAATACAGAAAAGTATGTTGTGAAGCAAATATGCTCAAGAATGGAGACAGCTTGGAGTTAACGGATTGATTTTCACAATAGTTACTGCATTTTTTAAGTATTTTCATTTCTCACATGCCTCAGCAGGTAATAAAGGATAATTTGATAACTGAAGAATTTATTGGGATAGGCTGCTTTATAGAAAGCTTAGATTCACTTGATCTTTTTCATGTTTGCAGATGAAATGAGATTGTTTCATTAGTGTCATGATCAGCTTGGTGATGTAACTTTGCAGGATTCATTTATGACACCAAGCTTTTATCAGCATGGATGAAGTGACTGTGGCTTGTTCCTTTTGTTATGGGCTGTAAAAGTATCTTCCATATTCTCTTGTGCTATTGATGCCATTGTCTGTGTGTTTATTGTTCTTGCAAAGACTCTGTTTGATTTGAAAGACTGGTACAGTTCAGGAAAATATTTTTTAGGACCAGTATATGTTTCATTTCTGGATAATGACACACGAATACCTACACTTTAGGACTTGTAATAAACTAGCCAGTATACAACACTTTATTATTTGATAGCTGTCTCTAAAGCTGAAATGCAGTTGATGAGCTTTTTTGGTTTTTAAGTTGTGCTTAAAAATGAAGAGAGGTCTTCACACTGACTGCTTTGTTTTCCTGTCAATGGTAATGTGCTTCCGATTACTGTGACTGCTTGGGAAAGGACATTTTACATACCGTAGATTTGAAAGAAGACAGATCCAGTTGTGCTCCCCTACCCACTGCTTGTCTGTCAGTCATTTTGGTATCCTTTGATGACCATCTCTGTTGTTGCCATTACCGTGTCTTTCCGTCCTTTGCTTTTCTAACAAAAGCTCCCATGAGCTGCCCAGTTGCACTGAAGCATGCCTGATGGCCTACAGGCAACTTAATGGAAGTTCCTTTACGTTCTGGAAAACAGATGGAAAGCCATGTATTTATCTGGTATCTTAGTTTAAAACAACTGCGGAAGTACATTTATAGCAGTCTTTGGTATGTGAATTTTATTGTATTAATAGTTTTTATGTAGCATTCAATTGCTAATAAGGAAATGCAGATTATCATGTGTGGGGTCATCCTTCTTGTCTTTGAAGGGAACAAATGTTTTTTGTAAACAGCAAGCCCAGTGTTATCCAACAGTATACTTTACAAAATCCTGGGCTGTATTATCAGGAGAATAGTCAAGATATCAAGAAAAGACCAGTTTTGGGATATCCAATACAAGCAACATAGTGATAAACTGGAGGGAACGTAGAGCAGAGCCACCAGAATGGTCAGGGCTGGAGCACTTGCCCCAGTAAAAGGGGCTGGGTGGGTGTGTTCAGCCTGGTCTCTGGGGTTCCTGACAGCAGTATCCCTAGTGCCTCTGGACAGGTCACTGGGAAGATGGAGCCAGGCCCCTCACAGTAGGGCATGGAAGAAGGATGAGAGAGTGTCAGTTGAAACAGAAGATTCTGACTTGGCCTAAAGAAAACCTTTTTCCCTATGAGCATTACTGTGAGCTGTCTCCATCCTTGAGTTTTCAAGACCCGAGTGGCTGAAGCTTAGAAAAACCTGGTCTGATTTCATAGGTGACCTGGCTC
Organism: Chamaea fasciata; assembly: GCF_029207755.1. Classification (NCBI taxonomy): domain Eukaryota; kingdom Metazoa; phylum Chordata; class Aves; order Passeriformes; family Sylviidae; genus Chamaea; species Chamaea fasciata. The sequence continues at coordinate 65,555,816 of NW_027094087.1, forward strand.
TGAACAGGATGTTGGACTAGATACCCCCTGAAACCCCATCCAACCTCAATTATTTAATAATTAGTTTGTGTTTGTATTATTGAAGTCTTATATTTTAATTTCACTAAAGAATAAATGGACTATTATGCTGCAATGTGCTGGCCTTTCAGAAGTGATTGCGAACACCAAGACCATCCATTGCATTAATTATTAGGGGAAAAGGTAGTTTGCTGTCCCTCATTGCTAACTGTAGCACTTTTAGGAACATGTCCTTGAAAGATAACAAGGTATGCCTGTACCTTGAACTCTGCTTATCAGGAAATCAAACCTGTTATGTGTGATATAAAGGACATACCAATCCTTTGCTAAATTATGGCAGTTTGAACCCTAACCTTCTTACATGTTCTGCCAGACTCTCAGTGGGGAAAACGGGGGGGGAGTAAGCAGTTTCTCTGGTGGCACAGCAGTTACCAGCTTTGTCTGATGGTCTCCCAGTTAGCCTGCCCTCAAAAGATTTGTCCCTACCTTCTCATTTCTCTCCCCATCCTTTTCCAGGAAGCTTCAGTGATAACCCTTCGTTTTCTTATTTTTTCCTTGCTGATCATCCGTTTTTTTATCACTGTATAAGACAGAATTTTTGGTTTTATATCATTGATTTCATAAAAGTTACATTTACAGACTTAAGAACTTAAATATTTGTATGTTTATTTCTGACTGTTTTAAGGAGGTATATGGCATTCCAAATATTTTGCTGCTTCTTGTAGTCTGTAGTTGTCATGCCCTTTAGATTTTATTTGTTAAAAGGGGAGAGACATTTCATTACTGCACTTGTCATTTATGTAACTGCTGTTCTGTCAATCAATTCACATTGACTTTTTTCCCCTCTTTGCATTATTCTAATTAGAAATCATACAGTAATTACCTTTAGTTAAATATATATACATATAAAAGTATCTTAATGAATTTTCTATTAAATCAGAGGAACAGGAGGATATACACCCAGAAATCATGAATGCTCTTTAGGCTTGCAAGTAATAATCACTCCATGTGGAATCACAAGAAATACCAGAAAACATTTATATGGATTTAACTGTATATTTGATTAAATGTAACCTCTCTGACTAGTGGAAGGGGAGAGTTTAAAGAGACAAATTTTTGTATGTTTTATCCAAGAGGAAAAAACAATTCAGAGTCTTTCTGTAACTGTTGGCTCCAGTCTCTTAATTTTCTTGAGCACTGAAAAACAATGTTTGTAATGTTTGTAGTGCAACAGTGATAATGTAATGAACAATTTCTGTAGCTTCCAATATCAGATCTGTTCAGGTATGTTTTATCTGCTACAATATCAATTTATTAAAATTATTTTCCAGAAACACAAGTACTATTACTATTAGAGAATATTTTAATAAAGTAGTAGAATCTCTGGAAAAGCTAATACTTAGTTTAAGGAGGTAAACTCTGGAATCATTATCAAAATTGTACAGTATCTTGAAAAAAAATATTATGAACAGCAGAAAAAAATTATCAGGTCAGACAACTCCAAATGTATGCTACAAACTTGGAACTTAGTGTACAGAAATATTGAAAGTCAATGCTTTCATTTTTTAATGTTAAATATCAAGAAAGTTGCTGGCCTTCATTCAGATCTGTTTTATATTTCTCACAGTTACAATTTCAATTAATTATTTCCTCATTATTCAATATACATCTTTGGGGGATAAATCTCTGTACTATTCATTGAGTTTTTGTTGATTCAGTACAAAATTCTGCCTTGTTAGCATGGCATTTTTTGCAAGGAATGAAGTAAACCATGAAACAAAAATATTGATTTAATAAAGTTAATGGTTTGGGATGCCATGAGAAATCAAAGAGAGAAAAGTATAGTAGAAAATATGACTGAAGATTTAATGAGGTTTTAATGAATGTTCTTCAAGTTCTTTGCTGTTGGATTAAAATATGTACAGTAGACAAAACCATATTGCATTGCAGGGATCCTTTTCAATCTCTCACTTCCAAGTGATTTTTAAAATGAAGTATTTATTTGTTTGAGCAAAGATTAGGCAGTTGATTAGACAGTTGATTAGACAATGAGAAATTTCATCATGCTTATTCTGCTGCTTTTCCAGATGTATGGTCCACCTCAGTTCAGCATGTTTCTCCTCCTTCCAAGACCTGTGACTTTTCCCATTTTTATGTGCTAGTGCACACAGATGCAAAAGAAAATTTTGTGCAGTGTATTGAGGCTATGCCAGAAACCATAAAGCTGTTCATCTTCTTCTGAGGTGCTGGTATCTGCACACTTTAGCTTGGCTATGTTTCCCTTTTAGATTGTTGTCCTGAACTTAGGAGACTTTTCCAAAGCTATTTCCTCTGGTATCTCTTCACTAGGCTTCACAGAACTCATTTCATAGTCTTCCTGTTTAAAAAAGAGGAATCTTTAATCTTTCTCTGGGCTTCATCTTTGGGCTATTTTGCAGCTTCATTCAAGGGATTTTGTGAGGTGGTAATTTTCATTATTGGATTCCCAAATTAGAGATATCTGTGCCCACATCTCCTGAAATACCTGATCTGGTAGGTGTTCTCGGACCAGCTGTGTGTTTCATGCTTCTATGTTTTTTATCACCAGAAACATAAATGAGGTCACAAGGTTGTGCAACTTGACTAATTTGTATTGGCAAAGAGAAAAGCAACTACCATTAGACTCCTAAAAATTATTGAGGTGACTCTGTTCTTCTATTTATATATAAAAAAAAAAATTTTGAGGAGGAAACGGTGAAATTTTATCACATCCTTTATTATAGGCTCACTCATATTTTTAGGTCCTTTCTTTATGTTAAGGATGCTGTCACATCCTTAATAAATGTCTGTATACTGGTAAAGTTCAGTTAGGTTATTTGAACATGTTTTGCCTTTACTTCATTGAAAAAAATAGCAGAAGAGTCAATGAATATGTTGAATATTTAAACCAAGTAATAATAGTCTAGGTAGGTAAGCAAACCAAGCATGCATCAGCAGCACTGAGGAGTTGCTCTTCTTTTTTTACAGTTACCCAAAATAAAGAATGCACTTACAGTAAGTGGAAGGCTAGATTTGATGCCCTTCAGAGCTCCAGGACTGAAAGAAAACTCTCTAGTGAAGTTTTATTTGGAAATTCTCATGACTGAAGTATGACTCCCCAGCACAGGCTTGGCAGAAGCAGTCTCTACCCAGTAGTCTTGAGCTGGGTCTTGGTGGAGGAGAGAATCTTATGTTTCACAGAGTTAGTGTCAAATAAAAGAATGCACAATTGCATAGCCCAGAGACAGGAAGAAAAAAGAAAGAAGAAGAAAAAAGAACCAAAGATGGATTTCTATCCCTGTCAATCTGCATGATTCATACATTTAAGGCAGACACTTCTTTCATTTTGTTCATTCTTGTAGTCTAATGTACACTGGGCATCAGTCTAGTTAGGGTGGAAAGAACATATATGGGTCATACATTCTGAAGAACTCCTATTTATTGCATAAGTGATTTTGGGTTTAGGTGTCCTGAAGCTACAAGGAGTGTAAACCAAGTGTTCATCTTGCTGAGTGTGGATGTTTGGAGCTAGCACTTCCTACAAACTGCAAGATAGTATGTGGAAGGGTTTTTTTGACAGAATGAGGCTCAGAGGCCAATACAAAATAAATGCTTAGAATGCTGCAAAACACAAAAATCTGCTTTGAAGCAAGCAGCTTTAAACAAAGCTTCTAAGCTTTCTCTCTGAGATTTTACTGAACTGCATGCGAAAGTACTGTATGTTTAATTACTTGATACGAAGCAAATGTAACATCTGGTAAGAACTTGAATGTTAAATCAAGTTTACCCTTTATCGTCTAAGCTATATGTTTCTGGATTTTTTTTTAATACAACCTGAACCAGGAATATTGTGCTGAAAAAAATCTCAGCATGTTGTTTGGGAATAACAAATTTTAAGTGAAAATTATTTCAACAAACAAAATTTTAATTGCTTCAACAGTTTCTGGATGACATGCTTCCTATTGTGTTTAATTATTATACTCAGAGCATTTTGTTGTTACTGTTGTTGGAGGTATTTAAATTTGTTGTTACAAAGTGCATTGTTATTTTAGACCAGATTAGAAATAATTTATTGTTTGATAGACATGAATGAAATAATAAATACTACAAAAACCTGAAAATGCCTATAAAGTTGGTATAAAAACTTCATAAAATATGTATTTTTTAATGAATGACAGATTTCTTACACATTTTCTTGTAAATTTTAAAACAGACTTTCATTTTGTGAAACCAGCCTATATGACTAATCAGACTTAATCTGAGTGCTGCAAAAGCTGAACAATGAAAGCATTTGAAAACTAAGGATCTGAGTGCCTGCATTTTTAGTTATTTAGTGATTAGCATGTGAACACAATTAATGGGAGATTTCTGATTGCTCAGAAGTAAGGCAACCAGTTTTTAGTACCAAGGATCAAAAAGAGAACCAGTGGAAACAAGATCCTTTGAGTACCCAACTTTGAACTGAGTCTGGCAATTTGCTGCATGTATGAACAGGATTTGTGCAGTCTGTGACAGACTAAATTTAATTGAGGTCTATGTAGACCACTGTTACTCCTTCTGTGGCTCCCATTGGCACAAAGGAGAGTAAGGAAAATTCATTTGTGTACTTTTATGCTTAGGTTGGGGCTCTTTGGAAATGAGGAGGCCTTAACTGGCAGACTCAGTTTCAGAGAGTGAGAAAGTCAAACTGCTTCAAATTGCAAGAGGTATGGGATGGGTAGGATTTGAGCAAGGATGCCAAACTATGAGGGTGATAGAGGAGTAGAGAGGAATCCAGAATGCCGAGAGTAGGGCTATAAGATAGGAATTGAAGCTGAATAGGGTATGAATGTAGATAAGAAGAAAAACAGATGCCCTGGGAATAAAGAATGAAAATCAAATTGGAATTCAAGAGACGTCTAGGCTTGGTGCTGGGATGGAGAGGGAGAAGGTCAGGAACATTAGGGGACATGTTGGGGCTGGAAGTGGGAGGTTTGCAAGAGAACAGGTTAGGGAGGAAATGTTTGTAGCATCGAGGTTTCTTTTCACATTTGGCACTGAACCAAAGCCACAGACATTTTTACAAATATGAGAGTATATTCTAATTGCTTTAAAGATCTTAGATCTGGAACTGACCCAACTGTGGACTCAGGGTGATTTCACAATTTACAGGGGGTTTTTTTCATTTTTAAACTTGAAAATAATTTCTAAATTATATGCCACAAAGCTTTTGGTTGGTATTATCTGGTTTACAAAATTATAAATTACAAAATCAGATTTTCATTTTGTATAATTTTGATAGGACTTTCTTTGTAAGATACATGATTTTTATTTACTTGCTTGGCATTCTTTCTTATTAACAAGTTTAATACTAGGATTTGCCACTTCTTGAAGGGGTAATTATACAAATTTTTTGTCTTCTAATGTACATCATTGTTCAATTACCTTTTTAAGGAGTACTGCTGTACATCTCAGGTTTTGTAGATGGATAGTTTATAGTTCCCCCATTCAAAAAAACAGTTGGTTGCCATATTTTCTAAAGTATCCAGACTACATGATTTTACCATGACATCTTTCTGTCTGCTCTCTGGTGTGCATATTTTGACAAGTTATTTTATATCATTATCCACCACTTGAAAAACAGACTCCTGTGATTAAAAAAACTTTCAAGCCTTACGAAAGAGAGTTCAAGTCCCTCTCTGAGTATTCCATCTTCTCCTTTACTCTAGAAATAATTTTTTTGATAGCCATTATGTCACTGCTTTAGCAAACTTCAGGCATCATTGATTGGTCAACCTGATGGCAGAGAGACATAAAGGAAATGAGACCTGATTCTAGATGATTCTTACATGTGGGATTTTTTTCACTGGCTCAGTCTGTAATTTCTCTTTGATTCCCTGCCCTCATTCTTCTGTGAGACTAAAAACTCTACTCTTTCATTATATCAAGTTTGCTAAAATTTCTCAATGGAGAAAAATCCTGCAGACCCACATTCCACTGTTGGTTTTGTTTTGTTTTTTTTTCCATAATAGTAGTATTAAAGCATAGGGTGGTTTGGGTTTTTTTGTTTTGGTTTTGGTTTTGGGTTTTTTTTGTTTTTTGTTCTCCCTCAGAGACCATCTAGGCCGATAAAGGAATGTATTTCAGTGCATTGTGTTACATGACTCTGTACACACATGCACATATACTTGTGCTGAAATAGTAGCCAAGAAAGCAGAGATACTATCTGGCAGAGTAAAAGCAAATACGACAAACTCGGAATGGTGCTGTGGTGAAGGAGTTACTAGTGAGCTCAACAGTGTAGTAAGGTTAAAGGAAAACTGACCTGTCATAACCTAGCCAGTGCAAAACAGATCATGCGCATGTAAGCTACTTCAAATTTCCAAAACAAAGGGTAGAATTTCTTTCTGAAGCTAGTGCTCATTATTGGGTTTCAGAAGCATGCTCTGAAAGCACCCAGCTGATTGAGTAGAATCATCAGAGAACTACAGACTTCTCCACTGAGTTTAGAAAGTAGGTACAGAGAAGTATGGATTGCCTCTGTTCATGCATGTTTCCAGTGTGTCAGCTCAGTACAGTACAGATCATTGAAGCTCAGAGTGGTTAAAGGTCTGATGCTGTGTACAGGAAGGCATTGCTATTTGTTTTGTGTTAAGGTGGAAGGGGTAAATTTGTTGTTGAGAGTCAATAAATGTAGCTAATAACTAAATTAAATTTGTGTGTTTAATTGCATTGTTGGCTGAATGACATGTATCTTCATGAAGACTTAACTCATTTTGGAGCACAGAATTCTTCCCAGGATTGTAAGCAATCTGTATACCAGAACCGACTTAGTGTCATGTCTGCAGCCTGTCATGTGCAAAGTGTGGCGAATTCAAGAGTGAAGTTTTTTTTTTTGGTGTGGTAAAATGAAAACAGGAACATACAGCCAGGCAACAGTGATGAAAATATCGGCACTTGAAAAGCATCCCTAACCAAAAATGAGTGGCATAGTCGATAGGTAACTGGCATTTAGCATCTTGAGTGCAGTAATTCTGTTTGAGAAAAAATGCCATACTATTAAAAAAATTGTTTTTAAAAGAAAAACTTCTAATGAGCTCAGTAAGCAGAACTTCCAAGCTCTGCTCATGCAGTGAGGAAACAGTTCTACTCATGCGCTGAACTATTTACACATAGATGGATGTCTACAGAGTGATTATCAGGGATATTTTAATGACACCTGTTTGTTCTGTTCAAATTAATTCCAGTGAAAATTGCTCCCTTTTTGTGCCGTAGAAACATTCCTACATCTGAAATCCTCAGGGAAAATATTTGAACTAATCCCCTTTATTTTATTAAACACTCTCCATCCCACCTACAGATTAGGTACTAAATAGGGTGGAACTGTGGTGCAGCTGTTACTTGACAGATTACAGTTAACACAACAGCCATGCTGGGTTAGAGTGAAGGTTTATCTGGCAATCCTGCGGTTAGTTGTGTAGTGGCTTCAGTGTGAGAAGTACCATCTTGCATTTAATGGTTCTCAAAGGACTTTTCTGTTGCAAGTTGTTCAGTATTCTCTCAAATAAGTGTTAATTTTTAGCATCCACATCATCTCACGGTAAGGAATTCCAGAGCTTTCATGCATGAAGAGCGATTTATATTTGTTTTCATTCTGCATCATTAGGTGACTTCTCATTCATCTATTGGAAAATACCTATGGATTCCATATCTCCATTCTCCTGATGTGACAGGCCCCTTAATTCTTCCTTTTCCTTATACCATCTCTTTTCCAAGCTGTGGAGTCCTAGCTTGCTTGAGTGATTATTCCACACAGTGCAATTGTGTGAGTGTGTGATGTTGCTGGAGGTCAAAGGTAACCCTTCCTACCCTTCTCTGATACTCTGATACTTCTGTTCCTTGTGAGGTGAGGTACTATAATGCTTGTCAGCATTCAGTAATGCAGGCAACAACATGGAATTGCAAAGTGATACAATGAGTTCCATATTATTTATTTCTTCCACAGTGATTTCCAAAAGGGTTTTTTTAACCATTTAAAACTGAACCAAAATTTTAACGGTTTTTTCAAGTATAATAAATCCCAAGATCTCACTTAGGAATGAAAACAGTCAGCTAGAAGTTCATCATTTTATGTACATGGTCAGGAGTATTTTTAAAACCTGTGATTTACTTTGCATGTATCTCTTTTGAATTTCATATGTTATTTAATGCTAAGATTCATTAAGGTTTCTCCTGTTCTTCACATCTAATTTTTCAACTAATTTTTCACACCTAAATTTTCAATTATCTAATGTTACAGTATTCCACCAGCAAATTTTTTACACCTCATTTTTTAGATTGCTTGTTAAGTAGAATTAATGAATAAAATAGATTAATTCTGCTTCTGAGTGGAATATTGTCACTTATAACTACCTTAAAGTGATTTTCTAAAAATTACGTGTTGTTTCTGCTTTTTAAGAAGGTTCTGTGATTATGAGTGACTGTGGAAATTATTACACCGTTGTGTAATAGACTTTTCTTCGTATTTTTGGTATGGATAAAAGCAGTGTAGCTGATACTCGTGATATCTCAAAGGGATATCACTGATGTCTAATGACACTGCTCCCTATCACATGTAACACTTGCTGGTGAAGCGGAAGACAACATTTCATTAGTGTTTCTCCAATTAAAAGACTTCAGTGCATACATTTCTGTCCCAAGAAAGAGATTCTCATTGATCTAACACTTTAAAAATAAGGAGAATAAGATCTACTGTAAGGTCATTATCACTTGAGTCTGCATTAACAACATATTTAGAAAAGCGGTTGACAGAATTTTCCACCTACTGTGTTGTATTGTCATTGTAATATTGAATTTTCCTAATGATGTTACAAATACAGGTTACAATAGTTACACAGATAACCATACTAATACCTATTAAGGTCTTCAAAATACTGTGTTAATTTTTTGAAATTTATACCTGTAATGAGCAGAACTAGGATATATTTGCTTATTTTTGAATAATCAAAACTTTTTTTTCATTTTTCTTTTAGATATAGACAAATGCAGCTTGGTACAGAAAGCAAAGTAGCTGAACTTCTTCACCAAAGTAAGTTAAAGTCCTTTGAAACTGAACATGTTCAACTCATGCAACAAGAAACAGCTAAGAATCTTTCACAGTGCCAAATGGAATGTGAGAAATACCAGAGAAAGCTGGAGGTATGTTACATAAAGAGACACTTTACAGGGCATTACATAGTTGTTTGCAATTAGAATGTGAAGTGCAAAAGCTTGGGGAAAAAGTAGCAACGTGGCATGGTTGAGTTAGTATCTCCACCAAATTTTGCAGAAGCAGGGTCAAATGACAAAGCTTACGATGTTTGATCAGTTTAATGGAACACAAGACCACAGGGAGAGGAAAAAGCAAAACAATTTCTCTTGGAAAGATGTTAAAGACAGTACCTCATTCATGTGGGGTATATTTATCTGCTTGTGTCACAAGGCTGCTTATGTCAGTCTGTGTGAGAATTGTAGGGAGAGAAGACAGTTTCACCAAAACAAATATGGTGAAGTCATTTGCATTATCTGCAACTAAGATCTGTAATAGCATCGTTACATAATAAAATACTTTTTTATTGATAGACAGTTCTGGAATAAATTTTTCACAGCAAAGAAAGTCAAGGTGAGCATGGTGTATACAGCATTGAAAAGACATAACCTTGCTAGTCCTGGCATGATGGGTTGCCTTGGTGGGGTGCTAGACACCCACCCAGTCACTCATTCCTCCTCCTGAAGAGGATGAGGGTGGGATAAATAAGCTTGTAAAGAGCATGGGTTGATAGAAAGATAGGGAGAACACTTGCCAATTACCATCATGGGCAAAACAGATTTGACCTGAGGAAAACTAATTTCACTTAATACCCATTGACACAGGTTGCATGGTGAGAAACAAAGACAAAAAGTAAAACGTCTTTCCCTACCCTGTTCTCTTTTATTTTAACTTCCATCCTTCATTTCTGACTCTTCTGCCCTCCCCTCTCCAGAGCAGTGCAGGGAGAAATGGGAAATAGGGGTTCAAGTCGGTCCATAACAGCTCCTCTCTGATGGTCTTTCCTCCTCACATTTTTTTTATCTTGCTCTGGTGTGGATCCTCCATGTCCTGCTGTTTCCTTCAGGAGAAACTCTCCTGTTTGGGCTCTCCACAGGTTGCAGTGCCTTCTGGGGATGTCCACCTGCTTCAGCATGGAGCTGCATGGGCTGCAGCATGGACATCTGCTTGAGTGTGGTCTTTCATGGTCTACAGGCAGGCGACCTGCTTCACCATGGGCTGCAGAGGGGATCTCTGCTCTGGCAGCTGGAGCACCTCTTCCCCTCCTCATCTCAGCTCAGTGTCAGCACTGTGGCTCTCGCTCACTTTTTCCCTCACTCCTCACTGATGTGCAGCATTCTTGTGCTTTATTAATTGCAGTTTCCTTGAGCTGCAGCCCCCTTGGCTGAGGGACACAGCCTGGGCACCTGCAGCCAATGCACCTGTGTATGTGGGCTTTAACCATTTGGGCCTGTTTATCTCTACAAGCTTAGAATTTATTATCTTTAAAACATACATATATCCTGTTCACTTATTTTAATCTTGGAAGTGTGAGTATTCCACAGAGAAAACTTATTTTAAAACAAAATTTCTTCACCTGTCCAAAGTTAGTCCCCAAAACATATCACAGAGTCCAATTTATAAGATTTAAATGAGATTGATAGTGTGTGTTTCAAACAGATGTCAGGATACAAACTGGACAGGACAGAAGAAAGTGACATCTCTGGCAGCCTTTGTTTTTTGGGGGAAGGATGCCAGTCTTCAGGTCCCCACATTTCTAGTGCTGAACCTGCCTAAGTTGTTTATGAAAAGGAACTATAGAGTGGAAAGAGAATTAGGGAGTTTCAGATAGACTGTAATTTCTTGGTTTGTCCATATTGGGACATTCAGATCCTGGCTGATGAGGTTAGTTGTGGTCACAAGCATTGGGAGTGCCAGTTTTGCTAAACATAGAGGTTGCTAAACAGATTTTTAATTGCACAGACATGTCTAAACTTGGAGAATGTAGTTCAATTTGAGTTACATGTTCATTTTCTTTGTGGGAATTTTTTTGATCTGACTACAACTCAAATATTTGGCATTCAGTTCTACTTTTGGCACTTCTTTTTCTCTTCAGAGAGACACTTTAAAATTCTTTCATTAAGAAATATGCACTTAAGAACTCTTTCATTAAGAAATATTCTTGCAGAATTTAAATATTTGATGTCTGAAGCTTCTATTTTTGTTCCTTTTGACTGAATTCTTAGGGGTTTTAATTTTCTTTCTTATATATAGCATTAATGCACTAAGGTTTTTTTTCCTTACCGTTAAAGGACGTTGGTGTTTATTAATAGTGTAGGCACTGGTATCTTGTGGCTCAGCTACAGCTTTCTGGAAAACTCTTGCTTTTATTTAGTGCATAGAGTAATTTTTCTCGCTAAACTAGGAAGCAGATGGTTTATATGTTGCCCAGTTTTAATGTATACATTTACTTCTTCTGTGACACTAGACTGAACTTTTTCTATTCAAGTGGCTTGTTTCTCAAAGCATTGTGTATTGTTTTGTGGTTTCGACAGTGACTGTGGTATTACTGCTCTGCACACTGCGCATATATTTCTATGTCTCCAAATCTGTATTCATTTGTCATTCTGAATGGTTGTGATTTTTACTTAGGAGGTTAGTATGAAATTTGACAGCAGTACCACTTGGGTATTACTTCACCTGTTTTGGTGGGATTTTTTCTGCAAAGTATGTAGATTACTACTTTACATACCAAGGATTTTCTTATTCCAGTTTGGTGTGTATTTATTTGGTCAATGTTGTTTCCTATTATCAAACACTTTATCAAATTTCCATTATTATACAGGCCTTCATACGTTTACTTTTGAATATGAGAGATTTTTGTTAAAGCTCAGTGGATTAAGTATATTTACGTAAGTCTTGAATGTTGATGGCATATTAACTTTTTATTAATAAGTAAGTAATAAGACTGGTTGGTATAGCTTTAATAGCAAATTTTTATATTTGCATTCTTCAAAGGAATCTTCCTAAATTGATGACTGAAATGAGAATCAAGTTAAAGCAACAAAAATTATTGCATTTACGCTATTTTGACTGCTGTGTGGGAATTCTTTTAGTTGTTACATGGCTTTTCCTAAGTTTCCTTTAGAATTCTTGTAGCTTTTTCAGACTGCTTCTTAGAATTACTAGAGCCTTAGCAGACAGGCCTAAGATATGAGAGTTTAGTCTGTGCAAGATAATATTATTGAAAGAATAACTGCTTTTTAAAGTATTTTAATCTTTGCTGTGCAAAACTTACATCAAATATTTAATACCATACTGGTACACATTTTACATGTATTATATTGTGTCTCTTTCAAAAATCACTGTAATGCTGAATCCCTGATCTTTTCATTATTCATTCTCACAGGTGCTTACAAAGGAATTTTATAGTCTTCAGTCTTCTAGTGAAACCCGCATTATTGAGCTTCAAACACAGAATTCTGAGTTTCAAGCAAGACTAGATACTTACGAAAAACTTGAAAAAGAGCTTGATGAGATAATACTGCAGACAGCAGAAAGTAAGTTCTGTCACAAATTGTTTTATCTGTAGGTGTTTCAGGCATATCATTCTTCTCATGACACTTAGAAAGTACTACAATGCCTGTCATTTTTCTTCATTATGCCTGACAAGTAAAAGGCAGTAATTATTTTGATAGAAAATATTAATGGCAGGTTTCTAAGTGCACCTGTAAATGTGTATGAAACATCCATATATCTAAGTTTGGGCTTACTGAAAATCATTTCAGTATTCAGTCATTTCTCTTTTCCTTATTCTAATAATCCATTATAATTAGATATAGTCTTTAGGGTTCTTCTATTATTTAAGTACGTGTTAAATGTCAGGAAGCCCTCTTTGTTGACAGGCAAATACAGGTTTCATATTTCAGTACAGTGATTAATGTGAATTTTTTAACTAATTGAGAGGAAAAAAACCTCTTCCTTCTGTTGAATTAATAATAATTAGACATTAAGTAGTTGCTTGTGGCAGCTCAGTCTGTTCCAAGTATTAAACCATGGATTAAATTCATACCTGATTACTCTTGAAAATTTTTGTCTCTCATTCACAAAAATGAAAATGTTCACAAACACAGCAAAATTTGTGTAAAATCTCTATCCATTTGGTTCTCAGCCTAAATCAATCCACAAAGCAATTCATTTCTAATTTGAAACTCTGATTCTAATCTTGAAATCTTCTAGCCAGTGCATAAGCAGAGTAGGACATTTTAAGATTTCAGACTAATTCAACTGTCTTCTTCTCCTTTTCTCTTTCTTCCCTCCTTCAAAAAATAGTCACAGTTTATAAAATATTCTGTATAAAAGATTATTGTATAAGCTTTATATATAAACAGTAGTGTCTAGCAAAGTGTGCGTTAGCAAGATCAGTGATGTTAGGTATCTTCAGTAACCAGACTGCACATACTTTATTAATTTTATGCACTGCAGCCTGTTCTTAGGATGGCCTGACTGCCCAAAGGTTCCAGTCTGACCATAAGCATGTTTGCTGTATACACACTTCTGTTTTAGTCAGTAATATGTTTTTTGAAGTGTGTGTATATATAAACTTGCCTAAGGAGTATTTATGTATTAACACAGAATTTTTGGACCTTACTTTCATTTCCTCCAAGGAGAAGGTAGAGTTCAGAACACTGGTTTTTGTTTACACTGGTTTGCATTTTCTTAAGCATCTTGGGACAGCAGTGAAGTTTTTTATCAGATCGTTCTTAACAACTTCTTAAATATCTATTTTAATTACAATTTACATTCTATACTACAGAATGCTAAAGAAAGGCAAGTTTCCAAATGAAAAATGTTCTTTTAAAATATAATTACTTTATTTTCTGATTTCCTTGGAGAAAAGTTATTACTTAATATTATTTCAATATATTTTCTATTTAATCATGAACTTGCTATTTCAGTGTATTTGCTATAGAAAGTTAAGATTAATACTAGTTAAGTCTAGTATCTTAAGGAAAAAAGAAGAAAAGAAAGTATTTTTTTAAAAAAACACTTTAAAGGAGAAGACAGATATAGTTCCTCCTGTGTCTCAAATTATGCCCTGATAGTTATATAAATACCTAAAGGTAGAAAAATAACTGAAAGGAAATATAACTATTTTTCAGTTTTAATGTTTTATGAAAATACTTCAATCCATCTTTCAGGGAATATAATTTAAACTGAAGCATTATGTGGAAGACAATTAGAGTTTTCTACAAACTTCAGTGATAATAAGAATTAATCTTCATTCCTGTGATCACCTCTTTATATTTAAATAGCATATAATGTTTTTTTTCTTCATCCTGAGTCATGAAGCCTTTGCTATTTTACAGTATTTAGGATTGCCAGTGGGGGTTCGTTTCTCTGGAGCCCTTAATAAACTATGTCTTTATTTACACATGTGAAATGGCGTTTGTCACATAATATTTAAATTATTTATATACATATATATAAACATTTTATTTTTCCTTTGGAAAATATGCATGTGGAAGAGATCACTGAATTTTTACTGTTACTCCCTGATCATTATGCCTCACTTTATTAACATTGAAATGACACAAAACAGCCTATTCAGGAAACTATCAAGAATTTATATAGCCACTTCTTACAGTGCCTGAGAGCTTTCCAGATGAATAACAGTAGTAAATTTCCTTGGCATTTGTCTATTCTTCCTTTTCACGCATTAGTGTATTTTTGTTGTAGACTAGTTGTTTGATTTTTCTTGTTTCCTTTGGTTAGTATCTTCCTAAGAAAAAGATTGAACCTATCTGTATCCTCACAATGGCATGTCCTTGCTGTGTAGCATAAGAAATTGTCATTAATAAGTATCCCCTAGCTTGTAAAGTGTATATTTTACACCACAAAGTCAGGTGAAGAGCCTGGAATGTTGTAAGAGAAGAGAAGCACACCCTGATACAGAATATTATTTTGATACCTACAGCATTTCCAATTTCTTTTGTGTTTGTCTTCATGGTGTGACATTTACTGGACACATAGATCTGAATTTACAGGGCAGGATCTTACTGACGTTTTTCTGAGATATATGACACTGAATATGTTACAAAAAAGAAGGGTAGTAACAAAGGCAGGTTAAATTATTCTTGATGTTTTTCTGAATCAGAGGTGTTCACAGCACTGAAGAATTCCCTGTCATGTTTAAGACAGCTCTGAAGTGCTGGTGTCTTTGTAGTGCCACAGTAGTAAACTTTTTCTGTCACACTTACTGAAATGTCTATATTGTTTTTAATGTAACTATGTATGTGAATTACCACAGGTGCTCTTCTAGAGGCTTTTCTCTTTCTAAATGTGTTTTAAGAATCCTTGTTTAAAATAGCATTACAAGGGTATTAGACAAGTGAGAACAGAAGTTATAGCATTTTGCAAGTTGTTGAGAAATGAAGGTATTTCTGGTTTTGAGGCACTTGAGCATTAAGAAAGATGAGTCAGATAGGACTCACATCATTTCCTACATTTGTTTCTCCTGTTCCCAGCTATTTGATTCATCAAAGCTTTTGTGTGGTGCCTGGGCTGGTGTTTACTTGTTCTCCCTCTTTCTCTCACACCTGTGCCACTCCCATTTTCTCATTGTCCCCCTTTACCTCTCCTCTCTGTCCCCCTCTCTGCCCCTGTCTACTTCACACATACCCTTGTTCTTTCTCTTCCTTTTTTTTTTTTTTTTTTTTTTTCTGGCCCACTTTATCTTACAGGAGAGAGGAAATCTGAATTTCAGAACTTGAAATATTAACATATACATTTTCATCTTGCTGCTATTGGGATTTCTTTTCAAAGCAATTATAATCTGTTTAAAAGCCTTAAAAATGCATTTTCAGAAACCAATCACCTGTGGAGGCAGAGATTATTTTTAATATTTCTATTTTGCATAAACATAAAAATTTCTTTTTTGCCCCGCTCTGAAAAAATAGATGGTATTTGTTTTCATCAAGTGTGGTAAAATTTCTGATCACCAAAGCCTTTCAAAAACCATAGTGAGCAGCTTCACTGTGACATCAGCTCCCTTAGCAACATCAGATGTCCCTTCTGGTCCCATGGACTTGGTTATGTCCTGTCACCTTTAACACTCCCTAATTTTATCTTCCTCTACCTTCCTCTACCTCATGTATGCACAGAAAATTAATTCTTTAGATTAAAAATTTAAGCAACCTAACCTTCTACTGCTGAATTAAACAAGTGATATGTATTTTGTGACCATACCAACAGTATGAATATTCAAGGAAACTGAACAGTTTTCCTTTACTTTCATGTTGCATAAGTGTTATGTTAATCATAAAAATAAAAAGTGTTGTAAGTAATTAAAGTGTGGCACTAAGTTTAATGCTAATGGTGAAAAAAACTGTTCCACTCAAGTCCAGAAGGTTGCACCAAATGAAAATTTAGCTCCTAGAAAAATGTTTTTGCATGTTGAGTTGTAAATAGAAGTTTTTAAGTTCTGGCACTGTTCTTCAGCTGCCGCTTTCTGTAATTTTTTGCAGTGGAAGATGAAGCTGAAGCTGAAAGGGTTCTCTTCTCATATGGTTATGGTGCTAATGTTCCTACAACAGCTAAAAGGCGACTAAAGCAAAGGTAAAAAAAAAGTACCTCATGCATTTACTTATTCGAGATTAACTAAATGACGATTAAATGCATTATGCTTTGTCTTAGAATCCAGCCAGTTTGATTAACATAAAGAGGTTTTTTAATGACTTAAGTATACAGGAATAGATTGAGGACTAGGACCTGTTAATGTGGTTGATGCATATGAATGAGCATATACGTATTTTTCTAGGTCATTTTAAAATCTCTTCTCATTGACTTTGATAAAGATTAAGTATAATTGTATAAAACTAAGCAGCTGTAAAAACAGATTAGTTACATTGTTTGCATTTATATTATAGGATATACATTATTAATACCCTAAAAATCATTGTATTTAATAGTAAGAAAAACATATCTGTTGGGATATTAAGAAGGACAATGGTTCAGAGCATCACTATTTTATCTTCACTAACACAGCATCTGATTCCACTTGCATTTTTTTTGAGTTTGCTCTGGTTTGGCCAATTTGAAAATTTGATCAATAGACTAAAATGATGCATAAGTGAAAAACATATCTCTTGATCATAGTCATTTTGAACTAATAAATTTATATTATGCATTGTCTTTAAGAAATAATAGTGACATTTGAATGGCTCATTGTGAGCCTGTGTGTTGTGGCTATGACTCACTTCTCCCACGCAAAAGGTTAAAAGGAAATGACCTCAGGCTTGCCAGAGGAGGTTCAGGTTGGACATTTTCTTCACAAAAGTGTTTGTCAAGCATTGGAATAGGCTGCCCAGGAAGGTGGTAGAGTCACCATCCCTGGAAGGTGAGGAGTGTGCAAAAAACCTCCATAACCCTGTTGCACATCTGATTTAGAAAAGTGTTGAGAGTTCTATAACACCATTTCCTAAAGCATCAGTTAATTCCACTTTTGTCCATAGTTCAGGCACTTTCCTGAGTTCCACTTCAATCCTTCTTTTTCCTCACCTTATTAGATTCAGTTTGGATCATTTACATATATAAAAACTCTGTTGAATTTCCTTTGAATGCTGAATCTGATGATCAGGCCAGGATTTCAGATATGCGTGGAAGACACTTTCTGAGCTTAGAAGTGGCTGTATCAGAATGACTCATATACTCCACTTCTGTTCTAAAAGGCATTGACTAATAAACTGACTTAATCTTTCATAATAGTGTTGGAAGGCTTCGTAGACTTGCTTTATCTTTTAGAATTAAAAAGATTTAAAAAGCCATAAAAGACTGTATGGTTTACCTGCTTTTTTGAATCAAGGAAAACTGGCATGCAGATAATGTGTGTGATGCCTTTGGCTGCCAAAGTTTGTAAAAACAAAGCCTCTGACCCCATCCTCTATGTTTAGCGCCATTAAAGAAGCACAGATAAATTTTCTGCTCTCTAGGATTGCTTAAGGAAACAGAATCTATTACAAATGTGATTAATCTTTCTGGAGTCCACTACCTGATCTTTAATCCCTGACGTATGGGATCCTAAATGAAGGGCTCTTTTAAGTTCACATCATGCACTTCAGTCTCTGAAAGTTTGTACAAAACCAACCTTTTCAAGCAGTGAAAAGGGTCTGTACCTTTTTGCCCATTTGCCAGAAACAACTCTTCTGTTTCTTCAGATGTAGGTATTGTACACCCATAGTATTAAATTAAGCATGCTAAATTATTCTGGGAACACTCTGAAGCATCAAGACCAAATGGCCTGTAGTAGCCCGTTGCCATAAAACAGTTCTCAGTGTAGGTTAAGCAACGTGTGAACAACATATTGGCAATGATTTGCTTGCCCGTGCCGACTTCTCAGCTATGCCTAGGAACTGCTTGGGAGGTGTTAATGAGAGAATGCAGAACACTACCAGGATGACTTTGGTGGTTTGCTAACAAGGAATTATCACATTCTTGAGCACTGCATAATCTTCTAGTATAGTTGGAATCAAATGTTTCCAGCATAAGGTCTCCTTGCACATCAGTCCCATTGTCTCTTTGCTTGAAAGATGTACTTGTGTTATCCTTAAATATTTACAAATTCAGGTGAACCTCACTGAACAGTTATAGGTGGGAAAATTACTATGGGCTGCATTCCTAAATTTGCTATGGGAAGGTATCCAAGTTCTCCCTTACATAGCTACCTTACATTGTCCCCTAATAGCTACTAGTCAAAGAAGTGGTTCCTTTCTCTGTTGTACTAGATGAGATTAGTGCATGAAAGAGTATGCTTATAACACAGATGAAGAATATTAAGATTTCTGCCAAATCCAGAGGTCTATTCCATTTTACTGAGGAAGAGATGGAGGTTATGACTGGTCAAATTTTCAGATAAACTTTGTTCACTCATCTAGATTTACGCACTCTTAAGCCTGAGCTTTGGGGTAAATATACTCTCAGTGTCATTCTACTTTAGACCACTCACCCTCTCATAGATTCAGTATCATAGTCAGGAGCTGGTTGTGGAGTTGCTCGAGAACCACCTGGATGCAGTCCTGCACAACGTGCTCTGGAGGTTGGACCCGATGACCACTGTGGTCCCTTCCAACTTGCCCATTCTGCAATTCCTAAGAGTTTGGAAGACTAGATTGATTAGATGTCTGCTAGTAGGCTCTGCAGTGCATCTTGAATCTTCCCATTGCTACCTATGGACCTATCATGTTGAATGGATTATAAACTCCTTGATTCTGGACACGAAGCTTGCAAGACGTTGAGAATCTAATTTTTTAACTAAGTTGTTTAAGTAGCTCAATTATCCTTTCTCTTCAAAGTTAATCTGTGACTCTACGTACGAGTTTATGGAAAACAAAATTGGCAAAAGTATTTAATTATTTAGCATATTAAATGTCAGACAAAACAATTTTGCATCTTGTTTGAAAGTGATAAAATACTACGTTTTTCAGTGTTGCAAAACAGATTAATGAGCATTTTTAAACAATTATTTAAGCTAGAATTAAAGTGAGTCTGTAAAGTTGCTGAAAAGTAAATAATCATAATTAGATGAAGGATTTTAACAGTATTTCTACAGTTGTGTAGTATTAGAAACATTGTATAGGTAATTACTTTGTATAAAATATTACAATAGCATAACTGTGGGGAATGTTATTTTAGTGCTGTTAAATTTTGTAATATTTTCTAACTGTTTTTCTAACTTTGACCATGCGGCATGTTTGACTGTGTAGTTTATGTATGTTAATATTTAAGCATTGGTGAAAAATTAAGGCAGTCAACTCCTGAAGCATAAATGTGAGAATTCCTTTTGCCTATTTTGGAAAAAATTCAAGTTGAGCTTGCTTTTTATTGGCACAGTGTTCACTTGGCAAGAAGATTGCTGCAGCTAGAAAAGCAAAACTCGTTGCTTGTAAAAGATCTGGAACATCAGAAGGAACAAGTAACACAGATTTCACAAGAGGTAAATCATTATTACACAAAAATTCAAATATGTGGAAACATTGCGGAACAGCTGTTCATAAAATGAAATATTTTCTAAACACTGTTTTTTATCTATTTGATGTTAAAGAAGTGGTCTCATAATTAACCAAAACTCCATGATAGAAGTTTTCAAAGAAGTTTATATTGTGTTTTGCAACTAATATTGAAAGGAGGATTACTTTACAGGCTAAACAAGAATGTGAGCCAGACAGACAGCATTTTGATTTCTGAACAGAAGAACAGCCAGCCAAGCTAGTTTGTTCTGTTTGATACTTAATTGTTCAATGAATGCATCGCTTCTTCTTACACAGCTCTTCTGCTAAACCACTTTTGAAGATATTTAACAAACCTCAGCTTGAAATGTCCCAGAATTAAGGCAGACAAATTTTTAAAAAAATCTTTAAGATTGTCTTTTAATTTTTCTTATAGAAACAAAAGGATAACTCGGTTTGCCATTAGATGTTGCCAGAATATGTAATTTGTACATTTACTATTTCAGGAATGTGGTTAACAGCTTGATTTTTGAAGCCACAGTAATGACAAATTAGAATTCGTACACCCAAGTACTTCACAGAGGGCAAATACTGGAATTTCTATATATTTTTAAATTTTATAAATTTTATAAATTTTATATGTATATATATGATTATATCGATTATTTCAGTGAAAGATACATAAACAGTGAAGTCTGGGGATTTTTTTAACCAATACTATAATTTGTTCTGTATTCTTAGGTATATCATGATAATTTCTAATTGACTGAAACACACTCTGTCAGGTTCTTATTTGGAAGACATCAGAAAATTGGTGAATCCATTGTTATGCTTGTTATTCTTCCATATCGCTATTCTTTATCTTAAAATTTTCTGTGTTTCACTTCAATACATTCCTAATCCATAGTAGTTTATACTTACTTCTGGATCACTCATGAAAGATTCAGTATCAGTGACCTTAGTTCAAATTCCTGCAACTTTCTACAGGAAGATCTACAGCTCATTTTTATCCTGCCATTAAATTTTACCATATAATTGTATAGTTTAAATAGCAATACAATCCAGTACAAAGTTAAACATCAGGGTTTTTTGTGTAAAGTTCTAAAACATCTCCTTGCTGTCTTTGCATAATGTTTACTCCAGACTGTCTTCTTGGTTTTTTTAATTTAAGAACAAACCATAGATCCTGTAGACTACAGCATGCTTAGGTAGCCTGTTGTTATTCTTTTGACTGATGGTTTGTTCAGTCATCTAGATGAAGTCTAGAACATGGCAAAAAAGCTGACACGAAAGTGATTTTAGCAGGTTTTGGTTTGAACTTGGCTCAAATACTGCTACTTACATGCAGTATTTATGATACAACCTTCTCAGCTTTCTAAAGGAGGGAGGAAAAGACCACAGGAAATCAATAAGAGGCATTGACTCGACTTTTTTTTTTTTTTAATTACAGGCATAAACAGAGGCATTGACTACTTTTTTTTAATCAATTGAAGCTGTTACATTAAAACCCTTGAAAATGCAGATTAGGGAAGTGTAGAGAGTGGTACCATTACTGCAGTGGAAACAGCACACGATTAGAACAGAAAAGTGAGAAGATAATGTACTAGTTATCAGTTTGAAGGTGGTACGCTTCCTTTTTTGTGTGTGTAATAACAGGTTTGGAGTTTGTATTGCAACTCAGTTGGTAAAAAATCAATAATATCCAATAATAATTCAGTAATAATCAAGTATTTGTGCTTTATGAGGTAAAAAATTTATAGTAGTTGTACCCTTTTTGTTGCAGCTCGACAGAGCAAATTCGTTGTTGAACCAAGCACAACAGCCATACAAATACCTCATTGAGACTGTGCAACAGAGAGATTCTCAAATAAGTCTACAGAAAGAACATATTACACAACTTGAAAAAGATGTCAGGTAATTAAAATCACTGCTTCTCGTTTTACTTTCTCCTAAACTGAAGGTAATATCACATATATTTTTATCATTAGAAAAAAATGGTGCTATTGCCCACAAAGATGTTAACACTCCATCATTGACCAACTCCAGTCTTCCTGCTGAAACTCTAGCACTTGTTACTTCTCTCACAATCTCAGGAAAGGATATTTTAAGTTTGGAAAAATAGCTGTGACAGGTTTAAAGTGAGTCTGGAGTTGAGAAGAGCTCTCATGAAATAGAGAAGAGTACAGAAGAGTAAAAGAATGACATACCAGCTATACAACAGTAAAGATAAAGAAAAAAAGTTAGAGAAAATAATGAAGTAGTCCACCTGTAAAGGGTATTTCAAGCACAATTAAAGCACATGCTCTCAGGGAGACACTCTGATTTGCTGCTGTATCCATCTGTCAGAGCTCTTTGACCACTGAGCAACTTGCAGCAACTTCCCTAACATCTGATTCCCTGGTAAGGTTTTACAAAATAATAAAATATCCCTTGATCTTCAAGGAAGTTGACAGCTGAGTCCCACTGCTCTACAGAAGAATTAGCATTTTAAGTATTAGGTGTCTACATGGTGTCTTGGTTTAGGAAAAGCAAACAGTAACTATTAGGAGACATTAATGTGATTCTATTCTGAAGCAATTACATGAAAAATGCAGGGTTTTCCACTAATCTACTGAAGCAATTAAAATAAAAAAAATCAGAGTTCACCCTAGCTAATACTTAATCTTACATACATATCTATTCAGAGTGTTTTGATGGTTTGGGATAGTATTTGTTATCCCTAGAGGAACACCTAAAAATTCTTATTTTCTAAGCAATTCTATATATGAATCAATAAGTTTATAAATTAACTGAAATATTCATTCATACTTCCTGACAAAACAACTTTCACTGGGCTTAATTTTGATTCAGTAAGAATAGATTTTTTTTTTTAATTCCAGAATCAAACATTTTAAATATTTTCCTAGACTTGTTGCATTATAAGAAATACTTCAAAGATAAATTATATTTTCCCAGGAAATGAAAAATCACAGTGTCCTCTGTATACAGTCTCTTACCTTCCAATTGTGAAAAATATCAAAGAATTGGTCTCAGATTTTTAGATAATGGTAATAATAATGGAATGGTTTCATTATTCACTAAGTAGTCCAAAAGTCTCTTAGAAGGAGGATAGAAAGGCAGTAAATAGGTGAGGTCATTTCTGAAAGGGTATGTTTCATTCTTTAAAATCTAAAAGAACTTAAATGTGTTATTAACATTGATTTTCTTGAGTTAAATGGCTCATTGCCAATAATCTGTATGCTTAGATAGTCTCCTTAAATTTACCCTACAAATTAAAGTACCTAAATTACAGAGTTAGGTCAACTTTCCTAAGTAGTTCATGGAGGAAGTGACATCTTCAAAATGTAATTCAGATTTTGGGTGGAGTGAGTTGTTTCCTAGACATGCCTATTACTCTTCATTAACTGTAAAGGAAATTTTTTCCCTCTTCAATGGCCTCAGGTTAAGAAAGAAAATGATCTGTGAGCGTTCACGGTAAACATACCAGCAATCCTCTACTGTGGGGAGCTGGGATGTGCTCACTATTAGTCTGTGTTTCTCTAAATGAAAGTGTGCCCTGACAAAAAAATATTAAAGCTAAAAAAGTTAACACTTATTTTGCACATCAAATATTTTGGTAAGATTTTTCTCCTGTAGTTTCCAATATTCCTTGTAAACTGAAAATAGCTTTTACTCCACTATCACAAGTTTGCCTGTTTTCACAGGCAAGAGAAATTCTTGGTAACAGCCAAATATCTTAGGGCTTTTGGTGCATATTAGTAGTCCCTAATTTTGCTATTCATAACTCAGCATTTAAAACAAAGGTCCTAAATTGCTAGTTGTATTCCCTGGCATCCATGAGAAATCATAATCTGGGATAAGATTGATAATGTTGGTTCTTTGCTTTCCCATAAATGAGAAGAAGGTTAGAGGTAGGGATTTCTAACCAGAGAACCATTACATTCAAGAATTTTTTGTGATGAGGATAACCTTTTGGAATCTGTTGATGGCAGTTTTAAATTAAAATATCCCTTAGGTGATTTCAGATTACTCTCAGCTATTCCAGAACTGAATCAGAATGGGATTTGAGTAAATTAATGATAATCCCTACCAAATATATGCCAAGTGAAGCTCTGCTGGATCAAAAGATTTAGCCCACTATTCCTATCCCTCTTAGTTTATTAAACAGTGTTTTGTCGGTTTGTGCGTGGAATATTTTTGAGAGGATGAGTTCAGAGAATTAATGCTCCTCAAGGAGAGCCCTAAATTCTGCAGATAATGTTAGTGCTATTAGAAAAGTATTAGTGAAAACACTAAACATGGTTTATGAAGCCTGGTTTCTCAGTATCTCAGAGCTGAGGGAACATTTTGATATTTGTAAAACCATTTCAAAATGAAATTGTTCTTTTAACAATTACCTATGATTAATAGTTAATACTGAAATTCTGCAGCAGCCTTTAAACTGAGGTTTTAGTTGTGCTACAGTTACGCAAGGTAACGGTAGCACTTTTTTTTAAAATTATTTTTTAAAATTTTAAGTACGGTAATGCATTAGTTTTATTTCTAAATAGCAATTTCACAAGAACCAGCTAAAGGAAAAATAGTGCTTGAATTCTTGTTTTCAGACAGACTTTGAAAATACTAGTGATTTTTTTGATACTTTTTTTTAAAATATCATATTAGAGTACCAGATTGGAGACAAATCAGTGTTGTGTTGATATGCCTGCACCCTGAGAATCAAGACTGAATAATTTATTTATCCTTACAGCTGTTCAATGCTTGATCATAATTTTCCTTCCTTCTTGTTTAGTGGGCTGATTCAGTGGTGGAGGGGTTTTCTTTTCGTGTTGTGTTTCTATCTCATCTGCTCATCAAGAGAGATGGTTCTGCATTTTGTAAATCATGGATTCCCCAAGCAGAACAGGCACATCTGTGTTGTCGGTGCCAGTGTTTTCTATCACTTCTCACTTAACTTGAGTGTGGAGGGATCAGGAAGGACTTATTTGCAAGTGAATTTACTTTTTTAGTATTAATCCATAATTACCTTCTGCACACAGTGATCATGGCCAATAGTCATTTTAGAACATACTCCTGGGGTGATTAGGTTCCAGCAGATTTCCCAGGATGATGAGTCAGTACTTTCTTGAACCTATAAATGTTTTGCAGCAACCTGCAGCACCTGGTATTTCCATGTCTGTTGAGAAGTTTGTTGGTTTTACTGGATGTGAGTTTGATTCTGTGATGAAACAGACTGTTGTTGAATCAGCACAAGACAAAGACAAGCACAGGGAAGGCTATCTATGTCAGAAATTTCATTTTGGATGTTCTTGGGCCATACCTTCATCAATTTTTCACAAAATGGCCTAAATTCACTTACATAATGGTTCCTTAACAGGCAACAGATGTGTTCAGGATTCTCCACACTCATAATTCTATTAAAGTGTCATTTCTGATGGCAGTTATTTCTGCAAGAGGAATGGGAAAGATTCAGGCAGATCATTTTGATATAGTATTTTTGACAAGTCCTGCAGACCCGTCTAAGTCTCTTTCCAGCATGGTCTTCAAAGTTCACTTTAACTAGAGCAGCTTACCTGTCTTCAGCTTTAAGTGTCACACCTATAGAGCTACAGCTGTTTTTCAGAGCCTTCATATCCAAATGTCTTCCTTACTTGGAAGGACTGTTCCAAGTGGTGCTCAAGGTTGCCTGTGTCAGTAGCTGTCAGACTGAATCACAGAATGTTTTGGATTGGAAGGGACCTTTAAAGATCATCTAGTTCTACCTCCCTGCCAGGGGTAAGGACATCGTCCACTAAATCAGGTTCCTCAAAACCCCATTCAGCTTCTCACTGAAAGGAGAGAAACACTCAGAATACTTACCAGACAGAATTAAAGTCTTAAAGTAGTATATCCAGCAGAGCTGGACATACTTTGTTGGTTTACTGAGGAGCATGTGTGTTCTGGACATGTTTCACGCAGCTTTGTGAGTCTTTAACCATACCTTCATAAGAGCTGCAGAGCTCTGGTGGTTGGGGTAAATGCTTAGCTGCTGCCATTGCTGTGATTTGCATGAACAACTTGGGGACCCACTGCCAGGTTATTAAAGGCATGCTGATACTCACACTATTGAGGTTTAAGTGTGAAGGAACAAGCATATTACCACTCAGTGAGAAGGAGAGGTTGTTTAGGAGTAATGGAGGCTCTGTCAGGTGTTGCCCACATACGGTGTTCACTCCCACTCTCATTCCCATCCCTCTAGGATTCTCCCCAGGCAGGCCAGGGGCTGTGCTGGCACTTGGCCTCAAACAGAACTTGGCTCTGGGAGCAGAACACTTCATGTACTTCTGAACTGAGCCATGCACCTGCAGATATGTTTTGGATACAAAACCTTGGTCTTGAGTGACAGGGCATCTGCAGAATGAACTTACAGGTGGTCTACATATCTCAAAATACTCTGTTAAGTAACTTCTTACTTATATTAGACCACATAGCACTCTGCGTTAATAAAAGTAAATAGTGATGGTTAAAAAGAGCAGTGCTGTACATGAAGATGACTTCTTGCTGCTATAAAGAAATCTCTCTAGCTTACAGTTCTTTAGCCAGAAATGAAAACATCACATTTAGCACTCCTTTTGAAAAGAAATGCTTGTAACTATGTCATGCTGTGGGAAAACAAATCTCTGACTTTCATTCTTACATGTGTAGTGAAGTAATTGTAGTTTTAGTACATAATTTTCTGCTAAAAACATCTAGGTTTATAAATAACTGGAGATGTTAAAAGGACTTCATTCATAAAGAGAGGATACTTACTTTAAATGCAGCTGCTCAAATTTCTCAGTACCAATGGCTGGTTTAAAAGAGGTTCACTTACCCAAAAGCACTACTCAAAAGCCTTAACTGTGTGGCAAATCCAGAAGCCATATAAGGATTTTGCTCACTAAGAAGCTTTGTACTGAAATGTTCCTTACCTAAACATTTTGGGTTCTCTAATTGGCATCCAAACATAAAGCTCAGCATAAAGTGTTAAATGAATTTTTCCCAGCAAAGAATGGGCAATGAGCTTTTTATGAGAACATTACCATTCTGTGAAATGTGCACCATCTATTCCAACAGTACCGCAGCTTACCAGAGAAATGCTCCGAGCAAAATTTGTAGAAATATGTTCTTTTTTATACATTTACTGACCTGTTCGGTTTTGGGGTTTTTTTATAGTTTGAAAAAGTAATTTTAATTTGGACACTTCATGTATAAGTTTTTAAACCTCCTGAAGTATTCAAATTAAAATCATTAAGCAATAATACTCTTCTAAATCTGTTTAAAAATCTGAGCTGCGTTTATTTAGCTGCACAATGAGAGATCACTGATTTGACATGTATTCTCTCTTGTAAGGAACTTCTGTTTGCAAAACATTTTATACTTCCCTTTCTAACTATGTGACTTAAGAACAAAATTTGACCTAGACTAATAATTAACTGCCTATTTTGAGCTATTCATCTGTAATTTGCAGACAAGGGCATAGCTTCACTATATGGCTATATTATATATTCAGTTATATGTACAAAACCTTTATATATACTATTTGTATTTCTTTTGTTAAATGGTAATACTGTACCTGAATAAAAAATGCAAAACAAAAAATTCCATATTGGACTATTCAACTTCATGCTGTAAGGGCAAACTAACAGAAAGGCACAATCCTTTTCTTACAGCATCTGAAGTACACAGTTCACTGAAAAAGAAACATACTTTTTCTTTTTAAACCGAACAGAAGTAATAGTAAAATCCAGTACTATAGAAATCCATGTTTATTTTGTGTGTCCAGCATAAACATATTATTCAGAATATCTAATAATAGAAGCTTCTGAACAGGATAGTAAGTAGTATATTTATACTTAAGCATTAAAATGGTTTAGTTGCCCAAACTGAAAAGAGTTTATAAGGCTGAACCTGGGAAATGTTAGTATCCGTTCTCCAGAAAAATCATGTTACCTAAAAATGTCTTAGATACCATATCCAAGCTACCTTGGCTTTAGATCCTGAGTGAAGCAAGACAAAACAAGCCAGTGGTTGCTATGAGCAATGTGTATGCATATGACAAGTGTATGTTACGGTAAGCCTGCATTCCTGGTACTTGGATTCATACCTGGCTAGGCTTTAAAAGCATGATGGAATGAAACTGGATGTCCTCCCAGACAATTTGGTTTCTTCTAGAAAAGCACACAGAAAAAGCAGGACCTGCACTGCTTTTCAGCTAGTTCTCTAACCTGGACTTTTGGGGCCACAGTTTCATATCTCACAACGGGCACCTTCTCCACATTCAGGGTGAGGCCATCAGTGACCACTGTGGAGCATATCATGGTCCCATCTTTTTAAATGAAAGTTACAACCCTTGAGCTCCAGTGAGAGAAGCTGGTTTGCCTAGACTCTTAGATTGTGGTTTCAGAATCATAGCAAGACACTTGAGGCACTCCATCTCCAAATGGAGCAGCTCATCTTTGCCTTCAGCTGTAAGTCTCCACTGTACATGGTAAATCAAGTTATTTTGGTGGTCCATGTGAAAGAAAACCTTTAAAAAGACTCCAGTGTCCATCCAGATCAGTGAAGGGATCTTCTTATGTGGTGACAAATTGTCTAGTACCAACAGTATGAGTAAGCTACCAGGATGTGGTGAGGGAAGGCTGATCCTTCCACAGTTCTTACTTAGGTCAGCTAAAACAAATTGTAAGGCTGCTTTCTGATTTGTCACACTGGACTAGGTTAAACTACTCTTCAGTGGGAGTAAGGTAGGTTAAAGCTAGAACCTCTTTGCTGCTATCCAAGATGCCAGTTCAGACAATTTTAAAACCCGGGACTGAAACGGTCAGTCTTCTTCCCAAGATGGAACTTTTGAATGTATTTCTGTTTAACCTTGTCATATATTATCATTCTGTCTGGTAACTGCTTTCTCACTCTGTTAAATGTGTATATGCCTCTTGCAGTGTTCTTTCATGGGAACATGAATTATCCCCTTCTATCTGCAGTGATGAAAAAGCACAAGTATTGCAAAACTGCAGAATCTAAAATCTGCACATGCTTCGCTAATTCTGTATCAGTTTGTTTGACAGAAAACACATCAAGTGCTACTAATGTTTTAGTAGTCTGTCCTATATTTGACTAAACAAAGAAAACTAGAACTACACTACATAGATCACTCATGTCATATTATTTCAGAAGGTGTAAGCAGTATAAGTAGACTAGGTTCTGTTCTTTAGATGAAACTGAACCTCAAACATGAACTTCTGGTTCAGTCATGAACACTTATGCTTATGGAGTACAGTACTTAAGTCATAAAGAAACTTGTATTATTGCTTCTCTAATTAAAGTTTGTGAGCCTGTGGAAGGATTAGTTTATGTTCTTAGGAAATACAGAAGTCCAAGAAAAAGTGACATGTAAGTTGCAGCACATGAACCCCCAAGAAAAGAAGGTACAGCAATTTCATCTTGATTAAAAATGTGACAGAAAATAAAACTCCTGAAAATATTACAATATTTTAATAGGTTTTTAAAATGTTAGTACTTTTCTTTTAAAAAGTTGAAAAAACTGAGCAATTTGGCAAAAGGATAAATTTTTTTTGAGAATTAATGAATGCCTAGAAGGAATTGACAGTCATAATTTTCAATACAGAGCTTGTAAGGAACTGCCAGAAAATCTCTGGGGCAAAGGATGATGTTGCGTATTTGCAACAAGCAGATGATACACGGCCAGTTAAAGATTGTTTATTTTGATCGTTTCTGGATCAAATATGGAAATACTAAATAATTTGTGTTTGCAACATATGTAATTGCTTCATTTATAAAATTTTAATATATTTGCTTTTGAACTCCTGACCTGTATTACATAATTGCATTCCATATGCAGAATTGCATTTTTCATAGTTGTTGATTTATGTTACCGTTTATATTGTACAACCTATTTAGTTAAGTCATGCTAATAGCATATATAACATGTCTTCCAAGAAAATCTCTATGGCTCTTTTAACAAAATAGATTATATACTGGTATTACGCATTCATTAGTCTAAAATTTAGTGTTAGAAACTGATGCTGGGGCTAAATAGGAAAATAAGTTTAATTATTATGGAACTGCTGCCTGGAATCACAATGTGTATGCTAAACATTTCAAATGTTCATGTTCTATAACTATGAAGACAAAGAATGATTAAAGTTAAACTTTACATCCTGCTATAAAGACATGCCTTCATGCTAAATCAGTTTTCATACCTGGTTCATAGGACAACCTTGATCCCGTGCATTATCCTAGAATAAAAAAAAAATTAAAAAATAACAAAAACACATTTACAATTTCTGCAGAAACTACACAGCTAAAGGGGGAAGAGCTGGATGTTTTTCTTCCTTGTATTTGTTATTTTCAGAATTCTAAATATAGTAGTATAAAAAGAGTTCATACAGTGTGCTACTACTAGTGACTAATACAACAAAGAAATCCACATTTTGATACAGAAGTGTAGGTATAAGGAGACTTACTTTTCATATAAAATAATCTCATTTTGCCTATAAGAAACCAAGAAATGATAATAGAAGATTCTGATCATTTAAATTACCCTTCAGAGAGGGAAAAAAAAAAAGGCATTTTATGAAGGCTTTGAATGGTTTTTCTGTTTGACTAAAATAAGATGTTGTGTGTATCAGTACATTTGGGCCCATTTATAAAAATTTCAGTGCTTGAATATTAGAGAAGGATGATTTAATACAATTACTTGAGCAGATTTTTATTGTTGCCAGTATTTAGCTTTAGAAAATGCATGTTTCGGCCAGAACAGAAGATTAAAAGAGATTATCTGTTGCTATTACTGCATTTCCTATCCTCTTTTTACCAGTCTTTTAAATAAAGAAAAGACAGCTTTGCTGCGTGTCAAGAATCAAATGGCAGCAGATTTGGAGAGACTTCTAAATGACCGTGAGGTAATCTTCCTCTTTCAGCATTACTACCATAAGTGCACTTTTTTGCTACTGGCCCTTAAACCATGGAGAAAAAAATGGTTTACTTTGGTTTGATTTGTTGGGGTTTTCTTGTCTGTGTCATTTTCAGGAACACAGGTGACCGTGTCTGTTGGGTAGTGGGGAGGGTCTCAGTTGTACTCTCCATTGTTGAATTCTCTGATAATTTATTGTCTCTGTTGTTCCTTTTTTTTTTTTTTTTTTGCCTTGAACATTGTTTGGCGATTGCAAGCGTTTAACAAGAATCTAGATAAAGACAGTGACATTGATACACATGTAATCTGCAAGGTCTACATGTGCCAAAGTTTGCCTCAGGATCTCTCTCTGCTCCCCAGTCCTTGTAGCCAAACATTGGACCAAAGCATTGTTCAATTCATTTCCTATACACTCTTCTGGATTCCTTTTCAACTCCACAATAGGGGTTAGGGAGAGGAGACAAGACGATATAGTTACACAGGTTTCCAAGGAGAGTCAGGGTACTTTTTAATGTACTTACCTGAGTTTCATCTGAGCAAGAATCAGGGTGCTACTGGACTGGAATAGATCTAAAAGTACGCAGAATTGTGCCGTTTAGGGAACCGTAAAGGCTCTTGTCAAGATTTTTATGTAAACGATCTTAAGAGACCTATATGTCATGGCATATGAGAGAAAATCTGCTTAAATGTCTGAAACAAAGGATGAAAATAAATGAAGTTTACTGCAGAAATCTGAGAATGTGAATAATATCACAGAATTTTGTGAAGCTAAAGAGTACTGAAGATATAAAACCAAAAGCTGATCTAAGCAGCTGTTAAATCTTCTCCCAGAGCTGCTGAACGATTTGGCAAGGATTTGCAGAGAAAATACAACATTAACAAATCAGGAATTGTGAATATGAGGAAAAACAGTGCAAATTATAAACACAGAATGATGGGTCCTAGCTACTCACTCACCTGTTCAGAAAGTGGTTGTAGAGGTAAATCAGTAGTTCTCTGACATCTTTCTTTTCTCTTCCTGGTAAGAGAAAAGATGGAGAGATTCCTTTCAGGGAAGCTACAACTCCCCTAAATTACGCTGTCAGAGATTGGATTGTCATTCATTTTAATACATTATATTCATGAAAAACTGACTGTCCACCCCGTGAAGTCTCAGTCCACCTCCAAAACTGTTTTTCCTCATCTCCTTTTCATGCTATTTATCACATTCCCTTCTTAGATCAGTAAACTAAAATCCCTGTCATTAATTTGTCCAAACTAGTTTCTCTCCCAAGCACTTAAAAAACTACCTTTTGTTGGAACCAAAACGAAACAGTGTCACTAACAGCAGAGTCCAAGTGAGCCTCAACTTCAATGAAAACTACTAATTCTGTTTGCTGAGTTCCAAGCCAAACTAATCTATGATTTAAATATTTCTAGATCGTTTATAAACCTTACCATTATATTCATGCTTTATCATATCCTTATATTAATGATCTGAAAAATACTCTGAGGAAACGTGACATAATTGTATAAACATGTAACGTTTTTTCCAATATGAGAGGCCCTTGGCCTAATTTCAAATTAATTTCTTTCAAAATTTCCTGTTTCTGCCCTTTCTTTCCCAAGCAGGGGTGCTGCCAAATAGTTATGCTCACAAAGTAGTCACAACTTGGGTGCCTAGTTGTAGTAATTTCATATCAATGAGCATGCATTGCAGCTGATTAAAAACAGTAGAAAGTGATAAAAGAAAAATTTTACCGTGTTTTCTAAGAAAACGATAATATTTC
Organism: Chamaea fasciata; assembly: GCF_029207755.1. Classification (NCBI taxonomy): domain Eukaryota; kingdom Metazoa; phylum Chordata; class Aves; order Passeriformes; family Sylviidae; genus Chamaea; species Chamaea fasciata. Next base: position 65,588,618 of record NW_027094087.1, read on the forward strand.
TAACTTAAAGCTATGCAACATTATTTCCACTACAAAATCCACACTGTATTAGCCCTTGTAAGTCCCCTCATAAACTGTTCCTGATAGGCAGCAGTTTGCTTCTTTGTGTCATTTCACCATTTAAAATTTTAAACTGTGTTAAATGGTCAAGAAAGACTGGAGGAGGAAGGCTTGATGGAAAAAAAAAAGCGAATGCTTGAGTCTGAAACAGATTTCTTCAATGTTCTTCATATGCTGAATGTTAAGAAATTGAACAAATGTTTCCATTTTACATCTGTTAAAAATAGGACATACTAGTCATACTGGTTTTGTCAAACAGTGATAATGTTTTTTAAAGATACCTGTGCAGAAAAGGATATAAACAGTGAAAAAGAAACATTAGAAGTTGCATGTTTGAGAGAAGAAGACTATTAAATGCCAGTACAACACACAAAAAAATCTACTAAGAAACAAAATATAAGCTAAAATTGTTTCAGGAAAACGTTTGAAAAGATCAGGTAGCTTTTGTGTTTGTGTGTAGGTTTAACTTTCGTCACTTCTGTTTATTCCTAATGCAGCCTTTTATTTTCTACTTCTAATGCAAAATTCTTCCAGTAGTTTTACACTTTCTGATTTTCTCTAAAAGGCAGTTACCTCATGTATTGAAATCTTTGTACAGGATAGTGAGTTAGTCTTTGACTATTACTTCTCTGCCATCTTAATAAAAGATTTAAATTTGCAGTAGCATCACAATTTTCCAGTAATTATCCTTGCTGACAGAAATAAGGAATACAAATTTTCTCACTTCAGGTTAGTAAAGAGTTAATTGCATTTAAACAGTTTGTGATTTAAAATAAAACTGACATGCAACCTGTAAATACAGATTTGTACAATTTGAAAAAAAAAAAAAAGATGAATTATGGGTTTATGTGTTTGGTATGTGCTATCATGTAACAGGGTTACTATCAGCCTTGTTCAGTCATTGCACATACTAAACTGTCATGTCTTGTTAGGAATTGCCTTGTTGCTCTCATGTTTGCAAGTGGAAACATTAGAATTCTTGAACAGATAAACCAAAGATATTCATAGTTAAGATAAAATGAAGTTTAGGTATGTTTAAAGTAAATGCTAAAAGAACAAGCAAAATGCCAAAACAATGTTAATACTGTCTTCTAGCAACATGTTTCAATAGGTGTACAGTTCTGACTTAAGGTGTTCCAGCCTGTGTGGTCTCAGATTCTATTAACTCTTTTTAATGGCATGTTAGAGTTTGAGAGGTTGGAAGGTTTTATTTGTTGGGGGTTTTTTTATCTCTTTGTGATATCAGCTACATTCATAATGCTGCTTTGGAGACAATTATAGCATTTTACACACTTTTTAAATAAAGAACTTACATTCGTGATTAATCTCTTTTCACAGGTTTTAATTTTAGAAGAAGAAAGTTGAAAGTTATGCTTTGAATCTTGGAAGAACTTATGTAGGATTCTTACATGAGCTCTTTCATTACAGGAAAAAATTACACTAAATGTTAATGTCATAAAATAGTTCATTATTTCAAATTATACAGACATCTAATTTGATGATGAATCTTATATTTTGCTGTAGGAAATCAAAGTGAAAACTAGTTATTTGATTAGGCAAAGCCTTAAAAGCTTCTGTCCACCCATAAAGGAGAAAAAAGGAAGGTTGGGGTTTTCTTCAGTCTATAGTCTTGGCCCAAATTCTGAATTGTTTCTTGGCCTGGTGCTTCCTTTTTTGTCTGAATTAATTAGGAAATGAATGTGGAAAATCTTTTAATCTAGTTTTGCATTTAGATCACTGAGAATCAGCTGGTAAGGTAAAATTTCTTGCGTACTTCATGCGGTTAAATGCAGACTTTCCTTTTAGAGGTAGTTCAGTGGCATTATCGTGAATGATCAGTATCCAGGATGATGCTGAGATCATGTTGGAGGTTCATAATAAAGCCTTCCCAGGACCCCTTGTCTTCTTTGAGTTCTCAGACGGGTCTGGGGTGCACAGTATTCCGATACCATTTGTACACCCTTTAGTGCAAGACAGCGAGTTAATGCAGCCAGATTATTCAGTTGATTTTAGAATATTTTATATGTTTTGACAAGGCATTATTATTTAATTCTTTTTCCAGATCCATCAGAAAAGGATAAAACATTGTTTGGAGGAACATTCTCCGTTCTCATTTTAATCAGCTGAACTTTACACTGTTGACACTCAACTAAACCACACCAACCCCAAATTGTAGTTTTGATTCTTCCCACTAACTAATCAACTGCATGACCTGCCCTCATCTTTGGAACTTACTGCCCACGTGTCTTTGTATAGTCAGGGAAGAACAAGTTAGAAAGATGTTGCTTCAAAGGATAAATCCAGATGAAATTATACATCATGCCTGAGTTGACCCAACAGCTATAACACTGCCTTACCCCTTTGCACCTGATTCTCCTCCTCCCTCCTCCTGTTGCACCAAGTCTGACACACTTCTAATGCTGCAGCAGGACCATTCAAATCACTAAACAGAGACCTAACCTGGCCAAAAAAAACCCCCTACAAAACTGTGTTGCTGTCTGTTAAGTTAGCAGTTTGAATGATCTTTGGAAAGAGTCCAGCAAAGGGGGGGGGGGGGGGGGGGGGGGAATTATATGTCAATATTACTTACCTGTGATAAAGAGGAAATTTTGTGCCCAAAACTGTATAGAACACCAGCTTCTGTACCATTCTTTGTCTGCATCCAAAGATTATCCTTTTGTGCTGATAAAGGGCATCTATAACTTAAAGGCACTGAAATGCAGTTCACTGTTAAGTGCTAAAGTGGGATGAATCCACCAAATCTTTTTGGTGAAGCTCTTGATACATGATTCCTTTTATCTTGTTTGTTGGTTTGTTGTTTTTTTTTTTCTTTCCGACGGTCAGCCTTTGGCTAAAAGAAATATTTACCATGAGCTCTGTGATCTTGGCAATTCCACTGCCTTTCATGCTTGATGCAGTTGTTAGTATTTTGTAACATCAGAAGTGCAATTCTAGACTTTATCCCTTGGCTTTCTAACTCCAGATGAAAACTTGGAAGGGCAGTCTGTCAGCAGTCAGATTTTTGGCAAGAAGTTTCAGTAATAATTTCCTGAGGTTACATTTAAGATGTTATAAATTTGCTATGCTTTGATGTATAGCATTGTACTATTTCTTCAGAAATTTAAGATGCAGATGTGTCATAATAAAACCAATAATGTGCACAATTAAATCTATTTTAGCTTTTCCAATTCAAACAGAGTGTAGAAACTGAGTTCTAAAATCTTGAAAATTAACTAGCTGGGCTTTGTATTTTTAATGTGAAGTTCATAATCCACTGGGTTTTGGGAAAGAAAAAAAAAAACAGAGCAAGTGGAACAAATTGAGGTTTTTTTACATTTCAAATAGATGTACTGTAGACCTTAAAGAATGAGACAGTGGTGTAAGAGACACCAATGGAAGACTTTAATAGGTGTTATAGGTGTTCCTTCAAGTCCTAAGATCAGGTTCTGTTTGTATGACTATTTCATTTACACTATTTTTTTAACTGCTTGAAATCACCAGCATGTGATGCAGTCTGGCAATACAGTAATTTTTAACGTAAAAAAGTAAAACTAATACTGTGAAATCATTTTCATAAGAAGTAGAAGGGTATCATTTATGACATAAATGCTGCAAATTCAGATTCTTTACAATAGGCATTAATTTCCTACAATGCAGCTGTTTACGCAGACATGATTCTTTATCAGCCCATGAATATTATACACCCAGTAAGAAGATATACAACCTGCTGATATTTTATCTGCTTTACACATCTGTGCACTCACCGTACATCAGCAGCTGTGCATACAAGTGATAGAATGTAAACTTGCTGAACTAGTCACCTGCCTTATTGACACATTCATGTGTTACTGTGCCAAAGCTCTTCAAGTGAAGCTAGCAACCAGAAACCAGGCCCTGGCTGTCCGTTAGGGGACAAAATAGAAAACATAATAGTAGTTTAAATAAACGTGGTTGATATCAATCAGTTAAATGGCTGCAGACACATGGAGTTTGATTGCTATTTGTTTACTTAAATCCAGTTAGCTTATGTCAGTAAATTGTTGTGTCACTCAAATTGAGTGTTAAATCTGTCTAAATATGTGTACCTGAAATGGTAGGAATCTTCAAGTAGATCGGTTAACCATTGCAAGCTCTTATTCTATTTAAAACATATTAAAGTATAAAAAATTCTTAGTGAGCTGTTTGTGCTGAAAGTAGTCTGCCAGGTTAATATTAAAATGCTAATTGCCTGAGTGACTGTTATGTTGAACTTACATTCAGTTGGCAGGTGAGGAGCATTCCACATGTGATGTATAACTCAGCATTTATGAGTAAACCTAAAGCTTTTCCTTTAAAACCATGTAACTCCCCTTCCCAAGTTTTCACAGTTTCTTATCAGTATGTCAAAATAATCCTATTTATTAACTGGATATTTCTGTGGCCTTCACCACTCTAACTGAACACCTGTCTCACAAATATTGCACCCATAAGTTAAGCAGAAAACTATTACTGTCCCTATTTTGCAGAAGCAATAATCAAAATTAAAAAAAAATGGTACTTTGTCCAAAACTCCCCGTTTGTGGAAGAGGTTAAGAGTTCATTTGTCTTGATGCAGTATCTTACTCCCAGCCATTTTTTGTTTTTTACATGTTTCAGTTCAAAAGCCTGAAAAGAGAATCTTCTTCTTGTTTATTTTTCCTAATGAGACACAAATTAACTCTTTTCTCTAAGTCATCTTATATAGGAACAGATTGCATTTTGGAAGCAGTTTCACAAACAGTAACATTTTCACTTTGTATCATTCTGAGAACTTATATTCACTTTTTAATCAATGTCTCCTAAAAAAGACCACTTTCCAATGTCCTGCCAGTCTCTTAAAGATTAAATCTTAAAAACTTTAAATGTAATTTTAAAGAAGTGTTTATTTAATCTGTAAGATGGATATTTTGTATTTTTTATATAGTATTTTCTGGGGTGAAAAAAAAGATAAATTTCACAACAGGCTGGAGGTCTTGTGTGAGTGAGATTAAAGGTCTAGCTTATTTTGTCCAAGCGAACAGAGGATGTGGTGGGATGCATGAAAAGGAGATAAGCATAAAGCAGTATTGTGTAGGTAACAAGTAAGCACAGAAAAAAAGACAGAATAGGTGAAAAAGATGAAGCTAAGAACAGAAAATAGTTATTTCATTATCTTTAAAATGTAAAAAATCTGACCTATGTTTCAGTTTTTGATAAATGGTTGCCAAATGCATTTTCAAAGTATGTTTAAGATTAGAGAGTGTCCACGTGATCAAGAGGAGAAACAGTTACTAATTAGTCATATTAGGATATGCATAGTTTGTGAAGGGCTCTAAGCGTTTTTTCAGAGCTTCTATAAATTATCAGGCTAAGGTTTCCAAGGATTTAGATAAATGTTTATGAATGTTAGATTTGAAACGTGGCCATATGAATTTCAGAATTCCATGACATTGTTCCAAAATTTTAATGTTCACAGTGTTTGCGAATCTAGTAGTCTCTGTGCTTGCATTCACCTTATGTCAGCATCCTGTACAAAATCCTAGTGCTTCTCAATAGTTATCCTGGTTTTTTGCCCACAAGAGTGAAAGAAAAGTCAAATGTTTTTATTCTTTTTTTCCTTCTTTTGTGGAAGTGCAAGGTGTCCTGAAGTATCTCTGCTTTACCTTACTTTGACCATTCCACTCTATATTACTAGGTTTGCCATTCTTACTTTCATATTGCCTTTGGGGACTGCCCCTCACTGCTAAATTCTCCGTGCCCAGATTTTAATTCCATCACAGCAATGACCTTGAGTATTCCAGATGAGTTTTCAGCATTTCATTATTAGTCATACTTTAAAGTCTGGCTAATACTATCCTTAGCTGTAATTAAGTTACGCTGAAGAAGATTGACTAGGAATAACCTAGGACAGAAAGCCAATATGTTGGATTTAGGAACCTGGAGAGTAGCAACAGCTGCCATCTGCAAAAAAACAGAGGTGGAGAGAAGTTCAGACACTCATAAAAAGCTTTGGAGTCGTAAGGGGGAGGGCAGTACGTGTTTAATCAGGGATGGAAGCTTAGTGGATAAAAGGAGAAAACTGCTTTGTTGGGGAGAGGGGAAGGAAGGGGTATCTGCAGGGGTTGGGAAGACACAAATGAAAAGATGTGATTGGTAACAGGTGCCTTCAAACAATCTCTGTCTCTGCCTCTTCCCCCCCTTTTCTGTGTAAAAAGATTGTACACGATAATGTCAAAATTATTTGTGTTTCTAAAGTGAATGACTTCCTGCTCATCTATGTGCTGCAACTTGTTTTATATAAAAAAATGCTGATGTACAATGCTTAACTCTCTTTTTAAATGTTAAGCCACAGAGTAATTATCATTTTTCTTATGCTACGTTTATGTTCCAAGATTCTAGTTTCTATTAATGTTCTGCATGTTTTCTAAGTAGATTACAGGGACATTTCTGCATCACAAGTAAGCCCTAGAGCTATTCTCAGCTTTAAGCTTGGAGAAGCAAAGTGACATTTACATTGCTAAACGAGTGTAGAGAAGCTTCTGGCTCATTTTTACAAAGAAAAATATGCTCCTAAGCAGTATTTTTCATCTTGTTGTGATCTCTTTTGTTGCTATCAAGCTTTAATAAAAATTGAATTCCAAATAGTACTGAATTTAGGAAGAGGAAGGATTTAACAACACTGATTCTTTTCTTTGAGCTGTATTATTCAGAATGTGTTCCTATTTTTCATATATATTCTTGCAAGAATTATCTCTCTATTTACGGTGGTATACAGTAAGCAGTTGTATACTAATGCAACATATATATGGATTATGGGATGGAATTGGCATGTGTATTTTAAATTATGTGGTTTTGAGAGAGCTAGAATCAAAGGGATAAACTTTTAAACAAGAAATTGTTAATTGTTGATTAGTCTGAAATTGTTCAGATTTTCTCAACATGTATCCCATGTTACATTCTTTTTTACCTGTATTCGCGGTGTGTATTTCTGTCTCATTCTACTGCATATCCAGCTGTGTAAAAATTTTACTTATGATCATTTCATGATAGCATTTGACTATTACCAAGTGGAAAGCGAATTTAAGTACTCTGTAAGAAATAGCAAAGACAGGGAGAATTAAACTAGAATATTACCATCTCAGAAAATACAGTAACTTTTACATAATAATTTATGAAAATAAGGCTGTTTTAACACAGTAGCATGTTAGCATCCGTTTCCTGTTAGGTGAACTTACTCAAGAAAGCATACTTTTTATTAAATGTTGAGTAAATGAATGTCACAATAGCTCAGATTAAAAAAAAAAAAAAAAGTATTTGGAGAATTAGTCCTAGTTACAATTAAAAATATATATTCTGATCTACTATACAAAAGTGAAAAAACCTTAAGAATTTGACATGCTAGTTCTGAATTATGAGACAAATTATTTCCTATTTTTGTTAAGTTAGAGAGGTTAAACTCTTAAGAACAAATTTAAGATACAGCTGAAATAGGCAGAGATTTTTATGTATCTAAAAAGACAGAAGCTGTTCTCTGCAGAGCTCTTCTCTGTAGTCTCTTTCATTTTATTGTTGCCACAGTTCTAATGTGTTCACTTTATAAAACTGGAAGTAGTTTGTAGATTCATATAGTCACAGATCTGTCAGTTCATTTTAAGTTTTTTTATATGCACTGGGATATAGATAACTAGTGAATTAAGTGTAGCGCAGAGAAGCTATCAACATCCTGCATATGGTCTGGCATCTTTCCACCACCCAGTTATCAGGTTCATTTGTTTGATCGGGACATTTCATACTGTCTTCCAGTTTCCAGCTTTAGAGTGTGTATCCATGTGCCTTGGAACACCATATGTGCAATTTTCACACTGGAATTCTTGCTGACTTCTTATATTTCTACCACAGCTGCAATTAGGGTGCGACTATGTCAAATAAACTCTGCCTTACTTGAAGGATTGAACAACGACTTGGGATGTTTTCTTGATTTCATCGGTGGTTGTTAAAATCTTCTTTGAGGTCTGTTATGGATGTAGATTTTACTCCTGATAGGCACAAGCTCAAGGAGTTCCACTGTTGAAGCTGAGTTTTGCACCAGTCATGCCACTGCTTCCTATCCATCTGCAGTCTTAAACAAGGAAATGGACTGACTGACCATTTGCTTCATTTTGCTGTCATGTCAAAATGGCACTTCTGCAGTGTCTTTCTCCTGTTTCACAACTTGTCATATTTAATGTTACTGTCCAGTGTTGTGAATTCATGCTAATGGTGTTGGTCTTTTTTTCACTTCCAGCCAAAAAAGGGAACAGATAATTCATTTCAGGCTATACGCTGTTTTCTGCAGTATGTCTCTAGCAGAAATAAAATTAAAAAAAAAAAACAAAAAAAACCCTGAAGGATAGTTCTAAAATAGTTCCTTATGCGAATTGTCAGCACTTCTGAAGAGGAGACATTGTAGGTACTACTTCTGCTTGAGAGTCTTATTCCTTGATAGTGACACATATGTCTCCTTTCTCTAGTGCACTCCAAAGTTTGAGTACCATACTCAAACTTCAAAGTGCTGTATGCAAGTCATTGCATAGGTTGAAAGGTGGAACCAGGTTCTATTTCAGTCATCTAGCCTGTTGTTGTGCAGAAATATGTTTATGCCAGGAATCCATACAGTAAGCTTCGATTGTGTATCTCCATTTTAACTGGTGAACTCCAGTGCTGCCTAAGAGTACTACCAGTGTAAAGATCATCTGAGAAGTTGCTTGTCAAGTGACAAAGTGGCAGAGATGGATCTTGCCTAATTTTTAAAATATATCATGTAGGTATTTATGTCTGAAAATCATCTAGGGATTTCCAGTCAGAAAAAAAAGTAACAGGCACTATTATGGTGTGATTTACCATAACCTCGTTAAAAATAAGCAAAATTATTATTACATTTGAATTTCTCACCAACAGCAGTATATTGGAATCAGACAAGCTAGTTTGCCTAGGTTTAAATATTATTACTGAAGATACTTAAAAATGCATGTGACAAAATCCAACCAAGTATCCAGTCACATGTTCCAAAGCCAATCAGCGTTCTTACAAAGATCCCTCTCCACATTAGTATTAGCAATTAAATGATACAACTTTATTTTTAGTATACCTTTACTTTCATAAAAGTTACAGTAGGAGTCTAAGAGGGATCCAAGTAAGGAACTGCACAGGACTTTATCATAGAGAGCAGTGTCCTTAGTATTTTATCTACCATCACCTGATAAGCCCCTTAAGCTTGATCCTAGTGAACACCTTGAGACAGACAACTGTGAAGATGGTTCCTTCTGAACCTCCCTGCCCTGCCTTTTTCCAGATTAAGATAATTTTCCCTCAAGAAGGAGATACAGGAAGTAACTATTTTTTTTCTCTGAATCCTCTCTTGGACATTTGTGTAATTGAACATGAACTTTTAATTCTTCACAGACTGAGAAATCATTCCAGGATGTGATCTTTACACTACCAAATGGGTATAATATTCTTAAATGCTGGTTTAAGTTTCTCAAATCAGTATTTTTTAACAAATCTGTAGCTTCAATATCTGAACTCTGTGCAGACTTGTTTGAAGACTACAATAGCTGAATAACTAAGAGAAAACATGCATGTGAAGACAGATTGCGCTGACTTGCCATGAACATGTTTTTCATGCCAGTATGGCTATCTTCCCTCCGTTGTATGTTATAATATATTATTGCGTTTATTGTTAATGTTATTTTAGAAGTTAATGCAGCTATAATAGTCACCAGGCTGTTACATTCAAAGCTGTTATTTTGCTTCCGCATTGAGAAGAGTCCAGTCTCTGGACTCAAGTTGTGGTGCACTAAAAGTCTTTTTGTGAAGCAGTTATTTGTTCAATCCCTTCCGTGCATGGGGGATGTACAGTCAAACTCCAGACTGGATACATATTTTATTTTGAGTTACAGTTTAACCACATGGGCACCATATGGCAGTTAAAGTGAAGAATACCAGCTTTTCAAAGGAGGTCCTGACCATACATGCTTTGCGCTCACAGTACAGGAGACTTACAGATTGGGAGTGAGAATGTACATCTAAAATCATCACTTTAGTGCTTGACTCACAAATTTTGAGAGACCTTAATTTTTTATCAGCATCCTTGAGGGAGAAGACCTCTAGTTTTATCCCTCTTTCATCTGATTTTTTTGATTTTGACAGTGAAATTGGTTTTCTGTGCTATTCTTTTATGCTGTGTTCTTCTCTGGGAACACTTGTCAGTCATCAAAATTCAGTGGTTCTGCCAGAACCTGATACATTTTCTAGGACAGAAATCTCTTCTTCAGCTTCCACAATATGAGTTCTCTGCTTCAAAATGGGGTTACAATCTAAGGTGAAGTTTGCAGTTGTAAATTCATAAATATATGCAATTGTAAATTAGAATTCCTAAGTTCTATATGCAGAGCTAAAAGTAGAATGCCGCTTGCCATGATAAAGGTTCAGTTAACTGGACACGGTATTATCAGGGTCGCTTTTGCTTTAGAGAACATTTACCTGAGTACAGTAACCGTGAGCTTTACTGCATGAGGAAAGAGTCAGATGGATCTGACACCCATTGGCTTCTTCTGTTTAGTGATATGAAAAAGCCATTAAATTTACCATTAGAATGAGTTATCTCGAGACCACATAGGTCTGTGTCTCGTCCTGCTGAGGAGTCCCAACTGTTTGGTTTGATCTATGTAAAGCTTCTTTTCAAGATCATTGTATGGAGATTATTGGAGGTGCAAGACTTCCATGCCATGAGAACCTAAGAACTGACATGTATGTGATTGATTCTTGTTAGCTAGTTACTTTTCCTTTAGACTGTTGTTTTGCATCTGCTTCCTGAGCATGATATATAGATATGTCTCATTAACTGCTTACATAAATTTACATGGTTATTGTAACTATAAATACGCATATATAATGTTAAGTGCTATTGCAAGCTTTTGAGTGCACATAGTGCATATAATCTTTCTTCCTTTGATTATAGTTACATGACAGAGACAGAAAGAAAAAAAAAGTGTATACTGTTGACAAATCACTGGAAAAAAATGAAATTACTATCTTGATACTATACTTGATTACAATGCTTAATGTAGGCATTTCTTTCACATACTTCATCAGTTACATAATAAAAAAGCACCTTCTTATGCCTCAGTCATTTCCCACATGAGACAGTTCTATTTCATTTTGCTTTGATGATGTAAGTCATGGTTTTGTTATAGTAATTAATATTCTATTAATTTTGAATTAGGAAGATGTAAGCTGCTCTTTTGGTATGTGTATGTTTGAGCATGTATCAAGGACATCAAAACTAATGTTAATAGAGTTCCCTTTATAGTATCTGTAATTGAAATGCATTTCTATTTTATATGGCTGCATGCCTTATTTTTGCATTTGCTTATCTTCTAGTTACATTGCTAGTTGAAGGAATCAAACTTCATCCTCTGTATTCCAAAACTGATCTTCAGTCTCCATTTTTCTATGTACTATTTCAATTATCCATAATAGACAGGTAAAATGTATTTTAAATAAACTAAAGCTTATTTTTACTTTTACTTTAAGCTCAAACATCATTAAAAAGTCTCTGAATTTTCTGAAGTATGAGTAAATGAGCAGGTAACACCCTTTTTTACTCTACCTTTTAAAAATGACTTACACTTCTTTGGTTTGGTTCTTTTAACACTATTTTAAAGCTTGATGATTTTCAGTTAGTTCCACAATAACACCAGCATTTAGCCTAACAAATTAGCAAGGTAGAATTTAGGAAATATGCCAAACCAGAAAACATTTTAATTAATGGACGCTGTGGAAAAGACTGCTGTCTATCCCTGGTCTGTATCTAAATAGAGTCCTAGAAACACTAAAGTTGGAAAAGACTGCTAAGATCATTGAGTTCAACCTTTATATCTCCTTCTCTGCTTGTGTATTGGCACACAAAATTGCTTTTGCTATTTTTATCTAAGGTTGTTGGACATAACTTACCAAAAATAAATGGAAATAAGCAAGTAGTTTCTTCTGATACTATTTACAATGTAATACATGTTACCTTACTTCACCTCCTGCTACGTCACTCCCAGTGTTCCTAGTCCATTCATTCTAATCACTCACTTTGAATTCCAACTCCTTTCTGGTTGTGTATGCAGAATTTTCAAGTATTCTTTTATAGTTAAATAATCTTTACTAAATATGAATTATTATCCATAAGTGGAATACAGGATGTTAGATTGCCCTAAAGTATGAATCTCTGTATGTTTTGGAAAACTTACCAAGTAGATAATCTGTGATGTGAAAGCTTGTTCTAAAAACACAGTTGTTTTTAAGAAAATAATTTGATACTTCACATCTGTGTGCAAGGGGAATTATGACTGCACACTGGCTATTCAGGATGAAAGTTGTTTTAGGTGAAGTAGAAGCCTGAGAAAAGTAAGTGATAAAGAGAGTGAGGTGAGAAATGGATTCAGCTTATCACAGCTAAATTTAGGTATCAAAATGAAGGTGTCTGTGGTGAGGTATCTTTCTGTGCTTTATAGTTAACAGGAGCCTAATCAGCAAGGCTAATACTACAACACCAATAGTGTCCCACTTCTGAATGGAATAACTTTCCAAACTACATTGTCTGTAATGGAAAATTAGATTCTTAGCTTGTGGTTAGATACTTATGTTTAGATACCGCAATTTAGGTGTTCTAAGTTCAAGTGAAATCCCATTTGATGTGTCACATACCTCATTTCTTTGATTTCTGGGACTTGAGCTGGTACACATAGCAACCTCCTTAACAGAAATTCATCACGTAGCTGTGGACAGACTTCCAAAATATTTAATAATATAGTCCCAGATATAGTCCCTGATACTTGTTTGTATGGGTGACACTAATTGTATATAAGCACTGTTTTTGTGCTGGCTACATAGGTTACTTTTTCCCTTGTGTCATCTTAACCCACCTTTTTTTGCCAACTACATTGTTTTCCATGTATCTGCACTGCCATGTCCCCACAGAATGTTGTGTAAGTGGTGAGTGGGTGCTTGTGTTCCCATAGTTTGTGACAGTGAGACCAAAGGTGTAAAGCCAGCCCAGGGAGGAGCTGGGTAAATCCACTCAGAGGTGTTGGTACTCACAATCCTCCCAAGAAGAATTTCTGTCTGGCTCTCCAAAGCCAAAGCGCTCAGACCTGGAAGCCTCAACACAGTGACACACAGCTTGCGTAGCATGGCTTGTATGTCCAGGAGCCAGCATGGCAAAGACCAAATACTTCCCCAGAGAAACTGGGAAACACAGAGCTTTAGCAACACTGTTTTCTACAGTGCACCGGGTAACTGAAGGGAATACTGTATGTAAACAATTTGCACAGCTCTGCCTGGACATAGATACATGGACTTGACACAGTAAAAAATAGAATTTTAATCATCCATTATTTCTGTTCACATCTTCCTTTACTTAGTGTATCCTGAAACTAGTATATGTCCTTTTCCACAAAAGATTCTTCCCATCTCCTTTGAACCCTCTACCTACTTTCTCCTTCTTTCATAAGGTCTTGTTCCCACTGGAACAAGTTCACATATTTCTGCTAAGTACAATCTCCAGAGCTCCTTTTTCCTTGCTAGCTTTCTAGACCAACTTGCTGGATTTGGGGATTGGAAAATACAGAATCAAGGTAGCATGCCAGCAGTAGCAGATACTCATGACTGTATGTCTGGAACTTAAAAGTGGAGGTAAGAATTAAGATTGTGTTCAGGAGCAGAGAAATCTAAAGAGATGGTTAAAATCACTGCCGTTCAAGATAGAGCTTTGTTTTCAGTATATCCTTTGTTGAAAACAGAAAAACTCTTGCAAATATGTTGGGGCAATTTTCTTTCATTGTTTAGCAGTACACATACCAGTAATTCTATTGGATTCAGTGTTTCTTGTGCTATTTATTTCGGCAAGTTTCTTGAGGTCTTTCTTGCTAAATGTGGAGGGGGTTTAAAACAAATATTAAGGCAACCTTAGCTAAATCCTCATGATAAATTTGGCTGTGATGTCAAAATAGCTTCTTCGCCCCACTCCCTGTCATTCCTTCCTAGAGCTTCACATTAGAGAATCCTCCTGTCACAAGGGAAGCCTGTGTGAGAGCTGACTCTCCAGAGCCTATTCCAAGTCTGAAAACTGACAGTGCTGTCAAGTACAGGACAGATTCTATTAAGTAGAGAAGACTTTAAACTGCCAAGGGGATCTTGACACAAGAGAATTTGACCCTACACATACAAGTTTCAGCTCTGTTTCTGGAATAAATCTGTGTGACAGTTTTCGGGATTTGCCTTGTTCAAACGTGCAACTATTTGGTCCACAGAATAACACAGTTTAAGTATAGGAACACCATTTGCTAATGTCAAAACGTTGTTTATGTACAATTTAATCTCCTGTGATGGTGTATTTATTTGCTATATACTTGCTTGAGTTATTTTCATCAAGAAATTCTGTCTATGTGTTGCTTTGGCAACATCTTTGCAGAGTTTACAACTTTGAAAAACATGTTGGCATCAGCTATGCAGTCCTTCTAAACAGCTGCTCTGCAGTCATGCTGTTTCAACATGCCACCACACATGGCTGAATTATGCAAATAGTTAATATTAAATGACCGAGATACAAGAACAATTTGTACACTCGATAAAGCTGGTCTGTGGAGTGTAACTTCCATTCATGTAACTGAGTTAGTGTTCGACAATTTAAAGGCTTCAGCATGTTTCTTTGAATTTTGTTTCTTGTGTATTAAAGGCAGCAGTGGACAGAGAGAAGGTATATGGCAGGAGTATTTTAAAAGGCTGAGGGGTTTTTTTAGTTCATTACTAATAATTCAATGAAAATAGAATGTGCATCAATGTAATTTTCCAGCAGATACTAAATAGGTAAGATACAACAAGTATTTGTCAATCAGCTATAAACACAAATTACCCTTTTCTGCTTGAGAGATGGAACAGAATGTTAATTACATATAAGGCTAATATAGTAATTGTGTTGCTTATTGAAGACAACACCATTTGTAAAAAGCAAGCAAACAAAAACATTAATATTTTAAAACATGTAAAATCATCTTAAAATTTAAATTGAAAGGCTTTTGTACTGATCTCTCTGTTCTAATTTTACAAAAATGAATGCTCTAAATAATACTACTAATAGTAATTATAATAATGCTTTAAATTCTATAACTTATTTTATAGTAATCATACCTATTACGTGGGGTGGAGGGAGAACGTTAGGAGATAGGTGTGGTGAAAGATGACAAAGGAAGATGTCCAGTTGAAGTCAGAAAATGCTATGTTTTTTCCTTTCTCACTCTACTGTACATTTGAGTAATCTGTTTTGTTCAGCCAAGTATTAAGGAAAGATTACATTTTTAATTCAAATAGTTTTCAAAGCAAATTACTAGGTTATCCAAAAAAAGGCTACATTTCTATATGCTCTCCTTTTTCCACACTGGAACTTTCATTTTTCACAGAACTTCTTTTCCATTCTGATCCTCTTTTTGCTGTATATCCTCTAAAGGTTCTTCGTTGATTTTTCTTTTCTAATCTGGATATTAAGAAATATTCCTAGTTATGTATTTATAAAATTTCTGTGCAAGACCTAGTGCTCAAAAGTACAAGTTGTCACAGTCATTCAGATTAGATTTGTATACTCCCTCAGCCTGAGAAACTAAATGCAAAAGAATTCTTTTAAATAGAATGGAAGTCTAAGTTAAAAGAGATAATGTGCTTCTTACTACACAGTAAATGTTCTCTTTTACAGCCTTTAATCAGGACAAAAATTGAGTTGTATAAATCCTCTGTGCCTATTTTATTTTCTTATTTTCTAGGGTTTAAGTAATAATCTTACTAATTATAGCAAATATATATTCTTTTTTACATTTACTGATGCATGTTTGGTGAATATAAATTTATTATTAACAAAGCAGTATTTATAGGTTCAAATGTAATTTAACTGAATAACTTACCGTTGTTCTTTTGTGGTTTTATAGGAACTAGCCACAATGAAGCAGATTATAATTGCTCTACATGATAAACACTGTGAACAAAACCTACCTCAGTCTCATATTGATGTAAAAAGTGCAGCTGGAAAAAAAGCAATCCCTCTGGTAAAAGTGCTGCCAGAACATGAAGAAGAAAATATATTTACACCTAAGCCAACATTATTTGTAAGTATGATGATAAGAGCAAGTGCTAAAACTTCTGATGGTTCTCCTCACTTTTTAAAAAGAAAAATGTGGATTCATCCTTAAGGGAGATGGGTATTTAATTAATTAATTAATTATGGAAACAGTCAATGTTGAGGAGAAAAATTGGAGTTTGTGATGTTTTTTAGCTATTCGGTTACTCTCTGTATCTTAAATTCACAGCAAACTAGGTCTTTTTTTTTTTTTTCAATACCATTGCTATATTACAATACTGAGTGGCTAGCAAGATTTTAGTACTTACAGGGATTCACAGACTATGTATACTAATTTAAATCCACCATGATTTTGTATAAGTGGAGTTTGTGCATATCTATATTGAGAAGCAGGAGCAAGGATATAGGTGTATTTCTGCATACTTGAATTGATGTATATTGATGTGTATGTGTCTAAATGTATATAAAAAATAGAACACCAGTATTGATATCACTTCTGTTGCTAAGGAAGCCTGATGTTACAAAACCATTATAAAACCGTTTTATTTCTGCAGAAACTAAAAGCTTGAATTTTAATATTTGAAGTGGCCCACTTCAGATGTAGTGCCTCTGGTATTGGAAAGCTTCATGAAAATGGTTTAGAAGTTTCTGACTATGACTGGTCTGAACTGATAGATTCAAGACAGCCAAGTTGCAATGCTGAATCACAAAACAAATCACAACTCCTGTTTACAAACTTCATGATGCTACCTTTTTCTGGGGTGGACTGTGTGTATCCACACTGCATAGCATATGTGCTGATTTGGTTCAAAGAGAACTCTTTTTTTTCTTTTTTGTCTTTTTTTGTCTTTTTTTTTTCTTCTTTTGTCCTTTTCTTTTTTTTCCTGGTAGAGACTTTAACATACAGTGTCTTAAACAATACTGATTTTGTAGTGTAGCACACCACGTACTGGGGTTATAACGCAAAAAGTAGGAAATGGTAGCAACTCTGGGACATGATGTGAGGACATTGGGGGATTTTAGGAGTTCAAATTTTGCTTGAATTGCATTATTAGACTAAACATGGGTTTATCCAGTGCTGTCTCATCCATAGTCCTTTTGGCAGTGCTAAATCGTACTGCCCAAACTTAGTTTTTGATGAAGCTATTTAGTGATCCGAAACATAAGCAAACAGTTTGCGTAGATGATCCAGGGTTTCAGTGAATAATCTGTCCTGTCCTACTTAGGGATATAGAAACTGTGTAACAATCCAGAAAAACTGCATTTACATTAAGAAATTGTAACCAGTTTCTCTGTGAAAAACTCTAACCTTTGCAGACTTTGGAGTAGGGAACTGAAAATGGGCAGATGGCACAGGTTTTCTTCTTAGATAGGAAAAGAAATCAGTTGTCCTTAGAAAATCCTGCCAGTTTAGGTCAATTTCTGGAATTCTAAAAGCTTGCACAGATAGAGCAGATTTGTTTTTGTAACTGAAATCTTCAAAATTAATAAAGTAGATTTTTAACTTGAATGCTTTTAAAGTCTTGGAAGAAAGAATGAATAGAGAGCAGTCAGAAAAGGGAACTAGAAAGAAACAAGTTTAGGGACAACAGACTGAGACAGTGCTCACTAACTCTGGAGATTATACCCAACCCTGGAAGCAGAGTAGTCCTTACCTTTTTCTACCTCCACTTGATTAGTTTCATTTCTATTAAAATTTGAACTATTTTATTTTAAACAAACCACCACTGAATTTGCCACAAGCAATCCTGACTGTATTGCAGTAACCCATAGGATTATGAAGACGAGGAAAAGTTCCTCACAAATCATTCTCTGCAATTAAAATACCTTCTACAGAGTTAGAAAACTACTGTATTCTTTTATTTCCAATTAAATTTTTTAAAGAATTTTATGCAGAATATTTTATTTCTGCATAAAGTGTTGGTCAGCTTTGGCACACATAAGATTTCTTTTCTAAGATCCATTACTTTCTCAGCTGCAAAACACAGATGATTTTAATTCAAATGAAACCTATTTATGGCACAGTTGATGCTTGTTTTCATTGTGACAGGTATTTCTTAAAAATTATTTCATTTTCACTGTGTAATCTGCTTTTTGTAGCCTGGAAATAGGGAGGTTTTAATACCAGTATGTTGTAATAGTAACTTTAAATGTGTAGTCTTGTTTTTGATATTTGCATTTAAACAAAGAACTCAACTGTGAACTACATAGGAAGGAGGGAGACTTGTGTAGATTGTTTAAATTGTGTAGATTGCATGTTTTTATTCTGTTCACTGTCTCACAACTAAATGTTATTTCTTTTACAGACAAATAAAGAGGCACCTGTATGGTACAAGAAACTGCAGAAGAAAACATCAGCATAGCATTTTTCCAAAATTATTCAAAATAATCCTTTGGAGAGCTTTTCATTAAAGAAAGTTATTTTCACCATAATTATGCCCATTTTACTATAAAAGCAAACAACTGTTTTGGTTTTAACTGTTTCTTTTTTAGCTTTCAAATAATGTTATGCTTCATAAAATAATTTCTAGATCTGTCATGTGAATAAAATGTGTGAAAAATGATGCATGCAGTAATTTTTCTAACATTTATTTGAATTTTAAAAGATGAATAAACATTTGTGTGTTGTACACATTATAATCTGGGCAGTTACAGGACATATTATTCAGAGTGTTCAAATTAATGCATGTTTCAGCCTTCTTATGTTGCTTTTCCTGGACCCTGTGTTTCATTCCACATTCCTTGCAACTGTTCTGGCTAATGGAAATTTTCAAAATATACATACATTAGTATCAAACTATATTGTACTTTCTGTGAAGGAAATTCATGTCAGCTGGGAAAAAAAATTCTTACTGGCCTTGATTTTTAGTTTATCACTTGATGTCATTTCTACAACCAAACAGGCATTAAAAATACTTTGAAGAAGCAATAAAATACATCCTACTTATCAGCACTGATACTTAATGGGCTAGACAGTAGTGTAGTTACATCAGTGTAAAAATAAAAGTAGAACCATGATGGGTGAGGACTGTAGTGGTAATGGGGAAATGGGTAAGTTACTATATTTAACTGTATGAAAATAAGCCCCAAAGTCCAAGAACACATTGTTTATTCCACTCCACTATCTACTTTGACTTTACAAAAGTTCTCTAATTTTTCAAAGCATTCTTGACTGCATATGGTACATTTCTATGTATAACATAAATATAGCTCTTTTAAATACTGCATACTGAAAATATTGCTCAGCTTTCATTTAAGAGAAAGATCCTCCTTTCCTTTTTCCTTGACAATATCTCATAAATTGGTTGTTTTTCTAACCTGGACATGAACAATAATTATTTACTATGTAATACTGATCTATATCAAGCTTATGATTCCCAGATACATTTTTCTTCATTTTCCAAACAGTTGAAGCACAGCAGTACTTCCTCTGCTCCAGGAAAACTTCAGTTTCCTTTTTTTTTTTTTTCCCTTTTCTTGTTCTGAGAGAGCAAGGTAAAAATGCTGGCAATTTCTCATGACAGGTTTAAAATTATCATTCTGAGTGAGGGAGGCCGAGTGTGTAGACAGAGGTGATAATCTTTTATTAGACTAACTGCTGTTCAGTGGGGAAGAAAATCAGACAAACTTTTGGGCTCACAAACCTTCAGTACAGTCATTTCTGAATAACTGGTTTTCTGAAGTCGAAGTTTTATCTAACATCTATTGTTATGTGACTAGAATCCTTAACTTTCATTTCCTATGAAACAGCTCCCATATGCAGATAGTAGATTATGTAGATATGATTCAGTCCCTAACTGAACTTTTTATACTATTCTGTTTGTCTGTTATCAATGAATAATTAATAAATTGTATTATCTAGAAGGACTGTGAGCTTTTTTAGGCAAGATACTGGTTGGAATCTTAAGTATTTACAATTTGTTTTCCTATGGTATCTTTACAGAAAAATTGGTGAGATACAGACTGTAAGGTGGGTGACGCACCCGCCTGAGCAAAACATGATCAACAATGCCATGTCCTGCTGGAATATTGTCATCCCTTGGCAAGTTCACAGGCAATACCAGATTTGAGGGAGTAGTCTATACGCTACTGGAATGAAAGGTCTCAGAGGATCTCAACAGGCTGGAAATTGGATCAACAAGAGCTGTCTGAAGTTCAACAAAAGCAATTGCAGCCCCACATCCAGGATGTAATAACCCCATATGCCAATACTGCTGCAAAGCAGCTAGACAGAAACAGACCTTAAGGTCCCAGTGGACAACAAATGGAGTATGAGTCAGTAACGTGCTAGCCAACCACATCCTGGGTGGTTATTACCAACAGGACAGCCAGCAGATGCAGGGAAGTGATCTTTCCCTTCTGTTTGGCAAATGGGAGGTCACATCTGGAGTCTTGCGTCCAGTTTTGGGCTTGTTCAAGAAAGGCACTGACATATTGCAGTGAGTCCAAAAGAGGTGCACCAAGATGGAGCTGAAGCACCTGATGGAAAAGGGGAGGTGGAAAGAACTGGACTTGTACAGCGTTACTATTAGAGGACCTAGAGGAGGAACTTGTAGTCTCCAACTACCAAATGGGATGGTACAGAGACAACAGAGCCTGACTCTGAGCTCAGAGGTGCACAGCAATAGCATAAGAGACAATGGACAGCAGATGGAGCCCTAGAAAACTCAATTAGCTATTACAAAAAAATGCTTTTATTGTAAGGATGGTCATACTGGAACAGGTTGCTTAGAGAGATGGTAGAATCTTCATCCTTAGAGATGTTAAGAACTCAACAATCTCCTGGGGAAACTGGTATAATTGGACCTGACTTTGAGACGGACTACATGACTGATTTTCAGAAATCAAGTTAAATTTCTCTGTGGTGTTATTCCTAAATAATCTGATACCAGATAGTGACATTAATTTACTTTGTACCAGCCAAAGGGCAAAATTTGTTTCATTCTTCCATGGAAATGCAATATACAGGAACATTGCTACTCTTAAAGAATAACTCTGCATTGTAAATTTCTGTGTCCTCCAGACAGCCTGATTTTCTAAGGAGACTGACAGAAAGTAAGGCTGATTTTGTGGTGAAATTTTAGTGATATTTAAACAGTTCTTCAGATGACAAAGGGACTTAATCTGTCAAAGGATTGCAGTTTTTAGGGGTTTTTTGTAATTATTAACAAGGTTCATCTTTAAATGTGCAAAAATAAAAGTAATTTATTAGAATATACTGATAACACACGATGCTCTTAGTAAATTCTTGTAATACATGTGGTCCTTGTGTAAGGACCCTCATTACACTGGGGTTTTTTTTAGTTGAAGACTGTATTTTTTCTGAGTCTTCACTAGACTACAAGGCTATAATTAATTATCTAGGAGGAGAACTTCTAAGCTTCTCATGAGAAAGCTAGAATGTCGCTTAAATATAACTATTCAAACGTGAGATGCCCTACAGCAAAAATTAATGAAGCTTTTTGCTCTTCATGTTATGAAAATGCTCAGTTGCAGTACCTGTACAGCACTTTTACTGATGTTCTTTCCCACAAACACAGTTGTCAAATGAATTATTCTGAAATTCTTCTTCATGCTCTTTGCAGTCTCCTATTGTCACAGGCCTTGTGTCAATGATGTGTGAGTCAAAAATAATGAAGTAAAGAGAAATTTCAAAGGGTAGTCATGCATGTAAGCAACTTGTGACTGAAGTGCCCAACCCACATAATCATCTTCAGTTCCTCTTTTTCAAACCAAAGGGAGCAAAGCCAAAAAAACTCTATCCACTATTACATTTCTTGGTACATTAAGTAGGTGTTACTTAAGTGATAAGTTTCGTAAATACATGGGTTGAACAGGAAAGAAAGACAATGCTTTAGAACAGGTTAGGATTTTAGGGGTTAGCTTTCTCACCTTTCTGTCCCTTGTTTGAAGCCGAGAAGCTGTAGTGCATCAAGTTAATCTCTTTTTTGAGGAAAAAAATTGAAAACATAATTGCTTTTTTTAAATGAGGACCTAAACTTTTAAGCCTTACTGCTGAATCTTGTGGTCATAATACACTGGCACTGTAGTTTCTAAATATTTCCTGTACAAAGAAACAATATGCCTTTTGGATTTGTAGTCTTCATTCCCTTCAAGACTTCATGTACAAAACAGCAATGAAACATTTTAAAAGAGGAACTCTGTGAATTCAGATATTAATTGAGAATTTGTCAGTATCGCTGGGATACAATTTCCTACTTCTTACACATTATTTTCTGTTTCAGTTACACATTATGATACCTAATTCCAGCAAAAAAAGAGGAACACTTAAATCTATTAAACCTCTGACATTTGCAAGATGGTCAGGCAGAATTCTTTTACTCCTGGTAGGCATTCATTAACTTCCATGTCTTTGAAGATGTGACTCAGAGAGCATGACACTGTAGAAACAAATGACTACCTTTTGAAGAAGTATTTATGTTATTATGTATATGTGTCTCAATCAATTGTCAGTCTGTAGCACATTTACATGAAAACAGATTTATACACAACAGTCTGAGTCTGTAACATCCTGTCATCTTTCAGGGTTGTGCTTATTAGGGAGGTCTGAGGAAAGCATTTCCCTCCCTGTTAACATTACATTTAATAGATCATATGCCAGACTTCTTACTGAGTCAAAGAAATGTATCCGTGGTATTTTCTTATACCAAAGAATATCGAGAATCTGTATTCATTCTCGACCTTTGAAAATGAAACAAGTATCTCTAGAAGATCAAGTTTTGCTTAGTGTCTTTGGGCAATATTATCCCCTTCTTAAATTCCTAGGATTGATTGGGAACTCTTGACCTTTAAAACGCATACTTCCGCAGCCTAATTAAGGCAGTTACACTTCGGGTATTTCAGACTGAAGCTGGGCAGCAATCAGGAGCAGCAGAGGGTGCCAACTCTCAGGGGACAGCATCATGAGTGGAAATGGACAGCACTTGGGAATTGTGGAAGAGTAAGCAGCGAGTACTGCAGAAGCTTTTAGCAGTAGGAGAAGTAGGTACAGCTCTTCATAGACGTTAGACCCTCTGCAGCTCTTTTAAGCCCTCTGCTGACAGCACAAGAACCAAAAACTTTCTTCCACAGAGTTCATTTTGTGGAGTTCCCTGTGTTTCTTTCCTCACTGATAAGTTTTCCATAACAGTAAATACCTGTGGTTTTTGTTTATTGTTTTTTTTTTTCAGAAAGAGAAAGACTTCTTTTTCTCAGGACGTTTGAACTCCGTTTAAAAAAATGGTGTATTTCAATCAGCTTACCCTTTAAAGGATGAAGGGGACAAAAACTCGGCAAATTTCATCTTCATGAAAGAAGCAAATGGCAGAAGTATTAAACGTAAGAAGTTAGGATTGATCATGGAAATAGCTTTTACTCAAAAACTGACATGTTTTCACAGACTATGAGCCCTTTTTGAAGATACTGCAGAAATAACCACAGTAAAAGAGAATGCCGCTTTGACTGTAGCAATAGAATCAACTTTGTTTGACCATGAATAATTGAAGTCTTTGTGTTAATGTTCCTTTTAAGGGAGTAGTGGATCAGTAAATGTAACTTAATTGCAGGAAAAGTCTTATGGATGGAATTTATGACTGTATTTCAATGAAAGTCTTTTCATTTTTCCTTTTGGTTCAATAGAAAAAGGACTACTTAGATTATTCAGTGTTGCAGCTGAAACTGTTAGCAATTCCCAGTGGTCCTGTTTTTCGTGATTTTAGAGATACATACTGTGGCATGCAAGACTTGCTTTCTTATTCAGTTGTTTAGAAGAATTTGTTTCTTTTTGTGTTATTGTTAGGCAATGCTTTACTTCTACAAGGGAGTTTACATATGCAGTGTATATGTGGGGTTTAAAATGAAATTGTTACCTAAGTGCAGTGGTCCTTTTTAGAAAAAGAGTTGAAAATATGCTCAGTTCTCTCTGAGACCTTGAGAGAGGGTTGATTCTGTGCCCAAGCTTTCTCGCGCTCCCCATTGCCCGTACAGGGCCGCAGATACAGGAGACCTGTCAGTCTGTTTCACAGGACTGTGGTTTCCAAGCAGTGTAAACACAGATTCACACATTGTCATCCCCAGCTACATGTAAGACGTTCACAAAAACATTAATATCACTCATCTCCTTCATGGTACTGTGGGAAGTCTAAGCAGGGGGAAAATACAGTATTTCGGTGCAGCCTATTCACTTGCCACCTTTTCTTTCCTGGTTAGCATATAAATAACATTTAGCAAGTCTTCATTTTTGGACATTGAAAAGGAAGCAGCTTGCAAGTCCTGCAAGGATGGCTAAGTCCTTTTTTCATATACTTCATCAGACATGTTCAGGTACTGACCAGAGAGCTTCTAAAAGATCATTGGGCACCACTTCTTTCACATTTATGTTTGTTTTAGTAATTTATTACTTAAATACTAAGTTCCCAGAATCCACTCTGTATTCATGAGTAAAAGAGTACGTGCCTGAAAGTAACAACAAGCAATAAAGGGACTAATATGTCAATGACTTGAGTCTTACTGAATTAGCACATTCCATGTCGTTTTGTGTCATTTCTTTCATTATTGCAGTAATTAACATTGCAGAATTGCATTTGTGCCATTCAGCAGGGAATGGGGAACAATAACAGTGTTTACCAGCAGCAGGAGGGAGCTTACCTTTCTTTCTCAACCCCATAAAATCTCTGCAGGCTAATCTCAGTGTGCAGCCAGGGTGCCCTCCTACACAATGGAGACTGTCTGAAACCTCCCTTAGGGAAACCTGAGTGAGCTGATTAGATCTCTTGTCCAAGAAAGCCAAATACCCAATCCTATGAAATATAGCGGTTTTTCATTCTGACCCACCGTTTCACATCTGGGCAGGCTGAAACCTTTGTCAAATAGATTTACACCATGATAGTAATTCTGAGATAGCTGAGTGATTTAAAAACAAGGACAGAGTATTTTCAATCCATTAAACTATGTGGAATTACAATGAAACAAACTATGTGAAGTTCTTACGTTTCCAGTTGCAGCAATATCAAGAAATTTTCATAATACACTATTATTATTTTATAGCTTTAAACTGAAATATTAAATGTGAATACACATACATTTTTAACATTAGAAAAATTATTTGGGTTTGATTATTTTTAATACAAAGCAAAATATTTTTCTGTGAACATCCATGTTTTAAGGTGCTTCTGGTAATGAGTTAGATGCCAATAAAGTATATTGAAATTAATTTTATTCTAAAATATATTACTTTATTACATCATCTTCATGGACTTGTCGATCTACTGTACTGGCTTGAAGAATTGTCAGATTCATGACAGCAAGGTGCAAACTCTCCATGGGCCAACAGTGGACAGCACCACATTTACTGATTTAAATGACAGTCCTGATTTTCATAAAAATATACAGTATCTATACAGTATCTCTGATAAGCAAACTTTCAGATTCACTGGATGTTTCTGGAAACAGGGTTACCTGATCCACCCTCTGAGCTTTGTTTCTTTATTCTTTCATATAAGAGGTTTCCTTTGTTCTTACCAGTTCTTAAAAGTTCCATGTAATTTCTGAAAACATAAAGATGTAACTATAAGGTTCTCCTGCTTGGGTGCGCCTCAGCCTTGGAGGTACCAAAAGCAGAGATGTGCTGGCATTCTCAGGAATCACCTTGTCTTATCTTAGTCATGACACCAGAAAGTCCTACTGTACACAGCTCTAACATTGCTTCACTCTTATGAAATACCAGTTGTTGGGTTTAGAATAGGAACAAGTGTGATGCTGAACACAGATTTATTGGAGCAAAAACTGGAACTCCATCTGAACAAACCTGGCAAGGCTATTGGCTTAACAGCTTTATAGCTGTTATACTGCTTCCATAGGAAACTGAGTATGTATCATTTTCCTCAGGTGATGGATAGGATTTAATGTGTTCATCCGTGCTGAGTATTCACAGAAGTTCCCTTTGGGTAAGATGATAATAGGGGCATTTCTGCAGAAAGGAGTAACCCTCAGCTTTGGAAAGAAACTGCCGAGACAACATTCTGAGTTTCCAGTCTATTGGCTTGAGGCACCTTCTACAGACTTCATAAAGCTCCTCACTCAGTACAGTTAGAATACTGAACTTAATATACACCTCTTCCTTCTTCATTTTCTGATGTCTGCTTGAAAAATACCAGTTTTCTAGTTTTTATTTACCCCGTTCTTAAGCACCTGACTCTATGAAAGAGTAAGAAACCTTTGGCAAATATTAGAGTATGAATACTG
Source organism: Chamaea fasciata (assembly GCF_029207755.1). Lineage (NCBI taxonomy): Eukaryota > Metazoa > Chordata > Aves > Passeriformes > Sylviidae > Chamaea > Chamaea fasciata. The sequence continues at coordinate 65,615,070 of NW_027094087.1, forward strand.
TGACTACTTGAACACTTGACTTTGCCAAGGATAGAACTTTTCAGCTGTATGTTGCCAGTTAAGTACATCTAATCCCATAAAACAAATTAGGCCATAGCCTCTGATGGAGGGTGGATACTGAAAAAATTCAATGTTTTAATGTTCAACTAATTGTAGAGGGGAATTCCTTAAGTTGCATAATTCAGTGTGAACATACAGTTTCTTTGGCTGTTTGGTTATTACTTAGCTTTCTGTGAGCACTGTTTTCGCTCCTGCATTCAGAGCAGAGGGAAATGGACATTGCATCACGTTGTGTCTCAGTGTGATATTTTTGAGAAAACACTCACATGAGACTAGTTTAACAGTACCACAATGTCCTTGGGATAAAGAACATTAATCTGGTTTTGATATTCTTAAATTAGATACCAGGAAGGTTTATTGCCACTGCTTCATACTATAAATAATGTCACCTGGATTGGAAGTGATGCAATGGATCATTGCAAAATGCTTCTGTTGATAGAACACAGTGGACCAAGCTGGTCTAACCTACTATGATTAATTACCTCATAGGTGAATTTCACTATCTTCAAATAGTTGTTTTAATGTAAGATTTAAAACAGCTGTGATGGATGCAGATGGTACTGATGAAAGACAGTTTGTACATTTGCAACCTGCTCTGTTCACATGGTCTGGCACATGAAGCAAAAGGAAACCATGAACGTGAAGCAAAAGGAAAAGTAGTAATTTTTTTGTCCCTTCTACTCCTACTTCTTTCATTTGTCAGTAAAGTCATATCTGAATGCATAACCTAAAATTTGAAAAACTGTAATACTGCATGGTAAAACACTTTAAAATATGTAGAACAAGATGTTTATCCTGGTCCTGACTAAATGCTTCTTCTAATACTAGTTTATTTCTCCTGTGCACTAAAATGCAGATTTTTTTCCACATTACATGTAGTTATGTCATATCTTATGGCAATTTGGACCCAATACCATGTCCCAGATTTATGAATAATTGGGTCCTATTCTTGAAGTGCACAGAAAGAAGGTTTTCTAATCATTAAAAGAAGCTTTGTATTTTGTTACTCTACAAAGTTATCAATATGCAATCTAGAGAGAAAGAAGCCTTGTTTTGTTAAAAGATTGAATCAACTTTTCCTCTCCTTTATCTTATTTATATCTTTCAGGCAGCACAGGGATTAAGACATGTTGTTAAAGTCTTGCCTCATCCCACTTGCCACATTACCTCCGAGTTTGTGCGTAAGCAGGCTCTGTAGCTTAACTAAGCACGTTGTGAACCGGTCAGGTAAACGCGTTTGAAATGAGTTGTACATTCATGAACAGCAGTTTTCCATACCACAACACAACAGGCATACACCAAACTTACACTAAGTCACCCAGCAAGAATACGACTTACAGGTCAAATGTGAACATCCAAAATCATTTTTTTTCCTAGAGTTGTTCTAGTTAAGAAAAAAAAAATTAAGAAAGCATCATTAAAATGGAGAAAGGTTTTTGTACTGGTCTCCTGTTCTGAAAGCATTTCTTTTTTATTTATTTTCTTTTTTAATAATTCAAAAAGCATTTTCCAAAACAAATTATGAAAAAAACTTTTAAAAACTATTGGTGGAAACTAGCTAAGCTGGTTGTAACATATGACTAAAATAAATAAAATAAATGTCCCATTTTGAAAAACAGTATCCTTTATTACCAAAATAAATTCATATCCTTAAACTAGGTGCAGAATAAAGGTGTATTGAATATTACACTGAATATTTTGTTGCATGGTTTTCCAGCATGTTTTGTAGAAAATAGTCTGACACTTGAAGCTGAAGCTATGAGTACCAATATGTTAACAAAGTGTTTCATGTTTTTCACCCTGAAAAGTTACTCATTTCTGTTAATCAGGTTCTAAATATTTTCAAATAGGCAATAAATAATGAGGGGGGAAGTAGCATTTTATTAACTAACTGTTTAACTATGTTGAATATTATTTACCATAATCTATTATTTAACATATGTCTGAGAAATTAAAATCATTCTAAAAGACTTTGAATGCATCTGCAGCTCCTGTGAATAGTATAATTAGCAATACTAGGGTAAGATATGTAATACTGTCCTATGTCATGAGATATTTCCTCTTCTGTAACATTTGACTTTTTTAATGGACATCTTATGTGACTTATTTGAGAAGAGAGATATCTCTGTGTGCCAGCAACCTGATAGATGTATGCCACTTCTAAGTCCCTACTGTGAACAGACATTTGAGCCATCACCAATAGCCACTGTCATTTTTCACCTATCATCTTATTTCTAGACTATTGTAGTGTTGGCAAATCTGTCACTTTCTGGCTATGCCTTACCTAGAGTAAATGCAACTAAACAAACTGTGTGGAGGCAGTTGCTTCCTTGATGGAATGAGTTCCTCATGAGCCAAACAGAAACCTCGAAGGGGGATGCAGTTGTGCCTTTTTATTACACTACACAGTTAGAAATGCAGACATTTCCTTATCCAGCAAGATGAATGTTGTCACCAATTCTGTAAGCCCCCAAGTGAACAGGAGATAGGACTCATGTGCCACCACATTTTATCAAGGCTGATCAGCTTCCTTGTAGGGGAGGACTGGAGTCTCTGAGGTTGGCAGCATTTGGTTCATTCATCTTTCTTATTGGTCTGTTTGTGATGTCCACTAAACACAACAGATATTATGATGAGTTTTTAGCTTCAGTAGTGAGTTCAGATACATTCTCTGATTTCTGGAGTTTTGATGATCATAATTTTAAACATTTTCATCGCAAAATGTTAAGTGTGTACTGTAAATCATCTTCTATGGAGTGACTGGGATGAAAAATGAAGCCCATCTTCGCAAGTTTTCTTGGGAAGCACCTTTCCAACTCCTGACTCACCCTTCTACTGCAACCTGAGGTAAGTTTCTGTAATCTCTACTTTGCTGTTATCCCTTCTGACAAGTGACATCCAGTTAGCCAGCTCACTTATGGAAAGATGTTTAATGTGTCTTCACACATTAAGTGAGGTGAAATCTCACTTAGTCTTGCGGCAGATGCATAGAAAATCAGTACTTGGTATTGACAGCTTTTTGAAATTACTTGTTCGTTCCTAAACTTTTATTCAAAACACATCAATTGAGTTACCAGGTTATTCTGAAAAATGGTAATGGTCACCTGAGTTATTACCCTTATTATTAAGCAAGAATCCTGTGGTGATATTAATATCCTCTGACTGAAAATCCTGCTTTTGCTCCTCCGGCAGCTGTTTCTGATTGCAGAAAGGCTGGTTCATTCCAACTGTTGGGGGTTTTCCTCCCCAAGGGCATACTGTTTAGATAGACAGGAGATGCTACCTAATTCTTTCTGCTCTTTTGAGTTGGGGTGGCTTCTCTGCACAGATCATGGAAATGGAGCAACAAAACTGTATTACCCGGTTCCTTTAATAGGGAATTCCTGAGCCATACTGCACACGCCATCAGTGCTCTGTAAGCTGCATCTGAATGATTCACAAATGCTAACAAGAAAGATCCATCAGACCACAAACAATGATAGTGAAGCAACCTCACCATGGAAGTCTGATCAAGATTGAAATTATCTAGATTTAACTCCAATCACTCAACCTCCAGCCTCAGCAGATCTTTATACAATAGCTCAAAGAATCCATTTTCAGTTTCTGCTCTATGAAGGCATCCATACTGCAAATAAGTCTTAAGTGTGTGCTGTAAAAGTCCTTCTGAACAGCTGTCAGTCTGTGAGCTTGTGCTCTTAAACTACTAGGACTCCTCAAAATGTAACTGAGAAAAACAAGATTGCTGGTGCCAATTTTAAAATAATTATACATTGTTTGTCGATTTTTACATTATTTTTATTATTAATATTATTTATTTTCAACAAAAAATAAAAGGAGGCATAAGGAGAGGGTCATAAGTAGGAAAGACTGAAAATATTCAACTCTTAAAATGAGTGCTTCAGTTTCCTGCACGGTCCATCCACAATTCAGGTGTTCCAAAGGAAGCAGTGTCTGCCTCCATCTTGAGGCGCAGCTCTCTCCTCTGGCTACACAACGAATATTCCAATAGACGCTGCAAGTGCATGCAGGCTCACCAGCTAAAGTGTGAGGGACTGACTGCGGCCCAACTTGAGCTGTGGATGCTGAAAAAGACTGACCACTTCAGTGCAAGAACCCTGCCAGTTACAGTATAATAGCTCTGCAAGGTTCACCTTAGATGTTTAGACACCGAAGATTTGCATCTTTCTTGGCCATCTGAGGAACCTAGCTAACTAGCCATAATTAAGCCATGAACCTTTTCATGCCTTCATTTGTCTCTCTACTGAAAGATGTATAGTTCAAAAGCATCCCACATACCAAGGAATTTGTTCCAGTAGACAGATTTCCCACCTTCATTATTTATTTTTCCCCCACACTTTATCTCAATAAAATTAATCAACTATTATGTTTTCTTTTAGAAAGGCAAACAGCTTGTAGTTAAAAACCAATCAGTGCCCCTGCCTGAGACTTTATACACCAGCCTGGCAATATTCCATTTGAAAAAAGTTGAGATTTGTCAGTTAGGAATTTCAGTCAAAACTGTTGAGCTGAATCCAATGATATACTTTCAAAAATGTGTTTTTCATAAACTCTGTTATATTTTGTGATCAACTTTCTCCAAAGGAAATTCAACAAAATCTTGTTTTTCATTAGCGTATACTGAGTGACATAAATAATACTATCTATTTTAATAGATTCACATACTGACTCTTCACATTAAGCTGCTCAAATTAATGTCACAGTGCAAGTTCATAATTAGCTACATCATTTAATTTACATTTTCTAGGTACTGGTTCTAACCCTAGCTTTCTTAACAGAATTCTGGAACATGTCTCATCCAACAATTACTGAATACCAATCCTGAAAACTCACTGATCATCTCTTTTAAAATTCCTGGTGTGAAGTTTTCCAGACTTGCTCATCTAAGACCAAAAATAGTAGCTGGTTTAATATGTTCTTGAATTACTTTTGAAATGTAAAGTATTTTGTCATTATATGATACAAACATATTTCTTTCTCCTTCCCCAAATGCAGCACTGAAATATCAAGCATGGTTTTTTTCTCTTTGCTTATCAAAAATTCTACATCATTTATCTAAAAAAAGACAATTGTTAGAGTTCTTAATACATTTCATGGACCTTTCTGAAACGTTTTTTTCAATGCAGGTCATTGACTTCTTAGGCATCTTTCTTTCTCTATGTTATTTTTCCATAATAACTGCCATCAAAATTGTATTTGGTGTTACTAGTTCCTTTCCCAGCTGTTGAGTGTCTATTATTACAACTGCTTTTAAAAATGCCCTCTAAAGAGGCAGAAGGCAAGGGGTTGTTAGTTTGAGGAAGAGGTGTTTTGACTTCCATGGGGTTGTAGACTTTCAGGACTGCACTCAGCTCACTTGACCTACAGTTTATTTCAGCTTTTTGTAATGCAAAATTTGCATACCCTAGATACAAGACAGTACAGATATGGCTTATGCAGACATTCGCACTAATAGCATGAACTCTCCTGCCTCACTGCTAAGGGTAGAGCTACATGGCACACTGAAATTTAGGTTTCTACACTTCTCCGAATTGGGCAGTTCGGGTCCCACAGGGAACAAAACCACACAGGCTCATTAGCTCCTCTGTATAGCCAAAGCTGTCTCTCAGGGCCTCTGCACTTCTCCAGGATCACAATGAGCAGCACACTGTACCCTGCAGATATTGGCCTCTAAGGGCCCCAGAATCTTCTTTGAGCACCTCATAGACAGTTGATTAAGGAGTTAATCCTTTCTTCCCCTACTTGAAAGAACACAGCATAAGAAGTGAAGGAATCTTTTCTGACCACATCCCTTAATTATTTTTTCTCTCAACATCATGATTTAGTTCCAAATGAGCATTCACTGCCCAACCTCATTATGCTCCTAGGGATTGTTAACCTAGCAGCTCTTTGCTTTAATGCCCTCCTAGCTTGTCCAGCCAGACCATCCCCTCTGCCATGTCCAAGCCTGTATAGGCTCCATCTCCCACCTGGCAGACCAGTATTTCACAAGACCCAAACCACTCTCTACTACATTATTTCTCTAATCAGAAGATTTCAGCCAAAATACACAATTACGGCAGCTTTACAGTTAGCGTTTGTTAACAGATCCTCAGCATAAACATTCTGGAGCCAAAAAGTGCTTTCTTTAGTAGTAAAAAATGTGGGTTTGTCTCGTATATTCAAGCAGTTAAAACACCACATAAGACCACCTATTTCTAACAAGCATTGCCAACATTGTTTGCTCTTTTAAAGCAGGCAGTCACCACGTTGGACAGGGGAGGTGGAAGTCAAGAATGGTGAAGGCTCCCACTAAACTTCCAAGTAATGGGCAAACCACCTTTCCAAAAGCTGTGAATGTTATTTTTAAAGCACATTAGCATTTTAATTAATCTTGTCTAATTACCCCGCATATACAGATTTCCATCCGCTCTAATAGTACATAAAAAATTGAATGACATGCTGAATGTCGTCGTCATTTCTGGCCCTTCCATGCAACAAGTCAGAGCCAAGCAGCTGTATGGCAACGGATGAAAATACAGGAAAGACTCATCTCCTAAAGCTGAGTCAGTGACCTGTTGTTCTAAAAAGACCTGGTGAAATAAACAGCCTGCAGTTCAGACATACACTGAACATACAAAGGTCAAAAAAAAAAGAAAAAAAAATGGCAACAACAAATTATTTTTCTGTATTTTTTCTCGTCAGATGGGCTGAAAATGTTTGAACTGTACCTGAAAGCTAAGTAATATGAGGCGGTTTACCTGAAGTTAAGACTTCTTGAAATATGGCTAAAGATTGGGTTTAGCTACTGAGTAAGCTGTCTTGTTCCCTCCAGACAGGTTGATGATTCTTAATCCAAGAATTCAAGTAATGAGCAGTTGAAGTTTCCATCTTGAAACATCTGTTCTGCCAAGTCAGCACTGGCCTTGATAAATAGCAAATCAGACTGATGCATGCAAGTGTATACACACATGCTCAAGTTAAACTTGAGGGAAAATACTTGAACAGACCTCTGCATAGACAGATTTATATAATTAATCTGTAATTAGGCTTTGTACGGTGCAGACTGACTCAGGTCAAAACACAGAAAATGCAGACAGGGTAGGATCTTTACCTGTTGCTGCAAAAAAGTTTTTTCAAAGGTTGTTTGTGGGTAAGTTTACATACCTTTATTTAGTTGTCACAAACCTTCACTGCTATTTTAACTTACTCATCTTACAATGGAAGAAAAATATGTTTAGCTAAAGGATAAAAACAAAGTACAACTGCATCTGCGTGCTTTTAGTAATCTCAGCAAACTTCAAACATAACTTTAAGTTTGCTTAATTTTTAACTGTGCAAAATAAAACCTTGCACACACCTCTCATTTTATAAAGTCTGTACCAAGTTTTGCAGTGGTGACTCTCCCTGAGCCTGCAGAATAAAGGAATAATTTCTTTTTGCAGATTTGTTACAGTCTTTATATCCTAAAAAACTGTCAAATCTCATTCTGGAGTCACTGTGTTGAAAACTCTCATTCTGGAGCCACTGTTTCTACCTGATTTGATGTGCCAATTCAATTTCATTAACAAAAAAGCCAAGCTAGTTAAGGAACGTACACACTTCACTTCCAGCAGAGCAGCAAAGAAAGCCTGAGGAACTCCACTGGAAATGGGAAGGTTTGACACAACTGTCCTCTAGAGTATCCAGGGGGGTTGGCAAAATGAAATCTCACTTTCCGTACATCTTTCAAAACAAAGCCTTGTCCAAGGGGAGCTAGAGGTATTTTCCTGATTGTAAGGCTTTGCACAGTAGAGCAGAGGTGGAATGGGATGACTACTGAAAAGTCAAGAGGGGAAAGAAGTCAAGATGAAATGTGTTTTTACTCAAATGCCAGGCTGAAATAATTAAGGAGTGCCCTTTGTTATTTCAGCAGGAATATCCTTCTGTCCATATGGTCTATCACAGTATTTCTGGTAAAGTGAAATGAAAAATGGAAACCAGGCTTGCCTTTCACAAGCAAAGGGAACACTTCTGTAAGCTAATCCTGAAACAGAAGAGATAAAGGTACACAGGAATAGACGTATTTCATGATTTCCCACATTCGCTTTAACAGAAACTCACCCTGCTACATTCCTCGGTGTGGTGGTGCTGGATTATAGAGCGTGAGTGGCATTTGCAAAGCCTGTCATGAGTTAAGATGGTACCTCGTGGCTGGTGCAATCCTGTCTTCAGAGGAAAGTTAGCACGAGAAAAATAATGACTTTCTTAAAGTAAAAGGATTGTGCTGGCTCTATTTTGAAAGTTATAGGTAAAAAAAGAAAGCATTTCTTCCCTTGGGGAGATGGAGTCTAATGAATGGCCAAAAGTACAGACAGCTAGTATTTTGCAAGAAGACAGTACATGCTCACTTCTCTAGTAAATTTACGTGAAAAACTGAGGTGGGTATTTGCTGAATCGGAACAGGCCTTTTTCTATGTGCTAAAAGCTCCTGAAATTATAGTCAGACATCTTCCTGTGGCTTTCAAGCCTGGCTTAGTTCAGTTGAGGTCCTTGGTTTTCCCTCACCTCATAATTATGAAACAACTTGTCCGTGTCTTTCCAGTCCTTCCCTACACCTCCAAACAACACGTGCAGGTCCCTGTAACTCTGGCTCTACTCCTCCCAGCAGGACAGTGGGACACAAGAACTTTTCCTAAGAGGTGGGTCCTGTGGAGCAATGAGTTAGGAAACCAGAGACCCTGTCTCCACCCTGGCCCCTCTGCTGAACTCCTTTGCTCCCAACCCCACTCCCACAAGGCAGTGCTCTGCTCCTCCACTGCCAAGCTCCCAACCGCCTGGGACTTGACATTTGTTCTTGTTTTCTCCTGTCTCCCCTAATGGGCATAGCACTAGTAAGCGAATAGGAATGTACAGAACAAGAGAGTTCAAAGTAATTGAGTGTACATTCATTTAGAAAGCCTGGATCTTTGCCCGCTCAGAACCTGCAGCATTAACATAGTTTCAGAAAGTTTAACCCTTTTCCCCTGAACCTGGTAATGCTCTTTTGAGCGCAGAGAGTTGCACTTTCTCTTGCACTGACCATGGACACTAAGAAGGGTCTTTCACATACCTAGCTCTAGGTATTTATCAGTCAATGCTTTATTTCTCCTTTTTTTTGCTCTGCAATAAAACACAATAACTAAGGACCTTGAAGTGTAATTTTTAGAAAAAGCCCAAGGTCTTGTGCTGCAGAGGAATGATCACTTACCAAAACTACTAAACGTGTCTGCCTGAAGTCTTACTTACACAAACAGGGCTGTGCTGGGCTGAAAACAGCTTAATCGGTTTTCTGCTGCAAATTCATCTGTTAAGGTGTAAACTCACTTCTGCCTCAGTCTGCAAAATCAGTGAAGAATTAGAAACATTCCAAAATTATTATAGCCATAAACTCATTTTTTTCATGATGATTAATTCTGAACAAACCCTCATTTCAGTTTAATTTAGGAGATAACATTAGCTGGCTGCTTATTATTGACTTTAAATTTGTTAATAAAAATTATTTGTTCCAAGAAATATAAAATCTAATAACAATCGGAATTCTTGGAATGGCCTATCAAATAATTTCTCTGTCTGGATCTAAAAGTGCATTTAGACTATCTGTAAACTAAATAGTGCAGCAATATGTAGGTCAGATAAGGAGTGAACCTGAGCAGGAACAAGAGTCTGACTTTGCTGTTTAATTGTTAATGGTACTAGAAAAGTCAAAATAAAAATATTGCTCTTTAAAAATTATATAGTCTTTAGTCATCTCCCACTGACTGTTGCTTGACAAAAGACGACCTAGACCATCAGTATCACAAAAACACGGTGATGAGATTGGATTTATTTATCTGCAGTTCAGATCTAATTACATCCTTTCTAAAAAAACTAAAACATATTCAGAGATGCTTCTGAAAATGTTTAAACTATACACAGAGCTTTACTCTGTGATACCATTCTAATTAACCTGCCAAAGCTTTTGCCAGGGCAGGCCCTTTATGAATGCATATATATAAAACAAAGAAAAACAAACAAAAATAACCCAAACAAACAAAACTTTTGAAATTATCTGATTATCATTCATTTAATCAGATGGAAAGAAAACATGCAAGTCTCACAAACACTTCAGTTACTACAGCCACAGGATTCATATAAATATGTGAAAGTTACCAGTACATGTACAACATCGGATGCTGCCTAGTCCTATGTTGTGCCTGATCTATAAGAATTAGTTTCCAGACAGCAAAACCAGACAGCAAAAGTTTAATATTGCTAGTTTTGCACTTTAAAAGCTGTTAGAGAGCAGATTGTATTAAATTTCAGGGAGTCAAAAATATCATTTGAAGGCTAACAGGATTGACATAGGGGACATGTCGGGTATTCAAAAAGTGTAGTTTGAAGTTTAACCCTAAACTAGGGTTATGTGAAGGGCATTCACACAAAAACAAGACATGATTTAAAAATCTGATTATTAGAACACCTGTTCCTAGGCTTGAGTGGGGAAAGAAATGCCACCCATAAGTCTTCAGTAAAGGACACTGAAGTTACATATAGCCTAAACGTGAATACGTGTTGGTGTCGGATGGAAATGAGCCTGCACGGCTTTAAATGCTGCGCTGACGGGAGTAGCCGGATCTACGGATCTACGTTAGTAATAACAAGCATCAAGAGGCTACATATTGCTAAACAGACACTTCGTGTAAAGAAATGTTATGCTGAGCTCTTCCCTGGTTCTGTAATTAGCTTTCTGCATGCAGGCTCTGAGACATCCCACTCGCTGTGGACTGGGTGGCAAAGGGGAGGAGTGCCAGGTTGACCAGAAAAGAAATTGCTTTTTCTACGTTTTAAAAAAGAACCTTGTCTGTAAATGATAGGGGATAAATACGGGAAGGGGGAAGTTGCCAACGTTCCTGGCGATTCCCAGACTCTCTCCCTGCAAACCGAAGGCGCAGAGCTGACAGAGCTGGGAAAAAGGTGGAAAGTTTATGCTTTTTCCAAAGCTCCACTACATGCTGTACTTTTCCCATTCGACGTGAGCCGGTCGATGTTGCACGAAAGGACAGCGTCCCTTCTTTTTCCGCTTCAGCGAAACATGCGGTAGCTTAGCTCACCGTCCTGTATCTACGGGGAAATATGCTTTGCGTCGAAACCACACCTCAAAACAAGTAAATAGAAACTTGCCTCATTTCGGTGGGAAGGAGGGGAGGGAAGGGGAAGGGGGAGGGGGAAGGGGGAGGGGGAGCGGGAAGGAGGGAAGAGAACATTCAATTGTAGCTACCTGTTTTCCTCTACCCGTCTTCCTTGTCCTCCGCGCTATTTCTGTAAAATGCTGAAAAACTTCATTTTCACAGTGTACGGGGGGGGGGGGGGGGGGGGGGGGGGCGCGGGTGGATGTGTACTGCCGGGCTGATAATTATTAGCAGCAGGTTTCGAGTACGAGTTGCCTTCAGAACAAAAAAATAATAAATTGGAACGACTGCCTTTAAAACCCTTTTGAAGATGAAAGGTAGGACAAGACAGTTGTTTTAAAGTGCCCACATTAGCAGTGCTTCTTTACAAGTCTAAAAATAATAGTAAAAGCACGAGAGAAGCCTCGGCGGAGCGCCGCACTTGCTGAAAATCCGCTTCCACTCCGGGGCGCCGGCCGCTCCTTTCCGGGGACTCTGCGCCGGGCACCGCTCCCCGGCTGCTGGCCGGGAGCTACCGCCCTGCCGGAGCCGGCACCGGGATCGGGACCGGGACCTTCCCCCCATCACCACCACGCTCGCCGATGCCACCGCTGCGGGGCAGGGCCGGGCCGGGCCGGGCCGGACCGGGCGGCGGGGAGGAGCTGCCCGCACTCCCCGTAGGCAGGGCGGGCGGCAGGGCCGGCCCCCTTCTCCGGGCTGGGTGGGGTATAGGGGGGGCAGGGGGCGGAGTAGCGTGAAATAGAGGCGGGCGTGTGTCACCGGGTAGATACCCGCGGCCAGGTACGGGCGGGGGCACTGACGATACGGGAGTGGATGCGCTCTGGGCTGGTGCTCCTGGGGAGTGAGCGCACGAGTAGCCACCGCCCGCCCGCAGCCGCCCGCGGGTCACTTGCCCTGCGCCGGGGCGGACAGCCCTTCCGCGCCGCGCCCGCCGCCAGCCCCATGGCCACCAGGGTGCTGACCATGAGCGCCCGCCTGGGGCCCGTGCAGCAGCCCGAGGAGCCGGTGTTCGCGCAGCTGAAGCCCGTGCTGGGGGCCCGGGAGGCAGCGATCTTCCCCGGAGAGGACCTGAAGCAGCAGCAGCCGCCGCCGCCGCAGCAGCAGCAGCACCCGGGGGGCGGCGGCGGGGGCGGCGGCGCGAACCTGCCGACGGAGGAGATGGTGCAGGTAGGCAGCGGGCACCGCTCACAGCCCGCCGGTGGGCACTCCGTGCCCGCACAGCTCCCCGGCGGGAGCGGCCGCTGCGGAGCGGGCGGGACTGGGTGGGGCCGGACGAGGGCGGCGGACACCGAAGTCTGGGGCTGTGGCGGCAGAGGCAGAGAGTGTGTGTTTGTGTATTTGTGTGTGTGTGTGTGTGTGTGTGTGTGCGCGCGGGTGTGCGGGAGAGCGGCCACGCCGCCCATCCCGCCCGTGCGGAGCGCCGCGAAGCGGGGGGTGCTCCCGTGTTCCCGCCCGTGGAGCGCGGCCAGGCGGCCGAGGCGGGGCGCGGGCTCCGGGGGCAGCGGCGGGGGGAGCGGGGCTGCCCCCGCGGGTGTGTTGAAAGCTACAGCTGCTGCCTTCGCACTTGCCCGGCGGCAGAATTAGAGCGGCCGCCTGTCCTCCTCGCCCACGCTAGGAGTCATGTTCGGGGGGCGGGGGGCGGGGGGGGGGGGGAGAGCACACGACTCACTGGTAAGAGGGGGACTTCCCGGGACTTTGTGCCTGTCCCAGGACGCTGTTTGGGAGCGGATCCGCAGGCAAACAGCTGGAGGAGCTAAAAGCGGGAAGGTGCCAACCGCAGCCGGGCTCCAGCCCGGTGCCGATCCAGGGGCGGCTCCCCGCGCCCTGTGAGGCACCGGCGTGGCCCGGGTCGGCGGGGAGGGAGCCCCGGTGCCGGGCAGCGCTCTGTCGGGCGCTGCCTTTCCATGGTGTCTTTCCCTAACGAGTAAATAACTCTCCGTCTTCAAAGCGAGCTGCCCTCGACTCGTAAACAAGAGCTGGAAAAAGTAGCTTGGCATGTCGGGGCAGATCCAGATCAAAGGCACGGGAAGGCGGCTGTGTTTGTTTGTGGTGTTTACCGGGGGTCTTTGAAGAAAGGTCCTAAAATCCACTTTCGGGCAGAGTTGCTGTTTGTCAGCTGCTTTCGCTTGCGGGGTGCTAAACGGGTCTGGTATGAGCACTCTCTTGACAGGGCAGGGGGGAATGTAGCATTTGCCCACTGGAGAGTGCATGATAAATGTTTTGCCGATGACTGTACACCAGTAATGTATAGGGCTCCAGCCGCCCACGGATTCCCTCGCACTACTGTGCTAAAGAGGATGATTTTCCAGTAATTAAAGAGCTCTCCGAGAACCGAGGCATGGATAGGGACATGTTTATCACGCCATTAGACAATTATACACTGCATAGATTATTACTGGTTTAAGTGTTGTCCTGGAGACTCTTTACACAAAGAGTACTCTGATGTAGTGAACTCGTCTCCTTTTTATTCGATACTATTAATAACTTTACACTTCAGTGTTTTATTTCTAATTAAGTCCCGTTTTTCTATGGATGAAAAATCGTGGAAGTATAGAATATATATAGATTATATATAAACATTATTTGAAGTATTAGTATTCAAATTGTCAGCTGAGGATGTGGCTTTTACAGTTAGCATTTCAAAGAGAAGCGGGTGAAGCAGATAGGCAGTCACCCTGCTGGAGCAGTGAATTCCAGAGCAGGAGATCTGCAGATTAGGCACAGTGCCTGTCACTTCTGCACCTCGCTCTATCTTTTAGGCATAAAAGATGAAAAGTTTGTGTATGCTGAAACATCAGATCTGTCTTAACGTGTGAATGCTTTGTACCATAACTTTATCTCCTTGTCCTTGATGATGTTGATCAGTGTGCTGATTGTAAAATCAAGCAGGTTTTCATTAGTGTGAGCATTCATAACTTCCTCTGTAGGTGTCTTGTGGCTGGATGAACAGTATTGCCTTTTATTTTTAAAGCCTCACATGACTTGGATGCCATTATTTTTCTTAGATGGTAGCAAATCATGTGAATTATGGTCTGTTTTGTCTTTGTAGACGAGATGTGAAATGGAGAAATACCTGGCACCTCAGCTCCCGCCCGTTCCCGTCATCCCTGAACATAAGAAATACAGAAGAGACAGTGCCTCAGTTGTAGACCAGTTTTTCACTGACAGCGAAGGGTTGCCTTACAGCATCAACATGAACGTCTTCCTGCCTGACATCAGCCACCTGAGAACTGGCCTGTACAAATCTCAGCGACCCTGTGTAACTCACATCAAGACCGAGCCGGTCACCATCTTCAGTCACCAGAACGAAACTACTGCTCCCGCCCCTGCTCCCACTCAGGCCCTCCCAGAATTTACCAGCATCTTCAGTTCCCACCAAACTCCTGATGTGAACAACATTTTCATCAAGCAGGAGCTTCCTACTCCAGATGTCCATCTTTCCATCACGCCCCAGCAAGGCCAGTTGTATCAGCTCTTGAGCTCACCGGATTTAGACATGCCCAGCACCACTCCTCAGGCAGCCGTGATGGACTCCCTTAACAATGTCTCCATGCCCTCAGCCATGGCGGGCCTTAACACTCTCTCCTCGGCTGTTCCACAGACTGCAATGAAACAGTTCCAGGGCATCCCCCCCTGTACCTACACCATGCCAAACCAGTTCCTGCAGCAGCAGGCCACTTACTTCCCTCCCTCGCCCCCAAGCTCAGAGCCTGGAAGTCCAGACAGACAAGCAGAGATGCTGCAGAATTTAACCCCTCCTCCATCATACGCCGCAACTATAGCTTCCAAGCTGGCAATTCACAACCCGAATTTACCAGCAACTCTGCCCATAACCCCCCAGAACATCCAACCTGTCAGATACAACAGGAGAAGTAACCCAGATTTGGAGAAAAGACGTATCCACTACTGTGACTACCCAGGTAAGCAATCTGTGCCAAAAAATCCCAGCTCTTGCAAATAAAAAAAAAGGTGTGAATAATCGTGGATTAGGTATAAGTGGTTTTCTTCAACTGTGGTCTACACCTAGGTGAAACCAAATAGTTTTTTGTCCAAGTAGAATTTGTCTTCGTTGTCGTTTTGAGTGGAAGACTCACATTCTTTAAATCATCAGTACTCTTCATGTCATTTGTCATTCTTTTGAGCTCATTTTACCGTGTTACAAAATATGGGCTCTGTAGAAAATAAAAAATAAAATTTTTGACCTTTACTGGTGTAAATCAATGTGACTGTCCAGTACTCGTGATGGAACACAGGCTAAGTTTGTCTAGTGTAGTACAGCTCTGTCTGAATTTTCTGCCACTGCAAGAATAATTTCAGCTCCCAGTAGCCAAGGCCACAAGCCAATCTTCCCTGTTATGAACTGGAGATTCAGCTGCCCCTATAAATCCATTAAAACCATCTCTGAAAGTTGTCTGCAGATGGATTGCCTCCTGCACTGACGGGGAAGAAGGACCTGACTGTAAAGTGTGCCTTGATGTAGTATGTGATCCCAGATACAAGGCGTGCACACCCGTTGTAGCGCAGAGAGAAATTGCGGCTCCTTCTTTACCAGCTCTTGGTGCCATATCAGCCCATGGTGTTCCATACAATAAATGCCCAGTGGAAGAGTTGTGTTGAGCCCTGGGTGACAGTGACATGGAGTCTGGCTTGATCAGGCCCTCTTGGAAATTTTAAAAAAATAATCTGCCCCTGCTAAGTTGTTGACTTACACCTAGCAGGTGTTACTGTACATAGATTGTAGCAGCCTGTATACTACATAACAAAGCAGTAAGTCTACCAGAAACGTACTTGTTTTTCCTCTTTTCTGTGTAAAGCATCTCTTTCCTGTATCTGTAGGAATGTTCTATATAAAATTTTGCTCCTAAGTGGTAAAAATGATGCCAGAAAGTAGTAAACTTAAATGTGTCCAGATAGTACCCCAGCCCTGAATGAAAAAGTTTAAACAGTCTGAAATGTTTCTGTTCTTCCTACTGAACCTCTTTGGTTTTTTTTTTCATTTTTTTTGTTTCATTTAGGCTGCACAAAAGTCTATACGAAGTCTTCTCACTTAAAAGCGCACCTGAGAACTCACACAGGTATGTATGTACTCCCTCTCTTGCTGTCTCTCGTTTGTCCGTACCTGACGTGTTTTCTGACAAAGCAAGCACATTGGGTCTGCCAGCTTCTCCCTGTTTTCTCTAGAGTGGTGTGGATAGACTGGCAATTCAGCAACCAAATATTTGAGGATTGGTCAGAGAGAAGTAAAATTTGTTTTATTAGTGCAGTTTTGTTAAACCTCAATGGAACTCAAAATAGCTGACAATAAAGTAGATGGAAACTTTCAGTATAAAAATGCCATTAAAGTGTTGAAAATCTTTTTTCCTCCCCAAATAGTGAATTAAACATAGTCAAGATGTTCTGCTTTTGAAGATTTATCTGTGTATATAGAATTTTCTAGCTTGGGCGTTCTTTCTCACCTTTTAGAACTATTTAATCTCAGAATTTTTCATAAACATCATGAAAACTCCCAAGATATGTCCATTCACTTTGACCTTGTCATTAAGTGGGCTTTATTGTTTTGGGTTTTTTTAAGACAAGTGGTTCTCCATGTTTTTTTTTTTTTCTTTGAAGGACATAATTTAGATTTTTTTAAAATTTTTTATCAGGGAAAGACATTAAAATGAAGAAAATTAAAAGTGTCAGTGTGTCGCAGTTGTTTTTTGTACCGTGATCAAACTCTGCATGCAGCTGCAGAGGCAGTCCCTGCTCCTGGGCCCGCGAGGAGCGGACCTGGGGACGGAGTTGGTTGTGTTTGGGCACAGGAGCTGTGAGTGCTGAGGACAGTGGTTGGGAGGTGGAACTGCCCCAGATGCTCTTCCCAGGTGTTCACCTGCTGTGGCAGGGGTAAGAAGAAGAGAAGGAAAAAAACATAGCTCACCACCAGCACACCCGAAACTGTTTAGGACAGTTCTTTGCTGGGATCTTAGTACAGAGCTACTCATGCTAAATCAGTGAAAAGCACATGAATGATTTTGTAAAGAAATGAAATGAGAGGACTGTGACTCTGTTTTTAGAAGTGAGTGTGAACCCCAGTTCTTTCATGCATGGGCTTAGAATCAGAGCAAAATATGAGTCACAGTTCAAGCGGCTTTGTTATTGAAGCATACTGTCAGCGCTACAGCTGTGCCATTCGAGGAGTGAGTTTTCACCTAAGCTTAAATCAAAACTTGTCCTGAGCTATGGTCTAACAAAATGTTTCACTATCTCTGTGGAAACAAGGCCTCCTGTTCAGCAGCTATTATAAATGGATTGTTAGATTATTTTTTTAAAAAGTTGAGTATGTCCAGGCTAAGTGTTACTATGGAAATCTTGTTTTCAGAAATGAAAGTTACCTGTGTTGTACAGTGAAAAATGAAAACCAAGTAGAAGATGATTGTTTTGCATAAGTGACAGACTAAACACCAACACTGTTAAAAATATTTAGTATATAATCACTACTTACTCGATAGCAGTAAGTTTAGTAAGAAAGGAATATTTTCATGAGACTGTAAATCTGAGTAGTGTCAGAGAGTAGAATCCCTGTTTAATAAATAATCTGTAAATTTAGGTGTATGATTTCCCCTTGCGCACTTCAGCCAGGAACTAAATATCAGTTTTAAATATCTTGATTGCTATTACAAAATAACTGGGAAGAGAGATAAAAGCAAAGCCTTAGTCTAAACATTAACACTACATAGTCAGCATTTGAAATGAATGCTTTTCCTTTTTTAAATCGATTTATGTTTTTCTGTACCTTGAGCAGTAATGACTTCGGGGTTTACAAAGTTAGTTCTTGTATGCATGGAAATACATACCTCGTTGCTAGCATATATTGCTTAGGGTCATTAATGTTTATTGTTGCCTTCACTTTTTTACCTAGAAATGTGGATAAATGTGCAGAGGTCAGAAGAGCTGGTGTATTCATGGAAACAAGAATGTTGTTTTAGATAAAAATCTAGTGAACTTAAGCAGGTCTGTAATACAAAGGGTCTTCTGGGGAGGTGAATGAAGGGATAAACTGTCTAAAGACTGCATTACATGCAAGAATGTGAGTCTGTATCCTGTTACCTGCAGTATTTCAGAGTTTGGATTAGTTTAATTCTCCTGAATATTCACTTCATATTTGAAGATTTCCAGCAGCGATCCTGATCTCTGCCTTAACATAGGGTTGAAGTGTATTTTAAGAGCCAGATCTCTGACTTAACGTTTGATTGATTAAGGAATGCTAAAGTAAAGGGATGCAAACTCAGGGAAACCTGTGAAATTGCTCAGCCTTCCCCAAGAGTGCAGGGGAATCTTGCTATTGATCTCCGAAGGGATTGATGCCGAGGGCTAAATTAGAGGATGTGCCTCTGTTCATCCCATCCCCCCAGAACTGTGAATTCATACAGCATTAATAAGTTTTGGGTTTTTTTAGTTTTAAAACATTTTTAAAGGACTCTCTGAAGCTTTTACCTTCAAAGTCTAAAGCAAATGTCACGTAAGCCATTTTAATAAAGTTGTGTGTGGTATTCTTTCAAATCCCTTCAGGGATAGCAGACCTGTTTATCTGGCTAAACCCGTTCTTTAGTAATCATGGACCACTGCAGTCGTTCTCTCCTTATTCTTAGTTTCTTAACAATACTTTTTAAAATTGGCTGCTGTCTCTCTCATCCCAAGCAGTCCCTGCCCTTCTCAGCAATCTGTCATCTTAAAATAAAAGAGCCTGCAGCAAAGTTTGTCTGCCATTAAAAGTCAAGACGGACCTCATGGTTTTCCCTTTGTATTGGAAAATCTCAGCCTTTTCACAGTATTTATTTAGCAGCCTTTCTCTTTTGAAGGGCTTTCCCTGGGTTTAGTAGGTGTTTTTTGAGAACAAACCCAAGGGAAATGTTACTTTTGATAGATGGAATGTAGGCTGTAGTCTATTTATTTCCGTTCAGATACGAACACACAGTGACTTTATAAATTATATCTAAACAAAACTGTAGGGTATGGGCAAGGCAAAAATCCCATATATTTTTTTATTCTTTGGTGTTCCAAGCTGTTTACCTTACACCAAGTCAGGTGGTATAAAGTGGTATAGTTATGCTGATTTAATGTAGTTGCATTGGACTCTTGCTGTTGATCAGGAATCCAGTATTCCCATTAAAAGCTAAGGTAAGGGTATATGTTTGTACCCGTTGCTGAACCAGGCACGCGTTTTTCTTTCCCTACATAATGCTTTAGCATTTGTTCACGATGAAATAAATTTTAGTTGATAAACTGGCATCTCCAAAACAGAATATGAACAAAGGTTTGAGTTTTGAAAAGATACAGAACAGTTTTTGTCCATTTCCGTGGAGTTCTGGCACAGATGTGTGGTACATTTTAATACCTTAAAACACTTCAGTATGTTACCTGAATTTGATGTTAGTTACTTCTGAAACAGGTAAAATGGTACTCAGTATTTTAAAATACCTATTGGAATGTCTTTCAAAACAGGTTGGATCTTTGACCTTTTGAAGCTGGGAGTTTCTTTTAAAATAATGTTACCCGTTCGTCATGGAACAAGTTCAGTTTTGTACCTGGTGTTGTGCAACTGCGGTATCTAATGTGTGAGGGGGTTGTGCATTTATCATGGGCTGTTCAGCAGCAAAGCCACCTTAAAGCTATGGCAAAGCAGCTGAATGTCCAAATTGAAACGTGCCAAATCTCAGAGGAAGGCAGTTACTTGCGTATTGCAGATAAACTTCATTCAGTTTTTCTTCTGGCATCCGAGTATGTACATATAAATCAAGTAATCGTTTAGAAGCAGCAGTCCTATAACTTATCCTTTTAGATTTCTTTATATGCCAAACATTTGGATTGTGGATGTGGACTGTTGGCTGTGCAGGCACCTGGAATACCATACCTGTACGCTAACTGTAATGCTGCGCAACAGCTGGCTACAGGGTTGGGGAAGGGTTTAGTTATTTCTGGGAGCAGCTGCACACTTCAGAATTGTGTATGTTTTTAAGAGGAAAATCTGTGATTGTTTTGAACACATCAAGGCATGCACATTGTGGACATTTTCCAGCTGCAGACTGGTTTTCCGTATACAGTCTTTGTACAGGCATGTTCTCTGGTCACATGTTGAGCTTGCCATTAATAGTTTCTAGCATTAACTGCAGAACTATTTAGTCTCTATCTATAGATCTAGCTTGTATTTGGTGATGGGAAGTGGAAGCCGAGATAACTCAAGAGAAACGGCATTTCTCAAATGAGATGCACTCAAAATACTTCCACTGTCCCTGGTTATTTCATATGTTTATATAGGCATGGAACAGCTGCTGACTTGTGTGGTTCCTCAAGGTGTTAAACATTTTATTTTATTTTAGATCTCTGCCTCAATAGATCCCGAATTAGACTGATGGTTTGTCAGAATTAGAACCAGTTGTAAGCAGTAGATTGCAGCAGTCCCTGGGACTTGGCACTCTCAGTTCACACTACCTGTGTAGGGATGCTTGTTAAGGGTGTGCCATTTGCCTGGGAGTTCAGGATGCCCCTGGTTCAGAAGGGAAGACAAGTGGTAGTTGGGCTCCTGCTGGAAGACCAACACTTTGGGAAAACATGAAGGAACTCAAATCCCACCAAGACTTTGGGGAGGGATTTCACTCCTGATGCACAAATGAGGAATGGAGGCCCCAAAAGACTGTCTTGCTCATGGTTGCAGCCATAGCAAACCTCATCCTGAAATCGTGAAAACAGCAATTAAGTAATACTTCTGTGCAGATCAGCTTCTTTGACCTGTTAAATGGGTCAGTTGCATAGATTACACTTTAAGGAGCTGTCAGTAAATGCCATCATTGATAGAGACCATAAGGAAAAGTTGGAAGAGAGTTAAATAAAACTGTTGACAAAGTGCATTAAAGTGCAGTGTTGCTAGACACTGCCGAAGGGTATGTTAGTATCTTTTATTTATGAATTCTAAATCCATTAGTTGCCTGTGTGAGAAATGGAAGTACATTATTTTCCTGTGCAAACCACAGTTTAAGGGAAAATAATGCATTTTTTTCAAACACTTCATGAATGATCGCAGGTCTTGGGAATAATTGATCTGGTTCTTTATCTGCAGTCATAAGCTGAATGGGAAGTGTTTGAATATGTTGCGCAAAAGAGGTTGAAATCTTAGCAGCATAAACCTAAATTTTATTTAAATATTGCTGATCATTCTCACCAGCATCCAGCATACAACTTCCACGAAGCAGGAATTAAATTCCAAGGTGTCAGGTGAGGGTATTCTTGTTAGATTTTAGATACTGAAAAGAAAAGCCTAATATTTTCTTTTTGATTAAAAGCCTAGAAAGTCCCTCTAAGCATGAAAGCTTAAAAGAACGGTTGTTTCTGTCAATTGCTCCCTGAGAGGATTAAACTTCAGTTCCAGGATATTTGATTCTTGATAAAGAAACTGTTGACCTAAGAGACCGGCTTTAAATATAGTACATTTTGAGACCGCCCTACATAGGCTAATATAGTCCCAAGATTCACAGCAATTGCCAGTGATTAAAACTTTCCATTATTTGGTCAGACATTCCTTATTGTAATTAATTTCTGAGCTTGACTGGGACGATTGACTCCTGGTTCCAGTCAGGGTAGTGTGTTGCTTGTTTGTTAGATGACCTGTACCTCCCATTGGTGAAAGATTAGAAACATTTAAGTAATGTCCTAGTTTAGTCTGAGTATCTTGGTAGCAGCATTCCTGTCCTGTCAGGCTGCATTATTTATATTCGGGGATCTCTAACAACTCTGATTAAGGACATATTAAAACCTTTGATTTTGGCAAGTGTACAGTCCTTTACTTTGAGTTAAAATACCTTTAATGTATTGCTTTAATTTTTTTTTTCTTTTGGTGTGTGTGCATACAGTACATGGAAATCTGGAAGTCTACAGTATGTGTTTAATAAATTCCAGCTTAAGAGCACCTCTTATCTGACTGTACAAAAGCCAGTGTTACTGGTGAGAGAGCTAAAGAGCAGTTCTTGTACCACCGGCATAGGTGAGGAAATGTGTTCTTCAGCACAGGATGTGTAGACACAGCCGTGCACCCCAAATGGCATGGATTTCTTATAAACCTACTTAAAAAAAATTCCTTTCCTCTGTGTTTGCATATCTCCTTGAAGAAAAACCACCTCTGTTAAGATAGAATGTTATACCAGAAAGAAAATAAACCATTGCACAGGGCAGTCAAGATTTGCCACTAATCCTTGAACTGCGTAAGACAACACTTAGCAAAATAAGTGTGCTTCTAGCACTGGTGGGAGTGCTGAGAAGGCAATGCCTTCTGCACCTCTGTAGTCAGACAGTGAATTCTTTTCACTGTCTTTTTTGATCTCCAGTGAGTTATCTTTTATTCCTGCTCATGCTTCATTTATCAGTGATCGGACTTTGTGCTGAGCTCAAAGCTCTCTGTTACAAAATTCCTTAAAATGCTGTTTCATTGTGAAGTAGTATTTAATGGTACCCCTTTAGCCACCACTATAGCAGGCAGAGACTTAATTGCATTTAAAAGTGTGCAGCATATGTTGTTCATTCATTTGTGGATGGATGTTTCAAGGACTAAATTTGTTTTGTCACTCACAAAATAAGCTGGCTGTACCTGGCTTGCTGTCAGCCCTCCCATCCGTCTCCATCGTCCATTTTGGACAACTGAGAATTTTAGTGCACTTGAGATTTTGAAAATCTAGCTTTTAGTTCATTCTCAAAAAAAAATCCCAAAATCAAACCAAGAAGCTGCTTTTAATGATGACTACAGCACTTAGACTTAGTCAGTAAGAGAAAGAAGATCTGATTTGGGATAAACATTGGGAGCAAAAACCTTCTGAATGCTTGCAGACAAGCACCCCAGTAACTACTTTCAGGTCAGTCACGCAGTCAGAGTTTAAAACTATCGTGCTGTGAGCTAGAGAAACACTATTTCAAGCAAACTAAAACAGAAAAAACCATTTCATTTGTTGTTGCTTTTTTCTAAAATTTGAGGCTAGATCTTGTCAGGAAATTAAGACAACTGATGTTAATATGTGAAAAATTTGAAAACAAATGCACCAGAAAGCTTTGAGACAACATAGATCTTTTTAATTATCTGTTTTAAAGCTGAACACGATAAAGGTTATGTACATAACTGGTGCAGTTTTGGTACAGAAACTTCTACTTTGCCTGCCACAATTTTATCACACCTACCTGAATATTTTTTAAGGCTAACCACTTGCCACTAGAAATAGTTCCATAATGAGCACAATTAATATTGAAATGATGGCAAGACCTGGGCGGGGGGACGGACAGGGAGGAGGGGGCTGTCTTTATGCTTTTATACACTTATGAGCTGTAATCGGGTGTTGTAATTTTGGAGTCTCTGAAGAGTATACTAGTTGTTATTCCTTAAGGAAGCCGCAAACTTGCTGCTTTGACAGAAATCTCTGATAGGAAACAAATGAAGTTGTAGGCATTGGCTGGTGTAATATCTGTATTTGGATTTCTGCATACCAATAGAGTTACCTAACTTTAGGTTTGAAAATCCAGCCCTTGCTGTTTACAACTTTATTTTTAAAGAAAGCCGTCGTAGCAGTGAATTGCAGAATTAAAGTCATGAAACTCTTTGGTGAAATAAGGAAGCTTATTTTCTTGGTAATGGGGAGATTCATCAGTAATGGAGTCTGTCAGTGACTTGTTTTTTCCAAACAATTTTAAGCAGAGACATGTTCTTGAACAGAGGCTATGTGTTGAAGATAGAGGGTGTCTTCAAAATGTCCCTCTCCCCCCCACTGGTGGCACTGTGCCTTACCCAAATGAGCATGGCCACGAGGGTCGCTGCCAGCGACTAGAATTAAATGTTAGGAAAGCAATTGGTGCGTTTTGACACAACTGAATCAGAAGATAAATTAAAGGGAGAAGAGGCAACACAGTGTGCTTACTTTACTGGTCCAGACCACTCTTTTGTGGTGTTGATAAGAAACCCGAACCATGGGATCTGCTGGGGGAGATCTTATCTGTTGAAGTGGCTGGTTAGCCTAACATGTTATATGTGAACATCTAAATGTCTTTTTGACATTCTTGTAATCTCACAGCTTTGTCAATAGTTTTTTTAGAATAAATAGGAACTTTGGAAGCAGAATAGTCTCCTTTCACGTTAAACTCCCTTATCTCTCACTGCATGCTTTCTTTAAAAGACCTTCCAATCTAAACATAAGGGCTTAAAATTTCTGTGCTCAAATACAAGTCTCATTCTCATGCTCCACAACTGTATTTTTTTAAAAAACTGGAGAGTGGATACATGTTAAGAGCTGAAGAACTTAAAAATATATTTTGTGATGTATAAGCCAGCAAGGTATTTTAAACCATTGATACTGGAAGGAGGTTGTGCAGAAATCCAATTAAACTTATGAAATCCCTATCCTGTTGAAGTATAATTTAAAGGAAAGCAGTTCTGTTTCCCAGAAGTGCTGTGTATAATATTTCTGGCTTGGGAAGAAAGGGTTAGAGTGTGCTATTTGGCTGGAAATCGGTACCAGCTTCCTCCATGGTGTTTTAGTTGAACAGTGTTGACATTCTAACAAATCCCATGGAAGCTCCCCTGAAGTGGAGGAGTTAGCTGTTTTGTTGCTTTTACAGTGAAATATCTGTTTGATACCGTGATCGTGTTCCAGTAACTGAGCCGTACTGCCCTCATGTTTGATGACCAGTGGCATTCTTGGTTTAACACCCTACAGAAGCCCTAAATTGCTAGAGGAAAACCAAACACTTCTGAAACTTTACAGCTACTGTATTTCGCACAATCATTAAAGTAAACAAATCTTACATTACTATGTAGCCAATGAAAACAGTGGATAAAGAGTTCAGTGTCCCTTGTTGTGTATACCTGCTTTTTTAAAAAGTAAGTCTTCAACCCAGATTTCTCAAGGCTTAAAAGTCAGCACAGGAAAGAAGTAGGATCTCTTCAGAAAATAGGTGAGACTCTTTTTCCCTTGCTTGCAGGAACTTAAACCAAATTCTTATTTCTGCTAAATGACAGAAAGCATGTGTATAGGTTGAGAGAGAGAAAACACTACTAGCTAGTTGTTCTTCTGTTTGCTCTAAAGGAGTGAAAATTAATCTCCACCTACTTATTTTTTTACCCCCTCCTCCTCCTTGCCCGAAAGGAAAACATTTTAAATTGATTCAGTTCTTAAATAGAACTTTCCAACGGAAACTAGCATTACAAACATAGATATTCAGTATTTTACCCCTAGGATTTATTCAAAATAATCCAGGCCTCTGCACTGGCACTAAAAATATATTTTCCAGTTCTCACTGTTAGCCAAAGGAGGGGTTAAAAGCAGCATTCTGGCTTTAATTTCCAGTACATAAAAGTAACACTATTAAAACAATCTGAGTAAGGCACCAGCTCGTTGCCTCTGCTCATCCCCTGAGCAGCGCTTGGTTTAGCTCAGGGCTGCAGAAGTCTGCCAGCAAGGAGGAGTGGGGCTGTTTTGCATGGCACTGCCTGAGCTTTTCTCCGGAGCAACGCTGTTGCCCAGGAGGATTGGTGGCTGTGGCAGGCAGTGATGTGACCATGACAGTGTGGTGAGTTTCTAAACAGTGTCTCTACAAAATTGAGTGCCCTGGAGTTTGATGGGGGTTCTGGCCGTGGGTACAACATTGCCTGGGACGCTGTGGCACCCAGCAGGGCACAGGGATCGCCGCTGCGTGGGCTGCTGGCACACCGGCACTTCCTCCTAGGAGCCTTCACAACACCTGCTGACACTTGCTCACGTGTCAGGAAAAGTTTTAATGAGAGACAGCTTTTTTGTTGTTGTTGTTTGGACTCTGACAGGGTCAGGTGTCACCTACACAGGACAGCTTGGAGGCTGCTTTTACAGTGCAGCATAGACCGACACTCAGTGAAAGTTGTGTGTAGTTCATTCCTACTCAGTGACATACTTGGGAACAGATCTTAATCTCTAGGACCCCATTCCAGTCCAGTCTGGAGATTCCTAGGCTTTTGTTAATTAGTGCTATTTTCCTGCCCTTTTTACCTTCTCTGTCATTCTTTCAAAGGATGAAAGAAAGTTCTGCAAAATGCAAGGAGAAGCATTTGGAGTAGAGACCTGACTGTACATGCTCTCCTTGCACACTGAGGGTGTCAGGCTCACAGCACTGTAAGTTCATTGTCAAGTATAATGTGGCAATTTTGAGTGAAGGCTTTTAAAGAAGAATTCAAAGAAAATGGAGAAAAGGAGAAAGGAAGGAAATAAATACACAGTCTCTAAATTGACACATTTCAAATACAGGAGTAATACTTTTGTGTAACCCCTGTGTGTGCATTTGTGCTGTAACACGAAGTGTTCAAAGATCATCTCCCTGGTGCTGTGCTTTTGGATCAGCAACACAGGTTTATACAGCCTCCATTGCTATCCCAGTTAAAATACATTGAGGATCATCTATATAGTGCAAAAGATCCCTCACTGAATAGGGATCTTTCCTGTAATTCTAGCGTGAAGACCGAAAGTGTTCTCAGCTGGCTTCGCTGGTGTTAGAAATGCTTTACACACTGGGTTTGAATGAAATCTGTATTTTAGCCTACAGTATGTGTTGCATGGAGCAAAAAAGAACCCTATATGATACATCATTCTCATCTTCAATCAGCATCAGAATTTACTCTGAGTTAATTCAAAATTTACTCAGAGTTAATTCAGCTGTGACAGAAATCTTATGATTTCTGTTCTGATTTGTGATCCACCAAGTAATTACGAATTCTGTGAGAGGTGATGCTGGGCTCTTGTTTTTCCTAAGGGATGTTATGTTTCCCCCATGATGTCAATAAATCCCAGTTGCTGTTGATGAAAAGAGATTGTTGGTTTGGGGGGTGGTTAGTTTGTATTGGAAAGGTCTGGTTCTGGTTGTGACAACACCTGCCAGTACAAAGTCACATCCCCATTATGAGCAAAGGACTGTCTCTAAACTCAATAGTAGATGGGAAGTTTCTAGTTGATCAGATGAAGCACTAGAGACTCCCAGACAAAAGCAGTTTCATAATTTCATCTGCATGATAAATAAGTGCCTCTGAAGTAATGTTTTGGAGCTTCTCAGATGGTGTTGCCTGCATAACTGATGTGGAATAAACACTCTGATTGCAGGATACTGGCGCCTCTCTTTCTTCATGTGCATATGTGGTAGTAAAACAGGGAAAAGTGGCAGGCACTTCACTCTGCAGTAGGATTGGGACTGTCAGTGTAAAGGCTTGGGACCAGTGGAAACGTAGAAGATCTGTAAAATGGATTAGAAAGAACCGTTTGAAAAGCTCAGCTTTGGTCAGTTTCTGCTCCAGATGAAGATACTGTCACGTGCTTTGATACACTAGGTTTTCTTTCTCTTCTTGCCAAATGGGTCACATTAATACAAAATATATGGGTAGCAATTCACTCTCCCAACTGTAAGGCGTTTTTGTGAAACAACACCAAACATTAACCTGTTCGAAGCTTGCTTGTGTGGTGGCATCATGCACACACAAGCTCCTAGGCAGGTTTACATACCTGTTTCACACAGAAGTCATCATGGCTTTGTGATACCATATTTCTTCCATTTCAGCAAACACCTTTAAATTGTAGGCATGCTTAAAATACCGTGTTTATAGTTCTAAAATGGATTAATGTGAACATTTCAATGCCTGGGCCAATGTATTCAAGACTAGGTGGATATTTTGAAGTTGCTGCTGTAACACAGCAAGTTTTCAGAGATGCCATGTTCCTCCTACATCAGTGCAGACTGCTGAAGACAGCAAGCACTTGCCACCTTAAAATATAGCTATTTAAGCACCTGATTAAAGACATTTCATTCTGAAAATGGGTGGTTTGAACTTGGAGGTGCTTTCTCCTATTTATAGCTACCCCTAGCTCTCTCCAATTTGCATGTTTGAAAGTTTTTGTACATCTTAATAAAATCTCATTTTCAAGAGCAAAATTTGCTGAAAAAAACAAAGGGTTTGTTAGTTTGGGGCCTGATGGATAGAGCTGTGAATAATGAGGATATGTCAGCTCCTCGTTTGTAGTGGGAGAGCGATGCCGTTCTGTGTGGACTCACGTCGGTTGTCTGCTGAAGAGTGGCAGCTGACAGTTCCATTTCTCCACGCTCTGTTTCAGGTGAGAAGCCCTACAAGTGCACATGGGAAGGCTGCGACTGGAGGTTCGCCCGCTCGGATGAACTGACGCGCCACTACAGGAAGCACACAGGGGCAAAGCCCTTCCAGTGCGCCGTCTGCAACCGGAGCTTCTCCCGCTCTGACCACCTGGCACTCCACATGAAGAGGCACCAGAACTAAGAGCTGGGCTGGTCATTGAGGCTGTTTTGTATCTATGCAATTTCCTATTGACTCTCAACATACAACTGAAATTAGTTGAATTTTTGAGTATATCCATTTAAAAGAGATCTCAAGAGGAACTGGAAATGTATATTTTGTATATTTATGCAGAAAAAGGGAAGACACTGTATCACAATTACCCGAGTGTTCAGTCATTTGTTTGCTTTCATGATGTATATGGCTTTCATCAGCAGGTTTCATCTCTTTACAAGTATTATATCTCGACACATTGCAGCTTTATACTTTTTTTTTTTTCTTCTTGCAGTGTTTTGACCAAAGCACTGTCATTATTGTGACAATGTTTAGTAAACAAACTAACGAGAGAATGCAGATGAATGCACACAGTGGAAAAGCCATGAACTGTAATCTGTCAGGTTTTTACTGGACATACTTAAGTACATGTGGGTTTTGTTGTTTTTTTTTTTATGTAAAGCCATTCTGTGGATATAAAATACATAGAAAAATTCATAAACAGCCATAGAACAAAGCATTTTGTTCTGTGTGTTGCATGTTTGCTATGACAAAGATTTTGTAAATATGCAAATCAGCTTTTTAGGTTTAATACAAAAGTTTTCTAAGAAACATCTGAAAAAAGCAGTTGTTTTACATTTGATAACATGGCACATTTATAAAAAAAGTTACTTAAATACCTCTCAAAATAGTACCAGTTTAGTCAGATGTTTTATACCTGTTAACTCAATGGTGTGCACTGAATATTCAAAGCAGGAGTTTGTTTTCAAATTGCGTAAAAGGGCAGAACATGTAGAATGAGCTGTAAAGTCAATATTGGAAGCTGAAATAGAGGGGATAGTTAAAATGAACACAGAATGTTAAACCTCTTACTATAAGCTAAACTTAGTATCACTTTAAAAAGAAGGATTTAGGATGCAGTTTTCATACATAGCCATGTTAAGCTGGTTCAGCACCAGTATGATTTAGTTTCATGTGGCTATTGGATGTAATTTACTAGAAGGTAAAGGATACAGTAATTTTTTTAAAAAATTACAGTGCAGTTTAGTTAATCCGCTGTTCAGATTGACATATGCAGGGAAAAATTTACTGCTGACAGAAGTAGCTGAAACTCCACTGAAGTCGATGAAATGATGCCCTTTTATGCTAACAATGACTTTGATCCACCGTGCTCAGCCTTGAAATCGTAGATGGAGGGCCAAAGATGAGGTTAGACCAGGTAGGATTTGGCCATACAACAGGAGAAAACCAAACAAACCTAGTAAGTGTCTGAACTTCACAAGCCGTAATATTAAGCTGTCAACCAAAGGCTAGAATAGACAATCAAAATACCAAAAAAAGGGTCTTGCAGGAAAACCTAGCTTTGTTAAAACTGTTGTTTGTCTTTATTTATTTGTGGTATATGATAGACTCTTTTTTTTTTAAGACAATTTTACATATACTTGATAAATTATAGTTTTGTTTGTTATAGTTAGAAATGTTGCTCTCAATGTAAATAGTTGACAAACGATGTAAATAATTTTGTAAGGCTTCAAATGTTTATACATGGAAACACATGCAGAAATTGGTTGCTGTTTTGCTTCTTTTGCCTCCCCCCTACCTTATTTTTGTATTGTGGTATTTCCTATGCAAATGATGGAGCAAACAGCTGTATAGTTGTAGAATGTTTTGAGAGAGAATGAAATCGTTTATATATAAAGACTTTTTTTTTTTTTTTTTTGCAAAATAAAACAAAGTGCCTAATGTGTGTGTGCGTGCGTGTGCTCTCTCTAGCTCCTGACAATGAAAGTTGTGTTTTCCAGTGGAAGCTGGAAATCGTGACAATATTAAGCAAAGAATGTCTCTTCTACATAGGAGCTGCCTCTTTGGAAAGTACCTGGCACTTCTGCATCCTGCCCTGATGAAAATAATAAATGTCAAGGGAAAAGGATTGGTGCTTTTCTGCCATCTGAACTTAAAAGGAAGTGACCAGTTGCCTGAAAACGGTTGCAGTTGTCCATCCACAGTAGTGTGATTGGAAATCGGAGATACCTGTTGGGTGTGTAGAAGTATACAAATTCCTTCTCACTTTCAAAATAGTGAAAACCTATTCACACTCATCAAAAGTGTTTCCCAAAAGAAACTTGTCTCCAAAAAGTTCCTTTCCTGCCCTAGAAAGGCAGGAAGGTCCCACAGCAGCACTATGCAATGCCTACCGTATCAATGTCTTCTTTTCTGTGTTTCTCCCTTGGAAGTGGAAGTACAGTTCACACAAAAAATTCAAGTGGTTGTGTATGTTCAGCTCTGGGGGTACATTTCTCCAAGCTTCAAGAGAAAAGGCATGCTGGCCTTTTAAAAAGAAATTTATCTTAAAACCAATTAAAGAGTCAGTTTAAATATAGTTTGCTAGCAAATGATAATATTCAAACCAGTCATTTATTCAAAATTCCATTATTGTCTTGTAAGCTCTGATTCCTAAGTCCTTTCTTGAAATTCTATTTTCTTTCCTTATAATCAAACTTTGATTTATCCTCAGCTGATTTTTCTCTCTTAATTGCTGTCTTTCACATGTCATCTAATCCCTCCTTTTACGAAATGGCATAGGATAGCATTAACCAAGTTAGCAAAGACCCAGTTAACTGCTAAGAACATCTCCCTGCATCTCACCTAACTGCAGAAGTAAGCACAATGTTTTGGAGCATAGGGAGAGAGAGCTCCCAGAAGCGCTGCTGTGCCATTACCCTTTCCTGGTCCAGTCATTAGAAAAACATCCAAGTTTCTTTGAGGCTTTTCTGTTCAGAGAAGAAGCTGGCAATGAACTGGGCAAGTGTCCATGTCACTGGGAAAGAGCTACTAGAGCTTATTTTGCTGAGTACCACGGGAAATGGGTGCTTTGGGATTGGCAAACTCCCCTGTTCAGCTCAGCTCCTGGTCTGAGCTGGACTGGTGGTGGGTTTGGTAGCCCCTCTCTCCTCTTTGCCAAGTTTTGTCTCAAGTCAGTGGATGAAGGCAGCACTCTCCTATGTTTCCCATGCCTTTTCACAATGAAAGCCCACTGATTGCATGGTTTCAGCCTCCAACATTGCCTCATACTTGTTTTAGATGTTTCTATTGCTCAGGTACCTGGTTGCATAAACCAGCCTAATGGCTTCATATTAATCTTGAATGAAAGGCCATAATTAGGCCCATGTACTTCAGCAGCATTTAACCTAATGCAAACAGAGAGAGAGAACAGACCCGTGCATGAGAATATGTTGCAAAACCTGAAGTAAAGGGGCTTCCTTTTCTGGCAAATGGTATGGCTGCAGAGCACAGTATTAGTACAGGCACTCGACAGCTTGCCTGGTCTGAAAATCTGCAAGAAGAAACACTGTTACCATAGCCTCTGCTCAGTTCTTTTACAGCAGTTGGTGCAGAGTCCCCCAAGGTACTGAGGCCACCCTCAAGTTCAACTCCCCAGTTATCCTTCAGAACCTGAATTATCATTCCATGCAAAGACAGAAAATCCAGTGGGACAGCTGTTTTTTCTGGTGGCCACATGAACATCTTGTCCTCTGCTTGACTGGGTACTGAGTCCCTTCCCATGGTTTTCAATGTGGCTTTAGAGCCTCATCATCCACAGAAGTGCCTCTGCCCACTTGGGAACCTTGTTACCTTCATCACACAGGATCCTTACACAGGATCTTTGTTTTAGTCTAGCGGGTCGTGGGGCTCAGTCATGCTCTCCAGCTACCATAGTGGTGCTGCTATTGACCTGCATGAACAGAGGCCAGCTCAAGAACTTACTATTAGCCAAAAGAATGTGGTTAATTACTCATGCACTGAATAATGTATCCTGGCACTCTGAGTGTGTTAGGACAGAGGGAATTTATTTGCCACTGTAAGTAGCAGAAGCAGCCCAATGGGTATGCTTTCAATAAAGCGACTTGCATACTTTGCTTGTGTTTACTTATTCCTCTTCTCCTGCACTACTAACCATTAGGTTGTTGTTGTCATCTACAATATATCCGACACCCTCACCAGTGCTGCTTGCTTGGGATTTGGGATTTGAGCAGACTCTGGCCACGGGAGAATCCATGGCGGACCAGGCAGAGCCCAGTCTGTCTACAACAAAGGCCAGCCCGTGGCAAATGAAGAGCACCTTTGTTCACCAGATTCCTTTGATGTTGTTATTGTCCTTTCTAAAAGTAGTTGCTGTTTATATATAAATATGTATATAAATATATACTGGGGTGTGTGTGTGCATGTTCATTTGCACATTTAGTTCAGTTCTGAATCCTGGCAAATACTTGCTTTTGGTGACCTGTCACAGCAGCAAGCTCCACAGGTTAGCTGAGGACAAAATGAGAGCTCCCTAGTGTCCACTCCAAATTTCCAAGCAGCTGGAAACTCTGTGTTCCCTGTTATTTGTACTGTATTGAGAAAGAAATGTAACAATGTATTTCTATTTCCAAGGAATAGATAATTTCTTTATTTTGGAGCCTCCTAAATGAGGGAGGGAGTGGAAGGAGGGAGATGTGGGGAGAGGGAAAGGTGGCTATATTACAGGGACAAAGTAAATTCACAGTAAGAAAGTAACTTCAGCTAGGCAGGTTAGAAATGTGAATTGTTTCAATGTTGAAATGTTGTACCACCTGTTCAGGTGGTAGTAGACAGCATCCTGAAATGAGATCTCAAGGGTAGATGGTTAAAGCAGGCTTCCTTTCTCCACTTTTTCTTCCCAGTCTCTGCCCTGTTCTGTTTCTGCTGCCCATCAGTCTCAGGCTTAATTCGTATTTGCGATTGCTCCCATTGCTCCAGCCCCTGTTGTTGCTCCTTCCCACTCCACTGGGCGCCCGCAGTGATGGGCTTGGGCCAGTGCTTCCCTGGTCCTGCTCTGCCTGCCTGTGGCCTGGTGCTGCACTGGTGCTGGCTGGGGCACCCTTTTCACCTGCCTTGGATTTGATTTCATGGCATAAACAACAACAACGTGGCTTGTTTGTGTTCTGCCAGTCTCCCTGTGCTGTATAACAGGGGCAAACCTTTTCCTGTATGTGCAGTGCTTATGTCAATACATAGGACATGCTGTGACTACTTTTGCACTTAGTGTGATCTTTATCCCACACAGGGTTCAGGAAAGCTGTTTAGAGCCTTCTCCTTCCCATGGGATCAAGCAAAGATATGTGATGCCAAGGGAGATTCTCCACATTTGAGGCAGCAACTTAGAAAGGCTTCAGAGTGAAGTGATGGGGAATCCACTCTGTATTTTTGTGCTGACCTCCCCATTTTCCCATCTCACACTTTTTTTTACTGTAGCAGAGTCAGTTCAACAGCCTTGGCTACAGGAAGATTTTGAAAAATGTGGTTTGCCTCTTTCTCAAGAAATAAGGAGTCGCACTGGCTGATTTGCCATCTCCTCTGTCTGGGAAATCAAAGTCTCGAGTCTCTTCAAAATAATATCCCCAAAGGCCATTTTTTCATCCCAGCCTCAGTTGTTGTTTCTGTTTATACTTGTTTTGTTTAGCTGGCTATTGTTATTGTGGTTTGTCATTATTTCCAATCCGTTGGGGTGGATCACTAGACCAAAAAAAGGACATAGACCCCTTAGAGGGACCAGAGTCCCAGTATCCCAGGTCAGTACCCGTGCTGAGAGGATGCAGACTCATCATTCTCTTTTTCCAGTCACATGAATCCACCAGTCTTGGCTGCTTGAGGAGGATGGATGCAAATGCAGTGAGCTCTCACTGTGCCCTTGAATAGTCCATGGCTTGCTGGATATCCTGGGAATTTGGGCACATGTGCTTTTGGCTTTCTCAGGGCCAGGAGGAGCCAGTACTGCATCTCCACTGGAGCACTATCCTGCTTCATAGGTTACTACATCAGAGAAGGGGACCATCACCAAATTCATTCAAGCCAATGGCTTAGCAAAGAAAAACAGCTTGTGAGAAGCTTCATGCTGTGGACATGTAGAAAGTGTGCCTTTGGCATTAAAATCCCAAGACGATTTTGGCAGGGGAACTTGTTTCTGGATCCTGAAAGGGGATGAGCATTGAGTCCTTAACAGCATGAAGCCTGAGGCTTGCTACAAATCTACAAAAGCACAGCTCTAGCACCCCATAAGGATTTTTAAACTTACAAATCTATCAGAATTTAAGCTTTAGGGTCAAACATTAGCAGTATGACTGGTTTCTGGACTGTGTGCTTACATTACACCCCACCATAGGTGCTAAATCCCTTTTAGGTGGATCAGATGTTTTGCTTCCGTGAGAAGAAATTTGCAGCTTCAGTAGCTCACATGACTGGAGCAGGCTTGAGAAATCTGTTTCTGCGGGCTGCGTTGGCAGCAGAGACGGTTCTGAGGCCTGGGTCTGTGGGAGTAGCCTTCTTCTTTGGTGGTGTTGGTGCAGAGCGGGCACCAAGTGAGGACTGCCACCACCTTGTAGGTGAGTCTGGGTACCTTGTACACTTTGGGCTCAACTGGGCAACTACCATCACTGATTGAAATAATATGCTGAAATAAGCTTAATTTGAAAAATTTGCTGTACTTAAGTATGACAGAAAAGAAGACCTTAAGTCTGAGTGTGTTGTTTTTGGGTAGTTTTCATTACAAATTTCTGGATTCCAATCTTTTAATCTGCGGTGTCTCATGGGGCTGGATCCAGATTTGATCCTTTAAAAGATTATTTTTGCAGTTTCATTTGAATACAGTGAGATTTTTGCTGTGGAAGATGACAGAATTCTTGCTTGATTAATACCATTTCCTCTGCTGCCCATTATCAATCAGTAAAAGCCTTATATGGTCCAAACCTTTCCCCACAGTCCATCTGTGATGAATCCCTAGAATGAACACAAACTCACAAAGAGTGGGTAAGAAAAAGCAATAGAAATATGCTCAGATACATTTGAAGTTGAAATTGGTTTGGCTTGTTTTTTGTTCTGTGTTCTCATGTAAGTAATGAAATAACAGTAGTTTTCTTATGCAAATATTTATACGCTATTACTAAATTTACCTGTGGTTTCCCCTCCACCCCAAAAAATTAATAAATTGCTGTTTTCCTAATACTGTGTTTGGTTTTTCTCCTGTGCTGTTATCAGGCCAGAACTAAGAGTCATTCCTCCTTTGAAGAAGTTCAGACAAATGGGTAAGCCAGGCTCAATGTCCCCAGGGGAAAACTTACTTCATTTCTGAAACATTAACAACAGCAATCAAATGAAATGTGAGTATTTTCAGAGTACATTCTGTGCCTTAGGACATTTAAGCTAATTTCTTGAATAAAGGAACTTTTCAGTAACCTTAAAGAAGCGTGCCCTGAAAAGACAGTTCTGAATACCAGCTATTTCTGACATGTACCATCTGCAGACAAATTAGTCTCAGGGAACCCACATGTTCCTGTTTTATCATCTTTGGGAGATTATTTTGTGTATTTACTTTGTGTAGCTTGCATATAGTGGCTGGTAGATGTGTCTGGGATTGCTGTTTTGTGATGGTCCTTTAGAGACAACTTCTGCTGTTTCTTCTGCCTGTTGCTCACTTTGTCCCCAAAGTGGGGAACAGGGTTTTATCTGGTGACTCCAGAGAGGATGATCACCTGACCTGTCTTCAGCTTATTTCCAGCAAGTATTCTTTCCATGCAAATACCACTAGTCACTGCTGCCAAAAGGTGTGTGGGTTGGTGCACCTTACCGTGCCTGGAGAAACATCTGGGACTGCCACACTTACAGATAAAACCAAATTACTTCGAACTGTATGCTATTTGCACAACTGTGGTTGGGGATGGTTTGGCCCATTCCTGACAGATCCCTGATTTGAATTGTTTTCCAGTGCTCAGTGTCAGTGCAGAAGGTTTCTATCTGCTCCATCTCAGACTTTTAATTCTTAATGCCGTTGGAGAACTGGCAAAATGAACAGATATTTTTGTTGGTGGTTTTTTTTCCCCCTGATTGTCTCATCCTTGCTTTTGAGCCTGAACATCTGAAAAAAAAAAAAACACGCTTAGGAATTAATGGAAACAAATCCATCTTACAGCCAAGGCAATGCATACGATCAGTCTACAAGCAAATACATATGTTTATGCCGGCAAGATGGATAAGCAGCTTTCTTCTTGCAACAGCACAGTTGTATAAGCCTTGTTTGAGCAATTGGAGCTGTGTCTGTACTTGTAAATTAAGCACGGTCGGGACTGTTCCCTGAGACCAGGGCAGATGGAAATAGTGCATCCATATTATGCACCTCCTCTCTCCTCCTTGCTCTGCACATAGGCCGCCTGTTGAGAGTGGCCCCAGCCCATGCCAGCTGTTGGCCTGCACTGGGGAATTGTTTGGGAAAGCTGGCCCTAGCTCTGCTGTGCCAGGCACTGTGCTAACAATTAAACAGCACAGCCAATTGCCTTCCAGCGCCTGGGAACGCTCCCCAGAGATGTTTCATTTACCAGGATGGACATTAGCTTTGGATTCAAGCTTTGGCAGATTCAGCTTGGCTTCCCTCTGACTTTAAAAGGAGGGAAGCAAACAAACAAAACCTCATGGCATTCAGGAGAGCAGTTCTGCTGCATGTGGTCCTTCTAAGAGCCTGAGAAATATGCAAATACACAGGCTCCATTGATTTGCTTCAAATTGCTCTGCATTGACAATAGAATAAAGACAAAAAGCAGAAATTACCCAGAAAATTGCCTCACTATGATGAAAAGGAAAAAGCCAGTATTTTATTTTATTTTATTTTATTTTATTTTATTTTATTTTATTTTATTTTATTTTATTTTATTTTATTTTATTTTATTTTATTTTATTTTATTTTATTTTATTTTATTTCATTTTATTTCATTTCATTTCATTTCATTTCATTTCATATTAGTTTGGTTTGGTTTGGTTTAGTTTGGCTTGGCTTGGCTTGGTTTGGTGAGTGACAGAGCTTGAGGAAGAAGTTTAGTTGCAGGGTTCAATGGGGAGGCTCTGCAGGGAACTATGTAGAAAACAGGGGAGGAAATATTCTGAAATGTTCCTTTAAAAAGGAGACAGAGAAAGAGACAGAGAGGAGAGAAAAGAAGAGGTCTAATCCCTTTGAAGCTTGCAGTTTTATGAGAGCTATGTCCTTGGGAACTGTGCACCAAAGATGACTAGAGCCGCTTCAGGCTTTGCAAAATTACTACAAACATAAGGTAAGTGGCTTTATCATAAAATTGGAGTGGCCATTAAAACTTCAAAGGAGAGGTATGACCTGAATTTTACCTGTCACAATCTGGAGTATTTATTAGAGGAAGATTTGATTCCTTTCTTTAGTTAACAACCTGATACTCACGTGAGGTCATGAGCCAGATTATAGTTTTCATTGGTGGTATGACAGATTAGATGTTAATATTTTATGGCTCCTGACCTTGGGAATCCATGAACCATTGGACAGGTGAGAGATGAAGAAAACTCAACTTGTGTCCTTTAGGAATGAGAGCATATTTCTAATACCTAAGTGTAGTCAT
Source organism: Chamaea fasciata (assembly GCF_029207755.1). Classification (NCBI taxonomy): domain Eukaryota; kingdom Metazoa; phylum Chordata; class Aves; order Passeriformes; family Sylviidae; genus Chamaea; species Chamaea fasciata. Next base: position 65,653,061 of record NW_027094087.1, read on the forward strand.
AGTGGTAGCTATCCATTGACTAGCTCCCAACTTGGCTGGCTTTTACAGGCCACGTACCTCAGAGGATGTTAGGGACTGTAGTGCTTGCTTTAGGAGCCTTGCCAAGCAGTGATGCTGCCCCTTTACTAAAAACCTTGAAATTAGAGTACTCAAAGGAGGGGCAGATTCAGCAGTAAAAATGGTAGTGAAAGACACTGTGATAAAACCACCTTTTTCCAGGAACACCCATGTGTTTTTTAAACCTTCGTCCTTCCTCCTAAAGCTGCTGCTGGTTGGCTTTGCTTGAGCCAGAATGTTTCAACATCTTGTCATCTCACAGGTGTCATCTTCCTTTCATTCTTGATGGTGCTACCTGTTCTGCTGCCTTGGTTCTTTCTCATTTTCAACCATCTCTTTTCCATACTTTGAAACTCTTCCCTTAGAGACGGGTCTGCTGTGGCTTCCCACCTTCCCTTCCAGTATTTTCTGTTATTCTTCTGCCTACCCCCTGTCAGTGCTTTTAATGTCCCTTTTAAATGAGCAATTGTCACACAGACCTTTGGCATCCCAGTCTGCTTGGATTGCACCCTAGCATGCACTTGTGGGAATATTCTTGCCTGCAGCTGTGCTTGTAAATGATCAGAATAGTTCTACTAATATTTGCATTAGACTGAGATGCCTATTGTTTTAAGAGAACACAGTAACAGCATTTTAACAGTACATACAGGGGATCCTCTGTAAAACTGTTAATCTGTACATTTCATAGTGAAGTAACTTCTGCAATGTCCTGTCTGAGGAAATAGAAGTATTATGAGCTACCTTGGCTGAGGCCCAGTTGAGAGCAGAACCTAGGGGTGTGCATTCTGAGACAAATACTAGTCCTTTTAACTATCTGCAAATAGTCTCCTAGATACAGACTTAAAATTGAGGTTCCAGTGGTCTCTAGGTGCCTAATCCTGGATAATTGTCAAGATGGCAAGCTTGATAGTACTTCTAAAGGTGCCTTTATGATCAACTTAAGAGCCATGATCCTTTTGCTTACTAGAAGTAATGATGGTGGTAGCCAACTTTTGCATCAAAGGCTTATTGCAGGACTACTTTTCTTCAGGAAGAAGAAAAAGTAGAAAAGTAGTCCTATAATAGTCTCAGTCCTGTGGTCCTTACTTCAGGACTACAGGACTGAGAGATCCAAAAGATATTTTTCATTATCCTCCTGTTGAGGTGCCACCAGCATAGCATCTCTGCTAGCCTAGTTTTGGCAGACAAGGAAGGGTACAGGGGTTCCTTGAAAATTAAGACTGTAAGAAGGAAAAACTGGATTTGTGTCAGCAAACCAATTTCTAACCCAGTGATTATTATGGTACATAAATACACGTATAAAATCTAGAATTTATTATTTTAAATGCAAAATTGTCAACAGACAGCCCTATGGCTGGCTCAGATGTCTACAACAACGTGATTAAACTTGCAGATAAGGTTTGCAATCTTTGAAATAATAAAAAAAAAACCTACAACAACAAAGGAAAATGACAACAAAAAAAAACCCAATGCAAAAGAAAAATCAGCAATCTGGAGGTGCAAGCTTTTTTCCCTAGCTGAAAACTAGATTGTCTAAGCCATCCACTATTCAGCACTGAAGTGACCAAGGACTGCAGCTCTCCTGCGTCTTCAACCAGGATGTCTTTATCTAGTCTCTTTACCTCCTCTTTAGTGACCTAAAGACCATTACCTCATTTCCCTTGCTCTGAATCATCCTCTTTCCCTCATCTTCCCTTGTTATCTCCCAGTCCTAGCACCATGTTATCCCGACCATTCATGGCCTATCTTTTCTTTCTTTTCTTTCTTTCTTTCTTTCTTTCTTTCTTTCTTTCTTTCTTTCTTTCTTTCTTTCTTTCTTTCTTTCTTTCTTTCTTTCTTTCTTTCTTTCTTTCTTTCTTTCTTTCTTTCTTTCTTTCTTTCTTTCTTTCTTTCTTTCTTTCTTTCTTTCTTTCTTTCTTTCTTTCTTTCTTTCTTTCTTTCTTTCTTTCTTTCTTTCTTTCTTTCTTTCTTTCTTTCTTTCTTTCTTTCTTTCTTTCTTTCTTTCTTTCTTTCTTTCTTTCTTTCTTTCTTTCTTTCTTTCTTTCTTTCTTTCTTTCTTTCTTTCTTTCTTTCTTTCTTTCTTTCTTTCTTTCTTTCTTTCTTTCTTTCTTTCTTTCTCTTTCTTTCTTTCTTTCTTTCCTTCTTTCCTTCTTTCTTTCCTTCTTTCTTTCCTTCTTTCCTTCTTTCCTTCTTTCCTTCTTTCCTTCTTTCTTTCTTTCTTTCTTTTTCTCACTATTGGAGCTGTGGTCAGTCTGGCTGGTGGCATGGCTGGATGTCCACCCTAGCTGAGGTCATCTCACCATGCTGCTACCAAGAAGATCATTTCCTCTTCCAAGACTGCAGGAGAGTAGCTTATCTTATTCTTCACCACAACTGGCTCACCGCATTCCCCCTGCTTTCTCCTACCGTACCAGTACCCCAATCCCCTCACATGAGGAAAACCTGGGATTAAATTGTTCCACCACAGCTATAAGACACATCAAAACTGGCCTAACTGGTGGGAGACCAGCCAAACTGCAATGCAGTGGATCGTGTGTCGTGGGTACTTATAGAAATGAAATGTCACAGCACTCAGATAGGGAAGGAAGACTTGGTCCCAGGCCATGAGGTTTAAAAAAGCTTGGCTGGAATTTTTGCCAGTTGAAACTGATCATAAACTACTTATTGTCACTACTGAAAGTGGCCTGGCAAGCATCTTGCTGGGAAACAATTTTTTTTTCAGTTACAAATATGAGTTGCAAACTGGATGCAATCCTGAGCAAGATTTGTGAAGCAAATAGATTCTTTTGAGCAGATCAGAAAAAATGCTGCAGAATAAAGTCCAGAGGTGGGTTATTTATATTGGAGTTTTATTGAAAAGCCTGTCTGAGACAAAATGTGCAATGTGGTTGTCATCTATAAGGATGTAATCCACAAAAAAGGAGCTAAAACTTTCAGCATAATGCTTCTGGGGAGGTCTATTTCCAGTTTCTATCATCAGTGTTAAAAGAAGACTGGTAGTATTTTGGTTTAAGTGGTCAGAAGAAAATTTTGTAATAAAGATGAATGTTTTAAAGAATAATGTGAGCAGCAGGAAAGCAATCTAAGAAAGGTGCCAGAGACCGGCTTTAGGCAAACAGAGAAATCTGTAAAGGCTTGACCTGTGTTTTTGATAGGTAACAAAGAATTCAGTATTTCAGGCTAGGGCTAGAAACAGGATAGGCTCTTAGACCCAAATAATCATAATGGATGCAAAGGCATGCATTTATTTAGCAAAAAAAGTTCTACTTGCAAATGCCACAATCAGACAGAGCATGACAAGTATCTTTTTACTGGACAGAGTGCATCATGGTTCGATTGCGTGTCACAAGTCAGGCAAGAGCTAAGTGACAGGGTAAAATGGGCAGTGGATAGTGTCTGAAGTAGGCACCATTTGCATCCAGCCTCTCTTCTGATGTCTGATTCCCTGGAGAGCTGGTACCAGCCCACTGTGACAGCTTGCCACAAGCCAGTCTGGTCACACGACTGTAACTTCTTGGCTTTGTCAGGTCAAGTCCACATGGTTTTTCCATGCCACTACACCATGTCTACTCCATTCCTGTGCTTGCCCAGACCTGCTTCCTGTTTCCAAGGTTTTGCTTGAGGAGTCCTCCAGTTCCAACACTCCATCTTGTCTTTTCATATCCTGACCAGTCTTTCCTCATGCCCAAATGGCTCATTTCCATTAGTAAACCATGGTCACGTAGTTGTTGTCTTCCTCTTTCTCAAGCTTCTTATCTGGACTTGCTGTCTGTGTTTATGCCATCGGACCTAAGAGAGATTCCTAATTCCCATGTCTGGATGTGTGGTTAGTCATGCCCCAGCTCTGTGCTGAGATGGAAACCTGGACATGTGTGCTGGATGGGAGCTGCAGCGTGTCTCAACAGGCTGAGCCATTCAGATGACCAGGAAAAGAGGCCCCCAAGATATGCTGCAGAGCAAGTAAGTACAGATGCAACCACTGTTTCTCAGCTATCTAGCTCTTCAGTCCCAGGTCTCAGTCCAATTTTCCATATGCAGTCATCACTCCCATCTCCACACCCAGCCAGCATAGGTTTCTGTTCCCTGCGTTGGGACGAACTCTCAAAACTTACTCTCCCAGTGGATCCAATTCTGATCCTCTGGTCTGACTTTGATGTCTCACCCTTCAAACCACATCTCTGCTTCCTTCTCCCGCCACCTTGTTTCTTGCTCTTGGTTCTTGAACATGATCCCACTCATAACCATTGCTAACAGCCACTAAGCCATGAAGAAAGCCTGCTTTGCTTCAGCCCAGCTGCTCTGTGGGGGCACTCAGGGCATAGCTCCACAGGGGTCAGTGCTTCCACCTCTGGCCTGTAGAGGATCCTGTAGTCATTAAAGGTTTTATGCCAAGTGCCTTGAACACAGTGTTGAACACAGTACAAGCAGAGACCTTGGTTTTTCATGCACAGTGAGACCAGAGTCCTGCATGAGAGATTTAGAAAGAGATACCTGCCCAGACTTGCATGCCCTGCCTGGGACCATGTTTATGCCATGCAGTCATGTGTAGGAACTTGTGAGAAATGAAGAGTTCAGTGATGCTGAAGAAATTTAGCATTCTAAGCTGGTTAAAACACCTGTTCATATGAACCCTGAGCAGGTGCAGACCTCAAATTTTGAAATCTTTCAACTTTCTGAATTTGTGTGGATTTTCATAGGGGCAAGAAAAGGCACAGAACTAGGTTTGCCATTATTTTTGGACTTCCAAGATCTGACTAGAAAACATGGGAAGCCAGGGGTTTTTAACAGAAAAGCCCAAGAATTTCTTTACAGGCCAAAATGCCAAAAATCATTTCAGAAATAGCAGGGAAACAAAAAGAAAACCCTGCAGGAGAGAGATGGACACCTGTAAAATTTTGGGCTATATTGTTACATTTTGATAGATTACGTGCAATCTTACCTCAGCTGGGAATGCCTACATTTGTACACTTAAAGGGCTCTAGATGGGTGGGAGAAGAAGACAGAAATCAAAGAAGAGGGTGTGTCAAGTCCAGAGATCTCAAAAGGGCAGTGCTCTGTGGGACTTGAACTGTCCTGCACTCCAGCTGGAGGCCAGAGCCCTCAGATCATAAAATCATTGAATTATTTGAGTTGAAAAGGGTATTGGAAGTCATCTAGTTCCAGCCATCCCCCTGCCATGGACAAGGGCACCTTCCCCAAGACCAGGTTGCTCAAGGTTGTTCCAGCCTGACCTTGAACACTTCCAGGGATGGAGCTTTAGTAAGGGCACTAGAGTCTCAACACTTAACCCTGCCTGCTGAGGGGTAGCCTTGGGCTGTGGTTTCTCACAATGGACTCTGCTGGGGTGCTGCTGGGGCTGCCCAAGCAGCCAGAAACCAGTGTGCATCCCTGTTTTACCCCTTTCTGGAATCATGACGTATACCCAGACCTAGGAGCTCAGAGGGCTTGAACATATCCACACCTCTCAGGGGCCTGCCAAATGGATGATGTTTGCTGAGGGTCAGCTGCTGTCTCAATCCCTTGGTGCAGTGTTATTGTTTCCAGTTCAATGTTTTCCTTTCTCCCACCACACCTCTTCACTAACTCCTTGCATTCAGCTCCTTCTTACACTTCATATTCTCTTGGTGGCTCCTTGCCTCCTTTGAGGTGTGCATGGAAGTTGACAGAGATATAGAAGTCTCCCAGCTGACTGACAACACAAAACACCATGAAACAGCCCAGGTCACATACCACATCCAAGTCAGCCTAAACCTAACAATCCACAATCCTTTCGTACTCCTTTGGCTAGTACAGCCAAGAGGAGCTGGGACTTTCAGGTAGACCTGCGATACCAAACTCAAGCAATTTGCAGCCTCTTTGTTCCACAGCTGTGTCAGGTTCTAGTCTGACTTGAATGGGAGAGGTATTCTAAAAACTGGTTTTGTTTATTTATTTTCAGATGTGCATACCACAAAAATTAGATTACGGTTTGGATTTTGTCACGGCTGTCTCCTGCAAGGACTGAATCTGTCTGTAGCAAGTATTTTCTGGAGGGTTTCTTCTATTAATTATATGCTGTCACCCACTTATTTCCTTAAGGCAGATTTTGCATCTGTGATTTCCCTATGAAGTTTCCCTCCTTTAAGGTAGTACGTCTCTAAGGTGGGCAGACTGACAGCGCAGAAAAGGCTTTTACAATCCAGGGCTCAAATATTTTTCTTCTGCTACATCGAGTGATAAAAAGTGCAGAGACTGTGTGACAGACAGCATTAATTTACCCTGTGCTAATGCTGTTAGAAGTTGCCTACTGAGGACACAGTGGAGAATCCAGCATTGTCTTGATCCTGCAATCCCACATTATGCTTGATATTTGTAAACAAGGAGAAGCATAAGATAAACACAAAACAGTAAGGGGATGATAATTTGTAAATTTGTTAACATAGTTTGGGGGTTTTTTTACAGTTAAATGGCAGAGTGGTTGAGGCATCTTGCTGTGTATGGACACCCAGCCATTTGGGCTGGAAAGTCAGAGACTGAGGCTGACTACCAAAAGAGCTGCACGGTGTAAACTTCTCAGACCAGCCACACACAGAGACATCTCCAGTATCACTGTAAGTCTTAAGTTTTGTGGTGCACCGTCTCTCTGGTGATGCAGTGAACAGCGCTCGACACACAGGACTTCTAGCATATTGTTACTCCATGTCTTCCTGGGAAAATCTGGGAAACCTGGACACTATGGTTCTGTGATAACTGGAGGTGATCATAACCTCTAATGAATTTGTCACTGCTCTTTTATGACAGATTTGCTGATGCAGGAAATTTTGGGGCATCCATCTCTCTTTCCTGCTTGGCAACCCTTGCTTGCCATAGCCCTGTGTTTTCTTTTGTTTCTGTTTATCTTTCTGTCCCTGGGTTAATGAATATTTATTTATTCTGTTCAACATGGGGCCATTTCTGAGGGAAGGATCAGGGAGCCCATCTGCATACCACAGGTACCCCTGGCTGATGGCAGGGATGCCAGGGAGAAGGTGTAAGAGGTGTATCTTCCCTCCTCTTCCTCTGTCTCACAAAGGGATGGAAGCAGCCTCTTTAATCTTGAGCAAGGGCTTTAAATGTGAGGTACTGAGTACAGAGGGATTTGCTACTGCGTCCTTTTTCAGCCTGTCAAGCTTGGTGTTCATGGTCTCACCTCTGTGTGCCCAGAGAACTGTAGGTGAACCTTGAATGGCATGTGTCCATCCTGTGAAGGCTTTACTGCCAAGCTGCTTCACACAGTCCTGCCTGAGGCCTTCACCACCCTGGGTGCAAATACATTATTTACAGGTTCTGTCTCTTGGACATCTCATACTTCAGAACTACCTGAAAACCATCTTTTCCTTCTTCTTTTCAAGTACTCTGAGTGCAAACTGGAGTGAAAGCTCAGCCCTTTCACCCTTTGTAATATATTGATAGAAAAAACAGAAAAGTTTTAGCTTTCAGATTGGTATTTTCACTTTAGTTCTCTGTCTCTGCTGTCATCTACCCTTCAGTTGTGTCAAAGGTTTGTTTGAAGTAGTTGTGGTTTAGTACTAGAGAAGGAAATATTCTGCTTTGGCAAACCTTGCAGCAGAAAGTCTCCTGCAATTCGGTTGTCAGATTATGTTTTGTGACTTTATTTGCAAATATGGCTCAAGGAGTAGAAACTGAGTAGTGCACATTTTGACAAATACATTAACACAACCCCCTTTGGAGAGATCTGATTTTGAATTTTGCAGAGCACTTTTCCAAAACCAAAAACCTATGGGCTCATTTCCTTTTTATTTTCTGGGTATGTAAGTTGTATTTCTTCTCATATACTGATTTCACAAATCGTACCAAAACACACTGCATTCACCTGGAGTAATAAGGGCTGGAGGATAACATTGTTACATTTCTAATGTACTCAAAATATGTGAGTTTTCATCAGACTATTGATACAGGAGACCTCATGAAGTTGATAATGTTGATAAAACCACTGGAAGCTATACCTCCAACAGCTGCCTTTCTTTTTTTTTTTTTTTTTTTTTTTTTTTTGGTCCTTAGGTTAAACAACTGGCCTTGACTGATAGAAACCTTCTTCCCAATAGCACAACTAAGGCTATAAATCCCCAAATTCCCACGTGAGACTTTGAGCCTGACATCTACACACTTAAAAATGTACACCCATTTAGAGTAATTTCAAGTTTTTTACTAGATGAAAGTATGAATATGCTTTAGTATAACTCACAATTCTCCACTTTCTAAATCCACATAGGGACCCTGATGCAAGTTATCAATGAACAAGATTTTTCGCTCTCCTAAGCATGCTAACATGACAACTGCATTTGCCAAGAAAGCCCAAATGCTCCTTAAATAAAACTGAAAGGAAACTGTGGCACCCCTGCTTAACAATGGCAAACAGAAAACAGTGAGAGAGCACTTGATGTTGAAAATCTAATTTTCGTCACCATGTATTTATCTGAGCTTAGTTCCCATTCTTGGCTGATAAGGTATAACTAATCATGATTTAAACATTTCTTCAAACCTAGCAACCTGTTGAACAGCTTCTTAATGTGCCTATCAATCATTTGGAGATAAGGATAGTTTGCACTCATAATAGCTAGTTGTAAAAATAAACAGAAGTTACTATAACTAGTTCAATCAACAATGGGATCTTTGAGGTCAGAGTGGAAATAATCAAACAGTAAGTATGAATAGGCTGTAATTTTTCTGATTAACAAATGTTTTGCTTGTCATGTGATCTTGAGAGCTGCTCTTAGCTCTTTAGAGGACTAAAATACGTTTCAGAATGTATGTATTTACATTAGGGGGTTAAACAAATGTATGCACATTCCAGTTATTTTCTAAAGCTTTCTGTTCATGTAAAGCTTTTTTTTTTTTTTCTTTTTGATTTTAAAAAAGTATCTTTGTCCTAAAGTTAAATTCTCAACTGGCCACTCTACAAAGCATCGTGGATAAAAAACGGAAATCTAGTAACACGCAGAAAGTACCATGGAATTCAAACTATGAATTACTGACATACAAAATAAACATATTACTCACATCTCTCCAACACAGCTGAAAATATAACAGCCAACAGGAACATATTACATCTCAGCAACAGTTGCTGATCAAAATAACAGTGTCCATATATAGCTACTAGTTGTGTGAAAGGAGTCAAAGGGCTGTGTCTGTATGTGTACGTACTTCCAAATCAATGACATTCACAACCTGGAGATGGACATTGATTGTAGTTATATGATTCCAAAATAGATGCTCTGATCACCTTCTGGAGGCACCTATCTTTGTCAAGATTATATAAAGATCACAAGCCCCTCACTTTATTTTAAATTGCACCTGTGGTGCATACCTAAAATATAAATGTAGATGATGTGGATATAGCTTTCTTCTGTCCTCACGTTGCCTGTACAAAAATACAATCTTCCTCTCCACCCTGGTGTAATCATTGCAGTGAGTTCAGGCAAAGGTAGATACTTCTCTAGACAGTACTGGTATGTGCAGACAACCTGGAAATGTGTCCTCTGAAAAGATAGGAATCACAGAATCACTCAGACAGGAAGAGACCTCCGGACGCCTCTCATCCTACCTCCTGCCCAAGGCAGGGCTTGACACAAACTCAAACCAAGTTGTTAGGGCTTTAATCTGGTTATGTATTGAAAACTTCCAAGGAGCTCTTATCTTCATAGTGATTTTATTTTCTTTTTCTTATAGCCACTCTGAACCTTCCCCCTTTTCAATTTAAGGTCGCTACCTCTTGTTTCCCTTCACATGGCACTGTAAAGGACCTGGCTCCATCTCCTTGCTGGTCTCCCTGTAGATTCTGGGGGCTGCTGTTGGGTGCCGGAGCAGCTGCCTCTTCTCCAGGCTGAGCAAACCCCACTCCCTCACCCTCTCCTCATTGTACAAGTGCTCAAAGTGGAATTAAATTACTGATGAAAATACCTGTGTTGTCAAGAAACCACAGCATATCTACTCTATCAGTTTGTTACTTCTAACCTTATTCATTTAATCATAAAAGGAGTGACAAACAGCACTTGACAACTCTGTGGGATCTTACACAGTAAATTCATGTCAACCTTTTCTAGAATACAAAGTTTGGCCTTATTTTGAAAGGCCATGAGCACTCAAAACTTCTGTATGTCAAACACCTCCCAGCAGCCAGTCCTCTGTTAAATACAGCAAGGGTGTTGGCAATTTGGTTATTTTGATATTCAGAAGGAAAAACCAGTCAGGAGGGAAAGAAACTACAAAGGAGCATTCTAAAGGAAAATTTGCTTAAAGACCATGGAAAGGATGAGATTCACTGATGTCTAGGAGGAAGAAGCAGGACTTCAAATACCATAGGGTTATTCTGAAAAAAACCCCACCTTTTTGGAACACCTGATGGTGTGGAACTCACTTAATTTAGCATACAAGATCTCAATCAGTTTTGTTTAAGGAAAAAAGATGTTCTAAATGAGATGCTGTGATTCTTTTTCCATCAGCTACTTTGATCTCTTTTGAGTAATCTCTTTTAATTTGAACACAACATAAGAATACAGCAATAGCAGCTTCTTCAGGACTTGATTAAAGAAAACAGAATATAACAAAAATGAGCAAATCTCCAGCATTTCAGATGGTTTAGCTGGGATGTGTCTTTTCAAAGAAAGATCCAGTTTGTATTTAGGGGTCTCAGATGGAGAATCCTCTTGACCCCTTTGTATACTGTTCCACAGCTGTGTCTATTCTCTGAACACAGAAGTTACTACAAATGTGTTAATTCAAAGGGTCCAAACCAGATATTTAGATGAATTTTTGAAGTTATTGTGGGACTCTGTGGACATGTCTTTGATTTAAGCCGAAGTCTATTGCTGTACATTTTGATTTTGTTTCATAAACTTAATAAGAACCATAAGTAAATTGAGTGTGAAATAATGAATATTCTACTGAGGACATCCATATATATGAACTGTTGGCTTTAAATAATGAGACCTTTGGAAACCATGCTCAGCAAATTTATATCAGTCACTCAGGTTTCCAGTAACAGAATTCTAAAAAATGTCTTCCCTCAAGTAAATGACATAATGAGAAATCCTGCATTATTCTGACTTGATAAAATTAATTTTTATTTGTTTCTGAGGCTGCAATAAGGGCTTATTTATGGTGCCAGCAATGGCGGCAGAGCAACGGTTCTTATTTTAGTGTAACAGACAAGCATCTGTAATGTTTGCAATCATATCAATTGCAAGTTTAAATGTTTAAAGCTTTCCCATAAATGCTGCTCATGAGGAAATGGATTAAAGAAATAAAATATAGAACTCATTGAACTTTTATCTATTTTAAACTGGAAGGATTATATTCGAGAAAGCCTTTTGTTTTAAAGCAGCCATCTCAACATCAGCTAGAGACGACTGGGTTACTTAAAGGGCCACTGACAACTCTGGAGAAACAAACCCCTGTGACTTAAGACAGGATCCTTCAGCACCTGTACTGTGTGCTGGCTATCTGCTGCTTTTGTTCATTCCTTGCTCTCTCACCCCATTGCCTTTATAAGTCTGTGATTCAAAGAAGACATGGAGTAAGAAGGAGGGAGAGATCGCCTTCCTATCCTTTCCACCCTGTTTAGTGAGTTCCCCATGGGAGAACAGAGTGTGGCTGCCTGGGGAGCAATGCTGTGCAACCCAGACCTGTGCTGCTGGGGAGGCGCATGGCTGGGGCATGGAGACCTTCTGCATCACTGGTTGAAAACATGGGGGGACAATTCATGAAATCAAACCACAGCTAAACTAACATTTTAAAAAGTTATTTTGAAGGGGGAAAAGTGGGTGGTTTTGAAATCATTGTCTGAGCAAAGGCCACAAAATTGAGAGAATATCGGTTAATGAATGAGATTATGCAATCTGGCTGGATTTCCCCTTTCAAACATCTCCTCAGCTAAGAGAGTGCCTCACCGATGTAGGCTGTCTATGCAAACTGAGGGCTCGAGTCAGGTGTGTGAACTTAGGTGTTTGATGAGGATGTAATGGTTGGTGACCTTATATTTCATGAGGCAAACAGGGCAATTGCATGGGGTGGGCTGATGGGACAAGGATAAGGCAGATGTTTTGGAGGCCATGTGAGATACTCTGGAAGTATCTTGCATGAACTGCAAAGACCAGAATCCAGGCAATTGATCTGAGGCCTACATGACAGTGTAAAGGGATTGAATTCAGCTCTAAGTTGTAGACACTGAAGCTTAGGTCTCATTGCAGGCACAACATGGGAACCAAGTGCCTGCGAAACCGGCAGGGCCAGTGGAGTTTTAGCCAACGCAGTTAGAGGGGTCCAAAGCTTTGTGGTAGGTCTTCCAGCATGATAGGTCATTCTTGCTATGAGCTGAAAAGCTTTCAGAACCCCAGCCAACAGACTGTATACTCCAAGTTTATAGATGAGTGGTTATACAGTTTTGAATGAACTGCCTGGGATGACACTGAATATAAGGAAATGTAAAAATCCATGACTTACCTATAATTATCTGTGCAGGGAACTGAGCAAATCTGAGGCAATCTCTGTTTTTTATGAGCTGAAACCAAACTATTAATTTCATGATTTTGTGAAATGTAGATGTCACCTGAAGAACATATCTCTTTCTTTTTTCTTTTTAACTAAAATCTAGTTGCTCATAGTAAGGATCCATTCAGTGTGCAAGTCCTGCACAGCAGTTGGGAGTCTCATCCCCTTGTTTTCCTCATGGGACTCACTGTGGTGTGCATCCAGCTCAAGTTCTCACTGGACAGTAGCACTGATTTATCGGGGAGGGAAAGAAATGTCCAAGTCCTGGTCTTCAGCTTCCCTGCTGCTCACCCAAGTTCTCTGTGAAAGACAAAGCCACATCTTTTTGCTGGTACCTTTCCTTATATGAAAGGAAATAGTCAGGTTTGCCAGGTAAGGGGTTGGTCTGACAGCTGAAATCAAATGGAAAAATAAAAAGCCTTTAACTTCTGTCTTCAGAATCTTAGGCCTTACTTTTTGATGCTTTCTCCCTTGTTGAAAGTCAGTCTTCCTATGCAAGAGGCAATGCAGTTAATAGAGTTTTTATTTTGGCAACAAAATTTATCTTTATCCTTGGAAAAGAAAGAAAAAAAAGGAAAGCTTTCAAACCATATTATTACTTAATGTGGACTCCTGGGTTTTCTGCTTTGCCAACTCAGTCAAGAAAAAAAGAACCAAATAGAGTCTTTTAGCTTATTCATGTCTAGTGGTCTTATCCATGAATACTTGGATTGTGTCCCTGGCATCTGGATTTCCAAAGTTCTTCCTGTTTGAGTTTTCCACAGGGTCATTTTTGCTTGGGTGCCTTCTATCCAATGCCTTCTGGCAGTTATGACAGAGGTGTCATCAAGGTTAGCTGTCCAACTATGATTCCCAGTCAAAACCAAAAGAAACAACTGATCAGTGAATTTATCAAAAGACAAAATGCAGTTTATTTAAATGATTCAGATAAACAGTGCATCTGCAGGACACAGCTATCCAGGGTGTGTTGAAAGCAAAGTTTTCCTATGATTTCAAATACTGGAAAACTGATGTCTAGTTTTTTACATCTCTGTGCTTGATGAAGATGTGTCTGAACCATTTTCAGAAATAAATGCAAGAAATGCAGCACCTTGATCAATTTCAGATTTTAATTTCACTTTAAGGATTAGGAATTTACAGTCTTATACAGCATTGTGTTACTATGGTGGCAGGCTCCTTAAAATATCTATAAAATAGGAAATTGATTGTCCGATTTCAATAAGGGGATGACAGTTTGTCTTTTACAAACCATGAAACGCAAACTAACTTTTTCCAACTATCTTATTACTTTTTCTAGGTTTTGTGTCTGCACACAGAGGTAGAAAAAGGGCTTATGCTGTTATCTAGATACTAAATAAATTCGGTGTAACAAAGATTATATGAAAAATTGCATATGTAGATTTGACAGGAATAGCAGCATATTTTAGAAAAACTCAAGCACTCTGTGTTGTCAGAAGAGGGTACTAATATTTTTATTCCACATGAAGAATACGGCACATGCTGAAGGGGTACCCAAGGGTTTCTTGATTTTTTAAAAAAGTGCTGACATCCTCTGCTTTAAGAATAAAGCATGCAAATGTATATACCTGCAAAGACACTAAATTCTCTCAATAACACAATTGTTTTCATACATTCTGGTCATATTGGTCCCAAGGAACAGAAACACCCAGTCCCCCACGTCTGCATGACCTGGAAAAGACCTTGTTTAGGGAGCTGATTGCTCAGGAGGCTTTGGCATATCCATAGTTGGGGCCAGCTGCTGCACTGCTCTAGGAGACTGATGAGAGCATGGGTAGCACAGCAGCAGCAGCATCTAATGACAGATTGGCTTTTCTGGAGTAGTGGCTTAGGACAGGTTATGGCTGTTATTCTCAATTTTTCTGTTGCTTTATTGTATGCAGCTGCAGGTTCTCTATTAATAAACATGGTGTTTTGACAAAATGTCTCAGCAGAAATCAATGACCTGGGACCTGCGTATGAATCCACACATCTTGCTTTTGATAAGATCAGTTTTGGAAACAATTTGCTCTCAGGCTTTAACTGCAGATATACCAAAAATCTTACAGGAGCCCACAAAGTTCAGTGAAATGAACTGCATTAGAGCCAACCTAACTGTTTTCCTGGCTTCCCCTAGTCTTATTTTGATAAAAAGAGATGTGAAAAATGTACAAAATGTGTGAAACGAGACCGAAAGATAGAGTCAAAAATCTGCCTTTGTGCTAAATCTCCCCACTTCTAAATTTAAATTAATATTTCCAAAACACATTTATGAATACATTTCTTATTTAAAGCAAAGAAAAATCCCCTGTATGGATAGGCTTCAAAACTCCCTAATTATTCCCTAGTCTTGTTATATCTGTCAGATAATTGTTTGATCTTCCACTCTTTTAAGTCAGCGTCAAACCTCTTACTGAGTTTAATGGGTTTAGAACTCAGACAGAAGTAGGGAATTTTAAAAATACAGACTCTTGGCACCAGGTACCATAACATTTTTGAAGGTGTATGATGTTAAAAAGGCTTTTTAGCAAGCAGCAAAATTAATTTCTTTGAAGTTTTACAGTCTATTGGGCATATGAAAGTACAGCAAGCACACAGGATGTTTGCCCATTGAGGACTGTTGGAAAGTTTTAAATTATGAAAATTCCAAGTGCTGTAAATGATGGTTGAAACCCTTGTTTGCTTTCGTGGTTCTAAATATCCAGATTTTTTCACAAAAACTAGTGCACAGTTCCCTCCTGAGTACGGAGCTGCATCTGCGTTATAGTGACAGCTCCATTCTTTATCCCCTCTCCGAATTCAGACTTCAGTTCTTTGTTGTTCTGAGAAGTTCTTTCTCTAAGTGCAACTGGTTGAGTGGATATTGAAATAACTTTCAGCAGAAGTAGTCAAGAACTGCCTTTGCATCGGTGTCTTGCCATAGCAATGGATGATTTTTTTCCTTACCAGACATGAAACCAAATTTACAAACAGAACCTGCAAGAGCTTTTGTGTCCTTGCAGTTGCCTCCTCAGTAGCCCCTGAGGGCCTGCAAAAGGAGGTGCTTGTTGTACTTTGTGGTTCTGTCTACTTTAGCTACTGGCAGTGTGGATGCAGGGCAACTGCAAAAGGGGGAATGCATGTCTTCCTTGTGTTCTGCAGCAGGATTATGCCAGCAGCCTCCAGACAGTCGGGGGGGGCGAGGGGGGGGCTGTGCAGAAAGATACTTTGCATTGTGTTGCCTACTGGGTACAGATGCTTATAGAACCAAGGTGGTTTACATCAAATCAAACGCTGCTCCTCCTTTTTCTTGCACCTCACCAGCTGGTAATATGAATGCCCACAACGTGGTTACTCACTTGAGAAATACTGCATGTGGCTGGTCTACCTGTCTACTGGTGCTTAATTTATCTCCTTAGCTCCATGGAGCAAAGATCTTATCTCCCTCTTTGGAGAAAATACTGCGGGGTTCTCAGTTGAGCAACTTCAGTTTTCATTTAGTTATCTCACAAATTACACATTCTACTGGACTGAGACATTGCCACTTGCCATGAGGAGAGCCCAAGTCAAAAACATGGGCAGATCCAGCAACATTTTCACCAAAACACCAAAGTATAAATAATGCATAAAATGGATTACAGAATCATGTAGTGTATCTGAATTTATTCCTGGAGTAGATTGTTTGGTGCTATTACAATCTTGATACTGTAGTGGCTTGTATGTTAGCTGAAACCGTGTTCAAATTATTAAAGAAAACTTAAAATTGCAATAAGCAAATTAGACTTGCTTAGTTGCCAGGAAAATAGTTTTAATGGAAGGTGTGTCTTTTGAAAAAGGAATCTGAACTGGAATCCTTGGATGTGAAACAGCAGCTCATCAAACTGCAAGCAGGAACAGGGGCCGTGGTCAAGACTTGGTGGTGAGACTATGCTGGATTGTGCTGGCAATTGTGTCCAGGAATCTCAGCTTTGTGCTACTGAAATCACAAAGATACCTGATCTTACTTTTCAGTTTGTTTTGATGGTTTTTTTTTTTCCCTGAAGAAAAAAAAAAAAACCAAAAAAAAAGAAAAAGGCAATTGAAAATTCTTTGCTAAAATTTTGTATGCCAAAACTTCAACCTGGGACTGATTTGCCTGGTCAGAGAGAAGCAGCAGTGCATGCCCCCTGGTAATGAAATATCAATCTGCATGACAGACCCTTCCATGGAGGGGGCAGAGAGATGCACAGTAAATGTGCAACTGCTGCAGAATTGGAAGGTGTGCATTGTTTGGAAGAGAGGATAACTAGCATGTCTGCATGGCACAAAGCACTGCTTTGCTCAGCTACCTCTGAATGAGCCGGAAATAGTCTATCTTCATGCAGTTTTCTCCTCAGGGTAGTGAACTCTGCCTCTTGGCAGGGCTAGTTAACCCATATGAAGTGCTATGCTAATATAGCTAAACTGTGTTCATTACCCACATTACAAGGTTTCAGGTCAGGCTGGCTATCTCTGCATTCAACTGCACCTTGGCAGTGCCAAGCACATCAAAATCCCTGCAAATGTGAGTGTCTGAGCTTGACTCTGCCCATCCTCCTCAGTGCAAGTTCTCATTGCAGGCAGTGGGAACTTATCCCAAGGAGCCCATGACTGGGCCTTTAAACATTCAAGACCAACATTTTGAATAATTGACTCTCTAGTTTGCCTCCGGATATTATGATACTTTTCAAAGGCTGTTTCCAATATAGCAATAAGCCACAACAACGTGTGTGTTAGTATGAAATCGGTGCATGCCTCCAGTTCATTGGCATGCAGCCTGTACCACCCAAGAAGTATTCCCGAAGTGATGCAAAGCCTACTGAAATCTGTGGAAAACTTTCTATTGACTTCAGTTAACTTAGATTTCCATTGACTTCAGTGGGCTTTGGATCAGTCCCAGAGATTCTCATGCCTCAAATGAGGATTGTTTACATGAAATAATCATTAGCTAAAATATACAAACAATTCTTGGAACAAGGACCAGCACCTAGGACTCTTTTCATTTGTGATGGATACAGAGTCACAGCCTTTCTTGCTTTCTCTCTTTCTGGGTCTCAGTGTTTGTTTTTGCTGCAGTCTGGTAACTTCAACACAGTGGTGGCTGGAGCACTCCCTGGGGAATTGGAAGCTGAACCTCTCCAGATGGGAAACTACCATAGGCTCTGTATCTCCTGTGTTCTTCAGGAACGCCCTAACTGCTAAGTTGTTGTATACAAAGCAGTTGTTGTCAGCTCTTCCATTGTCTAGGTTTTGCAAAATGAGGTATGAGACACTCTTTTGTCTATCTAGGTCTTTCAAGTTAGTGCCTTTGGCAGTCACATCTGGGTATATACTTAGTTTTGCTTATCCTCCTGTTGAAGACAAATACAGATGGAAACCTCCAAATAAAAGCTCCCAGACTGAGAGTTATCAGGAGGACTTATTCAGGTATTACTCTAGCACCAACATTTTGTTTTTATTGTGGAATGTGAGCTTCTCAATGAGTAAACTTTGATAATTGGTTCTGCAAATGTTGTAGAGGTGATGAAAAGATCTGAGGTTATAGGAATGTTCTAGGCTCTTTGGTGATCACACAGGTAGAGTGTTATTTCCACAGCCAGATTAGTTAAAATATCCCAGTAGGGAAAGAATTTAAATGCTCACAATTCTTTAGTCAGTATCCTCACTGAACAATAAATTAGTACATTTATTTCTGAGATAAAGATGAGCAACTTTTTCAAATCATTTAATCTACAGGCATATTGATGAATGTATTAATGGAAAGGCAATAATCTAATAAAATGTATAAAGCGTTTTGGTAATGTGTTGTTAACAACGAACATGCTGTTAATAATAATTAATGTATACTGTTTAGTTAAATGTACACTCATCAATCAAAACAGAGCAAGCTCTGACAGAGCTAAGTATTGCTCTATCAGTGTATTGTCAGTTTGGACAGTGCTGTTAATTATAGGCCAGATGTTGATAATCTTGCTCAGCTCAAGGAGTTTCTTGTCCCATCAATAGCCTCAGGGGATATTTCTACATTCACTCTGAGATGCTCCCTGAGGTTGCTCCCAAGACCACATGCACTGAGTCTTACTCTCCACCAGTAAATTAAATGGTGCCAGGGCTCTGGAACTTAAGTCATCAGAGCAGTTGCTGACATGATTTTGGCCTGGGTCACCAAGAACTTCCCGAAACAATTCCCTGGCATGACTGGGGACTCAGCAGAGGCCAGAGACTGTTCCCTGGTGGTCATATGAGTCTGGCCACCCTGGTTTGGGAAATAAGAGAATTTAATACTAACAACATGGAACACTGTGAATTGGCCAGTTTTGATGCAGGAGAATGGTCCCATGCAAGTGTCATTCATTACTGTAAGTGCAGCTGGGCTACACAAAGAGCAAAATCTGCAAGCACAGTCTCAACTGCAGCTGAAATAAATCTTGTAGAGTCCCAGAGACTCATGTTCAGTTCACAATCCTGTGGTGCACCTCACAGGCCTCATCCCAAAGACAGCTCTGACAGGCACACCAGTACAAACAGGAACCAGGGGCATCAAGGGCAACCCTCTTCTCCAGACACGTGGGCATCCCTGTGGGTTCTAGTAGGTGCTTCTGGAGTGCTGTAGCTGCTGCTTGTTGCATGCATGCTCTTTTCTTTTTTGTTTGTTGCAAACAAAGGATTAGAGAGGTTCAAGCACTTGAAACAACACCCATCGAGGCCCTTCAAAAAAGTACACAGGTGCATCTGTGGCACCCTCTTGTAGTTTACATGGATATTGACTGCTAGTCCAGTCTGGTGTGTCCAGTGTGCTCACTCATCTGTGAAAAGTCAGTTGTGACCATAGAGTTCTGCAAAATGGAGCCTGAGGTATCCAAACCAAATATTGTCTCTTACTTCAAGCAGCATATACATTTATACAAAGATATTGCTGACTTGTAGCAATTGTTGATAGAGCAAGTTCTGATGCTGCAGTTAAATTGCGCT
The DNA here is from genome assembly GCF_029207755.1 of Chamaea fasciata. Lineage (NCBI taxonomy): Eukaryota > Metazoa > Chordata > Aves > Passeriformes > Sylviidae > Chamaea > Chamaea fasciata. The sequence goes on from NW_027094087.1 coordinate 65,672,612, forward strand.
GAGTCATTAATCAGTGGCCCTACTTTATTGTTTTTGACATCACTTTCTACAGGTTGAAGAAGTTTACCTTTATAAGAAGCAGAAAGTTGACAGATATAGTAGATAATTCTGTTATGCCTGTTTAGAAATGATTAATGCTAAACTTTTGAACAGGTCTGCCTTGAAAAGGAAATGTCACCTGTTCAAATGCAGCTTTGTATGTTCTCCTGCGGTAATGTATTCAGTGCTTATCAACATGCTGATCTGCTGCTAGTTTCAGGGAGTAAATGTGAGTTTCAGCAAGTGAAGCCTGATCCTGCAGGTGCATGTTTAGGCAAAACTACCATTAGTTTTAATGAGAGTTTGTCTTATTCAAAAGTGCCCGATGAAGCCAGCAAGTGGGTAATGAAATATGTGAGCACAAGGGTGGGTTTTTGTTGCTCAAAATACATTGATGTGCCTTTGAGACTTCCATTCTAAAGTGTTTGGAGTTTGCTTGAATTTTTCATGCAAAACCAGTCATTGGAACATTTTAATGTTTTATTAAATTCTCATTTTATTTCACTCCCTTCCGGCTGCTTAATAAAGAGTTTCCAGCTGTTTGTAGTTCCACGTGGTAATAAAGTAGACCCTTATTTTGCAAAACACTCAGGAACATTTTTAACTTGAAGTATGTGAATGGTATCCTCTGAAGGTGATTAACTCTCAGTGGGCTTGAAAATAGTGACTAATAATATAGATACAGGGCAATGGGGTTTTTAAGGATGCTTAAACATGTTCATCACTTGCTCTGTAACGATTTCTTTAGTACTCCATGAAGTGATTAGAGAATAACAATTGCAGAGCCCACTTGTACAGTAATGTATTTCAATAAATTGCAGATTCTGTATTATGGAGAAGTAGGATAAACAGGTTAAATTTAACAGGAATTCAAGAAATATAGAGGGAGAAAATGGTTGCCATACATGAATGTAATTTCCTCTCTGGAGTTGTGTTAACCATCAACAGGTTTATTACCCCACAACCTCTCAGATGTACTAGGATCCCACTCTTTCTGGTACTAAGCAAAATAAGAACTCTTATGATCTATCATATTGTTTGAAGAACTCCAACTGTTTCTTCTCTTCATGATTTGCCTGTGAGCTGTTCACGTTTTCCATTAATTTGTCCATTGTTTGGATTTGTATGAAATTTATTTTCTGGGAAAAGTCTATTAATTAGCTAACCAAGGAACCAAACATTGAGGCCAAAGGGCCAGATTTTCAAGCACTCACTAGGGAGAGTTCTGTTTATACATATTTCATGGGAGGGGTTATAATTTCAAAAATAATTGTGGTGGTTTGGAATTTGTAAATGCTTTGGGTGGATATTGTTACATATTAAGTTTTTGAAGTAACTAACATTCAAAAGACATTCTTAGTCATTTAACTATTCAGTATTTGAGCTTCTCCTTAGAAAGTAGTTTGACAAATACCAACACCATGGAAACTGTAATATTTATGTACTGATTGAATACAAATAGAATATTTCTCCAACCACTTATCTTTGTACAGGGTAGACAGTTCCTCATTCCAGATCTGTCTGTCTATCTATCTATCTATCTGTCTATCTATCTATCTATCATCTATCTATCTATCTATCTATCTATCTATCTATCTATCTATATCTATTTCTGTCTATCTATCTATCTATCTATCTATCTATCTATCTATCTATCTATGTTAAACTTGCCATATTCAATTCTTAATGCACATTGTGAGAATTGTCTCAATAAAATTTTTGTTCTATGCATTTTGTCATTGATCTGTTTGTATATCAATAATGCACTGATAGTCCATTTGCTCCTTCAGGTTTGTCCCAACTGAATCTGCAATTCCTTTTCTTTGCTGTAAAGCTGCCTGCAGACCTTACAGGGCCAGAGGATGAAAGAGCCACTGGAGTTTAGTACCTCCCATGCCACTGTGCGGAGAAAATTCAGCAGGAAATGGAAGGTTTGTGGGAGCACTTTTTTTCTGGTTATTTTCTTCCTTGAAATGCCCTACTACAGTAATGGAGAAAGACGTGGCTCTTCTGAGCTGCAAGTAGAATGCACTCTCCACCAGATTTTTTGTATCATCCTTGTCCGTCATGTGATACAACAGCACCATTGCCACTGTTGGAGGCTGTCCACTGCTCTCCTGCAAAAGCCCACAGGACTCCCAGGGTATGCAAGTAACAGTCTGGTTCACCTCCTGCCCCCATGTAACTCTGAGTGGAACTGCGTACCCTTTCTGGAGAACAGAAATCATTATGTAATCACAAATCACTAACTGGTAATGCACCATACACATAAAGCATAAGTTATTATCAAATTTAAATTATTTATCAGGTTAAAATGTACTGCCTTTCACTGCACACAGAAATAAAAGAGTATTTTCAAAGAATCCTCCCAAAAAATCCTTTTAATGCATGAATTACCAGGTCCTGAAATGTCATTCCTGACACTGATTAAAGTAAAAACTACAAAATAGTGATTGTTTGATGTCAACCTTTATAACGATGCCCAAGGTTTTTGTTTCCTCGTTTGTTCTGTGTACCAGTATGGTCCTAGTGTAAACAGAAACATGAGCTTTCATTACCTTGTATTCCAGCAGCTGCAATAAAAACTGCTAATGGAAGAGGAGGAAAGAAGAGAGAAAAGATCAAATGCCCTAACAGATATTTACACAATATAAGAGCTTTGTGGCCATGAGATACTATTCTGAAGTTATATACAGGGAGTGAAGAAAGAAACTGCACTTTCAGAAAACTTTGTGACAAGAATAGGTGGGAAAATAATCATGTTGCATGACTAACCTTTTCTTTGTACAGACACATTATAGGGCAGATGCCAAAGCAAACAGTTTATAAGTGAAGCATAAGTTTTACTCATTTGCTGTCTGATCAGAAGTATTTATAAATACCTGTAGTATGAGTGTGTTTAGTGTACTTTTTCTATTTTAACATGCAAAGTTTGTTAAATCACTGATAGAAAAGTTCAGGCATTTATTTTTAAAATTGTTTTACTTTAGAACATTGTTTAGAATGGAAGGATAACTTTATGTTTCAGCATGAAAATATTACAGTGATTTGCCCTTTTCTTTCTTGGAGTGGAAAACTAACCTACTGAATGGTGGGTGAACAGTAGATAAATATTTGGGGAGAATTTTCTGACACTATGTTTTATGATGTTGTGAGCAAAGTAAGGAAAAGCAGGCTACATGAAATAATTGGGCAGAAGGACAGCCTGAGACACTTCTCTTCAAGAGTAAGCATTCTCTGCGAAATTGTGAAGTCTTTGAGTAGGGTCCTTGCAGACTTTCATCTTCATCTCAGCCTTAATCTGGCTTTTCATGAAGGGTCTGGGCAGCAGGCTAGAGTGCACACACACACACACACACACACACACACACACACACACACACTCTCTCTCTCTCTCCCTCTCTCACACACAGTTAATTTGCAGATGGCACAGATAGGATGATACTCCAAGCACTTTGGAGATCTTCACAGATCAAAAGGGCAAACTGTGGGAATGGCCTGAAATTCACAGAGAGAAACTAAGCAGGGGAAAATGCAGAGAACTGCCGTTTAGAAGAAAAAATCAAACACACAAATGAAATAAAGAATAATGGGATTTATAGCAGCACAACAAGAAAGGATTACTATGAAGCACAAGCCAAGTCAGCAATCTGAGGCTGTTGTGAACAAGAAAAATTCATCATGATATTATCAAGAACATCATCTGTAAGAGACAGGAATTGATTGCTTAGCTCTGTTTGGTATTGATGAAACCTCAGCTGGAAGATTCTGCCTGCTTTTGGGTACTGCACTTGAACAAGGAAATAGGCAAACTCCAGGAGGGGGTAACAAGCAGAGGAAGAGGTTTAGAAAACAGGACATACAAAAGAAGAGCCATAGAAAGAGAATTATTTGGTCTAAAAGAACAGAAGAGGGAATACAAAAGTCTGCTACAGTAAGGAGATTACAATAAAAAGATAGATTCACTTGAGGGAATTGAAAATCTCCTTTTTTGGATGGGCTAGAAAGATGACTGTAGGGGTGATTTAGGAACACAGCAAACTCTTAAGGTCATTTCCAGCCTTATTCCTTTGATACATTGACCTACCACATAAAACTGTTTCTGAAATCAAACATCTATTTTAAAATTGATTATTAAGAGACTTCTTGGATTAATATATTTTCAGCATGACACCCTACTACTTTTTGTCTGCAGAAAGAAAATCTTGTAATTCTGATGTCAGCGTTTTCTTATTACTTGATGATTTTCATGAATATTCCTGAACATTCATATTGAAGCTCTAAATTTTGTAAATCAGAATTATATTTCAAAGGGTTTTGCTGTAGTGTTGTGGAAATTTGTTAGATGGCAAATACCCCTTTAATCTGTTTCCTTCAAAATAGTTAATCCCAAAGGGTAAAGTTTTAATCTCTTTCTCAGAACAATTGTAACATTTGTATTTAATGTACATGCTGACATTTAGTTGTAAAATACATATTTCCACTTGCTTCTTATTTGTCTAGAATCTCATTTGCAAGTGCTATCTCAATATTTTTCACCAGCACTAGGAATGTTCATTTGCATCACATTTGTTTCATTTGCATCACTTTGCACTGTTATTTGTTTCAGAGCATTTGTCCTTTAGAAATATACCTACAAACAAGTAGTGACCTCTGGATGTTGGCCTCAGTATATTCAATGACAAAAGTTTGTGAGAATAATTGGCTTTTTTGTTATCTTGGTAATATTTTGTTTGCCATGAATGTCTTTAATTGATTGAGAAGAAAATGTGCTGCACAGATTTCAAGTTGAATTTAGCATTCTGCTTAAAAGAAAGCCAAAATGCTTAATTTATTTTTGCATTAGAGAAAATGGAGGGGCAGTTTTCCTTTAGAAGAAAAGTTGTGAATGTGACAGTAATTTTAAAAATATTTTGTCTTAAATCCACATTTCTTTCAACAAAAGTACTTGTGTCCTGTCAATAGCATTCATTATGAGATCCATTTGTTAGCGAAGAGGCACACATAAATTAATGGCTGGCAGAGTACAAGGTTGTGCTCACTGTAACAATAAAGCAGGCTCTTCTGTGTGGAGAGTGAGGTGACAGACCATAGGCCTTAAGGCACCTTAAGAATCAGACATTGCTGCAGCTGATGAAAGGGATGTATCATCTGTTACAGATGCATGGACAGCACAGATTCTGTAGTCACAGGATGGGAATCTTTTTTTAACCTAGGATTTAGTTGGGGATTTAGTGCATTCTTTGTGGGCTGCACATTAGTGCACACGAAAGGCTGCTCCTATCATAACTACAATACAATTAGTGTACCCATTCTGTGCAGTAGTGAGGTGTCTGTGTCCTCCTTCCTCCCACAGGGGTGGCTGCAGGTTGTCTGGAACAGAGCTCCAGCCCCAGCCCAGCCCATAGGCCGTGGAAGCCCAGCCCAAGTGAAAAGGGAAATGTTTTCTTGTGGGGATGTGGCAGCGGAGAAAGTGTTGCAGCCCTGGGGCATGAGCAAGGCAGGCACCTGGCAAGAAAGCTGTCATGTCTCTGAGGCATGAAGTCACTGAAGCCCCCCACGACTGTCCCAGCCACTGACAGATTCCGTATGTCTGCTGTCTCATGCCATTAGCAGGCCTGCATAGGATGCCCAACAAGACTACCAGGTATTCCATGGAAATTCTCTCTCCAGCAACACAAAGCTGACTTTTTCTTGGTAAGAGTTCATGGGTAGTTCCACACAGCTGCAGGGATCTCAGGAGACCTGCTCACTCTTCCAGCCCGTTTGCCTGGGAAGGTGTGTGTACACCAAGAGTGCACCTTCTGTGGTTATTTTCCCTTTGAGGCAAGGGTGAGGGAGATGAAATTATTTGCCTGGTATATATATTTTTTGTGGTAATGAGCAAACACCTTTTTCTTGCTTTTGGCTTTCCTGGATTGAACCTGCAAAGCTACACATCTTTGCCATATATTTACGCAGCCTGTAGGGCACCATATTCTAGTTTCATTGTTCAGGTTTCCTTGAAGCCAATCAAGCAGGACTGGCTTTTGGAAGTGCAGAGGCTGGGATAAAACCCATGTTTATATTATGTTCTGCCATAACTGTCCAGGTTATGTCAAAGGATGCATCAGGACCAACATAAACTCACTTCTCTCACTTCTAAAATCAGCAAGATTGGTTTTTTAATTGCATGGATTTTTATCTAGTTGTTAATCCCAAGCTTTTAGCAGCATATTTCTGTTAATGATTTGAAGTCAAGCTTTGCCATGCCATGGAATTGAGTAAAGGGAAATAAATGATTCTCACTTTATCATTTCTGCTTGAAAATTAGCAGATATTCTCCACTACTTTTAAATCAGACTAATACTTTCCTGAAACAAGGCAGAAGACTATGATCAGATCTCAAAATATAGAGATATGTAATCTGTGTGCTTGCAGCTGTCTACACAGTCTACACTCTAGTATAGGGTATAGAAATTCTTTACTGTGGGGATGGTGAGGCACTGGAACAGGTTGCACGGAGAGGTTACAGTTACCTATTCCTGGAGGTCCTGAAGACCAGGCTGGGAGGTTGAGACTTGGTGGTCAAGGTCCCTTCCAACACAAACCACACTAAAATTCTTCTGGAATACCTTGCTGGTGTAAAAGTGGTCTACTTCCAGGCCTATGGCCAGTATAGATAGGCCTTTTACTGGAGTGTCCCTATTTTTGAAAACCTGGAATTCCGATAGTGACAGCACTGTCCCAACAGCAATGCAGAACACAGACCAAGTCCTGGTTATCCAGGTAACGCCAGTGTTGCATTGAGGACAATGCAACACTGCATTTGAGGAAATGTTGAGGAAAAGACCAGCTGTGAAAAAAGGAGAACTAATTTAACGCGAGGAAAATATTAAAATAAGGACCAAAACCTCTCAGGTATGCATTCAGAATCAAGGATAAACAATTTCTGGAACAAAGCACTGGAAAAATATGAACAGTCAGACATCCTGCATAATTGAGAGGCAAGCATACCTTCTTGCTCCTTGGCTGACATATAGAACATATTCTCCCACTATTGCAACAACTTGCTGTGTCTCATTTGTGTACTTCATCCTCCTTTTCCTTCTGGCAGAGCCATGTTTTCCATGCTTACCCTGCCTCATGGACGCAGAATTATGATTATTTCTGTGACACCAGTTGCTTTAACTGCTATAACCTCTACATTGCTGGAGTCCTCCTGTCATTTTCTGGAGAGGCATTTTAATTATTGTCAACAAGAAGATAGTCAGATGAACTCTTGCAACTGGTGATCTTTGGACTGTGATACTTCATGTCTCAGACAGCGCTGGAAGGTGAAGGTAAACTTAGGAAAGAGAATCTGCCTCTTATTTCCTAATTTGTATGCCAGCTGCATCTACCTTGTTTATCATAACACTTTTGTATACAATAAAGAATTATGATGGTGAGTCTGATGGGATTCTCTACATTACACTGGTATTTCACTGAGGGCTGGTTAAGACACATGGTGCTGATTCCTTTTTGTTGTCAACTGCTAAACTATAGCAAGTGTTTGGTGAAGAAAAGCATAAATATCTTCCAGTAATGGTATTTACCACTGGAATTTGAAAAGGGGAATGATTTCAGTTTATGCCAGCTTTCCCCCAGACAGGCAATGGGTATGTCCACCTTGGACAGATAGCTGGTATCAACTTCATTTCCAGAATCAATGTGCTGTGAAGTATATCCACAACATTATACCTCTACTATAATGAATTGCACCACCTTATGACTTCACTAGAGTGAACTGAAACAAGTCAAGCCCTGGTTGTTCCTTTTTTTTGGGACGGCCTCTGTGATAGTTACTGTGGTTACTAGTAGCATAGTTACTGCTTAATGACAAATGATTTTTTGGTCCAAGTTGCTATCCATGTGCCGCAGTCAAAACATCCATAAGTGGCTTCAATGATTGGGTAATCCAATGTTTCCAGAAAAATGAAAGGGAACACAAACTGCCTGTTTGTAGTTAAGACATTATCCCTTTAGTAACAACCATTTTGATTATGAAGTAGCAATCCTGTTTATTAATGTAATTACACTACAGAAAACAAAGTCTAATTCTTATATTATTAATAATTTTATGTGCCTACACAGCTCTGGTTGTTGTTACCTGTTAAAGCACCTTCTGTTGTTGCCAGAGATGCTTTGTTTTAGATCCTCTTGCAAGAACTCTTCTACTTTACACCTCTCTTCTTTCCCTTTTTCTTTTTCTTTTGTTTTTGTTTTTCTTGTTTTTGTTTTTGGTTTTGGTTTTGTTTTGTTTTTGTTTTTGTTTTTTTAAAACATCTCTCACATTTGGAACCTGGTCCTTTTCTTGTCCCCTGTCTATTGTGATAGAAACTGTCCCTCTAACAGGACTGTGCCTAGACCTTGGACTGGGGAAGGCTTCCTGTCTCCTGATCATTACTTGCGTGGTTATGACACCTGTACACAAACATCTCTCCCAGAGGTTGTGTTGATTGTCTTATTTGAGTAACTCATGCATTACTTATCAAAAGATATGTAACAGTAAAAAAATGATGCTAAAAGTCTTGTCCATCAACATCTAAGCCTTAGTCCTTGTGTGTTTTCCACATGTTTTCCTCAGTCTTGTTGCCCTTCTCTTCTTCTAGAAGACACATGCCCAGAAAATGCTGCTTGTTTCCAACCCTTTCTACTATAGGCTGCCTTTTAACAAGTTTTAAGTTTCTTTGATTCTGACCTTGTAAACATCCACCTGTAACTTACCTGGAGCCAGATGGTAGACATTTCACTGTCAACAGTCCCTATTCTGAAAGACTTCTAAGTATTGTCTCTGAAAAATACTGATCTTTGTCATGATTCCTTTTAGTATGTTTTTCTTAACAGTCTTCTTTAATTCTGTACAAATGAAGAAAAATATTCAAACAGATAAAATGAAGTACTGATGATAGTCATGAAAATTATAGAGATATCTCATTCTTTACAACAATCAAATGAATATGAAGTATTTCACACACTGTAACCTTGCAAGCTTGATATTACACAAGTAAAAATAAATGTACACACCCATAAAACTAGTAAAACTGGCTGTTGCAGCTAGACATAGTTCCTTGTGTTCATTAAAATTCTATCTTTATTGAGTTTATCTAGATTGGCATGCAGATCAAAGTGAAAATGTAATAAATAAAAGAATATACATAATGGAATCCATGGAAAGAAGCTATTCAGAAGATAATTCCAGAAGGTGAATCTCAATGAAGTTTTAAAAACAACAGTGCAAAAGCATTTGAAACGCAGCACGTCATACAGTGTTGAAGGGCCGGATCCTGAGGCCATTACTCACATGCGTAGACACACTGACTTCAAAAGAATTACTCACTATGAGTAAAGATAGTTGGAATACGACTAAACAAGAGAGCATTGGCTCCTTTGGCGCAGCTGTGTAGCTGAACAACATCTCTGTGTAAGCATGATCCTGCTAGCGATACCCGTCTCAGTCCATAATGGCAGCTCCAAACCCCCTCTGGAATGTGGTAAGCACCTGCGTAAGCCAGAGGATCCTTGACCAAATGGAAAGTGGGAACACAAATACTCATAAGAATGAAATGACTAAGTTTTCCTCCAGTTATGCTCACCTGTGCTGCTTATGAAAATAATTTTCTTACTTCCCTAGCCCTGGCTGGCCTTGCACAGCCCATAAATGGAAAAGTGAGCTGGATCAGCCTTGTCTCATCCATTATTAAGCAAATGGTTGTACTTTACTCAACTGGGCACCAGATTTTCAAAGTTGAATTTTTATAGCTGTTTAAACATATGGAGAAAGAACAGTTTGACTTTCAGATGTCAAGGATGACTTTTTAGGACAAGCAACAAAGAGCAAAAATTTTTTTTACACCTTAAACAGCTAACTCGAGTACTTTGAGACTGTCATAAGACATGAATACAATGCTATTTTGTTGAAATTTTTATTGGTACAATTACACAAGTGAGATAAAGGAAGATTTACAAGGTTAGTCACAAAAGGTGAACAAGACAGAAACTAGATGACAGATTGTAGACAACAGAAACTAGGAGACAAAGTCTGCATATCATGGGCTATTCACCAGAGTTCAATACAGGGTATGAGAGAATATGTAAAAAAAACTGACAAAGGAGGAGCCTTAAGAGAAAGCTTTCTTAAATAAATATGGAAACCTAACTGTCAGCAATGGCTGCCATTCACATCCCCTGTTTCAGCATCTAGAGGCAACAAAAAGACCTGTGCATGCCAGATTTTGCTTTTCTGGAATGTAAAATCAAGAGAAATTTCTCCTGCTTTGGTCTTTCATCCCTTTTATGTTTAAGCATTCTTATTACGTATGTAGCATAACCAAGAATTAGCCAGGCTGTCGTGCCATAAGGATGAGTTTCAACAGAGAAAAACATTTGTCTGTGGTTACTGACTGGCTCTCTGGGAAAAAAAGCAAAACAAAAACTGGTTGTGGCAGTATGTACTGGAACTTCTAAAAGCAAAGCATGAGGCTAAGTTTACCTGTCTGCCTACCACTGCCTAGAGTGTTTTCCCAGGTCTCAGCTAGTTTGTAACACATGGTTACCTGCAGTCATGTGTAAGTGTTTTCAACCAGTCTGCTGTCTGATTGGCAGCCACTGTTATTTAATGTAAAAAACATTGCATGTTATTTTGAAGTAGTAGAAGGCATCTCCCCTTCCTCAAAACATTAGTAGATCTTTTGAGCCAAATCCATCCTACCTCTTTGACCCGGTTTTATGTTTATGTGACTTAATCGATCCCAGCAATATTACATCCATGTGTCATTTTGGAATAAAACTGTCTAGCGAATCAGTACCCTTTGCTCCTTTCCACATTTTTCCACTGCCACCATGAACGATTCAAAGAAATTTTCCACATCTGGGACCTTTCTGAGTAAGGAGTAGAAGATATTGGCATCCATAAAACCCTCACAAGCATCTCAAGAGATTATGATGTCAACAATACTGCAAAAAATGCCACCCAGGCTATTTCAGTACTTGTTTTTTTGCTTTTTCTTGTTTATATTTTGTGAGCAAAACTAAATCAGACTCAAGTAGATGAGAGGAGCCTTCTCTTGAAAGGAAAGAGTGTACCCAGCTCGTTGAAACTCCTAACTGACATGGAAGTTAGCTGCATTATGTGGGCTTCAGGCCATCCTCAGCACAATCAGTCTTCTTCAAGCTGGAACTTGCTGTGTTTAGGCAGGTTGGGATTTCTGAACAGGTTGTTCAGCCCTATTTTCTATGCTCAGTTGCCCAAGGATTTGTTTTCTTCCAAGAGCAACAACAAAGTACTTAGCTTACAAAAGTTTTGAAAGAGTCTATAATTTCGAGAGAATTTTCTAGCCTTAAAATGTGCAGTTCCACTAGGACAGACACCAGGTTTTCAAATTACAAAGGCTGGAGGGCTGATACCTCTGGCTTTTCTACTGATCTTGTGACCTTTCAAGTATGCTGTGACATAACAACAGTTTGTCAGGGTCTAGAGGCCTACCTGAGGACATTTCAGGACTTGAGGAAACATTCATCTCAAGTGTTAACATAATTTTATTTGATCATATTTATTAATAAGATGCTTAGAACCTAGAAAGGGCATGACTGTCAATTCAAGACTTAAAAAGACTTAATATCCTTTCATGTAGTGTTTATATTTGTGTGGTATTTCATGGTGTGGGGCTTTGCTACAAAAGTGTAACAAAATGCTTTGTCAGCATGTCATATCCAAGTAAACATTTATTTACATGAAAAGAAAAAAAAGGAAAAGAAAAAAGAAGACCCAAGTCCTACAGAGGATGTAAACGAGAGGGTCTGCCAGCATCTCGTACAAAGCAGTGAGTAACAGTCTGTGTAAGGTGGAGTTGCTTCCCATGAAGGAAAAAAAACCTCAAACCAAGCATAAATTCATGTAGGTGACCTAAAGACAAAATGAAGAGTCCAGCTCAATTTTCAACACGAATCAATATGATGCAGATCATGCAAGGCTTTCTTTTGCTATCTGTCCTGTCCATGCTAGAGATTGATCTTAGTGTAACGCATTGTTCTGCACATTTAAACAGCACTGTGTGAATAAAAGATATATATCCAACTCATTCAACTTAGCCGTTGTTTATACTGGTGGAGTCAGCCTCGCACTTGTTGAGTCCTACAAAGTTCTGTGCTGCCTTCACAAGCTTTATATTACTGCTGTAGTTCAAAGAAGAAGAAATAAAAAACCCTGATGCTTTTAAACAGGGGTTTCAAAAACTGCCAGTAGCATGCACTTACAGTGTTTCCATTGGGTAGCAATAGACTTAGATATTCAGATCTCTACAAGTCTGTGGTAGTCTGGAGACAGCAAACATCCTATATGTTGGATATTCCATGCCAGTTGTAATATGTTTTTCTAGCTTCAAATTCCAAATAAGAGAAAAATCTGGAGGTGTTAAATGCCACATGGAGTGCCTAGAAAGAGACAGTCCTCATTGTAAAATATTTTTGAGGCTGCAAATAAAGGAGAAAGTACCGTTATTCCTGTTTTATAAGTAAAGGCATCAAGAGATTAAAAGATCTGCCTCTGTTATTCATGGAAAGATTATCATTGACTTCAGTGGGTGTAGTATCAGCCCTATAGCGGTATGAAACTTGGCTCCTAATTACATCAGGCCCACGTAGACTTAGTTTCAGCCACAGTTCATTTTATCGCCAGGTTGTTAACCTGTAAACCAAAGGTATTTCAACTGCTGACAGAGTCTGACTTGCGGTTCTGGGCTCCCAGGATGCCTGACTAAGAGAAACCCATGTCCAGTCACGTTTCGTTTGTGCTCCAAGTGTTTGGCTTCCATCAATGGCTTGGGATGGCCTGTTCTCTGCAGATTAAGAGGAAATAATATGTGACGCACAGGCTTGTCTCCTTCACTTCAAAGTGTGAGCAACAATGACTCACCCACCTCCACAGACATCTTTAAACTCTGTGCTGAGTTTCCTATTTTTCTTCTTGTGTCATAGATAGCATTGCTGCCTTTTGTTTTCTCCAGCCTACCTACACCAGATTTGCAGAATTTTGAATCCAATCTGGCACTGAGGTTGAGCGGTTTTTTTGGGTTTTTTTACAGTTCTTTTGGGTTCCCATATTCTTTCATAGTTTACTTAACTAAACAGCATGTGTTTAAGTTTCTCAGTATACTCTAAGTGTTACCAAATAAGAATAATCTGCATAATATCTACGTGAAAAGGAGGCTTGTTATTCACACTTTGTTATCATCCTGTCCCACAGACAGCTGCTGTCACTGTTTGCCCTTTTCAGTGGCAGTGGGCTAAATTCATCCTAGTCACAGACGGGGGTAGGTGGCTGTGGTGCAGTTGCCACCCATTTGGAATATGACACGCTGGATTGAATTATTCTTTCGTAGAGCAGGAAAGCTTATTGAACAGAAAAGGTTAATTAACCCAACTGCCAGCTAAACTGGGGCAGGAAAGATGTCCACAACTTCTTCAAAATATACTTCATTAGGAAAGCCATGGAAAACCTCAATAATTACCTTTTTATAAAAGTCTTGCCAGATAACACCATGGCTTCGCCAGGAAGGATTTATCTGCTCTTGTGCTTACAGTCTTCAGAATTCAATGAACCTGGGTCATCCATGGTTTTGTAGGCAATCAGTCCTGTGGGCTAGCATGCAAAAAGTGGATTCCACTACCACCATCACTGCTTCTCCTACACCTGTGTTTTTGAATTAAAGTGACAATGGCATCTCTGCCCTGTGTTGAACCTAGTGCTGCTGATAAGCATTAGACAGGATCTAAGCATGCCCAGAAATGGAGGATCCTTGGGGGCCTTAGTCAGTGAAATACCAACTCTGTAAATCCCAAATGTACTCCGGGAAATGGCAGTCTATGAACTTAGTTCAGCAAGGTGTCAGTGGTGCAATTTTCAGCATGAAAGTAAACTTTATAATGTGAATTTTGAGTTTGTTAATGGGGCAAACATTATAGGGAAAATCACTCTTCTCTTTCTTTGATGAAATTCTCCTTGTTTGCACCATAAGTGTTAAAGTGTTTCATTTGAATCTTGCTAAAGGCACCTGCCTGTCTGAACTCCAGCTCTTCTGGGTGTCCAGAGCACGGCTTTGGCACGTGCCCAGAACAGTTTAAGCAGCTTGATAGCTATCTCCCACCTATGAATCAAGGCATTCCTCTGCTGAAGTCTCCTGGGGAGCTCAAACCTGCAGACATTCTCAAAAAAACACCCAACACACACCCAGAAAGCTCTTTGGAAAATGATTTGTGGGTGATTTTTAGAACAGACAGTGGAGGAGGATCTGCCACCCACCTTTCATACAAAATTCTTTGGTTAAGTCATTCGCTTAGGAAGTTAGGCTCAGATTCAACACTTTAGTCTTACTGAAAGGGTTGAAACCAACATTTTTCTAAGGAAAATGTCCTCTTCTCAGGGATTACATTGTTAAGAAAGGAAGAGATGTGGTTTCATTCACAGCCTACTTTTTCTCTTCAAGTTATATTAATGTGTAGCAAAACCCCTCAAAAGTCAATAGACAGGCACCTCCACAGAGGTACATCATTCTGCAGACTGCACAAAGTAGTTTTGGGCAGAAACTTGGTTATACACTTTATGGTCAACACCCTTTCAATTCAACTCAGACAGTAGCACATTTGATACTTGAAAGACTGGAGGAAATTAAATTCTGGTCTCCCACTTTGTCCTCTACAATTTTACTTCTACTAAATAGACTAAATAGACAGAAACATTTCCATCATCAGCCCTTGTTAGAAATATGCTAACCTGAAGAGGATATGTAGACACCTTCTTCCAAGTTCTGACCTGTGAATGTGAAGTAAGACCCATCTTCATCTTTGTATTTGCATTTTCACTGCAAAGTGGCGGAAAGTTCATGAATGGTGAGTAGGGTGAAAAAGTAGATTTCAGTCCTGTCTTGGATGCCTGACCTTCCTTATGCTGTGCATGTGAAGCCCCATCCACAGGTTCGGTTTTCCACCCCCATGCCCAGCTGCACAGGCTAAAACTGCACTTGTTTTTTGTTATTCTTGGTAAGACTCAATAATGCTGATTTGAGTTCTTTTCCATCTTAACCAACAGCCAAGCAGTTTTTTCATCTGGTTATGTAATTTTCCTGTTTTCTAGGTCCACTTTCTTTCTGGACCCATATATTTCCCATTCAACCTCCATTATAGGTGATCTGTTTTGTCGGCAATGACTTTAAATTATTCACAATTATTCACAATGAGTGAGGGCAAGAGGATTAAATTCTACTGTATCTATGGATTCTGTCTTTTTTTCATGTATGTAAACACTAAGCAAACACCAAAGTGGATTCTTGTTGAAGAGTATGAGATCTTTAGATTCCTGCCAAAGCAAAGAAAACCCTGGGGAAATCCAGAAAGCAGGAAGAGTTAAGGCAGAGAATGATCTGGGATTTTATATTCTGTAGAAGATGTGTCTCTGAAATGATGGTGACAGCAGAAGCTGGCAACAGCATGGGAGAGTCACCTCTGTGTGGTGAAAGGAAGGGCTGGCAGGAGCCAGAAATCCTGAGCAAGGGAGTCCAGGTGAGGGAAAATGAGTGAAAGCTCAAGTTGGATGGACAGGAAAAAATGGAGCTTTTAGTTTCTAGGGAGTTAGGGATTAATCTGGATGGATAAGAGAGGGCGTGTGGGAAGTTGAAGTTGGAGGGATTTTTCTGCAGAAGAGTAGAGGGAGGATTAGGAGAAGTCAGGACATAATCGACATTTAGAAGAGCCAAGTGTAAGATCTGGGAATTTTACCAGGGGAGGAAATTTTCCTGCAGGAAAAAGACACATCAGATTAATTGGGAATTGGTGGAGTTCTCTGAGGAAATACAACCATGTAGATCTGAAAGGTCTGGAGGAAAAGAGCTTCTGAGATCAAACTGAGTGGAACTAAGGGAATGAGGGCAGTGTCTCATCTTTCCCGTCTTCTTGCTTCTACCTCCAGGGTCCTCAAAATTCTTGCATGGAGCAGTGATGCAACAACAACCTCTTTCTCCATCATGCATCAATCTTTGATTTTGAAGTGACTAATATGTTCAAAAGTAGTAACCATATGATAACCTTTATGTCTCTGGGTGATTTACTCTACAAAAACTACAGCAGCTATGGGTTCTCCATCCCTGGAGGACTCTAGCACTCTCTTAACTGGAAAAGGCCCAGTTGAGATGCTTCAGTATTTGTAGTAGTTCCATTTTGAGCTGGGAGTTGCTGTAGATGACCTCCAGAGTTCCTTTCCTACCTGTTTTCCCATGGCCCATGGTTCTAGGAATCTAGAAAACTCTTAGGCATAGAGGCTTCCTTATCCTTGACACCTTACATTATATCCTTCTTCCATTGACCTTAATTTTTGATCATGATGACAGATATGTGTATCTGCAATATCCCATAATGTTGGTGTTCTAATAGGCTTGCAATAATATATTCTGGGTTCTCATTTCTGTAACAAAAAACAACTTAGTTCAGAAAAAACAAAGAAGACCACCTAAGGGATTTATGTGCCTCTTCCTAAATTCATCTTGCAGTTCAGGTGTCTTCTTAATCCTCCCATTTTGGCCCTCAAAATCATCACTTCTGCTTGACCTGCCTGTGGGCCAAAGAGCAAGTTGACTTGGATCTTTCCAGATCCTGTTAAAGCCTATTTCTGAAGTCATAAATAGTTTGCTGAAGAATGAAAGCCCACCTTTTCTTCCATGAACCGGTAATACAGCTCTTTTTTACTGCTAACAGCTAAAGCTGATGGGAGGATTTGGAGCAAATACACTTTGCTTTCTAATGATGTAGAAGTTTCTGTGAGATCAGAAAGATTTTACTTATTTTTCCTACAAAAGAAAACCCCTCCTCAAAATAAATGATGAAGTAGGAATAATTACACTATTTCATTGATTTGTTTTGGAAAGTAGGAACCTGCACTTGGCTCCACTGCTGAGGTACCAGTGTTACAGCCCAGCCACCCTGGCTCTCTCCACTTTTCTGGAGCCACCAAGTCTCCCTGCCACCCTGAGAAAGTGCCCATCATCCTCCTGCGACATTAGAGGGAGTCTTAGATGACTAACCCCTTAATTTACGTCTTACATGGGTGATTAACGTTAAGTAGGATGAATTGTGACTGCAGTGTATCATTGAAACACCTTACCTTATTTTCCAGATCTCATATTTTTGTTCTGATGAAACAGTTTGGTACTTAACAAGAGGAGCACATAAACATTCAACATACAAATTAGAGAAGCCAGCTGTTTGCTGTATCTTTCCATTATCCTGCAATTCTGGTTCAAATAATATGTTAGGGCATGTAATTTATTATGGACTTCCACAATGAAGCCATAAAAATAAACAAATATCTCTAACTGTTACTAACAATGAGAAATTCTGGGTTGAAATGCAAATTCAAGTCAGCTTTTTAAAAAATGTAATTCTTTTTAGTCTGTGTCAGGTTTAAAAATATTTGGTTCAGTTGTGGCTCAGCACTGAATCAAATTCTGAAGTTATATTTAACATGCACCCTGCTCCTAACTTTAACCAGCTTTTCTGTTTCATCAACAAGAGGGCCATTCAGCTACTAGTTCTCATGTTAAAGACTGAGTGAACAGTTGGAAATCAATGAGAAATTTCAGTGATCTTTGCTGGTAGTGGATCAGTGGGGTAGTGCAATACCACTAACTGCTGGATACTACCCAAGTAATTTGGCTTTAAGATGCAAAAATAGGCTAAGTGTTTTAGGATATGATGAATACTCTTCAGAAAAGTTCAAGGTCAGCAAAGTCTAAATGGATATTAAGTATAGCTGCTTACCAAAGTGTTTTCTAACAATAAGAAAGTAACCAGAGATTTCTTCAATCTTAAAAAGAAAAAAAAAAAAAAAAAGAAAAAAATCCCTTGCATTTCTTTGAATAGAATGTGAGCTGAAGAACACACACACACAAAAGCCATTTACAATACTGTTTGACTATGCACTACGCAACTAAAAATGTTAGAGCATCTACCATTAACCTAAACAGAAGCATGCTGTGACTTGATTGACCTATGCATCATTGCATGCCAATCTATTTGAGTTGTTTCACAGTTTGGAAATGTTTTCACATAATCCTACATGTATGCTCATTGCACTTGTTTTTGGAGTTAACTTGCCCTTCTTTTGAATGGTGCGCATCATCTTCAAAGTTCTTCTGGGAAAACAATTTATAAACTGTGATAGTTAAAAAAGCAGTTCTGATGCTTCTTGTTGGTGGCATTGGGCTGGTACTGATTTCACTGAATTTCTTGTAAAAATCCACTTTATCTGATTAGAAAGAAATCTCTTATGAGATGATAAGAAGAGATGTCGTGGTGCTATTAGAGATAACACATTCGAGTCAGCAGTGGACTGTGGTCAGGACTATGTAATCAAGATGATTTGTAAGTTGAGACACGTTCCAGCCGGATGCAGAGGAGGTGGTTTGGCATTTGCCAGGAATATCCATACTGCAACTGTCAAATCCACAAACACAATCCATCATGCAGAATAATGGTTTCCTTCTTCCTGTCCACTCCATGGTGTAAGTGTGATTATTCATCTTGAACGCAACCGGTCTTTCACATATGCTTTATTTTATTGCACACAATCAGAGGCACACTATGCTATCCTTAGAAAGCAAATATTTATTAATCTTCATTAACAGAAATGCTCTCTGTATTGGTATATGATACTTGAAAGTAACTATCTGGTTTACATGTTATGGTATGACAACAGATGACAATGGTTGATTTTTCAACAATGGTCACTGATAGGGTGAATAAGTACACGGTGATGAGATAATCCTTACTCCTACTCACTTCTCTGTGGTAGACAAGACCTGAAAAATCAGGAAAAAAAAATAGAATTCCATTTCAGGATTTCTTAGTATGTATTCAAAGTATTCCTGAGAAAGTCTGCAACCCTAATAAAATAGAAACTTTCAATCATAACTTTCATCAGAAAAATTTCCTCTGCAGTCTAAAAGCATTTTAAATATTATATGTTCTCACTAACAAATATTTTAATATAATCTATTTTTTGGTATTTTTTTAACTCTAGTAACAATATGTAGCATTTAGTATAGTCTTTCAGGAACTGCCTTAAGAAGAAACCCTTGGTATACCAGAGATTCTTGGCCAGATAAGAGCTTAGAAAGATGAATGCATTTACCAGCAATCTCCAGGGAGTTAATTTTATGCTGAGTTAGAATGCAATGACAAAGTAAATCAGTACTTTCTTTTGCTTTTTAGTGCTAAAACACCTCTTTTTTCTTTTTTTTTTTTTATGATTTGGGGTTTGAAAGCAGGATTTCTCCAAGATGCTTGCAAATAAAATCTGAAGGAGAATTAAGAAACAAATGTGTTTACTGAGTAAGATTAAGCCAATGCATGAGCAGGGGAACAGGAAGGATCATAAACCAGAGAGACCAGTTCAAACCAATTTTCACAGAACTCCTCCCTTCAGTTACATTACTGTAAGTTACAAATATTACATCATCAGAACAAATGATTATTTGCTAATCCATGATTCAGAAGGACAACCATTGTTAAACAGCAGCCTTTGGAAACCACTTAACCCTTCATCCTCCCTTTGCTCTATCACCACATGTAAAACAAAGAAGCTATGAATGAAGTATGCTGAGAGCATAGTGGCCTATGCAATTGGTAAAGCACATACATACTCCTTTATACACATAAATGGCAAAAGGTGGCAGGTATTCAGTGTGGCAAGAGAAGCCATTCGTACAGTCATATGAGTGCTGACAATTCATTTTCTGGAGATTTGGTTTAACTTTGCCTGAAGAATGTTGCTTATAATAACTTCTTTGATGTAAATCTGTAATTTGGGTAACGGACTTGGGCAACCACAAACATATCTTACAAAGACACTGATATTCATGTCTGCTCAGACCTCTGATTTTTTTCTATCCCAATGAATACTCCCGTCAGAGGATAGAAAGGTCTCTGGAGATTAATTAATGTATACAGTGAACCACCCACAGAACATACTACCAAAATCAGAAGATAAGAGAAGGAGATGTTTAAGGACAGGTCTCTATTAGTGTTTGAGTTTAGGTTGGGGGTGCTACTTTGAGGGGAATCTCCTGACTGCCCTTAGCTAGAACAGAATCATAGAATCCTAGACTAGTTTGGGTTGGAAGGGACTTTTGAAATTCATCTAGTCCAACCCCTGCAGCAAGCAGGGACATCATCAACTAGATCAGGTTGCTTCAGCCTTGAATGTTTTCTGAGTTGGGATATCCACGACTCCTCTGGGCAACTTGTTCCAGTGTTTCATCCCTCTTTTCATAAAACATTTCTTCCTTGTATCTACCCTCTTTTAGTTCAAAACAACTACCCCTTGTCTTATTACAAAAGGCCCTACTAAAAAATGTGTCCTTGTCTTTCTTATAATGCCCCTTTAAGTAGTGAAAAGTCACAATGAGGTTTCCCTGGAGCCTTCTCTTCTCCAGACTGGACAATCCCAATCCTCTTAGGTTTTCTTTGTAGGAGAGGTGGTCTGGACCTCTGATCATTTTTATGGCCCTCCTCTGGATCTATTCCAACAGGTCCATGTTCTTCCCGTACTGAGGTCCCCAGTGCTGGATGCAGCACTCCAGGTGGAGTCTCACCAGGACAAAGTGAAGGGACAGAATCACCTCCCTCGACCTGTTGGCCAATGAAGCTTTGGTTTGCATCATGGAGCCTCTTAAAACATGGAAACTAGATTCCTTTTGGGTGATGTTAACTAAAAAATGTGCTAAAAGTAACTACCTAATACCCTTCCATTGTTAATGGAACTTCAGTCAATACGACCAACCTAGAACTAGTCTGATGTCAAAGGCCAGAAATGTGTGCAGAGTACCCAGCATTCCTCAGCACCTCTTCCTACTAGTCTGGATTTGCTAGAGTAGCTGGAGGCTTAAAGAGCTCAGATTTTGAGACACTCACTGCAGAGCTCTAAGAGGAGTCAATAAATGATCCAGAACAACTCATAGCAATTTTCAGCTATTCCAATTGTCTGCAATATGAGTGCCATTTAAAATTTTGTCTGCTGTCGTAGATGCTTTGTTCTCAGAGTACTAAGAGCCTTTAGGAATGACCCTTTTTTTGGTCACTTCTGGGTGAGTATTCTCCTATGCACTTTTGAAAGTAACTAGACTACAGGTGGGGCTGATTGTGGTCTGGAAAAGTGTTTCTTTTTAGAGGAAGTTCTTATGGGTAGCTAAGCATTAGTTGATTTCCTCGGGGCAGAGTTCACACTCTGTGTGCAGATGATCCTCTTGACTTCGTGCTTTGTTGGCTGTTTTATTATGCCAGATAGCAATGGATTACATTGACGTAGTCATGGATTACATTGATGTAAATGGCTGCATAAAAGATGTAAATGACTTTCACTTTCTGTCTATGAGCAGTAGGGAACTTTTCAGTCTATGTGTAAGAATTTTAGGTATAATTGCAAAGGAAAAAGCACCTCATGAGAAGGATATCTGAATTCAGAAAAGTTCCAGATTAGACAAGATAGGTCAGAGAAGTCTTCACAAGCCCCCAAACAGATGAGTGTCTGTTTTCCTCAGGTCTGAGTGTGCCGGATTCAGCTCAGCCTAATTTATGGTGTCTGTAGTGTAGATATCTACACCTCAATTAGGTGCTAAGCTCCTATTAAAATTAATGGAGAGTTTGAAGGTTGCCTAAGCACAGCCTTCTAGTGTCATTTGAGATGCCATCAAGAATAAAAGATATCTGCATAAAGCCTGAAGATAACACCCAAGACCTAAGGGTGACCCATGCTCTTTTGGAGCAGCCTAAGGGTGACAACACACAGCATCTAACACTTCAATAAGACTTCTGTGTCTAGGAAACTGGCTTGGATATCAGCTTTCCCTTAACTCTGAGGGGAACTTGTTCAAGCCCAGATACTGACACCTCTGATACGTAGCTTAAATTGAGGCAAGATTAATTCTTCTCAGCATTTAATAATGAATGCAATGGAAGTGGCAAACAAGTGGTGGGAGTGGGAAGAACAGCCCTGTTCAGAGGGAAGAAAAGGCAGAGGTGGGTTATGGCACTATTGGTACTATGGTACTATGAACATGAGTGGCATATTTATATGTGCTGGGAATAGAACAGTGTAAATAATGGATTTTTGGGTTTGGTGGTTGAACTGAAAGTTATTCAGTAAATTCCTTTTACTTAACCTGAAATAGATTTTTTGCCTCTGTGTGTGTGTTTTTGACTAATGTAAGGAACATCTGTCTCATCTGCTTTGTTAATGACAAGGAGCGAAACTTCTACGTAGCTGCAGCCATGGGTTAGGCATGGTAGCCTATGGCAGTGGATTAAACATCTTAGAAAGGATGCTAGGTAGGAACTACTGGCTCATGAACTGAAAATTGCCATGCAATGATATGACAGGAAAGAATAAATAATCTTTTTTCGCAGCATGACTAGAAAGCTTATCTGCCATATTACGTATTTTATGGGTTCTACTCTGCAACTTTTGCTTTGGATTGTGTTCACTGGAAGTGCCACAATACTTATTTACCTAGGGAAGTGAGCAAAAGTGATTCATCATTCAAAAAGATTGTGAAACTAGGCAGTACATCTTACATATCTATGTTTTCACCCGTCTCTAAAATAATCAGGCAAAACCCATCATTTGGGGGATATATGAGCCAGATTCTTGTGCTCTGACATCAGATTCAGACCTGAAAGCTTTTCTGGTTTAATTATATTGTTCAACTGGTAAAATATGTCAGTTGAAATGATGCCATTACAATTTTGGAAGTACTGAAACTGCTGCAGGGTATGCCCACTCAGAATCTAGAATAAATTATAACTGCATTAAAACTTACATCCCAACTTGACTGTGTTTGCAAGACAGCATATACCTCTTCTTGTAAAGCTGCTAGATTTTACCTACTGAAGTGGGAATTCTTAGGTGAATAAGATGAACAGACTTTGAGTCCTGATCAAAACCCATCTATATTAAAAAAGTAAAAATACCTGTGATATTAAGTTGATAAGCAGTTTAACACTACAGATGTTTAGGAATACATAAGTTGAATTTTTCAAGGAAGATACACGTTGATACTTCAAATTATCACATGGAAAGTTGTGCATTTGGCAGCAAAGTTGCTTTTCCTTAAAAAAAGAGTTATATTAATATTTACTTGATTGCCTGATAAAAGTAATACTACAAAAGAATATTGCAAAATCTTGGAGGCTTGGCATGCTTTTCTATGTGGGTGGAAAAATGTTGTGCCAAAGCCAAGCTGGAATGAATCATGAAACTGTAGCATAAAAAACATACTAGATCTACTTTTTTTTAAGAAAAAGAAAAAGATGACAGCTAGAATAATAAAACTTTGGGCCTTACAAGTATATGCAATGTAAACATGTTGCTGAAATAATATTGGAGAGTACATTATGCAGGACAGACTTTGATTGTAAGGAAGGCAGTAGGGTTTTGGCCTTCATTCACAACATAGAGCTCTGACCTGAGAGGTCCCATCATCTAAGACATTCTCTATGGAAACTCAAGATGGACAGGATTTTGTGTGCCTTATAATTCCAATATTAAGGGGCATATAGAGGGATATAACTTCATTTATTTCAATATCTTCTATATTAATGATAATTGCCAAAATAGTACCTCACAGGTTAGTGCAGCAGAGAATGGCAAGTAGGCAAATTTCTTTAGCCTTTATGCCTCTGGTGTCTCAACACTTACGGGACAACTTCAGGAAAAGGTATGCAAAATTTGATTGCTATTCTGACATCCCATCTGTCTTCCTATCAACCTAATGCCATAATTGCCAGGTTGAAATAAAGACGTGTAATGCCAGCTAAAAATAAGAGTGTGTCAATCTCATGCGTGAGCATCAGTGCGTGTGTATGAAGTGGTGCAGACTAAAGCAAGGGCAGGGACCCTGCCCCGACCTGGAGGCCAAGTAACACTGTCTGTCTTGCATCAGTCCTTTCTACACATAACTCATCCCAGAGACTGCATGGAGGGACAATCTTCGGGACAAGGCCAAGAAGTGAGCTAAGGCTCAAGCAGTGTGGCTATCAAGAGTCTGGGGAACGAGATGTGTAGCAGATTGTATAAATGAACCCATTGTGGTTTATCATAGGGAAACAGTCATTGCAGGTAATCCTATTCTAGTTATTAAAATTATGTTAATGTATCATATACACATACCCCATTGACTGTTGTAGTCCCATGTTTCTTCTTTATATAACAACCATTTAAACATGTTCACCAACTGACAAACACAGAACTATGCTTGAAGCATTTATAAAAACGAAAATTTTTATAAATAAAAATTTTATGGTGTTTTTGGAATTCAAGCTAAAGCTCTTTGGATGGAGCACCTAAAGAAACAAGGAAGCAGAAATACCAGATGCTTGGAGAATTATCTTCATGGGATATCCAAATTTTGACATCTTTAAAAAAAATGGGGGAAAGTACTATTGAAACTTCTTCAAGGAATTTGCTTTTAAGTTTTCACTCAAAAGAGGGTAGTTTGGAACAACAACAACAAAAAGGTATACTTCTTTTTGAAAGGACCAAAACATCATGCGGAGTAGACAGATCAACACCTAAGTGGAAGTATGCTCGGAAGCACATGCGACTGGGAGGAGTGGGAGAGTGGGATGTGCTTGTGCCTTGTAGATGCTGCTTGCAGCTACGTCTCCCTGCCTCATGCATACGTGTGAGTAAAATCCCAGGGCTCTTACCACTTACCCCACCTAGATTTGAGGCCACTCCCTGGGCAGGCAAATTTGTCAGGAGCTTTGGCTGGGCATTATGATCTGCATTTGACCTCCAGGTCTTCACTTGAGGAAGCTCGCTCCAAGGTCCAAGTTCTGCCTCTCTTGCTGTCATCAAACAGTCCCTTATTTCCCAATCCATTCACTATCTCTCAGGTCTCAATTTGGCCCTCAATTAGCAATGCAGATAAGCTAACATTTGCATTACATTGAGATTGTTATTAACATAAGGGAAATTCATTCTGCATGACATCTCCATGTGCTACCACTAAAAAATCAATGAAGTTGTGTAGGGGCAGGGGAAACTAAAGAAACCCTTGAATTCCATCCTTGTCTCCATAACCAAAGTACAACATGCCCTGCTATCATGCTTTTGTGCCTATGTCTCCATATAAATATTGTAACATATTTTAACATTGGTTATTTTTATTGTACAATTGTACAAATTGTAGAATTGTTGTACAATTCTATAAACATGAGCTCATTTCAAAACACATGGCTGGTTGTGTTCACTATAAATGAAAGTTTTAAGCTTTGCAGAGCTTATATACGTATTCAATATAATATGGATATTGCAGAGTTTACATATATGGTCAAGATAATATGTATATTATATATACATATTATCTTTTCTCTCTATTTTTTTTCACTTTATTGAAGCCAGGAGAAAAGTATTCCAACAGTTTTTATAAGAAAAAGAAAAACATTTCAAATATATATATTCAAATAACATTAAAAAGAAAATGTATAAGGACTAAGAGCTAGAGAAAATAACTGATCACAGTTTTTCTCCCAAACAGTCTTTTTTGTCAGCTGTATTCAGTCAATACACGATAGAAAACTGAAGACAAGAAAGTCTATGAATAGGTAGAGCCTATTGTCTGTGGTTAGCCAGTAGTAAATATAAGTGTAAATATAAGTATTATATTTATGTTTAGTAAATTAAGTATTGTAAGTAGTAAATATAAGTGTAGTAAATATAAGTGTACCCCCAATATAGTAGTATAATCAACTGCTTCTTTCATCACTCACTGTGAGCAACATTTCTTCCACAGAAGCAAAGTCTCCATGTTCCCTCAGGAAATTCCCACAGGATTTTCTGATCATTTTTAATTCTCCATGTTAGAAATTTCGTACTGTATTTTTTGCAAAACTTTGGTTTTCTCTTCCATGTTTGTAGCATATTTGGCAGTAGGTGAGGTTTTGAGCTTTCAGTAGAAATTAATCCTTCCCAAATAGCTCACACATTTTCTCAGAGCTTGGTGTTTCCTATACCCCTGAAACACAGCACATGAAGTTCAACTTTTCACATCTCTCCCAGAACCCAAGATCAGCAAGCAGAGGAACAGTGAGTGAAACAGTTTGTGTTTGCCTGCATCTGAATGAGCCTCATAAAATATTGCCATTGATTATTCTAATAGAAAGAGCATGGAACTTGAACCCAGAGTTCTTCTAAGAAGTGTCTTGGATATGCCTCTGCCCTTTGAAGACTTTACTCTTTCTTAAGATGGCAGCATAATTCTTTCATTCAGCAGTGGGCTCCTTGGTAGGAAACTTGCTGAAGAAGAATAGAAACAACAATCAGAAACTCCAGCTGGTAGAAATACAGCTGTGCAAACAACCAGAATGGGGACATCAGAGAACAACTGTGTGGCAAGGACTTTGTGGTAGCATACACACATCCCTGACATGATAGTGGGCCAGGAATACATAGTGACAAAGCAAATTCATCTCCCCAACTGTGACCTAAGGACAGAACGAGAGACAACAGACAAAAAAACCACTGAATCCCAATCAAAAGTATTCAACAGTCTGAAGTTCTGTAGGTCATCAGGGAGAATTGTAGGGTGCAAAAAGAGTATAGAGAAGATGTAATGAAATGAACCTTCCTAAATAATTTTTATATGGTGCTATAATTATGATAGAAACTTCCTTCCACAGCCACCTTTGTCAGTGGAATGAGAGCATGGGAAAAGCAGGGCCAAATACGACAAATATCCTCACAGCTCTATCTTTGATGCCACACAGGAACTGTTGCTTAGAATGCATTTTTATAAATGAGTAGGGTATCTATTTTTAAAATAATTTTCTGGATTTTCATGATCAAATGAGTTTGGAGTTGTATCCAGGTCATTGTACATAATGGTCACTGGTGAACTCTTCTGCTGTGTTTGTCTAATTTCCACTTGGAACCCATTCATACTTTTGTCCCTCTGCATTAGGTACAGGAAATATGTAGTATTGTATGAAAAAAATTCTGTGACCCCTCTACTAGTCCCTTCATGAAGCAATCTCCATTTTATGAATCTTGTGGGAATTGTGCTTCTCTAACAGTTATGGAGATCTGTATAAATTCTGTTCTTCACTGACTGTTCTTTAAAGGGGAGAATCCTTTGTTCTGTAGTTGCAGTAAGGGGTAAGGGACACAAAGATGAATATATAATAAATACAGATGTAGGAACTGGGGATAGGATGAATGTTCCAAATGTTGTGCACATTGCTACAATTCATCATCCATTAAAATCAAAACCAGCCAATACTCATGTCCCAAACAGATAAATTTGATGCCTTGGTCCTATTTTTTCAGAGGAGAACCAGATTCAGAGAGGATTTTACAAGGTTTCTTTCTTGTGGTCTTGTCCACCTAAACCTGAACACTGGACCTTAAGTCCAAAACAAGGACTTAAGTTTCTTGTACAGTCAGACGACTATGGAGTCAGTGGCTATGGAGCAGAATTTCAAAGGGAAATCCAACTTAGGTTAGGTTAGTCATGCCTCCATACTTTTTTAATGTTTGAGGTATTGTTTGTCATATTAGTGGCTACTGCATGTGCAATTATTATAACTTCTGCACAGACCATGTAAGACACATGGAAATGTATACATTCCACTCCAAGAACCAGAAACAATAAATTATTTAGATCACTTTAATATCAAGTACTTTTTTATTTTGTTTCCATGAAATTTTATTTCCAAGAAAGCATTAGTAGTCTAGTCCAAAGCCTGTGCCAGTAGGTCTATCAGGAGGCAATCCATTGTAAAGCTAAATTTGCATATTTAACTGTTCCTGCAATCATGGCAAGCTGTTTCTTTTCCAATGACAAAACTACATGATATACTTTTCTTTTTAAAGGAAACTTTAAAAGATATTGCTGTACAAATATGCTAGCAGCCTTAGTGTTAATAGGAAAGATCTCTGCTGATTTGTTTGTTCTGATTGTGGTGGGCCTGTCCCCAAAAAGAGTGAGCTTGGCCCCCATTGTCAGTATTGGCCTTTGAAACTACATCTGCACTCTGACTGCCCATATACCTCATGGAAACTTGCAAGAGATAGAGCTGGAGCAAATTTCCCTTGAGTCTTGTCTATGACTCTGTACTTGCCAGACAGAAGGCCTTGGCAGAATCCTCTTCCCTAGAGCAGGAACATTTTTTTTTTCTTCCAGTAAATACTTAGTTATGTGTTTCTTTAGTTACAGATAGTGTGTAGCATTCTGTTCATCACTTCAACAAAAGCAAAAGCAGTTTTTGTAATGTTAGTTCAGGGAAATGTTTTTTGCCGTATTGAGGATTTGAATACTGAAATGAGTATTCTCATTTCTAGGCCTACCTTTTTCACCTTTAGTGTTGCTAAAACAATGGTCCATGGAAGCTCTTTCTGCCCTTCAGAAGACACATGTTCCAGAAGGATGTTGTTTCCCATTCCTTCCCCTAAAGATCATAGGAAGCTGAAGACTCTTGCTGCAAATATTTCTTTTCAGTTTGGGAGTGCTGGAATCCTTGTTCCACTCCAAAGTTTGTCAGTGACCCACCCCTTTTTAGGAGTTCTGATGTGAGACTTGGCTCAGACAAGGCTCCTGTGTGCCTTCTACTAAGAAGGTTTCAGGGCACTAGAAAAGCAGCCAAGTCCTCCTTCATGCAATGTCCTGACTGTGGTTGGAAAAAACATTTTTCCTCAAGGTACTGAAAGGGTGGATTGCATTCCTTGGCCTCTGGAAGGGAAAGGCTTCATGTAATTCTCAAAAAACAGCTCATGGCTCATACTTTGAAGAAGAGCTGTAAGCAAAAAGAGTGGCAGCATCTTTCTCCTGGAACAGGTTTTTTGGTAGAGGACCATTGATAACACATCTCTTTGAACAGCTGAAAGAAGACTTTGACCCTGAGTGAACTTTCACACATGCATCTCCTGCAGTGCTGGGTCATACACAAAGTTGCGCTGGCAGAGCCACACTTGCCTCTTCTATTGCATGCAGCCTATGAGATGCAAGTTATGAACCTTTTCTAAGTGCTGAAAGGAGCACCTCATTCAGCCTGCTGAATTCTTCTGGACTGAACAAGCTTATTTTCTCTGAGATGATATCCACTTGTCATTGACATCAATCCAGGTGAGATTTACATCAATGATGTCAATATCCAGATGATATTGACATCAATGAACCATCTCCATCAGGAGATGATTCATTGATGTCAATATGGACACATTCCCACCAAATCTGTTTTCTTCTGTCTTCCTCAGCTCTCCAAAAATACGTCCCAATCTTCCCCAAGTGAATATATGCCACCTAGCAAGATATATAATGTGTACCCTTGCAAAGCATTTCTTCACTGGTTGTAGTGCAATCTTCCTATCAGACACACTGAACTTTAAAAGTGCACATTAAAATCATTAGTATGTGTGCTAGTTTTGGCTGGAACATTTTCTTCAAAGAAAGTAGTAGGTGCCAGGCTTAAAACTAGGGCTACGTACTATAAACAGTGTTGATAGCACGGGGGTATTTTAGTTACTGCTAAGCAGTGCTTACACAGTCACGGTCTTTTCTATTCCTCATCCGACCCCACTAGAGAGAAGGCTGGGGCTGCACAAAAAGCTGGGAGAGGACACAGCTGGAACAGCTGACCCTAAGTGACTAAAGGGATAACCCACATCATATGGCATCATTCTCAGCATGTACAACTGGGGGAAGAAGTAAGAAGAGGAGGACATTCAGTGATGGCATTTTTCATCCCAAGTCACCATTAGGGATGATGGAGCCCTGCTTTCCTTGAGATGGCTGAACACCTGCTTGTCTGGTAAGGAGTGAACTAATTCCTCAATTTGACTTGTTTTCATGTGTGGCTTTTCCTTTACCTACTGAAGTGTTTTTATCTCAACCCATAAGTTTTATCACTTTTATTCTTCCAATATTTTCCTTTATCCCATCAGGGAAAAGTGAGTGAGTAACTGTGTAGGGTTGAGTTGACATCTGGAGGTTAAACCACATTATGCCTTAGAGCTTCTAGGAAGCTGTGGTGTCCCCACTTCTCACAAAAGAGATCCAAGCCAACATGGGCATAGGACACCTGCAGTACTTGGACTGGTGGGCCATAGATCTCTCTTTTGGGAGAATGGCTTTGGCAGATGTGTCTCATGAACCCC
Organism: Chamaea fasciata; assembly: GCF_029207755.1. Lineage (NCBI taxonomy): Eukaryota > Metazoa > Chordata > Aves > Passeriformes > Sylviidae > Chamaea > Chamaea fasciata. Next base: position 65,702,868 of record NW_027094087.1, read on the forward strand.
TAACTAATCCTTTTGTTAGCCTCAAAAGCAGTAAATTGATAAATTCCTTCTTTTGACAAGTCAAGCAGCAAATGTCTCAGGACTCCTTTCTTCAGACAGAGATAGTAAGAAATCCCTAGAGACAACGCAGAGAGAACCATGTATCACATACCCTTGGATATTTTCACATACTACAGGTAGTTCATTGGTAGCAAAAGGAACTAGTGAGAAATGTGTATTGGATGCTGACAAATACTAACCTCTAAACCAGATACTGTTAAGAAACCATTATGAAACTCTTGCATTTTTATCTTTTCCTTTTTTAATGAAACAAGGAAATACTGGCATGGTAACACAACTAAATTCCATAAAGACAGAGTCATGCTTATGTCTCATGTGAGAGCTTTTACATACCATGGTCTCATCATTACCTTTGCACCAGATTACTTATTTGATCATTCTTTTCCAAAACCTGACTCTAACATGGTGAATAGTGTATTCTGGATATACACAGAGGTGTTTTTGAGATTAGGATAGGACCAAAGTTTTCAGATACCCTGATGTTGTTTGCCAGTTTCACAGATAGGACAGAAATTCAGTTAGCCAGAGGCTATTTTAAGTGGGTGTCTAATAGCATTAAGTTTGTTGTGAACTAACCAGATTAGATCTACCAATTCAGGCTAAAGATCATGCCACCACCAGAGTACTGGCGGCCTTTGTGGCTTCCCTGAGAAGTGTGCCTATCTCTGAAATCTGGAGAAGATTGGGGAACAGGCCATAGATTTACACATAATTTTCCTTTGGTCAAAAATATAAAATCAGAATTATGTGTTCACTGAGCTGTCCCATAGCCATTATTTCAGGTAGTCTCCAGTAATCTTACCTACTACACATCAGGTCATTGCTTGTGAGTCATGGCAACAGAAAGCATAAGGATGTCAAGGAAGGATGTCAGCTATGGAAATTTCCATCACTGGGGTTTCCACTGAGCTTAATAGAATGTTTGCAGTAACCATGAGGATTCTCTGAGATGCTGCACAACCCCCTCTCCTTACTGCTGGGGAGTTTTATAATGCCTGAATTCTGTAGTGGCACAAGAAAATTCTGTCTCGGTGAAATAGGTGGAGGAGTTTTAGTGTGCAGGTGCAGGCTTGGTGGATAAGGCTGGGCAAGCATAAATTTGAGAAATCCAGGCATGCCAAGAGAGAAGTGCAGATGGACAATGCATTTGAAACAGCCATGGCTACTACTTCAGGGTAAGTAATGAGTCCTACTTGCCAAAGGGAAATCCTACTTAATGCAATTTTCCATAGACTTCATCATTTCTTGACTTTGTGAGAGCTGTGCCAGCACGAAGGAATAATAATTGTATGGTGAACCTTTGATTTTATTATCTGTTGTTTGCCATAGGAATTTGAAACCTAGGTGTTGACAATGACATACAATAAAATCAACTGACTTGACCAGTCTGGTCTCACTTGTAAGCCTGCTGAAAGGAACATGAAGTTTAAGTGATGCAATCAGCATCAGGAAATCAAATGGTAAAGTGAAAACTCCCTCTTTTTTTTTTTTTCTTCCCAGACTAAGATGAAAATTAGCTGCTAACCCTACTGACAGCAAATAATGGTTTCTGCATTTTTCTTAGATGTTATGTTGTTATTGGACGTATTTTCAATGCACTGTATGAGGTAATGTTAATGTTTCTTAATAAATAAGCCTGAGGCATGTTCATAGTTGGCATAGTGGATAATATTTTTAGTGGAAGAGGGTGGTAGTGTGCTGATGATGTACCTGATAAGATAAAGAGTGAAAAAGTACATTTTTCTGCATGTTTAAACTTTTTAAATTAGAAAATGTGATCAACTCAGTGTGATGATTCACTTGGAAAACAACACCATGAAACCAGGCCTAATTTATAAATTGACTTGGCTTTTCTGCTGCCACTCCCCTAAAAATACAGGTAAATAGCATGTGCATTACATCTTCTGAGGCTGACTATTCTTCTTCTTTCTATTGTGCCAGTGTGAAATTTGATATGTGGATTCTCAACCATGCCACTGCTAGATCTTAAGGGAAAGCAAGAGCACATGGGAAACTCTTCAGGAAATGAATTGTGCAGAAGGAAGTGATGCTGATGAATCACTAGGTTGTACTTTTGTTCTGAGTCAGAACCAGGCTGGTCCTTGGCAAGTTCATGATGGTGCATTCGCTGTTGAATTGCCATGTTTTGGGTGAATAGCTAATGTCATAGTGCTTTTCAGAGTAGTGGTTTCTTTGAATTCCCAGTCTGAACAGTACTTTTAGCTTTTCCTCCTTAAAATTCTCCTGCAGTTTGAAATGATCATTGTCAACATCTCCTCAATTCCTCTCCTCTTTTATCATGTCATGCTATTCTGTGCCTAGCACTAATTGCCCTCTTTCTCAATGTTCTTACATGACATCTATGATTCAGACTGCTGGAGTCAATCAAAAGTCTGTAACGACCTCAGCAGCTTGTGGCATGGGTCTGAAAAATTTTGCCAAATGACAAAAGAAAACACTTTAGTTCTCAGATTCCCTCTTCACCCTATAGTGCTATCTTCAAGAGAAAGACTAGCAGCAAGTAGCTTAAAATAGCACTTTAACTCCCAAATCATGCTACCTAGGCAAAAGGCTGCCCCTGATGCTTCATGCAGCCCTGCTGACACAGGTTTGTGTTCAGACACTGATTAGCTTCTCTCAGCATCTCTTTCTGTGACACACTTTCCAAAGCCAGTGAGATTCTCTCATTTATTTATATCTCCCTATGTGTTTATATGCTTGACAGTTACTGAAGAGAATGTATGAACTTCTTCATTGCCATTCTACTGATAAAGGCATATTTTATGGTAACACAGACAATAGTACTTCTCAGTTTCAGCACTGAGAAGTCATAAAATTGTTACCTCTCCTTTTCTTGACAATTTTTACTGCATCAAAATGAAGTTCAACATTGTTACTTGGACTTCTGGGTAACGTAGACTGCATTGACTTTTCCATTCTTACCAGCTAGCGTTGTTAAGTTTAACAAAGCACATAACCTTCAAACATACAATTGCGTGCCACCTGTTCCAGAAAGGTTATGTCTGGACAAAATTCTGTTTGCATTTTGATAGCAGAGGTGACTTACTGTCCTTTCCTGGATACTTGGTGTTCAGACAAGTTGTTCAAGTTATTTTATATGTATTATATACACACTATGTATTTATATAAACATGATTTCCTTCAATCTATCACACAGTTCGTCATGGTGAGTATAAAGAAAACCTGTTCTCCCAGCTCTGCAGATGGCAGAGAGAGGCATAACAGAGGTTAGAGCAATATCAATATTGCGATCGTATTTAAACAGTTTGAGCCACACAGATGGTAAGCCTCGACTGGGCCTTTTAGTTCTTTGAAACCACAGTCAATATGGGTTTTATCACTAAAGAGAAACAATGAAAGGTCTTTCTTCAACCTCAGCGCAACCATCATTCTGGGGGGAGATAGCAGTGTCATTTACAGCACAAAACTCTTCTGCTATCTCGGAAGTTTGCATGTTCTTTGCATCATGAGCAAATTCTCTGTGGATCTGCAGATAAAATGCTTTACTCTGGCACTTTGAGCCAACAATCATACAAAGGAAATTTCTTACAGAATTTGACTCAAAATTTTTATCACAGTACGAAGGATTCAGTTGCCCAAACATAGCTGTCTTGTGCTATCAGAGGCAGACTCAGATACCTAATGTATCTGCATATCCAAGGCACCTGCATGGCACTAGTAGATACAGGGTACCCCTGCAGTAAAGCTGCTTACCAGGCACGATAACAAACTGTGTTCAAATGGTGCTAAATGGCAATGTTTAAGCAGTTAACATGAATCCCAGGAACAGGATTCCATCACAGGCTCAGATTACTGAAGGCAGGGGTCTTCTCACAGGTGTTTATGTGGAAACCTGGTGGTTAAGTCAAGGCAGCTCAGTCTGGCTGCTCACAGGTGGGGCATTGGAAGTCAGGTGCAGATATCTTCAACACTGCAGGGCATCTGGTATTGTTAGGGGCCTAGTGACTTTGCCTGTGTACAGGTAGATGAGACAGGACTGTACTCTAGACCTGAGGGCTAATTTCAGTATGTGGCTCACAAGCAGCTTAAAGGTCCACCATCCACAAAGCAAAGTAATTGCATCCATAATTTCCTTAAGGGAACATTCCTTGGCCCATGTTATCCTCTAAATCATGTCCATGCTCCTTCTGACAGGTTACCAGCCTTCACCAAAACCAGCCTAGGGTGTATCTTAAAGCATAGAACAACAAGGATGCTCACAGGACAGCAACAGAGCCTGTACCTGAGCTGCTTTTGAATGTCCAGAAGACAAGAACGTTGTTTCAAATAAACCTGTTTCTTCCTATCTCCCCCTAAAAACTATAAAATTTATTTCTACTTTAAAACCTGAAGATATTAATATCTATGCATTTAATTCTTATTTTTGGCATTTTCTCAGTTCAAAAGCTTTAGGAAAGATCATCATGTGGAAATTTTGCTATATAAATGTAGCTATGATTATTTCTGTAGTGCCACAAAACACAACAGAACAAAACATAGTCCTCAATGATAGCATTTTCTAAATCTTATTTTTAAAACAACACAATTTATATGTTTCTAGCTCTCAAATCATTATGTGTTTTTCTTTCTATAAAAGAATAAATTATAGGTTATTCAAGAATCTATTCTAGTTACTTTTCAGGTATATCTCTGATGCTCAATGGCTGTGTTTCAGAGATGCAATTCCCAGTAAATATCATGTCTTTAAATCCTGTGAACAGGTACTCTTCAGACCTAATAGCTACTCCAGTGAACTAGCAGTCAGAATAGGAACAGGCACCCATACTAATTCAGTCTACCCTTACACAGATATTATTAGCTTATAAGCGTCTTTGCATTATTATAATCATAGATATTTTCCAGTTCTAAATTGATCTTGGAGAGGATGAGGGACTCTTTGTATAATACTCCATTACATCATGTAGTTAGACCTTTAGTATCAGTTATAAATTAAAATTTGGAGTAATTTGAGCATTTTATCATCCAAATAGTGCAACTAAGTGGAAATTGAGGTCAGTATTCTCTTAAATTAAATAATATTTACTCCCTTCTGTTCTGAAAATGGCTATTTGTTGCTGTATCTCAAGATTTTATTATGAACTCTTGTGATAATCAATATTTTTCTTCGAACTTCATGTCCTTTAAGTATTGTACTTACAGAACAGTCTCAGCTTTTATTTGAAATAAAGTAGGACTGCAGAAATGCTTGAAAATGTGAACACCGTGTAACTCAAGTGTGGCTGATCTAGGTTTCTTCACCACCATTAAAATATGTCATTCAATTTTTCAACAGCCTTGTATAGTTCTGACACAGAGAGAGAAAGGAGGAATTTATTTCAGTGAAGGATTTTGACAATATAATAACCTGATGGAGGTATTTGCATGAAAAAGTTACTGAAATCCTAATTTCAGGCAGACAATTAGTAATAATTGACATATACAATAATTTATTGCCAGCCAGGGACATAGTTTATTAACAGATGTAACTGACAGTAGCTGCAAGAAGTTATGCATGACATCCTGATTTAATTCCAAAAGTTACATTTACTAATGTGCAGGTGGGGTATTACTTGCTCCTCTAAGAAAAGACAAAGGTACAAGAGGCAGTCCTGTTTGCATCTCCTTTGTAAGTATGTGGTTAACTGACATGCTCATCACACTGGCATGCCAAAATGGTGGCTGTGTAATGAGACGCTCCAGCAAAAACATACATTTTATATAACTGCAAATGCATGAATCAATCTCTCAGTCAGTTCAAAGAGTTTTCCCCCATTATTTTCAAAAAGCAAGCCCATCTAATTCTGCTCGAGGCAGGAGATGTGTTGCTGGGCACAGTAAAACCATGTATTGTTTTCCCCATGCAACTGACTCACGAGCCAAGATACCGAAGGGCACATTTCTGAAGCCTCCAAGGGCTCCCAGTCATACTGGCAGCAGACTGGCCTTCCTGAGGGAGGTGTCTGGTCTGTATCTCCCAACCAGTCTCACCTACAGTGTTTGTCTGCCTCTCACAGATTGCTTTGTGTTGGCATCCACCCCCTATGTGGCTATGCCAGAAGAGTGAATAAACACTGGGATACCCTGGCCCTAGGAAGTATTCTCATAATGATGAAAAATGGGGATTCCAGACTGTCTGACTCAAGTTTTCTCTCTAAAGATGAGTTAGCTGAAGTCTTTACCATGGCCAGATGATGCCTAACCCTACGTGAGAGAAGTGGGGGTTGAGGGCAAAGGCATCTTGCTCTCCTTTGCCTCTTGGCACAGTCTGGAATAGAGGCGGATCGCTGCCAGGATAGCCATCCCATTTGCTTACAGCTGGGAACAAGTAAACACAGTATTTTGGATAAATGGAGCAAGCCAACATGCCCTGCTCCCTGCACAGAGAAAATCAGGCCACAGCCCCTTTTGGACACCAAGAGGCTCAGCATCAACACCTGCTCACCTGAGCTGTTTTTTTTTCCCAACCTTTTTCCAAAATGTCTGAATGATACTATCTCTACCTAAAAGAGTGGCAAAACTGTTGAAATATTTATTTGAGTGTCTTGATTCACAAGGGACTGGATATCAGAAATGAGAGTCTTTTGCTGAAAGCAATTACATGGATTAATTACTCCAAAGAAAAATATTTTGTCTCTTTCCATGGAGCTGTGGAGGAGAAAACATTATTAACTTGCACGTTTTGTTTACTAAAATTAGACGAGATCAAGACACAAAGCAGGTAACTTTGTTTACCAGTTGGAAAACAATGTTCTACTGCACCTGCACTTGCCTTTGAAGCTGAGTTACATTACTCTAGACAGGTAGGAGTAGAAACAGAGAAGGATATCTGATGTGGTAGCCTGGAAGTGTGATGTTAGGTGCTTGTCTCCTAAATATTTAGGTGCACCATTACACCCATAGTTTACATGGTCACACTAGTTTTTACTCCAGCCCTGTAATGGCTGTTTAGTTTTTAGAGAAAGTGTAATCTATGACTGACATTAAATAAACTCGGTTATCATTAAGATAACGTCTTAGAGAGCATCTCAAGGTAAAAAATATTTTAAATGTGTGTGATAAAACAACAGACAAAGATCATGATAATAAAAAGAAATTAATTTTGTGGTTCTGGTGATTAATTATGTTAACTCAGCTTTGGAGGTTTATGGCATTCCTGAATCTCAAAGAGTGAATTACAACTTTTTTTTTTACAAAGAAAGATTTTACAAATTGTATAAGTGAGAAGCTTTTGTATTCTTGTATTCCAAGTACGATTTCAGGAGCTAAAGCAATACTTTGAAACTGGGCTTCACACATTTCAGAGAAATTAGTTTGCATAACAGGAAACAAACTGAGTTCCCAGGCAGCAATATCATGATTCAGTACCTAGTACACATGAAGTGAGTGGCTTCATATTACTTGAGCCACAACTTTAGTTCTTACGCACTTTGTTCGCCTCTGTATAATCTGGAACTCTTTTTAGAAAGAGGAAAACCTGCCTTGCCTGCGAATGTTGTTATTCCATGTGATTTTCCATGGTGGAATCTGGGAATATTAAAAGTGTGATAGAAAAATGCATAGAAATACTACTCCCTGTCTGGCTTCCTCTGGGTAAGGAGTGCGTGAGAAAGAAAAAGAGACAGAGACTCTAGCCAGAAACCATGCATTACACTGAGTGCAGGGTCACAGCAAGGTTCATCATCATCATGATCATCATTATCATCCACAATAAGGGTACTGAAGAGATGCATGTTTTGGTCTTGTGGGTCATCCCACCACCAAGCAGCTCTGTGGCATGTGCCTGAGGCTGCTCACTCGGGCCCTGCTCCATGCAGGGAGCCCGTGGCAAACCACAGCTGAGCCCTTGGAGCAGTCCTTGGCTGTTGCCTGGTAGCATGATGTCCTGCATGTACCCCACTTTGTTGAAAGGGCAGAGTTAATGACTGTTTAGGTTGTCTGAACATTTGCCACACTCTAAACCCTGTGGATATCACTGTCCTCACCACACCATGAGTGGGAGAGCAGCCAGCATCCAACTGCCAGTGCCTACAAGGTGATCAACATGTTAAAGCCATTCAAGCTCAGATACTGAGCTACTCTGTTTCTCCATGCATACCTCCTGATGGTATGTGACTCAGAGCTTCTGCCTTTAGGTGTCTAGTATTTGCCTGTCTAAAGGTAATCTACTTGTTTTGTGCTTCAATGGAGAGAAACAGGCATGTTCAGCTTGTGATTCAACTGCCTATTCTAGATTCCTGTCCTACACCAGGGTGATTTGCCTGTTTCCTGCCATCCACTGAAGATAGCACCTGTTCAGCTAACTTCTGAACTTTTAGAGGTGTAATGTTAAATGAGATTAATCCACGCCTAGGTGCTCTACTTGTGAGCTTTTTGATTACAGATCACAAAGTGGAACCAGTGTTACTAGAAGAAATAAAATCCAGGTACACACGAAAATGGCTTTTATGTTGAGTTTTGCTGTCATATGTGTGCAATATATCCTGGTAATAAAAATCAAAAGAAGGTTTTTATTTGCACCTGTGCACATGTTCACGTACACAAAAAAATTAAGGTGTGTTGTGAAACTACCTGTTTAAGCGTAATAAATGGGACAAACTTCCAGGCACACAAAAAATTCTGGGTTTTTGTGTGTGTGTATATATACACACACACACACAAAAACATCCAAAGTCCAAGTACACGTTTCATGTTCTTTAATGACATGCCACAACATTACATGCCATCCCTTCAAAATGTCCCTTTTTTGAAAAAACAATTGAATACATGTACGTACATATACCCTAGTATATGTAATAGCAGTTCTGAGTCAAGTTTAGTTTGGCATATTAACTATTTGACACAGAGATAAAGAGAGAGATACACACTTGTGTGTGGCTGTGATTGACTGCCCACACACCTACCTGCACTGTAGGCATTCGTATGTCAAACCTGCAGGGCTTGCTCCACACTGCAGTGCCCAATCAGGCTGCTCTGCAACTGGAAAACAGCCTTGAACTGTGGCCTTCACTTGGCCTAAGATGGCGAAAGGCATTGCAAGGAGCTCTAAACCCCTTTCTGTTCACTTTGCTGATGGTGTCTACAAGAGGGCAGGAGAGATGGCATGGCAGCTCCCCTGCACTGCCAAAGAACTTGCCCCCAAGCCTCAGAGAGATATGAGCTTAAAATCAGCTCAGGTGCTCAGCAGTGGAATCCATCCCATCCCAGGACTGGCACAAGTCACGTTCGAACAACCTAAGCACAACTGGGGATAGGCCTCATCAGTGAGAAGTAAAAGAGAAGGAAAATAAGAGTGTGCTAGCATAAAATAATTTATCTGGAATATGTAGATTTAAATTTGTAGATTTAAAACATTCCTTGCTATAATGTTTATTTTATGCAGACAATGAGCTGATGTCAAGAACAAGAAATCAATGAGCTGCAGAGATCTAAAACTGTGTTTTAATAAAAAAAAAATTATCTGCATTATAATCTCAACTTCTTTTCATGTAATAATATAGGTAATACTTAATGTGTAAGTCATAAATATTAATAATTTGAAAATTAAATTAGCTCTTTCCACAGCTGTAGCTCTTGCATTTTATTCCATTTACTTCTGAAAATACATCTCAGGGCCAAATGTTGCCCTTACCTGTATTTGTCTCTGAAGTCAAGGTCTATGTCTAGGTCTGAAAGAGTGGAATGTGTTGGTTTTTCTTATACCCTGCCCACATAAATCCCATCTATGGACCTAATCCAAAATCTTCTGAAATCAAAGGAAGTTTGTAATAACTTCAATGGATTTTGAAGTAGAATTAAATTATTATGAAATTATTTTAATTAGAAAAAAAAAAGGTAGTTCTTCAAAGCCCAAACTTTTCATTTTCATATGCAATAGCTATTTTTTGATATATTCAGAGCCTTGAAAATCATTTGGATTGAAATGTAAAAAAAAATAAGCTTTCCCCCCCTCTTCTCTTCATTTCTTATTTGGAAATATTGACAGCAATAACAATTCTGTTGATCACATAGGATTATAAAATTAACATTTCCTTATTATCAAGCTAAAAATATCAAAATATCTGAGGTCTGTGGTCTTTTGTTTTCTTTCCAAAATATGATGAAATTTGAGATCTTCTTCCTCATCCACAGTGGGATTTTTTTTTTTTTTTTTGAGTGTGAAGAAAATTTCAATGGACAAAGTTTATGAAGAATTGCCCTTTGGCCCAGGTCTTTAGGACCAGAATAATAAGTGGGTAAGTTCATGCTTCACAATAATGCCAGCTGCAATTTCCTTTATACTGAGTTAGGCCAAATAAATGAGACAGATCCCACTGAGCTTAAAAAACTAAATTTGGAAAAAAAATAAAAACAACACAAACTATTTGTCTTTTCCCAACCGTGTAAGCCATCTCCGACAACATATTTGCTGTCACTGGAGGAGACAAGCATTGATAACTTGAACCTGTCAGCTCTTGTCTTCCAGGTTGCTAATGAGTCTCAACATTCATCTGCTAAGTGAAATTGTGATGGACAGACCTTCCAGTCTTCTCGTTGCATTACAGAATAAAGGAGGTCTTCCTGTTGTGACTAAACATTGGCTGAAATACCTCAGCTGAATAACTGGTAAAGTGATTACTGAAAAGTAATGTCTTTATGGAAATGCATGAATAAACAGATTTAAGGTGCATCTCATTAAACTGAAATGAGGTACTGTCTTGAGAAATAAAAGTTCAATCAAAAACTACTAAAGGAGTAAAAACTATTAACTGTTCCAAAATGCAGAATTTTTTTTTTCCAACAAGCCTTAATTTGAATGAATATTGTGGTCAACTGTGAAATTAGGAAACACCACAAAAACCAACCAACCAAAACAAAAAACAAACAAATAAACAAACAAACAAAACAAAACAAAACAACAACAACAACAAGGTGGGGGAGAAACAAAGTCCTGTGGAATTGAGAAGGAATGGCAATGATCAAAAATAACTTCCATGGTAGTTTGAGTCCTAGAACGAAACTTTTGAGTTGGGAATGATCATATACACTGATATGTGCTGACTGTTTTGTGGATGGGCCTAGAGGTAGGAATCTGTGTTGTGTGCTGAGCTGAATTTAAAATTCAAACCCTGTAGAATATGAAATGTTCAGATACATAATCAACTTATTGTTCATTGAGTGGACCTCACTGCCTCTCTACACATAACTTCTTGACTTACCAGAATTAGTGTGATTTGCTGTCTGGTCTGCAAAGAAGGAGGAGATGAAGTTGAGTTGCATTATTTGGCAGTTCTCTAACTTATCCCAGCATACAATTACTTGCTGCACAATGCAGGCATGCAAAGGTTTGGATTTGATACAATATTCAATTTGTATGTCCACTGAAAATCAGTTCCAGCGTTATAGAGACAGCACAATTATCTGTAGGACATGAAATCAGCCACCTAGTTCTTTGTTTGTTACAACAACATGGAGGAGTTATTTTGCCAACACTTTTATAATGAGGGCTAATGTCATGCAACTGCACTTGATATCATGTCTAGGAAAGAACATTTGACATTTTCCAGAGAATTTTCAAAACCTACTGTTTAACAGATATGATATAAGGAAGTGTTCATTTCTTTTGCATAAGTCAACTTACAAGCTTTAAAATCAGGCTAGCAAGCTTCTCTCTGTGTGATAAAAACCCTGAGAAATCCAGGGGAATTCAGAACTGCCGTCTTTTAAAAAGACATCTCTGTTATATTCAGCAAGTTTTTTTAATCTAGCCCCTTATTTTAGAATGTAAAAATGCAAAGAGAAGTGCTTTAACCTCTTGACCAGACGTTATGTTGACTGGAGAAGCCAAGCAGGAAAGGGGAACAAGAACACTGTGTTTTAAGTCCTGAAAAGCAGAGTGAAGTATTTATGTGAATGTTTGGGATGATGTGTACAGGAATAGACCTGCTATCAAGTAACCATGAAAATGAAGATAGATTATTCATCTGACTTGGCTGAGAAATTTTGAAATGAGGAAAATGATGCCTGATATTTTTTCAACTAGGACAACAAGGCTAATTGTAAAGGGTAACTCTAATCTTTGCATTAGCTCAACATAATAGAGTAGGTGCAATACTTGAGACTCACAACATTAAAAAGGAGTGCATGAAATTTGTATCTTGAAAAAATTGCATGCAGAGTTCCATTCAAATCCATTTCTCTGCATGCATAAATTATAGATTAAATAGCATTGTCCACTGCAAAAACTCACTTTGGCTCAGATGAAGAGTGAGATTGAAGCAATATTTGAAATCTAGGTTTGGAGTTCTAGACTGCACATCACTGTGGTTTTACATACAGCATTTTCAAAGAAAATGAAAAAAGGAAATACTTTCTGTATAAGGTATACACTCTTATTTGTCAAATCTGCATCAACCATGTTTGCTGTCTCTCAGGCTACATTTACACTATCAAACAACTTAGGTCCCCTGTTCATTCCTGGTTCTCTGTTCCCTCACAGTACACATTGCATAAATTTTCATTTGCTGCTAGGCTATTATACTAAGAGATCTCAAATTGTATTGTAATATTGGCTACAGATAGATAGATAGATGGATGGCTATAAAATTCTATCTGTATTTAAGGGTAGTACCACGGGATGCTCTATGTTACATCAGATCAGAAGTGACGAGCTTTCCCTGAAAGAGGCTCCACTTGAGCAGTGCAGGTGCAATCATTCTGCATCACATGGCTGAGGATCCTGCTGTCAGTCTCTGAGTCGGTACCATACAATGCAATGCTCTGTAGAAATAGCTCATGTGGCTCTTAATAAATCCTGTTTTGACAGAAGAGTGAGGTGATATCACAGAGAATAATGGCTTCTTCACTTAGATCTTTAGCTAAAAAGAGTCACATCTTTTCATTCTGGAAAGTGTGAAAAATGAAAATGGGAAGACCATACATTTTTATTTATCTCCATTTTTCTTCCCATCGGATGTAGCAACTACCATGTCCCATGCAAGATTTTCTTTAACATGGCTATCAAAAGCGCAGTACGAGATACCAGTGAGGAATGTACATCTTGCAGTAAGGAGTCCATTAATTAATCAGAGCCATAGCAACGACTGACAGTGTTCTAAATTTTTTGGAGCAAAGCTACTTCACTAAAAGTTCCATAATCCAAGATAAACTGAAAGGCCTAATGTTTGATAAAAACATAGAAGTTAACAACTTCCAAGTTCAAGTAAGGGAAGATACAAATTTGAGAACATTATGAACTAAGAGTGAAAAATGTAGGTGAAAACTATGCCCATAGAGATTGTTATGCTTACTGATATAGGAATAATTTCCTGTACGTGTAAAGGTTGCATTTTGATAGCTTGCCCAGAATACACACTGGTCATTGTCATGTCTCTCTGGATTGAATAATTTTACTCTGAAATTAATACTTTCAGAAGCCATGAGTCAATCTGCCTTCCCAGCACAGTTTTCCTTTTTATTTCTTTCTTTCTTTCTTTTTATTCCTTTTTTATTTTCCTTTATTTATTTTGTTTGGATAATGCTTCCCTATCCATAAAGTGATATGTCAGTGCTGAATATCTAACTTTTATGGGAGTAAGATATTTATTAGGCAGTTAAACTAGGTGAGCAAGGTACAGGACTGTAAGAGAAGTGTAAACAAGAACTTTGAGAAAGACTGCTTCCAGTGGGCTATATTTAATTCAGAATTCTAATTTGCAACTGAAACAGTAATTATTGCTCATCTGGATACTGAAGAAAGATTGATCTTGACAAACATATTCATCAGTGTCAGGGTGGATTTGACCAAAGAGAGATATTTTTGAGGTAGAGGTTTCCACCTGAGCTAAGGCCAGACTTACTGGTAGGGGCTGAAATTTTACTAGTTCAGTTGTTATAACTTGGAAAGGAAGACAGGACTTCAAAACTACAATCACTTTTTCAAATCAGAGAGAGTGAAAAGCCCAGAAGTTTTTGCTACTTTTACCAACACTAATGGTTGTTCAAATAGAAGACTTCACCCCTACTTAGAAACTTTGTTTCACCTTTGCCCTTTAGACAATGAAGGTTACAGCAGTATCTGAGACAGTCATGGCTTTGTAGTCAGTGATGGCAAACAGGAACTTACTTCATATTCCTTTTTCTATATCTACAAAAGTATGAAATTAACCTTTTACTTATATTGCCTTGTTTCTTATCTTATATTAAGAGATGACAATGATTGACTTAAATAGAAAAGTCACGAGTTCTCTCATATCAATCCTATCTGATGCCTCTACATTAGACATAGTGTAACTAAGATAAAATGGAATTCTGTGGAAATTAATTTATTCTACAGAATTAGCCTTTTGATAGTGAGCATTAAGAATATGAACTTGCTAATCAGAACGTCCTGATGGAAATAATAATTTAATGTGCTAAAGGACGCCATGAAAATAATCGACTAGTGTGATGCGCTTTGTGACTATTGGAACAAGGAAGATCTAGAAACAAATAATTATAAAATGGCTTTTTAATTAATTGCCAGCTGTAGCAAATATTGTAAGTTTCTAAGAGTTCTCTATGATTCATCTTCTCTTGGAAGACTTCCTCTTCTTAATCATTTATTACAAGTGAAAGAAAATTCTGAGTTCAAAGGGCTTTTAGGTTACTGAGTTGGTAAAAAACAATTTTAGTTCTTGTTTGTGCATAAAAATACTGCAGTTTTTAAAATAATTCCATATTATTTTGAATTTTTTTGCATACTAGTTGGTAGTTGAGTGTTCTCTGAAAAAATTGACACATTATTTCAGTGCCAGTCCAGGAGTCGAGAAGTCAAGATCACTCTGTCAGCAGGCTTCCTTGGGCACACAGCTTAAGCCTATTTTTTCAAAGGTATTTAGGCATTGGTCCAGTCAGTGTTGCAATGATTTGGTAATCTATCAAAGCTGTTACATGAACTAATAGCTCTAAGTTAAGTCAACACAGTTTAAGCATAAAATAAGACGAAGTTTTTCACCAGGCCAATTAACCCTTGTTAGTAACAGACTATACACACAACAAATTCTCCAGATCCCCAGATCTAAAGCAAGGTGGGAAATCTTTCCAACAGATATCGCCACTTTAGTAAGGTTATAAAAATTTCGTTGTGCTTTGGGGCCTATGAACTTAAGAGGGTCACACTATTGGCCATGGTCTCTTTCAGCTTCAAACTCTACCTATCCTAATTTCTCTTTCTAGTGACTGCTATTACCTATCTGCTTCTGCAATGCACTATATAGTCCTGTCTTTATGTCTGGCAACTTTTGAGGTTATTTATCCTCATTAAAAACTGCTGAAACAGAGAGGTATTGCACCCTATGGCTTACCTGTAAGATATTTTTAGGTTTTGCTCAGATTCAACATCACAGTTTTTCCCTGACCAGTGGCATGTCTATGCTCCAGTGAAGCAGTAGCAGGGGCCTTTGGCCAAATTAACAGGCTTCATGAGATGCAGAGGTTTCTCACAAAGCACCCCCCAAATATGGCATGTACCTAGCTTGTGAGAGAGTCAAGTTGGTGTGTCTTCCCTGCTGGAAGAGAACTGAAGCCTCCAGTCATTCCTGAGACATGATCTTGGAGATCGGGAGAGAAGCTGGGAGTTGCACACCACAATGCCTAAGCAATCCTTGATTGCTACTGAAAGGAACTTAAGTTTCAAAATCATCTGCTTCAACAATACCTCATAATGAGCTCTGGCTTTTAAATTAGTGACCTAATGGAAGCCTGTGACAGGCAGATGGATATTGCTGTGTGATAGAGCAGCCCCAAAGGCTGTGCAGCAAAAGACTGTGCAGTGCTATGAGATTGTGGGCATGACGTTCATCTGATTTCCACAAGGCATATTTTCTAAATCAAAGATCCCTGTTGTGTGTGTCCTTACCAGGTTTACAACATCCACTTTAGAGAGGGCAGCAGAGCTAGATACATGAAACATGACTTTTCAATGTCACAAACACCAATAATACCACTGGCTGACTCCAGCTTAAAAAAAAAATCTACTTGTGTAACTGAAAAATGTCTTAGTTTGCTTTTGCAACAACATGCTTTGGGAATTGTGTTCAGGTGGTTCTGGACATTGACCTTTGTGTTCTTTTTAGTTTCACTGCTTTCTGAATTGAAGTAATCAAGAAAACGTGACTAACTTTTTTTTAATCTTTCCTATGGCTGTATGACAATTAGTGTTGCTAGATCAAATCTAGCCCTCCGTTACACTTGATTTTGAGTTTAAAGATTTTGAAACAAGGGTCAGGGTGTATTTTAACTTTGACATGCTTTTGGTTATTTGATGACAATAAATTTAATACAAGGATCAGAGTGCAGCTTTGCTTCCATTTGCCTACATCCGTCCACCTTCCTTTTCTCTATCATGTTATCAGCATTCAAGGAGACATGTGGGAGCTGATGCACAGTTATTGCTTGTAAGTGACATTCCTACTTCAAGGTAATAAACTTGTGTATGTATAAATATTAGTATACCTTTCACACAATTTGTTTTGTTCTTCTGAGTTTATTATTGATAAATCCCAAGTGAAAAAAAAAACCCAGTTGTTACTGAAGCTGCAGTTTCAGGACACAGTAGCTATGGGGCAATACCACAGCTAAAAATCTTGTCTCTTCTGCTCCCTGCCCTCCTGCCCAGTTCTCATCCCAGAGCAGAGGCTGCGTCATTGGTGCTGACTGAGTGCTCCCAGAGCTACGGTGTGCACCAAGCTTCTAAAATGGTCTGGGCTAAAGAAAAGATCTGATTAAATGGGGTTCAGAGCCCCGTTTGTCAAACAGTTGTGCTGATAAAGTGCAGAGCACCTGGCATGCAGCACTGGGAAGAAGGAGAAGGACATGGAGGAGGAGAAGGAGAAGAAAGAGAGGGAAGAGCAGGAAGAGGAGGAGCAGGAGCAGGAGCAGGAGCAGGAAGAATTATTAGCTGAAGCTGGGTGGGATGGGAATTCCCAAGACTAGCATTGCCACTGAGTCTGTCTGCTGACAGACCACAGCCAGAGCCTGAAGGATGAAAGCACCTTGAAAAACAGTAGGATAATGAATTTGCAATCCTTTTTTTAGAAATCTTGTTTATTCTCTTGTCCTCATTTTTAAGAGAAGTAATGAATGTTCAAACACCTTTCAGGGGTTTTGCATGTGAAATATTTTCCCTTGTTCAGTTTGTGGGAATGACTCACATTTTTGAGCTCTTCCTCTGTGCTCTTTGCCCTTTTTATACGGAGACTTGATTTCTCCGGTAAAGTTTTTATGCACGTCAAATATGCATGCTGGCATCTGGGAAAAAGACAGATAACATTTTTCTCCTGGTTTCCTGTTTAATTTCACAAGGTGGTAGCTCCAGTTAGTCTCAAAAGGCATAATATCCTGTATTTTCTGCACAGTGAAAAAAGTTGTCTTTTTTCTGGGATACAACAGTGACCAAAAAATCTTCATACTACTTTAGTTAAGAAAAATGTGACTTCTCCGTTCTTAAGAATTAGGGGTGTCATTTTTCGATTGGTCCTGAACTTGACAATAAAAGCAAATAATACCTGGGTTCTTAGCTCACAAAATATTTCTTTTCTGTTTTGAAACTGGTATTCTGTTTTAAAGTAGCTTTTCACATAACTGAGCTGTCATCACTTGCAGGCAAGGACTGAAGGTACAGATCAAGTTTGAACATGTGGCTTTATACAAAGTCTCACAGAGATCCTGATGGTGTGAACTATTCCTGAAACATTGTTTTGACTTTCACTCAATACTTAAGTCTATTTAGTCATGTCAGGGACTTGGCCAGTGGTCTGAGATATGTTATTAATTGTATAGACTCTCTACTCTCATACACAGGCAGAAACTATGCAGGTGCACGAGACTGCCCAGACTTGGCCTTCACATCTGCCTTTAACAGTTTTCATCTTATCTCAATGATAAGGAATTTCCATGATAAAATGATTAGGTAGAAGCAATTTGACCAGATATTAAGCAATTGCCATAGATATACTAATCTTTATTAGTTCATTGTGGAGTGACTAAGATTTTGAAAGAGATCTTGGTGACATAAAAATGAAGTGGCAAATAATTCAATTAAAAAAATATGGAAGACATAAATTTTTTGTGTGTGTGAAAGCATGAGAGAGCTAAGGAAGTATTTTCATTACATTTGTTATTCAACAAGGACCTACATCTGTTTCCAGTTTGCACTGATTATTGACACATCTGGCTATTTGGCCTTAGGAACTACAAGTTGCTGTTGTGGCATTATTCTCTGAATCAACTTTTTAGACCACCCGGAAAATAATATTGCAAGTGCTGTGAGAAGGTTGTGTTGTTTGTAATAAGATTACCTTTTGGCATCTAGATGTATTGTAAAAATGGGATTCTGTCATCTTCTGTTTTATAAATTACAGTTTTGCATTTTTTACACCTGTGGGGAAAATATGTCTCTAGCCAAAGGGCTTACTAGTTGACAGACATAAATCAGGATGACCTGATACAGTTTCAAGTAGATGCCAGATACAGTAGTAACTACTTGCCTTACATGGAAAAATACCTTTGTTTCAGTAGAAACAAAGTACAGCTAAAGTCACAAAACTGAGAAAGATGTTTCTTTAACCTATGGTGAGGTGTATTTTTTTTCTGATTAATATCCCACTGTTGGAAGTGAGTACTGTCCAAGTCCTTGACCCTCCAAACATTTTTTTCTGTAACAAACAGTTAAATTTTCTCCATCAGCAGTTTGAGAGTAGCAATCCAGTCCAAGAGTGTGAAAGATATGTTTTGTGAAGTATATAGTGAAGACTTTGAAAAGCCAAAGGATAAGATCACAGGACAGAAGGAGCCACCTAGATTATCAAGACCAGTCCTTTCCAACTGCATGCAAAAGATAGGATAGTCCTGAAGGATTCATGAAACATCTACTCCAAACAGCCCCTCAAACCACAGGCCAAAAACCAGTTCCAATACTCTGTCATGGATTTAAAACATAATACTAAAAGACTAACAGCCATAGCTTCCATGTGCCACAGGAAGGAACATGATGAAATGCTTATTTGTTTTATTACAAATACTTTTAGACTCCAGTAATTTGTTGTTTTTTAAATAATAGTCTGGATAATCTATATGGCCATGAGAAGCTGCAGTGCAGCTTCACTTGCTGCATTGAATTACATGTGGAATTAATTTGACCTTCTGCATAAAACTAACACAAGCCTTGAAGATGTGTAGAATAAAGATACATAATAAATAATTTGCTGGTTTTTGATGAATTGCAGGTTTGTAAATTTTAAACAGTTACAGGTTTTGTGTGCTTTCTCTGAGAAAGTTTAGACAGCCTCAACAGTTACTTCCATTCCTTTAGGTTAAGGCTGCAGTTTTAAATGTGCATTATTGAATTTTTAATTGCTTTAATAGCTAAAGAATAAAAAGTACAGAGGGCAAGGCAGCAAAATTACTGGGAGGCAAGAGCAGAGGATGAATACTGTATTCTTTGCAGTGCTATACTATTCTCTGCTATTCTCTTAAGGGTTGCTCTTTGTCCTCTTTGACATCGTGTCCCTGTGAGTGGTCTGATTTCTCTTGTTTTCTTCTTAGGATAAGAATCTGAGGGCAGCCTTTGTAGTAGGGAATTGTCACATCCTGCCAGGCATGCTGCCATACAGTTCATCAGCCTTGCCCGTCTTCTGTGCACCTTCATGGCAATTATGATGATGATGTCTTTCGCTGGCTGCCTGGC
The DNA here is from genome assembly GCF_029207755.1 of Chamaea fasciata. NCBI lineage: Eukaryota > Metazoa > Chordata > Aves > Passeriformes > Sylviidae > Chamaea > Chamaea fasciata. The sequence goes on from NW_027094087.1 coordinate 65,722,651, forward strand.
CAACCTAAGTGTCTGCAACTGGATAGAGCACACCCAGTTAGGAAATGTCTGCACAAGTGCACAGCTTTCCAGCAATCAAACAGATACAAGAATGACTGAGGCAAAACAAATTTGTAAAAATAGAAACTACTCTGGGTGATTTTCCTTTTCATGTGCATTTAGTGGACTTAGGACTTCTGCAAGACCTTTGAAAAGTGATTTAGAGCTAGTTTGATAACGCCTGTTTTGAACTTTATCTTTGCAGTGCCTACAGTGCCCAGTGCTCAGGGAATTAGTCAAAACACCTAAATCAGGCGTTTAGGCAGCCTAATCAGACAAGTAAGAAAGTTAGGCATCTTGAGAGGATGATTCAGTATCCCACATATTGGGCAATAACTTGCCCAGATTTCTGAGGCCTCACAGTTAGTGCTCTCTGCAGGGAGCAGGGAGATGCCTGGTTCTCCTCCCAGATATGTTTATGCAATTTGCATGCGGGAGATTTAGAAAAAAATAGAGACTGGGATCAGGACCTTCCCCGCTCCCAGCTGAGCGACCTACCCAAGAGGTTCCCAAATTATTTGTTGTTCTCCTCCCCGCAGTAAGGGAATGATCTGCTTAAACCTGAATCTTGCTTAAATAAACAAAGCCTTAACAGGAGGAAAGTAGAGTGAGTAGCTGCTCTACAGCATGGAGTTTAGGACACAGCTCAAGCTAAAAAGGCTCAGGCATCTAAACTTCCTGCATCCTTCAGGAGTGTTTAAACCATAAAACTGATATGCAGAGGGCAGACTGTTTTTAGCACGCTCTGCTTTTGTGAGTGCCTAATCTCAAACAAAGTACAAGAGCCTGAAACCTGTGTAATTAGCAGTGCCTCACCCCAAATCCTGGGTTACCTGCCAAAGTTCTGGAGAAGGGACAGGTCAATACTGTCTTCTCCTGGCTGGATCTCAACCATTTTCTTGTCAGAAGGAGGGCTCATTCATGCAGTGCAAGCATCTCCGTTGATCTACTGATTGTATTAATCAACTAAGAAGTGAAGCAGACATCCCCAAATCACTCAGGAATGGATCTCTGCAAAATCAAGAGTGTGTTTCAACTCCTATGAGAGTTACCATTCATGGAGACACAAACTGTTGAGGTACTAAGGTTCTTCAAGTTGTAGATAGGATTTTCAGGTAATATGCAAACACATTCTTGAAATTTGAACCTTGTCTGTCAAGCTACTCTGCTGCTTTGGAACAGCTTTACTTTAGTTACAATCCCTTAAAGATTGAAATGTGCCTTATTGTGAAGTAAGAGGAGATTGAATTACTTTTGGGGACTATTTTGATGTCACTCTTTTGGGTGCTGCCAAATATGTGCTCTCTTTGATTCTTTGGCTAGCAAAGCTAAAGATAACGCCTAAGAAGTTAACATTTTCAGTCAGATGGCAAAGGTTTGAAGTTGTTTTAACATATATCAGGACACAGATATCCTATTGGGATTGCATGCCAAAATTGCTTTAGTCAGGATACAATAAACAGTTGGGAACGAAATGCTGTAGAAACCTTCAAACAGAAATTCTTACTTTACACAGTTCTTGGAAAGAGGATTCATCTCTTTTCCTCTGAATTCAGCACCTGAAGTGCTCTGTTAACCATCTGGTATCTTCCAGGAAAGGAAAAATGTAAATTACCTCTGTCCTTTGCATGGTATGGAGGACAGGGGACAGGGCGGCAACAGCTATATTCGTATCTGAAAAAGAAGAGACTCATTTCAACTTTGGTGAAAGCTTTGTGCCTCTCAGACTGTTACCTGCATACACAGAGCAAAAATTCTTCTCTATGAATTACTCTTATATGCAGTTCATTTCCATGTAATCTACTAATTTACATGCACGCAAAAAAAACTTGCAGACTTTCTTACTTAAAAAGACCATCCTGGATCAAACTATTTGAGATGTGAGGTCATTCATGTGCATTCCTGCAACTTCTAATGATCATGATTCAGTGTACAATTTTCTTCTGCATCTTGGGGGGTCTTGAGGCTTCCATGCCAGCATTAGTCCCAGATGCAAATGTACAAAAAATTAATGGTGTAAGGATAGTTATTCACTGACGATGAATAGGTGCACTGTGTATGGAGAACAGGTGAGATTTATATTATAATCAACTGTAGAGAATTCAGTATGTGATGGGACCCTAGGGTTTTGCTCAGTAAAAAAGGAAATACAATAATATATTTCCTTTTATTCAGCATGCATTCTAAGTTTTTTCCCCTTCATTTCGCCTAAGAACTGCCTTTCTGAAGGCTGAATGCCGAATCACTTCTGTTTTCATTTCTCATTAGTTTTGCCTGGAACTTCTATTCCTTATTGCCAACATTTGGTTTATCCCAGAAAGAAATTTTTTCATGGCATCACAGGTATAGGTCTCTATGAGGCTCCCCATTGAAGTCACAGGTTTTTTATAATAGGAAGGCTCTGCTCCAACCTCTTACCCCTCCAACACTGATGTTGTGCTCCAAAGGACAAAGGATCTGTCAGTGACCTCCCTGAATCTACCCAAATAAGTGGTCTGTAATGATAGCATCCAGCGAGGGAGCAAGAAGAAAAAATGGAAGACTACTGGGACTGTTAGTAGATGGGAAAGTAAGTGAGCAAGGAAGCAATGCTTCTGAAGTGCTGCTGGGTTCACTGGAGTGGTGGTAGGTTTCCACCTACCTCAGCAGTGCTGGCTGAGCAAAAAGAATTTAAAGGGATCAGAGGGGGAGACACATATGATGAACATACTTCATGAAAGGGGGTGGAATGAGTGGGAAGATACAGCATGTGCTGTAGGGGTGGATGGTAGTAAATCTGTGCTTTCACAATCACTTGCGACTATGCACTGAGGGTGGGATTCATTTCACAAAAAGTTGAAGTTTTTATCCTAGCTGCTCTCCTATCTCTGTGCCTCTCACAGGCAGTGGAAAGAGGTGAGCGTTTTTTTAAACATTACTTTGTCATTTTGCTGCTTTATTGGTAAAGAAAGAAGAATTAGTTTTCCACATAATGCAAAACTTTTGTCCAATTCCTAAAGAAAGGATTTATTACTACTTTGGCAGGGAGCAGTGCTGGAAACCCTCCCACTTCATTTCCCTGGACAATGTCCTCCCCTGAATTATGGTTTGACTGTTCTGAACAGTGCATTGCAAATTTGCACACAGTGATATTGACATCTGGCTTTAGCATATGGGATACAGATAGTCCTTGATTGCTGAACAGCTGTGATGCTTTGAAAAGAAACAATTGCATTTGAAGAATATGGGATGTAGAGTAGGCCTTGTCCTATCCCACACATCTTGCTTACATTTCTTTTTCTAAATCACCAGTCTGTTTATTAAATTTCCACAATATAAAACCACCAAAATTTAGAATAGACTGAAGTAGATGGTAATATTGTCAGATATGCCAGCAAACAATCCGCTGACAACACGTGTTGGGAATCAGTCCATTACAATTAGGCAAGAACAATGCCAGAAGAAGATGGGACTGAGTAAGAAGAAACAAACAAGAACAAAGGAAGGAACAAGGGAAGTACTGAAGGTTCAGAAAATGTTCCCATCAATTTTGTATGTGAAAAACCACTTTGGTGAAGAGTTTTTGCAGCACTCTCAGCAATGTCAGCAACTGTTTATAGTGAGCTCATTTACACAGTAACAAAGAGTTCTGCTATCAGTTGAATATCAGTTGTCAGTTTGTCAGGAAATGGTCCTCCAGAGCAGAGTGAAATGCACTTATACAGCAAAGGGAAGAAAACCTTTGCAACTCAAATTTAACTGAAGAAAACCCAAAATCTTGGTGTATCTTGCTCCAAACTATGCTGTGTATAAAATATTACAAATTGAAGTTGGTTGTCCAAACTTTGCTTTATTTTGCAGCCCGCTAGTTTATATCCCAATGTGATTTGGTGATTGCAGGACTACATATAGCGTTTATACGCACTTCATATACTTTTCACCTAGTAAAAATTCTTGTAGCCAGGCTACCTGTAGACACTTTCCTATAAGTCCTATACCTTATGCTGTAATTTCTGGGTGCTAGGATTTAAGGGTAATAAATGTCATCAGTAATATCAAGTCTGCCCAATATCTGACAGTTTCATGCATAAATTTTGTATCAGAGACATAGTATCTGTGTGCATCTTTAAAAATAGGTGTTTAGCACTGATTTGAAGACTTCAGAAACTGAAATGATCCTGCCTAACTGAGGTGCCTATAGCAGTCACTTCAGCATTTCTCAATGTTGAGTGAAATGAGAATAGGAAGCTCTGTGGTGAGTCAAACTGAATCTAACTTTTTAAGGTTCCTCTTGCATATTCAGGAAGCTGTTAACCTTCTCCGTCAGTTATGTGCTTGAAAACTGAATGGGAAAAATCTAGGATTATGTGGGCCAAAGTTACTGTAGACAAAGTTCTAGCAAAAAAAAAAAAATAAAGTGGACTGTTTTGGAATAATGCATTGGTTACACAAAAGAACCTCCTGGCAACACAACCCTGTGAGAATAACTGAAACTGGCTTGCAATACAGGAAAGTGAGGAACTGTTGGACAGAGGAATAATAGTTTGTTTGATTTGTTTTGTTTTGTTTTTACAGGAAAAGAAATGAATGCTATTTATTCAATTCAGGGTAATGTGAACAAGAGCATATTTGTACTATTCTAGCAGGTCAATTCATGATCAAGGCCCTTTAATGCAATGGATCCCTTCACAAAATTTATTTGTACTAAAAAAACCAATGTGACAAAGAATTATGATACCAAGCAGCCAAACAAACCAAATATGTTTTCATAGCCTTTTAGATACACTTTCAAAGTCTTTTATCTTCTTAAATTTTCACTCCCCAGTAGATAACCATTTTCTCATACCTCTGCCAAGTTCATGCAAACCATATTCTTTAATTTAATCTTTATTTGGTTTTAAATTTTCCTAAAATTTGCCTTTTGTTTTCAGTCTTTTTCTAAGCTTCTTATTGTACACTTTAAATACATGGGGAACATCCTTTCCAAGTCTTTTCCTGCTCTGGGCAAAAGAAGAGTAGCAGGTTTGCAGCAAAGGTGCTAAATGTCTCTTTCATATCATCTTCTGGGAAGAAATGCCATCCGTAGCTCAACCTCCACATCCACAGGATCTTTGATTGATTTGGCACTTGGTCTCCCAGGAGTGTCAACCTTTTTCATTGCAGAATCTGTGGTATATGTAATTTTAAAATCTGCCATGCATTCTTGCAAATTCAGTGCTGCATTGTGCTACAGTAAAAAAACGTGGCTGGATTTTTTAATAGTTTTTTTTACAGATTGCAAATACAGGAATATACAAGAAGCAGCAGGAGAAAACCAAAAACCCCACAACAAAAGCAAACAAAAAAAAAGACACAATACTCTACAGCCCAGACTGCACTTTTTAGAGCACTGGCATTCATTTTACTCAAAAAAATCTGAACTCTTCCCTACCAGTCTGCATGATTCATGGCTGTGTTGCTCTGTTTTTTGTTTTGACACTTGGCTGGCCCATTGCAAGATACTTTGAGAATGTACCATGTTCTCTGATTTTGCTGAAACGTCCCAGAGTGTACAAAGGCCTAAGCCAGAGATTGCCTATGAGAAGCTCCATGTTTAGCTACTTCACTTATATCAGCACACATACCCTGTTCTCTTTTCCCTACCTCATGTTAGTGATCAGGTCTTTCTGATGAGCTAAGCAGTTCCTTAATCAGGAGAATTAACACTGAAAGAACCATGTACAAATGAAGATTAATAAATAATAATAAGTATTCCTACAAATACTTACTTGGGTTGACTTGAAAAGCTTTTTAAAGTCTGAATCCTGACAGGTGCTGACGCTGTTTAAGTTCAAGCCAAAGCAGGAATCTTAAAGTAGGGGTATCATGAGTCTGTTCCTGCAAACATGGTCAGAGTGCAGCAAAATGTATAGGCAGGGAAGGCTTTTCTCCTTCACAGTAATAACGAAGATGTTCTGAGAGGTCTGTGTGAAAGAGATACTCTCCTGACAGACAAGAGAGACTGGATTCAGGCTCTCCATGTAGCTATTCTGCTGCATTCCTTGGTTTCAGCTCCCCTTGTCAAAACTATTTCATTTGGCATAAAAATATTCTGAAGTGAGGATTTGTACCTGAATGTCCCATTCTTTAGGCAAATTGTCTCACCAGTTACTTGGAAAAACATTTTCTGTTTTGGTCTTAATTAGACAGTGAGTGACTCCAAATTACAATAATTTCCGGAATCTTGCTGTCTTTTGATTGGTGGGCTAATTACATGAAATCTATTCTGTATTAAGGAATTGCAGAGTAAAAACTACAGTTTCCCAGGAACACATACGTCTCTTCATTTCCTCAGTTTGGCTTTCTTTGACCTTTCTGGGACACTTGAAGCTGTGTAAAGGCAAATTCAATAGTCTCTTTGGTAGAGAGGGACATCAGTGAGGGGTCACATGGAAATTCATGTCCAAACCATTCTGATTTTAAACGGGGATATTCACTTACTGTTTCACTTCAGATTTTTAAAAAATCCTAATCCTATTTAGGAGTAGGCAACATTTTAGAGGAGATTTAATTAAGACTTTGAGGGTAAGTGATCATGGCATTGTCTCTTTTACAAGGTCAAAGCAGAAGTTATTAAAAGTAGGAATTTTATTTAGGGAATGGATGGCATATATTTTTAAGTGATAAGCCCATAGGATGTTAAATATGTCCTCCTGGAAATTTAAAAAATGTAAACCATCATGACTCTGTTCTGTTCTGCAGTTGCAAGTGCTGGTGCCAGAATTTTTTATGCCTATGGTAACAAAATCCCTCTCCCTTTGCCCTTAGCCAGCCTTTCCAAGCCAGAGATTGCAACTGATTTTAGGAAGAGGCACTTTACACTGGGTGCACAGGCACTTGTGCATACGCATACAGAAATCCGTACACATGGTGGTTGTTACCTCAGTTGGATTGGTCTTCAAAGTCATCCACTGAGAAAATGGACAAGAATGTCCTCCATGAAAAGATGACTTTATAAAATACTGAAGAAGCAAGTTTGCTTTACAAATTGAGGAAGATCAGAATTTTTCCTCTTCACAGTGAGTTATTCCTTCTTTACATAGTTCTTCTGCTTGCATTCTGTATGATAATATGTCATTGTAATCAACACAAGCACCATATCCTCATATGGTAATGGTAAAGGAATGCTGGCAAATGAATGTTTCTCATATGTAGGTTTTATTCCTTTTTTCTTAATTGTGTAAAATTTCAAAACCCTATTTTAATACCCACTGCAGTCAATGGGAAGACAGTTGTTGACTCCCACAGACTTCAGATCAAGACACAGTTTTGGGAAATGGGTGTACCCATTAGGGCAGAATTGTTTTTTGGACCTGGCATTTTTAAACCCTCTTGTCTTTGTTTTGTGAGCCACATAGTTTGTGATCAATAAAAAGACGTTATGCTGGCGTACATGCTGTAACTGAACCGACAACTTAAGTTGCACTGTAACTAAATCACAACCTTTGGACAAATTACAAGGAAAATGTATTTGCTTTATTGATTTTTAGTCTCCTCTATGCTGATTGATCATTTACTTTAAATACAAAGACTGAAACTAGGATATGCAAATGATTATTTCTTTAGTCTCACTAAATGTTATATCCAACAACATGATCTTTTGTGACTTCTCATAAGAAGTGATTTCATTTATTCTTTTACTATCTCTGTTTGCAAATACTTTAAAATAGGAGTAGGAAGAAACTAGCTTAATTAATATTTTTGCTGAGGAATCAGACAGGGGCATGCTCTGATTTTTTTACTATTTTCTGATAAAAATAACCTGTATTGTAGCAGCCAGAATCTGAAGTAGACTACAGGAAAAGGTGTCATAGGTATGTTACAGACTTCTTGGAAAAGTGTTTCTGGTAACAGTGCAATCTAAATTAGGATAGTTCCATTGGCTGCATCTTTGTTCTCTTTGTTCTCTACAAAACTGTTCTCTAATTTTATTGAGATTAAACATATGGTGTTGCTTCTGCTGTCTGGTTAACTGCAACATTTTTGTAGAGAAGGGAAATCAAGGAGATTTCAATTTAGCTGTGAAAATGCTTGCCCTGCAATTCCTTAACGAATATTTGAACAAACTTCTATAAGGAATTTGAAGGAAATTATATTATGTGTTTCTTTAGTCACTATCTTCAATCCAAAACAATAATCTTAGGAATTTCTGGAGAATTCTAAATACTGTTCTTTAACAACAGAGAGCCTGTCTCCATGATGAGGACTCCTGTGCATGAAAAGGAATTTTACAGACTCACAGAAGGTGCTGATGTGGAAGGGCTCCATCCCAAGAATCACACCACGTACCTGTGAACATTTTCCAAACACTTCTTGAACTCTTGTCAGGCTTGGTGACCACCTTCCTGGGGATCTTCTTCCAGTGTCCAACCACCCTATGGGTGAAGAAACTTTTTCCCAATAGCCAATCTAAACCTCCCCTGATTACTCTAGCTTAGGAGCACTCCAGCTGCAGAACTGGCTGCCATTCAGCTTGCTCTTGGAATTGATAGAGAATCTCAGGGCTTTTCTGTGTGTCCACATAAACATACACACACATACCACATGTGGGAAATTGTCTGAAAAGGACTGCTGTTCAAGCATGTTGGACAGTAATAGATTCCTGATCTCAGAAAACCCTTTTACAGGTAGCACTTTTGCAATACCTATAAGTAATGTGTCATTATTATTTGATAGCACTTTATGGACATTGAACAGATGTGTGTGCCTTTAAAACCTGGTATAAAACATTGTAATAATAGTTAGAAATGAAAAAACAAAAGTCATCCTAAGTTTTGTTCTTATCTCCAAACCCAACATTAAGCAATCATGTAAATAGCTGATTTAGAGTGAAGTTAAACTCAAATGGCAAGTTGCATGAAGGGACTCAGAAATGGTGTTTGTTTGAACTCACAACTATCCATCCTTCTGTAGGGCAGATAAGGCATTGACAAGGAAAACATTAAAGGAAAAATAAAAAGCATAGACTCCTTCCCAGTCCACTCTTATTCTCAGGTGCTCTTTACTCTGAGTGATTGTGTACTGTGCTCCTGATATCAGGCTTACTACTGCTGTGTCTATCTAGCAACTATTTGTTCAAACGTGTGATACTTGAAAAGCACTGACACATATTCATCTTTTTATATGTATACATGTCAAAAGTGGTGTATTTTTAGAACTAAATAAAGGCAAGCTTACCAGATGCTTTTACATACTGAAATAAAGCATTACTCTCATCTTCCCAAAATACCGCTTCATGAAAATCCTCTTTACTATTTTTCACTCTTTTCTTATTACCTGAGATAAATGTTTGTATGTTATCCCTGCTTCAAGAAATGAAATTTAATTATGTCTCCTTCAGAATGCAAGGAACAAGATGACAACTTCTTATTAAGACCTATCAAGGGACTGAACTTTAATTTTCTATATAAAAAGATCTGAAACGAAAATTAAGTTTGAATCAATAAACCGGCATTGTAGGTTAGAAAGGAAAAGCAGGAAGAGATATAGGATATGGAAAATAAGAAAGAAATTGGACAAGTGCTTTTGTGGCCATTTTAAAGAGTAAAATATATGCATCTTGAGATTTAAATAAAAACTGGCAGACATAGGTTTTGTTTAGATCTGAATTTTCTGTGGTCTAACAATCTCACCTGTCTAGCATGTGCAGTATTTGAGACTTCTTGGTTTATGTAATAAAATTGCATAAGTTCTTATGTAGTAAAAGGGATTTTAATCCATTCTAATTTTCATATTATCGTGTTTTAGTTATTCCTTGTTGAAAGAACATACTTACACTGTTCTTTTAATCTTATTATACAGAGAACTTTTCAAACTATGCAAGCAGTTTAGCCCTCTCTGTTTAGTGACTCATGTATGAACTTACCATCCTTCTCTTCAGAATTATTCTGTTCTGTAAACGAAAGAAAAACAAAGGGAGTGGTGGAAAACTTTAATTTCAGACTACATGTTGTTCATGAACTGTTTGTTTAACTCTATTTGTATTGGTTGGGTTGATATCTGTGTCACAAGATAATTTTTTTCCTTCATGATCGGAAGCTAAAAATGAATCACAAAACAATCACTGGTGACTAACAGCAGTCACTCTCATTTTTATTATCTAGTCAGAGCAGCAGTTGGGAAACATTTTAGTCCCAAATATTTCCAGAGTAACCTGGCAATTGTTGGCATTCTCAGAATAGAGAATGTGATTGAGAATGACCTACACTGTCTGTGTCCATTCACACACACATTTGCTGATACAAGGATCTATTCACCTCAGAATGATTTTGCGCAGCTTTCCCATCTCACCCATTTCATCACCAGTAACTTATAAGTGCAATTAGGTGACTTTCTCATATACAGCAAAATGACGTAAGTTATAGGTCCAAGTCCTGTTTGCACAAGAAAACTTGTGCAAAGCAGAAGAGAATTTACATCAGTGACAATGCAAAATCCATTGTCCCTCAGCTTTTGCAAGTGGAAACCCCCTGGGTGGTTGGTCTTGAATGATTTTCTGTTAATTATCTCTTATTTATCCTTTCTACCTACAGTCACACAGTGACTATTGTGTGTCTCCAGTAAACATCCTGGCAGAAGTTCATACTGAGAACCTAAAGACGCCCTGTGTTGAGAAATAGATTGTAACCTGAGTGAATGAGTGCCCCAGCTCTTCCAGCACTATGAATCCTTGTTTAAAATCTGATTTCAAGCCATGTAAGCTGCATTTTTAATATATATTTGTGGCTCTGCCCTCACAAATCTATGATTCATGACAGGAATGCAGCTTGGATCTCTTGCAATGTAAGCAGCTGCAGATACTTCAAATACTTGGGTACATGTGATCCAGCAGCTTGCTATAAATTTGCCCCTAAAAATAAATTAACAAGTGATTGAACAGTGATAGGAATTAAACACGGCAGTGAGTGAATGGAATGCATAAGTCCTTACCTCAGAAACTTTTATTAAGCCAATTGCTATAATTAAAACCAAAACAAAAAAAGAAACACTCTAGAACACTATCTTTGAACAAACTTGCCCAAGATTTCTTTAAAGGTTTTTTTAATATATTGTTGGACACAGAAATAAAGTATTTGCTGGTATGCCATGTTATTGAGCATGATATTTATATTGTTACATCAACTGTATTTACACTTTCTATGAATTACTGAACTAATTTGGTTTCAAATTTCCCCTAACTTTTTACCATGTGAACAAAACAGGCAAGTAACAGCCCTGAGCTTTTGATACCAAAAGGTTATTTTGTTGTATGATTTATCTGGAAGCTGACTGAAAGATTTCAGGGTAAACAGAAGAATTCCCACTGGCAACAATCAGCTTTGAATCTGTCCCTGATAACTGAAAGCCATAGTTTATGTAGCCTCTTATATTTGTATTTCTCATTCATTTTCCCTCATTTTAGAACTGATACTCTTTGTGTTCTGTGATGTTATAGGATGGAACAGCATGTCAGCATTTCTCTGAGCTGGTGCTTCCATGTCATCCCTGTTTACACATACAGATTTAATATAGAACCTTGGAGACTATGGAAAATTTAAGAAAAGAGATTTCATGGTCAGATCATATAAATAGATTCCACTAGGAAATTTCAGTGTAGCTAACTAGGGACTTTGTTGGGAATTTCAACCTAGAGGCAAAAGAATAAATGGGAATTTGGTTTAGCTGCACTGCAAACCTCTGTTCTAGAGGAACATATAAGCTTCCTCTTCTGCAGGCTTTTTTTTTTCTGCTGCCCTCAGTTTCCTTTCTTACCCATGCACAACAAGAAAAAAAGGTGCAAAACTTGATTTGAAAGAGGATATAATAGACTTAGATTTTTCAAGTACTAGTGTGCCTTTCTGCAGTGTAGAGTGGCTGAAGACTAACTCCTAACTTTCTTTGTCTAAGGGCTGGGCATTGGCTCTGAACTCATCTCCCAGGCTTCCTCTTCATCAAGAGAAAGATGAAGGCATCTCCAGAAGGGACAAGTGTGTTGGGGATTGAATCAGGGAGGAATGCCAATGGAAAAGTTGACTGTTAAAAAACAGCTATTTCCTGATGTCTCTCTTGAGTTAATTGTAACTTAGCCTTTACACTGACGAAACTAATACTGAAGTGGATTTGTTTAAAAACACATCTGCCAGGATACAGCATTTCTGTTATTTTTCCTGATGCTCTGCTCTTATCTCAATAAAATTTATGTATTGCAGTACAGTAGCAGTATTGCAGTCTTGTTCAAATAAATGCAATATCATTTCTCTCTGAAGCACCCTGTCTGTGTGTGTCCATCAAAAGTGCTTTGTGTCTCCCTCTTTAAATGTGATAGGACAGAGAGAAAAAACAATGTTTATTTTGCTCTTGAATGCTGCACAAGCTGTTTAATATATTTCTTATGAATTACCATTAAGAAAGGATTTCGCATTTAAAAGTAAGCTTATGAGGATATAGGTAAGTGTGAGTGTGGTCTTTTCAGAAGAATGTTTGATTGAAGACCTGTTTTTGGACATGAGGTAAGAAAAAAGATCACTTAACCTCTCTTGAATAAGTGGAGATTAAAGGTTAAAAGCTTTAAAGCTTTAAAATGCATTAGCAACAGAACAGTAAATACAATCCGTGGAGACATGGAGGAATTAGCAAAACAAATGTTAAACTAAGAAATGCACTCTAAGATTCGCTGGAATCTCCACACAAAGTCTGAATGCAGAGCACATTTAAATGCTTCACTGGTTGTTTTAAAATTGTCTTTATATTCCTTATATTGGCTCTAATGGACATAATACTAAGCCTTGCCATGAATTATGCAAGCAACTTTTATGTAGATGTTTCCATGTTTTAGCCTGCCTGGGTTTTGTAGTTTTAGAGTACCATATACCTCATTTAACCTATTGCTTATTTGCTTGCCATTTACTGCTGATGTATCAGTAATGAAGTCACAAACCTGTTCAAAAAATTCCTGTAGAGTATTAAGGAAAACAAAGTTACTGTCATTAGTGATGTAACCTTATTATATTGTAGACACAATATAATTTTTTATAAGTACAACATCTGCTTAATGATAGCATTTGACTTAGATATCTATATTTTAACTCATATCATGACTACCTTCAACAAATGCTTTTTTTCTCTGTTTATTAATTATTACAGCTCAGTAAGTACCACAAAGCAGAGAACACTTTCTGAAAACAGTTCCTCCACAAAAGAGAGGAGTGACCCCAGGTCGGGCATTTTGCAACAGGCTAATTGTAAAGTAGGGAAGCTGTGTATCAACAGAGCATATCTCTATGTGAAAAGGTAGAACAAAAAGCAAAATTGTCATTTTTAACTGTTTCCACTACTGAGACAGTGATTATATTTATATATATATATATATAAAAATATATGTAAAAATATAATATAGATAGTGGATATAATAGTGAATATTGTATAACATCTGAAATTCTACCAGGGTTGTCAAACTGACAGTCCCTAGAGAAGTCAGTCAAAATCAACACCTCTGCTTGATCTTCTGCACTCAGGGCAAAATATTACTGATGGTGGAAATCTTGTGTTTATATATGCAATAATTTGAGACTGCACCTGCAGGAGTAAGTGTCAAAATTTTGGTCTACTTCAACCAAGTGATGACATAGTGCATAGGTGAGACTACAGAACAGAAAACAATCAAAGATCCAAAACCAGATCATATTCAATAATCTGCAAGTATAACTGTAACATATGACATTTAAAAGAATGGGAAATTTGAAATATGTGGTAGTTTTTTGATAGCATGAGCCACACCTTTCTAAAATTTAACTTCTTAAATCTTCCAGTTAATATATAACGAATTGCTCTCATTGCAGAATGTTCAGAAATAAGAGCTTCTCAAGAGTGACTGAACTTATTTTGAACTTTTATTTTCATTTAAACTCTCCATTAAGGAATTTGGGAGGGTGAGCAGGGTAGAAAGGCATTTGTTTAGATTCTGCTTTTAATAAAGTTTTAACACTTTGATATCAGTCTCTGATTAGATGCAGTATCCCACATTCCAAAGTGAAGGCAGGCTATTTGCTCCTGCTCTCCTCCGCCCAACACATATCTTACTTCTGTCTTTTAAGCAGAGCCTCTGATTCAGCCTAATTATTGTCATTAGCAGCAGTTTTCTGCAGAGCAGCATTCCTTGCTGTGGCCTCTCCTTTTCAACTCAATAAAGGATTATCCTAAAGCGCAGTCTATTAATCCTATTTCCAGTTACATTGTGAGGGGGAGGGTACCAGATTCCCTGTGCCCATTCTGTGCCTGAAGCTTGGCCCCAAATAATGGATTTTCCTGGTATTTATCACATTACTCTGTAAAATGCCTGAGGACAGGATTCATCTGCAGTGTAGATGTCTGCATCTAAGCAAGTCCTGGTTCCTTTTATAGTCAATAGATATCAATAGACACTCTGAGTGTGTGATTCATCCCATCTCAAGATAGACGTCTAATTTAGGTCAGGTGACTCACTCCCTGGAAGTACTTATTGACTATAAAGGGAATCTGAATGACTAACTCAAAGATTTTTAAAGTGAGGTGAGGTGAAATTCATCCTACATGCTGCACATCTTCAATGCCTTTCTCCTTGAACAGCCACTCTCACTGTATTTAACCCAGATGCTTCACAGTGCTTGCTACCATTTTCTAGCTCTCCTTTCCCAGTCACCAGCTTTCATTTCAGCTCTTCCCACCTGGGAAGACAGTCCTCAAGCCTTGCCAGTCTTCTTTTCTGTGGATACTTAATGACTCCATTATTCATCCTTCCTTGCCTATTATCACCCAGGACTTCAGCCCTAGTATCAAATATTATTTCATCTTTTCATGCTTGCTTCTTGAGGCCAGTCCTTTTTATTACCTCACCTTCAATTCAAAGAAAGAAAACCTGGTTTTTTGCTTAATATTAGGAAATGTTACAGAATTTTGAAGTTCCATAATATTAAATCATAATAAATAAGAAATAATCGATTGTTTGTTTTACACTGAAGGTTTTCATCAGCCATTTTAGTGGTCACAGCATGTGGCTTTCTTGCTATGTTAATTTAGTTCTACCTTCCTCTCTGACTACACTTATTCATCAGGGAAATCCCAGTGGAACTTGTATTTGTATTTTCAAAAATAAATAATAAGTTTGAATTTTGGCCAATGTCTTCCTCCTGTAGTGAGTGAGAGAGTTGCTGACTGAGAGTCTCTATCGCTCATGTGGTCACATAAATTAGAGTCCTGATCAACGATGACAAGCATTCTGCTAGCTCGACAAACATTAATCTGGTTAACTCCCCTTCTTCCCACTCTTTCCTTATACAGAGGAAAGAAGTGCCTTTGGAGAAAGTTTGAGACGTGAAGTTTGATTTTGTTGCAACTATAACATGGCAAGGGGGCTTCAAGCACATTCAGGAGTTTATGAAAATTCCAAACAGAAAACAAACAAGCTATACAAAGCACAGAAGGTTAGGGGTTTTACTTGTTTCCTTTTACAATAAACAATTAAAATAATTATTTTTATTGTTTATGAGATCTTGAAAAAATTTCCACATACTCACACAAATATTTAAATTTGAAAGCCTGAGATTCTCACTTTTTAAAAAATATAAGTTTTTCTGTAGAAAACAAACTTACTTGAACAATAAAATGATTTGCCACATTTAGGATTGGAATATTATGGAGGTTTTCTATTTGGTATGCTGTTCTTTCATATTGTTCTTTGCATCCTATTCAGGATGCTTTCCTCATACTTAATAAAATGATGCACAGCCTGTGGATATCTTCTTGTTATTTACGAGGCAGAGAGAACATCTGGAGGTGAAGTCTCCTGAAATCTTTTATCTATCAGACATGAGTGTTTGTGATTGTTTCACTCCCTTTAAGGATTCCACGAACTCCTTATCAGGGGCTCTATACACTATTGTCTTCATTAACAATTTAAATCACAGTGATGCTGGTGCTCTATGAAATTTGAAGCCCAAGGAAGTATATTCTTCAGTCTATCTCATTTGTCACATATTTCTTTTTAACCTGGTTTCATAAATACCTTTCTCTCAAAGGTTTTTTGTGGTTGTTTTTTTTGGGTTTTATTTTGGTGTTTTTTTGTTTGTTTGTTTGGTTGGTTTTTTTTTAAATGAGGGGAGTGTTTTGAAGATTCCATACACAGTTGACTTCAGGAACAAAAGTCTGTTGTTTTGATCCAGAAAGAATTTATATAAAGGATAAGGAAAGGAAAATATTCTTGAAAAAACAACCCCCTCTTCTTAAGTTGTATATTTTGGAGCATAAGGAAACATAATCAAAATCTTCTGTTTTGATTAGGAAAACAAAAAAAAAGGCAAGACAAAGTTCATGGTGTTTGTCTAATTTTAATAGCTCATTACAGACATTGTGCAAAACTGTGAGCTGCCAAGAGCAAGTATTTTTTCCGCCCAGAAAATGTACAGACTCTATATTTTAAAAGAGTAAGATACAACATCTTTTGTAGTATAAATTTCAAAGTTATTTACATTTGACTGAGGCTATGAGTTAAAAAAAAAAAAAAAACCAACTAGAAAAACAACCCAAGTCTATCCAAACTCAATACCCACAGCTTTCCATTATTCCATTCTGAAATAGCATCCTATTTAATTATATTTCCTCGGTCTCCTTTTCCTCTTCTATAGAAGCCAGAGAAATTACTGTCACATTTGCCCTAATGTATTTAACACTCCATGTGGTCTCTGAAGGAACTGTTGCAAGCATGGCCTTATTTATTGGATCATCCTGGGACACTGGCCTGCTTGTAACTGCAGAACACTGTTGACAAAACACCGAGTTTTCAGTCACTGAACAAGCTCTTTACCATCTAAGTCCTGAAAATATAAAACCAGTAGTCACATAGTTCATGACAAAACACGTTTTTATACTATAGCTCAGGTGCTGTAGAGCAGTTGTACTAGAACTTGTGTAGGACCTATAACAATCCGATTCCTATAAAAAGGAATAATTAAACCACCACCAGCAGCAGTACCACCAGTTGCTGCTATGTTTCAAGAGGAAGAGTGATCCATGTATTTGAATACTGAAAATTACCACCTCAAAACCCCACACTCAGCATCTTCACATTTATAGGTGTGCCAAAACTCCACAGATCCCTTTGGTCAGCAACTTCAAAGTTCTGTTTATTTCAAAGTTCTACAGCTATGTACACATGTGGAAAGTACCTCAGCCTTCTTGGAGCAGAGCAGCTTGCTGCCTGTTGTTCATTCTTTTGCCCAGGCTACAGTCAAACCTCAATCAATGCACATCTCAGGTGTGCTGGGTGGCATTATGACCCCTTGTGGGTGCTAAATGGGCTGCTGCTTTCTTCTCAATCCCTAAATGAGAAGACAGAGATTTAACTCTCCTTACTCATAATTCCTTGTCTCTTTATTTTTAGGAACACATAGTTTATGGAATACAGCCTTACTCACTCGTAGATGATCTTTGTACACATGTTCTGTGCATTTATTGTAAGGATAAAGTGCAAAAACGGTCCCACTGAATATGACCATACATCCTCATAGTGCAGTATCCTGTCATAGATAATGGCCAATAAAAAAAAACATCCTGGAAGAAAACTGAAAAGATTAGCATCCATGCTGACAGGAGAAAGGTCTTGCATACTGCTGGAAAGTACTAGGGGTTTTTATTTGATAAGTACAGGCATTGTGAAATTCTTTGGGGAAGAGGGTAACAAAAAATAAACAGATCAGAAAGCAAAAATAAAAAGTACTTTATTCATTTTAAGTAGTACACTTGGGAGAGACTACAGGGCAAAAGCAAGTGTGCATGATGGCTGGGGTGAGGCCCAGTCTCTTTCTGAAAATGGTTTTCCCACTCTGGAGCCCTTCTTCAGTTGGCATGCACCTGTGTGATGCTCAAGATCTTCTCTGCAAGGGCAGACTATGTGCAGGGTACAGTTTGAGGTTTGTTTGGGTTTTTTGATCTTTGTATTTATAGGCTGGATCACTTCAGTATGTCTTCATGTATATATATCCTCTTTAAGTATAAAAATCAATCACTGCTGAAGTCAATGTGTTACCCTAGGCCTGAAATGTTAAAAACTGAAGATTTTTCTGTTTTTCAAAGCAGTTTGAGTGCTCAGAGTGCACATTTTTTCTCAGTGTTTCTTTGATTAGTCTTTGTTTTATTATTTCAATAATTTATTAACACATGCATTGTTTCTGTCCCATGGAATAAGTGTCTTGTTCAAAAGAAAATCCAGTTAAAGTGGTTACCTCCAGCTATGCATATCACAAGTGTACATGTTTCCAAGACAAAAATCTAAACTCCTTTAGTGTACAACTGATTAATGGCAAGCAAGTACTACTTTGTTTAGAAGAAGCTATTCTGGTGTGACTAGAAATTTCTTAACTAGACAAAGAAACTAGCTTTTTGTATTTCTTACAGCATTTGCTTTTCATGGTTTCCTTCCCAGTAGCATGATTTTAGATTTATGAGATACTTAATATCTTTGCTTGACATTCCAGAAACAGAAAGCTGATATAAAACAGAGATGAAGATATCAAAACCAATTTGTTTTACCTTTTTTAACATAAACAACAACAGTCAAGAATTTAGTACAAAATGCAATGGATTGCAGCAGATTTTTACAGTAGTTATTTTTTAATTGCTTTGAACACCAGAGATTTATAAGTGATATCTCTGTTGGGTCAGGGGCTCTTCCAATGTAGTACAGTAAGTTTTTATTCAGTAAGCTAACCTTCACTGGCATTATTTATTATCCCAGTTCCTTTGACTCAGGATAATTTTAAGATTCAGTTGAGCAAAGCTGAAACAGCGGAGCACTTCAGCCAAAAAACGTGTATTACCAAGCCACTGGTGTATGATGGATTAGCTGAGTGTGTCTGCAACATACTGCACAATGCAGATGCTTGCCCAGGTTTTAAGCAGTGCAGCCACACTGACATCCTTCTGCTGCTCTCTGGAGCTCAGGGCAAGCATGGGGTATGGCTTTGCTGTCTTGTATCATGAAGACAGGCCCCAGAGGCAAAGGGATTAGCAAGCTGCATCTGTGCATAAGAGTGTGAGAATTACCACAGAGGCAGAGGAGGTACAGAAAAACCAGAAAAGCTGCCAGAAGCAGCACTGGGAAATGGCTGGCAAAAGAGGCTCAGGACATGGTGCAGACCTGCTGCCCTTATCTGAATCCTTCCGAGTGTAGGAAACAGCAGCTTGAGCCTTTGCCACAAAGAGGAGTTAAATAGGAATGTGTAAAAAAGGTGGTTTTGTCCATCACTAATTCCTCATGAAGTGCAAAGAAGTGGCAAAATTTCTACAACTGTTTCATTGATGGGGTCAACATTTTGCAGTAGAAATTCAAGGATGACACAAAGAAAAGCCAGTCTCTTAGTTCAGCTTAAGCTGCTCCTGCTAGTTGTATTTTTGAGAATTTTGTCAAAGAAAATGTCACCAATTATTTCCTATTTATCTACTGACATTACTTAAAACTTTTAGCTAATCATCACAATGGAGTTACCCCTTTCAGTTATTCATTTTGAGACCTGTTTTAGAGGGTATTAATGTAGTGGAGAGTAGTAGAATAAAACATGCATGCCAAGCTGATTAGATCAGTGCTCAGCCCCGTGCACTTCACTGTGGTTGTTCTGGTAATTAATCTAACCGTAAACCAAATTATCATGCATGTGTTCCTCCTTCAGGCCCATGTGCAGTCTGTGATGCCAGTTTTGTCTCTGGACAGTGATCTGGTCATGTTACAGGTAAGTCTTAGGGAGTTAGATGAGCTTCACCTGGAAGCCTGTCTAAGTATCCAATGTGGCTCAGTTTGGGTTTGCTGGAGTTACAAGGGGTGCCAGGACCTCTTCAGTCTTCCACAATGACACATTGAATTCCTCTCCTTAGGTGTGATGGAGTGGTCAGAGAGAGCAAGTGATCTTCACTGCCTTGTCTACCTGTGGAAAGTTCAGCTCTCTCTCTGTGGTGCACACTCCCCTCTGCACAACATGCTCCTGGTCAGCATCCACTGCCAGCTCGAAGGGTGCAGGACCAAACAGACACTCTGCACATGGGGGCTAAAAACCATTGATTATTAGTGTATGTCTCTCTGCCACATGAGCTGCTATACTCTCCAAAAGACCAGTGTGTTTCAGGAAATGCTTTTGGAAGGAGATCTAATTATGCCTATGACCAAGTGGCACCATAAAGACCAGCTGGTAGATCTATTAAAAAGGGTAGTCTTACCCTTTTCTTTGGAAAGCCAGGCTTTGACATTAGAAACGGAAGCAGAGAGGGATTCAAAGGCAGTGGCATTATGGGAAATCCAAATCTTTCTCCCTTATTATTGAATTGAGTCATGCACTTCATTTACTTCCCTCCAAACTTGCTGATTCGATGTAAGGAAACCACACTCTTGTCTGCAGCCTCCAGGCCTTGGACTGCTCCTTCCTTCCACCAGCCTTGCAGTGAGAGGTTTGCCGCTTCTCCCATGGAAGTCAGGAGGTATTTGTCTCACTGACCATTAATCACCTAAAAATTAAAGACCAAACCTAAATAACTTATCTTGGCTCTCTGCAGTCAGTGGAAAGAATTCGATGCCTACAAAGGGCAGCTCATCTGCCTATCTTAAACAATTATAGTGGAATAAGATGAATTGCTACTTCCCATTGACTTCCCCAGAGAGAATCAAGGTGACAAGCTTAGATAAGAGAATTCATTTTTAGATGGCAAAAATAAGGACAGGAATCTCACCCCACTAGGGTTGTGGCCTCCAGCAACCATATATTTTTCTTAAAAAATGCGCTTTCTGTTGTGAGTGACATTATTTGTTTCTTTTCCTAGTGTAAGTCAGATGAAGTCAGTCACTGATATCCCAGCCAAGCTATGAAGGATGAACATACAGTGGGCTTTCATGGCTGGCCAGAATATGTTCTTCATATTAATATGTTTTTTTAATTATGACTTTCCTATAGTCTTCTTTGTATCAGTGTAGCAATTTCCAAATACATGCTCTGAAAATCTACCTTGATTATTTCTGTTGCTGTTCAGTTTTTCTCTCACTGATCTGATGTAGCATGAAAGTGCATGTGCAAGAATACATTAATATAAATGTATATATAAAAACAATAAAAGACACACACCTTCTGCAAATGCGTTGCTGTGTTTGCAATAGAAGTAGTGGCAGCCCCATTCATACAAGCAGTAATATGAGCTGAAACTATAAAATTTAATGACTGTTTCTTTGCCACCAAAAAGAACAACCAATTAGCAAAAGCTGATTTTTTTCTAAAGGAACTCTATTCAATATAGTAATGTGTACACTTTTTGAGTGTGGGTGTTGCTGGAATAATGATTGAGAATAGAAAAGGTACTAGTAAATAAGGAGTGTTTTGCTTTAGGATGGTTATAAACATAGCCAGAAAGAGGAAAAGCTATTCCATGTAAAATGTTGGCTCAGTTTTCTGATGCTAAAATTGCCAGTAATTTCCCATTTCAAGATCTGTATTGTCAAAAGGACACAGTTTCCTAGAAGTGAATGTCTAACAGCACAGATATTATGTATTGCTTTGCTCTTTTTGGTGCTTGCCAGATTTTCAACAATACTCGAAAGGCCAAGCAGGATTCTTAGATTAGCAGGGCCAAGATAAGGTTTGGAAATTCCATCATTTTCTTGATTTTTTTTTAACCACTGGCTAAGTGGATAAGTTGATTTGAGGGTAGTTTTCTTGCATGAGGTTTTTTTAGAGGCAACCACATAGGACTGGGATTTGAGAAGCTTTCAGGACCATAACAGTAAAAGATAAATTGGAAAGAAATCCCCACTCCCATTTCCCTGGGCAGCATATGATGTATTATTAAATAACTACTGCTTTCTAAACAGGATTATACTTAATTGTAATTAATCCATTTCCATCATCTTTGTGTCAGAATTCCGTCAAGCCTGCAAAACTTTATTTTTTGAATATATATTCAGGGCCATTTCTGTGCTCATTATTGATTGAGGGACCATTAAGAGCCAATCTTTACATATTTTGACACAGTAATGGTATGTGATGTAATTCTATACTCAGGAATTTTTACATGATGGCAAGAGTTGTCCAGGAACTCCTCAAGATATGTATTTTTATGATATATTTTGAAAGTTGACATAAAACTATTCTCACTTGTGTAAATGCACATTGCACAAGTTACACTTCTGATGAAGGAAAGAAGACAAAAAAAGGAGACATTTTCCACAAGAGGCTGGAGATCAGTGACTCATCTTTGGAATATTCTACAGATTAATTGAAATTCCTCTGCTTTAAAATATTTATGACTATATATATATATATACATATATTTCCTTCCAGTTACATAGCTACACACAATATAGATTGGGTTTCTTCTCTTTCAGCTGCTGAGTTTTGTACAGCACAGCATAGCAGCAATCCACACGTTAGTAATAAACAGAATTTAATCTAGACACTATAGGAATTCTGGGAGAGATCCTATATTTAGGCTGTACTCCACTTTCCATTACAAAAGATTATTGTGACCTTTTTATGAGAAGCTATAATGCCTCCTTTGTATATAGTAGACTTTGACTTTTGGCAAGGGAAACAAATGTCTTTTTTGGAGAACTGGCTGGCTTTTACGCTACTAATATTTCCCACTTTCTTCCTGACTGAGCTCCTCAGGAATATGTTGGCTGCACAGAAAAGCAGCAACAAGCTACACAGCCCCATCTAAAGCTGGGATGGTGCCACCAGTGATGCAGCAGCAGCCTGGGCTGCGCCGGGAATGCCTGAGGACTGCTGGTGGGAGGGGACCCAGGCTGCAGCCCTACTCATTACCCAGCACATGCTCATCCTTCAGCCTGCCCAGCCTCTGACCAGAAATGCCACATGGGCAGCTCTGGAGCAGAAGAAGGGATATCTAACAGTGCAGATTATTGATTTTCACAAATTTTTCAACTGGTTTAGAACATTTTGTGGTGGCCGACAGCAGGGATTGAAGCCTTCCCCAATAAAAATTTGGGACTCAGGTTCTCAGCTTTGTAAAACCACAGCCACCCATATGAAGCCAAAAATGACCCAAATTATTTGAAGATATTCGGACAGATTTTGACGTGCGACCGAGCAAATCACTAACTCTGAAAAGAGTATTATTTAAGACTACTGAGACAGTAAACTGCAGCTAGTTCACTGGAACATAATGAAGCAATAAAGCTAAATGATTGTGTGCATGTGTAGTTACAGATCTGAGTCCTCTGCGAGTGACAGTTATGATAACAGTACAATGCATCCAGACACAGCTTCCCAGCCCACAATCTCACTATCCTTTAAGAGTCTGTATTGATGAATCCCCAAAACAGCCTCAAGAGAGAGGCCAGTTTTGTTACCCTAAAATTACAGGAAAGGAAAGAGAAGCACCAACAGTTCAAGTGACTTGTGCATGGTCCAAGCCAGGAACAGAAGCCAGGAAGAAAAGGTACTTTGATTTAGTGTGGGTGTGCCTCCAAGTGATTACAACTCATGTTGCTCCTGCCTACGCCTGGGGTGCTTGGCTCCATGTTTTCTGATCCCGACCGGGGCTAAACCACAAGACCATTCTTCGACATTCTAATGATAAAGAACAACAAGAGGAAAGACTTTCTGGTGGTTAGGGTGCTAGCCAAAGCCTTTGCAAGACTTGGGTCTGACAACATTCTTCCCTGCAGTTCCTGGCAGAAGTCCTCAAGACCGCAATGATATTAGAGGTCTTTTCCAACCTTAACGATTCTATGTAGGTGCCTCAGCTGGGACCCACGGCAAGCATGCATTGGGTCCCAGGTGCCTGCCTAGGCAGTACTCAAAATCCTGCTACAAACAGCCTCGTAAGTGAATGCCTAGAGCTGTTTGGTTTTTGGTCAGCCCCAGAGTTACTTGAGAGAAGGTCTGTTTCCCCACCACCACCTCTGGTGCTGTGGCTCCTGTGTCACTC
Source organism: Chamaea fasciata (assembly GCF_029207755.1). NCBI lineage: Eukaryota > Metazoa > Chordata > Aves > Passeriformes > Sylviidae > Chamaea > Chamaea fasciata. The sequence goes on from NW_027094087.1 coordinate 65,746,642, forward strand.
ATGTCTGCCAGTGCATGGAATATATGTTCAGTATGGGCACTATGTAATTCCAGGCGTAGCACGGTTTGAATGTCAGATGGAAAGTTGCTCGAGTGCAGAGATATATACGGGGAGGCAAAAGGGAGGAGACATTCCATTCGCTTATTATTTTCTTGGTTGCTGAAGAAAGTGCTGTTTGCTAATTAATGGCACAGTTCTGTGCCATATTTCACAACTTCCCTGTATTTATTTTCATGATGACTTCCTTGAATCACATCCTAGGCTTCAGTACACATTAACTTCCTAGTATGCTTCTTTTCTGTACTTACCCTCTCTAAAGCAGATGACTGGGGAAAAAACTCCACAAAACAACCCATTAAAATTACTGTCAAATCCATACGGAATAGATTAGGTCTTAACCCAATTACAGTGAAGTTTCAAGTACAGGCATAATGGAAAAGCTAACAAGAAGTTAGGAGACTCATTCTGATGAGATTTGATATTGATCTGAATGGCAAGTTGGCTTTCAACCATAGTTTTATTTTGGAATCCATTGAAATTCTTGTAAATTTCAGTCAGACTGGGTTTGAATCTTTGCATTTGACCCACCCTGAGCAGTGACACGGTTGTATGCTTCAGGGCACATTTCAATTCAAAACAGAGTAGAGTGTGACATACAAAGAAAAAATAGTAGTATCAAAGGGTACTGAAATTTGTCTATTGTCTTTACAGTTACATATATTTAGAGAAAAAAATGTTCACATATGTAAATGCTAAGCAATGGATTATCTTGTAGGGAGAAGGCACTGTGAAAATAGGTTATGCTATTTGTAGCACCTTGACTTTCTTCAGTGCAAAGAAAAACTATTGATTTACTTTCCCCTGCAAGAAATAAAGTAATATTGTTTCTGCTTTGGTTTGAGAATTTGCATATTTGAATATTTGGTGTGAATTTTTATGTTTCATAATCACATCTGAACATATTAAAATTTCTGTGACATAAATATTGCTTCCATCCCTGGAAGTGTTCAAGGCCAAGTTGGATGGGGCTCAGAGCAACCTGCTCTTGTAGGTGGCATGCCTTGCCCATGATGAGCAAGGTTGGAGCTCAGTGATTTTAAAAGTCCTGTCCAACCCAAAGCATTCTATGATTCTGTGATTCCATGATATACTGACAGATGCTCCTTTGTCTGTAACACACAGAAATAGTAAAGCTCCTCTGGCTCTGTGTGGGGTGAAATGACTGATGCAGCCCATCTAGGTAATGCAAAATGTCTCTGGAATACTCACCCTTACGGTAACTGTCTGCAGTTGTTATGCCAGATTTAAGGATATATGTAAGACATAAACGCACCAGAACAGAGTTCTTTCAAAATAGGTTCTGAAGTCAGGGAAGTAGTTTCTGAATATACTTTGCTGCAGGATGAATATAAATAGAGTAGTGCTCAAAACATCCATGCAATGAAATTCTTTGGAAAGGATGAGCTGCATATAGAAGACACTGGAATATGCCTATTTCAGCATGGATGTGTATTTGCAATACATAACAAGTGTCAGGGCTTTTTTATTTTAAGACTTCAAAACATTTTATATAACATGTTTACATTGTCATTCCAGTGAAGTAATCATCGGAAAAGAACATCTTGAGCTTTATACTTAAATCATATTTCAAATGAACTTATTTGATAAACCATACGTGCACATAAGAAAAGTTTGAGAGAGCTGCAATTGTTTGCACTTTCCTCCTGGGCCAAGGAGTGAGTATTTTGCTACCCCTCTTTTTATCCCTTTGTGCTAATTATTACACTGTGTTGCAGTACTGAAGGGAAAGACATGCTGATACTGAGATCTTTACCGAGGAAGTGTAGTGCTATAGAAAAGCATTTCTTAAGGGAACCTCCAGCTTTTCTCAGAATGGGTGCTAAAGGTGCACATCCTTTGTGGATACTGCTAGCAGTGCTCCTAACGTTTCTCTCGCATGCCAGATCATGACTAAAGAACACCAGTTTTACTTCCATGTCTGATCGAAGCCAAGTATGCCGTACACTTAGGCTAGCTGTTGCAAGAAAACAATTAAGATGACCTGTGGCAACTTGCTTTTTTTTCTGGAAGACTTTCATGCAACCCAGGGCACATCAATACCACAAATTAATTCCATATATGCTAAAAGAATTCTTGAAAATTCAGGGAAACAATCTCTGTAGACTCTGACACTGAGGTGTTCTTTGATGCCAAAAGAGAAGCTCACAAGAGTGAGGGGAAGAAGATTAAATCCTCCTATTCTTGTAATAACTGGAGTTAAGCTGTCAAAAAACAAGGTCCACATGTGCAAACCTCTGTAGTAGTTCTGTGAATATTTATGTGGGAATTAAAACCAATTAAAATTAAATTACACCTTGCATCTGGAAAAGCTGAAAAAATATATTCCAGAGTCCTCTAAATGATATCCTGACTGAGAGAATTATTTATAACATGATAATGAGGTAAACAGAAAAGAAGAAAAACCTAAAATGAAAATCAGCAATGAACTGAATCAATTCAATCATTGAACTCCTAATGCTTTCTGCTTGTCCCTTGGCTGGGGAATCTTCTTTCTGAAAGCTGCTGCATCAGGTCCTACACATGTCCAGCTATTTTTAGGTTTGCAACAGGCTGTTTACAGGGGATTTGAAGTCTGGCAGTCCAGATACTCTAGACACATTCGGAATGCTTGTGCGTCTCCACAGGTTACATTTGGAATTAAAAACTGCGATGTGGCTCTGTCATTCAAACCTTATAGTGTCTGGCATTGGGTATCAAAAAAAATCGTGATGAAACACAGCACTGTGGTTTTAATTTAAACTCCTTACTGCCAAAAACATTCATGGACAACTTGTTGGCCAGTGGGCAAGGAAAAAATTTTTGGTGAGCTTCCATTTAAAGACTGTAGTTTTGTTTCAGTCAGGAATCACAGTTTGGGTTTTTTTGTTTGTTTGGGGGTTTTTTTGGTGTTTGTTTTGTTATTTTGTTTTGGTGTTTTTTTTTGTTTTTTTTTTTTTTTTTTTACTGGGCAGCATGTCTTCCTTTAAAAATAGTATTTCAGATATTCATATTCAGTATTTACCAGGCACTTCTTGAAAATTGGTATTCCATCCCTCCTCCAGCATGGATTTCAGCAAATTTCTCATTCTCCATTACATGTAATATTATACCCATCCACATGACCAGTGTATATGAACTGACAAGATCAGCATAACAAGACATTTTTAGTTCTCAGATATTCTTCATCATTATATCTCTACAAACTTTTCAAATGAAACGTCTCCACTATTTTGAAATACCTTAAAAAATTAATTATAAATTATTTGTAACAAAATTTCATTCGACTTCAAATTGTTCAAAGCATTTTATCACTGGGTTTTCTTTTTTTAAAAAAATACATTGTATGGTTCTATGATTTATTGTAAATTTTTACAAGTCATCAAAATAATTTTTTTTAACCTTTTTATTCTTTAACATTTTCATATTGTGGGAGTGGAATTTTTACGGCATCCTGCCAGTTCCAGTTTGATTTTACTTTTGCATGTAGTCCATATATGCCTTTACTCCTATAACTACTGAAGTAAATTGCACCTACATATGCTAAAGGCTACATTACAGTGAAAAAATTTGGTGTTAGTTGTTCCTGTTGGATTTTCACCTAGAAACACAAAGCAGATGAGATATTATTACCTGTCAAATACTCTACCTTGAATTCTGTCATCACTGTTTGATATAAATTGTAAGCTGGAAACAAATGGATGGTTAATGTTGATTTTAGAGAGACCTGAGAAACTTGTTTGTGTACTTGGTTCCAAAATGCTGAAATTTGAAGCCTGAAACCTTAAAGAGAAGTCAATGGGAATTTAGCATCTGAATGTCTTTGAGGATCTGGGCTTTGGTGCTGTAAAAGTGGAGCTTTTTATTCCAAAGGCAGGCCTGAGGCCACTGTACTGATTTACAGATAGCCCCTTAACAGCTCTGATCTTAAAGTCAATTATGCCCTGTGAATGCCAGAATACAGCTTTAGGGTCCAACAGCACTTAACACTGTTTGGAAGTGTTGGCATTTTTACTGGGTTTCTAAAACACCACCTCTGTCCCAGGCAGGGGTAGGAAGGGAGCACATGTACTTTGCTTTGTTTTCCCTCCAACTTGAACTCTGTGTTGTGAAATACAATCAGTCTGGTCATGGTCTACACAGCTGAGCTTTCCTTAGAGGCAGGGACATTCCTCTGAAGGCAACAAGCATGTAAGATGATGTAAGTGGGTTTCTGACCCCCGTGGGTAACACTGGCAGACAAAATGAGGCCTGAGAAATGCACTTACCTTTTCTGACTTTCCAGAAAGCCAAGAGGAAAAGTCTAGTGGAACAAAGTCCATAGTTGAAGGACACAAATAGTTCTAATGTGCCAGCACTTGTACAATATTGCTATCTCTTAGATACTCTTCTGCTGAGTATGAAGAACATCTGTGTCTACAGTGAATAAAGTAAAAATAACATCTTCTGGTAAGTGAGCTGCTCCATCCGCACCATACATCTCTGACAGGGAGCTTGTTGCCTTGTGTAGCTTCATGCAATAACAGCTTCTGCAGCTCCGCCTCTGTCATCCTCAATCTGTGCCTCCTTCCCCAGGTACTGATGGCACGTAGCTCATGTATGAGCTAACTACCCAAGTATTTTGTCAGCTTTTTGATCAGCCTTTGCACCTTGCCCAAAGTTCTCTGTTGTCACAGCAACATTTCTAGCTTTGCCTGAACTAATAAGCAGCATTGGTATGTTTACCTGAGCTTTATCCCCTGAGACTTATTCACTGTGTGTCTCTTCCTTGCTTTATTAATTCCTTTTTTAATGCTCAGGGTCCCTGGCAGGCAGCTCAGATAGGCTCAGATAGACAGACGAGTTCCCTGCCCCCAACAGCCTCCTCTGTCCCCCAGATGCTGGAACTATGGCTGCTGTAAGCACTTGCCCTGAAAGGTCACTCTAAAAAATTACTCTGAAAAGTCCAAATTGTTTTCTGCTTCACACTTTTAAAGGCAGACATCAGGTTGGGGAGGACAGTCTGGACAGTCTGCCTTGTAAGTCAAGCAAAGCAGAAGCCTAGTTTTAAGTGCCCTGAACCTGTACAGGAGGGGTGGTGAACCTCATTAGACTAAAATTAGCCTATCTGTGCACAGCCTTTATATCCTTGTGCAGCAGTCCCATCACTAGGTACCATGCAGCCCTCACAGCTTTACCTGAAAAAATCCCTGTTTCTCTTGACAGTCTCATGTGTGCCAAGAAGGAGCAATCACAGCTTTGACACAAAAGCATATTCTTATCAATTAATCCTTTAAACAATTTCAGATGAGAGAAGGTACTGTCTCAACATGACAGGTTCTGTGGGATCTTACATGCCTACAGACTAGTGAGTGTAGGGATGCTTGAAGTACTTGTGAGATTCTCCACACACTACTGGAAGTGCCAGTGCAAGCTCCACAACACCTGTTTCAAATAGTTCTGGGGAAAGGGTCTAGACTATTGCCATCAGAGAGAAGTGAGTTAATTGTGTCCTACAGAGAGAGAGGCTAAAGCTATCATACGTGTACCTATAGCTGCCTTCATGCTGGCTGCCATGTTTTAATGCAACCAAATATCCAGAGAAGAAAAGAGGAGGAGAACCCAAGGAGGAAAGAAGTGACTGAGGCAGTCTTGGTGATGCTTTCTTCCAGGCACAGTTCAGTCACAGTTATCCAACTGCTACAGGTATACCCTCAAAAATACTTATGGATCATCAAGAAACTTGCTGTGACTCCTGCCTGTAGGCATAGAAATGCAAGCCTGCATAAAAAGGCAATGATACTTCACTCCTGGAAAAGAGCAGCAGAAGGGACCAAGTTTTTGTGTGAATCTACTGGAAGGTTCTGTAATGTCCTCCTGAGGAATTAACAGCACATGAGATCCATGGCATTTTTGCTGCCTGTTTTCTGTGCTCCTCATCCTGCATTGCACTGGAGATAATGAATCCAACAGTGGTACCGTAAAAGTATCAGTTCATTGTGATGGGGTGCAAGTATCCCCTAACGATCCTTGAAAGTGCAGTCCAGTTCACCAAAAATGGAAAGTAATAACCTTTATCCTCCATATATCCAACCAAACTTGTTTCATCTCCATGATACACCAAGAGCTTGCTGTCTTCTGGGAGCAAGTTTCAGCTGCCTTTTCTCAGCAGCAGCAGCAGCAGCAGCAGCACAGAGCGGGGGAAGAGGTGATTCTTGAAGTAAACAGATGTCAAGCCTTTCAGGAGTTTAGAGATTAGAAATGATACTCCCAGTCTGAAACAAGGAAGTTGTGATTACAGGTCTACATAGAGGAAATGCTATAATTAATCAGGAGTGTGCTCCACCTTTGAAAAAATCAATAGGCTTGGCTCTGAGAGGTCATAGAAGTAAGTTATTTCTAGTCCGGTGAGGCGTCTGCAAGGAATGTGCTGTTGCTTCTGTGACACCTTGAGGACACAAAGCAATGGTAATTCTCATAATTGATAGAAGGGCAGTATGGAATCTGGTGGGTGAGATAGCTGCAAAGGGTAGAGAGCTTCTGCAGTTCTCTAGAAAGTTGCCACCTTCTTGAATTCATCTGGAGGAGTGAAGATTGGCCAGATGTAGAATTCAGGTCTTATGTTAACTCAGAACGCAATGTCACCTGGAATTGAATGCAGTAATGCTCGCTTTGTTTCCTGCAGAATTTAGACCTGTGACGGGTAATATACTCCCGAGTGACATCAAGTCATTTTCACTCTGACAAGTGTCATGCGGAAGTTGCTGACAAGCTGCTTTCCCAGAATCCCAGAAGCTCTTCAGGGTAACAGTTTCCTTTTTCTGCCTGAAAAACCCAGACTCACCAACACATGTTCTGAGTGTGCTGATAAGCACTGCCCAGACCCCACTAAAATAGACACTTCTTGCCTTTCTGAGTTATTATAACTCTATAGAGAGAAAGTCAGTCTGTTTTCAACGAGCACTATCAATACCTCCTTTTGTGAGAATAAGTCATCTAATACCCTGAAGCCAGAGGCAGTTATATTCTTACTTGAGACATCATATCATCCTATTATCATTTTCATCTGGCAAGCAAATGCAAAGAACTAGAATGAAAACAGTGGATTAATGACACATTTTCAGTGCAATTCTTAATCTCATTAAAACTTTCTCAGACAGGACTGAATTATATGGCAACATCAGTTATTTGTTTCTCATTAATGGAGGTCAGACTCTTGAATCCCAATGTCTCTGGAAGGAGGCACTGCCTTGCTCAAGCTGCTTGGACTTCGTTGCTCAGGACACTGCAAGTGACAGATTTGCCCATCCTTCTGTGTCCAGGCATCTGCTCTGTCTGTGTCAGGTTCCTTCTCCCTTCTGGTCTGGATTTGAGTTTTCCAGGTGACTGTCTCTCAATGATAGTGACTCCCTGTATTCATCCCACGGCTTTTACATTTTGTGTGCTGAGTCTTGTTAAATGACTGTTTGGGAAAAGTGGTTAAAATGATGGCAGGGGTTTGGTGCTCTTAAGGAAGTTCCATTAGGGGTCAGGCAGCTTGTGCTCTGGCAGTTATAAGTTTTGAAAGGAAAAGTAGAATTTGTATGCTTTCATGTAGCTTATGGTTTCATTTCCTTGCTTAGTCTTGATTTGGATACATTGCATATGTAGCAGCCCCGTGAGCTTCACAAGCAAGATTTCTGTGTATAATTTACAACAACTTCATTATTTCCTGGATAATAACTTTAAATTCTTAAAATGTCTTCTGGATGCCAAACACTTAAAATTCAAGATGTAGTGTATGTAAGAAAGACTCTTATCTTGTGTTACAGAAATTGTGCTTTTTCTTTAAGGCAAACAGTTATCCCTGAAGTCATTTACAAGTAGACATTTTCAGTTGCCTTAATCAAGCTTTTTAATATACATGCAAATTGAAGCTGAAAAATCTTTCGATACACAAAAGAAAGAAATAAGAGCACATGCTGTCTTTCTTTCTAGGTACTGTATCAGCACACAGTGAATATTTTTATAAGTATCAGCATAAATGCATGAAAAACATGTTTAAAGGCCATTTGTAAGCTCAGTTAGGACTTAAAAACTTCATTCAAAGACAAGGTAAAAATGAAGACTAAAATCTAATAGGGCACTGAACAATGAGATTAAGCATTTACAAAAAAAAAAAAAGGACATTCTGTAATTTCTTGTTTTGAATCTTTTTGTGGGTGGAATCCTGGCTCAGCTGCAGTCAATGGGAGTTTTGGCATTGACTTCAATAGGCCTGAGTTTCACCCTGTGTTTTTAGGATAATTCTTCAAGGGATTTATAAGACATAATTTTAAATCATAACAGAAAACACCCACTAAGGAAGCTACTAAATATTTTTTTGGGAAGAAAAATGGTTTTAATATGGGAGCAATTTGAAATACTCTTCCAACTAATTTTCATTTGCTCTTCTTGTTTAATGCAAGCTTGAGTTTTATACAACAATAGGAAAAGCAAAAGTCATGTGAGTGTGTATGCATGAGGATTTTTCTCTTTTGAGGCCTCTAGAAGAGTGCAACAGCCAAATTTTTTAGTTTTATATTTGCTGAACTTCAATGAACTTGATACCCTTACCTATTAGATAAGAACCACATCTCATCACTACTCAGCCAGATAATTAATGGTTGCAACTGCTGTAATAAAAACTGGTATTAATCCAACCTGCTGTGGTCTGTTTATTATTGTGAAGCAACTCGTATGTGACAGGCTGACAGCAAAACGTGGAAGAAACAGAAAAGGTATTCATGTGAATGGTTTGTGTTGGTGAGTGACATTCTGTATTAGTTAACACCATCTGACACAAAGCAGGTAGCCCTGTGTTTTCAAACGCCTGCTTAAAGGTCTATGGTAGACAAATAGGAGCCTTTATGTCGACTTCCTTGTGCTTTGAAGTCACTAATGAGTACGTTTTTGAATAACACAGAGTGTGAAATCTCAGCTGAAGCAGCAAATACATAAGCATTAGGGTGACGATTTTCCATTCTTCCTCTTTCCCTCTACTTCCTATTTTTGTGGTTTTCTGATGCTGTGCTTTGTTGGTGATTACAGTATGAGATCTTTGAGACATGGAGACTGTATTTATGTACACACATACATATGTGTGCCTGTGTACCTGTATTTCTTTATGTGATATCTCGTTTGTTCTGAGTCTTTTGCACAGTCCTGAATTTCTCAAAGCCTAGGTATATAGTCCCAGTGACAGTATGCCTTACCCTTCCTCACTTCCAAAAATACAGGTTTTTTATTGATCAGCACTTGTATTTTGTTTTAATGCCAGTTACATTAAAATGTGAATGTTGTGTGCTAGCTAAGATCAAGATAATTTTCAAAGAAGTGTTTGCTTAAAGGCCATGGATTTGAACCGGGAGATTAATGCAACAAAGAGTTCAGATCATCCTCTTCAACTGTTCAGTAATACCATTCTTCTGCAGCTCTTACCAGAGGGGTTTGTTCATTGAGGTCAACATTTTCAACCTAAGAATTAAATTTAGATTCTTCAGTCTATATTTATGTGTCTAAATATAAATGGTTTCATTTTCAAAGGTGCAGATTACTCCTGACTGGTGCTGACAGCATCTATTCCCATCTCCCCTGCTAGAATTATTAGCAGGCACCTTTGTGCCCTGCTGTGCCAAGCAGAGATTCCTGACATGCAAACACATGTAAATATCATGAGTGCCATCTGACAAATGTAAAAGGACCAGGATGAGGAAGGCTGTATGGACCCACTTCTGGGGAAATGAGTAAGTAAGCACAGAAGCTAGGAAGATCAGAGCAAAGACTGATTGTCAGATTTTTTTTATAGCAATGAAGATCTGGTTAGACAACAAGGAAAAATGACTCACTTGATCCAAACTAAATCCTGAATAATGGAGTGTGCAGTTACCAAAACACCTTCTTAAGGAAATGTGTGTTCATGTCAAAGGAGAGCTCCAAAGGAGGAGAGCTGTCGACTTCAGCCTCAGAGAAACCTTAACATTGAAGGACCAAGCTGATTGTCCACACTGAGTTTTATTGATGCATTTGCATAAGGACAGGTACAAAACACCTGATCTAACTGTAACTGCTCATCCTTTCCTTGTGTACTGTGAGTTGGTGAGAACCAAGAATCATCAGATAAAGTGTGCAAAAACACCAGCAAATGCAGGTCAAGCTCCGTCTGAATGAAGTATTAGCACTGATTTTAAATGGAATAAACAACATATATGCTGCTAGAGACAGCTAAACTAAATATGTTTTTATATCTAATTCCCACTACAGTCCAGATTTGCTTTTCATGCACACTGTAAATGACAATAAACAATTAAAATAAAGTATTGGTTCTCCAAAGAAAGTTGGCCAGTTCAGGTAAAAACACTTTTAGCTCCAAACTCTTGTACATACATGTTATTGTTCAGGTTCACGGATACCTTTGTTACCAGGCATCTTTGTACCACAATAAGTCTCCTCTTTCCTGCCACCACTCCCCAGTTTAAGCTGCTTTGTGAAGGTAGATTATGATACTCTTTGCCCCCTAATTCTGTATTATTAAAAAAAACAGTGCACATTCATACTTCAGATGAGAAGTTGTTACCTGAAAAATGCTAGAGGTAGTCTTGTAGTCTTTGAGGGTATTTGGAACTAACCATTACTGTTTGCAGACTAATTGTTTGGTGAGAATAAGGCAAGCTACTTTAATGACAGCTTGTGAAATAACAATCTATGATATAGTACTTGGATGTAGCAACGACTGTGTTTCAAGCCAAGTAAAGAAACTGTCAGTATCTTGTGCGTGAGAAGCTTGTAGATACCCTGAGGTGACTTCATATAATTCTAAACCAGCAGGTAGCTTCTTGCATAGCTAATCATGGCATCAGTGCCTGGAGCAAGTGGAGGTGGTTGACAATGTACTTTAGTTTTAGATGAATTCAGCTCCTTTTGAATATCATTTTAATTCCCTGTTCCAGTTTCTAAAGTAGGCATTTACATGCTTTATTTTTGCAAAATACAGAACGTAACCTTGGGGAGGAGAAAGTGTAGCTTGTGTTAAAAAGCAAATAAATAAACCAAGACCAACCCCAAAAAGCCCCCCCAAACCCAAACCTGATTTTGCTAACTCTTATTATTGCCTTGTAGAGTTGGGAACAGAGGAAAAAAAAAAACCAAAAACAAACAAACAAACAAAAAAACCCCAAAACCAACAACTCTTTTTCTCTCTTTGTGAAATACGTCTGAAATATTTCTGAAAAATCTCCATGTAAGTCAGTTTGAGCATATAGGTTATTCATAAACTACTTAAGCTCTACTCACCTCAAACTCTGCTAGAAACTTTGCTGTTTGCCTAGTTGTGTGGTACATTAATGTCTGCTACCTCCTAGAATTACTGCCATTTTTATAAAACAAGAGGAATGCAGTGGTTTCAAGATGACTGTCCGAAAACTTTTCTTTAAAACAGATGGCCAGTCCTTAAAACAGCCTGTAAGAAATGTCAGATGCAGATCTGTCAGATGGAGAGCTCTTTAATGGGATTAAAGATGGGTAAGGACTTAAATGGGTAAGCACTTATATACTTACCTCTGAAAAATCCATTAATTCATACCTTTTAATACCTTTACAATCGAGGGCTTGAGACTTTTGTTTCTCAGCAATACTCTTGTTATTCTGAATAACAGCGCATTAACACTGTTTTGACACTTCATAGCAAAAATTAAGAGAAAACAATGGCTTGTTTTCATCTCTGTGAGAAATATTTTAAAACGTATCAAACTGGATGTTTTATTCAGTGAATGCTGGAAAAAAGCTTGACTCTTTATTCTCCCTCTTCTATTGTCTTCACTATAACTGGACTGAGGCATAGTCTAAATTCTGAAATGGTGTGCATAAAGCACAACTCATGTGAAAGCAGGTAGCTTGCTAAAAACTTGGGATTCAGTACAGGAGCTGACATTGCTGGGCAAGTTAAATTCCTTGCTTTGTACCCTGTTGCTTCATGCCAGCGGCAAGGAGAGTAAAAATTATGAGAAGGACCATCTTACAATCATGTTAAAGCCACATGAAAGTCGATCTAAAAAATCAAGTCACGTAGACAAATAATTCACCAAGGGCCTTTCCTCACTGCATAGTTGTCCCAAACTCCCTACTATGCTCACAGAGATTTTCCAGAGCTCTACCTCCTTTCTTTTCTTTTTGACTATCTCTAGCTTTACATCTTCTGAGAGCTATTTTCTTCTCATCTGCTCATTTGGAGCAGAATGGACAATGCAAAGGTTATCTGCTGCTAAGCGCTTTCTTTGCAGTCAGACTTGAAAATTGCTTGTGACAAAGAGCAGCTCATCATTTAGGCTCATTATGCTCCCTTGTGTATCTCTTGGGGGTCACTGGTGAAGTCAGGAGCTGGGTAAAACTTTCAGAAACTTTCCAGAAACCTTTGTGGGCTCTTTTGTCTCTGTGTCCTCAGTAATTTCAGATACAATGCTGGGGGAGCAAACTAGTGTCCTGAAGGAGAAACAGGAGGGAAGGGTGCTTTCCATAAGCAAGTTAAAACTTCAAGTTAAAACTTCATGCATGAAGGGCTTAAGAAGTCTGGTGGAGTATAAATACCTGCAGACACTTTTTGCTTTCCTTCCCTCTGGGACAGTATTGTCTGTCTGGTTGGGTGTAGCAGTTGAAACCTTCTCTTTTGGGAACAGTGTTAATGGGGAAAAACTTTTATAGTGTGAATGTAAATTTAAGTTGCTTAAAAACGGAAAGTAAACACAGGAGCTGGATGAGATATCAGCGTTGGCTAGCCAAAAATCCCCAAGAAATAAGCCATTTTTTAAAGCAGAAAAGATCCTTTTTTTTTGCCTTTGGCAATATAAAGAAATAAGAGTCTATCTTGAGAGACTCTGGGTTACTAATTATAATTTATTGTCATTTTCTTGAGGAAATGTTGTGTTTATATAAGAAAGATACCAAAAAAGTGAAAAAATTCTTTTGATTGAATACTTAATTTTTTCAAGGATATTAAAACAGAGAATATGGCCCCCTGCCTTTAATAATGTATCAGTTTTCATTTATTGTCTTTTCCTCTTTCCCTGCATTTTCTCCCACTGAAAACATGAAGAATGCAAGGGGAAAGGGACTGAACAGACCAAATAGTGTTCTTGTAAAAGGGGTTTTTCTAGAATAAAGTATCAAAGGATTCAAAAGGTGAGAAATGTATTTTCCAATCATTCAAAAAGATCCCTGATGATTTTTCCAAAGAGCATAAAAATCCACCCCCAAAACAACAGGGAGAGACAGTAACATTAAAAGGAATATCCTAAATAAAGAAAACATTTTTCCCATCAGAAACAAATCTTCATTTTAGAATTAAATGAAAACTGTTTGACTGGTTTTGAAAGCATAACATTTGAATCAGAGATCCTAAGAAACTGAGTCATTTGCCTCAGTTCATCACAGCCGGTCATAACTGTGAAGCAGAATAGCCTGAGAAACAGTCAGGAAGTCACAGAGGACAGATCATCCTCAGATAATCTGTAGGTCATGACTGAGGTCATTTAGCACCGAACAATCATGATTTTTTGTTGGTATTATGAGATCAACGCCCATAATATGATTTCTACTTGGGCATGAGCAAGCACTTGTATGTTTGTATGCGCCAAAATGAATGAATGTTTCAGACCTTGTGTGGTCAGAAGTTTGGTGCGCCGATATGAAAAAGTTGTGGTGTGTGCAAAGGTGATAATGCACAAATATTCCATGCATTACAAACAAACAAGCAAACAACAATTTTGTAGGCAAAACAGAATCACTTAGGATCACGTGTGATGTTATGTCATAAGGGTAAGAAAGGGTAGAGTATAATAACTGCATGCAAATGTTAACCACATAACATGTAGAATCGATGCTCACATCTGAGTTAATCCACATGGTTCTCCTTAACAGGCATCAGAGTGAAAAAGGTGTTTGTAGAGTGTGATGTGTGTCTATCATAACAGAGACATAAAGCAAGTTCAGATGAAATACGTCCTGTATGTTTATTCCTTTCATCAGTGATAACAAGCCTGACTAGATCAGATGTAGATGTCTGCATGGTACAACAGCAAAATTAGGTGAGAAGATTCTTTTCCCAAATGGCTCACCAGACCCCTACTCAATTTTGAAATGCTTGTGAAGGAGTTTCTTACAAAAGAGGGAATTGAGTGTGGCAAACAGTTAGAGGAACCACATCTGCTTGTGATCCTTTTTATTAATAGTAATTTTTGTAATTAATAATAGTAATAATTTTTATCTTTCCCTCAAAGGAAGGAAAAAATCCAGAACACTGCAATGGTCACTGTTTTGATAATTCATGCATTGTTTGGAATAAAATCTAAGGACTCCATAGATCAGTGTTAATCTGAGCTGGACCTTAATTCCAGGGTTAACTGTGGCTATGAGTGGTTGGAAAGGTCATTCTCTTAAAATTTGTTTCTGGTCCTATTCCAGCATTCACATTAGAATGATTGCCGCCTGTTCAGTCCCTATTAGGATGCGATTTTCTAGTGATAATGTAGCCAAGTAGCTTAATCCCCTCTTTAGTTTTTACCAACCGACAACCACTGGCAATATTGTGCCTCTGATTGTGTGATATGAGATATAGGAGGGGCTAGTCAGAAACATTCAGATTTGCTTCACTCTACTATCATTGAAATTACAGTGGAACGTCCATTTCTGGCTGTGCTCTGTATGTAGAAAGTTAACCGATTCTGTTTGTTTCTAGATGTAACAATTACTATTGCCGTAGTGATACAAAACGGGTTGAAGCTGAGCTTTGTCTGCAGCCTCATCACCCACCACCTGTCTTCTCCTCTGCACCTGTCACGGGTACACATAACAAGTTAAAGTTTCTTCAACACCTTCTCTGGTAATCTCAGCTGTGGCCAAGCTGTAGCCACAGAAAAGGCTACAAGGCTTCTCAGTGTGGCTGACAAGGAACAGACAGACACGAAATATACATGAGCAGCAAAAGCTGGTGGGAAGCATGAAGACTGCTACCGGCATGTTACCAGATAATTCTAGTGCGGTGGATGGACACCAGCTAGGGAAGCATGTTCCTGATTTGGAGCTACAGTCAACTGGCTGTTAGTATAGCCCAGCTATTCGGTGTGTCTAAACCCTCATCTGAAGTAAAAGAAAGGTCAAACAAATGTCTGGTGTGTTCTCTAAGCAAACAAATAATCACTCAAACAGAAAATCCAATCATCCCACAGAAATTTAATTAAAAAAGATAATTCAAAGATAGTTTAAAATTACCATGTCAGGTTATAGATACAAGCCCACAGTGCTCAATAAATCAAGCATAGCTGAAACACTCAGTGGGTTTGGCTCCCTTGCTTCACAAGAAGTAATTCACAATTAAATGTGAGTTTTTTTCTTTAAACAATTCCCATTGTTTGATTTTTTAAAATTTTTTCTTTTTTTTGTGGTTATTTGTTCCCTTGGAAGGTGTGCTAGTCATGTTGCTTTTGAACTAAAACTCAGCATACCCTACACTTTTCACTGGCATCAATGCAATTGCTTCTCTTTGGCCTCCAGAAGTCCCAGACCTCCGGACTAGAACTGGTGTGGAGAGTTGCTGGCACCTCTTCATAAACACAAAGTGCATCACCCCCACTTTGAAGCAACAGTAGTAGCTCATTTTTGGTTTCAAGATCCAGTTCAAAATAACTCCCCTGGCTTTTCAGATTTTTCAGGCACTTGCTTGAAGCTGTTGTGTCTCATACATCTTGGGTTGGATCCACTCCTGGCTACAGAAGAAGCTAAAAACTGCCTGAAGCATGCAGCTGACCACTCTCCCAGCTGGAGCAGCTGTGACCAGAGCAAGCTGTTCTCCTGTGATCTCTGCTGTGCGATTCCCCTTTGAAAGAGGCTACTCTCCAGCACACTTTTAACCAGCCACAGGACTTCAAAATATGGAGATGATGACATGTTAAGAATCCAAAAGTCTCTTTCCTGACACAGACTTACGATAGGTGCTACGTGAAGTAAGTTTTCTTAAGAAGGGATTCTCTTCACAAGAATTCTTAAAACTGCAGTGGGAACGCTGTTTAGATTTTCACTTTTTTCTTTTTTTAATCCCCTCTTTTTCCTAAAGTTGCTCTTTTCTGGACCTCCAGGTAATCAGCAGCCAAGTGATGCTTGTTTTGTTCCCTTGGCTCCTACCACCTACAGTTCTCTGTTTCCATAACTCAGCAGTGCTGACTACTAAGATTTTGTCACAAGTCTCATAATATTTTGTATTTTTTATCTAAACCTCCACTGAAGTCAACTAATTACAAGAAAATTCTATCTCATTTTTTTTATGACGCTGATACATAATCCTTCTAAGTTGCAGTGAATGGTCTGGGTCATGAAAATTTAAACTGTCCAAAGCTTCATGAAAACTCAAGATTATTTCTTAATTTCATGGGGTTTATGGCTAACTTGGGAGTCTGGTTTATAATTTTTGAATGTTTATACAGTCTCATCAACATTTTACCCATTTTCTTGGGATGACTGTGTGTTACCTCAGTTTACTTTATGCTGAGCCCTTGAAATTTGTGTTGCTTTCAGGTCAAAGGTAGCATAGATGATTAATAAACAATAATAAACCGTATATTCCTATAGTCATTCATCTGAAGCCTGAGCAAAATGTAATTTCTTCAAGAATAAGTTACACAGTATACATGTACATAGATGTAAAGGAGACTATATTAATAAGGAAATAAACACCCAAGCTGGGGTGACTGCTGTATTCAGCAGTAGAAACATGTGGGTAAACAGTAGAGATAATTCTGTCTAAGTGGCAGGAAAAAATATACCATAATATGTATTCTGAATGTGCAGTGTATGTTAGAGCAGAATCTTTTAAACATATTTTACCAGACGACACTGAAAAAAACTTAGCAAAGCTCTGGGGTGACTGGTGATCATTCTCTATAAATACATTAAAGCAGTAAATACAGGGAGGTTGAAAAGCTATTAAAAATAAAGGATAAGGTTGGCAAAAGAACAAATAGTATAAACTCACCATGAATAAATTGAAGCTGGAAATTAGAAGGAGGTTTGTAACCATCAGAGCAGTGAGGAAGTTTCGCCTGTTTTTACTGAGACTATGGTATGTAGCCTTGAAAATCACATGCCCTACTTACTATGAATCCAACCTTCCAAGGGTCAAGAAGAACCATAAAAATCTTCAAAAATCTCTACTCCCAAGTATAGAAGTGTCACAATTCTGGGAGCGAGTATTTATTGAAGGACCTCTTCAACTGTAAGCATTAATGTGAAGTTCTTGCTTCTGGCCCTGCGGAACTGTACATTTTTTTAAAAATAGTTATTGAACACATGTTCTACATAAGGTGCCTTTTAAATTCACCTCTCCATATGGCTGAATGTCACCTATTCTGAACATCTCTTTTCCACTGCCATCACTGTGAGGGGAAATTTCAATTTCAAGGCAAAGAAGGAAATGTTTTTCACTTGCTTTAAAATGCATACTGCTGTACCCTTAGATCAGTAAAATTCAAAAGTCAGAAAGTTATTTTCTGTTTTAAGAGAGAAAATCTGTCCATGTTTGAGGCCTGTAGGTATGTTGTGCTAAACTACGATAAAAAAAAAATAATTTGGAAATTTCTCAATACAAACAAATTATAGTCATTATACTGGAGGCATTTCCTGATCCCACTTTTAGGGTCCCATGGCAGGAAAAACTTATATGGAATTGTGGTTAGAGTACTGAAATAATTACTTTGAGATGATAGTTACCAACTTTTAATTACATTCTATGAAAAAATCAACACCCACCTCAGTTTGCCAGACTTGTGAATTCAAGTTCTACATCTGTAAGTTCTCCAAAACTGACTGAATTTTGCTGGTCATCTCTTTAAAAGAGTATTTTTTTATATATTGTGTCAAATAATTGTATAGAATTAGACCCCACTTAAATATCAGAATAAATAATTTCAAATGTTCTTTCTTGCTGTGCTTCTTTCATCCCTTACCTAAGTTCTGCCTATTCCAAGGCCACCATTTGCACTGGCTGAATCTGCAGTTCTGTGTTAGAAATCTGCCTTAGTTCCACCTTAAATTTAACTTTCTTTTGTCTTGATTGTCTTAATTATTGCAGCCACATAACAGTGACAGCTACTGCACCTGACTGTGCCTAATTACCTCTGGAAAGAAATGCAAGTAGCTCTAGCTTTGCTCTGAAACTTTTCCTTGTTTCCTTGCTGGCTCCTTTGTTCATGCCATATTAATTTGCTAGCTCTGAAAAATCATGTTCAGGCTCAGCTATGCATTCAACCCACTTTGTTTTTATTTATCAGCCACCTAGCAACATTTTCTTCAGACAGGATCCACAGTGACTACATGCCATTCAAAAAGCAATACATTGTGTAAGTGTTCGTACTCTTTTTGTACTGAAATTATTTGTCTCACGGTACTCACTGTGAAAAACAGACACATGATTTTTAATCTTTTCAGAGAAGCCACATACATTTTTCTGGGAAAAAAAGCTTTCAAATTCTTACATTATAAACCCAGCCATAAATCTTAGTAAAGGTAAGAGGAATAGTGAAACCTGACTTTCCAGGGTAATTTGGTTACATGAGACTTTTAGGATTCAGTTTTGCCTGGATTATAAGGGAGAGTTTAAATATGCGACTGAAATGTGCCTTGAAGGCTGAACTTGCCCCCACAACACAGAAGGTAAATTAGAAAAAAAAAAAAAAAAAGTCTAAAATATGTTTCATCTCTAAATATCTTTGATATGTGGGCCAACTTCATAATTATTAGCAGGTATGAAAGAAGAGTTTTGAGCATTTATGGCACCAAGACATCCTAGTCCAGAAGTAAATATTTTGTTTACACCTAACTTCAAACATTATAATATAGACGTCTGCATTGCTCTATACTCCCTTTATTGTCAAGGTAAAAAAACAAATGCAGGCAGCCTCTTCATCTAACCTTTCACATATACACCAGGATGAGGTGAAGAACATCCTGTCCATTAACTTATTCTCCTGTATTGAGCATAAGAAACCTTTTAATGACTGGATCACATCTGACATTGGGTAAAACCGTCCTTCCTTCCTACCCTTATGGGGCTGTTATTCTTGCTGTAACAATGGCACTTAGGCTGTAGTACTTTAGAATCTGGATCTGCTGCTTTTCAGATAAAATTACTTTCTTCATTGGCTATTCTGCATCTAATAGAGATTAGACACAAATACATATTTTGACACAGCAACTGAAGTACAAAATAACATTGGAGTCTATAACCAGAGACATTAAAATGTATGTCTTTTTACAGGAACAAAAAAAATGAAAAAACAAGGAAACTCATTCAGTTTTGAACTAACCTTTTATTTTTTCCTCCATTTAGTTTCAAGGTTTGTGAGCTAAATTTTGGTAACAAGATGGCTGGGAACTGTGCAGACATGGCAGTCCACACCACAGCCGTAGATCTTCAGCACAAAGAGGAAGATGAAGAGAGGACCCTCACAACCAGATAGGTTTAGGAAAAAATTGAGACTTTTTGGGGGAAAGAAAAGAAGTGGAGGGGAAAGCAGGTTGTTTAACCCTTTAGGGACCAGTGTGTGTCAGTTTAGGCTTCTCCATGGCTGCTGACAATGGAGTGTGGCATGCTGAGCTCTTGGCTCTGTGTCCCCTTCAGCCTGGTCACTGTACAATGCCTTGTGTCAGGTGTCTTTTGAGCTTGCTGGGAAGAGGGGAAGATTGGAGATAGGCAGGGCATCCTCCCAGACTTGGGATTTGTCTCTGGCAAGCAGCAGGGGCTATAGCTACTCTACCAAACTGCTTAACTCTCCAGGGTGCTCCTGGATCCTGATTCTCCATTGAAATAAAGCCTGGCCACTGCTCTGGGATATCTGCTCCAGAAACAGTATAACTACATTAAATGGCACTGGGCTGTCTCCACAATCCTCTGTATCCTTAAACACGACCCAACCCCTTGTCAGACCATACCAAGGAGCACGCAACATACACTCTTTGTGCAGGACCAGTCCTTCGGTAGGCTACAACACAGCCCTTACCCCTGTGCAGATGTAAAAAAAGCACAAAGAAATGAAGAGTTGACTTTTAGAGCCATAGAGGCAGCTTGGAAGAGAGATGGAGCCATGTTCTTCATAGTATGGGCTCTGGCTGCTCCATCTATGACAAGTATTCTGCTTTTTCCAGGTTCAGGGATTGCTGGTCACCAGTTCTGCTGTTGTATTCACAGTGTCACACTGGTCTGACTTAACTGCATCACTTTTCAGAGATCATACTGTCCTCAGAACTGGCTTGGGGTTCCATGCATCAACTTCTATTCTAATTGTAAACATGACCTTAGTCATGATCAGCTTCATGCTCTATAAATATTCCGTTGATTCAGACAGGGGTTGTAGTACTACTCCTCCTCCATATGAATAAAGCTAACAAAGTACAGCCCAGATTAAAGAAGCATGCACGAAACTCCAATGCCCCAACCTTGGCCACATAGCTGTGTTAATCTCAGCCAAACTGAAAGCTGCCTACCTTTGCATTGCAACACGTCATGGTGATTTCTCTGAAACCTTTTACAAACTGTCCTTCCCTTGTACCTGTATTCATTGGACTAATGCTCTGTCCAGGCCTGGGGTCTGGACATTATTTCAATATAAAGCAGTAACAGTATAACAGTGATATATGAGGCATCACAGCCAGTAACAGCTGAGGGACCTGATTTTCACAAGATGCTGAAGGACTTCAAATTGCATCAACATGAATGAAAAACACAGCATCATTTTCAAAATCATAATTTTAGAGTATGTTATATACGTCTTTAAATTACAATTATTTTTACTTACAAGTCATTTTAACAAAGTCACTGGTAGCACTTATATCAGTAAAAATGGATATTAGAACTTGAAGACTTTGTGTCATTGGCATTTTTTAAATTGAAATGTGGCTTTTGACCACAATAACAACTTTTAGACCATTCTGTCTGACATTTCTATTCTATTTTTTTTCATTTTTTAATGGGAAATCTGCAAACAAAAACTGTCCCCTAGTGACCTTTGAGGACTTTAAAAAGAAAACAAATTGCTTGTTTTCTCTTGAAATGCATTTTTGAAAACACTTCTCAGCTTTACAGTTACTTGAAGACACAAACGAAATGAAAAATGTACTATTTCACAAACGAAAAATGTATGAAAAATATTAAACCAAAATTCTCAGAAGTCAGAATTTCCCAGATAGATTGGTAGGATTGGGTTCCACAGTTTGGAATGAGCCTGGTTCCTCTATGGTACACATTTATTATTGTAGACAACTTCTAGACATCCATTCTCAACAATTATTTCCTGTGTAAATGGAAAGATAGGCCTAGATTTATCCTACCTCAATTTAAGCCTTTAGGCATTGAAGGAACTGAGAACACTGGCTGCTCATCAGTATCTAGGCAATAGAAAGAGGTATTTCTGGAGGGTGATTCAGGATTTATGTGGGGGTGTAGTGAATGCCTCTCTCTCTCAGCCCTTCTGCAGAGGCTATATGGGTGCACCTTGGTGTGTCTCCTTTCCTACCTGGAGAATCCCAGTTAAATCTTTAAATTTAGGACAGCTATTGTGTGTTATGGCTCTATGAAGCCTTGAGACCGAGCAGAGGGTAGGAACTTCTCTAGTGGTCAGACAAAAGTCCTCCTCTCCATACCTTTCCTCCACCAGTGGCTGCAAGGATGGCTCCTGCCCTACTCATGGAGGCAGGAGGTGTTTCCTGAGCCAGTTCTGGTAGCTTTGTGTTTAATAGCCCTCAGAGTGTTTGTGTATCCTGTGTTTTATCAATCTTGTGTGAACAAATTTAAGATCTCACATCTGCATCATCTTGTGGGAAGGACTTCCACGGCTCAACTGTATGGGATAAAAGAAAGAAGTAGCCTCTTTAATTGGTAGAACACAAGGAAGATAGGAGCTGTGAGACCATAAGTGGTTGCTCAGAGTGCACCAATGCAAAGGACCAACCCTTCAGACCATATACATCTCTATAAACATGTAATACTAAAAAGTTTCATACTCTTTTTTTTTCCCTACTCCGACTCTTGGCAACAAATTGACTCTTAAATCATTACAAAGTATATGCAATATAAAATCCCATGAAGTATCTTATCTGTTTGCGTACTTGTAAACTAGCTTAATGCCAATATGCTGAGTTTGGCCTGGGGATGGGGAGAAATGACTCAAGGTCCTTGTTTAGGTCTTTTCATGCCACTCAGGAGGATCACAGTTTGTTCTCACTGTACAGGACACATTATGCCCTTTATCTACTGGAACTTCATCCTTTGCAGAGAAATGTATTTTTCTTTTGTATCCATGGGAACTACCTTCAGCAAGGGTGGCTGTCCAAACACAGAGTTCAGTCCTGCCCCCATTTCCTCCCCCTTCCTTGGAGTGTGTTCTGATCGAAATAATTCCTGTCTCTACAGGTGTTGACACAGGCAGCTCTTGGATTAAAACAAAACAAAACAAAACAAAACAAAAAAAAAAAAAAGAGAGAGAGAGAGAGAGAGGTAAAAAAAGAAAAAAAAATGATGACAAACAAGTTTACCTAGTAACCATCTGAAAAACTACCTCCTGCCTCCCCCTGTCTATAAAAGGAAATATGTGTTTTATTCATTCTCATAATCACAAGGCTTCAATGAATGTACTCCAAGAGCACATTCAGAGCTATTCATCATTGCTAAGTCCTAAGATTTAGGATATGTGTGTGCTTGAATATCTTAGCCATGGAAACCTCAGAAACTGCTATTAAAGTACAGAAATCCTTTCTCTAGTATGCATAGGCATAACATCCATAATCCTTTATCTCTGGCAAAGCTGCTGGTCTTTTGCCAAGGGCATGTTTGGTGGTGTGTGGAATCTGAGGCTGCTGCATGACATTGCTGCTGAAGGTGCACAGATACCATGGCGATGGGAGCAATAGAGGTGCCTAGATGGATGGATGGATGGATGTATGTTTTCTTTACCCACTTGCCAGCATTTTGATTAAACCAGTCCAACCTGATTTTCCAGATTATTTAAGTGAGGAGGCTCAAATACATCTGTTTGAGAAATCCTGGCAAGCAATCAAGCCCCATGCAATTCACCCCCACTGTCATCTCAAAATTAAAGGTAAACAGAGCAGCTCTCATTTAAATTTGAAGCATCTGATGCAGCCTTGATATTTTCTTCCTTTTTTTTTTTCTTTTTTTTTTTTAAGTTGCTGGAGAATAAAAACAACAGTTGAAGGAACTGCAGTCAGTAAAAAGGTTTCTCTGGCAAGGAGGCCAAACTAAATAATGACACCCAAAGCAAAAACATGCTTCACTGAAACTAAACTTTAGTCAATTCACTCTTTGAAACAAAGGATTTTTTGTAATTTCAAAAGTGAACATTGTACTTTTCTCTGGCAGCCATTTGTATGTTTTTCAATGATCTGATTATGTATAAACCCCAATTTAGCATGCCTTTCAGCACCTAAATCCTACAAGTGATTTGAAAACATTAATGAAGTTTTCTATAGACTACAGCTGTGCTTCTCTTTCTCTGAAACTTTTTTGAAATACAAGCTTTAGTGACAGTGTTTTGATGTGCCTCATTTGTTGATGTGTATTTTCTTTCCTTTTTCCTAATTACTTTGTAAATATTTATGAAAGATACAAGATCTGTTTCACATTCACACAGCAAGTCAATGCTTTTCTCTTCATTCCTGTCCTCTGTAATTGCTGTGCTTTCATGTGTGCTCTCAGACTTTTGATGAAACCTGTACTCCTTACACTTACAGCCATCATCAATGCAGTCTGAAACCTAGCATATGATGGGTTCAAAGGTTGCTCACACAGGGAATGAAGTCTCAGCTCCTACTCTGAGACAGAATAATCAAGCAGTTTGCAAGATTGGCTAGATTTCACTTATGGCTTTGCTCTGGCTTTGTCTCTCTGTTTTTTCCAATTTGTAAAACATCTCTAGTTCCTGTTTGCAGGATAGTACACCTCCTTTACACTAGCCTGAAGGGGTACTGTAAATCTACCCCTCTCAGAATGATTGAAAATGCTGCAGGTGAAACTGTCTCCCCTCAGCCTTCTCACAGGCTCTCTGAAGGGGCTCCATGTCTGAGCACAGAGAGGTGAAGGCATAAACCTTTGGTGGCTCTGGTGGTTGCACTGAACAGCTTGGGGTAGCTCCCTTTTTCCTGCATCAAGTGCTTCCTACTCTTAGTGAGGCTTTTTGTGCCAAGAGGGCAGCGGAGATCGTACCAACATTCCTGGTATTCCAAAGGGCTCTAAAATGTTTAAAAAGAAATACATGTAGAGCCAGCATTAAGAACACACTCAATTCTTAGCAGCTTTCCTACAGAGCAACTGTATTCTAGAAATTGTTGTGGATTCACTTTTTCTTCTTTTAAAAGTTAATTTCTCTCTACTACTGTTTCCAAAGTTATTAGCAGCAGAAAAACACATTTTGAAAATAATTCCTAAAAGCCTGTGGGTAGGAAAAAAACTGTTAAAACCAAATCTTTTCCAAGCTAAGGTTTCCCTTGACTGATTCATTATTTTCAGCTGAAAGTCTGAATTGTTGAAAATTCCTACTCAGTTCTATCCCTACTTACCCAGTACTTTTCCTGTAGGAGGAAAACCAAAACCTGAGTTACTGCGAATTATTTTCCTAAAAGTTATGTTTTCTTTTACTGAACTGAGAAATCATTTGTAATACCCTGAGTCCTCTTACTTCTTCAAAATAATCTCCTACCTTATACACTGAAGTAGTGTAACCACATTCCAACACAGTCATATTTATTAAAAGTTCAGTGTTCCATGTATTTTAAGCAGAAGATGTTTTGGTTTAAGAAATAGTGGGAAATGTTAAAATAAATATTGTTCCAATCATTGCCCGACGAGTGCGCTTAATTAATTTTACAGCCAGGTGGTGAAAATGAACTTCCAATAATTTTAGGGCAATTTGGCCCTGCTGAACAAGGACATGGTATGATCAATACCACAAGTCCTACTGCACGGGGCTAATACAGATCTGGATGAACCCGGTGACTGAGATTTTGTGCCTCACTCTTGTGACTTACTACCTTATATAAAATGCTCCTTCATTTCTGAACCCAGGTACCTGGAGGGGAAAAAAAAGAAAAAAAAAAATCTGTGTTTTTCAGTTCTACAGTAAGTAGTCCCACTGTCTTTGCTCTGAGGAGTAAATTCTTAAGTCACTTTTCACTGTCGATCTCTTTCTGATGCCTTGGCCTCCTAAGCAAATTGCTAAATGGTTGTTTTAGTGTCTCTTCCAAACATGAGCCTTCATTCCACAATCTCCGATAAAAAAGTGTAAGCTTGGGCAAATTCCAGACAGACAGTGTTAATGGATGGCTGGATTCAAAAACATTAGCTTGGTGGAGTTATTTCAGAATAACACCAACGTAACTGAGATTCAAATTAGATTTTGGCAATATTGATAAATGTTTAGTTAAATACTCAAAATATCAAAATCATATGCAGCTCTACAAAATTAGAAATAAATAAATTGTACTGTTGGTGTCCCATTTCTGGTGGATTTTTCCTCAGGGTTACTCTTTTGATTAGGGTAAATATTTTTATTATTCTTCATTTGTGGAGTAATGAGTTTTGAAAACACTATCCAGAGGCACATGCAAATGCATGTGACTTTAAAGGATATTGAATTCACTCCACCTTGTTTATTCTGGAGCTAGAGAGTGGAGCAAGCACCCATCGCCCATCACCCAAGGAGCAAGAAGCAGGCAGGGTTTTATGCTGTCTGCCTTTAATGTGAGGGACACAACAGTGCAGTGCTTCTTTAAGGACATTCTTGCAACACTCCTGCATTGTCTATGCCCATCAGTGACTCAAGGGTAGAGCACTCTGACTGAACAGATTTGATTAAACCTTTCTGGGAGTAGATCTATCACAATCCTGCTTCTTCATGTTGCATGATAACATCCAGCCCGAGGCAGACTTTTGATTAAAAGTTCCCCTGAAGATTTGTGGAGAAATTCTGTTTATTCCCACAACTCTGAGACCATTGAGGTTATGTGCCCACATTTTGAAGTGCAAATTACATAAACTGCAAATTGGCAAACATGTTTCTGGAGCTGGGAAACCAACTGGGGAGGCCTATAGTTGTTTTCCATTCCACTGCAAACAGGAAAAAAAGGGCCCATTTTAAAAAGATTTCTTTATTTTTTTAAAGTTAGCCCATGCAATCTTTAAAACTGGGAATAATGAGCAAAGAGAGGGACAGAGCTTGGAGTAGAGGATGGGAGCTGGAAAAACTTTAGTGAATCATTTTTCAAAGGAGAATCACATACTGAGGTCACAAGCAGATTCTGGAAATACTTTTTTTTTCTATTCAGCACTTGTTAGATTCTTGCCTCTTCATTTTTACCTTTGTTAGATAGATATCAAATGAGTGAATATTTTTTTCTTGACTTTGGAAAGTTTTTGCTACTTTTGGAGGAATTCAAAAAGGTATTTACCAAGTAATTTTTGAACTGCACACCAGCAGAGTGATTATTTAATACACTACTCACTGTTACAAATACTTCGGTAACGCAAAATAAACTTGATCGTACAAGTTAAAACTCCTTTTCACTATTTTTTTCCAACTAGACCTTGAGTAAGGGATAAGAGGAGTTGGCCCATGAAAAATAAAAGAATTATTTGAACTGTTAGTTGGTAAGTGGTTAAGAGGCAGAGGCACAAACTGTAATATTTCATTGATAGTTTGACAGCTAACACTGCAGGGGATGACTCAAGGCTTTTTGTTCACTCTTCACTCAGACTGAACAATGATGATTTTATCAAATTGAGAAGTGAATAGAAATTGCTGAGAGAGAAATTGTTCCCAGTATCAGTTTAAATTCCAGATTTCTCTGAATCCCATACACCATGGAAAATGCTTGAAATTATATGAAGACATTTAAACTGCTATGATATCATGTTCTGTGATGTTAATCCTCCTAATCCCTCATGGACAGCATACTGAAGGGCCACTACAGACCAAGGTCCTTACGTGAGGCATTTTACAGATGAAGAGGGATATTGAGGGTTCCTGCTCTGCCCTCAGCCTCTGTGAGTTTGATGATCTGGGCCAGTATGGTGAGATGATTAACAGCATCCCCATAAACACAGATTTGCTACTGAACACAACAGTCACAAAGCGCTGTGAGAGTTTCAGACATTCTGCTTCTGATATCAAACTGTCTGGAAATACCTCTGGGTTGAAACATGTGATGAGAGACAGCAGCACCAAGCAGCATCTCAGCACAGAAAGGAAATGGGCAGAGACTTCTGTCCCTGACATTAGTGAATACAGGCAGGCAGCATGTGATAAGTAAACTTCTAATTTTTCTGGCTCTTTACAAAATCTTTGCATTTAGAATATCCCCCTGAGGTGTGCTCAGGAACTCAGCAGTTGACAGTGCTCTTGTTGTAGGTTGCTTGATTCACTAGGTTTTGTGGATCAGGGGTTACTTTTTATCAGTTGCACAAGTAAAAGAGATAAAGACAAAGAGATAAAAGAAGCACAGTTCTTTCCCATCTTCCTGGGTAATTTGCCTATCCCCAAAGGACTCGTTTGCAATGAAAGAGATCAATAACAGTATACCAGTATAAGCAGGATTCCTTTCAAGAGTCTTTATCCATGCAATTATAAAACAGTCTCTTCCAGGTGACATATATACTTCACCTTTGATCTCAAAACACCATGTTTAACTATAACAGTCATGTTCACTATCTGTAGCATTTTGAATGTGTGATTCTTATCTATGTGTAGAGACTAAGCAAATGAATCCAAGACGGGCCTGTGATTATTCCCATTGAAATATTTTCCAGTCTCAGAAAAAATATGTGAAAATGTGTCAGATCAATTTCTAGTTAAATAATCGGCTAAAAAATCTGAAATAAATGAACAATTTCTAATGACTCAAGAACTGAACTATGGAACAAAACTCAAAACCACTTCAGTGCAAGTCTATAAGTAAACAGTAAAATACAAACATTTATATGATACAGGCCATGCTCCTGTGTTGAAAATAAAGGAACTCATCTGATGTGGAAATAAACTGGAGTTTATTATCTGGAAATAAATGGAGTTACGGAAATCAACAGCAAACTTATGTGTCCAGATGAAGCCGCTTTACATTTTGGGAAGATTCTGACAAGAATCCTTACCAATTTACACACAGCACTTAAAATATGGAAATACATGTTAGACAAAAAAATTTCCAGTAAATTAACTACTTAGATTAGATTTTCTACAAAAGCTTTTTTCCTTTGCTAACCATCTCATCTCTTCAATGAGACACAAGAATCGTCTTGTACTGTGTTGCTACAGAATTTTTCATTTGCCATCAAATCAATATTGGACTTAATGTCAGGAGACACATTATTTGTTGCATACTCTCATTCTCACTGGTTTTATAGGATTGTGGGGTCACAGCACTGGAGGACCCTTCCAGCCCAACCTAGTGGACAAAGCAGAGGCAGCTCTGTGGCCAGACCAGGTTGCTCAGGCCCACAGTCAGCTGGGTCATGAACACTTCCAAGGACAGACACTGCAAAAAAATCTTTGGACAGCGTGCACCCTGTCTGACTATCCTCACAAGGGAAAAGGTTTTCATTCAATAGCTTGTGGGAAGACGTGTATAAATAAGCTGTTATTGTCAATGTTGTTGTTATTATTTATTATTTCTCAATAAATATTTCATGAACCATCTGCCAGTGACAGTAGAATGATTAACACTGGGCTACAGCATAAGGGCAGGGTTTCTCAAATGGTTTCTTGGGTGCCTTTTTTGCCAAACTTGCCGTTTTTTCCACAGAATTCTAAAATCGTTCTAAAATTTATGATCAGTGTAGAGCTATATACAGTTAAAATACTAACTAAAGCAGTCAAAAAGACTCAGCTGGGGGAATTAAGTAGCTAGAGTGGTGCCTGTGCTAGAGTGGTTCAGACGCCCAGCTGGAGGCAGCATGTAAAAGCATGTTGTCCAAATACACAATAATTTTCAAAATTAGACTAATTATCTGTACTAGTAGCTGAGGAGTGAATGGAAAGGCTTGATAGGTATTTTGCTAAAGAACCTGAAATCCTTGTTGGTGTAAATGCATCCTTGACTAATATTGGCAGAGACTAATGGAGTGCTATTTTTAGAACTTCTCAGAAATCTAAATACTAGTGTGTAAGGCAATAGTAAGACTGGAAAAGTCAGCTAGGGCCATTGACCAAGCTTGAGCATTAATGGTTCACAGTTTAATTGCTACTGGTCTCTGCTTGGGCTGCTCCAGTCGCTTTTGCCCAGAGGAAACCAGTTGTAGAGGCAGGCAGCCCAGAGCAGAGGGGATGCAAGGCAAATAGCTTCTCTTGACTTGGGACCAGGTCCCAGATCTCTTATTTGTTGGTGAAGACCACGTAGCCAGGCCCTGTGGGGCTCCATGAGAAAGCTGCTCGAGGGAATGCAGTCTGGCCTGTTCTGTGCTCTTCTACCAGGGATTGTATGGCCTGAATTCCTCTCCCAAACACCTTTAGCTGAAGAATGCAAGCCAGAAACTTCATTGTTCCAGGCCCCCAGGGAGTCAGCAAAGAAAGTAAGACACCTCTGGAAGGTGATTCAGCACTCTGAGAAGTGTCTGGTTCTCCCTATTGAGTGTTTAGGTCACATACACATCTACTGCATCTGTCTCAGATGCACCTTTAAAATTACTTCACGGTAAATTTAGGCTGCAATTAGTCAAATAACATTGTGAAGAAAATCTCATGACAGCACCTACTACCAATTTAGCAGGACTGTTTGAAGGGCTCTGGGCATCTGGGTACTAAGTGTGCATGTTGCTCTGAAGCAGTAAATTCAATTTATCAGACCTGCCAGAGTGACAGTGCATGGTGTGCATCCAGACATACTTCAGGGTGCAATGCAGACTCAGCATTTCTGGTCTGCATTGAATGAACACAGAGTGAAATTGTGCTGAAAGGTAATGCACAAAGCAGTGCAGGTTTGCCTTGTACATGAGGGAAATGGATGAGGCATTCATTTCCATATGCTGCACCCAGATCCAATAGTTTAGCTAATTATGTGGTATATGTCTTCCCAGGAATTCTTAGTTCATATGACAGCACTATCAAGCTGGAGCTCCCAAATGAGCAGCTGAACAGAAATGCCAGACCATTTATCCCACTCATGTTTGACTAGTCAAGGAAGCTTATCTTTTTCAGACTGATGATTAAAAGGTTATTTCACAGAATATTTTTGTCTAGATTTTTTGTTGTGGTTACCTTTTAGACTGCACGTAATGCATAACTTACGGACTGAAATACAAAAACGGTGACTTAAAGTGCATTGGATCATCCAGACCAAGTCTTTCTGCACAGCACAATGACCACTAAAAGCTATCCAGTTATGCTGCACAGCCTCCACTGGAGAATCTTTTGACATCTCTGCATGAAGTCCACTCAAAAGTCATCATTCACTTAGTCCATCTACTCTTTCTCTGTTCAGTCAAAGCCTGGGAAAACAGGTGCATCTTAGAGTTAATCTTGAAAGTCATAAATCTTAGCTGTCAAAACCATGAAACCTAGAAGATGTCTGTAAAGTCTGAGATGATAGTCCATTCATCTGGCGAATTGCTGGGGACACTGCTGCCATAAACATGGCCAACAGTCAGTATTCATTGTCTTGTACAAGAAGCCATAAACCAAAGTGGAAGAATAAAGATCTGCTTTGCATGTTGTAAAAACTGGAGTGATGAAGGAAACCTGCTGTGACCACTTGAACCCCAAGGCCAAATGTGCCTGGAAATTGCAGATATTTCATTGTTGTCATTGGTTTCATGTTATTCAGTGATAGATGCATGGAGGAATTCCTATTCCCTATGGCTATTCTTCTTACTGAGGTCAGGAAAGATAAAGAAATTCTGTTCCTTGGGAGAGATCTTTCTGTTTTCTTCATCACTTCTCCCAAGGACTTTACAGCATTTTTACCACTATTGATTATGGTTTGCTGCAGGTAGGATAAAACATTATCTCTTCAAGGAATTCTCTCAGATAATCTCTCACAGGGTGTGCCTATGTAGCCTTTGTCAGTCATTGAGTGCTCTGCCCAGTCTTCAAGGAAGTCAAACTCCATGTGCATCCCATCAAAGCAACGCAAAGCCCAGGCTGACTGGTCTTGTTACTGAGGCTCTCAGTGCTTTCAGATGGTTTCCAGCTGTCTGAAAATTGGACACCTAAATGTGACCTAGTCAACCAAGGCTTCATTTGTAGTCAGTGTAGGAGAAAATAACACCACCAGAGGCAAATTGTATGGCCTATCTTGGATGCCTATCTTATGATGAGATGAATCACCTTCTGGAGGTGTCTCTTTCTCTGCACCTACTGCATATAGAAACGACAACGTTTCTTACATTCTCATTAAAAAAAAAAGAAAACAAAAAAAAAAAAGATCTATAGATAGACCCTTAGTCTTAGAACTTGGACTTCAATGAAACATCAAATAGGCAACTTGTCATGTGAGACAGAAATGCTGTGATCCTAATAGTAGGTCTCAGTCTCAGTTTTAAAGTCTCCCAAGAAACTCCTTTAAATTTGCTTACAGCAAGGTGCCTATCTCCATGCAGTGACCCTGAAAATCAGACTCATCTTCTGTCCATTTTTCAGGCGTGCAGTAGTAGCCTGAGGCTTGGACAAACCACGACCTCCCAGATCTTCCAGGGCAAGTGTGCCTCCCCA
The DNA here is from genome assembly GCF_029207755.1 of Chamaea fasciata. Taxonomy (NCBI): domain Eukaryota; kingdom Metazoa; phylum Chordata; class Aves; order Passeriformes; family Sylviidae; genus Chamaea; species Chamaea fasciata. The sequence continues at coordinate 65,778,441 of NW_027094087.1, forward strand.
TGCCCTGCCGTGGTGACTTCTCTCTCCTCTCACTCAGGTTCCTCCACATTAGGAATTCAGGCAGGGCAAGTTCATTCAGTCCTTGAGGGAATAACATAAACGGAAGGATCACAGGTCCTGGTTTTTCAAAACTGCTCTTAATTGCTATGTAGGCATATCCAGTGCCCTCTTCAAGTTGGCAGTTAGAAATTTTAGTTAGAAAACTCCTCATTAAATGTTTCATTCTGTATTCATATTGTCTTGAAGAATTTAGACTGTTTACCTCTGTTTCTGTGGCGACTGTATGAAGTTCTCAGGTTTGCTCATAGTCATAAGAGTTGGGGCTAAACAGACTAAAATGTTTATTCTGGAAGTCTGGGTAACAGAGCAATTAGAGTTCAAATAGGTGTTGAAGCAGAGGTTTTTTTAATGTAAACAATCGTGATCATGAGTATAACCTCTTTTGAATCATGGATTATGTCCATTTCACAATTGATACATCATGACAATAAATCTAGGCCTTCATAGTTGCTAATGACAATGGCTAGAGTTGTCATTTCAGTCCCGCTAATTACATTTGTAAAAGCTATGTAAACTATGTAAAGATAATAAGTTTCATTTTTCTTGGTAGTCATACTTTCTGAAGCCGATAGATTCACCAACAGCATGTTTGTATTTTATACCCATGTACACTGCAACACAGAAATATCAGCACAGATCCCTTGAGTTGTACACAGCAACACAGAAATATCAGCACAGATCCCTTGAGCCAAAGGTAACCATTAAGAAGAGTTTGTCCAAAGCATGCCACAACACAGCAGCTCCAGACTGGAAAGGCTGGTTCCATGCTACTTAGATGTTATTCAACTTAGCGTCCCTTCTTGTCAAAAGAGACACACATCTCCAGAGGGAGATTTGTCTCACTCCAGAATTAAGCTGTCCTCTGATGTTGCTTGTTTCTTTTCACTGATGGCAGGCCTAGGTATTCAAAGTGTTACACACTAGATACAGTTTGGATTTGCTGAATGTGGGGTGGGTTTGCATATACTTGAGACAAAACTGTACTACTCGTCCCAAAGCACATGGCCTGAAATAGAGTACGAAGGATGTGGGAATCTACACAGATGGTTCTGCAATCTTGCTGAGATCTAGTCAGTGTAGGTCACTCTCAGAAAGACAAGGTGACAAGGGTCATCTGCTCAGCTGAATTTTTTCCAAAACTCCGCTGAATTTTTACATATTAGAAATTTAGATAGCTAATTTGCATATAGACACATTAGACAGCAAAAGTTAGGACAACCAACATCGTTCCCCACCTACCACACCTGGTGGCTTCAGGTCACGAGGCTTTTTCACAAAATCAAGCCACCTGCCTAAGGAGAAAAGAAGACCAAGAAATCTGAGAAAGCCAGAAAGATTTTGCAGTTTCCCTCCATAGCATAATGGTTCAGTTACCAGACCCCTGAGAAAGACTTAGGTTTGGGTCTTACCATCAGTATTTAACCCACTTTGACCTCCCAAAAGAGTATCTTAGTGCAAGATAACAGCTCATGAGACAGAATAGGTCTCATTGTTTCTCATTTGGGCTGTTTCAGTTTCTCTGGAATTATTATGAAATAGTTTACAGGAAAACAATTACACTGTGTTTGGGGATTGTACCTCAAAAATGGTTGGGCAAAACTCATTGGAGCTTCCTGCTGTATCAGGTTCAGTGGTCAATCAGAACATGGACAATCAAAAAGCTCTGTCGACTTGGACATCCTGGCTCTGGCTGATTTCTAAACAGTGCATTATTTCCTGAACAAACACCTACTGATTTCAATAATTTTATTCTGGTGGCTGATCCATGATTTAAAAAATCTTCACCTCAGGTCTCTGATCTCTAAACCTTGTCTATCTTGCTGACTTTAAAAATCTGCTTGTTTGAAGTACAAAGTTTGGGCCCCTAAGCCACTTAGAAAGTGACAGTTTTCCTTGCCAAAATTTGGACTATTACGGAATATCAAATTTTGGGTTTTCTCTTTTCTAATGTTATTTCCCTCCCTTACCTGCTGCAATTGAGATTTTTAATTCACTTGGTTCTGGTGGGAAAAATCAAATAAAATATTACCCTAGTTTTGGTCCAATGTTTAGTACAATTACACAGATGAATAATACTCACACTGAGGTCTCTTCTCCGATTGATACTTAGATGCCAACATAAGTTTACTGCTATGAATTGCATAAGGAGTAATGGAGAAGGTTCACCCTGAAAAATGGAGTAATAACTTGGTGGTAAGGGTCCTTACCAGAGATATGTGAAAGGACAGAACAGGAAAATACTCAAAACTTTAGTGATAACAAGCCTCTTTGGAAGCAGGGCTTTCTCATTTTTCATTTGTTGATTGTAAAAGTCTTCTGTTTCATTCCTACAGAAAATAAAAACACTCTCTTAAATCTTGGCAAAGCTCTGTATACAAGCTTTGGGGATTTCTTGCAGTCCTCAAGGTATAGACACATAGTACAGAATCCCATGAGAGGCTTTCACAAAACTTTGACTCCTACCTACTTGACATGGATGCCCAGAAACCCCATGAAATACTGTGTATCCATATATACCTATATACCATACATTTCTTTGGGGTCTTTTTTTTCTTTTTTTGATCAGCAGAGAAAACAATGTGGATTGCTAATCCAACTGTCCCAGTTTTAACATTTAAACTGAAATTCCTCACTTCCATGAAATAACAGGGGAGAAAGCAGACTTGCACACACATGTGATCCCTTTCCTCTCTATCCCAAAACAGTTAATTCAAGTAGTCGTGTATTACAGCCGACAGGCAATATTTAGTAACTGCTAGACAGAGCCCATGACCTTTGGCCAAATTCTATTATTCTTGACATGATTACTGGGGTTCCCCTCACATACAGTTCTTAATGACAGGCTAGAGTTCTATTTGTATATCCTCAGATCCAGAGGATTCTCGGTCTCTTTATATGTCAGGGTTGTCCTGTTGTTCTTTAAAGTCTGTTTTACAATGGTAATTGTGGAGCATGAGTTCACATAATGTTGTACTTGATGTTAATAAGCAGATAAAAGTATAATCGCTCAGTATTACGAACAGTTCTTAGTGAAGGACCAAAAGACTGACATTTTGTTCCACCCTTCATGAGTCAGTCAAACAGATTGGATTATAAAGAAGAACCAGCATTTCACTGTGATGAAACTCATAAAAAAACCCCATAAAATATCACTACATGTTGGCAGTTTATAAAAGGAGATTCACCAGCTTATCCATTGGTATTAACATGTCTTTAATAATGGTAACCTTCTTTGCAAATTAAAGAGTTATTAATTGAAAATCCTGCCCAGATATGCTTACATGCCCATGTGAATATACGCAGCTACCTAGCCTATCAAATAGACCTATATGGAAAGAACTAAGCTGATTTCTATGTTTTCAGCAGATTATGCATAGAATTTAAGACCAGTTGGCTCTAACTTAATCCGAAGGGTGATATTTTGGGTCTCAAAGTTTCCTTTTTACATCCACTGATGTAAAAATCTTCATTGAAGTAGTGCCTGGAATGGTGGGTTTTGCAGTGCATCCTGGCTCTGATATTTTGTGTTTGTGTGATTCCTATCAATGCTATAAGACATTACAACAAAAGCAGATGAGATGGCCCACTGCATTGAGGAAAAAAGGTGTCACCCATGTTCATCTACAGCTGCAGCAAGCATAGTTTAGAGGCACACAAAAAGAAGACACAGGCAGGAGAATTTTTTAGAATTTCTTCCCATGATTTATAAATACAAATATTATATGTAATTAAAAATGCGTTCAATGTATTTACGACTTGAAACTGTACTCTGTTTGAAACTATTTTAGTGGTTTAAAAATTCAGACTTGCTGTAATTAAGATCTGAGTCTGTTCAGATCCTTTTTTCTTCAGGGAGAATCTAAGTGTCAAAATTAGGCAATATAGTAGTCATAACTCATAATTGTTAAACTCACAGTGACAGGACTTAGTGTTCACATGTATCTGGATGAAGATGGAGTGAATGGTTTAAGGCACAGCCAAGCACAGAGAAATAATCTTATTAATTCCACTTGAAGATGAGACATAAAGAGTAGGTAGGAAAGGCTTTAGATTTGTAGAACAAATAGGTCTCTTGAAAAGATTGCATATTAAAGGAAACACAGGATCCAGAGATGTGGATCCTAGAGAGTCACTAATTCCCCAGTGTTCTGACCTGTCCTGGCTCCCACTATCTCAAAAATCCAAAGTGACAGCTGACGTGCAGTCGAAGAGTTGTGTGTTACCACTGTCTATTTTTGATAAAAGAAGATAAGAACCTATTAAAATTGTACCATGTTGTCAAACTTAGATTAATTTGGACAGGGTTACAGATAATGGGTTAAGAACTTTTAAGCTTTTTAAGATGTACAAATTAAGACCCACGAAACCATCATCTTAAAGCTTTGACTGCGTCTCCTTGTACATTGGGCAAAGGCCTGATACCCTTTTATGAGCAGCTAGCCCTAGTAAAAGCATTAAGCACAGGAGCCTTTTCCTAACTTTTTTGGAGCTCTTGATTGACTGAATTTTAGCTGTCAGATTCTAGTCTGGAGAACTAAAGAACAGCTGCTCCATATCCATTCAGACTGTGCCTTAAATGACAGTCCTACACAGTAATGAAAGGAAACTATCTGTTTTGTATCTGTTTAGCCCACACAGAAGGAAGTTCTCAAAATGTGAATTCCTAGTGTCTTTTTTCTTTGCAAAACATACATCTAAATACACTTCTGTGCCAGGATTATGGATTCTTTTGTAACTGTGCCTTATTCATTCAGTGACTAGATGAAAACAAAATAAATAAAATATCTGACTAAAGTTTCATACATATTTGAACTTACGACATAGACATAAAGTCAAATACCAGCACACTCACCCCTCCTCCTATCCCCTATACATTGATAGTATCTGAACTACAAAAATTCACAAGCATGACCCCTAAGTAATGAATTTTCTGTGATTTCCATCTGAATCCTGCTTTTTGAATTCTTGTCACTTAACCCTAGTAGCATGTATTATTGCTCACTTTTTCCTGGAATCTTAAAAACAGTTCTGAAAAAGATCTTCTGTACATAGGCCTCATACAATTCCTCACCTCAGCACCACGTTTGTTCATCTGCAGTGCCCAAAACATTCATGGATAACATGGATCTTCAGCTCTCTGCATGAATTGTGAAGCAATTGTTGAGGGGGTAAAGCAGGCATCTCACCCTAACTATCCCTGATCTTTGAACAGTCTGAATTTCCCATTGGAGGTACCAGTTGCAGTTGCTGGTTCTAGAGACATATTAGGCAGCAAGCTTAGGCTTGGCTGACTCCATCAGGAATCAATCAAGTTGTGGAAATTTAATGTGAACAAGCCTAAGTATTTACACATGAGATAGGTGTGTGAGTTCTCATCTTAGTAAATAGTGATTCAAAGGTTGATTCATCTACCTTTTCAGGAGTGCTGAGGAGATTATTCTCAGTACCTGGGATATAGTTTGGAGCTGGTAGATAAATATGTATATGAGAACCCCAAACCCTTCTGGACTAGCAGCTGGAAGCCAGTCAGAATATCCTAAAACAGCTTATATGGAACAGAATTTCTACATTTTCATAGCTGAACTGACTCTTAGTAGAACCAATGAGGTCTGGAGAGCCATTCAATTGCATCTACAGTAGAGGCCTAGATTTGGTCAGCAGGAGCTCAAATTGGTTTCACATGTTAGAGGGTACACTTATGTGCAGACACCTCCCTGCTGATGTCTGAATCTCACCCCAAAAGACAAGTTAACAGTCTGGGTCTCAAGTCAGTTGCATAAGCACCAGCACCCAGTGTCACCTGAAATATCCTAGATGGTCTAAAAAATCTGCGTTGCCCTGACATTCAACGGAATCCAAATGCCTTGCACTCTTCTGATGAGACTGTTGAAGGCCTGGTGCATCTGAGGAATCCAAGATGCCACTAGACTCATATACTGTGTTGATGCCCTGGAGACAGGTAAGATAAATTGACATTGCTTGTCCATCATGTTCAAAAGAGAAAATAAAGATGTCTTGACTAATTATTAAAGGGTTCATTCTATTTTCTTCTACTCCTATTTTATATATGCAACTATTTTAACACAATTAAATGCGATGTTTACTGATCCATAACAGTATTATTTGGACAGCCATAGATACCAAATGGGTCTTTGCAATGAGAAAAAATATTTTGTTTTTAATGAAAAAATTTTAACAAGCATACTGGTAAAAATATCTTATATTAATTTTCCAGCAACTGAAGATCTTAAATTTTACATTAGTGTGTGCACAAATATTTAGAGCACTGAAACAAAATTATTTCACCAGAATACCCAATCTAACTGCCACCATGACTGCTGAATTTCTGGCAACTACAGCAAATTTGCCGCTGGGGAAGTTTGAATGGAATGTTGCTATGTAACCAAACTCCCAAAAGTGTCTTTAAAATAGTGATGAATGAGTGAAGTCCACAAACAGAGGGGTTTTTTTCTGCCACAAATGTAATACTTACTAGCACCTTTTAATTGCATCAGTAACTGAACAGACAACCAAATAAATCTGACAAAGAATGAAAACCTTCATATATCATATATTGTTGGGTGGGGATTTGAGGGAGGCTTGAACTAGTTATTTGCTTAATAACAAGGTTATATTTGGTCTTATAATTGCAATTATGATTTCATGGAGTTTCAAAATTGGGATGACAATAGCCTTCACGCTTTATGCAAAAATCTAGATACGTTCTCTTAGTGGCCTAGAAATATGACTCAGACTGAAAGAGAAAGATTTAAGAGAAGCTGAAAGATTTACTGTTCCAATGGATTATCAAAATAAGTTTTGCAAACACCTTGTTTGCATGAAACTAAATTTTCTAATATCAGAATTTCTGGTGTATGACATTTTATGTCACTTTTTGCCTGTTTTACTTTTGTATGCTTTCTTAACATGCTCTGATGCTTTTGTGTAAAATTTACACTGGTGATAATTTTCCATACTTTTGCTTTTAAAATAAAGACATTCTAAATCCTTCTTCCTAAAGAACTAATTGCAATGACATAATACTAAATAATAATGGAACATTGATGGTGTTAACTCTCTTAATGTTTTCTTTAACTTTTTTGGTGGTGTTAAAGCTGAGATTTTAGATGACATGAGTGCCCCAGTATACCTCAAAATAATCCGCTGCCATTGTGAACAATTTCAGGGATAGTTCTACCAGTCACATCAATTCATATTTGCCATTTCAAGTCTGAACTTCTATGGTGTGCATAAATGCTCCAGTATGTCCTGGCTGGGTTGTCTATTGGACTAAGAACTCAGATCTCTGAAGACAATCGGTTATCATGTTATTCTTAGGGTGTACCAGACAAGCTATTTCAAGTAAAAGTAAAACCAGAAATATGGATATAATGGTACAGGCCATGGTGAGAATCTCAGACACATTCCTCACTCTGCCATGTTGTTTGGGCTTATTTTAGGTGTCAGCATGTTGGCACTTGTGACTGAATGTCATTCATAAGCACTGGGTTTTACCAAATCCTTGGACAAAGAATTTAAATGCATCACATGGGATTTCCACTCTTGCATTCAAAGATCAAAAATTTTTGTGGCCTTAACGTGCCAAGTCCCCCAGTGTGGAACCAAGTCTTTGGTTCTTTAACTAGGCAGACTGAAGGCCTAGAGGATAAATGGATGGTCTCTCCCTAAACCCAGGGGACAAACATAAGAAGGCAAAAGAATTCTTTTAAGCTAAATTGGAACAGAGCAGATAGTTAAAAATTAGTAACAAAGAGAGTTCAGAGTATAAAATAAAAGAGGGATTCTAAGAAACAAATTCCCCTTTTCTTCAAATGTCCAAGGTTAGGCTGGACAGAGCTTTGAGCATCTGGTCTAATGGAAGGTGTCCTCGTCCACAGAGAAGCTTCTTCCAACCCAAACCATTCTATGATACAATGATTCCATGAAAAAGTTGTGAGTCTTACAAGAAACATTATGGAAGGAAGAAACCTAATCGTTTAGAAAAGCCTTTGATCTGTTTATGACAAGCATTCTATAGTCTGTTTGCTCATGATAACAAGGAACTGCACATGATGTTGGGATATGCTCTTCACATGGTCTCCATTCTTAGCAATGTTAATTAGTAACACAGAATTTGAAGTCACATGGAGCTAAGGATCTCCTATCTTATTTCTAAGTATTTGTTGTGATTTACGATAAAGATACAAAGAGCCTCTTTCTTATTGTGGTAAGATCCTGAATGTGCTTAGAGTACTTTTATCTTCCAGTAAAACTGAAGAAGATTCTTCAGCTTTTTCCTTATTCTACAAAACCAGATTCTTTCAGGTAACATAAGATCAATATGCAGTGAATAATGATCTAACAAGACAGCTGTAACTAGCAAGGATAAGAATGTTGGTGGAAGTCATGATGGTCCCCACAGAAGTTTTGGATTCAAACTATTTACTGGATTTGGCATGTGCATTTCAAATATTTAAGTATGTCTTATGCTGTATTTTTTTTTCACACAATGACTCTCAGAAAACCTGAGAGGGGATGATTCCTAATTTCATGAGCAGCCTGCCCTTTTCAGAAGCCTTTCCTACAGAGGCAACAGTTACAAACATTGGTATTAACGCCTACACTCTGTTTGTACCTGCTTCTGAGGTAATAATCTTTTCTAATCAGTGAAAAAATCCTATTATGCAATGCTTGAGGAAGACTTCTGATAAAGGTCAGATGTATAAGGATATACCTACTTCAAGTGCAGATACTTTAGCACAGTTCATATGAATTCCTCTACAAGCGATTGCTGCTGTCTAGCTTAAGCTACTAATTTTCAGGGATCTAGGGAATCATTACAGCAAGCCCTGAAGTTCTCTTCATAGTAAAAGAGAAAAGTAGTTGCCTGACTTATATGTCTAAAACTAAATGGGCAGTAATTTTTTTGGATGACTTTGAAAGCACCTACATTTTTTCTGTTGACTTTATAAGCACCTTCTTTTATAGAATAAGTTTCCTAAGAACCTAAAATTAGTAGCATATTAGATGTGTAAGCTAGACAACAGGACTAATTTTTCACTGACATCTCTATCTGATGATGACACAAGAAGATTGGCATAGTAGAAGAAAAGAGTGACTGAAGAGAACTCAGCCAAAATAAACCATATATTGATTTCTGACTACATACTGCAGTGAGTTCTGACCTAGACACAGGCACATAAAACCATAGATATGCAAAGAAAAGAGAGAAAAAAATAGATGAGATACCAAACTCCAGACACTTCAAAAATATATAGGTAAAGAACAAGGTGAAAATTTAAAAAACCCCCTATTTTTAGTCAAAGTTCTTGATGGACATCAGCAATGTTTTGCTTTCAAACTGCATATTTGGACTAAAAATAAAAAGTCTTATTTATCAACAGAGAGTTTAAAATCATCTTCAATGTTCCTAAATAGTTTTGCAACAGATGACCCAAAAGATTTTTCTTGCATCTGTGACCTCATAAGTGTTATCCACTCAATTAAGTGACAATATTGAAAGTAGATGGGAATAAGGAGGTATAGCGTTATCAAGATTTACTTAACCTAAAGTATGACTTTCTCTGTTAGGAGAGCCAGAACTCTAATGATAGACAGCCGAATAACAAGAGATCTGTCTCCAGAATTGATTCGTCTTCATCTAATCTCCAATGGAAAAAAAGAAGAAGTTCTATACTCAAAAGCAAAGCTTAACATTTTATAACAGCACACATGCCAGCTTTAAAATCACATACTTAGGCACAAACCAAAAAAATATTTTCTCTATTTTTCTTTGCAAATTTCACCACCAGACACATTCAATATGCTTAACTTGTTAAAGTGCATCAAGTGTGCCATTTAAAAAGTAGCACTCATATGTTACTGTGCTTACTTTCACCATAAAAATAGAACTCCCAGCACACAGAGAAGATGAAGAAAGCTTCAAAAATAAGTATTTTAACTCATGCCCTAGACACCTCTGAATCTGCTCTACACTTAGAGAAGAGCGGCCTGCACATGGGAAGAAGAACAGTTGCCACTGTGCAGAAGCTGCTGTTAGGGAACTTGGCTCCTTTCAGAGCAATTAGAGCTTAATGGACTTTAAAAAAGAAATCCTAGTTTCACTTATTCATTAATTCTATCTCGTGAGACACAGCTCTTCTCTTCTCCATTTCTTCTTTTCACATTCAAGGTCAGAAAGAAGACATTTTTGGACATAATTCAGTTATCTTTTCTTATTGATTTTTTTTTTTCCTCAGGAATGATCAGCAGATCTTTTGGGGCAGCTGAAAGCAGTAATTGGCTACTTACACGTTGTATTGGAAGGGCATGATTTACCCAGGCAGGTGCAGGCAGACCTGAGCTCATTTTGCTTTCCTCAGAGCTAGCTGACTGAGCAGGAGTGTGGTTGGGATGAACTCAAGGCTGTGTGTAGCCACCTGTGGCGGCATGCTCCATAAATCATTAGTCACATCTCTGGGATTAGTTCCCTTAACACCATCCACGTAAAAAGCTGGCTGCAGAAAGCATATTATGTGCTGAGGTTCTCTCTGTCATCAACATCAGTTGGGCAGCTCAACTGGGAATTCCTCGCACCGGATGATGAGGTGATGAGTGTCCCTTTGAAAATGTCCTCCTTTTTATTATCTAAAGGAACTACAGTGAATACCTTAGACTTCTGTCTAACTTGGAGATGCTGGAGTTAGGTAAGAGAAATCTGATTCCCCAAGGGTTAAAATGTGAGCATTTTCCACAGAGTGGGCACAGCTCATAGGAGTCAGGAGCCAATGTGACTGCAGTGGTCTCAGTCTGACATTACAGACAGGATAAACCAAAAGCTTAATGCCTGTTTTTTTCCTAGTTTTGAATCAAAGCTAGACCATGGAAAACAAGACGTCCTGGTTCAGTTTTAAATCGTTAGCAGGTCTAAACATATTTATGTAGCAGTCATGGGCATTTGCATTTAGGAACCATATACTATTTAAATCCTAATAAATATCTTCTGCTGAACTGTGTCAAAACAGAGTGCAAGAAACCTTGAGTGGGTTCCTTAAACAAATAATGTTTTAACTTACTTAAATGATGCCCTACAGGTATTATACTGAAACACCTGTTTTCTTGAGCAACAGCTACTCCCATGGGAAGTAAGTTCAAAGACAATACAGTAGCATACAAAATGTTTTTGCCAGATAAAAATGCTGCCTACATTCAGTATTGCAAATGCAATTTCTTTTTTCATTTGCAGTCATCTTTCCTTAATAACCCAAGGTCATTTATACAACATAATTATTTTTATTTGTGTGAAAGAGATTATCAATGGAAATATTAAATTTCACTCTATTTTTAAAAGACCTTGTGGACTTTAAAGGGAAGGAAAAAAGTAAACAATTTCACAAACTGAGTTTTAATGTTGATCCAGAATGGGGGAAAAAAGTTTTTGTATCTCAGCAACAGCTTCCCTTTGGTCCTCCACAAGAATCTGAAATGAAAACTGTCCAAATGAATAAAAAGATCCCAGTTTCCTTCAACAGACTTTGAATAAGGACCAGCTCCTGCTCCCACTAATTTCAACACCAGGCTAAGCAGGGTGAAATGATCTAATGCTTATCTCTCTGTATATCAAGATTACACAAAATCAATAGCAAATATAAAGTGAGATTATAATTAGGCCTTGATATTTCTGACTTATTATTCAGAGCTAAAATCTAATTTGAAATTCATAATAGTTTTGGGAAGGATGACAGAAGTAGAGGAGAATAAAGAGAAAGCAACTAAAGGCTGCATTGGCCATGTAATCTCTGCCTTTTAGCTGACAGTCCAGTTTTGTTCAGAAAGGACAGGATTTTATCTGTTGCACTCCTTCTCTGGATTCATTTATGAATCATAGCAGTTGAGTCTTCTGAGCAAGCAGACAAGGATATACTTGATTATATTTAGAGGCTTTTCCACTACTCATATTTTTCCATTAATTTCAGTAGAAATTTGATTGAGGCCTTTACAAGCACTAAAACCCACAGAGGGCTGGGCGTGAACATTTCCAGAATAAGTGGCAAACGAACATTTTCAAAAATAATGTTCTTGCTAAAACAATTTCTTAGTAAAGTATTCACAAGCAGCAGTCTTCCTGCAGTTCTTGTCTATGCAAAACAATTTAATCATACCTTAAAGCCAACTGGAAAAAAATTGTCTAAGTCCTATAAACACAGCCACTAACATTTCCAGTGATCTTTCCTAACTCCTGGTGGAAAGAACTCTTACAGTGCTACCTAGCAGTTCAGTTTGCATCCTCTGGAAATCATCTCTAATGAGGTGATTACCTCAGAGCAATTAGAAGTTTAGAAACAAACACAACTAAATAAACAGACGTGAAACATTTTTCCAGGATGGCTTTGCCAATGTCAAAGCAAATAAAATTCTTGGAAAAGGACTGACACCTTTCTAGGCATTGATCAAAATTCTTCTTTTAAACAGATCAGAGAAAATACTATTTCAGATACAGCTGGACTTCCCACACATGTCAACATGTGTCCCAGCAGCACCCTCACTTTTGAAAAACTGGCTGAAGTCTACGGGCTCTATCTACCTGCACACACTTCTCACATTTACATGAGCTTTATTGCCTGTGGCTTGAGTTTAGCAAAATTTAGCAATTTCTGCCAGGTTAGAGAAGTCAACTAAAGCTCTTGAAGTAAGGGACACCTGAAATCAGGAAAAGTCTGGGCTTGCAGACAAAACCCCCACTAACCAACCAATCAACCAGCCAACAAAACCAACCATTAATCAGTCAGTTACTTTCAGAAGAGTTCAGAGCCTTCATTGTCATATCCAGACTCCAGCTGGCCTGACTTTTCCACTTGAGTTCTTTTCTGGTGTGGCTACAGTGTGGGGAGAAGCACAAGGGCAACAGACATAAGGTACCTTGCCACAAGTAGTGGGGTAAAGGCAGGTAAGGTGGGAAGCTAGAAAATACATGCGATAGCCCCTGTTTGTGTTCTGGGAACTTACATACTGAGACTAAACCTCATTTCTCAAGGCACTGAGACAACTTTTTTCTCCTGGAAGAGGGAGAAATGAGAAATTCTCAGATGAGACAATATTACAGGAGCTACAGGTAGGACAGCAGTACAAGCTGCTTTACCTGATTCATAAAATAGTATACACGCGGCTGTTGGACTAATTTTTGCAAGGGAAAGCTTGCAAAATTATTTTTCATGAGGTCAACTAAATTCAACTGTTCAAGCATAACTATGTTATTGCTCAAATTACATCAGTTCATAGATTAATATGATGAGTGTGTTTTCCTTGAGTCCAAAGAAAGGTTGAATACTTGATATTATCCAGATTCAAAGAAAAAAGGATGGAAAGAGTAAATCTCATTGGTGAAAAGGACGGCTCAGCCAGCCCTACAGCAGTTTGACCTGAAGATAGCCTCTCATAGCCACCAATGCAGCTGTCAGTGGAGTTTTCAATAGCCAGATGTTGTTACTGGAAAATACATGAAAATACATTCCAGAGTTCATTGGAGCTACTTATAATCCTAACCTTGTGTGACCAAGGCAGCTGATTCTGTAGCTAAAAAAAGGTATTGCAGATTAAGCTGAATGTGAAGCATCAGCTATAGAATTATGTGGTATTTTGCTGGCAAAAACTGTAATGACTAGAACATGCATGTGCCTCTTCACTGTGCCAGCACAACTGCTTTCCTGTTTTTAACCTGTTCTGTATACCTCAGGAGGTGAGGATATCATTCATACAGTGAGTGGAGCTGATATATATTTTCTTTCCTTCTTTGCATTTGACTGATTTATTCTCTTGTCCCTTTAAGATCACTTTGCCCTTCAGTGTGAATACTATCTGATAGCTGCAATTTTTTTTTTTTTTAAAAGCCCCCCCATTCATCAGAACAAGAAGGATTTTCAAGGTCCTGGAATGCGCGTGTTTCTCAGCCACCCACAGAATGCGTGAAAAAATTAAACGCATTTTACATATACAGTACATCATGTCACGTCTGCTGATTTGATCCAACAGAGAACTAAGAATTACTCAATGCAGGGCTCATAGAAACAAGAAAAGGAGATAATGATTGCTTAAAATTCACTCTAGTTTGCAAAATAGAATGGATCCACACACCTTGATTTCAGGGGAATACTTCCTATTTCCTGTGTAGAAAATATAATTCAGTTAGAAAGACTTACTTTTATTAACTTCATATAATGTTTACTGAAACGTGCGATTGGGGGCTTAAAATTAAAATGACCTTGCAGTATGAGGTGTCCCTTTTCAGCAGTGAGACAGTGAAGGAAGTGGAAAACAGTATTCTGAATCAGACTCTGTAAACAAGGACCACCGATACTCTTTTACACAGTTCTGGATCTGCACCTGAAACACCGGTACAAGTACTGAACGACCATTTTCCGTATGTGCTGTAAGCTTGAGAAATCTCTATGAATCTTTAGAATATTCTAAAATTTACCAGGTTACAGCAAATACCAATGCCTTATTACAGCTTGAAAAATACCTGCACTGTTTGGATGGGAAGAAGCACAGTACTTACAGTTCCCACAATCCACCTGCTGGATAGGTGTCCTGTGATATAAAAGTTTCATTATATTCTGTGTTAGGCATGTCCTGTGGGTCCGGGTAAAAGCATTGTTAAACTGTAAGTTCCTCCCTCCTTTCTCACCATCTCCATTAAGCAGGAACAGATGACAAGAATCATTCCCACCACAGTCGCATTTTTCCAGGTCTCTTATTTTCTGTAGAAATAGTTTCACATCAGCTCCTGTATTTTTAGTACAGGATATACTTTTGGCTTGCTCCAGGTCTTGCCATTGCTAATGCATTGCTTCTTCAGATATCATCTCTTTGGTGTGTTTAGGGGTCTATCAGAGATGATCAGATCTTCATAGTATTGCATTTTTTGTATTACTGCGGACAGTCTGTGCATGTTACAGCTTCTCCACTACTTCTGCCTTCATTTTACTGTATGTTAAATGTTTCAGAATTACTAATAGGCACCTTGCAAACCCTGGAGTTTTCTCTTGAATTTGCAGTTGTTTTCCAGTACTTTCTGTTGTATGGAAGAATATTTCAGGTACTGTCCCTGGGGACGTGACTTTTCTTGTCTTCCTAAATATGTGGTGGTGTCTGTACTATACTATTTCTCGTAATTCAGGTTCTTAAATACAGATTCCAC
This sequence comes from Chamaea fasciata, assembly GCF_029207755.1. Taxonomy (NCBI): domain Eukaryota; kingdom Metazoa; phylum Chordata; class Aves; order Passeriformes; family Sylviidae; genus Chamaea; species Chamaea fasciata. The sequence goes on from NW_027094087.1 coordinate 65,793,697, forward strand.
TTTGACAATATTTAGATTGCCTATCAAATTTAAGCTCACTCAGTACCTTTTTAGGGTATTTTGATATTTGTACGCATTAGAGGGATCTTATATTAAAATGCACTTTTAAGAAGAACAACAGAAAATCAGTTTTTGTAATTCTGAAGAGGGTGTGCATGTATTAGGCCATTTAATATAAGGCTACTTCAATTTAAAAAAAAAAGAAAGAAAAATCATAAGGAAAAGGATTCTTTTACATACTGGAAATTTATTTTCCTCCATTACATAAAGATCTATGGTCCAAGAAACACACTTTTGGCTGATTGTACTGAGCTTTAATTAGCAGTAAACATTTCACAAGTTCATAGATAAAGGGAAAAAAAACCCAATTCATTAATCACCCCACCTAAGGTAAACTTTGGATCAACTCTGCATTTAACTCCATGATTAAATTCCATTTTAATATCTATGGACTTTTTTCCTACCTCTATACTTATTAATGATAAATCATCTTATTTGGCCATTTGAAACATATCAAAGTCTATTTAAATTACTGTGAAAGGAGGGCATTATGATGGTGATATCCTAGCTACAAATGTACAGAACAATTCCTGAAAGAACAGTAGAGACTCATTGGGTTTTTTTTTTTTTTTTTTTGGTTTTTGTTTTTGGGTTTTTTTTTGTTTTGTTTTGTTTTGTTTTGTTTTAATAGACACTGCTTACCTCACAGATTCCTGTGTAAAAATTAAAGGCTGAGTTTATAAAATTACTATCCCTACCCATGTCAGATCTTCTGCACATATTTCTAGCTGAAAAATTAGAGAGGAGACATTAAGCTTTATAGAAACCAACAATTATGAAGAAACAAATGTGCAGAACCATTAGAGGTGCATTTGAAGGGAAATCTGTGAAAAAAAAAAGAGTTGATTACAAGACTTAAAATGACTGCAGAATTGCAAAGTGGTGGGAGATTTGGTTCTGCAGAGTCCCCATCCCTGGGGAGACAGTTTTGGGACTGTGGCATATTGGGCTGTCTGGAAGACAGTCTCTGATCGTCTCTGTGCTAAATGGCTCTTACACAAATAATTATGTGCAGGGCTGAGTTTTTATGGCATGTTGACACTGCTAAAAACAAGGAGGCCAGGGACTGAGCTCTAACATGAGACTCCTGATGTTCCAACTCCTCACAGGGTGTAACTTGTTCCCTGGGTTTGGCCCGTAGCGCTCCATCTAGCTCCTCCCAAGGAAATCTGCTCCTGGCATCCAGCACTAAGCAGCACACAGAGGAACCAAGGTTTGGCACTGGGTTTGGTCTGGAGACTTTCATGGCATAGACACAGCCCCAGCACTAGGCATCCTTGTACCCTTTTCCCACGGTGACCCTCATGGAAGGAGTAGGGAAAAGGCAGCATTTTGCAGGTATATATACCCACAGGTTAGTCACTGCTTGTAAAGGAAAAGTGCAATGGGATTGTAGCAGTGCTGGGAAACTACACATGTACAATGGATCTTACTGTCTGCCTGCTTATAATAGCCAGTTCATGTACAGAAATCGGACTTTACCTCACAGCAAAGACATCTTTCTAGTCAGATTGCTGAGGTTACTGAAACATGAACTGCTAAGCCTGAAGCAGCCCTCCAAATATCCTTTTCCATTATGGTGGCAGGATTTCATGGACAGGTTTTGAAACCCTTGCTTCTTTCCATCCCACCCTCCTTTAAAGGACCAAGGAAAACCTCTGGACACCGCCTCTTTGTTGTGGGTGCCATCTAAGGCAAGGCTACAGGCAAAAAAAGAACACCCCTTTCTGGCTTTCAAATGGGTCTTTAAGAGGTAACAACCTCCATCTATTTTCTTTCTCTAATAGAAAGGGAAAGGGACAGTGAGCAGAGAACAGAGGAGATCAGTTTGAGGCCACAGCTCCCCAGGCACAGCCTATCTTCCCCCTGTCCTGAGGGAGGGTGGGAAGGCAGGTAGAAGTAGCCAGTTCAGTGGATGAGAAGAAGGCCTCTGAATGATTGGTGGTGTATGGCCTGTCGGGAGGTACTTCCTAGGGTTGTTTTCCCTTATCTTTTAGCAGAGCACAAAACCTGCCTGAGTGGAGGGTGCAAGGTGGAGTCCTACATTAAGATCAAAGAGTACCTCCTCTTCTCTTATCAAGGTAGCCTCATTTACCATTCTTGGAAAAAAGTAGGAAAAGTGCTGATTCTGGAGAACAGGAAGATTGGGAAGCTAGAGGTCAGACAGCACGATACAGAAGTGAGATGGGGTCGTAGGCAGAGGAAGGCGAACATAAAAAGCTGAGAGAAATTCTGAGGAATAATTTAGGACCACAAAGATAGGACAACAGAGAAGGAAATGAAGAAGTTAGAAATGATGAGGAGAAAGAAAAATTAGGTGTAAAAGCCATGTGTCACCTATCTTTGGTAGCAAATTCATGCCACAACCCTTAAATCCTTTTTCTCTTTCTATCCACTGTGTCGACAGATAGAGTAGTGAGTTCTGAGGATTTTCTAAGCTGTATGAGTGGACAGAAATAACAAAAATAGATTGGCTTCTCCAGAGGATAGTTATCCAGATATCTCCAACACTTATTTGACAACAAAAATAAAACTGAAATAGAAATGGAAATAAAAAGGCTTTCCATATACATAGTGAAGAAAAATTAACAAGGGAGCATTATTCTTTCTCTGACTGCATTTACATTTCCAGAAGGACAGAAGCTTAATGTGATGGTATGTGTCTTAAAATGGGACCTCATGCCTGGCCATCTGTTAATCTCATCTTGGCTTTCCCTCATTTTCATAGCCTAGTGTTTGTATCCCTCCAGCATATGTTCATTCCTTCATTTTTAATCAAGTATTAAAATACATAGGGAAATGGCAGAGACACGGGGGAATAAAAAGTTCTTAGTGTGGCCTAAGTGAACTTCCAAAAATGAACAGAAAATTCCCTCTCTTTGTCACAATGTTATGACTTGACCTGTTTCTTTTCTCCTTTCAAATATGTAATAACAGCACTAGAATTTACACCTTTTAAAAGTTTTAGTGTTTTTAGCATTTTAACTCAAAAGTAAAGCTTCATTTTATTTCAGTGTCACCTGACTCTTTTTTTCTTTTGGCATGAAAAAAATCTCAGACATAGTGTGCCATTTTTACTAAGACACTGAGTTCTCCCTGAGTAGCGTGGTGCAAAATCTTGGTGTTGCAAATGACATGATAAATGAAATCTTTCAATATATGTGAAAAAACATGTCCACAGTGAGGTCAATCTAAAAATCCAAGCATGATTTACACATACTACAAATGCACTATCCATTTCCTGTAAAGAGATGAAATGAAGAACACTTTTTGACAAAAAGAAGCAACAAAAAATCAACTCCTGATTTAAATTTGCAAAAATATACAGAATTTTTTAACTGTTTCAGGTTGCTCAAGTAGCTAGCGTAAAAGATCTTGGTGCTAAAAGCACTTCCTGAAAATCAAGGTCCTTTATAACTGTCTTTGACCGAGTGCTGAGACACCAAGGAGGGCAGAAGTCATGTTTCTCACACTTCTCTGAAGAAACACTTTATTTGGAATTCTGAAGTGTGTCAGCAGCTCCTACTAAACACTTGCACTTCTCAGTTTTGTGGGGTTTTGGTGGTTTTTTTTTTTTTTTTTTTTTGAGACAGCTTGTGCAATGTGACATAGAAGTCAGAAAAATGAAAAGACATTTACATATGCATTTAATGCATGCTGAAGGGACCCCAGAGTATGTATTAGACCAAATTAGGAGCTCAGTTGAGCTGGTTGAGATGTTTTCTCTATGACAAACCCTGATTTCAGCACCATTACTCAAGCTCCAGATAGATACAAGAGCAACTTGCCTTGCCCTGTAGATGTTGAAATGTCACAGAAGTGAACGGCCGAAGTTAAAGGCTTTCTGTACCGTCTTCAGAGAGAGGAAAGCTGAAATATGAACCAACAACATCCTTATAAGACACCTTATCTAAAGCAGGATCTCATGGCAATTGCCTCATGCTGTACCCGTGTAGCTTGTAGGAAGAGGTGAATATTGAGGAGCTAAGGAGCAAAACTGACTCTGCAAAAGCTTGCAGCACTTGGCTGGGCTGTAAGATTAAAGCCTCAGCTCTGCTCAGAGTGGAGCAGAGCCTCACAACTTACCTCCATCAGGAGATTCTTTCCCTCACCTGCAGGTGCTCTCTGATGATTTCCTCCCACACTAAAAAAGACACCAGAGCTCTCCCCTAGCAGCAAACCACGGACCGGACCGTCAGAACCTCTGTGAACTGCCGGCATTGTCTTCTGGCGGCCATTCAGGTGCAGGGCCGCCCTTGGCACTTGGCTTGCTCTCCACACACGGTGTATCCACTATTTCAGTTCCACACCACCCTCCCTCCCTCCCCTCCCTCCTCTTTACTACCAGTTGCATACTTTCTACACTGAGCCTTCCTGAGAAGATGCCTGAAGCATGAGTAAACAGAGGGATACATAAAAGTTTTCAGTGAGTGGATGCTGCTTTTCTCTTTCTGATTTGATCCCACTTCAGTCTTAACTTTTTTTTTTTTTTACTTTATTTATGATTTTTTGGAGAAATGTTTTTCAGAAACAAAGAGAATGACAGCAAAATTGTCCCATTTAAATTGTAAAAAGAAAATCGTGAAAAGAAGCAATGTAGGTATGATTGCATTAGGAAGGAAGAAAATAATTCAGAACAAATGAAAGGCAGTGATGAGAGTGCCATATAACTATTGGGGAAAAAACGGTTGACATATGAAAGAGACACAGCAGTCTCTCTAAGAAATCTAAGAAAGCAATCTGGCCAACTTGGAAATCAGTAGGACTCTTAAAAGAAATCCTTATGTGGCTTTCAAAAATAAACGTATCTTATTTTTTACAGAAAGCATGAAAATTCATAACAATATGATGCTCTAATGCTACTCCCTGTGTTAAGCAATTGCAAGGCAGATGAAAGCAGTGTGGGAGAAGGGCAACCTCCTCTGCACATCAAAAAGTGGCAGGATTCAGGTTGTTTATCCTAGATTTTTTAACCAGACAGCCCCCAGATCTTTTGCTAAGTCTTTAATGCTTTGTTATGAAAGGCAGCTATCAGCTGAAAAACTCCAGGCCTATTGCTCACCTTCCTGTAACCAGATTTGCCATCTGTTAGGATCCAGTATTTAAATAACTATGTCCAATGTTTAGAACTGAAATTTCCTTGGCCCCTCAAAGGATCTTTTCCCTTACCCTTATGTTGTGCCACTCTAAGCTGCTTTTCCACACAATCTTGCAGATATTTCTTCCTTCACACTGCACTGAGTATCTTCATAGTCTTCAAAAACACCTGCCTCTAGTAAAGGCTGTGCAGTCAGCAAGCTTTCATAGAGGGCACATAAAAGAAGCAGCACAGCAGTAGGTGATGAGCATCCTTCCCTGAGAGCGCCTACAGCCTGTCTGTAGAGAGCAGATTTATCCAGAAGACCTTATAGCCTGGTACTCACCACCCAGACCATCCTGGGCTACATTCAGCTCAGTCTGAGTTGCAGCTCCAAGCATGGCTGGGCTCAGTTCACCTTTGACTTCATAAAGGCTCCATAACAGATCTCTCAGGTACAAACAAACATGGATAAGTGTGTTTTCCTATTATGTTCATTTATTTGAAATGCTGTGCATGTCAAAACACTCTATAAATGTGTGGATATCTACTAATTTTTGGAGGTAAAAATCTTCTAGCCCAAAAATTCCCTTGGAATTTTATCACAGAGAGAGAGTTTAATACAACAGAACTTCTTGCCAAAAGCATCAGTACAATATTAAGCTGCTTGTGTCACCCGTAGCATCTCTACATGACAGCACACAAATTGGCCTGCCAGAAGTTTAATCTCTGATGGCAAAGAGGAGAGGCTCTTTCACTTTTCTCAGGCTGGAAAAACACCTCTCACCTCTCTCCTCTCACCCTTCTGAGTACTCTTTGTACTTAGGAAAAAATGATGAGCAACCTCATGCACCGAAAATTCCTGCATAATGCCGAAATGCTAAACAGGAGAACTTTTTTTTTTTTTTTCTGTGCAAATATAAACACATTCCACTTGAAGGTACAGTTAAAAAATAGCAAAGATATGATTAAAGAATTCCATGTGGAATCATTACAAGCCTTCATTTCTGGTAAACTAATAAAGCTTTCCAGCTCATTTAAAAAAATAATCTCCCAACATTACACAGGAAGAAAAAATTATTACTCTTTGGGTCTCTGATAGGATATTAGGAGCAAGGCAAAATATTATCTATGCCAGATATACAAGCCAATATCGCAGAAAAACTCATAAAGTATATCAAGTCCAGGCAAAAACATAACAAGCAAAAAGCAGAAAATTACTTGAACTGTAGCAAACTGATGGTAGACCCATAAATATAACTACTGTGCTCGCAGCCAAAGCTAAAACCTCAGAAACACATTTTCAGAGATATACAATTAAGACTGGGGGAAAAAAATAAAAGAAAGAGAGAAAATTAACAATAAGCCCAAAAGCTTTTTACAGACTGTAATGAAGAAGGAAAAGAACACAATAATAAACCAGATGAGGTAATAATATACCCAGAAAGAGCTGAGAAGAAGGAAAGTGGACAAAAGTCATTCATAGTTCAACTTGGTGGCAATTTAAAGAAGCAAGAAACAAATAAATGTTTGTGTGTATACACACACACACACAGACACACGCACACATATATATATATACACATATGCTTAAAAAAACGTTCAAGAGCACTGCCAAGATTCCTTGTGGTACTATTTCTGTGCACACAAGTACTCTTTCACAAATGCATGTGAGTAGCCACATAATGCAGGACATTAAGTACAGCAAACAAGTCTTGTTCCCATTCACGGCCCTTGCATTTCTCTAATACTGGGTTTCAGAATGTGGTGGTCTGAGGAAGAATTTGATCACTCATGAAGATTTTACATAGTAACTTAGAGGAAGGAAACAATATCAGTTATATTGCATGAATATTACAGGGACGTTTCCCTCCTAAGTGCTGTATATGTGGGGTTTGTGTATTGGCAGCCCAGAAGATAAATGAATGTTTTATATTATTCTTAGAGATATTTTTAAAAAATCCCAAACAAACAAAAAATAATATTGAGCCTTTCAGTATACACTGAAATTCCCAGGATGTATTTTGCAAAGATCCAGCAAGCTGAGTTTAAAATACATGTCTGGTAGGCTGTTTTCAAGTCAGAATTTCATGTAGATCTTAGTATTTTTTGACCCATAATGGTGCCTGTGGTGCAGATCTGTCCTGAAGGAACATCTTTTGATGGTGCTCTGAAGAAAACAAAATCAAAAGGTGGAACTGTAGAGGGAGAAAGAAAGCAAATTGTTCCCACACGTTTTTTGCCAAATAAGAAAAATACAAAGAGCTCTCTGGAGAGCTGTGCTGCAGTTGCAGCTACATCTTGACCTGCTGTGCTGCTTTTTGTTTTGTAGTCCTCAGAGGCAAATTGTGTAGGGTTCACCGAGCGAAGGTATAATCATCCAGCTGCAGATTCATCCCACCTTGCTCTAGGTCCCTACACTAAAACCTGCTCCTGTGAGGGGCAGACCTACCTTACCCTCTTTGTACAGCTGGTGGACAGGGAGGATTTCCAGAAGACTCTGATGGTCTGAATCTAAACTGTCCCTAGAAGAGCTTCTGTCATATTGAGGATAAGCTAGTTTCATTTTTTGCTTTGTGTTTCAATGGCACTATGGTAGAAGTTCTAAATTCATATTGGGAAAACGGCTCCTTTTTAAGCTTTCCTTTGTACCATTTTCTTTGCTTCCCTGCTCTTTGCGTCTGTTGTTTCCCCTAGGAAGTGGGACATAAAGAAAATGGCTTCACTTATTGAGATTCTAAAAAAAAAATGTTAAGCAGTACTCTAAATTAGTAGGGAAGTCATTGTGTATAAGGCACTTAGTGGTAGTTTAAAGGCTCAACCTTGTTAAAAAAGGAGTTTGGAGACTTTGTAAACCTCAAATGAAATGTTCTCAGTTCTCTGAAGATTCCCATTGTCCCGCAACTTTGTGGTGTATTTTTGCTCTATTTCTCTATTTCTTTTTTCCACAGAGAAGGAGAAGCAGCACCTTCTGGTAGGCTCTGCTGCTACAGCTAATGCTTGTGTTGTTTAAAATCCCATTTAATCCACTGCATCCCTTCGAGTCAGTGTATTTCATCCTGTTTCCCCAAGTGCCTCCTTCCTGCTCCAGAGCATTTGCTAAAGCAAAGCTCATTCTCTGCATTATACAACCCCAAATTACTCCAGGAATTAGGGCATTTCTGATCCTGCTGCTAATACTGGTGTTATACAACTGAGGCTCACTCCAGATCTGCTCCGTCCTAAGGGTGGATAATAGAAGTTGCTGAGAGGGACGTGCACTTTGCCAGGTCTGGGCTGTTGTCTGCCTGCTTCAGCTGGGGCCTGATCCTGAAGTTTGCAGCTGAGATCCACCCTCTGGAGCAATCTGCTGTGTGGGAAGACAAGGAAGGCACACTGGGCTCCAGCAATGCTCTGAGGCCAACTGAGCATCATCAAAGTTTTAGAGATGGAAGGACTAAGTTGAAGGATTCTGCACTGGTAGAAAGGGAAGCTAGGTGCCCAGTTGGCATCTAGATGAGCTTGTTTCAAAGAAAAGACGTTTTATGGGATGTCAAGGGACTTTCTAGATTGACCAAGTCTGGAAACATAGGTCAGAGAAATCCACCTGTGGCAGAACCAGGATTTACCAAAAGTTGGGTTAGTGGTAGACTGAGGGCAATCAGAGATTCCTGAAGTCCAAGGCCTGTGCCAGAGCTCTTATAATTTTTTGGGTTTTCTTATCTGGAATCCAAGGCACACAGGCAAAAGTCTGGAGCAATGCTGATTAACTTCGGACCTGAGAGATTCATGGCTTTTCTGCACATGAATAAGTAATGAAGGTACTGGCAGCACAGTATTCAGTACATGTCCTTGTGAGAGAAACAGAGAAAAGCAGGCTGTCACAATCTCTCAGCCATATCTTATTTATATATTGGAAAGAAAATAGGCTTTAGTGTTTGTGGTATTCTTTAAATTGATTTCAGTGTTATGTCTTATTTTACTCTTACCTCGGGAGTTAAGAAACAAACACTCCTTAAAATGCAGATTATAAAACACATACTTATGGCCATCTGGAAAAAACATACTGATTGATTAAAGTTCAATCTATCTGCTTTAAGACCAGCTCAGAGTAACTGCAAGGATTTCAATTCCAGCTTTGAACATTTTCTTCTTAAATCATTCCTTGCTCTTATCAGACCAATTATTCAGCAGAACTTTCACTTATTTAATGTATTTCAGTGTATTTCACGCATTTCTCATAGTCTGGAGCACAGTTCTGCAGGGAGATAGGATTTCACAGGATTTTGTGCCTGGTGACTCAGAATTACTGAAGAATATAAAGGTCCGGGCTCTGTGAAAAAAACAGAGGCACATTTGCATACCCCCTGTACCTTAGAGCGGTTGAGAACATGATCCAAAATATTGACCACAGTTTAATTACATACCGACATGTTTTGCCTGACTTTATATAATGTTCTTCTATTAATTTAATAATTAAGCAATTAGCCTTGAGGATATTTTGCAAAACAGCCTACCAGCATGCAAAACAGAATGTAAATTTTTTAAGTGTTCCTCTTTCCTCTGACAGAAGAACAGGAAGTGATTTCGATGCAGGAAGGTCACTGAAACTGTAGACTTTTAGAATGTTAATCAAAAATACATTTTGAAATCCAAAATGAAAAGTAGAACTATTTTATGGCTACATTAGCAGAAGCTAGAAGTCTGTTCTTCTTGTATCCGTAAGGAAAATCTGGTATATTTACTATGTGATGAGGTACATACACCTTGTTTGGAAAACTTTCAGACATCTCACACACTTGGCCTAGAGTTAGAGTGGGTGAGTGTTGGCTCACATCTCCCCACCCTCAACCCCTCTTCTCAACCCTATCTTCTCAACTCTGCACAAAATACTGTTGATTAAATCATGTATCCTTAATTTTTCTAATAGCACATGGATAGCTTGAAAAACACAACGTGAGCCAGAAGTTCATTGAATATTATTCAGTGTGCATTCTCCAATTATTCTACCAGTGCAGTCCATTCCAAACCACTAGTAAATTTGCCATAATAAAATTTTCTATTGACTTTCCTTTATATACAGGTCGTGCCTCTACCATACCACTCTGAGCTCCTCCCAGATGGATTCTTTTGCTGCTGGCAGGAGCCAAATATTTCTTTTCTGTCTTCTCAGTATTTGATTCATGTGGTGTTTGCCCTTTTTATTCAGTCTGTTAACTAGTGGAATACCAAGTCAAAGTAACAGCAGGACTCTATTCATGTAACATGGATGTTGACTATAAAGCAACTGATCTATCACATGGAACAGGTGTGCAGAACAAAACCTGATAACAGATGGTGACTACAACTGCCTGTCATTAAAATCCTGATACTGAATTGAACTGCATCGTGTCCAAAAGGAACTCCAGATCTCAGGCAGATGAATCAGCCCCAAAAGTCTCTCCTTTCTTTTTGAAACGAGGTAAACTATTTCTTCTGGTCTTTCTTGCTGCAGCTTTAGAAACCCACCATCTTTCAAAATCCATGAGGTGGGAGGGATAAGACATAAGAAGAGAAGTTGGAGCAGGTGACCCACTGATCTCTTCCAACCTTACCCATTCTCTGATTCTGTGAATTGCTGCGTAGAAAAACTATTGCAGTGGCAGCTTATCAGGAACTGCATCTTACAAATGATTGGGGAAATTTCTTTTTAAGTATAAACAAGTATGTAGAAAATTAATACTGAAAAATAGAAGAAGATTTTTGCCTGTCTTTAGCTTGGTGGCTTAAATTGATTAATATATTGTCCAGTGATTTGCTTGTAAGTTCTCATTTAGATCACAATCTTGTCTAAGGACTCATTTTGGTATAAAACCTTTATCAATATAGTTATAACAGAAAATCCTTATCAATATGTTTATAATGGTTTGCAGCTGGGATAATGATCTGCCCATGGAAACATTTCAGTCCCTGCTGAGCCTCATAGATTTCACTGAGATTTAATAGCCAACAGCACATTCTGATAGCAGATATTAATAAAAAAAAATGAGGTTGTACTCAAGCCCCTTGGTTTGTAGTGGTAGCCCAGCGTGTTGGCACCATTGCAAGGCAGTTTTGGGGGAAGAAAAACTAGATTCCTTCCAAAGGAAAAGCGAAGACTCTGCCCCCAAGGCAGGGTGTAAATGCTAAATCCAACGACTGGCCCTTCACACAGCTTTGAACCATGAGACTTGCAGGGGTGTTCAGTCCAGGGCACTGCCTGACATAGCTGCAAGGCCTTTGCTGTTGAGCATTGTTGTTGTGAATTATTTATTAGTATATAGGCAGTCTCAGTTAGACATCTGTGTTTTATGGAGAGGATTTATTATAATTTATTTTAGCCATCTGAAAGTCATGCTCTTAATCCAAGCTAGTTGGTTTCCAGTCTTGCTTTATTTACCACGTCAGGGCTTTCAATTCTTTGAATTTTAAGATGGATATGGAATATGGGATATCATGTATTTAAGGTATGAGATGAGGACCTTTGGGAGGTGCTTCTCTTCCTACATGGGCTGTCAAACCAGGTAAATTACATACTTTATATGACCTGTCTAAATTTTAAGCAGGTAAAATTAATGATCTGTCACAGTTTGAGATATGACATGGAGTTTCATGAGCAATGAGCAAACTCTTATGAAAAAAAGATAAGAACATCAATAATCAGATGCAAATTAATTTTGGGGACATCAAAACTCAAACTTGTGCTTAAGGAAACACACTTCAAAAGGCAAAACCACTTATCCTGCCACCCATATAGCTCTGCTTGTATTTAAGACTCAAAGAATGTTGTTCATTTGTTTTGTGCCTTTGATTTGTCTATGGAAATAATCACCTTTATGTATCCTTATCTACTAGTTGATTTCATGTTCTGACAGCAATCATCTTCTGAGAATATTTGGATGGAAATTTATAGTTGCATTGGAAGAAAATACACAGGGACAATAATACTTCCCAAAATATACAATAACACTTTCATGCAAAACACTTCAAAGATAGATACATGAAAAGAAAATAAGAAAGAAAGAAAATTGGCCTCAAGAAATCAGCTGAGGGTTTTCCAACTGTGAGACTGTGCAAACTAAGATTCCTTTTTTTCCAGTCTGCTTTTAAATGGCTCTGAGGACCTGGTAATTTTTCTTGCTGTCAGAAATCCAGAGTTGGGGTACTCCAGACAAAGACCCTCCTCAACTGGCTCCCTCTGGTGTGAAGTGTCAAGTCCCAGCCTGCCTTGGGAGCAGTTGCTCTTAAAGTTACAGTTTGTATTTTCAACATGATACATTACAGCCATAGGAACATCAACCTGCAGATTATCTCTAACGTGATTGTGTAAGAAATATACCAGCACCTCCTCATTATTTGAGCTACTGAGGATGAAGGAAGAACTTGGATAGCACAGTGCCTGAATATATGGTATTAATATCCAGCCAAACTGAACTGGTTTGTCCTCATCAGAATATAGAAGCATTAGCCAAAGCACTAATACAACCCAAAAACCAGCCAGAGAATCCTCTCTGGTCCCTCTGCATCCATATTCTTCAGCACCCTGAGGACCAGGAGAGATTCTTTAACTGGCTACAGAACTACTATACAAAGGTAACTTGGGTCAGGCAAGGCTAATAAACCCTGCTAGGTGTGAGCTGGTAGTGTAGCACGTCATATTTTTTACTTGTTTGGATCCCAGGAATATGAAGCAGGGGCAGCTGAGCTGGTTCTGCCCTGAATTAGTACATGTTCAGCAAGTTTTGTTAGTCTGGGTTATAGGACACACTGAAGCAGCTATGATGCTTCTGCACATGAACCATCCCTAAGATGCAACATATTCGTGTTCTGGGACTGCCAATACTGAGCTACTAAAGAAGAATTGACCTTGAAACAGCTTATATGATCCTGTGGTCTTGACCCATATAATCCTTAATCTGGATACAGCATGCGCAGACAACTGATAGTCACCTGAAATTTATTACTCTTGTGCATGCGTCCCCCAGGGCTTCTCTGCCATCTTTATTGGTTATGACAGTTTCTTGCTGCTCTGATTTTTTCCCTAGAACTCTGGGGAGAAAGAGCAGCAGCAGCACAATGACATCATCAATTGTGGTGTACCCGGATAGCCCTGATCACAGTGCTTGTGCAGACACTTTTCTTAAGAAGAGCTCTCTCCATGTTTACAAGCAACAAGCGTGCTGCAGTGCCAGAGCTCCTCTCCAAGTCCCTCAGATATATTGGCTTGTCAGAAAAGATACTGGGCAAAGAACAGTCTTGCTTGGAAAGGAACAGTAACTGCTAAAAAACCTCAAGAACAAATTTCTAGTGGCTTCAGCTGAGCAGTTGAGTCTCTAGACTAGAAGTAAGCTCTGACATAACTGCTTTCACAGCTCCAAAATTCTTGGATGCCTGATTTTGCAGTGACCTGGCTTCAGTGTGAAAGTAGAAAACCAGATACTGGGCTCAGAAAGAATATCTCATTGCATGCGAGCCTCAGGAGCTTACTCAATAAGCCTAAATTTTCTTGTATGCTTTAAACTAAAATCTCTCCCTCCTTGTAAAGGGGAGGAAGAATTCTTGCAAAAAGGTGGAATTACCTGACATACATACAAACCACCAAGAATGACTCTTCCTAATGACACTGACTACAGCTTTTACCATAAGTGAGCCTGGATATTTTTTTCAGAGAATATCAACAGCATTAAGATGTTTGTTTACCTAAAGGTAGAAGTAATTTACCAGGAACAAGTGATCCCGACCACAGGTAGGTGACTAAACCCAAATGCCTTGGGAACTTTCAGGTAAATAGGGAAGAATCTAGAAAACTTAAGAACATGCAATATTAAGCAGTTTTGAAAAGCAGGCAAGTTGAACTTTAATCTTGGAATGAATAGGTCTTTGAGCAATGACGAGCTAAGCTAAAGAGTTTAGGATGCTTTTATCCTACCCCTAATGGCAACTAGATTCTTACTAATGGGGGGCAGATTATGGAAAACAACCTGTTCTCAGCAAATGTTTTGAATCTGTTATGGGTAACAATCAAACCCACACAGGTCTTTGGAGGAGGCAAAGATAGAGCTGTGGTGTGAAGAGGAGCTTCATCACAGGCACAAGTGTGGGAGAGTGTCCCACAGTTGGATTTCTAAGGACTTCCTCACACTTAACACTGCACTATTTGACTTGCTGGCCAAAGAGTGTAGATCTCAGAACTGAGAGCAAACATCATGTGTAATTAGTCTCAGTGCCAAATAGTACAAAGCAAAAATGAGGCATGTCTTGCCCAGAACCACCAGGAGGGTAGCAGCAAAACCCCATGTCCTGACATCTAGTCCAGAATATTCCAAACTGTATCTTTCGACTGCTCCATTTCACATTGCATTTGAAAGTTATGGTAAAGGAGACACTTTGGGATAAACGTGACAATCTCTCTTTCACCTTCAGGAGGCCTGGAGGAGCTTCCCTTCAGGTAGGTGCAGAAAGAACAGCTGTACTCTGCCCTAAACTGGTGAGGAATTCATGCTTTACAGGAGTGGTATCAACACAGCACTGGGCCACAGGGAGCATAGGCTGCACAGATGTTGCCTGGAGCTGGTGGGAGGGCCATAGAAATTCTGGACTGGCTCACAGTCATACCTGGCCATAAGCTGAGTGATTGTGTTTAACAACCCTTCCAACAGGAATACTCCAAGACATCAATTTTCTGCTGTCTGTTCACTGCTCTCTTCAGGCTAATGAACATTTCTGGAGAACAGCCAAAAATTTGATTACCAGTGAAAGCAAGAGGGAATAAATATAGTACTTCTGGCTAGCCCAAAAAGCAAAGAAATTCTTTGATTCATCCTAATAATTATAATGTATTTGAAAATATTTTGAAAAGAAATATATTCAGCACTTTGGAAATAAATATATTGTATGCAATTTGATTTTTAACATGCCATGGAATGTTAATGATGACAAAATATTTGTGTTATACAGCCAGAATGTGGATGTAAATATTTTATTACTAAATTTTCTACAGTTTTATAGTGTTTGGGATGTAAATTTGTAAGTGAAATTAAATATATGTTTATGTTTGGTCTTCAGAAACCATAAAAAAAGCTATTTTCTGCAATGGTAAAAAAAATCAGAACAGAAGAGGCATTAAAATATTCCTGAAGTGTATGATTTTTGTACTACTTATACATAAAACCAGAAGTTAAAAAAAAAAAAAAAAGCATTCCAAGTCACTTTAGAAACATAGAAGCCCATACTTCAATCTCAGGCATGTGACTAATCCCATTTAGTTAACAGGAGGAAGCATGTAAATAAAATTGATTCCACACATATCTGCCACCAGAAGCAGGCTCTAAGCAGAAGTTGAGTATGTCCAGAAATCTGCAAAGCCAAATGTGATTTTGGGCTGGGGCTTTAATCTGCTGAACACATCAGTCTATGTGGCCAGAATCAATCCTCAGGGGAACTTTTCCACCTCCCCACCTGCAAAAGAGCCTGAATATCCTATCCAGGGTGTGATAAAGTCCTGAAGCATCCTGATCTGTATTCTCTACCAAAAAAAAAAAAAAAAAAAAAAAAAAAAAAAAAAAAAAAAAAAAATCCTGATTTAAACCTGTCAGTGAAATATAGCAAGGAAGTAAACCATTCTGTAAAAGGAGCAACAACCAAAAAAACCTATACTCCATCCAAGGAAAACTTCAGGTGATAATATATTTCAGTAAAACATAATTAGTGGGATTGGAATTTGGCCAGGAGCATCAGGTAAACATTCTTCTTAAAAATAAGAATTGGATATTGTTCTAATGAGTTTTTAAAACCAGTCTCAAATGTATGTGCCCTCTCTAGATGCCTGGAATATTTCACATAAAGTGAAGCATAGGTACCACGCACATCAGAAATACGTGATGCAAAGGAGAGCTTTTTGAAAAGGTGAAATTTCTGTGCCATTAGTCATGTTCATTATTACTGGGACATGCCTAGTAGAAGGGTACAAAGTTATCACCTGTGCAAGAGCAAGTTTAATACTCTAGAGTGATAGGACTTGATTATTTCATCTCAATGGGTATAAAATCCAATGCAGAACCATTCATGATTTTCATAGTAGACTTTTTTGTTTGTTTGTTTCAAGTTTGTGCCTTACATGACTGAAGTTTTCTGGTGGACAGTTCTCCCTAAGGTTGTTTTTTTAAAATCAAAGGGCTGAATTTAAAGCCCAGTATGGGTAACAGGAATAAAGATTCATGTTATTTTATAAACAAAATTTAGCACCCCTTTTGCATGTGTTCTTGAAAGATTTGGAAATCTCAAGCAATTTCACATGTCACTAACATCCCTGCATGATTATATAGCAACCATGGAAAATGTCTGCTTCCTGGTATTTTGGGGGTTTGCAATGCCATCTGTTACATTTCACAGTTCATTGCTAAGAATATGAGTTATATGATAAGTTGTGGAAAACACACAGCAAAGTCCTCTGACAGAAGCAAATGTAGTAAGATGAGGGTCAGGTGGGGGATATGACAGCTTCAGTAAGAGTCTGTCAGAAAGGTCTTCTGGAAAAGGTCTTGTGCATCTGCCAAGCATATGAGATAATTGACATCTTGGATGTTCCCACCAGCTGTCTCAACAGTTCAGGATTGAACAGGGGCAATTCGCAGTCATCGAGAAGCAGAAATGCATGTTGTAATGCAGGAACTGGAAAACATGACAGGTGATATTTGCTGATGACTGGTAATGATAGGGAAGCGATGTTAAGCATTGTAGCTATAGCCCAGCCATTTTAAAAGACTGAAGGTGAAATATGAATTAATTTTAAAGCTTTATAAAATAGCCCTGAGATGATCTATCATCATTCAAGGGTATTCCCTGTACATCCTCACTCAACATCTAATGCTGACATGCTATCTTTTGGGCTACTGATAACCCCAACAACTTGCACAACCTGAGAATACAGAATAAAAATTGAGGGGGAGTAAACTTTTAAGATCTCTGTCTTTTCAGGAGATTTGGAACAACTACACCTTCTCAAAATATCTGCAAATTTTACATGTAACTTATTCCTAATGCACAAAAATAAGTCATTAAATATTCTTCCATTATATCATCTTATCATCCTCTGAAGAGGAAGCACTTTCTACCGCACCAGTAATTAAGAAACCTAACAAATGGCGTTTCTTAATATACAGACATACATTTATTGAACAATAGAGTAGTAAAATGAAAAGATGAGGAGCAACAAGAAACATCTGTCACAATTTAACAGCACCAGAATTAATAACACTCTCCCGCACCCAACGAAGCATTCTGCCAACACTTCAAAAGGGTAATTGGAGTGACTTGATAATTATAGATGTGTCATCCTGATTTCAATACCAGGCAAAATAATCCAGCAGGTGGACATGACTTTAATAAATAATTAAGGAGGAAACCCATGCAATTGAACTGAGTTGATATAGTTTGTGGAAAATAAAACTTAACAAGTCACAATTACAGAAAATATTATGCAGTTGTATGGAACACTTCAGCTTTACTGTCACACTCAGAGCACCTTGCAGCAGAAGAACTTGTGACTCTCTGAAGGATTGTCCCTGTTCTACCAGCTCTTCTGCTGATGAAACTTGCAGGAGCTCGGCTGACTTCAGAAGACCTATGCTCTTTCACATACCAAGTCCAGATTTAATATAAATAACAATAAAACAAAAATAAAAAATATATATAAATATATAAATAAATGCATTAGTTCAGAAATTCAGTTGAGATGGGCTTGCTGGTCTTTTCCCTGCTGCCAGTTTCTTGACCAATATTACTGAAATTGAAGTAAATATTTTGTGATAGCTGGGAGAGACCTGTGTTAAACCTCTTGATCTTTGCTTTGTGCCAATGCTGCTCTTCATTTAAAATCTGTTTCACTTTCCAGTAATAGTTTAATTGTATGAAGTTTGGACAATGCCATGTGTGTAGAAGGAGAAAATTCAGAGTATGGTACAAGCTCAGAGAGCAGATCTTTTGGTGCTTCTAAAATACTCATTCAGTGTCCCAGGTGCATCAGATTGGATGAGATGATTTAATGTTCAGCCTTAGATTGTGGGCAATGCAAGATGATGTATGAAGTGTTTTCCTTTATCATGATTGCCCATATGTAACCATTTAGACCATTACCTCACGAAACACAAGAGCCAAAAATGACTCATACTGACAGTATACATTTACTAAAGTGACATTCAGAGAACTCCAGCACTAGTACACTGAAGATTTTGCCCTCTAAATCACAAGAGGAAATAATTCTCTTATGTCCACCACTACCAGTGGGTCTCAGTTCTTTATTCAGCTTTGAATAGCTGAAACAGCATAGCAGAACAGGCCTGTTTTAGAGTCAGACCACAGCTGTGCACTGCACTTCATCATAATTTGTGACTTTGAAATATTCTTAATTGGAAGTAGCTGGCAGACAGCATGGCAGATGATTACAGAATGATGGTATCAATTTGATGTCAATTTTGTTCAGGCTATTTTAATTAAAGACCCTAGTCCTCACATCCTGTCCCAAAATAAAGGACAAAAATAAATAAATAAATTTTATTTTAAATGCACTATTTAAATCTGCTTGTGTTGAATCAGGCAGAGTTAAAGATCCCACACGTACAAAGCAGGAAAGCCCCGGTGATGCCTGCACTGACTCAAACTTGGTGTCCTGAACATGTGAGCAGGAGAGATCAAGCTGTGATCTGCTCCCCCTGAGAACATTGATGCATGGCTCTTCCTCCAGCTGGGATGAATCTCCACTGATTCAGAGGAAGAAACAAATACATAAGTATAAAAATGTATCTGGACACAGAATAAAACAGAATGGGAAGTCATTTTCAGCAACCTATTGAAAATATGAGATGTGCTCCAAGTCTCTGTCGCAAGGTGGAAGCTGGCAAACATGTAGCTCCCCATGACATGGGAGGTGGTGTGAATTCTCTGGAGGGACAAGAGGTCTTGCAGAAGGATCTAGAAAGATTGGAGCATTGGGCTGTGTTTAATTTAGTTTAACAAGTTCAAATTCTGAACAATGCATTCAGTAATAGGCTTTTAACTTTTGACCAGCCCTGAAGTGGTCAGGCAGTTAACAAGATGATTGATGAAGGTCCCTCCCAAATGGAATTTATTCTATTCTATTGATTCAATTAGATTCCATTCTGCTTTACTCTATTGTCTTGACCATTCTCCATAGAAAATGTGGCTATGAAAAATATTTAGTAATTTTGCAAAACTGAATATCAGAGTGTTCCTGTGACAAAACAGTGCCAGTGACCCTGCACAATCAAAACAAGATTTTCCCATGAAAAAGGAGAATATCCCATCAAGACTGGGAAACACCGAGGCTGTCCACAGAACCTTAACAAGGCTGTTACTGTGATATAGATACCAAGCCTGTCTGAAATCCCCATTTCAAAACAAATGTGGAGATACCACTGTGGCTATAAATGAGACCTAAGGGTTGGGAGACGAACCTTTCCTAAGAGTTAAGATGTACAGCTTTCTAAATTCACTGAAAAGGAGACACTGTTTATCCCATATGCTGGTGTGAGTCCTTATAATGGCACGCTTTCCATTGACTGTTGCCAAAGACTTGACAAGAGGCAATGGCTTGAAGTTCAGTTTAGGCAAACTGGCCTTGACATTAGGTGCATTTTCCTAGAAGTTAAAGTCTAGAAAAACTGAACTAGGATTGAGAGTAGATTTAGAATCCCTTGAATAGGGTCATAAATATTGCTAAGGATGTGGTCCAATCCAGAAACTGGATTTAAGCGTGAGGGTTAGTCTGCTGACTTCCTGAGGAGCATCAAGTCTATTGACTGTTTTTTCTCTCTTTCCTTTATGAACCATGGTGGGAAAAAGGAAACCAGACACTTAGCACAGCATGGAACAGAATAGAGTAGAATAGGGTAGAATATTTTCAGCTAGAAGAATCATACAGCAATCATCTAGTCCAACTGCCTGACCAATTCAGGGCCAGCCAAAAGATAAAGCATATTATTGAGGTCATTGTTCAAAAGCATCTAAGCCACTGACAAGCTTAGGACATTGACTACGTGGGAAGCCTGTTGCAGGATTTGATCACCCTCTCAGTAACAAAATGTTTCCTAATGTCTAGTCTGATTCTCCCCTGGTGCATCTTTGAACCATTCCCACATGTTCTGTCACTGGTTCCCTGGGAGAAGAGATCAACACCTCCATCTCCATTTCCCCTCCTTAGAAAGCTGTAGAGTGAGCAATGAGGACACCTCTCCTTTTGTCCAAACTAGCTCCCTTTCCAAACTAGCTCCCTCTCCAAAACCTTCCTTTTCTCCAAACTAGACAAGCCCAAAGTCCTCAGCTACTTCTCATAGGACACTCCGTCCAGCCCTTTCACCACCTTTGTGCAGTCCCAGGGATGTACTTGAGTACTTTCCCATCCTTCTTAAATTGTGGGGTGCAGAACTGCAACACATCTCATCTAAATTTATACCCTCCTACTATGGCCACCTGATTGCATCTAAGTTGGTCATAAAAGACTAAAAGACTAAATAATAAGGGGTTTATAAAAGAATTATATTCAAAAAACTAATGGACCCACCATCCTGTGTAAGGGATTGTTTCTAGAGGTCTTGTGCTTGTCCGTACTGGAACCTATTTTATGGAACTGTACCTGTTTAAGCAGACAGTTATGTTGATTCTGCCCTTATTGTGTTACCTTCCACATGGTTTTAACCCCAACAAACTTTGTGTTGCCTAAGAATCCCACTTGAAAACACTTTGTATGGTCATCAATGTTGTTAATGAAAACACTGAATAGTGCCAGCTTAGAAGTCAGCGCTGGGAGCACATGTGCTCTTCCATTGTAACAATTGCCTGAGATCTCTCCAGGAATCACTTAATGACACACTTGTTATGTGTTATGCTGTGTTAGTTCTATTTAATTCATGTTTCTTAATCAAAATGTAATTGATAGAAAGTCAAACTCATTGGAGAAAACCAAGTATGTGATATCAGTACAGTTACCGTTGTCTGCCAACTTAGAATGAAAGACAACAAAGAAAGCCTACCTTCCAAGCAAAATACTTACAACTTCTAACCCTTTTTTCTGAAGTCCAAAAATCATGGCCCTGTGTTTTCTAACCAATACTGTCACGAGGATTATCTGATAGCTACCTGTGTCATTCATTTCATCATTTTCAGAAACCAAGCCAGTACCAAGAATCCTGGTTTTAAATCCTCAGGAATTTCCTCAGTTTTCCAAGATTTGCTAAAATTTATGGTGGGCCTTCAAAGATCTTGGCTAATTTCCTTATGACTTCTAGATGCAGGCTCTCCAGCAGATGCTTCATCCCTCTTCTGCAGTTACAGATAAGTTCTCTGTTCCGTCCACCACATGGAATGTAATGGACACAACCTAAAGTCGCTTTTCAGGTACAGAAGAAAACAAGCTGTTGAGCACATCCAACATGCTTCCTTCATGAGATGCAGCTTCATTATCTGCAAACACCTATCACATCTGATATAGGGATTCTTCTACTCACAAACATGTATTTTCTTATCTTGTCGCCTCGTCTCATATTGGAATACTTTACCCTTGTAATCTTTTCTATGGTTTTTCTTAGTTGTGTTACAAATGTCCCCATAACGGGCTCAGAAGGCATAAGTTTCATTAAATCCTGTATTACAATTCAGCAGTGAAACAGAATAATAACTCTCTGTTGATCTGTTTTTTCTTACGATTACTCATAAGGCAAGTGCAGAATCATGGCACAGTTTCTGTTTCCTTCTGTTTCACTTGATAAAACAGAAGAAGGGAGTTATTAAATTCAAACTTCACGTTTGGCAAATATCAATCCACAATCAAAAGCTCTAAATGGAACTACCAGAGATGTACAAAGCAAGCTGCACTGCCAGTAAATGTTGAATGCATGCATGAGGTGTCCCCTATTTCCTGCAATATTTATGGCAATCCTTCCTGCTCTCTCACCTAATTGTCATTGCAGATACTTTAGGTGATTAGACGGTTTTCAGTCTGGTATTCTTTCATCCTGTAACTCAGTGTCACAAGACCCAGTCACTAAAGCTGTATCTGACCTGTTTGGGGAGATTATGACACATTTCTGCATTTGTCCATACTTGATCCTTTGAGGAAGAAAAAAGTATAATAAACAAAACTCCAAACTTCTTGTAAATTTTTTTTAAAATTAGTTACTATGCATTTATTTAATTATTCTTCTAGAATTTCCAGTTTGCAAGAAATTTCAAAAAATGAACTTCCCAAGTAGTAGCTACCCTATGTTCTGATATTATGTCAAGTTTTGAAAAAAATCTAACTTCCATTTTTTGTCTCCACAAAATGTTGGGTAAATAGTCTTGAGCAGTTTCTCACCAAGTTTAAAATAGGAATTGCTGCAAATTTCACCAAAAGATGCCATACTACAAAACATTTATTGAAGTATGCAATTATTATAATTAATAATGCTGCTATTAACAAAAGGCACTTCTCTGCCAAAGCCTGAGGCCCTATTCAAGTCATTAAAAGAAATCACAATAAATATCAAAGAAAATATACAGTCTAGTAGAACTTTGAGATGAAAAACAGTTATTACATCACCCAGTTCATTCTCTCCTTGCCAGTGGAGGAATACAGTACTAAGTACAAATTCATTTTCATTTTTTGGATGCGGGTTTCCAACTTTTTTTGGGCGCAGCAACAACTCTTTCAGCATAAGAGTAATGAAATCTTGGCACTCTGGCCCTCAGTTCTCTCTGAAAGCCAAAGCTTGTCCAGACTTTTCTGTGTATTTGCCCAGATAAATGTAGTTAGATGGAATTGTTTACACTGCAGTTTTTCCTGTTGCACTTGTTCTTCAGCCAGAAGCCATATATAAGAAAGAGCACTTTGCATACACTGTTACAAAATGGGACACTTCCATACAGTTAACATATTTTGATAATGCAGAAAGTTAGTTTGGACATTTTTTCATTTACTTGCAGCTGCGTGAATAAATTGCCAATATGTTTCAGCTGCTAAAAATTTACATTTTCTACATGCATATATTGTAAATGAAACAATAACTTTATAAGTGGCACAGTGGAACAGATCTGGCTGTGGTTCTAGGTGACGTGTCCAAGTGTAGCTCTTGAATCCTCCAGTTGCAGGCACCAGGGTCTAGGAGTCATAAATGTTCATCCAGGTGATGAGAAACTGAGTGCCTGCTGTCCGCAACACACGTATTAGATTTGTGCGTGACAGCACCCTTTGAAACCTCTGGACCAGGACATTCTGCTCTGTTAGACTCTCAATCTCAGCATGTTTTAGACAGGAGCTAAGCCCCGAAACTACTCAGACCAGTGTTTTGGGACATGCTGGGGCAAGTGAACACTAAGGCAACTTTCAGGTCAAACAGCAAAACAGTTCAGCAAGTCTGGTGAGCTCAGTCAGGTTGGGCTGAGCAAGTGTGAGGCTTCTGTTTGCTTTTGGATCAGATGCACCTAAACCCTTTTCCTTCTTAGACTTCTCTGTCCTTTTGTTTTTAATTTATGAAGTTTAATCAAAGTCACTTACATGAATAGGATGCATGGCACTCTGAGAAGAATGTGGTCTTGCACTTAAATGTCCCCAATCCCTAGGAAAATAGGCACACAGCAGAAACTTCTGGTCTATTACCTTCTTCCAACGGGCAGGAAAACTAGCCAATAAGAAGAAGAGGAGGACTCACTAAAATATCTTCTAGGTGCTTCTATTTTTCCTGTTTTCACTCTCTTGAAATTGGCATAGATAACCTATTTTAGGAATGCAGGCCTGAGTTGTCAAGTCCAGATCCTTGGTAATTAGACAGGCAATTCTTATAAGTACCTTCTTTTTCCTTAATTGTGATTGTGAGTAACTTCCAGTGTGCTCAGTCTGGGGAGGCCCTCTTTGCAGGTGGAAACAAGTCACAGATTCGTTTACTCAGGTCTGATTTTTTGTTGTCCTGTCAAAAATGTATACATCATAAATCTCCTCTTTATTTCAGGAACACTGAAGGGGAGGCACATATGTGAAACTTACAGCAGCTTTTACTTGCCAAACCCTTAAGATCTTTTCTCTGTTCCAGTACCTACACAATCATGTAATGTCCTCCACGAAACAAAACACAAAAAAACAAAAAACAAAAACAAAAAAAACCCCAAACCAAACCAAAACAAAAAAAAAGCAAAAAGGATTCAAACAAAATAAACAGAAAAGTTGCTATTGATCTAAGCTGGCTAGAGAAGAAAAATTAAAAGGCTAATTATTGTTCCTCTGATGCAATTTTGAGGATCTGCACAATACATTCTCCACCTTGTTTATCCTGCTATGTACAAATATCAAAAATCCAGTTTTTAAAATTATTTACCTTCGTTTCACTCAACAGTATCCTCTGGGATTCCCCTGTGTACATGAATTGGACTTATTTTTCAATAGCTTCTGCTATTTATAAGCTCACCCAGCTAGTAGAATAAATGCAAAATCTACGTCACAGTGCTCAACTATAATAGCCAGTAATTTTCTCTTCCAACTGTTTACGGGGGGAAAATGACATATTGAAGATGACTATGTTTGCTGTATAATAGTACACAGTTATGTGGATTTGGTTTAGCTCTAATGAAAGCATTTTGAGCTCTCCTTAGGACTTGAGGAGGTGTCAGCTCTAATCACCAGTGTCAGTTTTTATGACAGAAAATTTTGCCCTCCTGAAGCATTCCCTGCCTCTTTGGTAGCTAGTAAGAAGCTAGGGACTGCAGCAATTCATCCATGCCCTCTCAGGGACTGGGTACTCAAGCACTTTGTGCCAGGAAATCCGTGTTTGCCTCAAGCAGTACTGTGGTTTCTTGCTACCAACACTCTGCTGTGTTAAAGGCTCTGTGTGCTTGAAGTTAAAGAGGGACTCTCTGAGAGTCCCCTAAATGAATTTTAGATACTACTATAGGGAAAACAGGGAGCAGCCTTAGCCCAGACTTCTAAACTCCAAAGGAAGCATCACTGTCTGCCTGATCTACCCTCCCACACTTCTGCTGGAGAGGGCTGTGAGTGTGGACATTTTTCAGTTCTTCACTGAGTCATTTATAAATGTCTTTGGTTTCCAGCTTCTTTTCAAGGCAGTGTGATCGCTCTTCCGTGTAGTGCTTCCAAAAGTACAATTGCACCATCAGCAAACAACATCAAGGAACTTCCAAAGCCAGTACTAAATCATACTGGCTATTTTCCACCAAACTTTGCCTGTTCCACTGAATCAGAGCCCATTACTGCTTTGGTTATGCTTGTGACAAAGCAATTTATTAGACTCCTTCACTGCAATTTGTCTGCCCTAAGGTATGCATCCAAAATACAGGTAAACACCTCTCCCAGTTAAGTGTTGGCACTTAGCTGCAAAACAAGGTGCCTGCAGGAGACAGTTAATTCTTCTGTACACCCACTATCAACCACCGAGACATCAAGGTCTTCATCCTCTGTGGCTTCTTCAGATAGGACAGCAGATATTCCAGCTACTCCAGGCAGATTCCTTTAAGATTCAAGCCAGTACCTTGAACATAGGTAGGTAGACAATCCACATGGGATCAGCAGCTGTGGAGCGTGGCCTCTGGGTGACCCTTGCCTTCATGGAGAGGCAGCAGAGGCCAGGTGCATTACCCTAGGACATCTCTGGTTATACTAGATATGCACATTTAGATAAACACACATCTTATCACTTCTCCTGACCACAACCACTTGCTGACAAGCTGCACATCACCCAGCCTGTGGATCGTGTGCACAGCACTCTGCCCATCACAAGTACCTAGTGAGTTTAATTTAAAATTTCACAGGGAAAGAAAACAAAACCACTCACCTTTGCTGTCTCCCTTCCCAGCTGTGTAGGTCCTTTAATAAATGTCCTAACATATGGTTTATATATAGTTTTTCACTCAGGGGGCGATTGTGCACTGGAACAGGCTACCCAGGAAAGTGGGAAACAAGCCTGTCAGAGTTAAAGAAATATTTGGATAATGGTCTCAGGCACGTGGTGTGATTTTTGGGATGTCCTGTGCAGGGCCAGGAGCTGGACTTCGATGATCCTAGTGCATCCCTTCCAACTCAGCATATTATATGATTCTGTGGTATCCTAAGTGTCTGACTCCCAGCCCTTAGCAGGCTCCCAGCTTCCAACAAAGTGGGATAAAGTAGAAACTGCCTCAACTTCTAAAAACACATGTGGATGAACTTGTTGCTGAAATCATAGGCCACCAAGCTGCAAAACTAAGTTTCCCTACTACCAATGGCACATTAATACATAAAAATCTACCCTGAAATCGCCTTCTGTCACTGATGCTAGCTGGCATGGGACACTTCTTGTCCACACAGTTCAATTCTCCTAGTCTCCAAAACAGGACATCAGCATCCAGCTGCCTGTTGGGAAGGGTCTTTGGGCCATACTAAGTTCTCAAGTATTCCCACGTGTTGTTTGGAAGAATGCTAACACAGGCCAGAGGCCACCCCAATGGTACAAAAGCACAGGTGATGGCAGTGCTTGTCAGTGCTTGCCACCACTGCTTGACTTAGAGTTGTGACTGCAGCCAGAGCAGACAGCTCAGTGCTTGGGTTCATCAGGCTGACCCCTTCCTTACCAGGGAGGATTAATTCAGTAAATAAACCACAAGGTCCTCACAGGCTTGGTTGATTTCCATGGATTTGCAACCTCCTTTCTTTTTTTTCACTGCAAGCCATACTCACATCTTATGAACACTGCAGGGCATGTGGTTCCCTGGATTCCTGTAAACCTCAGGTCTAATGGAGTGAGTTCCTGACAGGCAAGAAGAGGAAGGCCACCCAGCAGCCCACATTTATCTATAAACAGCATGTGTGCAACCTACTGGGCAGCCTGAGGCACTGCTGAGGGTGTGATAGCCAGCAGCCCCCACAAAATCACTACCCACCCAGGCAAGAGAGACAAACAGCTGCAATGCCTGGCCATAATCCCGATGGTCAGGTTTCTGACTGGGAGCTGGTTGGTTCTTCTGATAAAAAAGGGGGTTTAATATATGTTCACTTCATCCTTCTGTCATATTTCCTACTATTTTTAAGTCTTAATAAATTCTGTGAGTTTTTCATAAATACAACATTGTGGGGGCATGAGTCATCCCTTTTAGGATCAACTGGTTGGTTTTAGATGTGGTTATTTGCCACCACAGTCAGAGTATTCAGGGTTAGTCTCTTACTGGACTTGAAGCCAGGGGAATGGTGGTAGCATGGGGATGAGATGAACCAATGACAAATATTTGGGTGACTGAATCAGCCCAACTACCTGAGATGGGGCAGGCAAACCCAACTCAAATGCAGTACCTTCTCAAAAAGATAGATAAGCTGTATTGCAAAGCACTGGGGCAGATATCATGTAGATAGGGCACTGGCAGTAAAATTAGTGGGGCAATATTTCTCTTTGGAAAAAGAAATAGGTCATCACTGGCATCATCTCATACTGCTTTTTGTTTATCTCTGTCTTCTCACTTTTCTAGTGGCATAGAGGCAGTTACCTCTTCTCCTTTACTGTGGTTATCTTTCATCCTTCCTCCTCTCTACTTCGAGTTTACCTCTTCATATCAATAAACCCACAACCTGAATTAATTTTGTGAACAAACCATGTGACAATGAGCAGTGATACCATCTTTTTTACCAATATTTTTGTAATTACTTCCTCTTGAGTACATATTTCAGTTTCCTATGACACTATTATTTGAGAATATATAAAATCAAGATGCAAAATATAAGTTTCTTAATGACTGTTGAGTGCTTTTGACATTTTAACTTGAGTAATCTTTTCAAAAACTGCTTGTGAAGAATTTGCTGTCTGTATTTCTTCTCAGGAAGTTTCTAATGTCTCTTTCACGGCATTCTTAAAAGCATCCTTGTTCTCACACATAGCCACTAAGACAACGTCTCTAATTTTGCAATCCCTGTTTGGATGAACTGTACAGCTTTAATAAATGCTTCCATTTGGGGGAAAAAAAAGGAAGCAGTTGCAAGCAACTATCTCGTAATGATTTCACACTTATCTTCTACTAAAATCTGCATAATCTTCTAATGGTTAATCAGCATACATTTACTTTGTGATCACTAAGAGGCAGCTGTTGTTAAGAACAGTGAATGAAGAAATTTTTAGCATTGTGCCCTTTAAAGCACTTGAGCCTAGATTTAGGCAGTCTGAATTGCGTCTACTTCCCTACGCCTCATGCCTCCCTTTGGTCATCCCTGTGTCTGCAGGGACACAGGGCACACAAAGCACAGGAGGCTGTAAATTAAGTTTTCAATGTCTGAACTTGTACTTTGATGTCCAGATGTATAAGTACCAACACCTTTCAAGTAAATTAATTACTTCTCAGCGAGTGATTAATTGGTGGGTTGGTTAGTAGGGGGTTTGTTTGTCTTGGGGGTTTTTGTTTCTTTTTGTAGGTTTTGGGGTTTGTTCTGTTTTGTTTTTTGTTGTTGGTTTGGTTTGTTTGTTTTCGTCATTGTTTTGCTGCTGCTGCTTCTTGCTACATATCAGAGTTCAGAATTTACCCAAAGTGCCATGGAACATAGCTTCATATACATTTTTCTGCATATCTAAATGAGATTGTGGGTACTGGTGGCAGAACTAGGGCTTCACTGATAAGATTACAATTTTTGCTCTCCACTTAATTCAACTCATTCTTCTCCAGCAAGCTGCTTCCACTCTGTGCAGCTGAAATATGTACGTGGTCATGAGAGCTGAGATCTGACCTACATCTAACACTAAACACATTGTTCCCTTTTGTGCTGTTGGCTGCAGAAGCAGTGTATCTTAACCAGTCTTGCTGCAGCAGCCAACTGCTTTATCTTTGGCTTTGAACAGATTCTTAGTCTTGGATAAGGATGTGTTACTGTCAGTCAGATAACAATGGCTTTTGAGGAGTTGTTGCAAGCAGCCACAGTCTTTGCCCTCTGCCTAGCTTTCAGTCAAATGTTGGGTAAGAGATTTACAAAGGAAGATATTTGCTTTATGCTCTTCTTGACCAGATCTTTCATATGACTGTTGTATAACTTTGAAATTCTTGCTCTAGAAAAGAAAACAGCCGATTGTCTATCACTGATTTCACATAAAAAGGAAGATTGCTTCCATGGTCAACTTAATACTGCTGAGCAGGAGAGAGATAATATCTTACAGGAGAAGTCTGGCACAGTCTAGACTCTTAGGTAAAAAATGTATCTCAGGTACTTTACCATAAAAAAAGGCTTTGCTATAATATAGACTGATGCAGAAAGATTTACAGTTAACACTTTGAAACCATGAGTGTTTAGCCCTGAATGTTCTCATAAAGGTCCTCACACCAATTTTATCATAAACACATCTATTCTTTCATAGTTTTACATTAAGTCATGTACAAAGGCATATCAAATAGAAGTGAAGAGTCTTTTGGAAAAAAAAAAAATCCTTAAAATGTTTACCTAGTCATAACTAATAGCTTTTGATTGTTCCTTAGTAAGCTTGGAAGCCATTATAGAAAGCTCAATTAAGAGTCTTGACATTTACTGTGCATTCCAGTTCAAATTTACTAATGGATACAATTCAATTCCTTTTTGCACCACACAATGCCACAAA
Source organism: Chamaea fasciata (assembly GCF_029207755.1). Taxonomy (NCBI): domain Eukaryota; kingdom Metazoa; phylum Chordata; class Aves; order Passeriformes; family Sylviidae; genus Chamaea; species Chamaea fasciata. The sequence continues at coordinate 65,823,427 of NW_027094087.1, forward strand.
TTCAGTTTAGAGTAATGCAGACTTCCAAGGGTGAGCTGGGAATAATTACACAGAAGGTCAAAAGCCTCTTGCCCTGCAATAAGTACCATTTCTGACAGGCTTGCTAGTTTGTTTAAATAGAACATTATAATCAAGCAGATATTGGAAAATATCTCAATGAGAGTACTTTTATACAATACAGAGTCCCCCTCGTAAAGAAAGATATACCTAATTTTCAGTTCTGTGGAATGTCACCTATAAAGAAGGGCCCTTTTAATAGCAAGGTGCGACTGCACTTTTGGTCATTGTGAGCTGCAATTCCTTCTCTAAAGTAGGATTCTTTTGCCAAACTTGGAGCCAACAGTGTGTTGAACATCCGGCCCAGTGCAAACAGGCTCCATAAGTACCTTCAACTCAGCCTTTCCGCATGGAAGAAACAATGCTTTTGTGAATGAAACCGGATGCTGAAGGATTAGAAATGCAGGTACTCCTCTGGTCACTTTGCAGAGAAAGGATGGGGGAGGAGGAGTAGAAGACATGCTGATTACAACATGTTGTCTATATAAACCAAACATGTGTGAAGGTGTGGGAATGTGTATATAAACCTTTTCCGGAGTTTTTTGTTTCATTAACATGAAGAAAACTCAAAGAGGTGTTCAATCCTCTCTTTTCCCTCCACATAACAATTTTTGCTGAGCCAAGTGTTATACCTGGACAGGCACTGATGTCACCATCTTGACTGATAATCAAGTTCTGGCAGGAAAACAGCACAACTAATTCATCTGCATTCGAGAACAAAGGCCTGTAACACATGGATGGATGCAGTCTCCTCGGGTTCTCTGGGAAATCCTCTGAGCAGTACAGACTTTTTGCAGGTTCAGGGTACAGCTGACTATGCTGAGCGGGGTACAGCAACAGGCAGACAGACATCACCATGCTGAAAGCAGTCTTGGGGATCAGTGGCATTCCTCAATACAAAGAGTAGCATTTTTCTCACTTGTTTGTTTTGTTTTATTTTATTTACTCCAAGTATCTGAGCTAATCCTAAACCTTCGATTTAGAGAGAAAGAAAAATTCCCGGATTTGACAAACAAACATCTTGTGAACGCCTGAAGCACTTCAGCTTTGAAAGGAAAACAGGCAGAAACTTTTGCCAGTTTGCTCGAAACTGCCATTCACTGTTAAGTTATTTTTATCAGAGAGGGAAGTTGGCTAAAAGCCTGAACAAAGAGATAGATCTTCATTCCCTTGTTGAACATGTGGAAGCTCAGGTTTAAGGTAGCAATTATCTGTCCTCTGCAACATCACACCCAGCCTTCTTTCTGCCTTGTCACTGCAGCTTGCTGAAAGAGAACTGGGGGAACAGAAAAGACAGTCCTCATCAACTGGGCTCTGGCTCACACACTGATCACCACACCATACTTCATCTAGAGATGAAGTGTGATATTCTCTCATCATCTCTTCATCTCATTCAGAAGCCTTGCAGGCTCCTTGATGCATTGCCCCATACAGCATGGGCAGCCTATCTAGTCCGTATGGGACAAGGATAATAGTACTGGGATCCGGTCAGCAATTATGAGACCACAGTTTTTCTGCTGCAATAATATCCCACTTGCAGCATGTGTCACAGCTATGAACTGCTTGGCCCGTAAATCAAGAGGTTTGATCTTGCCTTCCAATGATTCCTGAATAGGTTGCTGAAAGGCTCTCAAGAGCACCTCCACCTCCTAAACCAGCACCACCCTCTTTACTCACAGTGGGTTATGAGGAAGTTGCTGCCTTTTTTGTTGCTTAAGCTGACCTGTGAAAGACCATAAATGCATTTTATGCCATACATAAATTATTCGGCTTCTTGCAAGGCTCACAGAGTATTCAGGTATAAATGTGTTACGTTGAAGGCACAGGTGAGGGTGTAGGCTGTGCTTCTTTCAGGGTTCAAAATCTGCACACAAATAGGGGGAGCTCAGTTGGATGCAGCAGTGTTGATGCATGAATCTTTAGAAATTATAGTTCCAAATACAGAAATCATTCACCTGTGTTTCTTGTCACATCTGAATCAAATCCAAGAACGAGGATCATGTTTTGAATCTGATGTCATATTAAGGACAGATAGATGGACACAAGCCACATTTTTGAGGTGGATTGTTCATAAACACGTATGTTTTGACACAGAAGGTCAAGTGACTAATATTTCATACCTCAGCATTCCAAAGAACTCACTTGCAATGGAAATGATTCCTTGGTGCAGTATTTTCTTCAGCTACTTGAGCGAATGTGCCCTGTGTCTGTAGGTTAATGTTTGTGGAACAAGATATTATTCAGGCCCAATTTCATGGGTCATTTTATTTAAATAAAGGTGCCATAGATCTTACTTCCTCCCTGAGTTAGCCAGTTGTACATGTGTTCAGTGTTCTTTGGACAAGACATGCCACAGCTACATCTGTAGTTGTGAGCACACAATCCCACCTCCTATCCACCTGAGCTCCTCTTAGGAGACCTGCAAAAGTCTGTCCAGGTCTGCTTGGCCTGACCTCCTCATGTGCACCCTGACCCTGTCATGGCATGATGATGCATAATAAACATGCTGGCAGTGCCTGAGCACATAAAGCACTGAAATGTTCCAAAGGACAGTCTTCCCCTGCATCAACTTTGTGGCCTTCCAGACACTCAAGAGCAGATTTGGCTTTCAGATAGCCTCAGGGTAACCCTTGAGATGTAGTGCACCTGCATCAATCTATCTACATGTTCTTACCAAGCAGAATTCTCTCTTGGCTTATACAATGGAAATTAGAAGTAGGTGTGCCAACACGTATCAGTAGGGAAAGACACCCTTAATCCACAAATGGTTGCTTTATAAAGATTGAAGCACTGTAAAAGCCATTCCTTTATGCAATGCAGCCTACAGATTATAAAACTCCAGAGACAGGGCATGGATTAAGTGCATTACCACACAATGAACATATGTCAGTTTAGTTTTTATCACTGTCAAACAAGTACTAGTACAAGAGTCATAAGAAAAATATTTATAGCAATAAATCCCACCTCAACATGATAACATTCAGACTGAACACTAAAAGAACTAAAGGTATGTAGAACACAAAGTGACTCAGGTATTCCAGGTGACCCATGGCATACTGCAGAACAATCATTTTAATATTTGTGGCTGGCTAATAAAAGTAGCAGGAAAAACTGGGCTTCATGAGTTTTGGATAAGAAACTAGAAGTGTCTGGTCTGGCTCTGTGTTCATCTTACTGCAGTTAAGTATAGACAACTTTTCTAAACTATGCTAGCACACATCTTCCAAAATGTAAGAAGCAGAAATTATAACTTCTTTCATAAGTCATACAACAAGGTGTGCACTGTTCTCCAGACTCACATAATCACGGAAATAGCATCACTGCAGTAGTTTGCCTCCCTCTGGATTTTTCCCCTTCACAGGTTTATGCTGACAGTTTGCTTTGCTTTACTTTACTCACTAATGTGGTTTAAATTCGTAACCCCCTTGATGACTGCCATGGTTACAGAGCACATCTCTTTCAACAGGTTCCTTTTTCCTGGCGGTAATACAACGCCTCTGATTCATAGACTGCAGGATAGTGGTGGTGAAATCAGTGGAGCTTACCATGCCTTGGCACAGGGGACCAAACAGAGAGCTGGTGTAAGCTGGGGATTACCATGGAGCATAGAATAACATCCCTAGCTTTGGCTTTGAAGATTCAGTTTCCTCACCAGTATTTTTCTCTTTTGTTGCCTTTCAGAAATGCAAGTGTTTTCATATCATGCTGTATAATTTAGCAGAAGACTAATATTTTGTCTGGCAGCCTTGATAGATTGTATAGATGATTTCTTGCACCAAGCTTTCCCTTCCTTTTTCCCCCTCTCCCCTGTCCCTCTGAGTTTAAGTGTGATGTTTTGAAAAGCAAATCTTTTTGACTACAAAGTCCTTTCCAGTCTTTATTATGTTAGGTATGGGTTAATAGGGCAAATGACCTCAGCTCCTCTTCATCTTGCTTTACCAAAGTCTCTTTTACCAAAAACATGCTCATTTGTATTGGTTGTAAGTGTTCCATCAAAGTTGAATTCTAATGAAAACATTCTTTACAGAGAGTTTTCAGGGTGAAGAGTAGAGAAAGAGGGGGAAAGTTTATTTTGCTGTTGTCACTAAATAAAAGAGGTATTTTGATTCAGTAATGGATACTTTCCAAATTTAAAAAAAAAACAAAACTGGTTGTGTAGATCCCAAGATGGCTGCCTTGTGACCCACAGAAATCTGTTTGTGCCTTATTTCTCCACTGTGAAGCAAGTGTATTTTTTTAATTGAGAAAAAGTTTAAGGAAAAGGTGAGCCTGACTTAAGCAGTGAAAAATCCAGAAATCTATACTGGGGGGCCTGCTTTTAGCAATTTCTCTCATCAGTGATCTCAGCTTCCTTTCCAAATTAATTAGGCTCCTGGAATACTCCCTTATTATCCTTTCTCAGGCATAGTCAATTAATTTTGCATTAAAAATATGCAATTACTGCAACTTGTTGCATGCACCATTTTTTTTCTGGCCATGAATTACTACCATCCTTTGGGTCATAAAATGAAATTTAAATAATGCTGCCATATTCCTCTTGACTGAACAAAGTGTAAATGTTGATCAAATCTTCCATCAGCTTAAAATATCAGAAATTGAGAATGACACTGCCAGAAAGATGAGTATTTAATATATACCTCAGTACTTACGTGGTTTTCTCCTTTGTGTTTATCAGCGCAATAATTTCTTCTTCTTGCACCAGCATTTTATACTTTAAGCAAATTATCACGGCTAAAGTAAGTAGGGCAATTATTCTTTGTTAGCTGGCACACTGCCATTCCTTTCATGTGTTCAAGAGTCAGCTATGAATTATAAGGATGTAATGTCCTTGATGGATTTAGCGGTGACATCATAAATCCTCGCTCTGATGAAGACACTAATATGTGCTGTTGCCAGTAATTTGCTGACACTACTTAGAGTGAAGGGCACAAACAAAGATGTCTTTCTTGGCATGGTACCAAGGAAGCCAAAGCTGCTGTGAAAGAAAACATCAGCCAGGTGAATTCATCTCCTTTGGAAATACATCTGTTAAATAGGGAACAATACACCTGTACAATGAATGGTGCTCCTCTGTGAGCATGGCATGCTTTGGAAACCATGGTCAGCTGAACATAAAAAAAAACAGAAAAGAAAACAAAATATGTATCTGAGGGTTCTGGAAATAGTTTAATTATTTCAACTTAGATAAAGCAGTTCTGGAGTAGCTTGGGGGTCACCACAGTATCAGCATATTGTTGGATTGGACCCAGCACAAAACCTGAAGGGGTTCTCTGTACGAACTCTGTCCCTATCTTTTCCCCAGTGCCTTGCTCCACTGGCTCCAGATTCTCATTGAGCACTGGTACCACATTCCATAGCTACAACCCAGTGAGGTCAACATATCCACAGGGACTTTCAGGGCAAACTTTGGGAGCACTCTCAGGCAAAATGGTGACCTATTTCTCCTAAGAGAACAGAGACAGTCATGATGGGACTGATGTCTGGCTTGTAGTGAAGTCCATTGGCACAGATGAGGTTTTGGGTATTTATTTGTGACATACACCAGAACAGCAGACTGGGACAATCTGCAGGCCACTGAGGAGGTCTGGCCTTGTCTCGTCGACATTATTTGTGGCATTACTGATCCATTCCTTCACTCTACCCATCAATGCTTCATTCTGCCTAATCTCTCCAAAAGGAAATTTAATTCACAGCACACATTCATAAGATACTGTTTGTCCTTTAAACTGGTTCCCTTAAACATAATCTAAAAATCAGTACCACTGTTGCTCAAGAGACCCTTGTTCCAGGACCTTGAAATCTCTTAGGATCTTTTCTAGGTAGATTTAAAAGGTCCCACATTTCTTCCCACCAACCTCTGCCACTCAGGCCTCCCTTTTCTCTAATAAGATCCCACTCAGGTGCCTTAAGGTGGCACATACTGAATCCAACAACATCATCGGGAAGCTGAAGATTCAGGAACCGTATGCTGCTCTTGGGCAGCAATATGTAAATCTTTTCTGTAATAAAGTACACTAGGATATAAATTATTCCTGTTAGTCCGAGTTGTTAGTAGCATTGTCAATATCATTATAAAAATCTTCATGTTGGGGTTCAAACTTTGAACTTTACCTAAAAACAATAACGGTATAGAAATCTGTTCCTTCTCTTTGCCTTCTCTGTTCTGGAACAATTCTGATTTTTAGATTTTTTTTCTGTGACCCCATGAATCATCTTTTCCTGCCCCAAGTTCAAATGGGAGCTGCATCTCATGATGCCACATGACTTCAGAAGCTGCAGCTTTGAAGAAAAGCCAAAATATTTGTCTTCTGCATACAAAATGCACTTTATTTAATCTTGGCAATGAATATGTTTGTGCATCATATGAAGTAGTGCTTGGCTTCCCTATGGCACATGGGGCAATTTTAGTAATAGATTAGGTTTTAATCTAATTTACCTGAAAGTTTTCAAACCTCCTGCTTCTGTGAACCTGAAACACTAACCTACAGGTCAATTCAGATCATACCTGTTTAAAGTGGCCCACATGAATTTCCATCCAAATTCTATGTCTTCCAAAATTGCTGGGTTCTGTCAGCATTCTGCCTTTGTTCTTTTCTGCCAAAGCATTGATATGACATTTGTAAATGTTGCCAGATGAGCCAGTGGCCTGGGTTTGGTACATAACTCAGAATTTCAATTTTTCAAGCCCTCTGAAGCAGCAGCCACTATTGGAGCCAAAGTTTAATATTGCGAGTGTATTAATTTATGTCAGTGGTTGAGTACATTTTTTTTAACCACATTTCACAGAAAATCTCCTACCACCAGCAACTGATCAAATATGACAAGCTCCCACTTGGCTAATGCCTGTGATATGGGCTATTTAACTCCTGTATTCCTTTCCAGAACGGAAACTATGGCTTCTGGTGAAGTAAAGGAGCTTCTGTTTCTCTGCCACTGTCAGAAATGGAAATTCAGAGCAATATTTTCATCAGCTTGCAATGCCAAATCAGATTAAAATCCTCATGCCAAAGGGAAGGCATTTGCTTTGAGCTGTGGTTCTTAATGCTCCTCAGCCCACCACTTTGTAGGAGCATCTCAATCTTCCTGTTCCTCCTCCCATTGGAGCAGTGCTAAAGTGTCAAATCATTCAGAGAGGCTGAGGTCTTCTGGGAATACCCCACTAGAGTGAATTCTAGTCTGATATAGGGTTGCCAGGCTAAGAGGGTTACTTCAAGGAGGAAAGCACACTGGTGGAGATGTAAACTGGAACTCACGTGGCCCACAAATCCTACCTACCAATTTATGATTCCCATAAATTGGATGTTGCAGCCTCTCTACAGGAGAGTGAGTGGGATGAGCTGCCTCAGGGAGCAGGACCCCTGAATCACTAACTGATCCCTTAACCTTGGACATCCTAAAGTTTGTGATAACTGAGCTGGTCTCAGGTAACAGAGACCGTCATGGCCGGCAGCTTGAGGAAGACATCTATCCTGCTTGGATGTATTCTTATTACTAAACCTTCCCTGCATTTCACACACACAGAGAACCTGGTATGAAGTGTGTTGTTGTCATAATGAAAGCACAGGAAATAAGATGGAGAAATGTGTGTTTGAGCATTTAAAGCTAGACTTGTAGACCACAAAACAGACTTCACAAGTAGAGGTCAAGGTGGCACCAATTAAGACAAGATTATATTTAATGGAAAGTCACCTGGATTGAATTAAGTGTATTTTCTTGGACCTAGCAGGCTGGAATCAGGATAAACAAACTTCTCCAGAATTCCTAGGTGACCTTCCAATAATTATGACCAAATCTGAGTTTCAAGTCTTCAGTGCCCCCAAATTATCTTTTATATAAGAACACACATTGCTACTCGGGAGGTCTGTTTGTTGTGATGAACAGAGCATAAAATAAATCCCTCACACACAATACTGCAGGTGGAGGCTGCAAAGCAGTTTCTCTGATCAATAGAGTTAATGGGCCTCCAGTGTAAAACACATTTTTGTAACTCCCTTTCTTCAGACCTATTTTTTTGTTAGAAACACTGTGCCAAAAGGATTTAATGGCTTTGTTTTCCAGTCCATAAACTCTTGATATGTCACTGGTGTTGCAGTTTAGCATACACAACAGACCCACCAGAGTTCAAGCTTGTGCTACAGCCGAGCACTGGAGCCCCCCACCTTTTTTTTTTTTTTTTTTTTTAATTGCTGCTGCCTGTTTAAAATATGATAATGTACCTCTACATAGAAACAAAGAATAAAAAATGATACACACACTTCTCAGTTTTGTAGATTCAATCTGTGGCATGTTTTCCCCTTATGCAGACAGTATACCCAGGAGAGGCTTGGAATCAGCCTTTAATTCTCGTTTGTTTGCCAGTCTTGGCCTGCACAGCCTACTTGCTCACATCAAGATGAACACTGGTCAACAGTTTTTCACCACAAGAGGATTTCTTTGAAAATGTGTTGGTTCACTGAGCTTCACTGATCCAACCAAGACGTTAAATGCCTGCTTAAGGAAACCATGCAGGTTTTCAGATATCTAATGGGTATCAATTATTTGGACCCTATGAATCCCTGGCAGCTTCTTAGTGAATGCACACTCCTGTAAACTTTCACTATTTTCTGTTAGCAGCGAACAAAAAAAAAAGAAAGAACATAATTTCAAATGCAAAAACATTTTTTGTAGACGCAAAGTAATTTTATATGTGCTTTTCAAGAATCAGCCCAACTTCCAGTATCTCAGTAAATTTATAACACCTGTCCTAAAGAAGCAAATGCCACTCACTGTATTTGCTTCACTTAAAGCTGATTTGTACATTTAAGCTCATGGCTCATTGTCTTGCCCATGGTGATTGGAGATACTGGTTTTATACTACAAAGAGAATGGGAAGGCCTAGATTTTCACAGGAGATACAAAATGGTTATTCTTTCTTTTTGAGGTAAATGGAGGTAAATCTGATGCAATTAACACTTTCAGTGTTTTTGTACAAGTTTTTTAAGTGCGTGTTTCTGTATTTGTTTAGTTTGAATCTAACTAATGGGGGTAAGGAACCATATTGTAAAAGAGGGGCAATCCACCCAGCGTCAATAATTCTTACAAAACTTGCAAAGACACTTCTAAACACCTTTATGTGGGATGTACAGATAAAGGTCTAATGAAAGTATAAACGGGTATGTTTGGCCCTGGTTCAGTGTTTCATATCTTGGTGTTGCTGCTGCCATGCTCTTTCCCCCTAGCCATGACCCCTAGGACCACTCTATAACCATACTTCACCCTCCTCTCAGCCCCAGGGTTACTGATACTTTCTCTTGTCCTTTCATTCCTTTTCCTGACTTCACGTCTCGCTTCAGCCTTAGTCCCTGGTTCATAACTACAGGTGCCTGACCCCCACTTCATACTGTAGTTACTTGCCTTCTACCCCATCCCCACCACCCCCTGCCAGGCAGAAATTAAAGCTCACAACCTCAGATAGACTCAGCTGAATCTCTGTACCTGGCCTGCAGAAAGGCCAGAAAATCAATCTGCTTGGGGTAAGAAGTGTGGTGTAAGACTTGGCCACCCAGGTGGGAACCAGTGACTGGTGTTACTGGTGGTGCTTTCTGTGGCTGGAAGTAAAGCAGTAGTGTTTGCAGGAGGATACTGTGAGAGCTTGAATTCTGCATCCGGTGCTGCTTCTATATTTGAAAGCACCACCTCAGACTCCAGCTTCTACAGAGAAAACCAAACTCGGTTTCACAGACACATAGGGTGGCTAGGGTTGGAAAGGACCTTAAAGATCATCTAATTCCAAGCCCTCTGCCATGGGCAGGGACACCTTCCACTAGACCAGGCCACTGAAAGCCCTGTCCAACCTGGCCTTGGAACACTTACACAGATGGGGCATCCACAGCTTCTCTGGGAAGCCTGTTCCAGTACCTCACCACCCTCACAGAAAAGAACTTCCTCCCAGTATCTAAACAAAATCTACTCTCTTTCAGTTGAAAACCATTACCCTTTGTCATATCACTTTGTAAAAAGTCCCTCCCCAGCTTTCTCGTAAGCCCTAAAGGTACTGGAAGACTGCTATAGGATCTCCCTGGAGCCTTCTCTTCTCCAGCTGTCCAGGAGATATATTCCCTCACATATTTATCAGGCCATTCCTGACTCCTATAGCAAGCTGTCACTTTCCACTGTGTCTTTGATAAGTGACAATCGATCTACTGGATATCACCACCACTCCTGCAAGTTACAGCTAGTGAACTAACATTTTCTCACTATTTCTCTGAGTTGAATTCAAGCATGAAATTGCTATCAGTGCCATCCTTACTTCCTACCAAAACCCTTCCAGCTAGGATAGTCAAGGAAAATATTTTAAGCCCTGAAAGCTCCTTAAAGTTTATGGGTACATGGTCATCCATGTGAATCAAACTAAAGCTGACAATCCTGAAGGGCCACATTAGTTTTCCCACAAAAACACATGAATGTAGCATTTCTGTCCCACACTTGGCAGGTTATTCATTTATTTTAATTTGCAGCAACCGTGACTGAGTTACATTCATCTTCCCAGATGTTGTTAGTGATGAAAGCTGAAGGAACAAGTCTTTTCTGATGTTGATGTACTGTGTGCCAAACCTCATCTTGAGCCCCTGGCTCCTGCTGTACTTTTCTTGTGTCTGTACTGCTGCCTTGTGATAAATGAAACTTGCAGAATCACACGTACTGTGGTACAGGAACAAGCATCTCGTCTGGGGAGTGGTCAGTGCCGGAGGCTAAAAACTTGGGCTGTGTGTACATCTGTGGAGGCTCATGTAATAACTACAGTGAAGTTATTATAACTAAAGCAGAGGTGCTGAGGCTTTGATTACAAATGTCAAACAAAATGGGAAACAAAGCAAGGCTGAGGAAGGAAAAAGGCCTCAGCCCTGTGTTCTCCTCCCCCCACCTCATCACAACAAGCAGCTTTTCTGTCTTTGTTTTATTAGCTCCAAAAGCCTTTGCAGTCTTGCCTTCTTGGCACACTTGTAAAGTCCTGGGAAGCTCAGAGTTTTCTCTCAGTTACACTGAAAAGCCACAGATGGTCTAAATGATCGTTTGTAAATAAATGAATAATCAGAACCAAAAAGCTCTGCAGAAACCCTCTACCAGCCTTTTCTAGTTTTTTACAAAACGCCTCAGAAACAGATTGCATACTTCACCAGCAGACTGAAACAGCCATGTTACCAATTTGCACAGATGGAGATCAATTTCATCTCAGCTAATTCAGGGTTTTCAATTTCCATGAAGCTCCTTCCCGCTGGAAGCAGCAAAAGAACCAGACCTGTTTGCTGAATGAGAGATGGGCACCAAAGGAGCAGCTCCCATTTCCTGCTCACATCCCTTACCTCACACCAGCCTGCATGTGAAACAAACCCCTCAGCACAAGTGAGGCTAAACCTCTGCTTTCATGTCCCTGCTGTCCTCTGGGGCTCTGCCTCTGTCCACGGCTGTGTGCAGAGGTGATGGTACTGTGTGTGGGCAGGACCTCAGACTGTCCAGGTGACCTTGGACCCCTCTATCATGGGGGAGGCCAACTGTCTCCTATGAGATGCTCTTTGCAGTCCAGGCTTGGGGTGCCAGTGGGCGAGATGAGAACAGCCCAGGTCTGGGGGCGTGTGGGGCTTTGAAGCACCACTTAAAGCACCAGCTCAGGTGAGGAGGACAGGCAGAGAGGAGTCTGAGCATTCATCTCCTCCTTTGACCGTTTATAGAATCATAAAATGGTTTGGGTTGGAAAGCATCACTTAAAGATCACCTTGCTCCAATTGCCCTGCCAAGGGCAGGGTCACCTTCCACTAGGCCAAAGCCCCATCCAACTTGGCCTCCAACACTTCCGGGGATGTGGCACCCACTTTGGCTCTAACGTCTCAAAGGGCTTTAAAACTGCTACTCAGCTGTTGCATACCTACATGAACACTTGGCCTCTAAATAAATTCCCAGTAGTGCTCCTGGTGCCCCAACTACCTTTAGAAAGAGCTAGTCCTGTAGCTATACCTACATAAAGCATACAGTGCATGCATGTGTGCGTGTACAAATACACATATATATGTACTAAGCAGATACATGCATGTACTTGCATGCCTATACGCGCTAGCAGTCAGAACTCAGACGTCAGTGTAGACAAAGCAGGTATTTAAGGATAAACAAGGAATTAAAGCAGCTTTATCTGCTGGATAAAGCGATAGCTGGGGAACAGTTGCATCCTGCTTCCCACATCAGCCAGCCCTCTCTTTCAGCAGCACATTGCCATGAGGTATGGACACAGGAGAGGAAGCCATTTCCCAGCAAATCCTCTGCTGTCCCAGCCTTGGCCACAAGCAGAGAGGCTCCTCGTCATCTTGTTGATGAAGGAATTTCACTGTCTGTCTCCCAAGTCTGCCAGCTCCTCAGAAATGGTGACATGTTGTTGCAGCAGGCAGGGCTGGACTTGCCTCTGCTGAAACAGAATGGCACAGCAGGATGGCCACGATCATCCTGGTGGAAAAGAATTGAGATTTTTTTCCATCTCAAAATCAGACACAGTGTCTCAGCTAAGCTGCCACACAGTTATTTTATTTATGCTCTTTGCAGCAGGTTCTCTTCTACATACATAACATACTCAATGAATGTATTTAGCTGTACTTCTCCAGCCAGAGACTGCTAGATAGAGACAGAAAACTGCTTTCCAGAGCTGCAGGCTTCGTGTTTCCATCCAGTCCCAGTGAGGGTGTTCAGCCACCAGTGCTGCGGCACCTACTGTGCCGCGTGCGCCACATTTACAATCCAGTTGAGCATGGGAGAGAGAGATTTAATAACTCCTTAAAAACTGCATACCAGAGCCTCTTCAGGACACTGCATTTTAAAGTAACACAGAGGGGAGCCCATAATAAATGTTACAAGGGGAAATACCTGTGTCTGATAAAAGCTGAGCGGATGACAAATCACAAAAGCCTCCAGAGAACCCCTCAGGAGCAGATAACCTTGAGACGTACCTGTATATAAAGATTAAACAGCAACCTGAGCTCAGCAGAGATTTATAGCGCTTTGCAAGCATCTTGGTTTCACTGTTTGCTTTTGCAGTAGTTTCTGGACTTTATTGTTAGTTTCTGTCTGTTAATATTCTGCATGGGCCCAAAAAATACAGGTGTAGAGAAGTCACCCCAGAAAAAACAAAGAATTTATTTGAAATATTTTACAAGGAGGTTTTAAAGATCAATATCCCCAGCAAATGAGAAAGATAACCAGGAAAGGGCACAGTGCACCTGTGAGCAAGGTTGTGCAAAGATACAAATGAAAACATAAAGGATAAAATATATTGACATGTTTCAGCTTACTGGCTAGATCTGGTTATTCATTCCTTTGTAAGGGGCAGGTCTAGTTATTATGGGCTATATATTTTTGGTAAGACAAGTAAGGCAGTAAATGCCTCTGTGAGTATGCTTCAACAGGAAGGATACAGCTACTGCTGCTCTTTGAAGCCTCTCACAGAAAATACCCATGGATATAAAAACTGTAGCCAGTTACTTACTGGGTGAAAACCTTAACCAGAGAGCCTGTTCTGCCTAATGGCCAGAGAGGGAGGGACTCCAAATGGTCAGGTGCTATTATGAATATCAGGAAACATTTCCTCACTGTAAGGGTGGCTGACCCCTGGCACAGGTTGCCTAGCAAGGCTGTGGAGTCCTCAACCTTGCAGATTCTCAAACGCCCTCTGGACACCATCCTGGCAACTGGCCCTAGGTGTACCTGTTTGAGCACAGGGGCTGGACCACATGACCTCCTGAGGTCACTGCCAACCCCAAACATTCTGCAATTCTGGCATTTTTTGTCTTTGGCTCTTTGTCTATTTAAAGGATTTAACTTTGCCTGGTTTGCTAGGATGGGAGGGTTGTTTGGGGACAGGTTCCCACAGTGTGTGCTGCAGGCACTGCTGAAGAGACCAATTACATCTGTGGCAGCCTGGACCACAGTGCTTCCACTTTGGAAAGGACAAATACTTGGTGATCACTGGCATATTTTTCCCCTAGCATTGCCCTTCCAATTCCCAGCCAAAATCTCATGCCACTGGGTCACAGTGCAGGGAGAAGATCTTTCAGACAGACCCCTCATATGGATGAGCTTTCCTGTTAGAGGCTGGACACGAGGACTTGCACTCTAAATCCATGGGTGAAAAGTCTGCACTGCCAGAACTCCATCTGGGAGGCAGGCAATCTCCCTGGGTTCAAGGATGATGTCTATGTGATTTTTTTCTGCACGTAGAGGGAACTGGGCTTATCTGATCTAGTAACTCAATGTGCAAAGTTAAAGGTAGTTACCAAAGGCCACTCCTTGTCATGCTCACGGAGAGCCAGACGTGCCCTGTAAGATGTACTTAACATAACGTGCCAACTTTTCATTCCAAGTGGACTGCTCAATAACAAAGGGGAAAAAGGGGGGAGGGATTAGATGACAACTGAGCAGTTGTTTGTGCAAGTGGAAGAAATAACTTTTCAGGAACAGAGCATGGGTCAGGGCAGAGGACGGTGTGGGCGTTCACTGAGGAGGTCAGACTAAACAGGCAGTGATGCATTTTATCGTTATGTCACTCTTGGGAGAAAAAATAAAATTACACACAGGACACTGAGGAAGAACAAACAACCTATTGTGTGGAAAGCAGAAGTGCTTTGGAAGGGCCAATGAGACTATCTGATTTTTAAAGTCATCATTAGTTTGAGAGATGGAAGATCTGTTATAGCACAGATTTGGTTGAGAAACATCTCTTCATAAGGCTCAAAGGTCCCCAAATCACTTTGTTTACCCGTTTCTCTGCCTGTAACCATGTAACACTATGGCTATAACTAGATAAATGATCACAATGGTTACAAGTAAACTGATGGGAATTCAGGGGAAGGGGAAAATTACTACAAGGAGAAATTTCACCAGTAAGTGTGATGTGCAGCTCCAAGCCTCTGACTTTACATCCACCTGTCCGAGACCGCCTCAAACATAAAGGAAGCTTTTTTATGGAATGGTCAGACACAAGGGAGAAGCCCACAGGCCTCAGAGTGTCCCTATGAGCAATTGCAAATGCCAACTCCCTTCAACCAGGTATGAACTTGAAACTTCCAGTGTGCCACTGCCCTCCTCCAGCAGCTATTCCTTCATGTCAGGGGCACAGAGTGAACAAATCCTCTCCTGGCTGCACTGGTACCTTACAGATGCTGTACATCAACTGCACCAGCCTCCCCACACGCAGGGAAAGGAGAGGGGCAGAAGCAAAGAGTTCCCTTTTAAAGTACTTGGGGAACTCAAATTATATAGTAATGCAAAATTTTTTTGTATCATCCCACGACATTTTTTGCTTATACTGCTGAGTGCTATTTTATTTGTTCCAGCTTTGCCACAGATGCACAAATTCTGTGCAAGGAGAAAGAACTTCTACTCTCTAGAGTGGCTTCAGAAAAGTAAAATCCATTTCTTAAGCAAACATTCCATTTAAAAAATCACTATATGTTTATAGAAAATGAGGATTTAATTTTAAAAAGTTAATAACTAGGTATTCCTGAAGGTTTGAGTCATCCACAATAATAATTAGGGGGTTTGTTCCATACAAAATGCTTTATTTAACCTTCATGCCTCCATTCAGATAATTGTACAAATGCATACATTTAAAGGTTTAAACTCTATTTCAATTCACAGCTCAATTCATAGGAAAGTTGAATACAGAAAAGCAATGCACCAACAAAATATGTCTGAGACACCATTTAAAACGATAACACTTGTTCATTTAAATCTTTGAGAATAGAGTGGAATTATCATCCTCTGACAGAATTTCATTAGGGGCCTCCCTTTACATTATCATAGGGCAAAAATCACCTTTTTACAGTAAGAGGAAAAAAAGCTCTGAGTATATTTACAATACATACACTATACATAAATACAAGAACAACACTTACATAATATTAATAAACTTATAACATAGGCATTGCCAAAACACTACATAGTATATAAATGCAGAGGAAACTATTGGGAAATTAGACCTTCAGAAGTTTACTTTAAGTTTTGAAGAAAAGTAATTTTTGTATTTAATAGCTTTTGAAAAGAAGGCAAAAGAAATTCTAAAAAACTAGTACGTTTGCCTGCTAGCACTGGTATTTTTATTCCTTTTAAATGCAGGAGCTCTATTGACACTACTGTCTCTATGGGGTTACTGTATATGGCCCTCCCTTTTGCATCTTATCTAGGAAAAAAATTGAGGTGCTGTACATACTAATTCCACTGCTGTGAAGCTTCAGTCTCAAATTAATAATTTGTTAAACTACGGGATGTTTTTGTATTTTTACACAGGAGGATCAAATGGTATACTCATTGGTACATACAACAGTAATGATCCGATTAGAAGGAACCATTTGGGGCCAAATACAATCCCATCCTTGGGTTTTCATTCAAGTAACGCCATGGGGGAATTCCCTTCATCCCTAAGTAACCTGGCCAAGAATTATATTTTTCAATATTGTTTTTTTTCTTCCTGAACACAGCTGAAAGAACTTTCTGATTTAATGGTAATTTTGACCCCACATGTTGATAGCAGTGTCCAAATCTCTTTCCCATGATGTGTATGAATGCATATGCCTGTGTGTGGGTTGAAGGTCTTAAGGCTGATGGTGCATGAAACTTAAGTAATTCATTACTATCTCTGTGTATATTCTACAAATGTGCAAATGGGAAATACAACTTTGTAAGGACAGACAGAAGGTCAACAGAGCATACTGTGTAGGTGTTCAGTGAAAAAATTACATTACCAAGGAAGCCATGTATAGGACAATCGGGGAAGAAATAAAACATGCGGGGTTTTTTAAGATGGAAATGTAGCAGGGAAAATGTCTGAAATCAGAAATGACAACAACTCCGAATAGTGGAAAGTATAAGTTCAGCCATGAAGATTAGGCTCAACTTGTCTTTCCAAAGCTCTTTTATACCTAGAAAGGCAAGGGAGAGGGAGAAAAGTGGTATCTGAACCTATTTGTGTATTTCATGGTTCATGCTTATGACTATCAAAACCATCGCCTGTGGTCCCATATCAGACACTGAATTACTGTTTTTTAAATGCTGAGGTCACAGCACAGAGCAAGGTTTAGCAAGTCAATGTGTGAACCACCTCTTTTTATATAACTGACAGCACCTTGGCTAACTGAAACTTCTGACTCTGAATCGGGAAAGATGCTGCAGTTCATTCATATTGACAATAGGATCTCAAGTAGTTTTTTTTTGTTCTTATTTTTGTGATAGCTAAAGCTCACATGCCTAGTTTTGCTTCTCTGGAGGACTGAAAAACTCTGTATTGAATAATGTAAAAGTTACCACAAGGGTAATTATTTCCTAATTTAAAGTCAGTGAGCATGAGCTGCTATATAATAATGCTGGCAAAGCAAAAAAAAAAAACAACCCAAAAAACAAAACAAAAAAAAAACCCCAACAAACCAAACCCAAATAAAACAAAAAACAAAAACAAACAAACAAACAAAAAAATCCAAAGAGTAAAACCGAAACAAAACAGACTAAAAAACCCAACAAAACAAAGAACCTTACTCAGAGTTTGCTTTACAGAATGAAGGGAAAAAACCTGTCTCATTTTGAGACAGTGAAGACAAGGTGCCCTTTCCTGTCAAAGAACTAACAAACCAAACCTTCCAACCCGGCAGCTTTCTAAGGGTGCCCCTTGTAGTGTTGTTGCTCTAGAACAAAGAACTGAACACCCCTCTCCAAGAAGGGCTCAGGTACAGGGTGAGAAGCTAGATTCCTTTGTCCTTCTGATAACACATTCCCTGGTGCTCTCTTGAAGTCCCCAGCATGAGTTCTATTCTTTTATGTGCTTAATATCTGGAGATAAGCTCTGGACAACAGAATAAGTATATGCATGTTCTGATGGGATTATTTCTACCAGTGGGTAACAAATTTGTTACTGAACGAGCAACCTTGCCACGTAGTTAACTTGTGGATGAATATCTAATTATTACATGTGTGTGTCCATGTGCACTGGTTTTTTTTTTGGGGGGGGGGGGGGGAAGATGCGGGGGGATGTTTTTGCATCTGCACTTTCATCTGTGTGAGCCTCAGTGAGACTCCAGCAGCAAACCACTGATGGCAGCAGAAGTCTACACAAAATGCAGGATTTTTCAAATACAAAATTTTGCCTGGATAAATGACAGGTACAAATTCAGAGAATGGAAAGCAATCTTCCTTGGCAAAGGCACCAGGACAACCAGTTACATTTTGATTTCCAATAAATTAATTTTTCAACATAGAAGAAGCATGAGGGCTGGCATTACACTGCTATTTTAAGAATCCATTAGCAGTAGTTAATATTTACAAAAAAAAACTGAGAAAAAGCAAGAGTGCAAGAGTCACAGCTGGCCATTTTCTGGTAAGATCAATTAGTCTACTGATGCAAATGTTTAGGCCACTCAATATAAAAATCTTGATACTTCATTTTAGGAATATCAACTTCTTGTTTGCGATTCAAATAGTGTCTAGACTGACAGTTCCCAGTTTTTCACTCATTTGTCCCCAAAAGAAAGAGAAGTGATATATTTCATCCACTCATGAAATCAACCAAGATGATATTAAATACTACGAGCTTTACGTGATGAAGAAAAAGGAGACATAAGGTGAACTCTTGTGTTTCCAGAGTTAAATGATGATTTTCAAGAGAATCCCTGTTCTATCATATTCCCTAAAGAAAGCTCCATTGGGCTTATTGCTGGTTTTGGATTACTTCACTAGAGAATATCCTGGACACATGGGCATAGCCAACATAAATTGGGAAGAAACCCCCTAAAACACTGCTTTGACAACGACCTCCAATCACACCTACTGAGAATCGGTACAGCTACGAGTCATTTGTAAACTAAGATTTATTTTCTTCTTACAAATATATGACAGATGTTATCTGAGAAAATAACTAAAAACTCTAACACAGTATCTCAACATGTGATCATACAAATGGCACTTTGTGTTTGTTTCTGTGCTGCATTATTGTTCTCCAAGTAAAATTTCATTTTCACCTTATTGTTAACAGAATCCCATTAAGTTATTGCTGTGTAAAAGTATAGGAACATCCCATCAGTTCTAATTACAGGCACTTTCAGTTTCTGTTTCACCTTTAAAACAAATTTCAGGCTATCTCACTGAAGTGTATGTGTATTTTAAATGTCAGAACTGTTCTGCTACAATGAATATTCTTAACATGTTACTGCACCTAGAAGACTAAACTCCCCTGGAATAAGCAAAAAGCAGCTGCCTATTTCAGCTCTGCAACCTTTAATCAGGATCCACTGTGGTTGGGGAAATACAGGGAGAAATAAAATCGTATGAGTGTTTGCCAGTCCTGTACCTGCAGTTCATTGTAAAATGCCAGAAGGAAAAAAAGAAATCACAATATGCCAAACCTTTCATATGGTTTTCATTTTGTTTAAGTGTTTTTTTCCTTTATTCAGTCAAAGACATTGAGCGCTGACTTATTTGACACAGGACTCAGTATAACTTTGCTATATCACACAACATCTGCAAAACAGCAAAGAAGTGGCCACTCCATTTTGCAGAGAAAACACGCTCTGATAAAACAGAACATTTTACTTCTTGTGTTTTGTGTTTAAGCTTTGCAAAGCATTATCCCAACAGTCCTCTCAATGAAAACTGAAGGTAGGGATTGTTTAAAAATGTATTTCATTTACTCTATTTAACACCCCTTGTAAAACTGTGAGTTTAAAAATACTTTTCCATTGTCACATATATTACAGAATATTTTAACTGTTACAAGTATAGTAAAATACTTTCAAGCTACTTTGATTTCTAAAGATGCAGTATCCTTACAGTTACATTTTTATGCCAAAACCTGATTTATTGTGGAGAATTTAAGCCTTTTCAATCATGACTTCATAAGCATACATTACACAGCAACTGCTATGCTATAGCAAAATGAAAACGCAACAATTTCTTTGTGCGATTCTCCAACCACATATCACAGGCAAAACACAACAATCCGAGCTGGTTTCTTAAGGTAGTATTTTCTATAACAGTGTTTACTTAAAATTTTCCTTTTCTGTTTTTTTTTTTTTTTTCCCCTAAATTTAAATTTTAAATAAACTTGTTTATTACCTCCACATGGGTAGAGACACTTGGAAGTGCTGGCGTTTATATGCATGAGTGTAAGGATGAGCATGTGGGAGTAGCATAGATTTACTGAACGATCTTAAGACTTGGCTGCTGTGGAAGATGCAGTTTCATGCAATGACCTCTCCAAACCCAAATTCAAACTAAAAAGTAAGTGGGATATTATTAGTCACACTTACTCTGATTTTGAGGCACCCACCCTCAATAAAAGAGAAAGAGATTTTTTATTTTACATTAAACAGCATTTATTATCAGAAGATAAATTTATAAATGGCAACTAGAATACATTTTCAATGTGGCTAATGGAAAACGAGACTTATGATCACTGTTATTCTCATTATTAAAGGGGAGAAAAGCTGTCCAGCTATTTATCCATGCTCTGCACTGCAAGTTTACCCAAACATCAACATCACTGATGTAAGTTTCAACACTGTTAATTTTGTTATACATTACTCCAGCAAATAATCATATATACAAGTCAGTCTAAGTCTATTTAATTAATTATGTAAGCATGACAGAGAATCAGGAATACTGCATCTTCATCCCCAAGTAAAAACTGCTGTTGCAATGAGCCAATTTTACAGTGCTGAATATAAGGGGTGGTCAAAAAATAATGACACAATTAAAAATTTTAGAAGTTCTGTATCAAAGCTGTTTGCTCATTACATTTACCTAAAATGCTGGCTCCTGAGGTTTCCTGACAAATCCATTTAGAACTTTTGAAAAATATATGAAATCTAACACTTCATGGCATAATTTCCCTTGCAAGCTGCAACATGCAATGTCACGGCACGGTGGACTGAAATCTCTGTCTTTCTGAAGGAATGGGACACTGTATATTTGTGTATCCCAACTGCTCAATTAAGATGGACCTACTGGATTGTGTCAGGATGAGATCTGGTATTTCTGCAGGCTACATATCACGTAAGCCTTCGCCACAGCCATGAAACGTCACAGACCTGTGGTGGGGTACCAGGATTTTTGAGGAAACTACCCCGGAGCAATTGCCCATGGTCGTTGCATGAGCCCAGAAATTTGGCAGGTCTGAACCACAGCCAATAAGCGCAAAGACACACCGAGGATCTGGGGGGTATCAGCTCCACATTCAAACACCCCCATCCCATCACTTAACTTTTCTTAAAATACTTCTGAAGGGGACAAAAACCAGAGAACAACCCCATGGAGTAACTGGGATCAAAGCCAGCAGGTGCTGGTATGAATGAACCATACTGTGTAGTTGAACGCCAGTGGTGGACTACTGCTGGTTGTGGAAGTCGTCTGCAGTAACAGCTGCATGAGAAGCCCTTGCACATGTGCTGGAAAGGTTGAGGATGTACTTCCTGCCCGTGAAATAACAAACTGTAGCACACACTCCTTTACCTTTTGGCTTTATTCTCCTACCATTGCCACACTGTGCCTGTGTCCCTTGGCATCAGTGCTGCTTTAACCCTCTACCACTTTGGGGTTCTCTGAATAAAACCAGACCCTCTTTCTGCTGCAGTATTTCCAATGCATACAGTAACAGGCAACCAGCTGAAAAACCAGGGATTCACACAAAGCAACCTTGGCCTTGGGAGATGAGCCTCTCCAGGGTCTGTCATACCTATCCTCCTCCACAGGGCATTTCTAAGCTGAATGCTAAAATTTAGGGCCTCACCATTTCGCTAGTAGTTTCTCTGTCTTCACTGACTACAGGGGAAGCCTAAAGAGGAACACTGATCTCTCTCAGTTGCACCCTGCCTTTGAGAGTAACATCACATCCTCCTGCATGGTAACAGAATGCCCAGTAAGTTTCTACTCAAGCAAACCTAATTTTCTATGAGAGAAAAAAAAAAAAATCACAGATCCCAAAAGGAATTCTGTATGCCATTGGTTCTTCAACTGAATTACTGCTATTCAAATAGTTAGTTGGTAAAATATTCTTGGGCAGGAAAAAAAAATTATCAGTGGAGTTCTACCTGACCTGATTTCTTCCCCTAAACGCCAACAATGAAGGGGATGATACTGAAGTACACAAAAACCAGACCTCAGACATAAACCATGAAGCACCTCACACACGATACTTTGAAAACCAGTTTTCAAGATCAACAGTAGTAATGCTGCTGGCAATGACACAGTTCTGCTGTCCTTCAATGCCTCACGGCCTATCCAGAAGCCCTGCTCTGTCCCTGATTTGGAGATGGATTCTAGAACGTCGTCAAATTTGGTGAAGTAGATCATCGACATGGTCAATGGGAATTGATAGAGGCATTTTTTTCCTCAACAGCTGTGAATAATTTGTGTTTAGTTTCTCTGCTGACCACTCGGCAGTGGGAAGCCTGAGCTTTAACAGAAGTAAGTTCTGTCAGAGAGCTAATAAACCATCCATTTGGGGAATACTAAGGAGATTTGAAGACAGTCAAACTCTGGAGTCTTGTGAATCCTATTATAAAGTGTTATCCCAGTCATATTAATCCTCAATTAACTGTAATTGGTTTTGTATCTGTATGGGTACTCTGTGTTGTTTTTTCTTAAAGATTACCTTGATTTCAGAATCCCTCCAACATTACTACATTTATTTCAGGAATCTGGTATTAACTGAGATGGTCAAACATTTAAAAACTAACGAACGGCATCACTAATTTAATCTGTGCAATTCTTTAACAAAATATTCATAATAAAATGCATTGCAAAAGACCTTTATGTTTACATCTTTCATCTCTAAGCTGTGAAAATCTCAACACTTAGAAAATACTGCCAAGCCTCCCCTTTGTCAAATTTAGCTGAATAGGCAGATCCCTGCGAGGAAAGAAAACAGAAAAAACACTGTTCTGTTTGCATGAATAACTGATGACTAGGAGTTTCTCTCTTTCCTACATAATTCAATTAATACAAATTGGTTTGCAATTATAGGGCTGCATGGGAATGATCAAGAATTTCCTTTTATTTAATCTGAAAAGGCTTGGATTGAAAATCCCAGCAGAGGCAGCCACTGGTACCCATATAGAGGGCCATTTATATCATACTAGACAGCTGGAAAAAACTTGTTATTCCCTAACTCCCAGGGAGAAATCTAATGTCTTGCAGAGCACCACTGCAGAAATATTTCTCTCTCCTACTCACAGTTCACCCACTACCTCCTCAACAACCAACTCCTTCCTTTATCTTTCCTGCTTTCCAGACACAAGCATTACGTTAAAGGAAATAAAAGTACTTAATTGTGGCACCAGCAGGTCAGTGAAACCAGTAAAATTATAAACTTAAATGCTTAAATCCTACATGCTGTTTCCGCATACCCCCCACTTCTGCTGGTGTGGAGTATATTATTGTCTCAAGAGCCATTTTATTCATTATTGCTTTTTCTCTGCAAGAGACACAGCCATTTCTTCTCTGTTTTGTTTTGATGATACATTCAATTCCATTTCATGAATGGCTATACCACTAACCTTGGTACCAGCAAGTACAAGATCTGACTATTTCCTTGCGTTGAAATAATGGTTGTGGGGAAGAGGATTACCTGCATGAAAAAAAACAGCACATTGAGAATAGGGTAGTTTTTAGGTGGGGTCTTCCTATACAAATCAGAAAATGAACCTAAACAAGTCCATGGTAAGACACAGATACTTAATATGGTATTTCAGCAGAGATGCTGCTGCCCTTTGCTTATTTTACAGACTTCAACAACAACAACAACGAAAGAAAAGAAGGAAAAAAAAAGTAAAAGGAAAAGGTTAAATGGATGGTGCCCTCTAGGGCACAATGACAAATTGTGGTACGATGCTAAAATGCCACCATCATTATTGCAGAAGTCTGATCAAG
Organism: Chamaea fasciata; assembly: GCF_029207755.1. Classification (NCBI taxonomy): domain Eukaryota; kingdom Metazoa; phylum Chordata; class Aves; order Passeriformes; family Sylviidae; genus Chamaea; species Chamaea fasciata. The sequence goes on from NW_027094087.1 coordinate 65,847,409, forward strand.
CAACCCTCCAGCTCCAGCAGCAGGACCTCTCCAGCAGAATCTTCTTGCCTACTCACACGCAGCTTGTCTGTAGCACAGCTCCAGTGCAGTGCTGACACCGGCCAGATGGTATTGAAAACAAGGGGAAAAGACGGCATAATACAGATCTAGTGGTCTTGGTCTCATCATCATCATCATCGTCATCATCATCATCAGTTCGTGGTATTTATCCTCCAGTCAGCAGTGATTTTTCAGGAACAAAATGTCTGGCAGCTGAGAAAACATACAAGCTATAAACATTTTTTGTCAAAGGATGCAGCATGTAGAATAATGCCCATTCCTGTAGCATCTCGGCTGCTATTTCCCAGGTGATTGTGATGACACTTTCAGGGGTAGCCATGCTGAGGGGCACACAGGGTTAACTTCAGATGGCGAGGAGAAGAGTGGCACTTCTTTTCCTGCTTTTTTAAAATTTCTGTTATTACTTTTTGTTACAGACATCAGGGAAAGCCCTGCCTGTTAACACTGTAGAGGGGGATTCAGCCCTGCTGAATTCACTGTGGGTAGTTAAGAGACCCAGCTCTTAAACTCGGCAGGAACAGGTAGCGTTTCTCAAACCAGCATGTGCCTGCGGCGGTGGAGCGCCAAGTGATCCGAGCGGGAGAAGCTGCGGTCACAGTCTGCACACTTGAATGGCTTCACTCCCGTGTGCTTGCGGTAATGCCTCGTCAGTTCATCGGATCGAGCAAACTTCCAGGTGCAGCCTTCCCAGGTACATTTGTAGGGTTTTTCTCCTGGGAGAAACAAAAGAAAGAGGGGAAGGGGTAAAAACAGGTTGTGACTTTCCCCTTGTTGCTATTAATCCCCACAAACCCCTCTGCACGCCTCCCATGAACATGCACTGCCTAGAGGTTGCTTTAGGCCAAATTGCACAATTATGAGGTACTGGATCTGCTGAATATAAGGAAAAGAGCCTTGAGATTTATCATTCCTGTGGCATTCACATGACTAAGAAAATCAACAGGATTAAGGCAATAATATAGATCCTACCTTGCAGGGTTGATGTGAGGATTAACATCAGGACAGAGGGCTGCGTACTCTCATGATTACCATACAAGTTTGCAACCCTCACCTTGTCAGGCTACACTTTCACCCCAAATGACCAGATTACCTGACATTTCTGCAATTTACCACGGGCTGACACAGACTTCCCATTATTCTACGATGTTCATGAAGGTTTCTGATTATTTGTGTAAACAGCACTCCGAGACATTTCTTAGTAAGCTAGTAAAAATCAACTACAAATTTCCAATGAAACTTAAAAATTCAATCTGCAAAGCCTCCTCTTTATTTACTGCACTTACCTTCAGTAAAATTAATTTTGCAGAAGATGTTGCTGGAATAGTGTGCAATTTTTAAATGTACTTAGCCATGGGACTTGCACAACACTGTTCATAAATACCCATTACTTTATTGAGCTCAGACTTGGGATGATGTAGATTTTTAGAAAATCCCACCATCTTGCTTTATATTTAAGGGTAAGCATGATGTTGTATCATGTCAGAGGAGAAGATTAATATGGCCAAACTGGATTTTGTACTTGCATAAAGCAAACCATTTTAAATCCCATTGTTGCTTGTTTTTAGGCTATACTTCTTTGTGACTTCTATCACTCACCTTCAGCATCTATAGAAATGCCCTTGGCAGTTACCTTGATCCCACAGTTCAGCATAAAGCAAAACTGAGGAAAGGAAACTGTGTGAGGTCCATATTTATCTTCCTTCTGTATATCTAAAATTTTACTTCCCCTTCTGAAACCAGCTAATCACAACCTGGATAACAAAAGAGCATCTCTGCAACAACTGTTTCCTTCACTAGGCACAATCATTCTTCAGTTATTCATTATCTCATATGAATCATGAGCAGCTTGCAAGAAACTATTTGAATTACATGAACCAGTGATGCAACACTTGCTTTTTTGTAGGCAGAACCTCCCTCCTTGCATCTCTTCAAAAGCCAATAAATGCTTTGCAGAGAGCCCTTGGTTTCAAAAGAAAATTCCCAAGTAAGAGTATCATCACAGAGTTCAAACAGCCCCTAAAAATCCAGCTGAAATGGCCTCTGTAAGGAAACTGAGTGCTGTACAGACATCAGCATGACATGTCAGCGAGGTTGTCAGCAACATTTGAGCTCCTTGGGTTGGTACCTTCTGTGCACCATCTGGGCTGTGCTGCACTTTTGATGTCAGATGGGGGTGGGAAACAGTTGCTGCGAGGAGAACCCAGTGATCAGGGCTCTGACCACAACCTGTAGGTGCACCAGCAGCAACTAAGCCTAGATAATTTTGTACTGCCCAGACAAACACAGAGCACCAAATAGTGCTCATTGCCAGTGGGTGGCTACAGTGTTGGGCATCTCAAATCCAGCAGCTGCTGTGAGCTGGACAAGCAGGCACAAGCTACACGGCAGATGGTGGGATGCACACTCTTGCCAATGACACAGTGCTACAAAATGTGCTCAGATTCGTCACCAAACTGTCTTACATAGATATTCTTGCCACAAACAGTTGGTGCAGAGCACTGTACAATTATAGCAGTACCCCCATCCAACTTGGCAGGTTGATTCCAACGCTCTTGTCACACCACATCAATGTTTTGCAAGTGCAGCGCTTGTCCTGGCCATCCCTCAACACACTTCTAAACTCTGGTTCTCCAGATACTACCTCAGTTGGCTTCTTTGACCACAGACACTTTCAAACTTATGCTTCTTAGATGCTTCTTAGGCTCTGCATTCTTACTTAAAAGCATCTGAAATTTTAAACACCTTCAGGGACAGACACTCAGCTACTTCACTGGACAACCAGGGTGAGGATTTTTTTCTTAACATCCAATTTAAACCTATCTTGGTGTAACTGGAGGCCATTTTCTTTTGTCTAATCACTTATTATCTAGGAGAAGAGACCGACCCTCCCCTTGCAACAACTTCTTTTCAGGTATCTGTAGAAAGCAAAAAGGTTCCACCTGACCCTCTCTTTCTCCAGGCTGAGGAACTCCACTTCTCTCAGCCATTCCTTATAAGACCTGTGCCCACACCCTTTACCAGCTCCACTACCCTTCTCTGGACACACTCCAGAAGCCCAGTGTCCTTTCAGTGAGAAGGACAAAATTCAAGACAGGATTCAAGGTGTGGCCTCACCAGTGCCAAGTGCAGGGGCACAATCACTGCCCTGGTCCTGCTGGCCACACTATTGCTGATACAGGCCAGAGGCTATTGGCCTTCTAGGGCACCTGGGCACAGCTGGCTTATGTTCAGCAGCTGTTAATCAGCATCCCTAGATTCTTTTCTGCTGGGCAGCTTTCTGGACTCTCTTCCCCCACCCTGTAGCACTGCATGGGGTTGTTGTGACCCACGTGCAGGATCCAGCACTCTGTCTTGTTGACTCTCATACAACTAGCCCTGGCCCATGAATCCAGCCTGTCCAGATCCCTCTGCAGAACTTTCCTACCCTCCAGCAGATCAATACTCCTCAACTTGGTGTCATCTGCAGACTTACTAAGGGTGCACTCAATCCCCTTGTCTAGATCACTAATAATGATATTAAAGACATCCATTAAATCCTTCCCCTTGGTACACAGAATTCTAGACCTTCCTTCCCTCAGCAGAAAACAGATCCCAATACAGAAAGGGATGGTTTGCATGAGAAATAACAGAAACATTTTTTTTTAGTACATCCATTAAAACAGTATCATTTCCGGTAAGAAATGAAAGTCAGCTGATGGAAGGATGTGAGTGCAGATCACTGAGCTGGAGTTCCCATGTGTTGCTTCCAGTGTCCCTCCTCAGTGAGTCCTGCTTACCCAGCCCTCACAGAGCTATGTGAAAGAGACAGGACTGACAACATTCCTTGCAAGGTATTTACTCCACTGAAGGAGAATCACTCTTTCAAGCTCAAGGTAAGAGGACCTTTGTTTTCAATTAAATTGATACATTTTGTGTAAAGAAGAGAAAAACCAGCCAAAGTAGCCTTAATGTGAAGACATTCCCTCATATGCACCTTAAAAAGGCCACTGTAAAGACAACTGTGAAAGATACGATTGTTCATTATGGTTAACATTTTACACAAGTCTTATTTTTAGGGAAAGAATAGTACTTCTATTTTTCTCTTAAACAACTACACTCTCTGTGCATGCTCGAGTGCTAGGAAAAAAAATCCTTCATATACTAACTCTTAACCTTTTGTTTGGTGTCATCTCAGACATTAAGACTGAGTTTGTCAAAACCAGAAGACCCAGGAGTTCAAATGATAGAGAAAGGACCAGCAGGAGCAGAATTGCTACACGCTGAGAAGCTGGTGTCAGCTACCCCACACCAGCTTTGCCGGATGACAGCTTGAGCACTCAAGTCTGAAATCCTCAGTGCAACCAACAGAGAGGAGCTGGGCCTCAGCAGGGCACCCAGAGAGCAGTGCATAAGGAGGTGGACAAAACTGGAAGCACTTAACTGCAGTGCATATATATCTCTATCTATCTATCTATCTATCTATCTATCTATCTATCTATCTATCTATATTTCAAGACTGGATTGCAGTAGAGTTGAAGTCAAACACTTAACCATTCTGACTCAGACACTTCTGTCTCTGTGAGAGCACTTGAGTTTAAGTGTTTAAGAAACTCTTGGGCTTAAAATATGGGCACATTTTGACTCCTCATGCACCCAGACACTCAGATTCTCATTCAGCTTTAAGGAGCAAATGAAGGCTGTGTGAGTTTTGCCTGGGGTGGTGGAAACACAGGAATGAAGAAGTCAAAACGGTGGACAGTTCTGGGAAATTGGAAGCAAGAGGAGCTGCAGAAAGAGACTAAAAACATGTGGCAATTAGGAGGAGGAGAAAAGGCAAACAGGAAGAAGGTAAAATCCTGTGAATTCAATATACTGAATCTGTGAAGATTTAAAGAACCTATCAATTTAAAAATAGATGCCTGAAGCTGTGAATGTTTGCTGGCTCTCTACTTTTGCACGTGCCTTTGAGAGCTCTATTGTTTTTTTCCTGAAACTGGACAAAAATATCCCAAAACACAGAGAAATTCCAATACTATTCTGCAGCTTTGTCCTTCAATACACGAACATTGAACAGTACACCACAACAGCTATTTACATAGATCTAGCAGGACCCTGGAGCATGAAACAGTATTTCTAGGCAGTTCTCTCTAGAAAATGACTATTTTCTATTATTTGAGGGAGTTAATTACGAAGTTCTGAAGGGATGAGTCAATGCTCCAAATGGGAATAGTCATTTTTCAATCTTCTATTAACACAACATCTATTTCTAAGAGCCCTCCAAAACCATGCCTTTTGTAGTCCAGATGCAAGAAACCAAATTAGTTTAATTACTTTTACCGTATTAATTTTCCTAACTTACCATGACTCCTCTCACTTAGGCACTAAAGAACATGGTTACAACTGCTGCTCATTAAATCCTCCAAAATTCCTCAAATATTGAATTAATAATGCTGAATAATGACCACTGTTCAGCCATTTCCAAATTTTCCACCCTTCACATAGCCCAGCATCTGTCTTTCTATATCTTTATTCATGTACCCTGACATCTGGAAGACCATTCACCCAGGGAAATAAATCTCTCAAACTTTTACTTTATAACCCAATGACATTTATGTATTCCTTATTAAAAAAAACTCTGTGTAGGTACCAGCCCAAGACATGCCATGTAAGAGACAAAGGGACCAGGGTCTGCTCTGTGAAGAATTTCCCATGTGGGATGTTTCTCAGCAGTTATCCTCTGCCTATGAACTAGCTGGTATCCATATTTGATGCCAGACCAGATGTTTCAAAGACAGACACCACAAAACCACCACGTAAATAGTTATGGGTTATTGTGCCAGCAAGGAAACTGTTCTGGAACTCCAGGAAACAGAGCTGGGCTTATATTCATTCCTTAGGCAAAGATCCTTATTTACTGCAACTGCAGATGCCCCACGTACGCCCTGAACACTTCCAGTTCCTTTCATATGTGCATTATTTAAGTTTCATTTATCCAGCAGCTTAGCAGGCTCTTGGCAACCATGAGGTAACACTGTCTACTTCCAGGACAGAAAATATCCCAGTGCTCAAGCTGTAAACAGTTCTCTTCCTCTGGCATCAACTCTTCTCTCTTTCTGGTATTACAGATAAGTGCCATGTCCCCTCTTATTTATGTCCTCTTCAGACATCCCTATCTACAATTTTTTTCTGCACATGGAATTGTCACCATAATTCTTGAGTTATTATGTCACTTCTCTGCAGCTCCTTCCTGAAGTGGCCTGCAGCATTCTGAAATGTTGCTAACACGTTTATTCCAAATAAGAGGCAATGAGGAAATAAACACAAAGGACTGTTCAGGGGTAAAGGTTTAGCAATCTAGTCAGGTTTTTTTCTGTGTTTAAGCTTTCATCACCCTGTGAAAGACAAAGTTAGAAAGGACACGGAAACAAAACCTGATGTATAGATTTGTGTAGTAATTCCTGTCAAGGGAGGATGGGGGCATGGAGCAGATGACACTGCTTACACCATTCACAAAACACAATGGGTTTTAGTGAAATCTCCACAGTTTAATAGGTGGAACATGCCCAGTTCTGATATACACATGTTTATGACCCAAGTTTCTACTGTCATTATTTTGGACAAGTATTCCTCACATAAAAACAGAGTGACGTCATAAGGATTTAGCCTGAAACTAATTGGAAGAAAATAAATAAGACAGCAACCATGCCTCTGCCTATGTCTGATATGCTGTGTTTTCCAGTCAAAGTGAACAGGTCTGCAGTTTTGCAGGGCTGAGGACATCTCCTGGTTATTCCTGGTTTGGTTTCAGCTACAGGACGTTACACAATATATGTAATGTGTAGTATTCATGTCAGCTGTTTTCAGCTCCCATGAGAACACCAGAATTGTTCTGAAGCATATGGGACAGTCCTACTGCACCCATACTGACAGGACTCTAGGAGAAGAAATCATACATTGAAAACCACAAATGATGGCTAATTAGATTTTGTATTTCTACTAAAAATAAGACATTTCAGGCAGAAAAGAATCTTTTAACAGCAAAAACACTATCTGATAATGAACATCCTCAGGCACTCCCAGAGGAAGAGGGGAGCTTAGCTTTCAGACATGGGCGAAAGGGAAAAATGACAATTCTTACATTTTATGTGATATTTTTATTAGTATAATTTTTTAATGAAAAAATAGAGCACTTATAAAGCACTTTACAATTTTTAAGTGCCTTATAAGGCTTTTTTGAAAATGTAATCCCTCATAAAAGTCTCTCTTCACAGTAGTACTGTGTAACAAATAACAAGTCCATTCTGCAGGTAGGAAAATCAAACCAGAGAGCATCAGCCTTCCCAAAACTGCTGAGAGTGAACAGCAAGGCTATGACTTACATACCAGGAACAACACCTTACTTTCTGTAATAAAAGTTCTAGATCTTAGCTTAAACCCTTTAAAACTTTGAAATATTTTCAATCATTTTGATGCAAAAATCTAATTTAATTATTTAATGCAGCTACTAATTCACTCTCTCTCTCTTTTGGTGAACATAGGCAATTTGACTTTTATATTTCAGTATTGTCAAAATATGCAAATAAAATATCTTTCCGGGAAGAGATTAGTTTTGTATAAGTTGAGCAAGTCTGGCAAAACAATTTCTACGAGCAGAACAGGAACATACTGTGCTGCCTGGGACACGTCTTGAAGTTCAGGTTTTTATTTCTTGTTCTCGGTCTGACTTAGGCAAAGCACAGGGACATGGTTTCTTCATGTGGAAACCGGGAACAAAACAATTTCTTCAGTTCAAATATACAGTGACAACCTCCACTCTAGAAGAAGAGAGAGAACTTCATTTCACTTTGGCAGCCCTTGAACACATTATTTACAAACCCCACTTGTGATAATTCAGGTGGGAGTCCTCACATCAAAACACACAAACATGTTTTCATTTCACTGCACTGATGAGCTTTGGTCCTGCTTGCCATCCTGGCCCTTCTTCTCACTCCCTCTGCAAGACCAGTATTAGGCTGGCAACCTGACTTCTTTTCTTCTACTACTATTGTCTCACATGCCACTCTAGGTATTCAGCTGCCTCAGGCTGACACTATTTAAATACAAATCCCAGCAAAAAAGCCTTTGGGACTAAAATCACAAAATTCAATCTGCTGTAATTTATGAAGGCAAACCCATTATATCAGTCTCTGGTCTGCTTTGTAACCACATGTGCAGAAAAGAAAGAAAGAGGGGGAATCCAAACAATCCACAGCAATCCACATTTTCTCTTTTTGGGGCTTTTGCAGAGACTTTGCCCAAGAATGGGCCCTACCAAGTACTATGTGACATATGAATGAATTAATGCTTGGGGACAAGGATTAGTTACATACATTGCCAAGGGTGCTGCTGATGCAGTATGATAAATTTTAAGTCCTGTAAAAATAGAAAAAGTAAAACATTTGGAAATGTAAAAGGCCTCTTCCTGTACACCTGAATCCAGAAGCCGGACGAAATCCCAACAGTTTATGAAAAATATAATTTTATTAACCTTCCTGAAATTTGTTTCCTGTATGACATGTGTGTATATGCAAGTTTTTAAGTATATTTTAAGTGCATATACATATATATATAATAAATATATCTGCAGTGGAAGATGACATGGCAGTTTTACCTCTTCACAACAGCCATAGCAAATATATGGGACTACTGAATTTCCAGTGCAGTGGGAAAAGACTGAGTTTTTGCTTCTTACAGCAGCCTTCACTCACTAAAGTATTTGGGGAAGGTGACGCAAAAGATCCATACTTCCATCAGCAGCCAAGTGTATGGAGGGTGCCAGCAGACCTGCACATTTACTCTCCTTAATTGGGGTGCTGTAGGCTTGGGCTTTAGTCTGGCCTTCCCCAAATAAAGCAGCTTTTCTTCAGTGTGGTCTACAACTGCAAGGGAGACACCAAACAAGTCCCATCTCCCTACCCATCTACCTTCAATTCTGGTACTGTCACTCCTCCTGGCATTGCTCCACCATCAAGAGAAATACTCATGTTTCTCAGTGTGAAACTTAGGCCTTCCTTTTGTTTTTTAAAAAAGAACCCCAAACCAACAAAAAAAACCTGCCAAAGAAATAATATATTTAAAAAAAACCAAACAAAAAAACAAGTAAAAGGCTCCAAGGGATGACCTTTGTCTCACACAGTTTTGCACAACTGATTATTTGATGTTTGCACTGTGTTAGAAGTCAGGCTCAAGCAAGCAGAGGATGGGCACTGGTGTGCTGAGCTGTGTATAGAAACAGAGCATTAAAAAACCCACCTCCCATTTAAGTGAGTTGGAAAGGGAATTAACCCTTCCAAAAGAAGACATACCAATTTTTATCACAATAAAAAGTAGATTAAATATATATAATACTAAAGAAAAATATTAAGCGACAAAAATATGTATGACAAGGGACAAGGGGAAAGCTTATTAGTGTGACCAAAATGCCACTATTTCATATCTTCCGTGGAGAAAACTCTGAAGTGCAGAAAATAACTCTTCGTCCTACACAGGTTTCATCAGATCTTTTTACTTCCCCATGAAAACAGTTTTTGTCCAATTTACTCACATTTATAACTGCTTATTTGCAAAAAAGTGAAGAGTGAAAACACTTGTTTTCAGGATCTAGCTTGTCTGCTTTTGTGCATGAAAATAAAGAAGGCAGGAAAGAAGAAAACCTGAATAAAACATTTTTAAAAGGCTTTTATGATGCTTACATGCAGTTTTGAGCATGCTGCACTCTCAAAGACTGTTTCCAATCGAAGGTTGCCCTGATAAGGACAGGATGGGCACAACCAGCTTCAGACACACTTCCCAAAAGACATGGGGTATCACCAGCAAAAAATTGTTCCCTCTGCTGGGGACTGAGTTGGCTGCAAGAGTTGGAAACCCTGTACTGTGTATTTATTCCTCTAGGTCTGGGCGCAACATCTGGGAAAGTGTTTTGGAAGCAGTGGGAGTAAAGACATCTTTCTTGCCTTCATGGCACTTCACAGGGCTACACATGGTAGACCACAATCATGCCAGAGACCTTAGATGAACTGCAGTTCTTTGGAGGTAGACAATTAAGTACTAAACGGTTGGCTTAGAGAAAACCTTACTCTGCATAATGAAATTATCATTATTCCCTTGTGCCACACACAGACAAAACACATATGCACCCCATATTTACAAAGTCAAGGGGCACTGCTGAAAATATTTTTCATAACCTTGAGACTGAAAGTAATCACAGATGCAATTAGACTTGCTTTCCCATCAAAGTGCCTTGGAGTAACCACATGGGCACTCTTCCATATCGGCACAGCATCAGACCTACAATGCAGAGGAATGACTCCCTGTGTGTAAGTTGAATTCAGAGCTTCCAAAATGCGCCAGAAATGAAATAATTTAACTTTCCACAGAGCGGCTATTGGAAGAGTACTGGATGTACAAGCTCCTTCTGGTATGGACACCTGCCTGTAACTAGCTGCACTCAAGACAACTATCTCACTACATCCAGAGGTTCCCACTTCTACATTATCTTTCTAGGCTGTGGTGGCTTTGGTGGGCCTGCCCTTACACCTCTGGTACATACTGTACCAGCAGACATCTGCTTTTAAATATATTTCTGTCCTGAAATGTGAACCCTGCCACATCAATGGGAGTAGGCTGAGGTTTCATTTATTAAATAATCTGTTTATCTTCTAATGAGACACTGCATGAAAAAAGAGCAGAAAGGCTAGAAAGGAAAACTTCTGTGAAATATACTCGTTTTCACACTGGAAAGCTCCACTGTTTATTGAAACTGGCAATAATTTTAAACACTAAAAGAAAGTATTTCTTAAAAAATAAAAGCATCACCCAATACAAACAGAACCTCCTATTTTACTTAAAGCAAATTAATTTTTAAATTTGCTTTGTTTATTTAAATTCCCAGTTTCTGAAACAGCATATGAACTTGCTGTTGGAGGTTTTTTCCCCTGACAGATTTTCAAATTGCAGGAAGAGCTCAGGGACAAAGAGAACATAGGACATAAAAAAGAAGAGCTGGGGTTTTGAAGAGTGAGTCTGGCAGGTAGGTGAAAAGGAGGTGTTAGAGACCAAAAATCTACACAGTTCAAGTAAAATCCAGACAGATTATTTAAAAAATGTTTCTTCTTCCCACTATTTGTCTAAAGAAGGGATTACACATCTGTAAATATCTCTCTGGAACTTATGGTTAGCAAAAGGCATTAAACAGACCTTAAAGAAAACAACAGGGAATGAATGAAGTTTTAAAACCTTCAGAACAAAAATAGCTTTTTTGGTGCCTCTGACTTTTTAAGTCCACTCAGAAAGCGCTCAAAGGAAAATGTGAACAAAGACTAATGACAGGGGCCCTTTCATATTAAAATAATATATGGAGCAACAGTGAGTGAGAGGAATGCAATGTTTGAAAAAGCACAGACTAAATAAAACACCCATGTACTCACTAGTTCTCTCTCTTCTAGGGTGGTGTCTCAACCCAGCTACAAAGGAACATCCTGGGGAGGGAATGCTGTCATTTTCTCAGGTACAAATCTGTACTTCTGAGATGTTTACTGTCTCCACGTAGAACTGCTGAAGACCCCTTGACACTGACAAATAGGCTTAATTACGTCTGTGGCAAAGGTATTTGCTCTCATCTCACAGGAATGATATAGGCGTTGATCAAGGACAAAGCACCAAACACTAAAAAATTCACTTGGCCTGGGGGCTATATGCAGCCTGGCTCTGTAAGAGCCTGACAGAGCAGCCCCCCTACTGCAGCAGCAGCACTGAGAAGGGTGATTCAGACCCAGTGCCAACTGGGGCTCATGGATGAAGAGCATCAGTTGTAGCCCGGTATCCGAGTCCCACAAAAGTCCTCTGGTCACAGACCTTGGCCTCCTCCACTCCTACGAGGCAGGACCAAAGCCATGCCTGTGGATATATGGTGCCTACAACCATAGATTAAATCTATTCCCACTACACGCCACCTGGAAAGTCCCAGACTTTTGTAGCTGTTGAGCCCAGAAAGCTGCACAGTCACGTTCTTCCAGAAATTTTAAACTAACAACTGAAATTAGATTGCATGGAAATACAGAATGCTGATTACTACCACAAGAAATGAAAATCCTGTGGAGGTGAGATACAGGGAACAGATCTCTTTTGTTTCAGAAACCGTAAAATTATGTCACACATAACCTCAAAGCAGGCATCTTCTTTCTTTGTTATTCACACAATGTTTTAAACTCCTCAGGCTTCTCCATTTGGTACAGGGGTAGCCATGATGAACTAGAACTGGATTTAACCATGAGCAACTTCAGATGTTTAGATGTTCATACAGTGGAAAGAACCAGTATTACTCAGTATGTAGGACTCAGCTGTCCTATAGGAAGTGTCAATAGCAACTTTAGTACTGCCTAAAAGGACCGAAATAGCCACTACAGATCAAAAAATAGCATTCTGACTTGTTTCCCTCTCCATCTTCAAAGTAAAAGCAGCAAAGTGAAGAAAGTGAGTCTCACCAGGGCGGCACAGGCGCAGACCCCTTGGAAACAGCAGTAACTCTCTCCCCATTCCTGGGGCCAGCACCTGTGCCAAGTGTAACACAGATGAACACAAACTGGGAATGCAACCCATGGCTGCTGATTTTCCCACTTTTAAAGATTATTCCTTTGTGGAGTCACACATTAGTAATTTTCTTTAAGTTCACTGAAGCAGAAACTAACTAATGCAAGTCCAGTGAGCCAATTTCTCACAGTTTCTCTTTGCAGAGTTGATAAACCTGAGCTGTGAGATTGCCTGTGAGCCCTGAAGGCTCTCCATCACACCTGATACCTCCTGATAGCTTTATTTGATGATCTGGCAAAACAACAACAAGAAGCTGATACTAGAAAGAGAAATTTAATACCAGTGCATGTGATTTATGCAATGCTCTATCTATCAAAGGTTTCACCTGCAGTTTTCCCAGTCAGAGAGACAATTCGTAATTCAAGTCCGCCCCCCAGTGGTCTCTATGCCCACACCAGCACACTAAGTTTTGAGGACATTGGTGGCAAATACTGAGGAGGTAGATGACAGCATACTTAAAAAACCTAGGAGTTACTCAAAGAAAATTAAATTCAACTGTTACCATCTATAATATTCAGTTTCCGTTCTTCACTAGGATGAAAAGAAGTATACCTCCCAACTAACAAAACGTCCATCCTGTCATAATACCACATTGTTTTTCCTCCTGTGTCTAAACCACTGTGAATGTTCCAATGGCTATGCACAGAAAATCATGTAGGTTGGAAAAGACCTTTAAGATGACTGAGTAAATGAAAAAAAAAAAGTTCTCAAACATATACTGCCTAGGTAAACAATTGTCAGCAAGATCAGCTTGCCTTAAAAAAATTAAGGTACAGATTATGCAATGCTGAGTTTCTGTGATCTTTTCTCAGAGAGTTTCCTACTGAAACTTGCTCACTCTTGCATGCATAGCTGTCACACTTCATTTATACTTATCCAGAACTGCACTAATTACTGTGGGTCATATGTGAATAATTAACTTCTTTTGCCTAAAGCAAAAGTAAAGGCCAAGATAAAAACTGCAAGATGAGATTAGTACATGGAGTATGCTCATGGCCAATGCTACACGTAAGTCTGAATACACCGACTTCTTATCAAGACCTCTGAAGTGTCCCATAAAACACATTTAATTTTAACAGCTCGACACAGGTTTTTTCACTGGAGCCCCTGGCTGAATTCAGCACTGACCATTTTTCTAGACTACATTTCTTTCATGCCTACTGCAATGTCAATATAAGGCAGTTATCAGCTGACTATTAATGAAGACTTTTGATTCTATGTTATTTTTCTTTTCCCCTGAAGTAATAAACCAACTTCCAGCATGACTACAAAACTGTTCAGGCAGTTTTATTTTGGCATGGGAATTCATTTCAGCCAGCTCACAGCCTGTCAGGTATCTGGGCTTCCTCTGTACTCAGCAGTGAAAGAGAAGCACCTATGCAAGCCAATCCCTGGGTATATCCGAAGAGGGAATAACATGCCCCAGAGGTGCCAATCCCTCTTCTCTGACTACCCAGAGATGCCAGACAGATAGCATAGCCTTAACACCCAGCTGCCAGGGAACCACAGCTGGAGATACGGATCCTACAATTACAGCAGGTAGACAAACTCCTTTTGTGCTGATGGAGAGCTGCATATGCTTAAACTGGGACTCACCTACATCCTCTCAAGCCTTCAGTGCCCACTTCTGAGCACCCTAAGTGCACAGACCTGAGATTCAGCGGTGTTGACTATCTAACACTGATTTGGGTGCATTACCTGCAGGCTCCGGTCTGCCCCATGAGATCAATGAATTGCAGATGTCCAACAAATATAATTCTCAGTGTTTTAAAATGTCACAGCAGAGAAGAGCTTCTACTGTTTCTGGGCTGACTTGGGTGTGACGTTTCTGAGGTTGTCCACATCTAGTTTGGTAACTCATACAATGATTGCTTATACTCCTGGGCTGGTCGCCAGTCTGGCAGGATAGAGAAGAGTGACTTCCCTGTGGTGTAAGCAGATAAAAGCTATTTTTGTTTCAAACCAAACACTCTATGGTTCTTCTCTGCTGGGCTCTCTGTCTTTGAATCTGTTACAGCCACGTAAAGCTCAAAGGGCAGTACAGGCAAGAAAAGCAACAACACAGAAATCCAGTCAGGGAGAAGGAAAGGGACAGAGTAGGGTTAGACTGGGATAAAAGAGGTAAAACAAGAATGACAGAAAAAGGTGACATGGTAAGGGTATCTAAAAGGTATTAGAAGAGTAGGGATGAAAGACCACATTTAAGATGGGAAAGAAGAGGGAAGAAGAAACCAGGAAAATTAGCCTGGAAGGAAACGTAATGAAATTACCAGATCACCAGAATATTTCTGTTGTTTAAGGAAGGGACTCGAACACCTTATAGAAATTGTTTTAGTAGAGGATATTAGGATGGAACCTTGTTCAGAACTCCTCTCAACAAAAGTCCTACCAGCTGAAAGACATATTGGAAAGAGTGATGGAAATGCGGCCTCAACTGAAATAGAGAAGTGTTCACTTAATTTTCTAAAATAATATCTCATACTCTTTAGAGTACACCAGACCACAGAAAGTGCCAGCAGATTCTCAGCGAAGAACAGCACTGTCCTACATTCTGGATAAACACCATCTTTCCTCCAAGGAGTTACAGGACTGCTGAAGTCCATTAAGAGCAGAGAGATCAATAAATTTAATTTAAGCAAATCAGCATCAGAGTAAGGCACAGCACTGAGACTCAGAGTGTTCTGTCCACTGCCTTTCTAGCCATCCAATCAATCCCCTTTTAGCCTTGTTCTTGATAACTTCAAATTGCTGCTCCTGAGTTTATCCACAATAAAATCACAGCTATTACACATTACTGCTTCAGCTACCCTTAAATGCTTGTCATACAGACTAGTAACAGGCCATAAAGTTAATAAGGACACCAGGTATTGATTGAGTGTTAAGTATGGTCACCCCTGAATGGGACCCAGCTCCTCTAGGCACCTCTCTTGCATCTCTGCTGTAGGAATATAGCGCGACTGATTCTCATACAGTGATGACTTTCCTCTCCAGTATGGGGCAGGTGCCTCTAAAAGCCTCCAGAAAGACATACTGAGGACTTGAGTCTACCCTTGAATTGAACTGAAGGATTTCAGGAGCTCCTGGGATCCAAAAGTTACATCTGGAAAAGCAAGTAGTTTCAAAAGAAACAGGTCTGAAGAGAGAAAAAAAATGCAGCTGAAGATTCATGACCACACTGTATTTTCTTGAGGGTTTTCTCTGGACTAACTCTGGTTGGTCCCAAGCAATGACAACCCTATGTTTGTTGAAGGACAGCAAGTATGTCCCCAGAGGCCACTTTTCTCTTGAGTTTCATCTGAGAAGAGTCTGGCTGGTGCTGACGTCAGTCTTGTGCTGCCAAGATGAGATGACAGCGAAGCTCTGTTCAAAAGCACACTCCCGATCTGCACGAGAATGCCAGTGCACTCACAGACATCTCTGTTATTCAGGTACAGGCCTTTGGCTCTTACTGTAGGATGACAAGCTCATTACGCCCTGGACAGCAAGGCACCTGCTTGTATTAACCACAGTGCACAGTGCCAGCAAATCTTACCTGTGTGCGTTCTCCGGTGAGCCTTCAGGTGGGAGCTTTTTGTGTATACTTTGTTGCATCCCTCAAAGTCACACCTATGGATGCGCCGCTTCCTGGAGTCTGGAGACTCAGACCTCCTCTGACGCCTTGTGCTCTCAATACTGAACGGTGAAATTGAACTGAAAAACAGAACAGAAGCAAAAAAATGAAGCAAGAGTGTGGTGTATATCCCAGGCCCCAAAAAATCAGCTGCAACAGAAGTGACTGTGCTAGAAGTGACATAAACAAGGAATTAATTATTTCCATTTCTACATTTTGACACAATTAGTGCTTGAACTAGAGCATATTTTGCAGTATGAAATAAGTGAAGTTTCGATTTAGAAGTGGTTATTGTCCAAAAGACCCACCCTGGCCCTCGAAATACTGCTCCAATAATGAAGCAGCTTGACTTTATCTGAGCTCTGTTTCTGACATGTGTCCAGGTACAAGCTCACTGAACTGTTTTCTAAACAAGTTTATATACAGCCTCCATAACTTCTCTGTGACAAGTTTAAATAGATAAAAAGCCTGAAACCTTTTATGAAAAATTGCTTCCAGTACCCAGATCTGAAATATGGATCCTCGCAATAGGCCAAACACCTGTTGTTTGCTTGAATACAGACTGCTAACGGATCCAGATCACCCTGCAGCAGCAATTCTTCCATTTTCTCATTTAACAATTCTCAATCTATCATGTGCAAGCCAATGAAATTTATTTTCTTTCAGACCACTGATAAATGAAGTTTATTGGAACAAGGCCAGAGAACAATCCCCACAGAAACACATAAATGCTTATCAACGATACTCCATTTACAGCAATGTCCTACAGCCTGTCAGTTACCCAAATTTCAAGCAATGAAAATACAGCATTGAAGTAATGTTGCATGAATTTCTAAGTACAGTTTGTGCTGGACCTAATACTTGAAGAAAGCCTTGCTACAGCAATGAATTTGGCTTGGCTGAAAAATTATTATCAAGTTGCAAGGCCAAGATTCAAACCCTCATTGACTGCCAGTAATTATACTACCCAGCCACAAATAATTATCAACTGATCATCCCATCAACCTCACTACTACAGCAATCCCCGTCACCCACAGCTACATCAGCCTGTTTAGTTAAACACTGGAACAACTCTGCCCTTCATCAGGTTTCTGGGGCTTCCCAGGTTTATTGACATTCAAGGTAAATGGGCTAGAGATTCATCAGCCTGCTCTTTGAGACTCTCAAGATCAATCTGAACAAAGAGCATGAACCTTTGGGGAAGCTATGGTACTAAAGCAGGCATTTGAAAGGAGCACTGATGCAGATGCATCTGCTGGGAAGCAGCTCTGTTAACACGGCAAGCTCCTGTTAGAGGAGCTCCTGTACAGCTACAGCTGTTAGAGCATACACTGAACTCCTAGAGCCTTCCAGAACTTGCTGACGACTATTTATACGGGGTTAAAAGTTTGCATAAACCATCTCACACCATTAGCACATGATTTCACTAGTGTTCTAATTATCTGCATAGAAATCTCTAAGCCTTGATTTAGTGGTAGTCCAAATTACGCATTTTTACTTTTGTTTAAATATTTTCATAGTAGAATCCTAATCTGAAGCATGAATGAGAAAAAAAAAGTACCTTCTTTCTCAACAGTACTCTTTTAACACATATTCATATTTCACCTGCAGGCAAAAGATTCTCCAGATTAATTATTTTTGCCTATAATATGATGCACATAAACAGATGTGCAGAGAATTCCTGAAATGGAGAAAGAAGTGGATGGAGAGCCATAGTAACAACATTAGCTGGCAAAAAGTTGTCCCCAAGAGAGTAAGAAACATTAGCACTTTAACTATATGACTGGAATACAGATATGTCTAGCTCTCACAGAAATGGCTTAGGAATTGCATCTGAATCTCAGAACAAATCAAAGTCTTGGGTTATATGATTCACTGAGAAAGGTTTCACTACTCCAGTTGGGTTGTTTTTTTAAACATCCCACCAGCTGAAATAAAAGCAAATGTGTAAATCAAATGTTAAAGCCCAATACGGAACATACAAAATCAAAAAAATCCAGTCCAACAAAATCCAGTGCTCAAACCCAGGAAATCCTGATCTTTAAAAGTAAGTATTTGTGCATCCTTTTTGCTGCAAGTAACTTGTAAGCTGTCTTAAAACCCTATTTTGTAACAGAGCGTTCAGATCCTGGATAGTCCAGCTCATATAAATAGGAGGAGGATCAAGCTTAAAATACTGCTGCAATTTCCAGCCCCGAGACAAAATGAACCTTGAGAAGAGTCAGCACCTCATAAAAAGCTATTTGTCACATAGGAGAAACTGATCTCACTGCTGGGAACTGTTCTGTGCTTTCCCGGATATTTATACAGAAGAGGATGGCACAGAGCAGTGTCATGAAGGTGGCACATGATCAATGCTGCTCCTTTTTAACTGGATTGCTCCCTCTTTCTAAAAAGTGTAAGACCCTACTTATCCCACAGGAAGGAAAATAACTGAATAAGCCACAGAAGGTGACGAATATTGTCACCATCCCCTGAGAGCTTCACAGTCATCACTTGCTCAGCACAGCAAGGAGAAAAGCTACAGTCAGCTAGAACCAGCAAATGTCACCTCACGCCTTCCCTTCACAGCCATGCAGCATAAATGGCAAACTAAACAGCAGAGGAAACCCAAATGGCAAGTGAGAGCATATGTCCATATCTGCCACTTCAACTCCTGTGGCACAGGGGGATCCCCAGTGCAGACATGTTCACTGATGGAAAAGGAGCCAAAATCAACCTGATACCATCAACTTTGTTTAAGCCTTGCCAAAGTTGTGTGATTTTAAGTGGGGATATCACCAAAGACCCTAAAAAAGCACAAAGCTCTTTTTTGAGCTTCCTCTGGTTAGTCCCTCTCACAGTAACTTCCAGATGATTTGCTGATGTTCTTTCCCTTTGCCATGCACACAGTAAAGGGACATCTTCTTCTTTCTCAAGCAGTTTCTAGGAAATTCTCTCACTGACCAGACAGACAGAAGGGAAGTCCTCAAAAACACATTTTGTGCCTTTTGAAGGCAACAGGGGCTGTGCCAGGTGTCTCTCGTCAGCACAAGGCTTCTGAAACTTCTGTTTGATGGCACCATGGGAGACAGACTTGGAAATGGACGTGTTGGAATTCACAGGCATTTATTTTTTCAACTAACTTACTTTTCCTTTTTGTTTAAAATGAGTTTTAAAATTCTATGAAATAAAAAAAGAAAAAACACCACATAACAGACCACAATGCCCCTCCTCCCCCAACCAAAGCCTAAACAAACCATACTGTAGTGGCTTTTTTCAAATTTAAGTGTCCCCCCAGTAACTGCACAGAGGGAAGACTTGGAAACCTGTCATCAGCCAAGAGCTACCAGGGTACCCTGAGGAGGAGCAGCAAATTCTTCTGTTAACGGCCATGATCTCAGGCAGCCTTTAAGGCTCAAGGTGGTCTTTTGCAGTAGGACTGATGCCACACATAACAGCTCAGCAGGACGTATTAAATTACTGCTGAAACATGAAGTTTGAAAGATAAATTAACAAAGAAGAAAACTGGGTTCTGACCTGTCAGCTTGATGTTTGCTTGTTTGCAGCTCGTTATTTCTAGAACCAGTGTAATTTCTATGTTAGTGTAGAAATTGTTACATCTAATGGGAATCCTGGAAGACTGCTGGCTGCCTCCATAAGCAGCTCAACACCTGTAGTCAGTACGGTTGGTAGCGTGAAATGAATAAAACCAATGCAAGCATTTAGGGTGATATATAAAAATTCAGCCGTGTTACTTCCAGTTAGAAATGAAAACGTGCATCTTTGCAACTCACACACAGCCAAGTGCTTGTCTCTGACACAAGAAGTCTGCAAAACCTAACACCGACTGGGGCTTCACCACTAGATGGCCACCAAGTTCTGCTGAACGTCATCCGCACTGCATGAGATGTGGATTGCAACAACCCTGGTTGCAGGATTATTTTTCCTTTCTACAAATGCTGCCCATGACCTCCCAGGTGTTTTGCCTCTGTTCTGTGCAGACTGTGAATAGCCCTTGGCACAGGCAGTAAATTTTTAACATGTGTTAAAAATCACATGTAATGGGTGTCTTTATACTGATCCTGTGTTTTCCAAGCAATATGCAGGGTAGACCTGCCCGGGGAATACAGTTTGTTTATTGAAGCCTTGAACTGTGTTCAGTCCCGTGACACCGCACAAGTTCCTGCACGCTGGCTGCTCCTCGCTCACAGTGCGCTCAAGTGCGCTCACCCCGTGGCAAACACACAGGGTTACCTTCGGCCACCCAAGCACGAGCTCCTGGGTGCTGCTGGTATCACAGTGAGCCGGCCAAGGGCTGGCTGACACGGCCAGCAAGGAGCCAGGGACGTGCAGCGGGACACACTTTGCTCTTTGCTCTACAGACCCAGGCAGTGTCCCAGTGTCGTATCTTCATCCTTGTGATTACCATTTCTGCTCTTCTTTGTGCCCTCCACTATGATCTCAGACTCTTTGGCTCCACATCCTGCCTGCCTCCAAAGACTTCATGGAAAACACACCGATCCAGGGGTAACAGGTCACACCAGTTTGTGCCTAATATCCCTGTCACTTTACCTAAGCCTCTCCTCTACAGCAACCAGGCTTCATTACCTTCCTCCCTGGCCGGCCCTGTAGTTAATTGAGAGATTCATGACTGTGCCCTAATAACAGTCCATGGCTGCAAAAAGCAGATGCTCTCTTCCCTTTGGGGTGAGATCCAGGACGTATCAGCCATGGCCCCTCTGCTCTGGCTACTACAAGAAGAAAAAATAGATGGGGCTCAGGCCCCTGCAGCATCTGGATGAGGGGCTCAGCAGGCCAGACTGTGTAACATGAGTTGTGGTCCTCTTGTGCTTCTCAGCCTCCGGGCACTGGGGTACAGGATTTGCCTGAGATGGCACATCAGGACAGTCCCAATCTGGCTGCTTTCTGTTGTGTTGGCATGGGCACCTGCCTGATTCTGCAGCAAGCCAGTACAGGACCCACAATGACAAAAAGAAAATTCTGCCAAAAAAATCTGAGAGGCTTTTGGTAGCTTGACTCTGTAAATTGGAGAGTCTGCCAAGTACCTGCACTGACATATGGCAGAGGATGGGAACCTGTGGCCATGGGTTAAGGGAGTGTCATCACCCCTTTTAGTGGCAACCAGCTGTGATTACCACAGCTTCCATGTAAATTTGGAGTATGTGTGAAGAAACCGAGAACATGGACATAAGCAATCATCACCAGGAACAACTGGAAAATCCAGCTTTTGCTCCACAGCAAAGTTACTTCTTGTGATATTTGAGTATAAAGCACACAATAAAACAACCAAACAGACAGGCTGAAAACAAAAATTGGGAGATATGACCATGTCAAATAACTATGAGCTGACAATGTGTTTTGGCAATACATGATAGAACCATTCATATCCCACCCTCATTTCAATTTTGGACATTCAGATATTTACAGATTTTATGTTTTTAAAGGGAAAAATATGTCACTATACAAGATGCAAATATTCAAATAGTGTAAAAATTTAGCAATGTGAGTCTTTACTTTATGAGACATGCAAAGCTGCTGGGTCAACCTGTAAGTTGTAGTAATTAAAAGTGCAGACAAATTAAATAAAAGCAGAAAACTAGAGTAAAACACGCCTGCATTCAGATATAATGAGCAGCTGAATGAAATCCCTGTATCTCTAGCATTTGCTCAGTGTTCAAAGGGAATCAGGGCTGCAGAAGGAAGCATTATGGGTTTTGGCTGCTTAACATTTATAGAAACTAGAGCTGTTAAGTCACCAACTATAGACATAATGTTTTAAATCCTAGCCTTTGGATTCAGTGTGGGATGGCACCCCCTGAGTACACTGAGTAGCAAGCCCACATACCCCCACATACAGCTGCTGTCACTCCTCCCCTGGTTCTCAGAGCAGCTCCCCACCAAGGACCCTGAGAAGTATGGATCATTACAGGCCAAACACCTTTGCTTGGCTCCTCTGGCACTTCTCTGAATGAACAAACCCACAGCAGCACACCACTCATTCATGGAGCCGATGTCACTTAAGACAAAGTACCTTCTATTAGTTGAGACCTTAAGTTTCACACCCTAACAGGCATGTGGGTACTGTGTGCCTTTTCGAAAACGGGCTTTGAATCACATTTGCCAGATTCCAGGTCTCAATTACTTTATTTTGTAGCAGCTTTTCACATAATGTAACTTCATTTTCTGGTAGGTCATGTAATGTCACCATCCCACTCAGGATAGTGATAACACTACACCATGAAGAAATATGACGTGGATTATTTCTCATTACAGTTTATAAAACTCCTCCTAGTAGTCAGATGCCAAAATCCTACTATATAAAATCACAGTAGGTTTTTTGCTATAAAATGCTTAAATATCAGTGTCATCTCCTGATAAAAATCTTCACTCAAATATTTACTTTTATTACGAAAAAATACGAAGTTGCTACTGTCTCCTGGTTATAAACAGGTGTGCATGCATATATACACAAGTATTTTTTCTCCTCTTTGATTCTTAGATTCTAATTAATGCTTCATGAAAGGCAAACAGCTGCCTTATGAATGTTAGACTTTAAACAGATCAAGCAGTAGTATTTAAGGCGATCATAAAAGGAAAATATGTGCTACTTTTTTATTAGCAGTAGTTACTTCAATCACTGTACTTTAAGGTGATGTTATACTGGAAAATAAACTTCTTGTCAAGAAAGAATGGAGGAATTTGGCAGCATACACAAGCAGTACACATACTAAATGCGAAAATTACATGGATTAGCAAGACAGAGATAAAAGATGATTCGAATACACTTGGTTCAGAAAGTGCTTGAGCTGGAGCAAAATTGCACTAGGGGCAGATGGGAGTAGGAGCACCAGAAGTTTCTCCTGTTACACTCTGTCCTAGGTATCCACTGCTGGCTGCTGCCAGTGGCAGTGCCCCAGTAAAGAGGATCCTCTGCTCCAGCTCCATATGGCCATTCCCATGCCATCCCCAACCTGGGCAGTCAGCAAAAAAACACCCTGCACATCTTTGACCTTGACTTTCTCTGAAGCATTTACTGCTGAGAACAGATAAAGGAACTTGAACTGTTGAGCTGCCTTGCAAAATCTGAGTGTGTCACAACATTGCTCTGGCTGGGGTGAAAGTGGAGGCACAACTACACGGAACAAACTTCTGGCAAAAGCGAAGAACTTTGGGGCCTACTAAGAAAAGCACTGATGTACACCACAGCACACCTTACCAAAACTATTCATCACTTTTGTTATCAGCTGCGTTAAGCTGAGACATGAGACATTTGTTTGATCCTCCTGATCTATATTTGTCCTGTGGGATCCAGAAGCACTTCCCCGCTCTTGGAATTTGATGTTCAGAGATGCATCCCAGCTCCACAGTGGGCTGACACCCAAATACACACCCTATTCTCCTCTTTCATGCTGCTCTTCTCTTCTGGGTTTCTAAGGAAAGGAAACTGGGCCAGTAAGCATCTATGACATGCTCCAGCACAACCCCCAAATCTGGTGATTGGAAGACTGTAAAGCACTTCTGACAGAAAAAAACCCATGAATCAAATCTATGATGAACTCTGAAATGTCACAGAAAAAAAAACCCCCAAAACCTTACCATCTATTTTACCCATACTAACCGACAAAGTTTTACCTTAGAGAGTTTTGTGTAAAACAGCAAAGGCGTTACATGCTAACTACCTTGCACCTAGACATTGTCTACATCATTAAAAAGTTTCGTCCTGGTTTTGAGAAAGCTCATGGCTATATGACAGCTTGTACTGCTACATCCAGCAGTAGCCAAACCTGGGCAATAGCAACCCCCAGACCAGCTCTACTAAATTACTGAGATGATCCTTAACAAGGATGAATTTCATGTTTCTCCTAACATGCCAGGGCATACGGAGTTTGTTTCTACCTGTAAAGGTTTTAGAAATATTTGACAGGAAGGTTATCATGTTTTACACACAGACTTAGTATTTTCAGTAATAATAAACATAATTCTGTTTCACTGCTCTGCCTTTCCCTTGGTTTGGACACATGGACTCATAGTAAGTGAGATGCTTGTCTTTAGATTTTGTCAGAGATTCTGAGGTGACACATGACAGCAGTTTACGCATTTTTAGAAGTATTTTTTCTAACATGTGCATGTTACAGAAGATGCACAGCTTCAGTATTGAGCCTTCCAGCTCATCAGGATGGCTGAACACAGTTTGAAGACTACTCTGGATGTTGAAGCCCATGTTAATACCTCTTTTTGTAACGCAGTGTATTATCATGGAATAAAGACTAACAGAAAAAAAACCTCATTTGTGAAGAGAACTATAAATTTTCTGCTCAGCAAGGTTCTTCTGAGGTAGACCAAGTTGTTCATAGTCTTGTCCTGTTTAAGGCTGAAAATGTTCAAAGATGGAAGAAGAAAAAAAAAAAGCCCATTTATCTGGGCAATGAGTTCCAGTGCTCACCATAATCATATTCTAAAGAGGGTTTCTAATAAATCCTTGTTTTTTCTGAATAGTTACGACAAAGTGTTTATATTCATAAATACATGTATCTACACATTATAATGAAAGGCTTTTAACTGACCATGAGCTAACATAAACCTTCACTTGTCTTAAAAAAGCCTCCAAAATTAGCTTACTTTGCTTTAGCCTGATGTTTTTTTGAACTGGAGTGAAAATTCATGAAAAAAAGGAAACCTCAAGCAGTGGGGAAACACCTTCACAATGAACTTGCAAGTGAACTAAAGTGCATGGGCAAGAGTCTGTCCTTCAAATCTGAAGACGAAGCATTGTATATCTTCCTGAAAGCAGGAATAATTCCTGAAATCCCGTATGCCACATATGTTTAATGCATGCTAGTTCAGGCCTGGGAGCCGAACCTGGTCCAGCAGAGAAAAAGCATCTTATTTTGTCCCCTCCTTTCAGAGCTGGCAGAACAGCAGTGATCATTCACAGGATCTCCTGCACCAGCCGCACTAACTCTCCCTCCAGATGGAGGCTGCATCAATGCTGAGTCTGTTCTTTCTTTTTTGTTTCCTTCTATACAGAGCAGAAAATTGGGTAACTGAGCACCTACAACTCAGCTCTGAGATCACAGGGCCCTGCTTTTTACCTCTCCTGTTTCTGATTCATACTTTTTCTTGACACTTTTCTGGCAACACATACTGCAAACAAGTCTTGTCAACACTGGTAATCTCAGCAGAAAAAATATTTAAAAAGGGAAATAAAAACAAGTCTGCTGCAGACATAGGATGAGCTGAAATTTTCATCATGGAAATGAGTATGTACATATCTTTTATGTCTTTCACCTTTGTTCCAGGAGCACAGACCCACCACTTTCTAGTGCAGGACTCCCTGAATGTCCTGCCTTGCTCTCCAGATTTCACTTTCTTCGCTTATCTCTAATTCTGATTCTTCACACTGTACAACACAGTAGTCAGTCCCAGTGACTGTACAATGATGACTCTTGCCTGTGCATTCACCTTCTCTTGGTCAGAGTAACAAATGTGGAACTGATCACCGCAGTGGTGATTAAAAATTTTCTGTTCTGTATCCTTAGCTGACAAAATTGCCTCTAACATCTTGCCAAGTCAGTGATATTAAACAAGGACATTGTTTCCACTGGGACTGAAGCTCATGTGAATGACCTTTACTTTCTTCCTGTTCAGAAGGGTTATTATTGATAAGTTAAATATTTGATTACCCTAGATACCTATGTGTAATGCAATTATGGGTGGTCATCTGTCATACTCTGTGTCATCAAGCAGATTTTGTTAACGACTAAGTGGTTTACCACACTGAAGTGTACATTTTGCTGTTTATATATACATGAATGCAAAGACAGCCTGCCACTCCCAGCAGAAAGCCATCTCAGAAGACCGGTTTTTTATGCCCCACAGCCCTTTACAAGCTCCTGTGGGAGAGTATATATTGCCAAGTATTCATCTATAACTGAGATAATACAACTATCATACCTATTTGATCTGTCTAGGAAAAAAAGGGACGAAATAATTTAATTCATTTGGGAGACAAAAAAGTTTCTGAGCAGAAGATAATACTTCAGGTATGTGAGTTTCTTTTCCTAACATACTTTCTAATCAATAAATTCTGAGATTTATAGTTGTGCTTGTTTTGTTCTTCTGGAACACCCTCTCCTATTGAAAGGAATTTTTTATAGAAGAACAAGAGAAAAACATCCTATAAATCTAAACTGTATCCCTCAGGAGCCATATAGATTGTGTTACTAAGCATTTTCGTTAACAAGGAATCCTGATGTATTTATTTTATACAAGAAGCCAGCTTTTCTGTTCAATATGCTGCCTTGTACCTGCATTTACAGCCATGCATATCAATGATGTATTCTTTCATTTGGATTACAAGATCCTTGCACATCTTTATGGCTGTTTTGTGTTTGCAAAACGAAGTACAGTGAGGTCCCAGTACACGAACAGAGTACTAATACACTACTGCAACATGAAGAAAACCCACCACCTCTCCCTGCATCTGTGGTTTTCCACACCTATTTATAGCAAAAGTCTCACCTGAAGCAATGTTCTGGGCCTTACCAGGCCCAGCTTCTCATAGTCCTTTCTCAAGGACTGCCACTTGTTTCTCTTCCTTAATTTCTCCCCTCTTCCCCCAGACTTGCTGTCAATTCCCCAGCTGAGGACTGTCTCTCTAGAGAATCACAGGGCTAGGTTTTGTCATTGAGTGTCACAGGTTACAGAGGTACAAATTTACTCAGTTGTAGTTTCTGTATTTGCTAGTATTTGAAAGATTCCTGGTGGCTTCATCTGCACCCTGGGATGGAAAGTGTCCCTGAAAGCTACAGAAATTACTCAGACACACAACTGCCAAGAGAGGGGAACTCATGACTGCCGTCTATGAGCTGGAAGAGTTACTGCATCTTTTTACTGGCCTTGCATAGATCTGCTGCATCATGTGGGCAATATTCCTTTTCTTCTCTCTACTATTAAAATCAACCTGATTTCCACACAGCAAATAGTCAGTCTGTGGTAAGTAGAGTTTTTCTGATTGTAATTAATTATGTAGCAGAGCACTAATGTGTTTTTCACACATACCAAAAAGCCAGATTTCAACTATTTCGTGTTTATCATTATAACAGCTCAGCAGCTACACAGATATCCATCTTGGACACGGACCTCATTAAGTCTGGGAAGCTCCCATTCTCTTCAGTGGAGTCAAATGTAAGATTTCCCAACAGAAGGAGGAAACCAAAGTATTGTTTTCATGGACAATACTCTTAACACTTTCTCACCAAGGCAGGATTGCATTTAGGCTCTTGAGTCTCACAAGCAAGGCAAGGTTTAGTTAAGATCAAAATTTCTTCTGTAAGCAGGCATATGGCCATAGGGTACGTTTTGTACTAGGAAATACATCTTTAACACATCTACTTGTCACAGAAATTGTTCCAGTTGCACTCAAAGTCTATTTTTTCCTGATAAATACACCGTAACAATTTTCCAAGAGCCTTGATTAGGTTGATAGCCATGCAACTCCACTCCTGCGAGCTTCAGTGGGTCATGGTGGCTTCATAGGATAGGCTTCCTCTCATGGTCATTCACTTGAATAGTTAGGTGGTCCTCACTGTGGCTATTCCCTGGTCAAAGAAAACTACAAACATCTTTAGGAGGACAATAATCTTCTGTAGAAAGGCAAGAAGAAAATCCTGATGGCTTTTTGCCATCCAAGTAAAGGTCAAGATTTCACTCTAAGCATGCTCCACCTCTGCTAAAGCAAAAACTGAACTGAGGACTTGGGTGTTTATATTCACTACTACTTTGTATGTGACTTTATGCAGGGATTTAAACTGCATAAGATTCAAATTAAGTTGCCTCTTCAGGTTTTTTGAAATGCAACATAATGCATTCTGCTGGCAAGGAATGTTTTCCCACTGGTAAAAGGGCCTACGTCTCCCCTTGGGATGCCAAGTATTCAATAATTTGATAGAAATTATTCTGCTATTTTCAACAGGCATTTCGGTTGAGGAAAGGATAAAAACATACGAAGTTGAACGAGCTTTGCAACCATCCGATTTTTAATCTGGCCCTTCCCTATACACTAACAACAGGGAAAAAATTCCATGCTTGCAGGCTCTATGAAATCAATTTTATTTCACCTCATCTCACAAGAATTAGTTAGGTTAATCATTTGGAAACAATGTTGCCCAATAAAAGAAAGAATTCACAGTCAAATGGTACAGTAGTTAAACAAACTTTTTTTAACAGGCCATTTTTTAAATGGCCACCCTTTTTCAGGTTGGCAAAATTTTTCCTTTGATTTGAAATTGTCTCAGGGACAAGGGAAGGAACAAGGTTTCCATCTATGCAGAAAAATCATCCTGTCACCAGCAGAATTTCTTGCAGACACCTTTGTAAAGAAGATCAGATGTCCCTCATCCACATGATGCTCCTTGTCCTATTTGGTGTTACATAGTATTTCCATGGCTTTGTTATCAATACTTAATATATTTATAATTTACACTACCATCATTATAATTTATTTTCACACTTGGAAGCACACTCACATTACAAAGGAAATCCTGCAGAGAAGCAAAGGGAATCTGCTCTCTTGGAAGCTGTGATATCCCTCCCAACTGCATCTCCTACAACGCTGAGAATCAAGGGATGGTAACAATGGGACACTCCACTCACCCCACTAATTTATGCATGTGGCTCATTAGCGCAGGTCAACAGATCTGAGTGGCTGGAAGACAGTGCTCTGAATTTCAAGTATCTAACTGTGCAGTCAGCAGCACTGGTCTAGGACTCAGTGATCTCCTGTTTGTCACAGTTTTCCTGCATATATTAGCCCAAAGCCAGTTGGGCTGACCCAGGATCCAATTCATTCATCTCTGGAATTCCTATTACTTCCCTGAAAACATTTATTCTCCCAGATCTTCACCAACGGGACGTTTGGCCTAATAACTTAAATCATCAGGACTCATTTAGTTCTACTTTTTAAATTTCCATTTTGGAGAAAAAAAACCTAGGAAATCCCCACACCCACTTCTAGGTATTTTTCCCTTCCTAATCTGTTAAAATCTCTGCCTGTTTACTAGACGAGATTTTACAAACACTATCACCCACCAAATAAAGCATCAGCTAGTGCTGCCAATATAGTAATTAAGAACAACCAGTGTGCTTACACTCAAGCTTTTAGGGGAGAAATCGGAGTCTGTTAAAATCTAGCAAAACTCAACTCTGCACATATGTTGTTTTGCTTTGTTTTGTTAAATGGGATGGAACATACCAGAACTTTAAAGATCAAAAAACACCCATAATTTCCTAAAACATTTGGAGCCTTTGCAAGCAGTAAAAAGGGATAATTATCAAAGCATTTTGCTGTCACAATTGTTCATTTGGAAGAGGCACAGGAAAAAAACAACCAAATCCAAAACTCCCAGCATAACAGAATGGCATCGCTGCAACTGCGGTAAATAAGAGAAAGTGTTAGACAGATGGAGGGAGGCATCAGAGTGGCATTCAGCACAGGATCAGATGAGACAACAATGGCCACTGCAAGCAACTGCCTCAATAAGACAAGCCAGACATCTCACCCTGGCAGTGGGGTCCCATGGAGCCACCTCCACTCTGGGTAGGTGTGCTGCTGACACTGCCTCGGATGTGAGGGTGCCTACTCAAGGCAGTTTGTGACACCCAGTCAGAGGTGAAGAAACACGTTTCAAGGGGCAGAAAGAGCAAGGCTCTTCCTTTCCCCATTCCCCACTTCCCATTTCTTTGCCCCATTACATACTTTTATCCTATACAGAAGGGACAGAGTGAGGAGGACTATTGCTGCAGACTGAAGTAGAGTTTGACACAAGACCACAATGTGGACACACAACTTGATGTGCTAAGCATTTTTTTCAGGAATATTGTTTTTGGGAAGCCCCCATTTCCTAGGCCACCTTCTCCCCCCCCTTTGCCTGGGCAGGAAAGTGGAAGTCTGTAATGAGTTTCATACTAGCTGTAACAGCAACCACAAAATCCGTTTCTCATTTACATCTTGCACTAGGCCACTCAAATGCAACCATATGAGTTACACATACTTTAATATGGATAGTATTGATTTTTTAATAGAAATAATGTTTAAAAAGTGTGACCCAGATGCAATTTGTAGCACGATAAAGTCCCTCTCCTGCCATGCACTCGCCCCACACCAGGCACAGAACGAAGCTGTAGCACTTCTGCCAATGTATTTGCTCCAGGTAGTATTAAACAGCTGTGTTCCCTGGCCAGTTATTTCTTGCTCTTGTTAGGGTCTTTCCTACAAAAGCCAGATGTCTGAATTTCAACATGTTTTATGTTCAGCAAATTAGAGCAATTTTCAAAATATCTTTAACCTTTTCACTGGCTGATGGCCTGGCACGTGGACCTCTTGCATCTTTTCATACTAGAAGTCTGACAAACATCTTCTGGAAAAAGCAGGCAGGGAGAGGGTATGTCATATGAGTGGTGCATGGTGCGCTCCTCTGTTTCACACCAGGATGGTAAATCCTACTGTCTCATTTCTATGACAAAAAATTGAGCAATAAAAAAAAAAAATTGTCCAGTGCTCATCTGGTTTTGTGATGGGCTGCTTTTATTTCAGCCTCTCAAGTTCAAAGAGCAGAGATGTGGTTTACACAGATGTCCCATGGGTGAGCTTGTATTTCTGAAGGGCTGAAGCCTAACCCTACCCATCTGAAAGCATTGCATTTAAAAGCCATTTTGAAAGACAACTCTGTTATGAAGTCGCACATTATTTCAAAGCCCATTTTACTCAACAATACCCTTTGAAAGTATAGACAAATTAAATGCACAGCTTCTCATTACAGCAATGTGTTACATTTTAATAGAGCGAAGACGGGGAAAGGAGGAAAACATGGCTTGGAGCCTCAGAGCACTGCAAATGATTTTTCCGGGATATTCTTAGTCCTGCTCTGCATCATCTTTGTGGGGGCAATTGTGGGCATACTGCCCCTTCCTCCTGCCCCTATAGTTGTATCAAAGTTGTATCATCTTTTTGGGACCTAACTGAATCATAAGGCTGTATGAATGCACATGTTTTCCAGGCAGAAGAGCAAATGTTAGCACTAAACACAACCAGCAAATGCTGCAAGTATGTAGTAGAAAAGATCAGAAAGTAACCTGTCCTCATTTCTGGCTGGGCAGTAAGTCAGAAACGCTACTTAAGGTTTGCAATGATAGGAGTGTTTCATCCTTCAAGTAAGTGCACATTTTAGGTGAAT
Source organism: Chamaea fasciata (assembly GCF_029207755.1). NCBI lineage: Eukaryota > Metazoa > Chordata > Aves > Passeriformes > Sylviidae > Chamaea > Chamaea fasciata. Next base: position 65,878,921 of record NW_027094087.1, read on the forward strand.
GTGGTTAGGAGAAATCCTTATTGACACTAATATGGTGATGATGCTTGTAGTGCTACTCCGTGCTTTTCTACCATTACACATCACCAGACAAAATGCAAGCCAAATTCTGGCACGCGATTTCTAAATGATCTCTTAGGAAAATGTTAGGTTTTCTTTTTCTAAAGTAATGATTAAAAAAAAATAAAAATTGAATAAAACAGTTGTGTCACCAGACTGTTTCTGCTCCACTGGCAAACCTGCCAGAAACTACAGGCTCCCAACTCTGGGGTAAAAGAGCCATTATAAACCAAATATTCACAGGAACTCAAAGTTGTTATTTCATGTTCTGGCAGAAGTCCCTGAAAAAGGTGGTGCTGTGATTTATGTGCCATTCAATGTTGTTTTCAAGACAATCACTGAACTGAAGAAGCACCATTAGAATACATCAAGCACAGATCAAAACCCATCTAAATCAACAGTGGCTGAAAATACATCATGTGCTTGGCATACAGTAATTGACACGTCATATTTTATTTGACATTTCAAGGACAGCAGTGCCTATTTAAAAGGAAACACAGTAATATAAACATTTTTTTACTTGAGGTAATCAAAATCCAACAGGGCATCTTGATGAAGAGCTGTTAATTAACTATCAGAAGAAAAAAGAAGAATTAAAATAGCAAAATCTCTAATGACTCAAATTATGAAACATGGAACAGTAAACTTACACAAAGATAACTCTACTAACACATCATTATCTCAGGGGAAAATTCTGGTCACATTGACTAACAGCCTCCTACTGATTGCCATGGAGCCATCGTTCCAGCCATCCCTCTCCACTCCCTTTGCAGCTCTGGCTGGGTTTAGGTCTACAACTAAAACTGCCAGTACTATCAGCATGACAACTGGTACAGAAACATGGATTAACATGATGGGAGTACAGGGAGCCATGCACACAGCATGGGTCATGCTCTTTTTCCCAGCACAGACAAGACATTGCAAGGCAGCAGGATTTTGAATCACATATGATTCATCTGACACCTCATCCTCTCTCCTGAAGGTAGCTGCATAGGGACATCACCTGTAATAACAAAGGTCCTGCAGGACATTCTGACAGAAGAAAGGGGGACGTAATACAAACCATTCAAGAAGCAGCAGCCACACTTGCTACTCTTTACAATAAGACTGGGAGATTTCCTCAAATTTAACACCCAACAAATTGAGAGCTCACTGTCATACTTTCTTCTTTCCCACTTATAAGTATCATTCACAAAAGATCCTTACATTCTTTTGCTTCTCATAAATGATCTTAAGGGGTTTTTTTCTACCATATGCTGTGGTGCAAAAGTAAGGTGCTGACAGTTTTTAAATTGAGGGCTAAATTGACTAAGCTAATCTGCTGTCACTGCTTTCACCTAATACTTTGCTGTACAGTCTTAATTGATTCTTTCTTGTTCCATCTTCTCTCCATTTCCAAGACATGAGGCTGCACTGCCCTGAACTGCTGTTTAGTCAAGCCAGATGTATTTAACTCTTTCACTCTGCCCTCTCAGCTATACCCTCCAGCAATCTAGGTGGTTTGCTGCTCCTCTTAGGTTTTATTCAGATTTGTATGTGTACTGAATGCAGCACCCTTCCCTGAAATGATGCCACGTTCTCAGCGAATGCAGGACAGGAGCATTTGTAGGATGAGACCCACGTGCTGCATGTGTAATCTAATGATATTACATTGTGTGGATGCCATGTAGGAAAAGCCATTGTAAATGAGGATGGGTGGCCAGCATGAAGAATGAAGCATGCAAGCAAAACCCTAAAATCCGGGTAAATACCTGCTGTGAAGTACTCTTCCCCTCCATATTTTTCCCTTGTAAGCTCTCACTTCAAAGAATGCAATAAATTTATTAATGAATAAATGTTCAATCTATCAGAGAATACAAACAAACTAATTTACCTATTTTTTTAAACCAAGGTCCTGCTCATAAATTCTGAGATGTCTATGCCCAAATAAGAAAGTAAACAGAAATCCTGTGTAAGTGTAGAAGCTTATTATACCAGAAGCAGGAAAAGGAGATTGAGAAGGTGGTAATCATGTTAGGCCAGCAAGCAGAGAATTTAAATCCCCCCAAAACCCTCAGAAAGTTTTTGGTGAATCTTTTTAATTGCAGCAACTACAAAGAAAAAAATAGTATGAGTAATGTGTCATATGTGTAATTCTCCTTTCAGAGCTGTGGAGAATTGAGCAAGGTAGAGAAAGATACAGTGCCAGAGTTTCATTTTATACTTCAGAACTATATACAGAGATCAAGTAGTTCAAAGGACATGAAAGAAAAAAGACTTCATGCACTTTGTGAATTTAACTTCTTAATAGCTGTGTCTACACTGCCATAACAAGACAAGAGCATACTGGGGGAAAATGGAAAAAGACAAAACTGCTAACGAATTTGAAGTCATTTCCAAGACTCAGAATAGGATAATTCAAAGAACTGAGAACAAAAAGGAAGAGCAAAACTATAAAGCAATTTTTGACAGCCCTCTTTTTAAGAAGAGGCTGAGCAGATTTATCAAAGTATTTGAAATGCTTGATCCTAAGCTGAAATTCCATGAAAACCGAATCATATTCCTTTCTGTTCGTAGGTCAAAGAAACACTGCCAGTGCCAAAGGAAAGGACGAAGAGCACTTTCTGATTTTAAATTAGGGAGTGCTGCATGTATAGACACAAGTGCCTCGATAAATCTAGCTAAAATGTGGTCCCTGAGCACCGAGTGTGTTTACACATTTAATTGACTAAAACTGAGAGGTCAAAGTCTAAATAGCTGAAAATTAAGAGTATTCAATGATACAAGTGAAAAGGAGGCTAATTGAAATATATAGAGAATGGAAATATGCAAAATTACTCAAAATGCTTTTTCTAATTAACAGTTATATCAAGGTTCTGGAAGTAGGGTGCACCAGAGATGAAAAGACATAATGATCCTGTAATGACAATGGGTATTTTTTCTGAAAGCACACACAGTATCAAATGTTAGGGCACAGTATTTCAAGACTGTACATACCATGCTGAGCCCAGCCCTGATCTGCTCTACCTGATGTTTACCCTCCTTACCCTGCTCCCCATCTACAACCCACCAAGGAGAATGAGGTTGTTCCACCACCCTGCAAGCCATACATTAGGGATGGGCCATTCTCATACATTCAAGACCAGACAGTCTGCTTGAAATGCCATACTTCTACTCCTGAATGCATGGAAAGGGATCCATCACTTCAGGAACTGGGTGGGATGTGTTGCTTTATGCAATGGCTGTGCTATGAGCCAGCTTGCTCCCCAGTCCTCATGAAAACATGAGCTTCTGCAGGTACCTGGAGAACACAGGCACCTGGTTTCATCAACAGTGTTTGCTTGTCCCTGCAAGCTCAGACTTCAGTATGATGCTGCCTTGACGGGATAGACTGGCCTTGTGCAAGAGAGGTTCTCTCCCCAAAAGGACCCATCCCTGGATCTTCCCTTGGGGTTGTGAGTCTGGACAAAGAGGAGCAGAGGGACCAGCAAAGGAGACAAAGACAAGTGAAAGCATCAAATGTGACAAAGGAGAAAATGTGTCTGCTGTTGTCCCAGTTTGAGGTTCACGCCTTCAAGCTGGGCAGACTCCGGTCATTGATTCTAAGCACAACTATGAGGGGGGAAAAGTGTAAGATAACTAAATAAGCAGTTTTTCTTTTTGATTTTTGAGTCAAAAGTCACAGCCCTACTCCAATCAGCTCCACCCTGGATCTTTTATGTGCACCTGCACTGTTCCACCTCCCCCATTAAACTGCCTCCTGTTGTGCGTGCCAAGTTTTCAATATTGTGTTACACAAAGGACTGAGAGGCTGGAGCTGGAGAAAAATCTGAGGGGGAGGGCACAAAGGAGATGAGAAAAGCCCTGCAACACCTCAATGGGAACAGCCCCTCCGCATACACCCTTTTACACACAGGTTGCCTTTCCACCCATAGTCCCAGGATACTCTGCAAGCCCTTGCAAAGAATGCCATCAGCTTGGAAAGTACTGAGCAGACTTTTTAAATCAAGCAAGAACAAGTAAAAAGACACCTCTTGTGTTAACAAGTCCTAATACAGACCACAATTCTCACAGCATCTTTACGTGTACTCTTCTAAATCTAATTTGCTTGCAGTGTAAGTGTATTACTTACAGGAATACAGCCACAGAAAGGTTTACAATTCAGGACAAATGTTAAGTTAGCCAGAAATGGACCATGGCACCTTAGAAGGTTATCTTCTAACCACCTTGGTTACCTGCTACACACATACTTTTTCAAGTCTATTGTCATGTTACACAGTTTGTGCTTCAAATTAAAATTTAAAGAAAACTCAAAACACCATTACAACTCAACTCGGCCATTAGGTGAAGTTCGGAATTCAACACTGTATTATAAATTTAAACATTTTTAAAAACGAAAAAAGTAAAATGTAGGTATTTCTGCATATCCTAGCGATAGCATATATAGGAATGAAAACTACATCATACTGAATACAACACTGAAGGGAATGTTTTCAGTCCTAGTGATCTGTACCCAGCTTAGCCAAGATTTTTTGTTGACTCCTCTAATCGTGTAATAATGTATTTGCATTGTAGGAGTATTGTCCTCCTTTTAGCACTATGCTAAGTCTCAATTTTCCCACAATGAGAACATTTAAATTGAAATTAATATATTAGATTACATGTAAACAAAAAAGCACTTACTAAAAATAAAAAAATACTTATAGAAGTTCCTATTATTACTACTGAAATGAAAAGCAAAGAAAGCAGTTCCATTGCTGTGAGGGGTTTTCCTCTACTATTGTTTTCACGTACACATTACTTGAATGCCACTTCTGAAGAGGCAAACATCAGATCTCAACTCTAGATGGCAGCAGCCTCCTTTAGGTTTTCGTTTTCTCCTTCCCTAGTGTCCTGGTCTTTGTTCCTTAACCCTCCAAACAATCCTATACTTCCTTCTCTTCCCCCAAAATAAAGACCTCAGTGCTCCAATCTGCACAGTTTGGGGAAGGTGACTGGAAGGCATTTTCAGTAAAAGAAATCAGGTCATTCCTGCAGTTAATCTACAAGGTTCTTCAAAGCATACAGAATAATTGAGGCCTGAAATGGGAAGAAAGAAAGGAAGATTTTTTTTCCCCCTCCCCCTTTCCCTATCAGTCACCTGGAGAAATATTGGAAAATAGTGCTTTTTTTCAGCTAACAACAGCTCCTAGGAAAGGAAGGGGCAAAGGACAAAGAAAAAAGAAAAGAGACACTGAAGAAATGGAACAAAAAGGTGCCATTTCATAAAGAATCTGAACTGGGAAAAAAGTCTACCTAAACAATATGGCTTTAAAGCGCTGAACAATTTTAAAAACCTCTCTCTTTGGACATGGTATACTGACACTGTGTCAGTGGAGTCTATTAGATGAGCTGAGGCTACTTTATGTATCATAAAACCCAACCCATTAAGAAAGATACTGCTCAAGGAGAAACACCGTGTCTCAACGCCTGTCCTCCTAATATTTACCTACAGCTTTGGCACTCAGCCACTAGTATTGGCCAGTATGTCCTTGCCCCATCCTGTTGCTAGCATCTCCCCCCCTCCGGTGGGTTTAGGTTGGATACTGTACCTCCTCCAGCTCATTAGTATTTCTCACATGCCCTTTGACACGATCAAAACTCCAGCATTCACATGAATAAAACTGAAACACAGAACTGCCTAAAACAGAGATTTTCAGAGGTCCATGCACGCATAATTCCTTAACATCTGTAAACTGCTCCAATCAAAGCTGATTCTGTGAGCCCTTGAGCACACAAGACACATTATTTGGGCAAATAATCCCAGTTCAGCTGGGTCAGTCCCCTCAGTGCAGTTTCCCATAAATGTGTTTTAAAAACCAAGCTACTAGACTTTAAGTTCACAGACACTATCGGAATTTTGAGGAAACCCACATACACGTGTGGCCATGGTTGGGACACACAGGGACATCAGAAAGCACGCAGGGAACACCCTTCTGGAATAGTTACAGATGGAAAGCACTTACTGGGGTGCTCTAGAGCATCAAGATGTAATGTTTGGGCTATTTTCAAAAGTCTAACCCTAACCCTCTCCACCTGAAGCCAAATACACCTCTAACCCTATGGAGAAGCAGGTTAGGGAGCTAATATGTTCCAGTGCCCCCCCAGCATGATTCACCAGAACTCAGCTGAACCTGGGTACCCACACAAGACAAGTGGTGAATTCCCATGACTAAGGACAGGGACTGGACTCTGCCCGTTAGATTTGTCCATTCATCTGTACAACCAAGTTATCCCTGCTACTTTAGGGAAAGAAACTGACATCACCAAGTTGTATCACTGCTAAAGGGCTCAAATGTTAAATCAACAAATGAAGACTTCCACTCACATACATTCCAAACCTTGCCTTCCTTGTCACATCACAACTGAAGCAGTCCAGACACAAAGTGTCTTCTAGAAGACCACGCTCACCCTACCCCAGTGCTTTTTAAAGGGCAAGTCCCAATTACCCAACACTGACAGAAATAGTTCTGTGTTGCATGTGGGTGAAAAAGCCCTGAAACTGGTGGATCTAAACATTAAATCCTGCATTTGGACCCAAATGGTCAAACTTGTGACAATGTGGGACCCCACAAAAATGAAAGGCATTCTCTGAAGGTGGAAGGCTACCTTGCATGAGTATTCGTGCACCACTGGGATCAAAATCTTTGCTTTTGGGTCTAACACAATAACAATTCAGAACCAGACAATGAACCATGGCCACTTTAAAAACTGCATCTCAAGGGCCCAAGACAATTTATGAGAGCAGCAGAAATTGCCAGTGGTCTCACCCTTAGGACTACAGTAATAAACAATTCATTTTTGTGCTACCAGAGAGAGCAAAAAGAGAGCAAACAGCAGTAAACTTCCATTCCCTTTACTCTCAATTATTATCAGGTTTATCTATAATTCATTGGCTTTACTATGAGAATCAACATAAAATTTGAACAGAGTTCAGATTTATGAATTTACTTTCTCAATACCCAAGTGAGGCTGATGGACAATGTTACTACCATTTTTCAGAGGAAGGAATGACACACAGAATAATTAACTGCCCAATTTTTTTTCTCCTATCTTCTTTCTTTTTTTTTTTTTTTTGTATTCTTTTTTACAATAGAAATGGAATAGAAATATAGAATAGAATGAAAAATATGGGCGATTGGGGCATCCTTAAAAATCAGAAATCTTTGATACCCAGGGTGGCATTTGGCAGATAAGAAATACTTATTTACACTCCTATGTATCTACTGAATGTCAAGGGGTGTGTGATTCAAGCTAACTTATCCTTCCAACTCCATTTTCATGGCCCTGACTGGGTGCGCAGTTTAGGATTAAAACTCACATAATACCGTTTGGGATTAGAACTCACATTTTCAAAGAGGGATTTTTTTTTCTTCCAGGATAATATCTTTATCCTGGAGATAACCCCTCCGTTTGTTACATTCTCTTTAAAACTCATTCTTTTTTTCTATTCTAACTTCGTTAAGTGGTTTGCTTAGACTCCTTTGATGGCCAAAGGAAAAACAGAACCAGGGAGAAACTGACAATTCTTGGGATAATTTGCCTCATTTATCTTAGACATAAATGTTTTCAAATGGGATGGAGAAACGCATCTCTCTCCAGTAAATGCAGAATGAACTGTACTGATGAAAGGAGTCATACCAAGAGAAGCACCTAGTATTTACTTATCCATGGCAGTATCTTTAGCTGCTACACTGAAGGCAACAAGTGACACTGGGAAATCATGGCGACTATTTTCACACAGCTGATAAAAAACAGTGGTGATTTGCAAAATATTGCTAAGAACAGAGAAAACAGAATGAAAAAAAAAAAAAAAAGGGAGCCTTATTTGGTTTAGAAGTTGTTTGACTGCTCAACAAATTTGTCTACTTATATTTACATATGTGCGCATTTATGAAAATCCAGTCTGAGCGAGACACAGTGGAAGGTGTCTGGAGGCAACACAGGCATGCTGATACACCCTTGACTTTAATGTATCAGACTTGTAATGAGGGACTAATTTAGTTCTAAGCACTGGCTTGGCAGAAACAAAATACTTTTAGACTATTAATAGAGAAACTTCTCACAGAAGCTGTGACCTTTATGACTTAGCATGGTTTACAGCCCTACCCCTTACAATTAAGCAGAGCCTTACTGCAAAGCAACAGATTTCTGCCTTTTTTTTTTAATTTTTCCTTCCACAATTATAAGGAAAGGACTGCTAAAGTAGAGCTACTGTTTAGTACACATCCTGATGCAACATCCTTCTGCAGTATGGAGACATACTGAAACACAGCAGGTTTACACTGCTCTGAACAATGTTCCCTAATGTCCAGCAAACATCTACCCTCAACAGCCACCCTTAGCTGGGGGCTTAGGGAGATTTGAAGACAATGATCTCTGAAAAACTAATTAATAATGAGAAAATATCAGTCAGAATGTTATAGTGGAACTGGAGGAAGCGAGAGAAGTTTATTGAAGGCGTTACTTCTCTCACTTTCAAGTCAGACATATGTAATAGGTTTCTAATGACTTTGAGTATAATTAAACATTTAAAATCAGTACTGCAAATGCCTGATGGAATTATGAAACACATCAGAGAGGACAGTCCATTTACAATTTCAGCCTTTATTTGGCAAGCCATGTGTCAATAAAAATACTGGTTGTTAAGGTCACTGAGACTATGAGAACCAGGGAAAAGATATATCAGGACCATTTTTAACACAATTGGTTGAAGTCTATAACTCAGAGAAATATGTAATGCAAAATCCACATTTTCATTTTTAAACACATTAAATAAACTTTTTTAAAATTGTAAAAGATTCATCTGACTCCATCTGCTCACTGCTGTAGCTCACAGCAGCAAACAGAATCAGCGAAAGGATGTATAAAAGCACAGGTGCACAAGTTTAAACAACAACAAAAAAAGACACAAAATAATGTAAAAAGACAACAAATTAGTTCCAGAAATACAAGCTAAAGAGATATTTGGAAATAATTATACCAATAGGCACAGTAATCCCAGTTCTTCCTGGCACTGCAGAAATGAGAAGCTTTATAGAGATATGCCGACAGGTCAAGCAAACTGAACAAGCAACAAGCATAATTTTGCTGTACCTAAAAATGAGAGCTGAACAAGCTACCATCTCTTTAGAGGCAAATGGTGAGAGCAGTTAAATGACTGGTATTTCAGCAGTTTTATGCTTTGTAACTATTTGTGCCAGAAGAAGTGATGTTCTGAATGTAATAAGTGACAGAGCAGTCCACAGTAAGCACATTTCTTTAATTTATCCTATTCTTAGTAATAGATTCAAACGATGGCAGATCTGGGATTAATTTGGTCTCAAGAAGAGAGTGCAGAATGGAAAAGGCTCCCCAGGAAAATGATTTCAGTCACCTCTTTGACAGCTGGCCCACAACCATGTTACCTTGTGAATGCTAAATTTGTCAGATAACTGAGGGGAGATAGTAGAGCTGTGCACAACCAAGAATGTAATGATAGGAAGTGATTATTACTATTTTTTTTCTGAGAACTGGGGAGTTTAAACTGAACACAGGGAAGAATTTGTAAAAAAAAATTTTTCACATATTGCATACATAGAGCTCACAGTCACTGCATACTGCAGGGGCCAAGGATATAGATGAGCTCAAATGAGGATTAGGCAAGTTCACAAAGGGCAGGGCCATATATGGATATTAAACATTAAGGTCAAGTAATAGCCTCAGAAGCTGAGGGGCAGAAACTACTGATATTTTTTTTTATGCTGCAAGGTAAAGGATGGATAGAGGGGACGCAGGTATTCCAGAGTAAGAACTGCTCTATCACAAGCTTGTTTCTCTGCTCTTTTGGTAAACACTAGCCAGGCTACTGGGTTCACTTGGACCTCAGTGGGAAGGATTTTAGACTTTGGTCAGTTGTTTCTACACACACACACACACTAGTGAAACTTGCCCTTTTGAAACCAGCTTTTGCATGCCAGCTTTAGTGAAGGACACCCATAACAGAGGAGTAGGTCTGCTAGTTCAAATGCTAACAGGACTTAGGAGGACTTTAGCATTACTTGGAGTGCCTACAAATACATGGCAGCTTTAAAAAAACAGCTTTAAAAACAGCAGACCAAAGGAAACATGCCCATCAGAAAGGAGAAAGTTCCATTTTCAATACCAGGGTGTCTTGCAGTGCAGCAAAGCAGGGCTCTGCACTGTGCACTGTCCATTGTTTTGTTAACATCAAACACAGATGACAAGCTGATGAGCACTGTACCACTTCCTATTCAAGCACATTTCACAGTCCAAGAAGGAAATGCTAGGAATCTTCTCAGTATCATCTAGCCCAGGAAACAGGTGTAGGGATCTCGAAGAAATATCTAAGGGAATGGGAAAGTGGTGAGTGGGCTTTTAACTCTCAATGAGAGAGACTAGAGGAACCACTGCCAAGGCAAAAAGGGATAGGACAGGAGCAAAAAAAGAAAAAAAGGACATGTAGGCTGATGAGGTTCTGGAAACCATACTGTAAGTGGCAACAGGAAATCTGAAAGGTTGAGAAGTGGCAGAGATTTCAACAGCTGGCTCAACACATGAAGTCTCTTTGATATGGCCGTTAAGACAGGTATCTCCAAAAACACTGCTGTTCTCAGAACAGGGTATCTTAACTACTTCAGTTCATCAGGTCTGGTGGAAGAAGTAACAATAGCATGGAAACTACTTTCACTTTCTCCACTGAAATCATTGTAGCATTTAGTGCTCGTACAAGCTCAGACACAACAGTGTTCAATAATATTACCATGACATAGTGATAGAGAGAGTGGATAAAAACCTTAAAAAAAATAAAAATCAAAAAACCCTCCAGAAAATTGCCTGACAAGTAATTTTTATGAAATGAAAATAATTTACACAGCAGTTTTACAGAAAAAGGGAATTATGCCATTAATCAGCACTGCTGGATAATTACACTGTACATGAGGCCTTGCTTTTAGGGAAAAAATATAAGCTAATAAAGACAGTCAGACAACTGGTAATGGCAGGGCTTTTGGGAGATACCAGAGACACAAAGCTTAATAATTTAACACTAAGGAGTATAATGACTGCAAAACCGAATTATTTTAAGTTTACATTAATTTTCCACCCAATTACATATCTAACATTAAATCCAAAAGCTAGAGAATTCCCCTCAGCTGTGAACAACCACAGCGACAATGAGAAAGCCAAGGGGATGTGATCTCGAACATGACTGGACTCTGAATGTATTCTTCCAACTGCTGTGTACATCCTTAATATTCAGAGGTCTGCTCGAGAATTAAAGCCAGTTCACACTTCCCTCCAGTTACTGCCGGTTCAAATAAGGTCTCTGCCTAATACAGTCTACTGCAGTCAATCAATTTTCTTTGTGGTGTCTCTTTGCACCTCTCAAGCACCAGCAGCAGATGGCTCAGCCTGGCTGTCTCACTGCCACACTGGTAAGGGAGAAACCAGTGAAAAGTTGAACAACATTGAATTAACAATGAAAATGAGGACTGGAGTGTAATGAGAATGTTTCATTACCTTTGCGTTGTAAGCAATTTAGCCCTGATTATTATTGACCTCTGGCAATACTGCATCCAAGTTAAATGTGCTATCCCAAAAAGCATGGGTATACTGGAAGGCAGACATTGCTTCTGAGCACACTCATAAATAACCCAGAGCATTTCCCTTCCTGTGTTAGAGGCTTACCTTACAGCTGAGTTATCAGCATTCAACAGTCCCCCGCTACTTTGTGTCTGTGCAATAAACATCACAACTTGATACAGTACACCTGGAAAATTATTATTATTACTATTATTATTATTATTATCATTATCACTTATGCGGCACCCAAAAGAGCATTAGGTACTTCACCAAGTAGTTAAAAAAGACAAAGTGTGCGCTACAAAGGGCTAATACTCGGTGAAACAGTAGAACTACACAGGGTGGAAAACCAGGAGGAGGTGGTGTAACAGGAGGAAGTGTACAGGTTACAGGAATAACATTAAACAGTTACTAATCTGGGGGACATGAGGTTCAGTGCACGCTGCCTCTTCTTCCATACTGAGTTCACAGGCATCCCTGTGACAGGACATTTTGTTAGTGTGCTTTCCAAATCCACTGATTTTTTCCAGATGTGCTGCTTGCTTGCATGCTAATCTTTATCTTTTTGTGTGAAGGTGTTGCAGTCTGAAAGCAGATATATTTTAAAGTTTTGCAGTAAATATGCCTAATAAGGATTCAGCAGCAGGAGCCACAGGTTTTGAAAACTCCACTGATTTTACAGTGGTGGCACAATAGAGTCCATGACTTCGGGCCAAGACGCAGTCGGCCAAACACACAGTAGCAGCTCCTTTCCCTACACACTGCACAGTGCACCAACAACCCACGCTGAGGGGCTCTGCACACTTGGGAACCACGCAGACCACTAAGTGCAACCGAATGTGCAGTCTATTCCCACTGATGCTGTGTGAGCCTGCCCCTACTATGCACCTTGGTGTCCCAAGAGCTCTTCCCTTTTTTCTGCCAGAGCAATTACAGCATCCTTCACGTGCTGAGAGCACTGGGGACAGCCCAGGGAAGAGGCAGAATAGAGAAAGGTGGATTTTAAAAAATGACCAGGAAAAACTACAGCATACGTTACCAAATCCATCTACCAATACTAAAACAATGGCCACACAGTTCCCTGCACTCTGGGCAACCACATTCCATCCAGAACAAACCATGCTGCTGGTGCCTCCAGAATATTAATAATAGTAAGGTATGTGCTGCAGCAGGAGGGAGAACCACAATGGGTAGCGCTCCAGAGGGCTGGCATAAGGAATGGATCTGCTTCAGGCTGCCTGCCAAAGGCACTGGAAAACTTGGCTTTACAGAGGCTGCCCAAGGATGCTTTTCTCCTGCCTGCAGTACTCTTTGGAGGGCTTTTGCCTAGACCAGGCTGTACTGTAGCCAAATGCAGGTGGGAAGTATCCCTGCTCACTCTCCAGCCTCTCCAGCTGGTACTGCTGCTTCCTGATGAACAGTCACTGGGATGCCTCACCACCTTACAGATAAAAGCTTCTGGTTCCATGACATCCTGCCATGCCCATGGGGCTTTTTAGAGGTCACTAGAGTCACAGGTGTGTGCATCTTAGACAGAAGCCATTCCCCCTAGTCCTGTAACCCAAGGGTAAGCAAGAGTAACAATGGAGGCTGCCGGAGGGACTATTCAGGTTTGCCCAGGACCCACTGCAAATGCAGAGATTACGAGAGTCTCCAAAGACACAGATGACAGAAAAGAAAATTCACAAAATGCTGACCTCACTCCCTGCTAACAGCCTCTTTGGTAGGGGGCAAAAGCAGCAAACCAGCATGGAAAAACGAAGGGACACAAGGGGGAAAAAATACTGAGATGCCAGTGTCCACCGCACCATTGCATGGGGAGACATGTCCAAGAGAAGTGTGTATTCATGAACAATCTGCTACCAGTTCAGGTGTTGCAGCACCCTTAGATTTTCACACACGCAACATATCCCTGAAATGCAATGTATTCCCCACCTCCTCCCCTTCAGATGGCTGACAAACTGCAGAACAACACAAAGAAAAATAACTGCTGGCTTAGTCAAAAGGATTGCAGACAGATAGCTGCTAGGAGCATTACTAAATATGTTGATGTTTCATAACAGTTTGATCTCACTGCTGTTTGTGTTTCTGGTTTGTGTACAGCAGGAACAGTCAGTCAAGGTGATGCTTTTGCTGTGTGGATCTGCTGCAGCACTTCAGTTTCACCAGTGGAACTGATCCAGGCTTCCCAGTTCCCTGCTCCCCACAGCTTCTCCATGCTGTGGGAATGTGCTGTGGTGCACTGGGAGAGCCCAGCTCCCTATGGAAGTGCACACAGAAAACTTACACCTTGTCCACATGAAACCTTCAGTTTTCAAACAATTAGTCCACGGTGGAAGAAGCAATTTGGCTTCTATGTATACTGAGCAGAAAGAATTTGAGATACCATCTATATTTCAAAGGATTAAAGCTAACATGTATCTATCTCAAAACACCAGCCTGCCTCACAAATACAAACATGCAGTTACAGTTTTCAGAGACACATTGTTGCACATGCCAAGGGGTTTACCTAAGCCTTGGACCTATGTTTTAAAACACGTTTTAAAACTGCTTTTGCTATGCCACTGTCATCTACTAAATATAACTTTGTTTTCATAATTAAAAAAAAAAAGCCCTTTAAGAGTTTCCGCTGAAAAAAATAGCTCTTTGAGGCCAACCTGAGGGTTCCTGGAATTTTTTCACATGTTCTAAAAATCATCCTTGACAAGCCCTGCACAGCCATCCTTCCCCATCAGCACTGTCCAGAAAATGCAGAGCTTGTGTGGCTCCTGCTCCAGGTAGCCCCAGTCCTACAGCTTGAGGTGGTCCTTCCCAACCAGAGTTAACTCTCTGCCCAAATAATTTCCATGTGACTTTGCAAGCTACTCCTTGTAGAGAAAAGCTTAACTAAATTATCACCTCATTCCAAACTAGTTCCTATACAAATAAGAAGTCCCGTGAGCATTACACTGAAATTTATTGAAATGTTTAGTTTCTTGCACCGGTTGATGGAGTGCATATTACTTTACAGAAGCCAATACAATTTTGCCCCTGTTCCTAATCAAGGACCAGCCACAGTTTCTCCCCAAGAGGGAGCACATCTCTGCACTTACACAACCCATATTCTTCCAGGACTCTTTATTACCATTTTCCCTACAGCTGAGCTGTTCTGCACAGATTTTCTGCTCAGTATGAGGGGTTGGGGAGGGGGCATTAATTATACAGCAAGATGGAGCAGGGCCAGGCAGCCCCTCTGGTGCACCGTCTCCTCCACGCACAGCCTTCTTCCTGCTGCTTTGCAACTACAAGGATCACCTGTTGGTCTTGGCACTTCCCCAGGCTGGGGCCTAGCGGAAATGACAGAATCAGCTAGAAATGAGAGCCAGCTTCTATTCCAGCAACCCAAATGAGGGAAATACAAAAACAGATGATGGCAACGTGATCTATCTGCCGCACGCGAGAGCCAAGAGGGGGTGGGGTAGAGGGGATACATAAAAAAGGGGTGAATGTTGGGAAAGAAAACCAAAACAAATGAAAAAACCCAAAAACCTCCAAATCCACTAAAAAGGAAGCTTTTTTCTTGCTGTTGGTCTCTCTTCATATTCAGCACAGCAAAAACATCAGGAGAGTTTTTCTCCATCTGAACACCTGCCAATAGAGAAAAACTAGCTACCTTGTTCCTGCTCCTGCTGGAGTTGTCAGATGTTTCCATTTCCCATATGTAAGATGTCAAAGAGATATTCAGGTACACAGCAGAAACAATCTGCCTTTTTCAGGCCAGGTTCTCTCTGTAATGCACGGCGACCCACAAGCTGTTTCAAGAGCTGTGTAAGGAATTCCCTTCTTCCACAACAGTGCTCAGCAAAACCTTTCACTTGATGTTTGGGTGAGATGCAATGTTGTGTAACAGAAAGACTGAACACTACTCGCCTCTCATTTTGGTGGTCTGGGCAGAAAAAGCAGATAACTAATCCAACACAAGAGGTAACCATCAGTAACTATTTAAAAGAGAGGAATGCTGCCTTTTAAATGATAAAAATACAAGCTAATTGCACACTGCATTTCCATGACTAACTAGCTTCACAGAAGCCCTTGAAATCCGTATTTACGCAAAGCAGTAACCATCCTAACATCCAAGATCTCTCATTAAATTTCTCTGAACCCTTGAGTAGAGTGTCACCATAAATATTTACTCTCTCCAATACCTTAACAGGCTTTAAATGAGCTTTTAACATTTTTTTTTACTCAATAACTTTTAGAAACTGTAACAGTAAAAGCAGGAAAAACCTAATTCTTAAAAGGAAGTTTTTTTCCTCTCCAAGAGCAATGGAATGGGTCCCCAGAGCTTCCTTCTTCCTGAGAAAACACTCCATGAATAATCAGTGTAGAGTCCAATTCCTCAACAAGCACCAAGCCTTCAAACACACCCAGCATTCAGCAGCCTCTGTGACTCTGGCCTTTAAACTGTAACACTCTTTGCTTTTCTCTCCCTGGTTTCCCAAGCGTTCTTTATTCTGTTCTTTCCAGCAACTAGGTAGGTAAGCAGAAGCAAAATTCGAGCAGTGGGAGCAAGCTGGGGCTAATTTGCACCTTATGAATTATTCAGGCCCTCCTGATTCCTGCACCTGCACTGAGGCAGGAAGCTTGCGAGGAACAGTCATTACTCTTCTCTTGGGTTTGCACAAGCTTCGTTACTGCTCAGACACTTTGTTCTGTAACCAAGGGCTTCAGGTCTTGTATTAAGCAATAGAAATGGGAGAGAAAAAAAAATAACTGCACGTTGTCAACCCCCCCTTTCCTGCCTCAAACCCAGGATAATCACTCAACCCTGTTCTGAGACAAATGAATTGTAGGGTGTATCGGACTGACGCTGAGTTTATCTTACACATGCTAATCCAGATCAGAGCATCGGGAAAGAAAGAGCGAATGGGTGCTTGAGTTGGTCTTGTCAGACATTTACTCAGCTGCATTAAATTGCACACTTAAAACTTCTCCCTAGCTCAGTAGGGAGTATTTCATGTGCATCAAGTATTTCACATGCTAACCTGATCATTAAGGCGTCCTTCTCCCCAGATACACCACAAATAAATTCTCTCCCTGGCATTCTGGCTGACATAAAGGGTTCTAACAGTTTAATACTATTGGAAAAGCCTATATTGTGCTTGCAACGGGGTGGATTTAACAAGCAAATAGGTCTTTTTCACCTCTATCTAATATTATCTTGGTAAACAGAATGTGACACCTAACTGCAATTCCAGATACAACCCATGAATCTAGACAGCCATTAGGAACACTTGCAGTGAGCAGATACAAACCAATTAGCACTATGAACATTTTAAGATAATGATATGTTTTTGAACTAATATGCTAAGGCAAACAGATCTAAAAGTATTATGCAAATTCAAAGCAGCAAACACCATTTTTACTGTATCTCATGTCCGCAGCTGCACTGAGTATCATTAGGTCTTGTCCTTTATTAACATTGCTGTTACCAACAAGTTCTCCAGTTAAAAGATCGTCTCATTAATCCCAAGCAGCTAAGCATCATGCTTTGATTGATTCAGTAAAAGAGATCTGTGGTGATGGATAATGAAACCTCTCTAATCCCCTCTTCCAAAAAAAACCTAGTCAAACATGAGTGTTAAGCATTCAGAAAGGTACAGTCAATCCTTATCAAATCTTTGCTTTTCTTCTTTCTATGCCTAAAGAAGTTAATGCATTTTCCTATCGATGCAGGATGTGTGATTGTTCCTGTGCTACTCTTATCGCATTCCTATTCAACAATAGGTACTCTGGCACTTTTTTTTTAAGGTATTTTAATTGAGCATGTAAACACATTTTATTCTTTGATGCTCTTTCATTCAGCATCATTAATCCCCAGCATGAAATCAATAGACTTAAAACATTTAATCACGTCAAAACGCAACATACAAATCCACAAATGACTTCAGTTCATCACACACATTGAATAGCTTGCAAATTGGAAACTATGCCTTCTTTTTGCCTTGGGAATCAGTAAACCCTAAGTTAGTTTTCCATTGAAGTAAACAGATCCTTTCTCCAAGGATCTGCCATTAGACAAAAAAAAAAAAAAAAAAAAAAAAAAAAAAAAAAAAAAAAAAGTTGATAAACAAAACATGGGATTTTCTGTTTGCTCTGTCATCTTTTTTTTTATCCCTTGCAGTCTCATTGGCCTTATGAGAAACACTGATTTTACCACAATCTCTTGACAGTGTGCATATTTAAAAAAAGTCTGAAAACAATTACAGTAACTGGGTTACAGAATGTACTGGAGGTGCAAGAGAAGGGAAAAACATCTTTGTGGTTGCTTATTTTCCCTTTTTAACAGCACACATTGTTTCTCTCCTTGAACAGAATGCGTAAGGGACAACAATCATTGGTGCTTTAAAAAGTAAAAAAAGAGAAAAGAGAATTAACCTTTTATATGAATATGATTTCCAAAGCCTGTAGGACACAGAAAGTGAATCTCTTTGATAGGGCAAAAGCTGTGGCTGAGATGAAAAATTAAGAACAATTTGATTTGCAAAAAGGCAGAAACGGGTAAACAGGGAAAAGGAATAGTCTAGGTAATGGAATAACATCCTTAATTCTAATACATTAAAAAGCACTGAAAGCTTGTTAATTTGAAAATAGAAAATGCAGTTTGCAAAGTGGTGAAGTTCGAAAATGGGCATGCTGAAACCCTGATTTGGGAGGCAGAACCCAAAAGCCAGCCTAGGTCCATGACCCCATCCCCAACCACTGTCCCATGAAGTGTCCTACACAGCCTCCCCCCAAACCCATGGTGTCCTTCAATGTTAAGATGGAGCTTCTTTAGGTACCAACCACTAGGCACATGTCTGCACATACTCATTCTGGCAGCTACCCATTTTCCACCTAGAGGCAGGGCCCTGTCCTGAACTTTGCCCACGCCCTTTGAAGAAGCCCCAAAAGGCAGGCAGACTTCTGATGGTGGTGGCACTGGCAAGGTGCTGTACTGTAGCCCTGCAGTCAGGTAATTGACCCAGAGAAGGAGCATCACCCCAGGAATAATCAGGCTATAAGGATGCAGGATCTTCTGCATAAGTGTCCATGGAAGTTAGTAATGTAGTTACTACTCTGTAATCAGGAATGCAAGAACCACAAGGCAAAAAGATTGGGCAGAAAAGGGGGATCCTGGCTCCACACGAGAAATCTGGACACTAAGTATTCAGAGGGGAACTGTGGAAGGTTTATTTCAGTATCCACAGCTGTTTCTGGTCTGATGCTGCTCAAGGTAATGGAGCGTACAGTTCCAGTCCTGTTCATGCTCAGGCAAGGATACAGGTTCTTTTTACCCACTCTCCTTTCCCATCCCGTGACTTCCATGTTCCTGTCCATACAACTGCCCATATTTAGCAAGAAGGGAGATGACACTCCACTGCTCCCCTCATACCTAATCTGATTAGGCCTGCAGAAAGGATCCCAATGAGATCAGCTTGTGCTCAGGTCTCAGGTCACCCACTCTGTTGACGAGCTAGTTAATGAAACTCATCTGCAAAAGTGGCAAAACTTCTGTTGCTGCTGCCCGATTGTTTGACAAAAGACTTACCTCTGCTCCATTATAATCCTGAAAGGACTACAGAGACTACCTCTGAGGGAAAACGATGCTCTTACTTTCTACTGGCTCCCTACACATCCACAATGATTGACCTGATGTAAATGGCTTGCATTCCCAGAGATGCACTTACATTCCCTAGGCCATCAGCAAAGTTTACACCTAAACTAGACGGGTAAGGGCTCCTTTCTGATTCTTCTCAGGACATGCAATTCCCTCTAGTGACTATAATGAGGAATTCAAGTGCTTTTCCTCAGAGGTCAGATCAACCTGCAAAGCTTAACCTTAGTATACAGGTAGAAGTTTCATTTCACAGTGAAGCATAAGTGCTACTCACTCAAGCATTAAAGAAGTTTTCTGAGAGTGTAACAGAGATACCAGTGCCTCTAGCGTAGCAACACAGTCCCACACTATCTGAGAGAGGGAATGAAAATTTCATAGTAGGTATGACTAATCTAAACTTTACTGTAAGTAGGCAGAGTGTAACTGACCTCCAGATTTTGCTGTTTTTCCCACTGAAAGTAATGTTTATGCACTGAGCTGCATGAAGGAAAATACGTAGATTAGGGAATTGCTTCAAATGCTTTGGCTATCCTAGATGCATTAATTTTTCACTACCTCATTTATGAAAAAAAATACAACCAAAAAACAAACCACAACAAATTAACAAAAAAAAGCTCAATAAAAAAACAGAGGTAAAGCTAAAATGTGAAATGAGGACATTCCAAATCCAGCAAAGAGAAGATCAAGCATTTTCTGCTGGCATTGCTCTTAATTATTACCAGCAACTTCCTATTTATTGCCATCATCATTATTCTTTATCCTGTTCTTTAAAAATGACCCAGATTACCTCTGCAAATATGTGGGGTGTTTTTCTGTTTGACAGATGCTAGATTCACTTTGGGCTGAAAGCAATCAAAGTTTAGACATAAGAAATATATCCTTTAAAGCCTGTGCTCTTCAGTTAACAATTTGGTCCTGGAGATGAATTGCAAGTACAGACTTGGGCCTTAATATTACTAACTAATGGGAATGCTAACAAGTAAAGCAGTGTACTCTGCACTGCAATGCTTATTTTCTTTTTAAACTTGTGACAAATGAGAATGACTGCTTCGAATTAGTCTTACAAATGTCAGGAATACAACAGAGCACTGCAAACTTTCATCTTCAAACAGTGGAGAGTCAAAGCAAATTAAGGTGAAAATGGTGTCCAGCAAAGTAATTCAGATGAGGAAAGCCATCCAACTCCAAAGCAGCTTGACCTGAACACAGCCCCAGAGGCATTGCCACAGCTGCCAGCTAGACAGTAGCCAAGAAGTTTGCAGAGGTGTAAGCCAAGAAGCCCGCCATGAACCCACTTGCCAATGCAGTAAAGCTGTATTCCAGTATTTGGCATCTGGATCCTCCAGCTGGAAAACACCTCCCATCTGGCTGAGCCTGTGGATGAGGGGTTAAAAAGAAGATCTGGGGAGAGTATACAAGAGCAAAGGAAGTACCCTTCGCAAGACAGCGAAGATGAAGAGGCACATTGTGCCCCCAACACGTGAAACTCACACACATTATCACTTTGTTCCCAGAGGATCAGAGGCAGCAGTCTGGACAAAATGCTCCACATTTTAGAGGAAATCAACAGTTAGATGTGCATGAACTGAGGCAACCATACCAGCCTCTGGCCATTCACAGAGGTCAGCAGATGCAGGTTTGTGTGGAATTTGTTTTGAGTAAAACTTACAACTTTTAGTAGATTTGATGAACCCCATAAGAAGAAATAGGGAAAAAACCTACAAAAAATGTTTCTTTAAGACTTTGTGATCCATCTGTTCTTCTGTCATCACAAAGAAACTGAAATATCAAAGAATGTTTCTGTATATTCCTAACTGGAATACCGTAATTTTGAGTGTAATTTTATGGAAGAATAACTTTCTTGCAATTCAGCGGAAAAAGATACATTTAGTAATACAAAGTTGAAAAATACCCAGACCTTGGTAGGCATGAAATTTAATTCAAATGAAATATATCCACTCATATAGGTGCATTTAATTGCAGCAGAATTCACTTCTGACAAGCAGTTACTGTTCCCAAACTCCAACAGTGCCATACCCCAAGAAGCAGAACCAGCTGTGAGGAAGACTCCTAGCACTGTCAGCAGTTTTAAGTGCACCGTAACAATTCATACTTTCAAATAATGCACTGACTTTAATGTTAATCTCACTGACCTCATTTCCACCCTTCAATTTACAGGCAGGTCCACATGGCCCAAATGAGGATTGACAGATGTGACTTCTTGATCAATTTGGTTCTTTCTTTTAAAAAGCCATAAAAAAATCCTAGAGCTCTTTTCCAAATATTGGTTTTTATCAGAACCTATTTGTCTTGCCAAATATTACCTTTCAGTCTCATCTCACTCCAGTCTAAGCATACTAACAGCAATTTAGAAATGCTGCATGAGATGACTTATGTCATCTACATCGAACCATGCATGTTTTTCAGGGGGCCTCATTAGTAGTATCTAATATTCATTACTATGGTATGTAAATACCATGTAAATTCATGAGTGATTTTTTAATACTGACAACATTAACAAGGAGCAAAAAATTAACAACGTAAGTTTCCTTCTTGAAAATGCTTCCTGCAGAATAGAAGCCAATAGGCAAAATACAAAAGTAAATGTAATGCAAGCTAAAGAAGCCTGCATCAAAAATTTTATCTGAAATATGCATATATTTTAGAAACACAACATTCTGAAAGACTAGTAGGCTCTTCAGAATAATTTCTGAGGTTGCACTGATAACACAATCAGATTTAAGCAAATTCTAAGGATTTTTAAAAATAAATGTATTGCTTTAATTTCATAGCCAATGAAACCTTAGAAGATTTGTATTAGCTTTAACAGAGAAATTGCTCCTGCTGCTACTTTGAAAATATTTGAGTAATAAGATCCTGCAAATTTTTAATATAAATATGCCAGTCGCAGTGTAATTAACTGCAAATTGCAGATAGGAGTAGTCTTGAGGAATGACTTCTGTATTTGACTACTCATTAGCAATCTGCAAGTGCAATTGCTCTTAAACATGTCTTATTCCTAATCTTATTACGAAGCTTACAAATGTGAAGAATTTGATTTATTCTGCACAGTATTTGCTTATACTGAATATGTTAAGTTTTTTCTTCTGTACTCCATAGACAGATGACACACAGACCAATAAGAGCAGATAAAGCAGTGAGCTGATGGGTTTACACTTGTCCCACAATAAACAGGACTCCAAAGGAATCTTCTGAGGGAGCCACAAAACAAAAAAAGGAAGAAGGACAGGCAAGCAAGCAAGCACACTGAGAGTTGACGTTTCATTGCATAGTGTTTTAAAACCCACAAAAGCAACAGCCATGACTCCCACAGAAACAGGAACCCTACCAGGTTTGGTACACCCTTCTGCCATTTAACATAATTTCTATCTGGGCAAGTGGAGTGAACCCAAGGGCCGTTATGGCACCACATATGCCGAAGCTTTCCAGTCCCCCTCCCCCAGCTGGACTGGCATGTAAACCCTGCACCCAAAGGCAGGTCATCTACTAGGCACATTACGCAGTAATGTGCATTAAAATTTTGCCCTCCTTAAAATAAAAGAAAGGAGATGTTTGCAAAGAGCTCTTCGTACATTTTGCAGCTTTGCTTCATGGTCACTGGCAATGACTCATTATAACATGAGCTACATTGATGCACATTAACTTACTCAATTTCAGTAGACTACTTTGAATACTTTATATTATTTAACATCAGACAAGGTATTTTCTATGCTCGTATTTTAAACACTGGAATTTGTAAAAGAAAAGAAAAATAGTTTGTGGCTTTCCCACCACCCTCTGAGCCCCAAGATAAAAAAACGCAATTGCAAAACTCGACTTCAGATCTTGCCTAACCCCACACATCCCCCAGTCATGACATAAAGAGGGAAAGAAACCTGAAAAGCACTGCTACTAGACTTTATCAATAAAACAATATTATGTAATACACAATAAAATGCTTCATACCTGGAGTTGAAAAAACGAAAAGGGTTAACAGCTGACCTGGCACAGCCCCACATGCTCTCTCTGGAAATTGAACACAGACAATTAGGAATTTTAAGTTACCCCAAATAATCGAAGGGGACTTAGTCAAGCTTGAGGAACACTTACTGCAAAGTAAGTAAGGCACATAGCCTCAATGTGGAAGGCACTTTAGGATTTTCCCATTCACTCAAAACTTTTCTCAAACTTAATTTGCTCTGAAGATGTCCCAGCTAACGATAAGTAAGTCATTAGGAGCTCTGTGATTAATTTTCATGGCAGCAAAGTAAAAGCTTAAGCACCCACATGTCACTCGTCGTAATTCTGGATCATGATGGATCATATTTTCTTATTAAAAAATAATCAGTGACAAAGAGGTAAACTCTAATGAGAATCTACAGCAGGCAAACATTGCATGAAGAGGAAACAGTGGCTGCAGTGAATGTCTGCTCCCAGAATCCTGCTGCATCTGTAATATCATTCCTAACATTACACTGAAAAACTTAGGCTTTAAAATTTTGACTTAGAACTGGGACTCCAGGTAAAATAATCGATCTTCTAAAATACTATTTTGAAAAATGAACCACACAAATACACAGTGCCATAGCTGTACAAACTCCTATGCTGGCTGAGATTTGGACTACATGAAATGTTCCTTTTCACTGACAAATTCAGATCTACTGCATGTGCTTAAACAAGAAGCATCATACAGATGTTTTTTGGGAAAAGTTCCACAAAGTTAGGGGGAAAAAAAAGAAAAACCTGTAGAAAGCCAAGAACTTGAATAAGCCTCTTTAGTCCTCTCTGTGATTCAGACCTCAAATGTACTGTGGAAGTAGACGGAGGCCAATGCCCAAGAAACTAGCAAAAAATACGAGAGTAACAGTATGAATCATAAAAAAGCTCTAGCACACTAGCAGTTGAATGCATTTGCACTGAAAATGTTTTGGATCTTTTATAATGCTCAATTAAAATGTCCAGGTTGGCATTGGAATTGTTGAAAGTGAAAACGAAATTTTCAGAACAACTTTGCTTGATTTATATAATTGCATTTTCTACTGGCTCTTGGAAACCTACAAATAATCTATTTGGTCTCAAAATTTTGCACTGCGTGCTTTGAACCTGCCACACTTTCCTGCTTCAAGTGTACAGTAAATATTGTCTTTCTTTACTGTTCTTGCCATTTGTTAGATGCTAAATTTCTGACAACGACAAAAATATGCTATGCAGATGACAAAATGATATAAAGAATTTTTGTAGTCGAAGTTATTAGTTCTATCACAGCCTCATACTGTTCTGATTTTTTCCACACTCTTTTCCACTCTCCATGTAGAGTCTTTTCCTTCTCAGAAATATATAAAGTACTCGTCCCACAGTATCAAACAGGTTCAGATTTGATTTTACAGCTGTGTCAGTACCTAATTCAAGAGCACTGCAACAAAATTGCCTCTGCCCCATCAGCCCTCAACTGAAAGCAATGTGCACTGGAAAAACGGTTAACACCAATGGTTCTCCATTGTCTCAGTTTAGTTTGCAATCCTCTCTGTGTCTTACTGGGAAATCATTTATTCACACAGGTGATATAAACAACAACACATTACATAGAAATTGTAACTCGGAATTTTGGACCCTCCTTTTCATAAGGTTCCCTTTCTAACAACTAAGCAACAGGGCAGACCAAAATATAGTTGCTGAGGTTAAGTATTTGCACGCTGAATTTTTGACAGTGAGAAATTTAGCGGACAATGAAAACTCTGTATAGAACCTACAGTATCCAGGCACTGAAACAAAAGACACTCTGGCATCATCCAACCAACCTCACTGACACCTCAAACTTATTATGCTCCTCTCTGTTTGGCATGAAAGCCAAAGGGTTGTGGCCTCACACCCAGCCTCTTCTACAACCCAGAAACTACGGAGAGAAATACTCTAACACTTGCCTCTGGAACTGGAAGTTTATCAGAGCTACGAAAATGGCTAAAACACATCTCAGATAAATCAGCATAAAAAGGATCTGTAACAGTCACTTCCCAACCCAAAATGCAAGGGTAGAATGAAAAAGAGGGAAAGGATCACTCCTGGGTATCTTTTGCATACAAATGCAGATATACGGCTTCCTGAGTTAGTGCTCTAACCACCAGTCTTTTATGCCATAGGTGGGTGGCTGCACCACTGCTGGCTGTCACATTTTTACACAGAGACATGGCCAATGGGGAGAGGACAGCATGGTCTGGGTGTTACAACAGGCAGAAATAGGTAAGCTCAGAACTTGACCTCTTCATTTCCACAACGGAAAGTTGGGAACCTGAGCTGCTCTTTTTTTTTTTTCCAAACTACTTTAATGAACCACTACAGTTCAGAAGCTGGAGCTTCAAAGAGAGCAGAGACAACTCACAGCCAAGTACCCAGCCAGGATGTAAGTGGAGACAGCTCTAGGAAGCTGACTGCTCTGCCCGGTGAACTTCAAAGCCTTTAACTCTTTGTTTACTACACTGTGGGAGTGTTAATGCCTTGTGAAGGCGCTCTGCCACACTGCTGGATCCAATCACCTACTTCAGAACCCCGCAACACCCCCACCAGACCTTCCCCAAACCAAAAAATCTGCATCTTGTCTCAAGTGCCTGTGCTCTCATGGCTCATCTTCGTCCTGGGTACCTGCAGTACTTCATGTGTGTTGCAAGCATTTGGGGATAGGGAACCTCTGTGTCGTGCAGAATATTGACAAGGATTTACCTGTTACAGGATTGCACGTACTTGTAGTTCCTCTCAAGCAAAAGCAAAACCACATTCTACTACTCTGACTATGCTATAGGAATGGCAAAGGATCTCAGAAATTATGTGGTGATACAAACAGCAGGCAGTCCTGAAGTGGAAAAACTGAGTGCAAAAGCAATCAACCTGTTCCACTTGGTAAATGATTTTCAACAATTTATTATACAGCATGACTCTATTATTGTGCTTTTGAAACCTTTATGACTGAGTTTTTGGTCATTATTGCAGTTCCTCCGGTGAATTTCTTTATCAATGGTTTGACTCTTTGGCCCTGACAAGCAACTGATTACAGAAACAGCAGTGCTCATCAGTTCTTAAGAGAAATACCATGGTGACTTATATATCTATTTGTCAGCATTGTGTGTCCCTGATTTATCATGCATTACCCCAGCACTATGCTAAATATTTTACTTTTCATGCAAATAATTGAGGGACATATTTTGACAGGACTGGGACTGCTGACTTTTAATGAGTGCATAAACCAAGTATTTCTTTTACCGCCTGATGTCAGCCGCTGGCGATTCCCAGGTTAATTTATTTTTCAGGCTCTGTTTGCAATGCTGAGCTTTTCAGCCAGCAGCAGATCCTGTAAACAGGCCATAGGGTGAGTACTTTCTAGGGCAGCCTCTGGCCTCAGTGCCTGCCAGCCTGCTCCATGCCCCCTTGAGCTAGCAACACAGGCTAGACAAGAGAGCTCTGGCTGTTGCTGCCTCCTCTGATCCACCCTGGTCCCTTCCTTCTTTTCTGCTTGCCTCAGCTTTCATATTGCCTTGCACTGCTTTATCCTGTGGCAACTCAGTATATCACACAAGAATAAATAAAGAGAAATATGACCCAGAACCTCATGCTTCACACATCTTTTGTTCTTTTGTCACTTCTCTTATGATGGAAGTGCAGAGTTTGACTCTGAAACCTGTGACTGTCACTACTTCAGGATCAGATGCTATAATATCAGCCATTGTGCTCCTTTACTCCTTGTTTTAGCCTACAATTCCTTTATTTTGACTAATTTCATATGTGTGGTAGCTGTAAGGTCCAAGTATCTTTTCTGAGATGTATTAAAAATAGTAACTCTCATGTTCTATGTCACATACACATGGACAGTGACACCTCCTTGGCACACAGGCTCAACACAAAAAAACCCCTCTCTTCATATCCCTCATCCAAAACTTCCATTCACTCCTCTTTTATCTCCAGCCTAAAAAGAACTGCTGTGAGAAATGAGACTGTGGTGAAATCACTACTAGTCAAAGAAGATTGAACTAATAGATGGGAAAAATCTTTTCCCATTATGCATGAGAAAGGAAAATGGCAGGATAAAAAAGTAGGTTAATTTTTTTATCACTGTATTTACATGCTTAGTCAATTATGCCTTGCTAAACAGAGCTCCCCTCTTAACAGTTCCCTCCCTTACATGCAGTTTACATACCTGTGACCTACACAACTTTTGTGTTTTTTGCATGCATTGACCTAAACACTCAGGACAATATTCCCATAAAACAGTGTAAGCACTGCTATTAAGATTTAATTGTGCCACACATATGTCTGTCACAAAATCACAGGAAATGCCTTATGGAAAAGATAAAAACTTATCTAATCTAGATAATGAAAAAAGAAGTAATTTTGGCTCAAGTGACAGCAGAGGACAATGCTCTTTCTTTTTCTTATCAGTATGTCAAAGTAGCAGTTCACCTAGGTAGTTTTATTGTGGATTTTCCCGCAGTGTTCTGCTATCCAATGCACTCCTATGAGTATTTGTTATAGCTCTAAATTTCTTAAGGCACATGGCTCTGCCCCTGCTTTCTGTGCTGATTTAGAAAGGAAAAAAAAACATAAAAAGCTGAGTAACGAATCACTGGGGAAAGAGATGCCAAACAGGTGTACAAACTGCTAACTGGGTAGCAGTAATTCATAATGTTATTTATAATTCATTCTTCAGTGTCATGCTCTTCAAGCAATTACAGAATGCCTACCTCACCATCCATAAAACGCATTTCACATATCTAACAACTAATGACTCGAGCTTCACTCTGGAGCAACACATTACAGTGGATTAAGCACAGGAGTAAGAGGCAGATGTACCTGATCCCTACTCTTTCTCTACTTTGCTGCACGGCCTTGAGCAAGTCACTAACCTGTGGACAATTATAATATTTGAACACACAGGGGACCTGCACAATTTAATTAGTTAATGTTTGCAAAGCACTCCAAAGATAAAAAATGCTATATGAATGATAATCACATGCTATTGTTCCATGGCATTTTTTTCCAAAGCATGTTTGTGTAAACATGTTTAGAAATGTAAAATTCCAGTAATGGCAAAGCTTCACAGCTACCTTGAAATGATTGGCACTTCTTAGACTAAAATTTACATTAATTAACAAATTAACTTAGGTTTAAGAAGACCTTTATATGTGACTTCAATACAGACGCTAAACTGAAGCTGGGAAACAAGATCTTTGAAAGTTTCTGTGTGATAGATAAAGGAAGTGAAAGAGACATACAGAAGGTATCAATGAACCAATACATGTCACAAGTAACTCTCACAAGATAATGGTCTCCCAAACAGCCTAAGTGTTGAGTTACTTTCCTTTTTTTTTAGCACCCAGACTTCTCTTAGTTTCAGGACTAATCATTAGACTAAAGCTAACGGCAAACAGAAGCAGGATTTTGGACTTCAACAGAACCAGGATTCCTTAGTTCTTCAAGC
This sequence comes from Chamaea fasciata, assembly GCF_029207755.1. NCBI lineage: Eukaryota > Metazoa > Chordata > Aves > Passeriformes > Sylviidae > Chamaea > Chamaea fasciata. The sequence continues at coordinate 65,907,681 of NW_027094087.1, forward strand.
TTATTAGGCAATTAATTTAAATATTTCTCTCAAAAGGAAAATATTACTCCTAGCAATTGTGTGGCAAAAGCTCTAGAATGACCTTATCAACAGTCATGGAAATTACTCTTACAGAGGAGACAGGAAGATATGATTTTGTGTAGACCAATGTAAAAGCACTCTTATTTTCAAATTAGCTTTCTTCAGGGAACAATGTGACAATACCCCTATCTCCCGACACACTTCCATTAAAGCAATACAGCCTTTCCAAAGCAGGAAGTGATGTTAATTCCTCTGTAGAAGCTGGATTTGATTTCAGTTGCCATTCACCTAGCCCCTGTTTCTAAAGATCATTGGCTGACGGGGAATCTTGTTATCCTGGCAAAAGGCCTTAGGACATATAGAAGAAAATTTTCACAACAGAAGGTCCTAGTGCATGCATAGGATGGCATCCTTTGATTTTACTGCCCAGCAATTGTCAAGCTATTGAACTTCTCTCTTGTCAAACATCACACATTAAAAAAAAAAAAAAAAGAACCTTTTTAGAATAATACGGGTTTATTGGATTATTGAAACCTCAGGTTCATACTGAGTGGTAAAGAGCAATTCCTAAAGGCATATATGTCTTTCAAGCTCTTGAAGTGCTTAATAAGGGCTTTAGGCCAATTCATTTTTATATGCAAACAGATCTGAGAATTCAGATTTTGCTAGAAAAATAACTTTATAAAATGCCATATAAACACACCATAGAAGAAGTCAGTCCTTCTTCAACAAGCTGTCTGAACTGCATATAGAGAGTGCACATAGGTAGGAGAAATCACACCTCTAGTAGTTGCCGCAGGTCAAATTTAGATATACTAGAGTTCAGCTTCTTCTCAAGTCACAGACTTCCAGCATGGCCTTAGAAAATAACATCGAGGGAGTTTCCTCATATATAACTTCAGCAATATAAAGTTTTATCACTATCCCTAAACCACTTCTCCAGGTTCCTTTACAGCTGCTGGGGAAGACAGATACCTTTTGAAAGGGAGACGATCATAACTGTTAAGATGATTTTACCTAGAAATACTGCTCCACTAAAGAAATCCGAAATACTTGAGCCTAACTTTTAGATAGCTTGCATTGTGAGAGACGAACTTTGGTGCAAGGTTATGTCCAAATCAGACAGTCCAGCACTGCCTAGAGGTTGCCTAAGGTGGCTGAGACAAAGCACACTCTGGCAGCTCAGGGGTGCCCTTGGGTCAGTAGCCAGCATCCAATCCAGCAACACTTTTCACTGCAGAAGCCTCTTCTTTTCTGCCACAGGATACTTACTTGAGACCGCTTCCTAAAAACAAAACAAAACTAGAACAGAAACATCCCTGAAATAATGACACAGGAGGGGCACCAACCATAACACAGATGCCTTGCAGGGCTCTATGCCACCACTGTCTTTCGCTTATGTATCTGCACAAATGCCTCTCAATGCTTTTAGCAAGTCAGTTCAGTTTGTAGAACAACTCTGGAGGAGGCCAAGGAGAAGGCTCGCTATGTTACAGCCCGTGGGGAGGTCAGAGGCCCATAGTCAGTTCTTTCTTAGTGTGTGGTCCAATTTCCCTCCAATTGCAGCAAATATGCAACCTTCTGCTCTAAAGTCTTGCTGCAATGGAAAAATGCATCTCAGACTTGGGTATTCTTCATGAGACAAGTAAAATTGAAACTGATATATTCCCACAATTTCACTTCCAACCAATTAGTGTTCTCCAGTGAAAAAAAAATCCTTTATTGAGGAATTCAGGATGAGCACTAGCCAACTCTCCATCTGTAAAATCACCATTCAATTGTGTGCCAGTTTTAAAGTGAGCATTTGTTCACGGCAGGCAGATATACCAGAGAAGAGGGAAGCAAAGTTCACAGAAGCACTGCTGACACCCTCGCTTATGTTTCTTGGAGACTCAGGACAAAGTATTTTGTCTGCAAGTGGAAGAAAAAAATGAGGTGAAAGTTCCTTATAATGAATTGCACAACAGTAGTAATGATTGCAACTGAAGCAGGAAAACAAACTATACCAGTGTAGAAAATGAATGGCTGATAGAAACAAAGAAAAAAACTTCAAAAGAAATAAAAATAGACCACAGAAATTGTTTTACACTGAAGAAGAGAAGGGAGGAAAAAAAGAAACAGGAAAAAAATCAGATTTGAAAAGCATGTACTAATTTAGGAGAGTACATTTGGTATGCTGGCTAGGTCGTATGTTGCGCAACTTCTTTTTTGCTAGTGCAGTATCCAAAACTAACTCCTACTGTACTGCAGTAATAGATGTCAGAGAATTTACAAATAAAGTAGGATGATCACATTAGATCAATGTATCAATCACATAAAGCAGCCAAAGAGAACAGAGGTAGGGTCCCTAATCTCATTTTCATACAAGTACTCCAAGGCACCCAGCTCAGCGCAAAGAGGAGTTCATGTTAAAGGTCAGAACAGTCACATACAAATGACAAATCGCATCTCTGTGAATTAACTGCAGCTATAACTACAAGTAGACAGGATTTCCTTTCTAAAATTTCTGTCTCTCCTTACTCCAGAAAAACAATACACTGTCTAAAGCATCATCAGTTTATATGCACAGTTCCTCTTTTCCTTGACATTTGAAAGAAAAAATGGCTCCATCAAAGGAGTTTCCTCCACTTACAACACCTAAGGAGAAAAAAAATCTAGAGAGAAAGAGGAATTTCTGCATATTTGGATTTTTACCAAAATACTGGTCAAAAGTTCATGCTAAAAATCACCCTCTGCATCTCCTCCTTCTGCCCTCAGCTTCTGCATGTAGATCTTAAGTTATGCATATGCAGGGAGGGAGAGCTACATGGTGTAAAATAATGTATTTTGCAGGATGAAATGTATTTTTTGTAATGCAGGAAATAAGGAGATAAATGCGCTGTTCAGGGTTTGCACTAGTATGTACCATGGAGATGGCTCCTGAGGCTATCCTGCATCTGTTCTGCCTAGGGATGGAAAGGCTGCCAGGCTGAGGGAACAGCACATTGCCTCTGTGAGGGACCCTAAAAAAGTTTTACTGGTCGTCCAGGGGTTGACTAATGCCTTCTCCTCCCTTGGCTTTAAAGATTTCTGGAGTACATCTGAGATTTGGCTCTGAATACACGATGCTATTCTTGCTGTGTAATAAGCATCAGTGGTGTCAGGCACATAGAGGCAAATCTGCTCTTTGTTAGATGTTACATGTCAAAATGAGTTCGTAAAACACGCCACAAAAAGGATGAAATGCTGCTTACAATGCAAAGCCCACTGAAACCTACATAATGCTGCAATATTCATAATCAGCCAGAGCATATTATCTGAGAATAATAAATTATTCTTAGTCTGTATTTTGTAAGGCATAGCAACTTCCATAAAGCAGTTCTGTCAGAAGAAGAAATTTCACCAAAGTACCCTGCTTGAAATAATGACTTTATTTATCTATAACTTTACATTATTGATTTGGTTTGTTGAACTGAAGGAGAACTCTTAAGTCATTCCAAAAGAACTACTGAGAAAGAAGTCTGGAAGCTCAGCCAACATGAAGCTTGCAGCAAGAAGGCAATTTCCCTGAGAAAAAATAGTCATGCTTGGTCACTTTACAAATATGCAAGCAAATTACATTCTGTTTGTGTAAATAAGAACAAATGCCAAACACGTGTCTCTTAGTGTTTCATTGTCACAATTTTTATTCCTAAGAATTTGTTCCTGTAAGACTACAGTGGACCTGAAACAAAGCAGCAACATTGTGGATGCCATCCAGTTTAAGAGAACATGAAAAGCAAAGCTTTCAAATAGGCATTCAAAACTGTCCTGTGACCCAGCTAGGTAAGCGTCCTTTCCAGAACAACAACCTTAAAAATGGCTGTATTAAAACAACAGTTTCTCCAAAAGCTGACGAGCTGACTTCCCTGTGGTTAAAACCTGGCAGACTGAGATGCAAGGGAAGATGCAGGAGCATTCAGCATGATCCCTGCCTCTGGCACAGTGGCTCCCCAGTCAGGTGCTGTGGATTGCCGTGGCCTCACCTCACACTAGGGAACTGCAGCACCGATGTGTGTCCCAGGCAGCTGTCTGCACTGCCCAGGGGCACGAAGAGGAACGGGAGCTCACAGGCTGGATTCTCTCCCTGTCCCCAAATCAGACAGCTCCAATAGGTCAGAGGGATTGCTGCCTGAACGTGCCAAGCGCTACCCAGCCCATATGCAGGGAGTGAGGTAACTGCCTTGGATGCAGATACCCACGCAGGCAAGATGAACCCTGAGCATCACAGATAGCACACAGGGAAAGGCAGGAGGCAGGAGGCAAGGCACTGAGGCAATCCCTCACAGCCCCACGTACTGTGTGAGGGGCTGTACAGGATCAACCCAAAGCAAATGCCCACCACCAGATACTGAAATCCCCAGAGTCCGAACCCCCTTACTGCTCTTAGAGAATAGGTGGCAGTAGGCAAATATATATACATACATACATATATATATATATATATATATATATATATATATATATATGTGTGTGTGTGTGTGTGTGTGTTCATAATCTTTTTGCAGAATAATTTAAAACATGTTTGAAAAACAAGCAGGAAAAGGTCAGCTGTTGTCTTGCACCTGCTACCAAGCACCTACAAACTAGTATTGTATTTAACAAAGATAAAACTCTACAACACCAATTGCTACTGAAGAAAAGGATGCTGCTATCACTTTGGAAGTACTGTGGTGTACTTTCCAGCTACTCTTTGCAAGAAGTTATTTTTTGGGCAACTATTCACCAGAAAGAGCTTACAAGCTCAGTTAGAAAAAAATACACTCTGAGGGACAGTTGTCCAGACTCGAGGGCCAGCCTGCCTCCCTCAGGCACTAAGCTTTGACCTGTGCTTTACTGACTGCTGAAGAAGTCTTTCTATGCATGTCCCTATGCTGCCCAGTTATTCAGCAGAACAGTAGGTGCCTTTCCAAGTCCTCAGAGGAAATTCCTGTCTGCTAAGTTTAGATACTGAAATTGAGCACATAGGATCTCCCTTTGGAAGGCTGCAGAGACAGTTTCCTCTTTGCAACAAGGCTATGTCGAATGAGAGCTTCTTTTTCAGTGGACTCCTTTCCTAAACATCTACTATTAAGGTACATATCAGATCCCTAAAATCAAAATAGAGCCTGCCTGTAGGGCACAGTATTACAGACCAAGTAAGAAATAGATTGAGCGCAGTCGGCATGAAGTGCCAACATTCCTTTTCAACTCAGCAGCTGTATGTGTGGTGTCTGAGACTGAGAATGAAGTAAAGATGACAAATTGCAGATCACAGTCAAATTAGATTTTCCTAATGGGGCTTTTGAAATAAACTAACAGATTACTGTTTAAATAAAACCTGTAACAAGAATGAGTTGATATTATATTATTAAATTTCTTAATTTAATTCTTAAGCTCCAGAGCCAGTCAAGTAATACTCAACAAATTTACCTTCACAAACTGTGGAATGCATCATACAAAAACTAAAAAAACTTCCCATGGTTTGACCAATTCTCTAAGTGTTCAAGCAATATCCATCACAGAGAATAGTATCTGCCTGCCAGTCATATATCAAAATTATTTGCTAGTGCTCCATACTTCCTTTTTCAGTAATTAGACAGTGCAAAATCATTTAGTGCAAAATCATGATGTGCTGTTTTATTTTTCTGACTTAGCATGTGTGCTATAAATTGAGAAAAAATACTTAGCACTTCAGGGCCTGGTGCTGTGACTAGAAAATTGAAAATACATATGGAACCTGTCTATCAAGCAATAGCCTCACTGGTGAAGAAACTTGTCCCCCCTTTATCACTGTTAGAAAGGGAGGCTGCTGATCACAGAACCACCACCTTGTCTTGTCTTGCCCACAATAACCTCTCTCTCTGCTTAAGGAGAATATTGGTTTGATGGTCACAGTTACGATGCTTGGCTGGAAGATGAGGTAGTACATATCTGGTGAAAATGAAAAAAAAAAAAAAAAAAAAAACAAACCAAAAAACCCATAGGCAGTCCCTCCCCAAACGTGGCAAAATGTCAGTTCTTCTAGCTGTTGATGTCCAGGAAAACAAAGCAAAACAGTTTTAGATACCATATGAAGACATCTAAAATGCATGTATAATAATTTATACACTGGGAATGTCTAATAGCCTTTAATATACCTATTTTTATTTAATAATGTCCAGAATGCCCATATTTTGAACCTCTCAAATAAAGTAACATGTTTTGTGGGTCTAGCACAGGCTTCAGTGCCTGGAGGCTCTAGTTCTATTTCCAGCTCTGCTTCAGACCTACAGGGTGACCTTTACGCATAACCTCATTTTCCTCACCTATAAAATGGGGATATTAATACTTATTTACCTCACAGTTGGTTCCCTTCCAGCTGCTACGGTGACTGAACAACCTCATGCATCTACAGAATTGCTAATGTTCATGATGAACAGTTTCTTCTTTTCAAACAAGCAGTGCAGGCACTAAATTAAGAAATTATTTGTTCACCCAGTTAGCAAAAGCACACAGAAAAATAACAGCAACGGAAAAATTGTTCAAAGCCCCTCAGTAATCTCCTTCCAATGACACTGTCCTTCAGGAGAAATGTTGCTAGTTCCTATCTGACAGCAACTAGACTCAACTTCCTGATGCTGCTTTCAGTCAAGGAAAAAATACCGTGTTTTTTGAGTGGTAATCTAACCTGGTCTCTCTTTGGAGAGGATATAAAAACACTGCAAGCTTTCCAAGTACATAAATGGGAAGAAACAATTTCAATTTCAAACTCAATCTAATAATGAGGGCAGAGAGAAGGGAAGGGAAAGTGCATGAGAGAGACAAGAGATACAGTCATCTCTTCCAAAAGGGAAGAACTACACAGAAAAGGTGCTGGCAGGTATGCTGCCCGAAGGCAGGAGGACACCCCTGCAGCACTGGTGCCTCTGTCAGCCTGGGAACATCTCAGCAACACTCATCTTGTCTGGGAATGTGATACTTACTCTTGTACTGCTCTGGCTATGGAGAGCGCTGTAGATCCAGTTTCATTAACGCTATCTAAGGTCACATTTGGCAGGTCGTCATCATCACTGTCACTTTTAATTTGTCTGGGAGATAGGCCTCGGGGGTCCATTTGTGCTGGAAAGAGACATATAATGGATTAATATGAGTGTGCTGAAATTAATCTTGTCCCAGAACAACACCAGGGCACACAACACATCTGCCTGCTCTTGCTGGAGAGCACCGCTTGTGCTGAGCTCCCCAAATCAGCTGATTGGTGGGAGAAGCCACCCAGTGGTACCACAGCCGGATGTGAGCACTTCCAGGGGCATGCAGGTCAGTGAATTCAGAGAGGCGACACCAATGCAGCAGTACCAAAATATGACTGCACATACCATATTCAACAAAAACCCAGTTTACTCTTAAGTAACTTACGCTGTCTGACTTCAGAAAGCGAAGGGAAAGAATTACATCTACTTTGTACAACACAGAACACTCAAGAGTACATTTGACAGCAAAATTTCAGGTGCAATCTCTGAGTGTTCATTGTGAGGTATCAGGATGGAACCCATGTCACTTCACTCAACTAAAATTTAGGCATCTAAAACCCCAGTGTCCTGATTTCTGACAAAATTCAACAACACTGGCAGCCTCTGAAGGATCCTTCACTCCACACTACATGTAACCTCACAGAGGCAAGCAACGTTCAGGTGACCAGCGTCAGCAGGGCTAATGAATTTTTTGAAGTCACCCAGTTTCAGGTCTTACAAATATCTGAAGATCAAGAATTGCAGGATTGTTTTACCTGTCCACAGCATACAGTACCCATACTGTATGGCAATGGAGTAAGTGCTCAGGTGCTGGCAGTGACACTGCAGGGACTTGTATGAGGAGCAGCCAGGGCTGCCCCGTGCTGGACACAGACGGCTCCATTCGCTCCAGCTGACCCACTGCTGGGCACAGCTGAGCTCTGCACAGTGGGGGTGTCTTGAGAAAACATGTTTAATAAAAGGCAAAACAACTGGCCAAGAGAGGAGTGAGAGAGAAGAGTGTGAGAAACACTTTACATTGAGGGTGGCCGAGCACGGGAACAGGCTGCACAGGGAGATTGTGGAGCCTCCCTCACTGGAGACATTCAAAACGCACATGGATGTGTTCCTGTGTAACCTGCTCTAGGTGACACTGGCTTGTCAGGGGTGTTGGACTGGTTGATCTCCAGACGTCCTTTCCAATACTAACAGTTCTGGGATCATGTGAAACAGCTCTGCAGATACCAATGTGCAAGGAAATGGAGAGGAGAAGGTTCTTCATAATGGGGCAGTCTGGAGGATACTGTCCTGATGGGAACTACTATCTACAGGGAACCCACAATGGAGCAAGGAAACAGCGTGAGGAGAAAGAGTAGCAGAGAAGAACAAGTATGGACGAACCACAGCCCCCATATCGCATCACCCTGGGACAGGGATGGGAATCAAGATATAGAGTCCTGGAAAAGGGGATTGGGGATGGTGGTTCTCAAGATCCTAACCTACTTTTAATTAGCAAAAGATTACTTTTCCCCCTCGCTGAGTCCTATTTGCCTGTAAAGGTAATTGGTAAGTGATCTCCCTGCCTTTATCTTGACCCTTGAGCTCTTGCATCTTATCTTCTCCCCGTTCTGTGGAGGAGGAGGAGGAGTGAGAGCAGCTGGGTGTGCGCCTGGCAGATGGCCACCAGAGTTAGCTTTTCTGCCAAAAAGAAACAGGAAAGGAGAGGAGAACAGAAAGGCAGATGACCTGCCTTCCCTCTTATTCTGGTTGCTGCTCTCCAAAGGAAGAGAAAGCAAAACTTGGCAGGATAGCGGGAGGGAACCAAGAGATAGGCATAGAGGGGAAATATGGGGCACAACTGTGACTTGGGATAATGTTGAGAGGAACTATGGCTTGTGCCACAGACAAACTTCAGAGGTGATGTGGAGAAAGAGAGATTTCTCCTTACTCATGAAATACCACATAGGATTACTAAGTGCTGAGAGACACCGAAAGCAGCTGCAGAAGAGAGCAAAACTGGAGAGATGTTTCACCCCGCAAGGGAGGCATAGGAAGGGGAAAGACATGCAGAGATTTGTGCAAAAATGTGTTTATTTTGTCTGCTCTGGTGAAACAGGGGAATTCATGGTTATTTATTTAAAGAGCTAACTGCTGCAGTTTGTTAGGTTGTGCTCTCCTGCATTACAGTGTCAGAGACAGGACACTTTCTTCTAGGTCTTGCAACTTGATTTTTGAGAAATTCTTACTCAACTCTGGCTAACCACAGACCTGGAAAATAGGTATCACAGGCTCCCTTTAGAGATCATGAACAAGCAGTTCAATGTGCCCACAGCTAGGAAGCAGCTCCAAAGTCATAGTTAAATCTGTCATTAAGCCATCTTTCTTATGTTACAGTGTTTATGGACTCCACAAAAGGGACTGAGTCCCAACAAAAAATGGGAGAGCTGCAGATACTTCAGGAGCTGCGCAGCCATAACAGTAGGACTGATGAATAGCTGGGCTCTTGAAAAGAAAGCACTCCACAAATGAGTGATGAATCCAGGGAAAGTTGGTCCTAAATTTTAATTTATGTCTTAGCTGCAAACCACCTGTGAGTAAAAGAATATTGATTATAAGCTAACCTTCAGCTGTGGATTTTATGTTACAGAATTTCATGAGGAAAATACTGTTAAACATGTTCAGTAAGCTGATGGAACAACCCCTTTTGGAACAACAGTGCATTTACAGTTGCACAGTACTATTTCTATGACCTTTCTACAGGCACAGGTTAGGTGCCTAAGTAATGCCGGCTAAGTTTGGACTGCTTCATACTCTTCATGTATGGTGAACACCTCTTGCTTATCAAAGCAAAGGCTGTTGACAGTGAACCATGACCTACACGAGGCAAACACAACAACTTAAGAAATTGTTTGAAACATTTAATTGGTTTAGGCAGAAAGAACACCATTCTGATAGTACTGCTTAAAATCACAACTTGCACGTTATGATGTCCAGTGCGTAACCTTGACCTGAGCACTGGGGATAATCTAGTATTTTATTTAAAAGCAACTGAACCATCTAGTCAGATGATTCAGCCTCAGAAAACTATTTGGAAAGAAGAGCTACTTCAGCCTTGCTCCCTAATGCTCCTTCTTAAAAGAATGAGGTTATTACTACGTATTTCATTAATTCTTCTTTTTTTTCACAGAATCATAGAGAGGCTTAGGTTTGTAGCGACTTCACAGATTACTTAGTTCCAGCCCCTCTGTCATGGGGGGGCTCATTTGTCCTCTACCTTTTTTATCTCATTTGCTAAACTATCTCTTGCCTGTATCTCTTCACTAGACCCAGTTGCTCCGAGCCCCACCCAACCTGATCTTGAACACTTCCAGGGATGGGGTATCCACAGTTTCTCTGGGCAACCTGTCCCAGTGCCTTACTACCGTCTGAGAAAAACCCTTTTTTCTCCCCCTAAAGTGAACCTCATTACAAAAAGTTAGGCTTGTATCTGCCCAATATTTAAATGTGCTACAGGTGATGCATCAGTGAAAGCTAGTTATTTACCCACAGAATTAAAAATCGTAACAAAAAACTATGCATGTTGACTGAGGTTTAATCTGACTTGCACTACAGCAGAGGTTTTAAGTAGCTAGCTCAGAAGCTAAAGCTAACTTGAAATGACGAAAGTTGTTACATAACTTAGTCTGTAATACAGTTCTTATACGGGAATTCTGATCACTTAAGCGTGAATACACCTACATAAAAAGAGACGGCATAAAAGTGTATGAGCAATCTTACCTACTTTTGTTCTTTGTAAGACATGCTGTTTCATTTTTACTGCAGATTGCTGGCCCTTAAGATATTATTGAAACTTTGTGACACTTAGTATCGATTTTAGATTACTACAGGAATGTGCCAGGATGAAAGCTCTCAATTACCTTCTCGTTGTTCCTGCTCAGTAAGTCCTACTTTGCTAGAAGTACACTTCTAGCACAGACACGAAGATGCTAATAGGGTTGCACTTTTTCACCCAGGGACTATTTACTGCACCCCCTGGGTACAGTTTGCCCCATGCGAAACCAATGTTGGAGCACATCATAAGGTGCTGCCACATATAAGTATGGAGAGGATAAAAGGTGAGAAACGGAAATGAGTTGAGTAAATTTAAAGGCAGGTAGTTCAAGCACTGTTATATATTTGCAGAAAACCTAACTAAAGATTATAAGTAAATAAACTTTTTAGGTCAGCCCACATATACATCCTTTTTTGTGTCTCTCTTTGTTTGTCACTTCCATCCAGCTTGCAGACTTGGGTGGCCGAGGCACTCGGGAGCTGAGGTGACTGACTGGGAGGCTGAGCTTTGCTGCTGCCAGCTGATGTAAACCGTCCTGTTTTCTCATCAGCATGGCTGCAGCTGCTAGGGGAAAACAGCATTTAAAGCTACTCTCCTCCCTGAAATGAGGCATGTGAATGACCAACTGGCCGAAAGTCTAACAGATATCCCCTCCTCACCACTCTGCAGTGTGCAAACTGCAGCACAGGACTGTTATACATTAAGAGTTCATGACTCCTACTTATGTCAACAGCTTTGACTTTCTCTCGGACATTTAAGAACAACTGTGGAACTCCTGGCACTAAGGTTTATAAATACCAGCCTCAGTTCATAAGCACTGAATTAAAAGTAATTGAAGAAGATGGCCTAATGAACATCAAACGGGAGAGGATGAAGAGATGCAGGCAAGAGATGGTTTAGCAAATGAGATAAAAAGGTAGAGGACAAGTGAGTAACGGAATGCAACTGGCAAGCAAGGTAGAGGAAAGCCCATGAAACATGCCAATGCATTTTAACCTCCCTTCAAGCTGTACAACCAAACTCTTGCTTGAACTCAGGACCATGGGTCTTGAAGGGACTTATCTGGATCACTGAATCGAGTCCTCCCAAACACAGGCAGACACATTAATTAAGCTCCAGCCCTAAACCTTAACCGGTTTTCTTGCCTTTGCTACACCTCTTGAAAGGCAAGATTTGTCCAACTATCTGGTGGTTTTGTGAAAGTGTGAATGAGGTTAAGGCAAGGCAAGCAAAAAGAAACCAGTCAGAGACTGCTGCTTTCATGGGACAAAGGTGCCATTGAATGAGTGTACAGGAGCTAGAGAAGCAAGCTGTTAGCTCTCCATGCTGAATAGACTGGTGAGCCAGACTGGTGAGTTAAGAATGTCTGCGAGTGCTGAAGGCTGCAAGCAGCCACGTTGCCTCACATCCTTGTTAGCCTCAAGAAACAATGATCCTTTTTTTGCTACAGAAAGGAGAGAGAATTGCCCACGATGCACACAAATACATGCAATCACTTCTCAATGCCCCTCTGCCAACTGTACAAAAAAGGAGTTTCCCTCTGGGCACTACGAGCAAATTCACTTCCTGCACTTGTTTTAAGGGAAGATGTGCAAATGGATCTCACGTAAGGCACATACCAGCCAGTAAATACTACACAACTTAAATCTATCATCATTAATATTGTATCTGCCAGCTGCCAGTTGCCAGTAGGAAAAAGCCTGATCTGGATCAGATATAAGCTTGCTTCTATTTCTGTCAAACAGAACAGTTTGGGGCTTTAAAATTTATTCTGGCTGGGGGGGTCAGACAATACCCGATCCTGCTTCTGAGGACAAAACTGCCTATTCTACAATGCTGGAAGAGATTTAAACTTGCATAGGAGCTTTTTAATGAGCACTGCATGAATTTGTGCTTTCTGGCACACAGCTGCATTGGTTTTGACATGGTACAGGATTAGCCATGTCATGGAAGCACAGTCTCTGGGAAGGATCCAGCTTGTCGGTTGCTAAGGGCAGATTGAACCCCTTGGAACAGAATCAAGCCTCCATCTCCCCAGGGGAATAACCTGAGGACACAGCCACACCATCAGGGGACTTTTTCCTTCTTCATTCTCTAAGCTGGTGCTCCTGCTCACATTCTGGAAACCCTTGGGAAGGAAAGGATTGTGGACTTAAATTGCTCCAGGCTGACAAGAGCCCAGCACCCCTCCTATACCACTTCCCACACGTGCTGCTGATGGTAGGTAAATTTTCTCCCCTGTCTGTCATATTTGGGTTTCAACCCGAGATGTCCTAACATCTTTGCTTCTTTTCAGTGATTAATCAGGGACACACACCTCAGGTGCTCTGACCTGGTCAGACAAAGCCAAGCACTGACAGAAGTCCTGCATCTGGCTGCCTGCAGGTGGCATGAAAAGGGCCATACACCACAACACGCCATCACCACTGGCAACCTGATTTACTTTCCCTAGTCTAATTTCCTGTGAGTGAAAGGGATGAAAACTCATCCCATCATTAGGCTCATGAACACCCACTAGAAATAATTTTATGTCTACATCCTATCTTTGATTTAAAGGCAAATATAGGCCCCTTGGGCTAAAGATGAATGAAATATTTAAGAGCAGGAGAAAACTAAGTAACCATTAGGAGTTTTGCCTCAATTTATAGCTAAGCCACATAGTAATTAACTGATGCCTAAATGACTCTTTGTGAGTCATGATGCTTGCTGGTGTGAAAGCAGAGGGAAAATTTCAGCATTCTGAAACACCTCTGTCTCACTTCAGCTTAAAAAAAATCAGTTTTCTGCATTTACTTAACTTCTCAGCTAATAATTTTGTAAACTTACCCACATGTAGGTCTGCCAACACACCATACCACAGTTAAGAACTAGATCACCATTACTCTCTTAAAAGAATTAAAAATATGTTCCTGATCTTTGAAAGAATTTCTAAATTCAGAGTTTGTTTGCTTTTGTTACACATTTTAAACTCCCCACCCTGCTTTCTCTGAAGGATGCCTTATCAACCTGCTAATCAAAATTATTGTTCATGATGAGATTTCCGACCGGTCCTGCCCTTCACTCACTAGGACTTGGCCTGTCAGAAGCAGGGTTACACAGCTCTGCAGTGAGCAGAGACACCAAGACCTAAACTAGCTGAGACACCAGCCTTGACGGTGGGGAGGCCCCTCCAGCCCTGCCAGTTCTGATCCATGCCTGGGTGATGGGTTTGGTCTCAGAAACACAGCCACAGATTTTTATTGTGATGGAAGTTTAAATGATGTAGAAACATGAGGTGCCTCAGATAAGCCAGAAAGGGTCACCACTGATGTTTCCACCAAACTCCTCTCCAGCTGATTTCAGTCCATGTCGGCATCTAACAGGTGAAAGATTGTCTCCAGCTGCAAGCAATGCTGCTTGGCAGTTACTTCCATTAGGAATGGAAAACCAAATACTATTGCACATGTCAAAATTAACATTTACAAGAATTTCATGAGTACTGCTGTTACACATGTGTCCCTGTGTCTGCAGTGCACAAAGGACTGGAGTAACACACATTTACTGCCAAACTCCTAGAAGGATGGAAATGGAAAATATAGCTAAGAAAACTGTATGGCACTCACATTTTAGCACAATGCACAATTAATCTGCCAGCATCAGGAACACTGCAGTTATGAATACCGCAGTATCTAAACCATAACTCTGGGCTCTTAATTTTGGCATAGTTCAGTTTCTGAAATATTGCAAGAAAGCTGCTGGCCAAGAGCAAGTCCTCTGCTCTTTCTTAAACTGAAACTGTCTCCAATGTATCTGATAATAAATGCATCTGGGCAGATCAAATCCCAAGCAGAGGGAAAAACTAATCTCCATCCTTCTTGGTTACTCTTGGAAAACAGGTTTTACAACTGTGGAACTGCAGCCTCACACCACAGTTTGATGTCTGAAACAAATGAGCATCCTCCTTCTTGGAATTTTTTTAAAGAACAGGACACCAGCATGACTTGCTCAGCAGGAGAGCATAAAAGAAATTGCAACAGACAACAGTATGCATTTTTAACGGTGGAAACAACACCTCCAGATGCAGATGTACAGGAACTACTTAAAATTATGACCTCAGAGCCTGTGTTGTACTTGGGTTGATTTAATGCATTCTAGGAAACAAGATTGTGTCTTTACAGACCTAGCAAATGCATGTGAATGATGCTATTCACTATTTCCTTCTCCTAAGCTGGTTCATACTATATAAAGCACATATATGGCATTTTTCTTCCTATTTAAAGTTCATTATAAATGCTTTATGCATCAGAAAAATTCTCTGAGTGCACCTATCAGATTTTTGATCAAAATAGCTTGGTGCCCAGTAGGGGCAGCAGAATTGGTCAATTTATTTCATAAAACTTTATGTACAAAGCAGCAGTATCCATGAATGTAATGGTCAGAATATAGAGTCTACAGGGATAATTTTACAATTTATAGCAAGATTGCCCATACTCCACAGTTTTCAGGTTTTATTAAGATTTTATGGGACTATATGGCTTGAGCAGTTAATTGCACCTAGCATGGTTATGGTTCAGAGAGAACGGGAACTGGCACTGAATGCACAGTGTAACTAATCTAGCAGAAAATATTAATTGCTATGATCCAATCAAAGGCAATATCTGAAATCATTTCAACAGTCAAATAATTTCCCATAAACCTGTAAAAGAATAGCTAAATGGAGAAATACAGAGGTAAGAGGGATTGCATGGATGTAATACATGCACATACTTAAGCATCTCTGTCATTGGGTTGTATACATAAACATACAAGCCCATTTTTTAAACAAAGGATTTTTCTCTTTCTAAGCTATTTCAATGCCAGGAGACCTCATCTACACACAAAAAAGAAACTACTAAGACTACTGAGATTTATAACTTGCTGAACATCCAGTATACAAATACTCTATCATCAAAAGTAAACAGGGAAAATAATAAGGACAGAATATATTTAATATTAAATAAAATATGCGAAACTACTACATAACGGTAGCAGACTACAAGTTACACACTGCAACCGACCAGAGATATTTTAGACATCAGGAAGCTTCCAGCAGGCTGGTCCAAGGCACAATAAAACCCAAGGCAGATATGAAATAAATGAGAAGTTTTAGGCGTGTGTTTCTGTTGGATCCAAATTCATGGGATAAAAGCAAGCGGATCAAAGCTCAGCCCTGGTGAGAATAGAGAACTGAAGGGCCAGAGGCATTCTTGGTGTGGAAGACAAGAAACTAACAGCTTCCAAAAGGTGCAGGGACTCAGGGTATGTCAAAAGAGATTTATTCATCCCGCTTATGCGTGGCTTTGCAAATCAAGTTGGAATATGCCTCTTCCTCATTAACTTCCTCAAATCCCTCCTAGTTGAAAATGAATAATAAACATCAATATGAACAAATCATAATGATGAATCTTAAAAGAGCTTTTTCTTCTACAGTGAAAAAACCTAAGTATGTCTCTAGTAAATCACTAGAAGTTCTACTTTAAGGGAAATTTAAGTAGAAAACTGTTTAGGGAAGTCCCTATAGTTAACCTAATCCATTTTGTCTTAAATAAACTTCCTTGGTTTCAAATACCGCAGCGTAACTTATAGCCTGTGTTTTAACTCTCCATTCTGGCAAAAACTACTGTTTACTCTAGCTCTTAAATAATGGGCACCATCTTCAGGAACACAGGTCCCACCCTGAACACAAGCCTCTCCTCTGCCTGCTTCTCTTCCTGGCCAGCCATTGCCAACCTGTTCCTGCTTTCCCAGAACCACTACTGTTTCTTCCAGCTGAACCAATCAAACAGGGGGAGAGAGATTCAACATTCTGGGGGGCAGCAGGGGGGAGGAGGTGGACAGGCTGGAATACATACAGCCACGAAAGATTTTTGTGCATAATAACAGAACAACAGTAGCTAAAGTAGAAACTCTCAGCCTCAACGCAACTCAAATCCAAAATAACAGTCTACTAAAATGCAGAAAGGATAATCACTCCACATGAAACAAAAAAGACAACGCTACTCGTTTTAATTAAAAGTCTCTTCCATAGCATAATTTATACAAACAGACTGTATAATCTGACCTTAGAACATATATAACAGTTCTCCTAATTTCTATCTTTGTACTACAAATTGCCTTTACTTTTGCGGAGTAAACTTTACAGTAGGCAGAAATAACAGGCTGTACTTCAAAAAAACAACAAGAGCAGTGGATAATGTAATCTAATGGTACTATCTATTTTTAAGTCACAAAAAATCTGCAGCAAAAGATACTGCATTTACTACTTATTAATATATCCACAATGAGGAATATGGCATGTGTAAACTGTGGAAAGACAAAACCTGTATATTTTTGCCACGTCTATATACAGATATGGCATAAAAATAGTCTATTAGTCCACATCATTACAGCTCTTATGTGCAGGGAAGCAGACAAAGTTCAGCTGACAAATTTTAATTTATAATGTTCTAACTGCTGAATTTTGCAACTGATTGTGTCTTCTGAAAACGTAAAAACCATAAGAATGAGAATCCATAAATCTGACTCTAAAACCCCAGAAATATCAAAGCTGCACCAGCCCTTCATGCACCATTATCAGGAAGGAGCTTCTAAAATGCTCTTCAATTAATGCAGTAACTCCTCTGAACTACGGAAAACAATTTTTAAGGATATTGTATTTGGCAAAACCTGCTTCTAGAGGGACATGATTTGCCAGTAGTATTCATGGATATCTGCTGAAAGCAAAGAACAATGCTCCAAACCAAGCATGACATTCACGTCATAAAACACTGGGATTCTACAGTTTTTCACCAAAAAAAAAAGAGCAGCTGAAATCTTCCAACATAGAAAATTTTTCTACATTATTTTCCTCTATGCTTAGTCACAGGAAGAGTGGAATAAGTTTTTTCCTTGAAAGTTTCCTCTTAAGGGAAGGAAAAAAAAGAGAAAAAAAACAAATAGCTTGAGGCAGACATGCATTATTGAAAATGTTAAGTCTAAATTGTTAACATACAGACTGACTTGGGGCAACTGAAGATAGGGGTTGGGGTTTAAGGGAAACCATCAGGCAGTCTTATCTGTAGGTGCTGCTTCCTGGGTACCTGGGCCTGTAATTAAACTTTTACCAATGCTCACCATTGCTAAACAGGGAGGGAAAAAGCAAGGGAAGAGTTTTGCATGGGACTATAATGCTGTTTCATTGAAAATTTTAATGTACAATAATGTCTAGTCACTACCACCTAATCCTCCCAGGAGAAAACCTCCAAAAGCACTTTTTAAGGCTGTGACAAGAGCAGGGACCACTGAGGGAAGCGAACTTTGACTCTGCTATGTTGTAGGGGTGGCAGAGGGCACAGCCTGGCCCCGTGGTGTCCATGACGACTTGTGCCTTGCTCCCTCTTCCCCTCTGTGCCCGACAACCCTAATGCGTTACTCTGCTTTGTGTGTATGAAATAATAAGAAGAGAAGGTTGTAGGGGGAAACTTGCACAGCCGGGCTGGTGCTGCAGGGGCTGCACAGAGACCCCACTGCTCTGGGTATCTCCCTTGAGTGTGTCCTCCCCAATGGGTACCTCAGGGGAGCAAGGTGCATGGTCACAGGGGAGTCTGCACATAACTGGGTGTGTGTTCATAGCTGACTGCTGGGGTGTCAGCAACTTGTAGGAATTTACTAAGATTTGTACATGATAAGTGTTGTATTACCAACACTGAAAATAGCATTCGCTAATTACCTTCTAATTAAGCATCATTAGTAACTTCCTAAAAATGCACCAATGCTGGTTTTGATTTAGACTAGGTTTTTATCCTGCAAAAGCACATCACTCTGACATATGGGTGTTTTTGCAGCATGACAGCCCCGTCTCCCACTGCCTGCCTTAGGGTGTAGCACGTGGCACAGGACCTGACGGGATGCTGTTGGCACCTTGTATATAAAAGGGCTATGTGTCTTCAAAACAAAAGGAAACCTTGCAAGCAAAATAAAAAAAAAAAAAAAAAGAAAGGGGGAGAGGAGGCAGGATAGACAGCAGAAATAGACAGCAAACTGGGAGGCTGAAAAGGAGATCTGAGACTCTTCTGAAGGATGGTGAGACAAAGAATGCCACAATGAATGACACCATGGAGAAGGAGGCACAGAGGCGGAGGAGAAGATGACAGAATAGCTTAGAAACATTAAGAGAAAAGGACGGGAAGAGGAAGCAGAGCTGCTGAAAGTGGCACTCAAAGAGCAGTCAGCAAGCTGGGAAAGACTAAAAAAAATAGAAAAATAGAAAAGGAAGGGGAAGCAGAAGACAAGGTAGCCATTTCTTGCGCCAGAGGGAAAAGAGAATTCAAACAGAACATGAAGAAAGAACTATTTGCTTGAACTGCCTAAAGAAGCAGCCACCAGGAGAGCTTTGTCTGAGAGAGAGAGAGTAAGGAAGACTGGAGAGCATCAGGGGAAGCAGAAAGCCACCTGAGCAAACACCTGGAGACAGTATTAAGAGGGATGGTGACAGCCTGAGAAGGTTTTGCAAAAAAACTAAAAATTAAATGGTTCTAATCAAACCTGGAAGGAAGAGAAAAATTCATCATGAGAAAAATAAAATTTGGAATAACAAGGAAAAAGCTTTTCTCTATGCCCTGTTTCTTGTATTTGTTCCCCTCATCACCATAAACCTAGGAAAACAGGAGAGGTCTGAAGTCAGGTCTGATGTAATTTTCATTAATTTTCGCTTAAAAATATCTCTTTTCAGGAAAGTGCTTTTGTCTCAATTGTGTGAAAAGGGCTTAGATAAAGGTTAATGTAAAACATAACTTTAAGTGCTTCCCAACTGGCACTCCTGGATCATCAACACAGTCTCTGAATTAGCACCAGTGCAGGAATAACACAGGGATTATACTGCTGATGCTTTCTGTGGATCAACTGTTTCAGTATGCATATCTTTCTGTTTCTGAAAATTACCAGCATTCACGCAGAAGTTAAAAGCTGTGACTCTAGATGACTCCAAACCTGCATTTGTCCATCAGCTGGTAGAGGATTAGAAACTAATTAAATTTCACAACAATGTCCTGTTAAGATCTGTGTACATTTATTTTTTGTTATCAGCACAAGAGCTGATCATTGAAAGGAATTTAGTCTGCATACATATGAAAATCATTTAATTGGTTAATTTGTGCAATATCACTGCATTTAATTATTTATATTGTTTTGTATTAAAGAATGAAAAACACTCCAGCAAATGCTGATAAACGATTACTACCTAGAGTGGATTGCTGCCCAATTTACTTCTATTGTATTTATTTAAATTAACCTGAACATTTTAATCAAAATAATTAAGAACAACAAAATGAGTACAACGCATGAGAAAAAAAAAAAAAAAACCAGAAATTGAAGAACTGTTAATCCCTTATTTTTAACTGTTTATTAATACATGATGCAGGGGCTAATGGCTAATGACCTCTGCCAATTAGAGCACAAAGGCCATATTGTCAGGGCAGGTCAGAAGGCATGGAGTTCATGGGCTGAAATCCCTACAGCACATTAAATTCTGGAATTTTGTTGATGAAACCGGAGTAGCAAAGTTCCAGTTTTATAAGCTCAGGAGGTGCTTCCTATAGAGGAGACTACTACCACAGCCCATTAGCATTTTTGCAAAGAAAACAAGCAGGAAAATTTCTTGATGAGCTCAGTTAGCTGCACCTTGAAACTCCAAAATCAAAATACAGACTAAAACCTTCCTTTTTCTGCTTGTTTGCGGTTTTTTTCCCTAGACTACATAGTACAAAGTTCTGGTTTTATTCACAATTTCTTGACCTAAAGGCACACAAGGCCAAAATTACATCACTGTATGAAACTAATAAAACTTAAACCATCATTCTGAGGCTTAAAACAAGACTCAGATCAACATTTCCTATGTCCAAGCCTATTAAAAGGGAACAGTCCCCACTTGGGTAGTGAGGGAATAGTTGGAGAATCACAGACTAACAGACAACAGGATGCCCCCGAACATCTGAACGACCCATCACTGTAGTCCTGAACAGTAACACAGAATTGCCAGTTCTTCAAAAACAGGAGTGCACAAGGCATGAGAGGTGAGAAACAAGTTGTTGAGACCTGTTCACTATGCAATCAAGAACACAAGAGATGTTATAAGACTAAATGTCCTGCAGTCTTGTAAGTCCCAAAGTAAGGTTATCTGTCAATACCCTCCCTTTCTGCCTCAAGCAATACCTCATTTCAGGGGAAAATTACCGTATTTTATTCACTCACATGCAACAAGCCTTGAAATGAGTATCTCATTCTTTTCCTCATATTCCCATCTCTGTCACTAATGCCCCCCTTATAAAGCTGTGCTTTCAAAGTTTCTAGGCACATCTGATTTTTTCTTTCCTTCCTCCAGCCATCATCTCTAACAAGTTTTTGCTCCCTCAGTAACTGTTAGGTTCTCATTCTTTCTTGCTTTCCAGCTCCCCTTTCTGTGTTCTTTGGACACCTCAAGAGTGTATCCATCCTTCTGACATGTGCCTCTTCCTTCCTTCACACCTCCATGTGCCTCTCAGGTCCTGTGTCTGCAAATCTCATTCCCAACATAAACACTCGGGGTGGCTTCCTTCCCTTCTTCTGTTTAATCTGGAAGAAGAAACCTAATTCAAAGTACTGCACTGCCACTCCTTAAGCTTAATAAAACCTACTTCTCTGCATCTGCTAATGCTCTTTAGTCCACAAGCCTTTCCTTCCCACATTCCTAGAGCCCAATGATTGCCTTCTCCTTGCTGGGAAACAATCCCCTCTGACATTCCTCCTCTTGCTAAATCTGAAACACCTGGTGAGTTTTCCATGTTCATCTATGATGTTTTATATATTGCCGTAAATGTCATATACTGACTTTTTTTCCGTTCTCCTACTTTTCTTTAGCTTTTGGGAAGGATTTATTTCTCTCCGGACAAAACCTGCCAAGTTGTCCAAGCATCTAACGCCACTGCTGAACTCATTCTTCATTTAAAAACTTATTTACTTTAAAGATCATCTGGGATAAGACTTTAAAGTTTCCTCCCAATTGTGTAAATTGTATGTCTTTTCAGCAATAACACAGTAAGTATGGAAACCTAACTTAATAATCATTTTTATGCTTTTCTCATACAAGACCAGTTTCAGAGATGCCACAGATGCACAAAACTGGCTCCACCTTACCTTTGACATGGCTTCTCCCATCCTCCAACAGTGGTACTACTATAGTGTTGTTCATATTCCCAGGTGATCTCACAGCTGTATAGACAACAGGTACCGACTGTACCACCACCGGGATCCGGTGCACATGACTCATTTTGTTGGACTGCAAGTTCATGGGACTTGAAGGTGGTACTGGATGGATGATGTGCAAAAACTGCTGGCCTCCAACACCAGATGCAGAGGCCACAAGAGGACCTGGAGTTAATACTGACGGTACAGATGCTGCTGAGGAGACTGATGTTATTACTGTGGGGGATGAAGCTGGCCGACTAGAAGAAGAAGAAGAAGTAGAAGTAGAAGAAGGGGAGGAGGCTGATGCAGTCATGGAAACCGGTGAGGATGAGGCTGCTGTAGGGGACGACCTGGCTTTGTTTATTGACAAGTCCACTGGTTCAGTCTGTGTTTGGAAATGGTCTGCAGACAATGAATCCTCCGTGGGGTCAGCCTTCATGTTGTTTAGTAACAAGGGTACAGCATCCATATCTGGGTAGTTGTGGACGTTTGGAGACTGTTGAGGAAGAACAAAGGGACATAGTTACACGCGTGGCTAAAGATGACTTGCACATCCAATTGCTAATGCACACCACACAACTTGATAGTGAAAGCCACAGGACTTGTTTCCTTTTCCTGGGTCAGCTCATAATTTTAAAGTGCAAATTGTGTTAGAAAGTACAGACATGTTCTGTCTGAACAGAGTATTAAAAAGAAAAATTCTACTCCCATTTCTTAGAAAGTGTCAGGATTAACAGTACAAAATCATCCTGGTTTTTCGCACTATAGAAAATCACCAATGACAAAAACTTTAGTGTCTTCAGTAGTAACAACTATTTATATTGACAGAACATATTTTTCCAACATCTAATTTTAAACCACAGCATTACTCTCTTGTGTCATCATCACTCATACATGAAGAAAAAATGGTTACCACCATTCCTCAAACAATTTTCTGCATACTCAAAGACAGTAATTTCCCCCCACAAGTCTACCTTCTTCTAGACTAGGCAGAGCTGGCTATTTCTTTCTGTCACATGTCTGCTTTAAAAGGACAAGCCTTAGTACTTGCTTGCTCTTTAGAGTGATCTTTGAAGTTTTGTCCACAACACTTTTCAGAAGGTGGTCCCTCAGTCCTTCCGTTCTGCGTTTGACTTCTGCACTCTGAATGCTCATTGATAATCAACTTACATGTCAGTACAAAGCCACAGATTTGTATGACTGCCCTGTCAGAACAAACAATGGCCATAGCAATTCATTATTCTGAACTAGCCCATTAAATAGCCTTCCCCATTGTTACTATTTTTTTCTTACTAATTGAGAACAATTTTCCTTACTTCATGAAGTAATTTTATGCTTTAGATTAATTCTTTCAAAGCTGGTTGGACTAAATTTATTGTAGAGTTGGTGCTACCTGCTATTTTTGTAGTTTCTGCTGATTTCTGTCATCAAAGAGGTTAATAGAATTTTTGAATAATGCTAGACTAAAGACAAATCCCTAGAGAAGTTTATTTGATATATCTTTCCATTCTGACAGTACATCATTAATAACCAGTCTTTAACAATGTTTTTTCAAGTAATTTTCACCAGGCAGAGCAAGGATGGAAATGTCCATCGATAATGTCATAAGACAAAGCACAGCTCTCAGCATCTTAGCTATGGAACTCCATGGCATTGCACTGCAGCAGAGCTTCTCTACAGACAGGCATTCACACAGTGTAGGACCAAACCCCAACCTCAACATAAAACATTGCTCCTTCAAACCTCACTTGACCCAAGACAATTACTCCCTATACAGACTTAAGCAGCTCTAAATGCATTAACTTGATCTCTAGATTATAGTATTTACCAAGCATCTAAAAATATTAAGTCAGAAATACTTAAGCTAGAAATATTTTAATGCATCTACTGTCAATAAACTAACAATCAATCAAGCTATGAATTCCCTTTGGGGTTTTTATAATCAACTACATTAAATAATTCCAAGGAAAGCCCTCCTGGTTTTGAGTCAGACTCAAGCTTCAACACAGAATGAAATTCTATTGAAAAAGAAAAATACAAACACTTCTGTTGAAAACTGCAGTAATAAGGGCCTAACTGGATATTATTCCTGGCATGTTGAAAGATAAGACGTTCTAGTAGATCCCATCTATTGAGCTGATTTAGATTGGTTCTTGGATCTGACATTTCCCCCCATGCGAAAGCAAGAATATCTCTGGAATGTCCTCTTCCCTTATTCAGACACAAATCAATTGGAAAAAAAAAGGGACCACCATCTAAATAATCGATTCACCTGGACCCTGGATCCTGCTAATCTGTTGTAATACAAGTAACAAAAGCAAAATATCCCTTTTTATAAAGACAATGGGAAATTCTTCTAAAAAGAACACGAACTGAAGAACAGGTTACTTTTCCAAGCACATAACCAGCCATGAGTGACAAGGCTATGTAAAGCTCTTCCTCAAGAAGGCAAACCTGCCCATCATTACCAGGTGATGATTCCTGGTAACCTCCTCTGAAACACCTTATCCTGGCTATTGTCCATAGTGAGATCCCCCACCACGCCATCATAAAGACAAAATCATAAACATATATGGCACAAAAAGTTAATTTATCAAATCTTGACAAGTCTCATCTATATGCACTTGGGCAGACAGACTGGTTCTGCTGAACTGAATAGACAGGTAGGAGAGCGAAGGCTATGTGGAGAGAGACACCCTGCAGAGGCTACACCTGAACCCTCATAAGGCCAACGGCAGCACCTCCTATCTTAAATGGTTGAGAGAATAGGGATAAATGGCATCACCTCGTGCAAGAGAGATGAGGGATCCCCTCATGCATGTGGCCACACAAGTGTCATCTAGAAGCAGCATGAATGGCCAGCTCTATCCACAGTGTAGACAAATCCACCATGCAAGAAACCCTATGTTGCCTTACGTCCAGGTTTTCCCTGGGTGCCAGAGGCGGATATCATGTTGATCCACTGCCACAAGGGACTGGACACAAGGGATCCACACAGACCTCAAAAGCAGTCTATTGCCAAACTGAGTGCATCTGCCTCGAAGTCCCACCTGCTATTTCAGCAAGTAGCACTAGGTTCTTCACGAGAAGAGTAAAGAACCCCAAACCCTCCTGTAGCTGATACCACACAAAGTATTTGTTCCATGGACAAAAGTTAATGGTCTTTGAGACAAAGAACAGGTCCTGACTTACAGATTTTTCTAGGTTGTGCTAAGAACAGGCCTTTGTTTCAGTATAGTAATTACATCTACTCCTCTGGGAATTCAGAAAAAAAGTAATATGTAACTTTAGACTCTCATATAAATCCCTGCCTCTTTTAAAAGCTCTTCTACATTTACTTTTGTTTGTACATTCCTCATATTCCATATATCCTTCCCTAGGTACTCTTGTCCAGAACTGCTGGACCGGCCACACAGTCTCTGTGCACTATGATAACACAGCTGATATCATTATTTCAATCTTCAGCAGTGAAACTAGTTTCACTGAAGTGAAGTGAAACTTTTCAATCCCTTAATTAATTTCTCCAAACAGGATAGGATGACAACCGGTATACCCTCCCATAGTTGTCTTTGACAAAACTCTAAGACTAAGGACGCCCTTTCTTTGGTAAATGCAGGATGTGACTGATGTCAGCTGACATTACAAAATACAGCAAGATCCTTATCAAAACAGGTTTGTATGTCTCATATTTAAGATAAAAATTGCAAGCAAGTGCTATATTTTCTTCTGCTGGTGGTAAACAAAATTCACGCTCCCTTACAGCGAGCTACAAGTGGTATATAAAAGTCTCTCCATGACCTCAGATTTTATCTAAGCTGCCAAAACTCTATTTAATCAGTATGTGAATCAAACTTTGAACATTAAATTTATCATTATTTTCTGAAAATGGATGGTATAAGTAAACTTTTCCCAATGATGACAGCTATTCCAGAATGAGGAACTAAGGGAAGAAGAGCAGCAAGGAAGCCAGAGGGAATGGCTGAATTCTCAGAACACTATTTCTTAGCATCTCCAACTAATGTTATTAACAGAGAAATAACTGTCATTTCCCTAGACAATGAGTGCTGTTGCTAGTTTTATTTAAAGGAACTACACCTTTTCTAACTGAGAAGAGATGAAAGCTGTGGCTGCGATATTCAGTGTACCTTCAGCCATTCTGTCAGCTCAACTGGAAGAGAAACAAATAGTTGTGTATTCATTTCTTCTGTCTCTCTACTTCCACCTTTCCATTCTCATCTAGTGAACTGGGCTTCTTGTGATGGTGTGGACTTAAGAGGATTGCTAGTTTGGGCATCTGAAGCAAGCTTTTCCTGTCTGGCTCCCAAAAGCATCTGTGGTGGTTTTGCAAATTTCATTTTGGTTTTAGGAGTCTAAACTCTGTTGCTAAGAGTTTGGCAGCCTTCAGAACACATGGTGGCTTAGAAAGGATTCATCTTAAGATCCCTGTAATTCAGTGGGCTGCCCTGGACGCCAGCCCAGACCACGGAAACACAACATGAAGGGGTACATCTCGACGTGGCTTCCCTCATCTCACTGCTCAGCCCATTGGTACAGCACAGAGGACAGCTTCAGCCCTGCCACCAGCTGGGACAGAAGCAAACCTCAACAATATTGCTGTTGCATCCTTATGTTGTTCACCATACGCACAAATCCAGGCTGAGCCAGAACTGAAAGGCAGGTATGGATGGCTCCCTGCTAGAAAATGCTTTTTAATAAAGCTGCAGCCTCTATTAATCAGTGCTCTTGGATCATGCTTTTTGTGCCTGCCCTTTTAAAGCTGTACACCAGTACTCTCTGCAGTGCTCTGTTTCATTAGCTTGTCATTAATAAATACCGCCAGGAACGTAACATGTGATTTCCCTATTCACCAAGCCTTTTTTTGGCTGAACAAAAAAGCATTTTGTAAGCACTCCTTATTCCCAGACCATTAGGGAAAAACAACCTGTCTACCTTGCAACTACTCCCAATACCCAGAGTGAAACATGGTGACACTGTGACTGAAAACAGCCTATCTGCTGGGCAGCCATCCTTTCCTGCACAGTTCCTCATCTTCTTTCCAGCCCCCTGAATCCCACCTCCTCCTAACTTACTTGTGAGGAAATTTTGCAACAGCCCATTTTGACCCTACTCTTACTCTACTCATGGCAACTCCTCTGTGTTTCAACATTGTCTCCCGTCCTAAAGAAGCCACGAAGAGCTCTGTTTGCACAGGGCTGAGGTTAAAACCAGAGAAAAAGCAAAGCTCATTTTGTTGTCAGCAACTCATCCTGACATCTTGCAGTTCACCAGCTTCACAGGGTACTAAGCCACAGTGAGCCTTTGTGCCTTTGTGGACTTCTACTGAGCCCACACAACAGAGTTTACGAACCTCCAACAATCAGCTGTCAGCTTTTGAAGTGTCTTCCTTTCTGGCAGCAATCTCCCAAGGTCAAACATTTTGGAAGAAAGCATACCAAAAAAGCTGTCCTTGATGACGGAAACAGAACAGACTAAATTTAGCGTTTATAAAATAAGCTAGCTTTGAGGACAGGAAGTTAAAAAATAAATTGCTAAACGTTTAACTCTTCAGGCAAATCACACAAAACCCCTTCTTGGTTTTCATCATGCTGTCCCACCTCGTTCTGCTCTGGCAGGAGCAATTTTAGACAAGATGATTTTGTTTTGTCAGTGTTAAAGAAGGCTGAGATAAGAAAAATCATACTCTATCTGAAAAACTACCCACAATTTTAACCACATCATTGCCACTGCAGTACCAAAACGCCAAGGCTCAGCAGGGCAGGCATGCAGCCTCTCCTGGGCAGGCAGTGCAGAACTTGGGCACAGCTAGAGCAGCTTTAAGCTCTGGTCATCATGACTGCAAGCTGAAATCCTGATAACCCGAAATATTGCGCAGGTCACATATTTTCTAACACTTCACAGTAAATGAAAACCAGTACATTCTAAACGACAAAACCCACTTGCTCTGGAACTCCTTTTGATTTTGCATAGCACACAGATGTGCTTACAACTCTAATACCACGAAATGAGCAGGTGGATTTGGTTTAGAACATGGTGTGCTCATTGTTTGCACACAGTTTGCTTTTAAAATCAAGATGGAATATTTTCCTTATCCTTCTAGTGATAGGGTAGAAAGTTCATGCCCCTGAAACTGCAGTTCTGTAGGTGCTGGCCCTGAAACATATCTGCTATGTCAGGTTTTGCCCTGCCCGACCCCAAGTGGGCACTTGCCAAGCACAAAAGGCTGCGGCTAGCTTGCGTAAGTAGCAGCCTGTGCACTTCAAAAAGCCCGTAGATTATGGCTGAACTACCCAGCACTTTACTTATAGTCTTTTTAGGGCTTATTTTGCTAATCTGGGAGTGAATGCTCTTTGAAGTTACAGGAAGAGATGTTTTTCAAAACCCCTTTCCAGCATGAGAAATTATCTTCACAATATTCACTTCTGCCTGAAAATCCCCACATTAACCAAAGCAACAAAGTACTCTCAGAAAAAGAAGCAATACAACCTGCAAAAAAATGAACTAAACAACGTCTACTTGAATCACTCTGCCATCCCTCTGAAAAGATGACACATCTGGGACTCAACTATGCTCAATTTGAGATTAGGCTATTATTATTAACCTATGCATGAAGGGTGCACCAGTACAGTGGCGACAGACAGCTGTATAAAAGCAGAAGGACAAACACATACACAGCTGAAAATTAAAACTGATAAAAATACTTAGAATTTTGTTTCCACATGCTAAGGCACCAAGTGAACAGGCATTTCTGCCTTTTTGCTCAAGGTTGCTGCGGTAGGCTGTCCCAGGCTCACAGAACTGCTCAGCTTGGATGAATTACAGAAACATAGGAGGTCACGCTGAAGAAGAGGGCAAAATGCAAGACAACTGGATTCTTCTACTTCCTTTCTGAAGCACAAATTAAAACATGTCTTACTGTCAGTTTTCAACAAACAGTTGCTCAGGGTCAAGGTTACATTTGTTTTCCAGGGAAGAAGAGAGATCCCCAAGAGATGGCACTCCCAAGTCAGGCTGAGTCAGACTGTCACAACGACTCCCATTGAAGCTTTTATAAAAAGCAGCAACTTGTGCAGAGAAAGACAGAAGGCAGAGTCCAGGAATTATTAAAATTAAAAAAAAAGGCTCAATGAAAATGCATTTAACCAAACTGGAATCGATTCAACAGGAGAGACTGAGAGATACCCACTTTAAATTTGATTAAATATGATTCACTTAATGTATCATTACCTCTGCATAACACTTGGAAGTTTGATTTTAAAGTGGACGTTTCCAACCCTCAAGGCCTAAAAATAGTATTTCTATTCTCTTTGTGAGCCTGAAGAGGCAAAAGAAACTCCTCTAGCACATCCTATGAGGCACAGGTGGCCTTGTTAGCAGTGTAGCTAAATGTGCAAAAGCTACAGAAGATGTCCCAAAATAAAAAGAGAATTAACTAAGAAATGGGGAGACCAAATGCAAATCAACCATTCATAAATACACAAGCAGAATTCAAGCTCCAGGACTGTCAACACTATCTTCTAACTTCTTCTCATCAGACACACCACGATGTTATTCCACAACTACTTCAATACTAAAAAAGTACCATGTGCTATAACCTCCAGTAAGAGTTCAAATTAGGACTGGGGAAACATGCTTCAAAATGAAAGGAGATTCCTATGCAAACAGAATTAATTTTTAAACATGTTTAACAATAAGCGCAAATACATCTAATATGAATTGACTTATTTTTAAATAATACATTTGCAAAACAGAGGAAGCATTAACATTACTTTGCATTCAACTCTCCTGTCCTGAAACTGACAGGTTTACCAAAGGATTTCTATAACAGCACAGAAGAAAAAAACAGTGATTACAGATTTCTTCACCAGACAAATTAATCAGCCCCTGTACTATCTAGTAGGTTAAACGTAAAAAAGGTACATATCTTGAAAATGAGGACAAATTCTCAGTACCACAGATTCTACATGGGCCTGCTGTGATATTTTTGATAAGCAGCAAAACCTACCCCCTTGTTCCCTTAATCATCAACACATTCAGAACACTAGATATTCAGCTTAGATGTTTTATTTATATTTGAGCAGTGTTACTAGAATGCTGTCAAAGGAAGAACCAGTTGAAAGAAACAAATTTGTGCTCATTGCTACAACACAACTCTTGAAGAGAAACAAGTCTAACAAAGGTGCAGTGCTTGGATTATTACTTGCTTAAGCATAAAAAGAATATTGGTAATACATTTGTATTCTTATACTTATCCATTTTAGATGGCAAAATAATTTCTGAATAAATTGTAGATCCATAAATAATTGTTAAAGGGAAGGTAAGATACTGGGAAAAATAATATATTACCCCAGTTCAATTTTGGGGATTTAAAAAAAAGTTAGTTTATACATTCTAGACAACAAGAATACATACAATCACCTAGCAGCTCCTTCTACTTGACATACATTGGGATTTTAAAGTGGATTTTCTTTTGTCAAGCTAGACTAGTTACTTTTTCTGACATGGAACACATGTCAGGAACTTTCCACAAGTACTTACCAAGCAGGATTGTTGACAGAGAGGTCCATCAAATTATCAGGCTTAATGAAAGTAATTTTTATTAAAAGTACCTAGCAGCATTTACGTTTGTAGGTGAAAATATTCAAATTATATTGTGGGTTTTTTCAAACTAACAAAGAAGCACTCAATGTGTCCACATAATCCAAGTTACACTGAAAAACAATGAAAGCCTGAAGAAAAATTTGCAGCCAACAAATTTTTAAGCTAAAATTTTGATGCTAAGTTTTGATATACATTTTCTTAACCCAGCACATTACTCTGAAATATTCATAAATATGTTAGCAAAAAGGACTATGACAAATAATGCATGAAACTATTATTTATACCCTTTAACCACCTCCAGGTTGTCACCGAGTTCCACGCAAAACTCAGCCATGACCAAACCTGCCTTTGAGCTCAGCACTCAAAAACTGGTCTTACACTTCCAAGTAATTCCTCCTTGGACAAGCAATGCCAGATACCGCAAGAGGAATCTGTGCACCTGGTAAATGGAGCTGATGTGGAAAAGGCACAAAAGACTGGGCAGTACTTCTTTTCAGTCATTCCTCTTTCCTCAGTCTTGCTTTGAGGTATGAAGGTCTCCATTGATTGCTTCAGCACCTGTACACCTACTGGACACATACGTGGTGGTGGTGCAGGTGGCCATGCCAGAAACTCACATCTAGTGTGTTAGCCATA
This sequence comes from Chamaea fasciata, assembly GCF_029207755.1. Taxonomy (NCBI): domain Eukaryota; kingdom Metazoa; phylum Chordata; class Aves; order Passeriformes; family Sylviidae; genus Chamaea; species Chamaea fasciata. The sequence goes on from NW_027094087.1 coordinate 65,938,995, forward strand.
CTCTGCAACTGAGCTTCTCCAGGTCTTTTCTCGCTTGTCTTTGTTCATCTTAATGTCCACCAGAAGAATTCGTTTTCTCAAATGAACCTCCTTCTGTTTACTATCCTTCGAGCTGAAGTCTAAATTCATTTTGTTCTTCTGACCTCCCAGATGAGGCTGCACTCAATGTTGACAATTCTTCAGTAAAATAAATAGATTTTTATCTATTTATAGGCACAGAGATAGGTACAGTTAGGTCTGACTGAAATTAATCCTTTCAGTGGCTTAAAAAAAAAAGTGTTCACTCCAGAGAGAAAACATTTAAATCAAGTTTTACTAAAACTAGCACTTTCTGCGGTTTGCTCCTCAAACTTATTGCTGATCCTAGTAAAACAAACATGGCTGGTACTGTTCACTGGTACTGAGTGAGCATGGCCTGAGTTCGTATATCCAAAACCTCTCAACCTCCAAGTGCGGGTAGCTCTACTCCAAGCTCATTAACCTGGGTGAAAGCAGCCTGCCTCACTGACCCCCTTGAAATTCTTACCTGCTTCCCACTGCTGCACTTCCTCTGGGAGCACTGTGAGGAGGACATGAGCTGACCTCAAGGAAGGAAGAAGAGCCAAGTTTACGAAAAGTGTAACACTGGCTAGAAAAATAGGCCTACAGAGGCAAACAAAATGCAGAGACTGGGTCTGGCACTGTCTGAAACGGGAAACTTACATAGAAAGTCTTGGCTGGGAAGGCTGGAATACTACCAGGCTCCAAGGGATCATGTCAAGTTAGTGTCCAAATTGAAGAAATCAGGCACTTTAAATTCTAAACAAAGCATTAAGTCACCTGATGTCACCTCAGATACAACAGGGAGGCCTACAAGACGAAGATGACTGTGGGAAGGAGGTGGTGCTCATCCCTCTGGGTGTGGGGTTGGCTGGAAAGGCTGCATGGGTTGGCTAGATGTTAGGGACAGTGTCCCAGCCTGGAGAAGAGGAGGTGGGTCAAGCTTAGAGTGACCAGACATAAAGGCTTGTGCCCAGTAAAGCAAAATGCCCTACCAGTGCCTGGGACCTGAAGCTGCTGAGGTTCACCATTCCTCTGCTGTCAGCAGACATCCCAGAAACCCGCTGGTGAAACATCCTGTCCCTCTGGGACACTCATCCACAAAAAATGAAGACAAGAAACACATATTGCAGTAACAACCCACTAAGGGTCTGGGCAAAACTAGCACAGACAGCCCTCCTCCCAGCGCTGCCCAAAGGCAGACTGCTTCGTCGCTGAGGCTCACTAATGCTCTTACAGCATGGCTTCTGGGAAGGTAGAATTGGGATGGCTGTTTCTGACTTTTTACCCTTAAAGCCAACAGCGATATAAACTATGAACACGTAGATTTGGAAAATTAATTCCTAATGCCTCTGGAATGGATTTTGACTCAATTCACTGTCCTGGTACACCATAGTACATATTGTTACAGAAGACAAAGAATAAAAACCAAGCCCACTCTGTGTACCTAATTTGAGTCTTTATATAAACTTTACAGTTAAAGACTAAGTAGAACAGCATATGAATTATGAGATGGACAACCCACTGAGACCACGTATGGACCAGCAGACACACACTCCAGTTCGGACCATTTAATGCAATACTCTGGAGCTTCTTCAATACATGAAGACTTCCTTGTTTCAGTTCTTAACCTATGACACCAACAATCACTTTTTGATTACTGGAAAATTATTAGTCTTCAGAAATCTCCTTTAGATGTGGATAATGTAGACTACACTTCCACTTTACAGAAGGGGAAATGTAGGGAAGAATCTCAAGAGTTTTTCCCACACTACAATATCAAATTTAGAGTTCTAAGAGTAGAGCAAAAACATTGTCATACTCAATATAAAAATTAAATGCATTCTAACTATGAAACACTATTTATATTATTGTATTCTTTCTGACTTTTAATGGCTGAATAAAAATAGCATTAAAAAGTACCATTATGCTCCTGCTCTAAATTAAAGCCTGCAATGTGTATCTGTAACAACTTCCATTATTTGAAAGGCTCACATCTGAAATCTGAGACAACTGTACACACTCAATATTTCATTATACTTTTAATCTTAAAACAATAAACATCTCAGCAATTGAACTAAAATGAACTCAAACTGATTAATTTTTAATTGCCAACATTACAGTGATATTATTACACATCAGAAGAAACTGGGTGCTTACTTGTTTTTCTCAGAACAGAGTTAATACAAAACTATGATCACCATGTTATTAGTTATGGATGACCTTACTCCAAGTTTCTTCTGAAGAACTAATTGCTTTTAAACAGAAGTTGAAACATCAACTTTCAAAGAAGGTGTTTGTAAGAGCTGCTTAATAATTTTTCATTTCCTAAGCTTAGATCAACTTCAGAATATATAACTATACCTAAAATTAAGTTTTGTTAGAGACAAAACTGTTGGGTTTTGACAACAAGTAATACATAAAAAATGCCATATTAGACACTTAAAACTAGACTGTAGGCAAAACAATGCTCTTGAGCCCCCCTCAGAGATACACATTTTAACTTAAAGAAAACATCTTATATGCTACCCATATTGACAGGGGCAACCAGACACAAGCTATTTCTCTTGCTTGTGTAAAGAAAACATGGAAGAAGCGTAGAAGGAAAAAGAAGTTTTTATTTTGGTGCATGAATTATTTTTCAACAGAATAAGTAGTTTTACTCCCAAGGAGAAGTTTCTATTAAAAAAAAAAGGAAGCGAGGGAGAAGCAAATATTAGAATGAACCACTGTTAGTGATACATACTGACCCATTTAAACTTTAGGCAAAGAACACATGAGGTCTCTTCTGATCTTTTTCTTATTTCTTTACTGATTATAACAAGCTAGTGCATTTGAAATCAATTCCCAATAGTTTTCAGTTGACCTAAATCCTCTTTCCTTGTCTCTTCCTCACTCCTTTGGTAACAAAACAATATTCTCAACAAAGTTTACTCTTGGGTCTTTTGCTAAGCAAAGTGATTTGTGCTGAACTCAGAAGTCCAGGCATAGGCACATGGTGCCACCTGAGACTTCCTGGAGTGTGGAGGATGGCACTGAGCTCAGGGACAGGCCCTGGCACTCTCATGGGGAGGAACTGCTGGTGGCTGGGGTAGACCAGAGTACCCCTGAGGGAACAAGTTGACAATGCTGGCAAGTTGTGCAATTACCTACCTATTCAAACCCAGCAAAAGATGCACACAAGCACATCTTGCAAGCACACAGAGAGACAGAAGAAAAAAAAATCGTATTTTTTTGCTTTGTGCTGGTAAAAAAAGAGGTTCTGTAATTCTCAATTTCATTTTAAATACAGACATAAATGGACTGCCTGCAAGATGATGACGTGTAACCTCACAACGGTGACATCAGGGTGAGCACGGTCACACTTCCTCATGTTAGACTGAACAGGACACGACACCTGGTACTTGTTATGGAGCTGATGTTTTGCCACATCATTGATATCACAAACCATATTTGAGTAGAAATGATTGTTACGGTCAAAGAAGGAAGGTGCTTAACTGCGTGTGTCCATCGGCTCCAAGAACTTACTGCTACATTTTCAGATGCATTCACACACACACAGATTCTCCCTTATCAACACTCAAGGCTTATGGGAAGGATCCAAAGGTACCGAGCATTTCCAAATACTGCTCCCGACTGAGAAGCACAATTGATTAAAGTGCAAGAGTTGATCCCTACATGTGTGCTGCCTTGCTGCTCCAATTCACAAGGAAGATTTGCAAACACAGTGGGCTTATTTACTTTGGGAAAGGTGCATCAGGTAACCTAAAAAAATCATAAATTCAGTCATACTCTTTTTCCACTAACCATAATTACAATGCCCAACCAAATGGAGATGAGCACACCAAATACATCTCTGAATAGGCATACTCAAAATTCTGCTGCTTCTGAGACACAGTCACTATTACTCTTGTTGACACATGGGTCTTATGCTTAAGCTATTTTACAGCACTAATTAGGACTGACAGTTCCTAATATATTACAAATTAAATAGGGGAATTCATACTTTGGTTTAGGGGCTCTTTTACCATTGAATTTAAAAGAGTATTTGTAGCTTCAATATATATGTAATTGCATGTTACAGGCAGGGAAATCTAACAGGAGAAAACTAAAAGCTGTGAAGTGCAACTGTTTCATAAATGGCTTGGCATCTCACAGCTTTGCTTCAGAAATTCAAGTTTTTTGCTTTCAAGCAACACAGAAGACAGATTCTGACACAGAACAATACCTGCATAGACAGGGCAAGGGTTCCTCTGTGGGACTGCTTGTTGTGCTGATTAGCTCAGGTATCTCCTTCAGAATGCCTGTACACTCATCACTTTGCTCTATTTTGCCTCTGCTACCACGCACACTCACAACACAAATGTAGGGAATTGTGGGAAAGCTTGGGTTGGAAAATGGACCTTGAAAGACCATCCAGTCAACCCACCTGCTGTGGGCAAGGACACCTTTCACTACACCAGGTTCAAAGCTCCATCCAACCTAGCCTTAAACATTTCTAAGGATAGGGAATACACAACTTTTCTGAGCAACTGATTTAAGTCTCACTAACCTCATCATAAAACTTATGTCTCTTCCTTATGTCCAGTCTAAATCTATGCACTTTCAGTTTAAAATTATTGTCCCTTGTGCTGTTGCCACAGGCCTTTATTCATCTTTCTTATAAGCCCTGTTTAAATACTGAAAGGCTCCAATATGGTCTCCCTGGAGCTTCTCCTGTACTTTTCTTCTCCAGAGGGAGCAACTCCTCTCTCAGCCTTTCTTCATATGAGAGTTGTTCCAGTCTACCGCTCAGTGTTGTAGCCCTCGTCTGGACTAGGTCTAAATGTTATTTCACAACACAGAAATAGTTGATACAGAGCCAACCACTCCCCCACCCACCAAATCAGTTTTCTAGAGGCACAGTGATATAAATAAATTAAAATCATGCTCTGATAGTGTATGTAATATACTTTTTACCTTTATCGTTTTTTACCTAATATACCTTTTGCAGTACTCTCCTTGCTGTTTCAACAGCTTGTCTACTCCATGACTTGCAATCCGCTACACAGGAGTAAGGTTGGCAGGTACTGTCCATCTTTACAGTTATTTTGACCATGGCAAAAAGCTCATCTTGTGTGTACTTCCCAAGCAGCAAACTTCACAGTAACTGCTGCACCAGCTTAGAACAGCATGTCTACCAACTGTGAACAGGCCAATTTTCTCAAGAAAGACTGAAGCAGGTATGGAAAATTCTGATGGCAAGGAAGGTTTCCTGCACCCTCAGTAATTACATGCTACAGAGAGTTACATGCTTCAGATTAACTTTGTAAGAAGGAAAAAAAATCCCCAACCAAAAAAAACCCCACCACACTGCATAAAAACCCTAACATAGCTAGCAGAAAAGTGGTTTCTCAGGGCAGCAGAATATCACACTGCCGTCAAGCTGGTGCTGGGCTAATCCACCCAGCACCCTCACCACCTGCCACTAGAATTCAGCAGTGAAGTTCTTCTGGAAAAAGGAAGGTTCAGTTGGGAAAACCAAGTCTCACACCAACCTTCACTTTGCATTTAACAGGAAAATAATGACACTGAGGAGGCAGTCTGAGTACTGCTCCTACATTATTTAGACAATCACTGGATGAAATCAGTAAAGTGCATTTTGTAAGCAATGAGTGAGGTGGTGTAAGCCTGTCTTCCTCCACCACAGCTGTCAGCAGCCTCTGGCTTACGTGCTAAATTGTGGCATGTGGGTAGACTGTGAGCAGCACACAGCAGGAATTGGAGATGCTAGAATCATCGGTCTTTCACAGAGTCAAGGTATCATGAATTACCTGTCTGGTAATAAGCAGCCAGTTAGGAGAAAAATCCTGCTGAGAACAATTCTTGGAAATTACGAAAATTAAGTAAACTTTGATCAAAATATTCTCTCTCTCGCTGCTTTCCTGTAAATCTCAGAACCTGTAAAGCACACCAGTTTGAAGAGGATGCATCAGAAGAGGCCATCTCAGAACAACAGTCTCATAACTGCACCTCATAAACCACAAAAAGCCTCATAAAGAGAGCTCTCCCTGCATGTGTGGGAGACAGACTTGAATCCCTTCAGGCACCGGTGCAAACTGAACCTAGGTCTTCCACATCATTAGTGGTTAAGTGACCCATGCTTCTAAGTGAAAAAGAGAGCACGTACATTACCTGCTATTTCTGTACTTTAATATATGGAGTTTCAGGGCATCTAAAGCAGAGTATGAGTCACAGCAGTGGATGTTTTAACATTTCAACCACCAGGTCAGATACTCTCAATGGGAGAGATACACATTACCTCTCTTCCTAGCCCTGATGAGAGGCATGCAGCACTGAGCTGCTCTACCTTTAAGGGGTCCACAAACACATAAGCACAATTTTAGGCCTTAAGAAATATAATATATTATTACTACAAGCAATGACATTCCTCCAAATTTTTGTAGTCAAACAGAAGATTTAAGGATTTCACTTCTGAATTCTATCACTGAAACTCCTGTTGATGGTCCACTTCAGAAACTGATCAGGCTAAACGCCCATTTATTTTGTTAGGGAATTAGGAGAAAAAATTAACACTTGCCTATGACTAGGTATCCAAGTGGATAGCTGACATGGGCATCATTTAACACAACAATAGTGTTGTGAAGAAGTTTTACAGTCCCATTACAAGACTTTAATAGAAGGGCTCACAGTCCATATAAACTGAGGCGGTCTTCACAGATGAGGTACTTTATCACATTTCATGGTAACAAGAACTTTTTATAGACAAGGGACTACTCCTCAAGTGCACTAAGCTTTTCTGAACAATGTTCAACTTCAAGCACAGTGAATTTACAGCTTAGACAGCCCTTTATACTTAACCACTAACTAATCCAGTGCCTGCATAGGACATAATCAATAGGCTTTTTATCCTGGCACCTAATTACAAGATTGATCACCATTTTTTGCCCCTTCTCCCCCTTTTAAAATGTGAGCATTCTCATAAGGAATGAAAATAGCTGTTTTATTTTACTATCTGTCATAGATACTGAATTTTATTAAATTCAAAGGAAGTTATACTGAAAGGTCTTCATTTGGTCTTTACAAAGCCAGCTGCACGAGCCCAACGACTTTACTACAGCGACTATGCTCCATGAAGAAATACAAGAAAGCTGATACTTGTAGATTAAAGGAAGCTAATTTCATTTTATTATGTATAATGTGCTCAGCATAACATTAGATGGTGAATCAGCTCAGTTACCAACCCTGTGGGACACAGGCATGGCTTAGAGTGACCAGGGCTGCTGTTGCACCAACTAATGACTCCTGTTCTGAGGGAAGCACTTTCCAAATGCCCACAACAGCCAGCTTACCAACCGATCCACTCTATTAAAAATACATCCCAACAGGGATGACACTTAAAATAGTAGAGCTGGCGGCCTGCCAAAAAAAAAAAAAAAAAACCCTCAAAAAACCTAATGTGTGAATCTATTGAGGGAAATCTCAGGTTATTTATTCATACTGAGGATCCCAAAAGAGAAAGAACACTTGTTTAGGCCAGAGTTTGCAGACTGTAACCTGCTTCAGGCATCAATGCTCTTTCAAAATGCTGGTCATGATGTGCTTAAATGTGAAAGATTTAGGAACGGCAGTAAGACAAAACAACCAATCTTTTTATAGTATTATGTAAGATATAAACCTAAGAAAAGAAGAAATTGGGCAAGTAAAACTTAATTCATGCTAGGCCTTCATCCTACCTGTCTCCAAAGATTTCCATATACAGAACCATATTAACACATCTGATCTTAGAAATATTGATTATACACCACAATTACGGCATTTCAAATCACATCTTCCTTACATCCTACAGTAACAGACACCACCATGCAGGGATATGTTTATCACTGTGAGGCTAAGCCAGTTACCAATGAAAATTAGTTTACTTTGTAACTCGAATTTCAAGATACCAAAATAAATCTCAGGATGATAATGCAGCACTTGCAGTAGCAATTGCATACAACAAAGACAACAAATACATGAACTGGTGGTGCTTGGAAAAGTATCTTCTAAGTTCATGTTGAGCTCAATAGGCCTCTCCTGCATGAAAGGTTGTGAATGATGTGAGGCATTTTTTCCAGTACTTCCCTTACAAAATCAGCTCTGTCCAGGAAAAGAACTAGTCAGGCTATACTCAAGCAGTCAAATCCTCCTGGGGAACAGATGTTTCTGGGTCTTGCCTTCAATATTTCAGATCTATCAGAAAGGTCAAATCCATGGTATATAAATAGTAAGAAGGATGCCACACCTTTCCCTTCCATATACATTTTTGGTAATGACACAGAACACTGTAAAAACTAAGGGAGAATAAAAAAAATTTAAAATTAGATGAAACAGAGAGAAATTTGAATAGACTAACTCATTTAGTTCATCTAGCTCATAACTGGAGGATCTAAGAAAGAAAATTAGGAAAAGCAAGCCCTCCTTTTAAAATTCCTGGTCTTGCATTTGCCGTATAGAGGGGTCTTCAACACACAAACAGGGAAAGAGATCTCTGGGCAAGGTGATCTCAAAACCACAACTAGCACTGAATTCCATTCCTCTAGCAACAGGATACATGCAAATACAATTTTAAAACCTCTAGAATAAAATGGCTTAAAACCCAGAATATATTATCTGTTTAAGTTACCATAACATGGTATTTCTGGTTTGTTACTGCTATCAAATTAATTCAGACAAACCTCCTTCCTTAACAGGTAAGTAGCTTATGAAGATTTGAGAGGCACTTAGTTATCAAATATTACTCTACTTATGGTATTCATGGGTCAACATGCTCTTGGAATCTTGCTGTGAGTTTTAAGAGCCGGGTTTTAGTTCCCTTTAAGTTAACTTAACCAAATAAACTCAGTAAAACACTACAGCTTAAGTCAATAAACCAATAATCTACATTACAAAAGTTAAAATCCAGAAAATTTACTAATGGGGAAAGGAGTGTATCAAATTGATTTTATTATTACAATAACGTGTGTCAGACTTGAGTATGAATATCTGGAAAGAGTGTACTTTGAATATTTTAAAAAATCCACTAGGACCTGCCATCATAATGGTGTATCACAAACAGGCCTCAGGCAGGCTAATATTCCCAGATCCTGCATTTCAATGTCTACAATGTAACTGTTCACAGGTGAGCTATGGGAAATTAATCTTTGCCTTTGATCAGCAGAACCAGGAGAGGCCAGAGAGCTCCTGGGCTGAGCAGGGCTGCTGTGTCCCCAAAGCATGAGATCTGGGCTTCCACCTAAACAAGCTTCCCCTTATTAACCAGGTCCAGCTACCAGCTTACATACACCCATTGAAATGGGCTAAAATTAAGGTAAGAAAACACAGCCCTTGGTCATTTTTCTAATATTCCACCTGTATGGAGAAAAAAGAGATCTCTCACCCTAATTAGAATATTCTAAAGGATAAGCAAGATTCATGTTGAGAGCTGCATCATCAGCCCCTTTCTAACTCTTAACTGTAGACCTCAAGCTGCAGGGTGGGTAGGTAATGAAGAAGGGAAGCAAAGTATCTCTATAAAAAGACAATCTCATTGAGAAAACCTGTTTTCCTCCATCTGCCAATATCTCTTTCATTTTGTCCAGATTAACTTTTGGCCAAAGGTACACATGGGTCAGAATGAAGCTGCAGTAAAAATATTAAAGGCACAGCAGGGAGCACAAATAGCTCAATGTTACTCATCCAAACTAAAACACAGCTGACAATAGGATGCTTTAGAAAGACTTATTTTCTTCTTCTTTAAATGAGGCACCATTTATAGGCTTTTAGAAGGCATTAGACTTCAAGGATGTTCAGAATCCTGAATTTTAACTTCAGCTTGGCTTTCCCAGGAAGGGTATTAACACCTTTAGGGCCATCAAGTGAACTACAGTTATTAAGCGTATTTAATACCAGAAACCAGTGAAGTGTTTCAATTTATTCTCAACAGAAAACTCTGAAGTGACCAGCGCAATAAAAATATCTCTATAGTAAGGAATTACTTTGATAAAATGGAGTAAGGTTCATTATTTGTGTTCATGTCTGAGACATCTTTGAAAAGGAAAATCAAAAATACATGGGTGATTAGAAAGACTGAGCAGGGCACATGTGAACTGCTGTCTTTTCTGTTTTACAGTGTATCATAAAACTACTGAAAATTAAAATATTGTCTGAGTTTATATTACTGAAGCCACAACGTAACCTGATGCAATATGGGATTTACGTACTATTACTATAGACATAAAACAAATGAAAAGATAATACAACACTTGAGTGGTTACTAAATAGCTCAGGTACCTGAGACCAAGTTCAGTTTGGTGCTGAATTTGATGTATTGAATTGGTCCACCTTACAGACTAACAATTTTTGATGAAGACCACAAACATGAAAACCAAACTTAATTTCCATTAATAGCAACTAAATTTAACTCTTCTCCAAGAACAATAAGCTGTAGCTTTTTGCTTGCTTAAACTACCAAGGTTACTACCAAAAAAAGGGGATGACTGCAGACCTGGCCTCACATGTCCCAAAAGCACTGGGGCAGCTACGAGACCACCACTCGCTCCAGCAATGACTGACTACATCAATGGTTAACTCTCACCGCCCTCCATCTGCTTACACCACATTCAGAGAGGTGGCAAATGCTTAACGGGGAGGAAACTGATGACTGAGTATTTATTTGGCAGCTATAATCAGCACAGCACTTATTTTTGGGTGATGAATCACCACTTTTATCCCAGCCACATAGTGCTGGTACATTCACTGCACAGAAAACCTCTTTTATGCAAGGGGCTGATAGCAGGACAATGAACACCTCTCCTGTCTCCAAAGAGACTGCTTTGGATAGATGAGAAGATCTTAAGGCCAAAGGCTGCTGTGTGCAGTAGTGCTCACTATCCTTTGCCAGCCACACATCAAGCTCCGGGAATATGGGACTACTTGCCAGAAGATCCCCAAAAGTCTGTTTATAGTCAATAGGAATCACCTTTTCCTTCTAGGGAAAACAAGACTGAGGATGCAATGAAGGCATGCAAGATGTCAACAATGGCATCAAGGGAGAAAGATAGGTCCCCTCTCTTGTGAGCCACTTGAAATTGAAGTCAAGTCACATCACAAAATAATACTTCAAAGTTCTGTCAAAACCCGGAATAAACACACAAAAAAAAACAGGAAAAAAAAAAGACTGAACAATATTTTCATACACTCAGCTGAAGCATGTCTCCGAAATCACGCCTCCCACAAAGCCCTTGGCAGCCTCACCACAGGCTGCCTGGGACCAGGGCCAGGAGACCTACCCAATGTCATCATGGGCCAGAAATGGCACTGCAGCTACCTTCCAAACCCACACTGATGGCAGTGAGGTGCGGCATCTTTATTTGGCACTACAGTGCACGTGCTCTTCAGCAGTGTTGTGCGTTGTCAAGATTTATTGCCCTCCTCCCCCCTTGCCTCTCAACTCGGAATCTGGCATTAGTTCAAGGACTGACCCAGGCTTTTGGTACATCCTCCATGGTCTCTTGAAGAAAAATCTCCACCACAGCAGCACTCTCAGTCATAGGATAATTACGCATAGGTCAGTAACTATTTTCTGTGGCATATCAGCTGTATCACAAATGACATCCTAATAAAATTATAACAAATCCACTGACATTTTGCCTTAGTGTTAAGAGATGTGAGAAAGTCAATAAACACATCATATGCGCTTCAGGGTAGTGAATGGGTGAGATCAGTGCCTTTGCTTTAGTGTTTACTATGGTGGAATCTAGAATCCCTAACAAACTCAGCAGATTTCCTTTTGTCACGCCAAAATAGGCACCTCATAATTTAAATGCCTGCCTTGGCATCACCTACCAAATGAGTCTATCTTTTTCATTCTGACGTTAAACTGACATCAACAAGTGACAACACTTTTATATAAGCTCAAGCGTGAGAATGGATCTGTTTACATTATTATCCAACACAAATCCATTTGTTTTGGGATCCACCAAGGAGAGTGGAACAACAATTATTACTTACGTAGAGATACACATACAAAAAGTATAAAATATAAATTAAAATATTTAAATATAATTGTATACAGATAGATATGTGTGTTTATATCCATACTATATAATTTATTTATCTATAAATATAAAGCTGTAAGTATAAAGACAAGTATTATAAAGACTAATTTTTTGAGGGCAGGTCTATTCTTTGACTCAGAGTTTCTACTCAGTGATCTGCAGAACAACTGAAAAATCTTTACAAAACATAGACTTCACTTGAGTACCTATTTTTTCTCTTTTTTTTTTCACCTTTGCAAACCCTTTAGAAAAGAGCAACCAAACAAACACTAATGAGCATCACTTCTTCCTTTTTTACCCTGTTAAGTTCTTTATTACTATTCCCCTCAATGTTCCAATAAATATTTTAGTTTGAGAACTTCCAACTCATTTCTGCTTAAGACACCACCAAAAGCCTAATATTGTCCTAACATTGTCAAAGATCAAAAGAGAAAAGAGTGAATTCTAATAACATCAGCTCTAATCCCATTAGATTTCAAGCTGTGCTCATGAATCTGCTCCTTAGGGGCCAATCACTAAGATGCCTTTTTCTGCTCCGGCTTCTTTTTTTTTTTACTTCTTCAGATATTCAGTAGCTGCTCATGACATTCAGCAAGAAATATTTTTATACTGAATATACAATATCTTGTGGTGACTATTTCCCAGAAACTAACCCCTAACATACAATACACACTCGTTGCTTCCAGCCCGCAATTGTTCAGTGTGTAGAACAGACCTAATACCACATGGCTACTGCTACTCCTCTTTTCCACTGTCACCACTGGAGCACAATTGTAATTGATCGTTTACAAATCATACATAATTAAAAGAATAACACAGAAACATGCCATATATTGCTCTGTAAAGCAACGATGTCTACCTAAACACCCCTTTATCAGTTACCCTGAATCTGCATTTAAGTTCTGTCCTTAAATTACCATACACAACAGTGGTAAACTGTTTTTAAAAAATCCACAAAATTCTGCATGATGCTATTGGATACATCACTACTTTTACAGTGACCAATGGAAAAATTATAGTTCAAAACTGCCATACAAACACAGTGAGGTGCTCTGCACTGCAAACTATTCTTTCCATAATATAGTATCACTTTCCAAAATAAGAACTTAAGCAATTGATATTATTTTAGTTTATTGTTAGGTCAAGGCAGTTACAGTCAGGTTTTATTCAGTCATGTACTCAGAGCCTGTAACAAGACTCAACAGTAGTGCAAATAAAGTAACCTACACATGAGGTTTCAGTAACATACATAAAGAACTAAAACATGTAGAAATTGTTTTGTAACGTCACACATTAGGATAATCTTTTCAACAAGACATGTAGACCAAGATGGGTGATTTCAGGAAGGATTATCCCACTGCTATGGAATACTCTATTTCAAAATTTCCACAGAAACAGTAAAACCCATTCAAACTGCTGTAAGGCTACCACCACTATTACTGTCTGAAACACCTGAGCCCACATCTATAAAACATTCAAGTTTTTTAGCACAGTATCAGAGTGTGGGTGCCTGACATCTTGCAACCTGAGTTATAAGGCCTCTGAAAAAAGAGCAGGACCAATGTTACAGCTGGAAAAATACAACACCTGTGACTATATACACATATTTAAGAGACAGAATTAAAGAGCAGATATACATATCTAGACAGGTATGTAAATCCCCATTGTTTAATGGAAATTGGAAAAGTAAGTACTGTGGCAGGTCTGGAACACAGTCTGATTACTATAGGGCAGAGATTTACCTTCAAGCCCTGTTCATCTGTCTTTCTGCTTCTTCCCTCTCCTCCTCTACCACACACATGGCTGCCACCAGTGTAAAACCAAAGGTGATCATTTCTCAACCAACCTGTCACACAACCACTGCTGCGCCGCAGCCAGTTAATCAAACGTGTCCCTTTTGAAACCTGCATGATGGCACCAGATCTGCCACTTCAAATTAGTGGCTCCAAATATTCAGGTCCATTTGCAAACCACAGTCTGCCCCAATCCATTATCACATGACACTTGGTCAGCAAGCAGATTGTAAATTAACATTTCCATCTTCTGGTGTAGCCTTTTAGTCATAGTAATTACAAAAAAAAATCTCTTTAATCAGCAGACTCATAAAATAACCAAGATGGATGTCTTTTATTTGAGGAAGACCTTGTGATACACATTATGTCACCAGCTGCAGGGGGAGAATATCAGGCTTTGCTACAGCAGCAAAGCAGGAAGCTTTCTCACACTCAAGCCGGGAACAGCTATTCGAGTTCCTCAGTGATGCAATGCCTTCTGCTGTGATTAAAGTGAAACAAATAACATATTTCTAGTTTCCTCTTTTACTTTCAGTGTACTTCCAACGTTCTTAATAAAACACTCCCACAAAATGCCTGCAGATCACCTAAGCAGAGACAGACGTGCTATGTAATATCATTTCTTCAATGTTCAAGGCAGCCTTTTCAACAGGGCTTATAATTAAGAATGCTTTTGATGGCGAAATTTGGCCTCTGCTGTTAATCAAAGGACCAAAGACACCCCCTCAGCATGCATAATTCCACACCTCTTTGTTTCAAGGAAATCTTGACAGGAAAATAATGGTTCCTTCCATTTCTTTCTTCTCTGTCAGTTAACTGTGGAAGGTTATTCTGCTCCAGCCTCCCAACTGCTGCAGCACAGATTACTGAAAGGGGAAAGAGTCAGAGGCACATACCTCGCAAGAAATCCTCTGCAAAACTTTTGCACTGGGAATGAATGAACTGATTTGGATAAAATGGCCTTCACCAGAACCTATGGGTGTGTCCAAGGGCAAATTCAGTGCTCATTTAAAATTCAGGAAAATTGCAGTCAATTGAAACAGTCTGTCCTTCAAACCAACCCTGTTTCTGATATCTTCAGATATCCCCAAATATGATCTCAGCTCAGGCACAGCTGAGACTCAGAAGTACAGAACTGTCAAAACTCTTCAAACACTTAGAAGACCTAGAAACAAAACACAACATAGTTTTGCAAAGCTTCTGTATTGAAATGCGTTCCACCTTTGAAAAATCTTCTCAAGGCTACCAGATGACTGCATTTCCAAGGAAAATTCTTAGTTTTGTAGCACACATCTGAGTTTCCAACTTGTAAAGCTAATCGGTACTCAAGACGGAAGAATTCCTGCTAACAGAGAAATAAATCAATTAAAAGACACACAAAAAGTATCAGCCAAAATGTATGCAAAGAAGAAATCTAAGAAGCTTTGTTCTGTCTCAATCTTCAAGACAGGTCAAACAGTTCCTGATCCCCCATTTCAGTGTTTTGATCCTGTCATTGATTTATCCACCAGAGAAAGTAAAGAAGTTTGATCTTCAGACAGTTACCGAAATCATCACAACTAAAGAGGTAAAAAGCACTCAGAAATAAACCATCCTAAATTCCAAAAGCTTTTTATACTTGCAAATTGCATTAATCATTCTTTTTACAAGATGCAAGTTTAAAACAACCAATCTAAATATCTAAAAACTACCAAACTTGCAAAGATAGACGTTGTAGAGCAATCTCAAACGTGAGTTAAATACTCCTGTCCTGCTTCCTTAATGTTACTGGCCAAAGAGCCTTGAAAGAAGTGTGGACATCCCCTCACCTCAGCTCTATTCCCTCTGTGCTACAACCAGGCACCTCCCCCATACACAGCATTTGTAATTCACTGAATTTACACTGTTATTAGGAAAGGATCCATTTAAAGAAAACTCTGACATGAATTTTACATCAGTTTGTTCCTTTGGGTATTCCAGTAGTCTTCAAAGAGAATGTGTCAGTAATTAATGCAAGTTCATAAGTTTATTTCCTAGGAGTCGGCCCACATATGTGGTTTTGTCCAACAGGATACATCCCTCAGCAAAGGCCTGAGTTGCACTGGGAGCATCGTCAGCTCCCTAGTGAACTATCAGCCACTTTAATGTAGTCATCTACAAGTCCTTCTGAGGGAAGCATGGTCTACATTTTTCTTTCTTCATATATTTCTTCACACATTCCTGATCATCTTGATGTGATCTAAATATCTCCTTTCCTAACAGACTCTAATTTTACTGGCTTTATATTTCTTCCACACTACCCAACTCGGTATTAAAAGCCAAGTGAAGAAATTTCTGAAGTAACTGAAATATTTAATGTGTTTTGAGGAAAGGAACAAAGTTTCTGGAAAGAACATTACTCCTATCTTCTCGCCAGAACTGGACAGAAGTAGTGGTAACTACAGCCAACTCCTTTTGGTTTGCAGTTACAGAAGGACAAGAATTGCATTTACAGGAGATGCCACACAAAGACATCTGGGGCCAAAGGCCAAAGAAGAAAGAAACCCCGAGGGAAGTAACAGATGTGGCATTGCCAGTTACAACAGTAGCTCTTACAACAATCATTTCTATCAAACATCATCATGTGGCTGCTGGAGCAGAAGTGAGGGCACGGAATTACAAGGTATCTTAGAGGGCTGCAGCAAGCCTTATTTTTAGTTTTGAATCAGATACCATTATAAAGACCATGTCCCTGAAGGCCATTCCCACACATTAAACATTATCTCTTGCCACCCACAGAGATCACACAGTACAGCCTCTCCTTGCTCTACCCTGCACTCCATACTTAAACCATAATAAAACCATAGTCTTCTCACTAGCTCCCCACCACTGCCCCTGAAACTACCTTCTTGTCCAGAATTACTGACTCATGCTGTTGTGAAACATCTTCCAAAATTTACTTGGACTTTCTTCCCAGAAATGCTAGTACAACCACTGGAATAGCAGGAGAGAAATTAAATTTGATACCAGAAGTTCATCAAAGAGAAGCCAATTTTTAAATTAGGAGCTGTTTTCAATCACTACCAACACTCAGTGGGCAACAGGGTTTTATTCTGATCTCAAAAAAAGAGTCTGAAACTGAAAATTTCACAAAAATTAGATGACACTCTTGATGAAATTTCTGAAAATTCAACAGCAGACACCTTCAGATATTCCACGTGCCCTGGTGAGTGGATTCAGCCAAATACATGCATCAAAAATCCAGAAGCCCAAGAATCCAGGAACCTGTCTGTAAAGGCAATCTAAACCCAAAACACTTCGATAGACTATGCTTGTTTAGTGTCTCTCAAGTTTTCTATGTCAACAGCCATGTTATAAAATGAGGAGGAAGTGCTCCTCCAACACTTCATTCAATCTAGAAAGTTTGAAAAAAAATACAAGTAAGCAAGCAAAGAAAGACACCAAACCCACAGACATCTTTTTTCTATTCAGTAGCAAGTAGAGTTTCTTTTAAAAAGAAAACAGTGACCTGACAGATACTCGGACTCAGACCACTTCTTTACAGCTTTCCTCCTTCTTCCCCTCCCTGACCCTCTGCCACAGCATAACAAGCTTATAAGTCTTTGTAAGTGAAATACACTGGTTCAGTATTTTTCCAATACCTTTCATTAGGCAACATTTAGGGTTATTTTAACTACTGTTAAGCTAAATTTTCATTGTAGTATAGCTAGAATCCTGTAGACAGATGTATCTTCAGTTTTGACATTTGAACCCCACTCTGTAAAGTTGACATGCCTGCAAAAACTAGATTGTGAACTCAGACTCAGAGAGTACAGCAAAGCCCACTGACATGTTATCTCCCTGCACTTCTAAAACTTGTGTATTTTCCAGAGCACCCTCATTGTTCAGGCACTTTCAACTCTGATCCCTTGCTGGCTAACTATCAATTTCCTTTCAAAGTCCTTTTCACTATTACTTTCCAACAGTAAGAAACACAGTTCTTTCAGGTAACAGCAGCCTTGCAGTTTGACACCATTCAGAAACCTATTACAATGACTGCTACAGGAAGATATCTTAAAATCAAGCTTGTCTCCAACTGACTGAAATTATCTAAGTTTTTAAATGCAAGTGTATGAAGATCATTTTCTTTACAACACTTGAAGCTAAGCAGTTACCTTAACTGACCCAGGGAAGAGTGAAATGCCAAGCAGTAGCTCTCTGATTTGGACATGGACAGACTGTGCAAAACAGCAGCATGCAGCACTTGAAAGAAAAATGTTGGGATTTCTTTTGTTTGTGTTTTGAATTGCAAGCAGTGACCACATTGCTTCAAGTATCTAAAATACAACAGCAGATCAGAATTGGGTGAAACATGATGCCTGCCATGGTGTTTTTGTTTTCAAAGACTATTTAAGAAAAGACTTGAAAGCATCCACAAACCCACACTGTCCCAGATCCCCAGTTCACTCCAGTACTGCTCTGACTGTAGCACTTCTAGATGTTCGTAATTCCTACAGAGCTGAAAATGCAAACTTCACACTGACGTTAACAGGCACACCAAATATACCACTGCCCTTTTTTTGATCATAACTATGACTGGGACATACAAACAGGGTATAAAATACATGTATTTCTCTGATACCTGTGATGTACAAGCATGCAAGCAATGTAACACATAGTGTCACATTCAAATGCCTTGGCTTTGGTAAGGTACAACTTTTAGACATAAAAATCCTTCAGAAAAGCCCTCCTGTACTCTTCTGTACCTGAGGGAAGCTATGGGGAGCTTAAATCAATAGGGATTTAGCCACTCTTCTGCTTAAGAATGCCTGGAAATAGCTATGTGTTCTAATACAGAATAAAGGACAGGTTTTCCTAAAGGCTTAGGAAGGATGAAACAGTACAAACTCCTACAAGAGTGGACTCCTGTCCTGTAACAGGATTTTCTACATCCCAAGGCGATACAAAATCCAAACTCTCACTGCAAACACCACTAGGGAAGGAAGGACTGTACTGACTGCATTATGTTACTCACCTCATCTACAGATGCCAGGGATTATAGCTGCACCAGTCACTTTATCTACACTGGCATAGAGCATACAGGCATAAAGCATAGTGCCTCCTTCATTCTCCATTTAATTTACGAAGAAAAGTTTTACAAATAAAGTCTTGGGGGTCTTGCCTTCATTTTTATTAAAAACTAGTAGATGATTAAGCCCTTACAACATTAACAGAGTGTATTCAGCATGAGACATGGTTAAAAAGTAAATACATCAGCTTATCATTCAACTCAGAGACTGACTAGCCTCAAGCAAGTACATGAGGATCTCTGCTTTCACACTTCTAGAACTGTGCAACCATCACTGTCTAATTCAAATAAAATAGATAACCCCCCAGGAATCTTCCTGCAATAAAGGCAAGTAGCAATTAAGCACAAAATAGTTGAAAGGCTCTGAGAAAATAAGTGAAACAAAATGCTCTGGTCCACAAGGCTCAAGGAACAGCCCTGTGTTTGCAAGACCACTGCTTTTCTCTTCTCCCCACAGACACTAACCCAGATATAATTTGCAATTAACTTAATAATCAATAAAATAAAATCATCTTCAGGAAATGCTAAAATGATGATCAAAAAGAAAAAGAAGAGGAAGGCGAAAGTACTTGCTCAACTGTATGTAGCTTGTCCTCTATGTCTGAGCTATTTTTTTTATTTTAAATGCTGTAGAAGCAGTGAGAATTTCTCTTCAATTTTCGGAAAGTTTCAGACATTGATTAGGCAGTGGCAAAGCTCTGCTGAGACAGGCTAGCAATAAATCAAAGGTTGATATGGTCGTCTTAAGGTACACAGAGATGTCTCTCTGTTTTTAGCAGATTTTCTGTTATTGGGGTGGTGTATTCTCGGTCCCATCTCAGCTGAGATCATGTACCACACAGTAATATGCAAAATGCCTCCCTATCATTATGAACAGAAGAGCACTGTATCATATTATTCATGCAAGATATTATTATAAAAAAAATAATTTCACAAATCTATTTGCCACATTTCTCCACCCCTCTTACTTGCTGTTTACGTAGCTGCCAAAATTGCTACATTTCAAATGCAGATGTGAACCTTACCATGAATATCAACTAACATCTTCTGACTGAGCTACAATTTTAAATGTCAGTTCTAGGCAAACAAGTGAGCAAAACTCACGAGGGCATAATTTATTAACACTATAAAATGGACTGCTACTAAACGTTTTCCTCTAGTAATGACAGAGTTGGCCCCTAATCAGACATGCGCACACTACCAGGAGTTACAGGATCACCCTAATTTTGACGGCTGGCTCAGGTTTTCACATTTGCTTCAGTTCCTAACTGAAAACCAGGCAAAACGTGTGAAAAAACAAATTCTAACAGTGACAGACCACACCCTAAAGCACATTCAAAGGACACCCCATCCTCACAAGAACGAAAAATTCCTCTGAAGATCACAGCAGAAGAGAAATGTAAGATTGTGCAGGATATTAAGGTAGAAACTAATGACTTCTGTTGTCCTAGAAGTTGAATCAGATTGTTTTAGAAAGGTTTGTTTAACTTAATGTTAAAACTTTGAAAACTAAAGTTTTACAACCTGAGAAGATGACCTGTTAAGAGCACTTAGCTATCATCAAAGTTGTATGTTTTTTCCTGGGAAAACTAAACTTTTTAATCATACCCTCAGAGAATATGAAATATTTATTTTGCTGCCTATACAACAGCCTTTTAAAGAATTTGGATGCTGCCCTTTTTTCTAATCCTTTCTAGACTAAATTAACGTTTATCCATCAAACTTCTTCTATCCAGTTAGTTTATGTTATGCGTTCACTGACTTGATTTCCCAGTCTACAATTATTTGTTATTTTTCTGTACTTTTCTTCCTCTTAAATGATTCTGGATCTCACCTCCAGCTTACCAATTTTAATCTGGTCTTCTATAATACTTGCAGTCCAGCTTGACATTCACAAGTTTTGTTGTCTTGGTTCTGGCCAAGACAGGATTAATTTCTGCAGTAGCGGGGAAGGGGCATGGCCAGGACATGAAAGTTTATCCTATACCACCTCACCTCATTGCCAGGGGAAAGGGGAGAACGGAGTCTCTTACAGGGAGAAGGGGTTCCTTCCAGTCAAGTCAGCGTGGCGGCGGTTCTCAGCTAGACGGAATGGTTGGATAACATCAGTTCCAAGCCAGAGGGAGCAGCTGGGTAAGTGGTTCTGAGCTGGACAGAGGAGCGACTGGGTAACGCTGGTTCCGTACTGGAGAGAGCGGCTGGGTATTGTCAGTTCCCTACTGGAGAGAGAGGTTGGGTAACACCAGTTCTGGGCTGGAGGGACTGGCTGGATCACACTGATTCTGGGCTGGAGAGAGCAGCTGGACAACGCTGATTCCAAGCTGGAGAGGGGTTGGATAATGCTGGTTCTGAGCTGGAAAGAGTGGCTGGGTAATGCCACTTCCAAGCTGGAGGGAGTGGTTGTGGTGTCATGGCTGGGGTCAGGTTGAGCTTCGCAGTGAGCGTTTTTAGCATGTGAATCACTCTCTCTTTTGCACACTTTTGTTATTAATATTCTAGCTATTACTGTTTGTTTCCTTATCTCATGGCTGTTTCCTGACAACTGCTCTTACCCCAAACCACGATCTTTGGCTTTTGTGCCTCCAATTCTTCTCTCCAGCACACCTTAGGGAGGGAGAGGAGGGGGGAGCAAGCAGCACTTAGTTTTACTGAGGGCACTAAAGTGGAGAATACCATTCCTAAACCACAACTTGTATATCCAAAAGGAGAGAACATTCAGAAGGATCTTAATGTTTTTAACAAACACCTATGAGAGGGAGTAGAGAAGATGGAGCCAGACCTTTCCCAGTGGTGTCCAGCAGGACAAGAGGCAACAACATAAACTGAAGCACAGAAAATTCAATTTAAAGATAACAAAAAAACCTTCCGTACTAACAGGAAGATCAAACACCGGAACAAGTTGCCAGGAAAGGTTGTGGAGCCTCCATCCTTGGAGATATGCACACATGGACTGGATACAGCCTTGAGCAACCTGTTCTGGGTGGTCCTGCTCCTGAAGTGCCTTCTTGTCCCAAGCATCCTGTGATCCTGTGGTTATGTTCAACTGCATCCTACTATCCATAATTTGATAACCCCACCAGATACATATCCCTCTGCTAGACAGACTACCACCACTATTAATCTGTTTGCAGTCATCCACATCACATGATTGTGTATGTTTGCAGTCATCCACATAGTAATAATTTCATACACACTGTAAATCTTCCAGATTTTTTCTAAGATGTCACATATGACTCCAATCAGAGCCTTATTGAAGTCAAAAAGAAACACTTGGAATGCTCACCCCAGCTGAGCTACAGTGTCACTGAGTCATTCCATCTCAAGCAGAAATTTCATAAAGCCCATTTCACAAGCTCACTACATTCCATCACTACATTTTTGTCCTCAGTACTTTAACCAACTAGAAGATTTGAAGTCTATGTGCTTTATTACAAAACTGTCATAAAACATCAGCTTACACTTACTCATGAGTACATGATTTTGAGGATTTACATGTCTGAGCATCTTTCATGGTGCCAAATTTGTTTGAATGGTCTGCAATCATAAGATCTTCCTTTTTTCTCTCTTTGAAGAACATCCTCTCTATGTGTCGACTTTTGGGATATCACCCGTCCTTTATGGTTTTTACAAAGTAACTGTTTCTGGACTCAAAACAGCTTCAACTAGTTGTTTGGGTAGAAAAGAATAAACCCTGCCTTAAGCTTACAAACCTGAATGCTCATAACTCCAAAGTGTTCTTTAACCTGTTCTTTCCTTTTTCTGCCCTGTTGTCTTTTCACCTTGCTGTTAGCTTCAACCATGCTAAGTAGCTGGTCCCAATCAACCTTCTTTGTAAAGACAGAAGACAGGTAGATTATTATTCCAGCTTCTTTTGTCTGCAATTATTTTCTCAATTTCTCCTCCAGGTAAGAGTCTTATAGTATCCTTTGTCTCCCTTTACTTAGAGAAGCTTTTTGCTATTTACAAAACAGTATTTTGCTGTGTACTACATCCCTTACTATCTGCAGCTCTGCATTTTTTAATTTGTCCAGCATGCTTCTCATGTTCTTTTATCTTTAATAATCATAGTGCCAAAAGAGTTTGTCAGCATTTCAAACTATCGTTCTTCTACTGCTGGTAAGATACTCCACTCGGATTAGCCAACAGTCTCAAATGAAGTCTCAGCTTACCTGCAGAGAGAAACTGCTAAATGATCTCAGGTTTTTAGTATTCTTTTGTAACTGTATTTCAAAGCTGTGCTAAACAAATCAGTCAGAGAGCATCAGCCAAGCAGTACACCCACGTTCACAACCTTTCTTTAGCTAATGATAATTACAGATTGTACTACAGACAGCCTTTAATAAACAGCATCAGGTTTAGAAGGAAGACATCTGTAGGGACCTTTCTGTTGCCATGGAAATATCTGCAGGCCAAGCTGTCTTTAGCTCCACACATTACCTCTGTATTAACCTATTATTATGCTTTTCTTTGACTATTAGTACAAATTATGGACTAACTCACCCCAATAGGATTATTATAAATGACAATTTTGTCTGACTTTGAGGGATTCCAAAGAAGGAATCACAAATGCTACATAAAAGGGTAAAATCCTAGACTTCCAGAAAACTGAATACCTGCTTGATGTTGCATGGTTTTTATTCCACGGCGTCATGCCTATCTACAGCTTGTTTCAGTAACAGGGATAAGACAAGGCTCCCAACAATCACTAATGCACTTTCTGAAGGCCAGGGAGCAATCCACAGCTAAATTTTTTCACATCATTATAAAAGTCTGGATGAAACTTAAACCATGCCAGCTCAAAATATTAAACAGATGATTATCTGCTGAAACTATGTGATTAACGCAGTAACCATCACGAAAGCCATAAACAATGATAACAAATGGTGTGGAACACTACAGCAACAGGCACAATAAATGTGTGCAACAGACAGTCTCACGTGGAAGACTGCACTGAAGGATCTCAAAACATTTTGCAACTATGTACATTTAACACTGCTGAAATGAAGTCATCTCAAAGGGTAGATGGTAACTTGCAAACAGCATATAGCATAACAGGGGCATCTTTAACAGCCACACAGAATAAACAGGATGTCAGTTTCTATGATCTCATCCAAAACACACCCACACAGTCAAGTGCACAGTATTCAATTTCTTTATTTCATATAAATGAAGAAAGAAATTAACCTCAGTTAAGGTATGAACCACTGGACTCCAGAAGAGGGAGGGATAGAAGCTTGAAAGCCATATTGTTCACAATTAACCATAGTATTTTGGCTGCTTCTCCAAAATTACATAGCTGAAAATGTTCCTTACTCTGACAATCTCATACTGCCAATAACTTTTGAACAGAAGATCAATCAGAAGTTCTCCCTACCGGCTTCCATTGTGACATTAATTTATGTCACCAAGTATCTGATGATAGACTTTTGAAGAGAATCATTAAGACTGCTGCCCAAAGAAGCGCACGCAACCTCTTTAGCATGAACTAAACCTGAAACTCACAGAAAAACAGACTTAAAAAGAATTCCAGGAAATACAAAGCTATTGCTGCTGGTGTTTGACTAATATGAACTATCTGTTCTGTTAATGAAAAGGTTTTAAGTAGAGTTTCTCAGATAAAGAAAATCATAAGAAAAGTATTTTCTACAGTTTTTCTGTATTTTTCTAATACCTTGTAACCTCAAATTAGAAAACAAAGTAATTTTATCATGCTGTCCAGAGTGTGAACAGCAACTTAGGTTCTATTTCTGAACTGCTGACTCCAAAAAATCTGTGGAAATCTCTCCACAGACCCTAAAAATTCTGATTGTTGCCCAGAAGTAACACTGAGTTCAGTCAACAATTAAAACCATCGATTTTCAGAAGAAAAGGCAACCTTTTCTCTTCTTTTTTACATATTTGTTTTTTGATCTTATTCCCTCCACTGGGAAAAAACCACTCCTAGTAAGCAAGGGGATATGCTTTTTATGTAAACTTTTAATTACAAATACTGGAGAACAGGTCTTCAGGCTGAAAATGTTTGTATAATAACAAGTGGCCTAACTACCACCAGGTAAAGACTTAACTCATCACCTTGGTCTTTTTAACCAAGAGTAGCATTTGCTCCACATCAGTACAAAATAACACTAAAACCTAATATTACAAGAGGCAGTAACCCCGCTGCCCTCCTGTCCCCAATCTTGTCTCTTCCCTCATGCTGCCAGAGGGACTTGCACACTAGCACTAGGGAATGGGTAGATTGAAAATCACTTCTTTCTCCCCAAAAACTAATCATTTTTATTTTATATGCATTCCTCAATCTGATGAACTAGGAATACTACTGTTGTTGATAAGGAAAGAGCTTGAGGTCAACCATGTGCAGCCAAGATGACAAGGTAGGAGGATACTGTGTGCTGGCAGCAGTACTGGCATATACCATGGGATGGTGACAATGAAATGAAGTGGGGGGTCTGAGGGCAACACAAGAGGCACTGACATCTGCTTGAGCAGTCAGATTCCTGTATCATCAACTCACATTCAGTAGTGCCTTCTGTCAGTAATCCCTCTGGGATCAGTGGGACCACGCACAGACAACTTCATTGTACCACTGTTCGTAAAATGTTTTCCCCATGTTTCGTTTACATGATTGCACACTATCGCTTGTGCAAAGCTCTCCATTCATTCAGTGCTCGTGACAACCAACCATCAATGAACAAGACAAGATTGTACTTGCTATTCCACTATCACTGCTGACTGCTCAATGCTCCATTTCCTCTGGAAGATACACTCAGACACTTCAAGTAATACTAAAGCTTTCTTATTCATGTCATAGAGGAAATAATCAATCCAAGGTCAAGGCCTACTGAATTCTCCTACACACCTATCAGTTGGGCCTCAGCACCATGGGAAGCCAAGACCCTGGAGTGCAGAGGAATCTATACCTCCAGAAGCTTCACTTCTGTTCCCAGCAGGGTACAGGAAACATGTTGTTTGTCCTGCCAGCCTAACTCTCTAAAAATCCTCCTTCACGTGGAAGTGTCTCAGGGATGAGGCTCCATGGATGTGAAAAACACACCCAACCAAACTAAATGGACCCAAAGATGGGGCAGTAAAATCAAGGAGAAACTTCATGTGGAATAAAAGGAGGATTACACTTCAGAAGCTGAAGAAGTCCAAGACAAACAACTGAAGGAGAGTGGAAACTCACAAGGTTTAATTTAAGCTGTATTACATCCAAATGATCCCTTATGAACAGCACAGGTAAGCAGGCAAAAAAAAGTAGCATAAATTTTTAGTTAAAAGACAAACTAGAATCTCTGCAGATCCTAAGTTCAATATAGTTCCAATTAAGAACAATGAGATAGCAACAAACAATCAAGCAGCATTTAGCTGTACAGCAAATGGTCTCTGGTCATGTCCCTGACTTGGCAAACAATATATTTGCAAATAACAAGAACAGTGCATCCATAACCAATAAACCCATCAGCACTTTTATACTTCAAAGTGAATACAGAAAGGATTTTTTAAAAAATATACTTTCCATCCAATCAAGTCCAGAATCAATGAAAAAGTGAAGTGAGTAAAAGCCAAAGCACAACGTGCACAGTTACACTGCCTGGGCAAGAGGGCTTCACGCTCAGGAGCACCGTGCCAAGAAAGAACTTGCCACTTGACATACAGAAGTTACTTATGTGAGAAGACTGACGCTAATTACATCAAGAGATTGGCACTAAAGGTCATGTTACTTAATATGCAGTTTTCTTGGCCCTTTAAAGAACACTCAACATACGGCATTTCTGGGTTTTAGGTCACATTTCAGAGACCTTCCTTATATTCATTATCTCCGATATCCATCTACAAAGACTTGCAGAATAAACTCGCAAAACTGAGTAACAAGGTAATGACACAAAATGCATGTGGGAGAACTAACCCTTACTGCGCATATACAAGGATGACCTGTAAACTGGACATGTAAATGTAGCTGTCCTGGTGTCAATGGGTTATATTACAGAGCTCTCTTGGGAAACAAAACATTTCCTTCAAGATGATGCCAGGTTATGGTATACAAAGTGTAACCCATTCTTTTAAATGATGCATGGAAAACAGACATGGGCAAAATGGTAATAACCTCCTATCTTTCAGAATAAACTCCATTTAGGACTTTTCCGGATTTGGCAAGTGTTGGGACATTTTCAGTAAGATTTTTGTTTTTAGCCGAACAAAACCTAAAGCATGAAAACTCACTGGAAATCTGTAGTGGGTTGAGCCTGGCTTGATGCCAGGCACCCACCAAAGTCACTCTATCACTTCCCTCTACAACTGGACAGGGCAGAGAAAATACAAGAAGGGGTTCATGGATTGAGATAAGGACAGGGAGAGATCACTCACCAAATACCATCATGGGAAAAACAGACGCAAACTGTGGGTATTAACTTAATTTATTACTAAAAAATTCTGAGCAGGATAAAGAGATGTAAAATAAATCTTAAGAACACCTTTGCCCCACCGCTTCCTCAGCTCTACTTCCTTCCCTGCAGTGGCACAGGGAGACTGAGAATGTGGGTTACGATCAGTTCATCACACATTTTTCCTCCTGCTGCTCAGGGAGAAGAGTCCTTGCCCTGCTCTAGTGTGGAGTCCCTTCCAAAGGACACAATCCTCCACAAACTTCTCCACTGAGTTGTCCTGGGTTGTAGTATAGGATGTGCACAAAGTATTCTATCACCATCTTCATGGACTGTTGAATCCAGGCGGGGCAGTGTTGTCCCAGACCCCCTCCCTCTGGGCCATTATCTTCTGTTAATGGCCCATCAGATGCCTTGCCCATGACTCATAGATAACTCCCTTCAGGAGTTATCTCTGTTTAATGGGCCATCAAGGATCCTCTGCATGACTCATCATCCCACTGTGAGATGCTCCGCCCAGGGGGAGGAACCAAGCATTCCCACCTGGATATAATCTGGGGTTTGGGACAGTACAGGGAACCCTTACCCACTGGATTCCCAGAGGAACAGAGCTACCAGACGTTTCTATAGGATCACTGCTTCAGGAAGACCACCTCATCTGGACTGCTTCCATCACTCTGCTCAGGTAGTATTCTGACTCTGTCAGTGGTCTTTTGTATCATTGCATCTATTTTATTTTACTTTCTTTCCTTTCTTCCTATTAAATTGTATCTCTGACTTGGAGCCTCTCATTTGTTTTGCATTCAAACCACTACATGAGTCCATTCCAAAGGCAACAGTTCTCCACAAACTGTTCCAATGTGGGTCACTCTTCCACAAGCTGCAGTCTTTCAGGCACAGTCTGCTCCAACATGGGTCCCCCAGAGCGTCACAAGTCCTACCAGGAAACTTGCTCCAGCATGGGCTCATCTCTCCATGAGTCCACAGGTCCCTGCTGGGATCCTGCTCCAGCATGAGCCTCCCATGCAGTCACAGCAGCCTTCTAGGCATCCACCTGCTCTGGCGTTGGTCTCCTCCAAGGGCTGCAGATGGATCTCTATATCCCCATGGACCTCCATAGGCTGCAGGAGGGCAGCTGCTTTCACCATGGTCTGCACCATGGTCTGGATGGAAATCTCAGCTCCAGCACCTGGAGCACCTCCTCCCCTCTCCTTCACTGACCTTGGTGTCTGCAGGGCTGTTCCTCTCACATATTCTAACCCTACTCTTTGGCTACAAATAAATCTGTGCAGTATTTTTTTTTTTTTTTTAACTTCTTAAATCTTAACAGAGGCCTTACCACCATTTCTAATTGGCCCCAGCTTGGGCCAGTGGCACATCCATCTTGGAGCTATTGATGGGCTTAACACCTTAACCTGCACTGGTTATGATACCCATCCTACCTAGTGGTAAAAAATCAAGGGGTTAGAGGATTTTTGTCTTGCCAGTCCTAGAGATTAAGGATGATTAGCTCAGACACTGCTATTTAACATTTAAATACTTACCTTACTGAAGAAAACCCTGAACCTGGTATTTAAAAATGTATGTTAGCATACATTTGCAAGGTTGCTGAGAGACATGAACGTTCAAGGTATATAAAGCAGATAATATGCTTACATTTTGGAAAATGGTGACTGAAGTCCTATGATAAATAACCACATTGACATGGAAACTGTTCTTCACAGCATAAAACCTAATGCAATTAATGGACAACAGCTGCAAAAAAGAACTGAAAAGAAGTACCCTACATTTGCCGTCACATTGCCACAGATGTCCCAGAAATCAGAGGGATAAACAAGTTAAAAGATGGACTCAATGGTTTTACTGGGAAGAGTTCATTAGTGGCTATTAAACACAATGGCTCAAATATAGAAATGGGCTTAAAATCACCTAAAAAATGCTGACTGATCAAAGCTATGTCCAGGGAAGGATCACACAACACGGACCTTTTCCATCTTCTGGGTTTTCCTCACCTCTTGGGGATTCTGCCGTAGTGTGTGGCCAAATGGTTTTGGCTTGACTCAGCATGGTGGTTATGAGGAATCTGAATAAATCAGCCTGCTACTGCTACCACTTCACACAATCAGACTGGAACCATAAACTGCTTTAATGCACAGTATGTTTCACCACATGCCCACGTAACAAAGGTTAAGTGTCAGTTAAGCCCCTTTGTGGATATTATCACTCAGAGTCATGCCGCATACTCAGTCAGATGCCATTTGGATACCAATCTAATGAACAGGTTGTCAAGCACTTTAAAAAAGAGCTGCACTTAGATTTAAGAAGAATACTGAAACATACCTGTTGATGACCAGATTTTAACCATGACTTTTAGACTGAGGAACCATGACACAGGGGTTAGTGTAATATAGTAAAGATAAAACTAGAAATTTGGATGAAAAGCGGTTTTTTCCTATTAGGGACACAAAGTCCATTTTGACATCATCTAGAGCAGCTTTCACCTCACTCTCCACACAGAACAACACAACAAATACCTGGGTTTTGCAAAAGCCACACTTCCTGTTCTTATCAGGGCACAATGGAAGCAGTTGTTTTTCATCTATTAATTCCTTTCTGACTTAGAGGCTGGTTAGCCCAGATAAACTCTCCTCCATACATTCTTCCTTGACAACTAAACTCAGATAAGGTTCTCCACCTAACATCTGACCAGATTAAGATGTTCTGGGCATTCATGACAAGAATGCTTCCCTTGGCCCAGCAGAGTCCAACCTCCTTTTTTCTTCCCCTCCCCAAGGTTTATGAGAATGATGAGAAGTTCTTTGACTTCCTCAAGGTCAGACATGAAGTGGTGGGTAGGTGTAAAGTAGATTATTTACTTGGGAGGAGATACTCTGAATTCAAAATTAGACTAAGCCTTTAACTGAAGCTCGACCAAAATAAATACATTTATCTGTATCTCATATGAAGAGGGCTATTTTGAAAGCTTCAATTAAGCCACTTTTTGCTTAGAGCAAACTGCTAAGTGAATTTTAAAAAAATCTCTAGAAATACATAAAGTGCTATAGATAAAATACTGAGAACATGCATAATGCAAACAGTCTTAGGCACATACTGAAAACTCTGCTGTTGTAACTGCTTCAAAACCTTTATGCTTCATGTAACAGCAACAATGTCCAACCAATAACAGTATCATCCATACTCAACACTGAATCTTAAATGCAGTTCTGAACAACCGCCTTCTGCTGTCTGCCAGTGACCTTCATTTTTAAGACATTCCACTAGCAATAGGCTCTATCCATGTTAAAATATTGAAATTTCATGTTCGGTGCATCTCTTTCAGGTTACAAAGCTCTTCTTACAAAAATGGGGAGTTTATTAATTTCAAGTTCCTTTCTTGAGATACATATTAAGATTACAGAATCACATAACGGGTCAGGTTGGATGGACCAGTGGGTCATCTGGTCCAACCTCCCTGCTCAAGCCGTGTCCAGATGGTTCTTAAATTAAACTAGCACTTTACCATTACTCCTTAATAATGATCTCCCAAAAATAAACCTATGACTGTAGATGGAACAGCATTACGTCATGGGCTGTATCTTGAGCTGTGCAGTCTCCAGGTTCTATGGACAGCTGTAATTGCTGACTCATTACACTGAGAAGAGAGGGTATATATTGTACGGAGCTCGTTCTTCCTCCAGGTCAATCAGGAAAGAGATCAGTCTTTATGTTTCTTCAGTGTAAACTTCCAAGTCAGCTGCTCAGGGGCTTATCTGTCAGGTTTTATAGCAGCAAACAGAAGCCAGGAGGAGAAACCATACCCACTTACGGAGTCTCACTAACTCAGACATGAACACATTCCATCTATGGAACATGCTGAAGAAGAAAACATGATGTAGATCCAGCTTCCCTCCTTGAAATTACTGTATTTGAAACTATGTGAAACAAAAGACCTCACTGCTGAGGATGCCTTTGCTTCTGAAAATGTCTAGGGATAATCAGCAGGTCAAGAAAATAAATAATGATACTCTCACATTATTGTTTTTGTTCAGTCATGCCAGGACAGTCCTAATGTTTCATGTGAGATAATGATGCAATAAATCTTAGGAGATCTCTGCCACCGCTTTTTTGGGGGGGTTTCTTTTTGGTTTGGTTTTTTTTTGTTTGTTTTTGGTGGGTTTTTTTGTTTGTTTTTTGTTGTTGTTGTTGTTGTTGTTGTTGTTGTTGTTGTTGTTTTTAAAGACATGTTCCCAAGACTTCTGGCATACAGATACATCACCCTCAGCAAGGCCCCGATCCTTGTGTGGCTGCAAATGTTGATATACTCCATTACCAACATCAGCACAGGTTACAGAGAGGTGCTATAAAGGATGAGCCTCAGACAATTCTCCATGGTGTCTGAAAACTGCTGTTCTTTTACACATGCAAACTCTCATGCTCAGAAAAACAGATTCAAACAAAAAAAAAAAACAAACAAAAACAAACAAACAAACAAAACCCCAAACAAAACAAAACCAAAAAACCAGCAGAAGATTCCATTAGAAAAAACAGAGTTGTAGGGAAATCTCCATATCACCCTAATAAGTACAGGCTGTGCTGTCAGGCAGCTCCATTCTTTCATGCCATGTCACTTAGCTGTCTTTTCCTGCAGTCAAAATGCCTTCCTTGTTCAGTCACTTAGCACCTGCAAACTGCAAAAGCAAAGCCCGAACAGCATTTCATCCATGTGGCATGACTAAGAGCACGAGCCATGATTAGGGTAGCACATATCCAAGCACGTGTTGTCACTCTTCCCCTTTCCTGCACACTCTTTTTGCTTTGAGACTACTTCAGCATTTGCCTGACTCCTAAGAAAGGCAAAATTTTGTTGGGCTTTTCACCAGCTCACTCCAAGCTACTTTTATGTCAGATTGTCAGGTTGAGCCGGCTCATTAAGCAATCCTACAGTTACCAGCATCAGTTCAGGGATGGCAGTTGAGGAGTTGGGGAAGGAAAGAGGTTGGGGAAGAACAAAGGAAAGGGACAACCTCTTCAAATTTCTGACCTAGCCTTCAGTACAAATACTAGTAAGGCTACTACTACAGGGAGTATTAAAACTCGTTAAGGTTGGTAAGCACTCCTTGCACCCTGTCCAAAAAGGCAGAGGTCATCATTTAAAACAAAAGCACAGAAAGCAGGGATTTGCATGTATGCAATAGAAGGCGAAGGGAATTGAGAGGAGGCAGCAGAGGAGCACAACCCATCCACACAAGGTGGACAGCAGAGCCATTTGTTCCAGGCCAAGTTGCACAGGGCTTTGAGGAACCTGATCTAGTGGAACCTGATCTAGTTCCACAGGGCTGGAACTAAATGTTCATTCAGGTCTCTTCCAACCCAAACCATCCTAAGAGCCTATGATACCTGGCCATGCCAGGGACTAGCAACAGCCTAGCTGCAGCAGCTCTGAAGTGAGCAGGGCAAATTCATCCAGAGATACTACCTAGTAACATGTTTGGCTTGTTCGATCCCAGAGGTGGCTCATACCACCCTAAGTGCACAAACCCTCACAGTGGGAGTCCTCATCTAAACACTGATTACAGCGCAAGCTGAACACTGCTTTAAGGGCACTGGAAGTAAAGCAATGCCAAGTGCCCTGCACTACTGAATCCTCCTGCAGTAACTCAAGACAAACAAAAAGAAAAATCAACATTTTAGATAAAGTTTCAACGTCTTTTTTTGTTCCTTCTTCTAAAAAATCAGAAGGCTATAAAGAGCTACAGACAAAACATGAACAATACAAGACCAAGTTCCAGAACACATGGCTTATCAGAGTTTAGAAAGAAGTATTTTTTAAAGAAGCTAGTTCTCTGCAGAGTTTTCACACTGTGTTAGAAAAAATAGGGAAGACAAAAGTAAATGTGCTAGTCAATGATTTAAGGGAACACCCAAAACAGCTACTAAGGGAGGCAGACTGGTGAAACCCACATCTGGCTTTCACAGCTGCTTGAGAAATGATTCACAAAGGGCTCGGGTCAGCCTGCAGCATGGGCTCAGGACTGGTACCCATCACCACACTGCAGGCAGACACTTCCCAGATTAGCAGATGGGCACAGCAGGGTCTGGTACAGGACAGCAGGAAGCTCTGACAGACAGATTGCCAGTGCAGAATTTCATAGGGGGAACAGTGAAGGTCGATTATCAAAAATGTAACCTTTTGGTTTTGCACAGAGCATGTTTTTCTCTTAAAGTTCCCACTCAGCAGTTATTCATTACCAGTTTCCTCCTGTTAGAGAAATTACTTGGTTGGCATGGCAACATATTCCCACCATGAATTTCTATCCCTCTGCTTACTTTCAGCTCCTGAGGAGCTTCACTGATCCCTCTCCACCCTTTCATGCCACTACTGCCTATACCATACTCCTTCACATGGAGGAGTTTTATTTAAATTGCACCTGGCACCCATGGGTGTGCACAGTCATTGTGTTCTCGGACAGTGACATTATGAAGAGGAGCTGCAGTTCAGGAACACACTCAATGTTAACAGCAGCTCCTAAACACACCAGAGAAATGGTCAGGGCTCAGTTACTGACCTACACCACCCATCTTTTAGATGGTAAAAGATATTTTCCCTCATTTTAAAATGAGTAAGGCACATTCATCTAATGTTATTAGGGATTTTTAAACAGAAAGTTAGCTTAACAGAGGATGCACTCCAACTACATTTGCTGGTATAATTTGTACTCACCACTAACTGATGGATAACAACAAAAACACTTATCTTTTTAGAGATTATATGCTTTTAGAAATCATTTGAGTGAAAGCAAGGAACATATAAAAAAAACCAGGGTACTTAAACAACAATAAACCATCTCATACATACTTCATCCCAGCATTTGATATGAATAAAATTAGTCCATAAATAATATTTAAAGTTCACTACTTCACAAAAACTTTGTTATAGTTGTACTGCATACTAGCTTAACAGCAGGGTTTAAACAAAACTAAGAACAAGGATCATGTTAGTAATGTATTACCTAACATGTAATACATTACTCTGCCTTAAAATGCAAGGACATATAATCCAATCAATTTCTTCCAATTAAAGACTGTTAAAGACTTCTAGAGATTATGGCGGCAATTTTTATAGATATAAGGTTCCTGCATAGCATACCCTGGCCCCGAGTCAGTGCCATGAGTACCAGAACTCTCAGTTCCTAAAAGCCAAGCAGACACTTACATTCTCTGCTGAATGCTTAACATTCAGTACCTTTCGAAAACAAGCCCACAGCATGCTTTCCACCATGAATTAGGTATTTCATACTCTGCATATGTGATTTGGATTTACTTTATCAGGTTATATATTAGGAGAAAATTGTTCACTGAAACTGTTTAAGCATTGGGGCAGGATCCCCAGGGAAGTGGTGGAGTCACCATCCCTGGAACTGCTCAAAAACCAAAGTAACCATGGCACCCTGAGAAACAGTTTAGTGGACTTAGTAGCATCAGGTCAAAGACTGGACTTGATCATGGAGGTCTTTTCAAATCTTAATGGTTCTACGATACCTTGAATACTTTTCAGCTTGGAGTTTGCAGACAAACTAGCAATTACCAATTTAACAGAAACTGCAAGTGTCTCTCTATAATCCATTTAAAGCTGCCAAATTTCTAAAGCAGGCAGCTATTTTATTGTTTAGCCTTCAAGAAATACTTATTCTTCTTTCTGACAACAGTAAGGTCACAATCTACACAGTAAAATTGTTATGAAACTGAAGGCGACCTCTTTTTAGACTAGAAGTATT
Organism: Chamaea fasciata; assembly: GCF_029207755.1. NCBI lineage: Eukaryota > Metazoa > Chordata > Aves > Passeriformes > Sylviidae > Chamaea > Chamaea fasciata. The sequence goes on from NW_027094087.1 coordinate 65,974,110, forward strand.
TATGGAATTTTAACATAAGAATAAATTAGTATTTGAATATTCAATACTAACAACTAACACACCTATTTTTTGTTAACAGTTGTCTTAAACTGACTCTTTATCCCATCGATACTATGAATGGTCATTCAGTGAAAAAAAATAAATGTATTTCAAGTCATTCCATCTAAATCCATTCATGAAAACTATCATGTACAGCAACAAAGGGAAGAAACACTAGCTTCAATAAACCAAAGTATAAACTGTGTTCCAAAACCAGACATAAGTAATACTTACCTTTTCACTCTAGATTTTTTTAGCTTATTCTGTAAAATGAATACTATTCAGAAGTCAACAAGACTGTTTTGGCTTCTATTTCTCTATTCTATTTCAAAAGTTTGCGATCACGAAAATCAATAATGTTTTCTGTGCCATGTTTGCACAGCATGTTTCAACTTGTAGATCACACAGAACTGCAGATGTTGCAGATCTAACACTTTAATCAGTTTATACCTACACCTTAACTTGGATCTGTAAATAACCTGGATTTTGAGAGGGAAAACTCTTAACGGTGTTTCAGTTTTTTCCTTCTTCTTTTTTTTTTTTTTTTTTTTCTTCCCCCCTAGCTTAGAGCACATCCCTGCACTGGCACAGCGTCAGAGGAGTTAACAGTGGACAGGAGTTCCAAACTGCTGTTCTGCCATATAAATCATGGCCCAGACCACTACTACTTCCACAGGGGACTTTTTTTTGTTGACAGCTGTCAATAATATTACTTTTTACTGCTTTTTACTCAACAATAGAAATACATATTAGTATAAAAGCCCTAACTACTCTCTTAAACATAACGTTTATAGCACTGTGAAGTTATCACACAGCATTGTACCACAGTAGTCAGTAGCTGATGGAAAGAAAACTAAAGTCTTTTGTTCTCAACACCACAGCTTCTGCCCTCTCCAGACATCTCATCATATGGACTCCCCAGAAATCCACAACTCTCTTCTACTATAAGTAATGGGAAAATAAATCAAGGGTCTGTCACAGGAAGTGCTCTCATTGCCACCACCGTTTATACCACTACATCTTAAGCTCCTACTGCAGTCTCAGGGTGGCAGCAGGCATTGCAAGACAGGGTTTTACAGGTCAAAACCTACACCACAGCCTCCGGGTATCAGGAGAATCTCCATGGAGCTCAAAGAGCGGTGAAAAGTTGCAATACTAAACATCACCTTCTGTCCACGTGGTCCCCAGCTGCACATCCACAGGTACAGGCGGGTGTAGCAGGGTACTTGCTGTATGCTTGTTTTTTCCCCTGTGCTTTCTGGAGGTATGTGGTAACAGCTGCCATTGTATGCATAAAAAGAATCTCTCATCAGGTACATTATGATCACTCCTGCATTCTCATAACATCCCATGTCAACAAAAAAAAAAAAAAAAAAAGACCACTGTTTGTGTGGAAAAAAGAACAAAAGAACAGGTGGAGCTGTGGTAATCAGTGGGTGTGACGACCTCTAAGCAAGGGAGTTTTAGAGGAGAGTGAAGAAAGAATGATACTAACAAACATCCAGTCCAGGTCAATCTAGACTCTCAACTAGAGGAGAGTAGAAGTTGTCAGGGAACTAAGTGGGATCTCATGGGAGATACCTCTAAAATGGCCAAACAGCACAGGAGTACTGTAAGGTCTTTAAGGAGATATGTAACCACTCAGAAAAGCAAAAAGCATTTTTGCTAAGCCATCAAGGAGCCCAGTTTGGGAAACATGAAATACATGAAGGAGCTCCAGTACAGAAAGGCAGTATAGCAGGAGGAACAAGAAAAGGATGAACACACAAATATCACACAGGAACACAAGAGTGGTGTTGGGAAAGCCAAAGCCCAGCTGGAGCTCAGACTTGCAGGGAATATTAAAGGCAACAAGAACCTCTACCACTACAACAGCAATACAAGGATGAACAAGGAAAATGTGGGTTCGCGGCTAAAACAGGGGGACAGCTCGCTGATATCATTGCAGCACCTTCCTCTACCATGTGTGAAGGGTGCTAGACACTGGCAAAAAGCTATCAAAGAAAGCAGAAAATGCCAAGGAAGAGCACCTACAATATTAAAAACATAAGCATATCTGTAACCGAGACAGGAGAGAGTGATGCTGCTGTCTTCCAAGGACAAACTGATATGACTGCTACAGAATTTCCAGTAACTCCCTCGCTGCCATGACGTAAGCTGCACACACAGAATCACAGAGAAATATCTAAATCAGTGTCTCATCATCAGGATCAATCTCTAGTGTATATTATGAAAGTAGGAAACAAGCTACAGATATCAACAGAGCCAAAGGAGGCAGGATGCATGTGACATCTGTGTGGTTGGCGCTCCCTCCAGGAACCAGGGAAATGGAGGCAATTTGGAGGAGACATGGCTGAGGGGGCTAATCTGACACGAACAAGCCTTGCTTCAGAAGATCACCTGTCCTCCCTCCACTGCATGCTCAGCACCTCTCCTTTTCTTCCTTGTTCCCTGCCAACCCCGATGAGCTGGGTCTTACCGACCTATCTGCTTGGACTCCATCCTTGGGCACTGGGAAGCATGACCACCGAACTGTGCTGGCAGGGGAGGACAAACACCACCTTTGGTTGCTGATGGCTTTTTCTGCCTTTTTCTGCAATTCCTATGGTTTTCTGGTATGTTTAAGTGATGCAAGAAAGCAGTAACAACATCTGTAAAAGGATGTCTGAAAGCAGATGCCCCCCTAAGTAACAGTTTATTAAATACTCATTCTCACAATGTGAAACAGGATAGGGGTGGGGAGAGGAGAGTGAGGAGACTGTGAAGGGAATTTAAAAACAACAACAAAAAACCCAAAACAAAACAAACAAACCAGAAAAAAGAATCAAGAAAACACAAACCTTAAAATAATTTATGTAAGGGCTCATCTCCACAGGGAGAAATAAGGAAAAAAGCCAATGATGCTAAAAAATATATACAGCTCTTTCAGTACTTCCCCAGCAGGTTACAGAACAAGAGAAAAATATACACTAAAAAGACAACCTCCAACAGAAAAGAAAAGCTAACAGAACATCAATGAACAAGAGAAAAGTAGAAGTAATCCTTTCTTGTAACAAACATCAAGGATCAAAATAATTTTGGTACTCTCATAACATAATGGCATTTGTCTCATGCTGCTGAAGTGTTTGTGATACTGTAAATTATTAAGTTGTATTGGCTTATGTTTATTTTTCTTAGGCTAGACACCATATAATAAAAATATAGTAACAAGGCACACTTACACAATACTTCTCACTTTAAGAATCCTTGAAGAAAAAAAGTATAGCAATTACTAAACTGAGACCCAGGAAGAGAGAAGGTTTCACTTAACCCAGGTCAAAACAAGGGAAAAGATAAGAGCCCAGTCACTTCTGTCTCATTCATACTTTGAACATGCCAACATGCCCTGGTGAGCAAAATATAGACTGTCATGATGAACTGGCTACTTTAATGAGCATTAAAACAACCCAAAAAATTCCATTAAACTCACCTGTGAACAGAATAAAATGAAATCTAATGACTAACTTTTCTCCTAGCTAAATAACTTAAAGATTTTGTGATTAACAATTATTTCACAGAGATGTTTCAGTGGAAAGCATTTTTAATCAAGAGCTCTGGACCACAAAAGTTACCATGTATCAGCAGGCCTGCACAACCCATTCACATATATAATCATAAACAGAGGTAAATGAGAGGCAATTCAAGGTAGCTTTCTTTTAAGAAAAGCAGGATTACCTAACTCACCTTCTTCAGTTGCTTAATAGGAACAGATAGGTTACACTTGTAACCTACTGAATTTCACTGCCACTGCAACCTGAATTAAGCTTCAGATGCCCAATCAGGTGAGTTGTCAGACGAGAAGTATAATTGCTTTTCATATGCCCAATAATAGTTTCACACAAAAGTCTAAAATTCTCATTGCTGTATCTTAGAATTCCACTGCGCTGTGACATGAAACAACACAGACCTGTGATGAGTTTCGAGGCAGAGATGCAACAGGATTTTAGAATACAGTGCTGTATACCAGCTGATACATGGCATGCTCTGAGCTCCCATGACTACAGCGTTAATACCATTCTAGCACAATGCATAAAAAGCAAAAATCTGTACCTCACTGGTTCCTCAATGAGGACTGCAAACTCAATCAAAATTACAGCCAATCTGTCAATATTGGATTCCCCAAAAAGAAGGAAATGGAGCAACACGAGTGTCACAGGAACTTGGGTAATCAGGGGGAGTTACATTAATTGTAGGTATTTGGATGGAAGAAGAATCTATTTTCAACCCAAAATGTAGATTGAGGAATTCACAGTAACTGACAGATATGAAGCTTGTATATATCATGCTTGTTTTTCTTTATGCTCAGTTTCTCAGCTGGATAAATCTTCCAGGAGATTCCCCATTGTAAGCTCTGGTAGCAGAGCAGGCTGAGAGGTCATACATCATCAAAAAAGCAAATTAGCTTGAACGTGAGCTCAAAAATAGTTTACTGGGGAAAGAAGGCAACCTAATTATAATCTTGCAATGAACTTCAGCACTACGTTCCAATCAAAGGGTCAACTTTTCTTCTCCCTAAGGCGACATTATTTTTCTAATCCATATAAGCACATAAAACTTATTGATTCATGTATCTAACATATGATACATTCTGTAACTGTTTTTTTTGCTATGGAACTGTAACAATATTAAACTACATTAGTTTCTGGGTAGAATCTCACATTGTCTATGAAACTTTCTCCCATCTTGGCAGATAAAGTATTATCCTTCTCCTCTACCAAACAGTTCCTCATAAAAATTTAAATTTCTTGTAATTGAAACCATCTTATTGCTGCCCTTCTATTACTATAGACATAGGAAATCCCTTTTGGGCATGGCACTGTTGGCTAAACACACACTGTTTGGAGCAGAGATCTTCCTCTGCTTCACTCCTTTACACTTGCTACTGAATTCCTAATAAGCACAGTCACTAATACCTGAAGAACACCATTAAAAGACTTTCTAAACTTCTGATTAACTAAACCTAGATACGCTGGGATCACCCTTTATCGGTACAATACCTCACACAATTAAGTTTACACCCACAAGTGGAAATCCTCCTGTTCCTACCATACGCACAACAAACAATACCAGACAGAATAAGAAGCACATTCCCTGCTCTGCTCTGTAACAGCCAACTTAGCTGCTTAGGAAAGGAAAGCAATGGCAGGCAGTGGCCAGTAAATTATGTATCACAGGATCTGGGATACTTCACTTAGGGTGAGTTTCAGACAACAACACACATCTCACAGCCCCACCTGCATTTTTAGTCTGCAATCTTGGTTAACTTGGCAAAAGACTGCCTGGTAAGCGTGCTGAGCTGGTTAAACTATCATTTCTTGTTAGTCTTAAATCTATTACCTTTCTATTGCATTTTTGGGTCTGATCCCTGAAGAGGAAAAAAACCATAAAAAAATAAATAAGGAAACCACACCTACATCCATGATAAAACCCCTTGGTTCTCTACACATAAGCTGACTTCAAAAGAAATAAGGAACATGAAACACTGAAAACACTCAGTATTTGATAATGCAGCAGTACAGAGACATGCCAGAATTGGGCAGTTGGGGTCCCAGAAGTAGTAAAAAGTCTCAGGATGTAGTTCCAGATACAGGTCACCAGCTCTAATCAAAAGCAGCACCCACAATCTTTTTCCCACTCCCCCCATCTCCACATAATAGAGGACATCAATGACTTCACATGCAAGTACGATTTGCAGGACATGTACAACCATTCCCTTTCTCCCTTTAGGTAGGTTTTTCTTGGATCAGTTGACCCTACACTCCCCAGTGCCATTGAGTCACTGGCAATGGATTGAGCAAGAATCCCAGGATGACAGCAAAGACGCAGGAGTTGGTTACCTTTTTTCTTCATGTAAGCTCCCACTCAACATGAAACAGCACCCACAGTACTCATCAGCTTGTGATGCTTGATTTGACTTAATTAATCCAACTGACATAACCCTTCTGGGATGTGTCTTGCACCCTTCTGAGCTGCAAGCACAACCTTCAGCAGTGCTCAGGAAATACAGTGTTATCTCCTTAGGTACATCTCACAGTGCTTTGCATCATGCCCTGTAGGTTAGGTCCTTACTGGATCTAGAGTCAGAATCTTGACCTCTTTCTGAAGACTATTCTACATTTTTTGGCACTGTAAAGCAATCAGTGAATTGCACCAGTTGTGATTCTAACACCTAGTTAGAATGTTAAGTTATGACTAACCTCACGGAGTTATGACTCCTTGAGTGATGTCAACTGCAAGATGAAGAAAACCAACAGAAAGTAAGAAGAGCTTTCTTTGCAGAAGAGATTGATACACGTGCACTGTCCATAAGCAACTTGCTTCCCCAAATCAGTCATGCTAAGCATTAAGTAATTCATTAAACTAATATGTAACCTAATAAAGCAGAAATTCACAAATGACAATAGCAAATATCAGAAGTGCTCTTTTCTCTACTAATACAAAGGATGTACCCAAGCTGAATGAATCACTGCAAAACAGTTCCCCATATAGTCATGGAACAAGCTTTGTTACTGAGACTATTCTCAACTGAATGTGAATAGGTATTTTTGGAAATCTTTAAAAATAAAAGATTTATGTCAGTATTACCCAGGCTGAGGTAAAACATGTTTATGTATATAACAACACAAGGATGGATGCATTCTTCAGATATGAGACAAAAATATAATCTGGCTGGCTATGAAAGACACAGAACAATATAGGCTTGTTAAAAGGTTTTGTCATTTTAATACTTTTTTTTCATAATTCAGTCAAGATAAATGATTTGAATGGAGACAGATCAAGAAGAATTAAGAGGCAAATTCAGAGTAAGATATATAATCCTCCAGTGATGATTTGAGGGGACAAAATGCAGGCAAAGGAACAGATGAGATTGCAGATCTGGAAACAAAAAGACTGATGAAAATTAGCAGTTCATCATTCTCTGTATTTGAAGATTGATTGTGGGACATAAATCTCACATTTATATCTCCTTTTAAAACCAGCTTATGGCCCAACTAGCAAATACTTGAAAAAGAGCATCTGAACACTAAGTTGCACTCATTTACCAATTTTTAGAAACTGGGCCACATTCTGCAACGACTAGAAGGACTTTCAACCTCCACACCGAAGCCAGTCGACACTATTCATCCTAACTTCTTAACAGTAGCTACCAGCTAATTAATTCTTGGCCCAGTCTCTATTGCCAATGCATTAATCCAGCTTCCATGCATTTTTACAATAAGAAGTATTACTTCCAGAATAGTTTTTGGCACAGACAAAGAATGAAGTTTTTTGTTGGCTTTTTTTTCCTGCTGAAGTACCCCACCTTCAGCCTCATAGGGAGGGACCACTTTCTTCATGTCCTTTTTTAAGCTGGTAACTGAGAAATATTTTACTACAGCCCAAAAGATCTAAAGTTGTAGGTCACTGGAGGATATTAAATGATAAGCAAATTCATATTTCTAAAGTAATTCTCCCAATTTATTAGCAATGCTAGCTCCTGTTCCACAGTGGGGGAGATAATAATGAAGCCTTGTTAAAGGGCAATGCGATATCTTTTATGTAATGTCTTTTTTTTGTTTGTGATAAAGTCATTAAAGCAGCACTGTGTCTTCCTGAAACCTCAAACAATAGACTGCATTAAATCTCCTGTGCAAAATTAAGGACAGCAGCTCACTGGAAAAACAAGCATGTGTTCCTGCTAATGCTGATGGCCTTCTAAAAATCATTAAACTACTCTAAACTGGTGACAATAAAACAATGCAGAACTGTTTTAACTTTTTCCAAAGCAAAGAGAAAATCCATTTCCCTTGTAAATCCCTCTTTGTTCCAAATCTGACTAGTAACCTGTATCTCATAAGGCATGTCTTCCTTATGGACTACCTAAATCCACCTGTCCCACAAAAATCATCTAACTTGAACTCAGTGTCTTAAATCTGGGTTGGTAAAGGTTTGTCTTCACTGCACCAACACAGGCTGCCATTGCAGAGTCCTGCTCACCTCTTCTCCAGTCACAGGCTTCAAAAATCTAGTGCATGGGGGATAGCTGAAATGTCAGCTCCAATTTCCTTTCAGGCTCAGCTAGAGACTGGGTAGCTTTGCAGCTAAGAGTACCTCACAGTTTCATTCTCCCAGGGCTACCCTAGAATCTCAGCTGCATTATACTTTCTTTGCTTACTGCTTCTGCAGTATTGTATTTTAAATTCACCTTCACTTGCTCTAGATAAGTAATACTCATGAAGTGTAAAGGCTGAGACACTACTATTTAAGAAAACTTAATAACTTTTCAGCGGTACCAGACCAGGTTTGGATGGAGCACTCAAATACAGCAAAAGACACAGAGGAATCATGAAACTAAACAAAACATGCAACACAAAATTTAAAAAATCTTGGAGTCAATGCACAAATGGTAGAAAAGAACCTTTTTGCAAAAAGACAGTAGTCTCCAAATTAAAACAAGAAACAAGGGAATATAACGGATTGATTGTCTAGTTTGGTATGCAAATACAGCAGGAAATGCTAGTATCTGCTCTATCCTGGTTCTCATCTACGCCATGCATGATTTCTACTACAACCATGCAGAGTCAAGAGACAACCTGATGAAGACCAAGTTGCCCAGAGCAGTACAGGGAAGATGAATTTCTAACGAATGAAATGCGTATGGTCACATGGCATATTTTTCACCACAACTGTATGTCACAAGAACTAAGTTGAAAAGTAACTCAAGGTTAAAAGCTGGTGTTTGTATAAAAACTTTTTTCCTCCTACTGTACTTTCATTTTGGTGCTGTAGGTGGGAATGTTCCTTCTGAATTTTGTTACTTCCATGTTCTCAAGTTACTGGAATGACCATTGTTCACTTTACCAAAAATGCTAAGCTGGGTATTTTCTACTTCTTTGGTCAATAGGTGAAGGGGAGGACCAGCTGGGTGTGCAACACAGTCCAGCATTCATAAATACCCAGTGACAATACCCAAGCTCCCCCAGCAAGGTCCTGTCTGGGAAGCCCACCTTGGGGGCCATGAATCACAAGGAAGAGTTAACCAAGGCACAACTACAGAGAAAACGTCTTTTTCCGGATGACATAGTCATGTGTCCTGCAGAAAAGCATTCAATATTCCTACAAGAAACAGACACATTTCCTCAAAAAAATTCTTTAAAATCAAGATGATGTTTATTTGAAATACGGGCTCAGACTTAAACAGGAGACAACCCAAAGCAGTCCTGTAGCCCTTCTAAGACAATAGCACCCTAAAGTCTCACAGGCAAAGCATGACAACTCAGCGTTCTCTGCTCTGACAGACCAGTGCTCACCATCCTGGTCAAGGGCCACTGGTGCTCTAGATCCTGCTGGTATCACTCCCCCACAACTGATACTGCCTTCATTATTCTCCAATCACACATGAAACCCTTTTTTCATAACCCTTAACCCGTGTCTCACTTTTGCCCTTGGCAAACCTAGAGCAAACCTAGAGCCAACAGCTGATACCCAGCCAGAACAGCAAAAAACCCAAATGTCTTCCTCTGGGTTTTGGAAGAGTTTGTCTGAAGTTCAGGTCCTAAGTGATGAAGCTTTAGCCATTATGATCAGAAGACTCAAAATGCCATCTTAGTTCCCAAAGTTTCCAGTAGAAGTCACATCTCCCTGTACACACATATTCTGTGCTGGAGGTGCACCTCTAGGGACTTTGGGTGCTGTAACACAGACAGACACCACAATTTCAAACTCCTACTACTTGGATCACACTTCAGATCCCACTCCATGCTTCCTAGTTATGATATTCATCTCCACAAATAGCTCCACGTGCTGATTTTGGTAATCACATATATCTTGGGTTTTGTAACTGAGAAAAACATGTTATTCTATTCCATCTGTTGAAACTGGGTGGAGCAGTGTTGCTTATCTTTGCCCAAATGGGTCAGTGTTACTTATCAGATGGTGGAGTGTTGCTTATCTCTCTTCATTGTTCCACTACCCCCATGGGAATAGCTTCTGCTAATGGACCATTAAAGCTCACCAATGACATGACACATTACATCATACTATTGTAAGATGCTCCACACAGGGAGGAGGAGCCAAACCATCTTAAGCTAGATAAAGAGGAGCCACAAGCGCCACCAGGTATTCAGTTTTCCACTGGATCCCTGGAGGAAGACTGGACCCATCTCACCACTACCGGACCCTTTCTTCGACGGAACCATCTCTACTCCAACAAAGCCACATCTGCCACTCCAGGAGGGCTTACTTTGGACTGCTTCCAACATCCTGACCAACAGGGCGTCAGGTTGTATTTCTGACTCTGTCAGGGTTTTCTAGGATTTCTTGTTTGTTTGCTTGCTTATTCTTGTGTACTGCAGCTTTTGTATTTTTTTTTATATCCCTAGTAAAGAATTGCTATACCTATTCCCAAAATCTTTGCCTGACAACCTTTTAATTGTAAATTTATAATAATTTGGAAAAGGAGGGGAGGAGCTTACATTCCAAGGGAGGCTCCAACTCCAACCTTCCCTGGCAAATACCTGTCTATCTAAACCAAGACAACATACTTCAAACACTTGTCCCTGTTACGTATACCAACATCTGCATATTCAAAACAGTCTCCGAAGTACATGCCAAACATCTGTTTCAACCATCTCTCTTTAGAGTTTAAGCTGTTTGCTGGAAAACTGCCATCCTAATGACCAGCTCCTCTGTTAGTGAACTGGAGAATTCATGCTGTATTTATTGATTGTTCCCTAATGAAGCATCATAAAGGTGCCAGAGACTCTTGACCAGACACTACTTAATTAGTACCAAAGTGCATAAAATTCCAAATCAAACGAGCTCTTTGTCCAATGGCTCAGTCACTGGGGAAAAAATGACATCGTTTTCTGCTTATACAGAAGTCCATAAAATTTTATTTAAAAACTCTAAGGAAATTAAAAAATTATATAGATCATTCATTTCCTTCCAGTTACTAAGACACCAAGTAGGCCTTCCAGAATCAACTCACGCTTTGCTAAAAGAAGTACCCTTCATAAAGGACCCAGCAATATGTATCATGCACAGAATATATTTTAAACTGAACAAAGGCAAATGCCAATGGAACCTTTGTCTTCTGAACACTACAGAGAAACATTTCTGTTACATAAAAAGACATAATGCAAAGCACCCAGAAGGTATTAAAAATGAATGATCTGTATTTTCATCATCATGGCTCATACAATAGTTCAGTTTTTACATTCCCACAAACTACATTGTATTTGGAGTAATTTCTGAGGGTACTCACTCTCAAGAAGGCAGAGGTGAGCAAGAACTCGATTAAATGCCAACCTTTTTCTTCCTCTTAAAGTCTCAAAAATTACTGAATAACTGGTATTTCCTTGCAAGTATTTCAAATTAAGTCATCCTGAAAGTTAATTCCCTCACTTCCATATAATTTCTCAATTAAATAACTGAGAAAATGGCAGAAAGAGAAAAAGCCAAGTAACAGAATTAGGCAAAAGCCCATCTCTACAAGGCAATAGCATTGTTGCTTCTATTAGGCTGCTTGTTGAAAGCATCTGTCTTCAGATAAGTAAGGTGGTTTGGATTCCTTGGAATAACAAATGATGTACACAAGGAAACAAAGCTTGATGATAACAAAAAAATCCATTAAATACAGATACCCTTGCTGTAATCTACAATCATTGTTATCACATATGCAAGAAAATACCCTCCAATCTTCCTAGAAACTATCACTTCAACACTAAGTTCTGCAAAAAAATTCAAAATCCAATTCATGATCTGTCCTCTATTCAGCAGTTGACGTGATACCAGCTTTAGTCCTCTTAACAATAACCAAGTGCATTTCACTGAGAGAGAGCAGGTTTCCACTAACAGAAAAAGGAGTAGGACGAGCATATAAAGGATGTAACAATCGTAGTAATGCAAATATCCCCAGAAGGCAGAATAGCAAACATACATACATACATACATATATGGACTTCCCAGACATATGGATTCAGCTTCCTTTACTGAAATCTATTCCTTTTTCCCTTTTTTTTTTACTGCATACTTTTTTTTAATAGGTGTAAAATTACACCAACAGCATCTCAGCTATCCCAGATGATTTAACAAAGTCTTCTGCAGAGTTTTGTTCCGTGCTCCCAGCAGCTCAGACTAGACGGTCACCAGTACAAGTCCCAACAAAATTTTTTCCAGAACAGCAGAAATAAAGAAAAATATAGAAAGAAAAATGGGAGGGACAGCTGACCACAGAGAAGCTGGGGAAGGGTTACCAGAGTGAGGTCACACAAACCTCTGCTTACCCCTTGCTCGGATTCCAGCAGCTCTGTTTTGACTCTGACTGCCGGCATCCCATCAAGCATTAACATACTGTTCTCAAAGGCGCTGATGTCCTACGGCAAAAAAGGACAAGGTTAATCAAAAAATTATGAAAAAAACCACTTGTTTCAATTCACAGTTTACTGTGATACTGTAAACTGTGTATTAGTACTGTGATACTGTAGAAGTATGTTTCTTTCAGCAGAAATGAAGTTAACGAGGAGGATGTAATAGTAATTTCAAGGAGTAGCTGCCAAGTTACTACTTCTGCTAAAACAGTAAACCATACTTTCAGTTATCCTTAAAAGAGAACTAAGTCTTCGTAAGCAACAAGGGAAAATCATCTCAAATTACTGTTTTGTAATTTGAAATTAATGACACAGGTATACATATATGAATTCCTTGCTTTAGAACTGAAAAGGAAAGCAGTAGTGTCAAACAGTTTGAAGGTTTTGGCAGCATGCTGAGGTACAAGCTTTTGATTTCAATCAAAACCTTTGTGCTTCTGGTAGAGAAAGCGTAGGCTTATACGGAGCGAAGTTACAGTAAAGGCCTGTCCCCATACACATTTTAAATTCACACACAATTGCTCAAATTTCTTATCATTGTCTTAAGTTATCAGAATTTATCGATTAAAATCTCCACACACCTCTGAGATGAGAAAAAAAAAGCAAGCTAAAAACTTGCACTGCCTATGTAGTTATGGGCAATATATGCTGAGGGCTTCAAGCTGAAGAAGGATTTCTGGAACTGTGCTTCCCTGAATAAATATTCCTGCTGTTACTGGAGTAGTCTATGAGGACATACAAAACAACCTCTTGTGCCTTCAATTTAAACAGTACCTCAATCTCAATCAATTTTCTACTCCAGCCAAGGTTCAAGGTTGGTGTTTGAAAGCAAGTATCTTCAGCTGCCATTTAGTTTGGACAACATGGAGATAATAAAAACCATTTTATCCTTCAAGCTAGAATGTGACCTTACAAATCCAGCACTTGGTCAGTGCTACAGAAATGCAGAGACATCACACCCATTTTTCAAATAACATAACTGGAGCACACATCACTTACAAGTGACTCATTCACAATCAGTTCTCAATCTGCAGCCCTTTCTGGAACACTCTAGACTGGAAACTCACCTCTGCTCTGGTACCTCGTAGTCCTCAGTAACTGCATGAGAATGGAAAAAAACATTTTCCCTGTGTTTCACAGGCAGCAGATCCATTCAGCACTGCCTGGTGCCATTATTCATAAGGAATGCATTCACTGCCCTGTTACTTATCATGGTTGCTTTAGTGGAATTTTAAGGAAAATGGCCCATCCGAATGGAGCTTCCAAAATACATTTTAAAAACTTAAAACTACTTTAAACATTTTCCTTTTTCTAATCGATACACCTCATCCCAGGACCTCCACTTTCCATGATATAAATACTGCAGAAACTGGTTATTTTTGTATGTTCCTTTATTGTAATTTAAAGAACATGCTGAAACGCAGGAAAACTGATATGCCCATGCTCCAACATGGTACCAAAAGCAGAGCAAATTACGTGCTAAAAATCCCTGCCACCCTCACTTTGAGCCCTGTATATTTTAGCACTCAGAGCTGTGATTACTTACTATGGGACAGGAAGAAACTTGATGGTGAAGCAGATAAGCAAGTGCAATCTCTATTTCTTTCCTTTAAAAGTAGTTCTGGATCATTCACAAAAAGCTCTAAATGTTTAGAGTTATAAAATTCCAGATTGAACAAGTAATTTTCAACAGGACACCTCTGCATTCAAACATGTGAGAATGAAAACCAGTCAAGCTATTGAGATGATCTCAGTCCATGCTATCCAACTGCTGTGTATTTACTGTACTTTAAAATCTTGACACAAAAGGAAGAGGAAGAAATCCAAGTTCTTCCTATGTTTGCTGAGCAAATTATTTTCTGCACCTTGATCTTTATTCAGGGTTCGAGGCATGAGGTGGAAAAAAACGCAGGAAGGGTTCTCTGATGCCACAAAGAAGCTGGATGAAATTATGCCCGGCTTTACATCTTTCTCCCCAGCAAGGGTGGTGCACTGTTTACTTATTAGCAGCAGATCTCAGGTGTCACTGAGTGCCATCAGTTTGGATGTGGTTTGAGGGGAAGAAAGAGCAGGAGCCAGCGTGGCATTCGTGGCCCCCCCAGAGCCTATTTTGCAAGCTGAGAGGTTCCTCTGCTTTCTTGATTTATAAGCAGCACAGTTGAATTTTACAGCAAGATCAGGAACACACCATCATCAAACATCCCTTAGGCTGTTTAGCTCATAGACAAAGAAGGATGAGCTGATGCTGCATCGTGTCCCTGAGGAAGTTTCACCCGCCTGAGCAAAGGGACGAGGCTGCCTTACACAGGAGGCACAGGCAGAAGGAGGGGGGAAGACAAAGCGCCACAGAGGAAAGGCAGGTTTAATGAACTGTTAGAATCTGATTAGAGGCTAATGTCCCTTTTAGTGCTTTGTACCAATTTACAGCTGATATACTTGAACCATTTTTCCCCACTGGCTGTGATAAACTCATTAGTTTTAAAAATGCAAGCTAAACAGAGCCTTTGAAGTTTAAAACTGATAAATCATGAAAACCTGACTAGTTCATGTACCATTTAACACATTTACATTTAACTAAATTTTCATAGTGTTCACTTCCCTTTTTGTTCTCCAAAAATCTTATTTCTTAAAAGCAGCCTTTTGAGTGCTGGTCTGAAGAGCAAATACTCCAGCTGTGAATTGCTCTGGCTTTTGGGTAATTTATAATTCACAGGAGCAATAATCATAGGAGTAAATTATTTCCAAACTATTTGATCTCTTCTACATTTATAACTTGAAGTATGTTGTGTGACACGTCCTGAGGGGCCACTGCTGAGTGGATCCAGTCTGTGTATGATCACAGGGATGACACATTCAGCCCAAAGTCACCCAGAGAGCTGATCCTTCCAAATGGTGATCTCCTGCCATAACCAGTGCTTGCACTACAATATGTTCAAAACCACTCAGCAAACCAGGTATAATTGCTGAGGTTTGCATACAGTGGGCTGTCACCTAAGGCAAAGGGGCTTGAGTTACTCCCACTGGGGCTGGAGATATGAATTGATTTCTTCCAGGAGCTTCCAAGATCAGACAAGCAGATGGAGCATCCACACTAGAGTGAGGCCAGGCTGCTTCAGTGCCCACAATAACTGATGACACTCATGAGACCCACCAGCAGAGATAGGTGATGTGATGTATTGAGCCAATGCATTATTCAGACCACTCAATTTTCTTCATTATCTGTGGTAGCTAACTTCCAGTCTCCAAAATTGCTCAGGTGAAGGGTACCTTAATCCATGTGACAGTCCTTCCTTTCCTAGTCTCCCACCTCAACCCTCCTGGGTGGACTCCTTTCCCATCTTGGTAAAACGCACAGCAGATGTAGGTCCTGAACTGGGCATAAAATCAAGCCAAACACTGCATGACCTTACCACAACATCTGTTCTCTTGGATGAGTAACTCATCCTAAAAGAGGCAATGCTCTCTTTCTCAGTGCCATCCGCTGGAACCTGCCACTAATCACTTTTGGACATTTATTTCCCTGAAATATTAATTAAAAACACAAATCATATCCAGGTCCGTATGGGCAACTGCTATTAGACCAGTTGTTACACAAGACAGATAAGCTTCTAGGCTTACAAGCTCTTCTGAGAAGCTGTGGCAGTCAGTTACTAACCAGACTCTCCCCACTCCTAAAAGGCCTATATTTTTAGCACAGCACCTCTACAACCATCACTGGCATTTTCTTCATGAGGATGGCTTTCCGTTGCAATTTTTAATCAAATTACCTTTTGCTACTTTAGAGGAAGAAAAATATCCCCAAATCTCATTCTCTCATCCTGATACAAACCCCCTCAGCACCCTGCAGTGTTTATTTAATTATGAATTACACTATTATGGCATTTGCCATCCACAAGAAGTGCTAAGGTTTTGTAGCCAAGTTTTTCATTTGGCCGAGTCATACATTTTGAGAATCACACTACAAACTTCACAGTCAGAGAGGATCTGATGCCACAACTGTTCACCTGTTCTGAGACACTACCAAAGACACCCCTAAACCCCTTTTATCATTTCTTCCAAGCATAAGATGACAGAAACCAGATATTCCCACCCCGCATCATAGTTGTCTCTCCCATTCTCCAAGATTTTCACATCTAGCTGCTCAGTACTAAAGCCCTATCCCTCAGATAGGCCCTACCCCAGGCAATCCCAGAAAGCAAGCAGTGAGCTCAGGCTCCAGAGCACCCAGAACTCAGATCTCACATTTCCTGCATGGATTGACAAACATTTACATTCCTGTGAAAGAAAGTCTCCTCCTCTTGTTTCACTCATGAACACACAAGCAATACAGAGGGGCAAGGCAGATGATGTTCCTTACTGCTGCCACTAATGAAAGCCTCACTGAAGAGCTACACACTGGTAAGACAGAGATACTGATGGTTCTGCTTTTTTTCATGGTGACCTAAAAGGTTCAGCTGACAATTCAGTCTTCAAAACTCTGGTGGGCTTGACCTTAGCCATCTAACATATGCCCCACCCAAGCCACTGCTGCTTTCCTCCTCTCCCTCAACAGCACAGGGGAAGAACAGAATATAAAAAAGCTTAGGAGACGAGATAAAGACAAGAAAATCACTTATGGGGTACTGGCAAAATGGACTTGATTTGGGGAAAATTATTTTATTGCCAATGGAGTTGGATGGTGAGAAACAAAGACTAAAACTAAGCAACCTCCATCCCCAGCTTCCTTCTTCCCAGGCCCAGCTTCATTCCAAATCCTTCTTTACTTTTCTGTATAAGCTTAACTTCTAACATGAGACACTGATTTTGAGAAATGAAGTATCAGTTGCAGGAAGAGCAGTCTCAAATTCAGCATTCAAGCTACAGTAGAAAGCCTCAAGTTTAAGGGGAGTACATTTGAACAGCTAAGAGCCGTGAACAACCTTCAGGTAGTCCTTTTGTCCCAAAGCTATGACACAACTTCCCCTGCTTCATCTTCTAGTTCTTTTTACACAAGTTTTCTGTACCTGTAATAATTTCTTAATTCATCATTATAGTCTTGGGGTAATTTTTGTTATAACAATGTTATTGATAGTTGATAAACACCAAGTTTTGAGTCTTTAACTTTTAAGTCTTTTTTTAAACAGACACCTTAGAAACATCACTGAACTAACCATGAAGTAACCTATGTTAGTTATATGCCCTATAAATAAGATTACCTTGGGGATTTTTGCAAACATGTATACTCAAATTCATATTATTCTCTTTGCTTAACCCATTGAAGTTATTCATCAGTCAAAGCAAGAGTCAGCATAACACATCAAGACAAAAAATGTGAAGTGACCACTCAAGGTAAAGTAGAACCTTTTAATGGTAAGACTAGGTAAGTTTTTCAAATTCTTTTTTTCCTCTTAGTTTCAAGGGATAATAGAGAAATGAATGACTACCATCCCTTATCAAATATAATAATCTTCATAGGGAGAGGAAGCCAAGGAGAATGTCAACTACCTCACTTTTCTGAAGACCTTTATACACCATACAATGAGATTTGTTATTCACTTAGATGCAGTTCTCTCTAGGATGAAACATACCAGTTAAAGAAAGTACATTCATGTGACTAGAAGAGAATCACTTAACTGGGAGTTCTGCCAGGGAACTGGGGGTAACAGCCCATGTCTTGCCATAAGATCTTCATAATATGTAATTATATCTATAGACGTGTGAAATGTTCATAATGAAAGCAGACATTCTGGTAGTTCTGTATTTTACTCTGAATTTGAATTTTCAGTCAAATTCACCAGAAAACTACAGTTTGCCTTTACTGATGCTTCAAAGAAAGACAAAACAATTTGTGAGAAAAAAAAAGTGAAGTAAAGCCTCAGACTTCTTACTGTTTTCATATGAAACTGGGTGGCGTTGATTCAAGTTCATTTCAATTCAGAATTAAATTTCTTTGGTGACAAGGGACACAGATATTGAACTGCATGGCATCCAGCGAATGGGGAGGCATCACAGCTCTAAGCTTTCTAGGAAGGCTTCTGAGTGTGTTCTCCTTATTACAGTAGTGCCTGCCAGGCAGAGTCCAGACCTCAACAGCAGCTGTGACTTGATGCTGTCAGTGCTGGAGGCATATGCAAGGGATGGCCTTCAGCCCATGCTCCCCAGCTCAGATGCTCACTAGAAGTACCAGACCATGTCCAGTTGTATTCTACTGCTACCAGTACAAAGATGTGCACATGCAACACAAGCTTCTCAAATTCCTAGTCCATTGCCTAGATCTCTTGAAGAAAATAATACTCATTTTGAAAACATCAGACTTCCAAAGTTAGAAGTATTCAAATCCCTAAGGATAGAGCTGTGTTGTAATCTGCAACCTGTTTTAACAGATCTGTCTCCAGGAAAAGACTTCAAGTCGAGACAATATTCAGTGAAGATAACAAAGATCTCAAATTTTGCTGCTAAAATCTTTTTGATTAGCTTGGCTTCAAGTTAGTTTTAGCGAACATAAATAGAACTGAAGAGACGTGGTCAGCTTCCAGGTGACAGAGGATCATCAAGTGCATTGGCAAGTAGAGGCCAATCTGCTATTTCTCAAACTCAGCAGGCAACCCTGCCAGCTTTGATGGCTTAAAAATCCCTTCACATCAGCTCTGCTGTCCTGCCAGTTTTAGTGCTTTTACAAAGAATTATGGATCCCTCCTATGGTATGGAATTCAGACACAATAGGTTACAACCAACTGTACTTACACCAAAGCCTCACACTTAACTTTTA
Source organism: Chamaea fasciata (assembly GCF_029207755.1). Taxonomy (NCBI): domain Eukaryota; kingdom Metazoa; phylum Chordata; class Aves; order Passeriformes; family Sylviidae; genus Chamaea; species Chamaea fasciata. Next base: position 65,993,286 of record NW_027094087.1, read on the forward strand.
TCAACATTAATGGCTTTATTGTTTTCCTTCTAATACAACATTCACAGAATATTTGATTTTTGTGGATGTCAGTGGATTAATTATGTACGTGTGGATTTTCTTAACCTTACACTTAGAAGTCCTGTGTAATGAAAAAAGCCCAACCTCTCCACCAAAAATAGTGCTGCAGAAGAGCCATCATTTAGGAGTGACACATATTTAAGAAAGGATACATGGGCAAAAAGCATGTACTACATTTATCATTACACTAGAATTATTGTAAAAGACATCTTTTCAGAACTCTTGATAAGTAATAGCAAAATAAATCCTTGATAGCTTCTCCTTTGCGTTTTTGAAGTACAGACAAGTAGTAAAGTCTACTATCAAGCCAAAACTCATTACTTTTTCCCCCAAAAACCCCAACCCTAGTAACTGATTTAGATTGCTGCTTCTCCTTGACCACTATTATAAGACCACTATTGTAAGATTTTAAAAAACTCTTGCTCAATTTCCAAAGCAGTGTTCTAATATCTTATGTCAACTGCCCTTGACACTGGAGAAGAACTTAACAAAGAGTTTGAAGATGAGTAAGTCTTAAAATTAAAAACAAACCTCACCACCTAGCAAAAAAAAAAAAAAAAAAAAATTGTAAGAGGAAACACAGAAGAATTTTTCTAGTATTGACCAAATTTGCACGTATTACTTAAAGGTTACCTTCACTGTTGTCCAAATCATGACTATTTTGTATTTGCTGAGCAAATGAGTATTAAATGGCATTGCCCAGGGGCTTGCCAGCAGATACAATTTTACTCCGAATTCTGACTCTACCTGCTCTGGTCAGAAAATTAGCTGCTGAAAGCACAGGGAGCTGGCTGGAACAGTTCCCCCACCTGCCACTGTGCAAAGTCTGCCTCCATAAAGACAGATAAAACATGGACTCTGTGTGCCGGAGAATAAAAGGAATGCTTATCATGTAGTGGTAGCCACAGTTTAGTCCAAAATTTGCGCACAAGATGTTATGCCATCATTGCTCTTTGCCAAGAAGAGAAGATGCTGTCTCCAGGATCTGTTGGCACCATCATTCTGTGCAGTCCAAAGGGACCATCACCTCAAAGTAACAGCACCTTCAGCTCTATGACTGAAAAGGGCCAGAGGGAGCAGTGAAACAACCGTGTAAGCACTTTCATAGGCCTGGGCATCATCACTTGCTCCAGAAATTACACTGGCCCTTGCCATTTATGTTTCAAAGAAAACAAACACACTACCAATACTGTCTGTTCCACTGCTGCATGGGATCATACCCAAACCTTCAGTTTAGCAACAGAACTGCTGCTCCCCCAGGTACTCCCCTAGAATAAAACAGTAACCAATTGACGATCTTCTTATGTCCCACAGACATCACAAATTGTACCCTCAGAATGAGAACAATATAAGGTTATGCTAACATTAAATATGCCTAGTGCCTTCTAGGAGCTGAGCCACAGAAATGTTAGGCAACTGACACTGCTTCTATACAGCAGGTAAGTAAGAGTAATTCCTTGTTTCTCACTGATCTGGGAGCTCCAACATAGAGGGAGAACTAAAAGGGAAACAAGGAAAAGCCAGCTTTTGTAACAACTACAATTTAGTAATTTCAGCTAAGACTTTTATTTTATTTCAAATTTACTTTGTTTACATGCAGTTTTTAAAAACTTTTGGGGTTTTCTACTGTTAAAGACACAGCAGTGTATCACACCCATAAGAGAACAACTTGTTCCCAGAAGGCAGTGGCTCATTTCCAGCTCAGCCTGTCATGCTGCCCATGACAGGAACAACAGCCTTGAGGTGGAGGAGGAGGAGGACACCTTGTGTGCAGTTGCACCTTCCAACACCAGGTATCGTAGGACATACCCAGGAGGCGCACAGACGGTTCACACAGAACCTCAGAAACCATCTGTCACAGCTCACATACAAAGTCACAGATTCCACAGGCAGTAAGTGGTGAAACCAAGTGTTCTTTCAATGGCCCTGTTCCAGCTGCCAGTTAAGAGCTGTGACCACAGTCTCAGCCTCAGAAGCACAATCAGTTAGCAAAAGCATAAAGCTCATTTAATTCACGGACAGGCCAAAATAACACAGGAATAATTAAATAAAACTGAATGATTGCACACTCAGATGAGAAAGTCGGACTTCATGCCAGAAACTAAGTGTTACTCCGTGACCTTTACCCACACCATACATGCATATGGAGGAAAAGCAATTGTTGTACATGCTTCTCATCAGAGAGCAAACTCACTGCTTATTCTGACATGTTTAAAGAAAGGGTGTGTGCTGCGATGAAACTTCCAAACTGCAAATGTTTAACACCCTGTCCCAACCCAATCTCTGTTTTATTTAACAACAGTTTGAGGTTTCCTGGTCCCCACAGGCTTCAGTGGAAACTCATGAGAAAATATTAATACTAAAGCTGGTGAGTAGTATAAAGCTCAAAAAAGGGAAAACACAGTCCAAAGAAAGGGAAAACTCTTGACTTCTGTTCACTTCGTGAATGAAATACAAAGCCCCTCAATTCATGAATAAGAATTTGTAAGTATCCACCAAATATTTTTAAAAATTGTATAAAACATCATTTTGCTTTCAGACTGGTTCCATCAACTGGTAGATCAAGCCAATACCTAACTACTCACAAGGTACTTTCTTCCTCCAGACAGAATGATCAAAATGCTTATGTACAAAACTGTCAAATTAGATTCCACAAGCAATAAATTACAGTAGAATTAGGGCCCATTTTAAAGGCAATTCTAATTGAGTGTTAAGAATTTCTAATTAACAAGTTTTAAATGTCACCAACATGCATTTCCCACAGATTCTCAAAGAAATTGTGATTCCTCAAACATGTTTAAAAACAAGTGCTCTGCACAAAATTACTGCCAATTACTAAAATAATGGAAAACTTCAAGATAAAAGAATAGTTTAAGTAACTGTAGACAGAACCACAAAAATCACAGGAAAACATCAGAAAGAGATACACAAGTAGCACATTAACAAACACTCTGAACTTTCATTAAAACTTCTTTAAAAGGCAGAGATATCAAATTTGCTATATAAAGCAAATCAAACTCAGCAGTTATATTAAATTAAAGGTTATAAACAAAATATATGAGTTTGTGTCTAGGCAAAAGACAAGCTAATGCCTAATTCATTTATACCACATCATTTTACAGCATGAAATATCATGGAAAAACTGGGGGGAAAATGAATGCTATAGCCAAGCTGTTTTTCCCTTAGGATCACAGGGTAATTTAGTGGGAAAGCATCTTAGAAGGTCTCCAGTCATACCTTCTACCCAAAGCAGGCGCTAACTGGAAACCATGGGATCTGCACTAGAAGCCGTAACTTACACAGAGAGAAGCTGATCTTGTAACAAGTCTGCTTGTCTGATGAGCTGGATACTGGTTGAAAAACAACTGGACCGTTCTACAGATTTGCTTACCAAGAGCTATCGTCAAGCACAAAAATATAGACACAACCTCTGGCAATGCAAGTATATGTGTCCTAGATTTTTTGCAAACTTGGAAGAGGTACCGACGCAATACCATCACTCACACAATAGCCTTGCTACATCCTTTCCCTAAGCATCCACTATTGACTGTTGAAAGCAGAAGCAGGTAAGGTAGATGGTGATTTGTTCTAACAGAAAACACATTTCTATTCTTATGTCTTTTCTTTATGTAAAATACATGTCAAAACATCAAAGTTAAATCAGCTCTAAACCATGGCATTCCAGTCTCAAGAGCTGCATTCCAGAATGAACTGACATTCTTCTGCCAAGCACCTGGTACGGATCACTGCCAAAAGGTATCTTAAGCTAGGTAGGCCACTGTCTGTTCTTCTGCAGGATTTCACTACCTGACATTTACTGTAGAGATAAATGAGATGGTCAGCAAGTGGCATATACATCTTAGTATGGACTTCAAATAATAACTTCAGAGCCCTCCCCCTTTGTTCCTCTCAGTGACTATTTGATCACTGGAAACGCAGTGACACAGCCTGCTCATGGGTACTACTGCTCCTGGCTGGTTTCATGGCTGGTAAAAATCACAGACAAACCTGGCAAAACCACCAGAACACTGCAACCTATTGCTACGCTCACTGAAACATTGAGAAGTATTGCACCAAGCCATACAATGAAACTATTCATTCCTATCTGCTTTTGAACTGTATTTTGCATCAGAGGTGCCCTTTGCAAAAGCAGTTGACAGAATCATGTGTGACTGCTAAACGTGCACCACTAGGTCTTTAAATCCTCATTAGTGTTCTTGAAATGAGAGCACCTGATTATACATTGCCCAGCAGGAAGATCTATCACAGTATTGTTACTTGTATCATCCTTTCATCCTGTATCAACCTAGCATCAGCTCCCTTTAAAAATGTATAGTCACCTAACCCATGTCAAGGCTTTCAAGAAATAATGCACTGAGATAATTGGTTGCTTGGCATCATACACAGCCTTTAGAGCATGTGTCAAGCCCCAAGTCATCCTAACATATCTAACATTTCTCATTAGGTCATAAAAAGAAATTGTGCCTGCATAAATCACATATCTATTCCCAACATGTGGCTTAGTTACACTGTGTAAAATGATGAAAACGATTTCCTGTCCACATTAGCTATGTCTCACATAGACTAAAATGCTTTTATTAGATTTACTTTGCACCATTAGAACTGGATGGGTTAAGCTGCTCATATTTTTAAACAACGATCTCTGTACAGACAGAGTGTTATGTGTACTGCATCTTTCTGAAGATACCCAGACCTCTAACATTAATAACATGACAAACTACCTCCATCATTACTCTGGATGCTGAAATGCAATAAACATTACTAAAATATTCTCACCACTAAAATCACAGCCACAGTCGTCTCAAGAGCAGTGTTTATCAGACACTGAATGATGCTGGACACATATCTGGTGAGTGAATCCCTCAATCAATGTAGCTGATTCGTGAAAATGCTTTCTATGCTGAAAGCTCATGCCAAGTCACCACTTCACACGTAAAGTAAAAAAAAAAAATTAAGGATTTTTTCTTGAAAACATATATTTTCTTAAAAATCACTCCTCATGGGACTTCAGCTAAAAGAATCGGGGTTTCATGATGAAAAGCACCAAAGTTACATCACTGTTAGTACCCTTTCCTAAAATGTTCATCCCCTGGCTCAGTACCATCAAGACAGAGCTTCCATCCAATCTGTGAGCATGTGCATGCCTTTAGTATGTGGAGGTATACTCCATACTGCCTGAAGATATTCTGAAGAATTTCAGAAAATATCAGATATTCTGATATTCTGAAGAATTTCAGAAAAAAGCTTGGTAATTTAATCACCTGTTTGGTGCCAAGGAGAATAAATTATCCACTCTCAGGTGAAAAATGTGAAATTCTACCATCATTTATTTTTCAGTTTAAAATGGTCTCCAAAACATTCAGCAGTGGTGGTTCCTGTTTGTATTTTGTCACCTGTTTGGAAGTTTATGGTGGTTTTGTTCTTGTTATCGTTTTGGAGTATGGTTTGGTTTTGGTTGGGTTTTTTTAAGTAATGACAACTCTCAGTTGGTCACATGCCTGAAAAACAACAGAACTCTAAATTTATTTGCAACATAAAAGAATACTTGCAAAATCAATGGATTAATCTATTACTCTGAAATACAAAATTAAGCATTAACCAGAATATACCACAACTGTGAAGAAAAAAAAAAGAAGTCATATCACATTCAACTGTGAGGAACTACTAGATTAATTCAAGGCATCACTGTTAATATTGTTATGATTATATCTAATTACCAAGTCCTGTAGAACCCTACACAGGCAAAGCAAGCCTTTTAAAACAGATTCCCAAAAAATCCTTCCCATTCTTTCATACAACTGCTTTAGGGTCAGATGTAAAGGTTTATACTTGGATTGAATAATTTGTGTTGAAATTTTGCAGGTGGATACCAGTAAGTACTTCACATGCTCATCACCCTGAAATGCCTATGAAGGGGTTAGTAGTAACAGGGACCCACGTCCACCAGGGCAGAATCATGGGTGACTACATGGAATGTTCCCCAGGGTTCGAAGCAGTCCAAGCCAACGGAGGATGGAAACACCCGGCTTCACTCATCACTACCAAAGAATACTGGTTCATCAAAGTGTGATAACATTTCTGAGTTGCTATCTCAGAAAAAGCTGAAGGCAGCAGGCACTTCATGGTACAACGAACACAACAAGCAGTAAATGCTTACTCTTTAAGATTTGTACAACTTGTGAACTTTTGCAACTGAAACCTCTAGGATATTTAACTAAATGAACAACAGTTTAACGAAACCACCAGAGTCATGTTGGAGCAATGTCTTGGTTTGGGAAGACAGGTATCTGCCAGGTAAAATTACAATCAGAGGCTCTTTGGCAAAGATTTGGGAAATAGGAATAGCAGTTCTTTACTAGTATGTAATACAAAGCAAACAAACACAAAAAACTCCCCCCCCCCCCCCCCCCCCCCCCCAACAACTACAGCATTAATGACAAACGACAACAGTACCAAGAACCTTGAGGGCTTTGTTTCACAAAACCCAGGGCAGTTTGGTTTTGGTGTCCCTGCAGGATCCTCAGAGCACCAAGCTGAAACAGTGGAAAAGTCCCGGGCTGGTAGCTGGGATGGCAGGGTGTCCCGGCAGGCAGGGGCAGGATGTCCCGGCAGGCAGGGGCAGGATGTCCCGGCAGTGCAGGGGGTGCAGGGTCACGCTGCAGCAAGAGGAGCGGCGCCGAAGAAGCCGAAGGAGAGGCAGAGCCTGGACCAGCTCCCGCAGGTGGCAGGGAAAACTCAGGATTCAGGCCGAACCGGTGATAGTAGATTTCCCAGGACTGGATATCCCTTTGGCCACAGTGAAACTCCTCCAGCCAGCAACAGCCGTTCTATTTCTCCCTGAACGCCGGAAAAAGAAAAGCCCGCAGCTGCCTCAAGCTTTGTCTTTTACCTGTGTTTTCTCCCACTTCCACCTTTGTCCACCTCTTTGTTTCGGTTAAGTACTCTCAAGTATCCAACACTTGGTCTCCTTGGTAACTTGTGGGGAAAAAATTCTTTAGAGAAAAGAAGGAACAAACCTAACCCCCCACAAGCAGATCAAGATCAGACCTGCCCAGAAGGACTTGGTGGTGCTGGTGGGTGAGAGGATGGACATGACCCAGCCATGGGCATTCCCAGTCCAGAGAGCCAAACGTATCCTGGGCTGCATCCAAAGCAGCGTGGGCAGCAGGGCCAGGGAGGGGATTCTGCCCCTCTGCTCTGCCCTGGCGCGACCCCACCTGCAGGGCTGCATCCAGCCCTGGGGTCCCTGCACAGGAAGGACATGGAACTGTTGGAGCAAGTCCACAGGAGGGCCACCAAGATGTTTAGAGGGATGGAACAGCTCCCATATGAAGAAAGGCTGGAAGAATTGGGATTGTTCAGCCCAGTCAAGAGAAGGTTTCAGGAGAACTTACAGCAGCCTTCCAGTCTCTAAAATGGGCCTATAAGAAAGATGGAGAAAAGACTTTTTACAAGTGCATGTAGCTATAGGACAAAGGGGAAATGGTTTCAAACTGGAAGAGAGTAGGGTCAGATTAGATACTAGGAAAGAAATCTTTACTGTGAGGGTGATGAAGCAATGGAAAAGATTTCCCAGAGAAGCTGTGGATGACCCATCCCTGAAGTGTTCAAGGCTCCTTTGAATGGTGCTCTGAGCAACCTGATCTAAATGAAAGGTGTCCATGCCCACAGCAGGGAGGTTCCATCTTTAAGGTCCCGTCCAGCTCAAACCATTTAATATTTCTGGCTCTGTGCATGCAAATACTGGTAAGTCACTGATGTTTGGATTAGAAATAAGAGACTTCTCTGATACAAATGTACACAAGTCCCAAAGAAGGGCAAGTTGTGGAGGAGTAGGGCATGAGGAAGTTGTCTTAATCCGGGGGGGTGTCCTTCGGACACCAGGACTCTTCAGAATCCTCCCCTGTGTCCACAGGGTCTGGTGCTGCATAGCTACGTAGTGCAAGTAGAAAGTCAGGAGGTTGAAGTGAACTTTTTCCCCCTTGTTTGCCTTGCTCATATCATATTTAGGATTTTACTGCTGTTTGGGGAACAGTTACAAACACTTTAAATCACATTTGCCTGGTGTGATCTTTTATTTATTTACTCTAAAGATCCCCACGTGGGAGATTTCAGAGCCATCGGGGTGGAAGAATTTCAGTGTTTTAAAACACTTTCTATTGAAAACAACTCTGTTCTTATAAAAGATTCCTTGGTCTCTGATCCCAACAGGCTGGCACCGTGGAGAGACACCAGCAAATATAAGCAGACGGGTTATCACTTTGGTGCCCTCCCTAGCACACTGCAGTAACTGTTACTGATATAGACTTGTGACTTGACAGATACAACACATCTACTAGAAACACAGGGAAAGAAAAACTTGACTGGCAAAAAGAAAAATCTAACTTTGTACATCTGGTGATAAACAATAAATGCTATCCAATCCAGTATCCAGAGGAAATCTGGCAGAAGCAATCCCAGCCTGCATCTGGAAATTAGGAGTGGAGCACAGCATACCAAGTAGACTGGCTAGGTATTGTCCATCACTGCTGAAATCATTGGAAATATCTTTTTTCATTAACAAAAGCAGTATCTCACATAATACTACATTCAATAAATTATGACTTTTTTCTGATAACCTGGTTTCACATTCAGCAAATAAATGCCTTTTTTCCGTGCAACACTTTAGAATGAGTTACTTGCCCAGGCTCTTCTAGAAGAGCTAGCAATAGACATAAGATTAATACAAAAGAATTCTTGAGCTTCATACAGCTCACAAAAACCAGAACCTAAGGACATCATTAACTCTTCTGGAAACTTGCTATGCCCAAAAGTAAACCTTTTCCTTCAAGCAAAAGTGCTAAGTAGCCCTGATTGTTAAGAAGTTTTGCTACAGATCAAAGAGCATTGGCATATTTATATTCAGAATAACACAGGAGTCTGACTCTTGCTTGAAGCCAAATACACAGCTGAAAAGCATACAAGTTGGGTGTTATTACCACCTACACTTAATGATTTTCCTTTTCAAGTGTTTCTTTGTCCATTTTCCATACTGAAAAGATATTATCAGCTGAAGCAAAAAAAACCAAACTTCCTCACCAATCAGTGGGTTAATAGGTCTGATAAAAATTAGATCTTGCAACCTTTTAATATTAGAGCTTCTTTCCAAAATGCACCCACTTTGAAATGACAAAGCCTTTGAAACGTTTGAAATGATCGCTACTGGTATAGAACTAAACAGCAGGTAGATTTGGTTTATAAATGCTTTCCATATATTTAAATACATAGCAATTAGAATAATTACCCAGCCTGTTAGGAGCATCTTGTATCAAGCCATGAATTATCATCTCATTTTACTACATAAAATACATATTTTCAGAAATGTATATTGCTTGTCCTCCCTGAAGAGCTTTCAAAGTCCTCAATAAGAAAGCATGATGGCTAAATGGATTCAGGTCATTCTAAAGAAAGGTTTGGTCCCTTGTACATGAACAGCCAGGATATTATGAACTCTCTGGCTCCCTATCTCCATATAAATAAAAGGGAAAAGATTACCCTTGCTTTCTGCAGAGATTATTAAGGCAATTCACTTGTTTTACATCCTGTGATAAAATAAACTCCACTGTCATGCTGCCTGGAGCTCCTGTATCTCATCCATTATGTAAATCTCCAAAGAGTAGTTCAGCAAACATCATCTCAGTTCCACTGCACTTAAGACAACCTACACAGCTAAGTTAATTTTTATCTTCCTAAGACCAACAGACACTCCTTACTTCTTAATTTGCAAGAGAGATTCTCACTGTCATCTCACTTCAAAAACACCTAAGCTCAAGCTTGTATGATTTAAATGAAACTCGGACTGAACTCCAAATGTTTGGGTTTTGAGGATTGTATCATCCTCTTAAAAAAAAAGGAAAAATAAAGCCAAGGAAAAAAATAATGTTTTGTATCTCCCTATTTCTAAGACACTTTTTATCATATGTTTAGGCTTTAGTGGTTGGGGTTGTTTGTTTTTTTTCCCTAATACAAATACTGAAATATGTCTATACTACTTAAAAGTTAAGGTGGAAACTCAGCATGTTTACCTATAATGTTTGAAAACCTAGGCTTTTGTTTTCACTTGAGCGATGACCACATGTCCATCACAGCTGACTGCAATCACAGCTGCAGCTGACTGCTATCAAACTAAACACCAAAAAACTTCAGTAAATAGCGAAGTTCAAAAGAAGGTGACAGCCTCAAAACAAAGAACTTGTCCTTTCCTGATTCATCCCCACACCTCTGCACAAGAATAACTTAATGAATCACCACATGGGAAGAATAAGAGTGAGTCCAGATTTAGATTTACATTGGGAGCTTGTTTTCTCTTTTAGACGTGTCCTTGGGTATAGGAAATTCCACATCCAGTGGAATGATTATTCAGGTCTGGGTCTGTTAGCAGAGGATATCAGAATTAAACTAACTGTCTTCTTCTCCTTAGGTGCTAGCTACTGAATTCTAACACATTCTTCTACACCATCATATGAGAAGTGACAAATTGCCATTGTTTGACATCATGCTCTCCACAGGAGGTTGAAAATACTGAAATCAAAACGCATTTATTTCTACCACTAAATTCTTATTGTCAGATACATAGGAAAAGGAAAACAAGAACATGTAGTATTTCAGTATCTGGTTTGATGTATCTTAATCAGCGCCACTGTTCAGATGGAGAAGATTGTTCCCCTCCTCATCACAAAGAAAAGATTAACTCTGAAATGTAATTAGTTGTGATGCTTCATGATATTGAGAATTAATACCTCCATACAAGAGAAGTGTCTTTTTTTCCATGCAAACTTAAATGCTTATAACTAACGACCAGAAAGAGGTCATTATGAAATAAGCTGAAGTGGCAAGTCCTGTATATCTGTTTTAAAATTACTTTATTTGATGGGTCATGCTCAACAGAAATTAAGATTATTCTGTTTCCTGGAAACTGAAAACCTGAGAGTATGAATTTAAACATTTTTCTCCCCATTAGGCACTTCGGAAATTTGTGTCATACTTCTGAAAATACACACATCAAAATGGTCTTGTCAAACAGCTCTGAAATTAAATGCCTTGTGCTTCCCTCTCTGGAGTAGTATAAATTTAGTCATTACTAGAATTAGAATAATTGTTCACTAAGTGCACTAGGATTAAAAGGTGAAGTGAGCGTGGTGACTGCTCTTTCATTCCCAAGAGAATGCGTGGCAGCACACAAGAGAGGCGGCAAGAGCAGGGATACTCAGGGGTGTTTTGGAAACCCCAGGGCTGGAGAATGAGTCCAGCAGAGTGGAGCCTTGTGCACTCATAGTGTCTATGCCGTATCTTACAGGCAGAAGAGATGTGATTCCAGGGAGGACAGAGAAATCCCCTGGGAAGAACTGCCCTCTAGAGATGCTTACTGCTCTCTGCTGCTAGTGGAAGACAGGAGCCTTCAGGAAAATGACTGAAATTGAAAGAATGAATCCAGGCATGCCTTATCTAGCTCTCTGTGGATTATGTCCCATCAGTTAGAACAAGACCCAGAAGAGATTTCAAGTCTGAAAAAGGAACTGAAGAAAGTGGTTTGAAACAGACAGTGGTTTGGAAACACCAAACCAGCTTTCTTGCAAGTCACCTAGCTTCTGCAGCCCTGGGCCATGCCAAGAGGTGAAACAGAGCCTGCTGGGCCAGGACATGGAAGCATTTCCTGGTCTAAGCTAAATCAGTAACACTCCTGGCTCACTTCCCAGTATAGCCAGAACTGACAAAATGCTCACCTGAAAATTTCTCCCCAAGATCTTTTAGGCTCCTTCCATCATTTTACTTCGTATATAGCCTACAAGACAAATTTTGTAGACAAGAGCCTCACTATCAGTTTCTGCTTCCTTTGAGATGCAGAAACTCTGTTTTTAACACATCTCTCCCTCCCAGTCGGGGAACACCAATACATGCCACAAATTTGCAACACCAGAAATGGGAACCAAGGGTGTCTTTGCCCACATTATAAAACTATTTGCTATTTTATCCTCACAGGCTAATTTTTGCTAATTCTGCCTTTAGCTCTTGCTGATCTTTTCAAGATGAAGATTTTTTTCATTTTTTTCACTCCCAATATGAATTAAAAACCAAACAAAGAAAACCCTCAACAAAGAAAATCCTCAAAGTTTAAAAAAACAAAGCAACATTTACAGAAGGATTGTGATCACAGGATATATTTAAAAGCTCCCTATGACCTTAAATAATCAGATGACATTACCACACCCCAAGCCTTAAAATCAACAGCAGTAAGTAATACAAATTATAGATGCTAACGCATTTACTAAGTAAGATCATAAAGGGTTATCTATTAACTTCCAGAAGCAGTTTAAAAGGTACTCTGTATAGAAGTGAGTTATATCAGTAGGTGCTGAAGCAAGCTCTGAAACAGCTTTCACCTACATCCACGATTTACTACCCACAGACCATCCTCACCACCTATCTCTTTAAGGAGAAGTGATCCAGGCAACACCAGCAAGATCTACTTTTGCTCTACAATGACATTTAGTAATTTTAATGGCTTGAACTGTGAAAAGAACATTTTACATATTCCACATTTTTATCACATTTTGTCAATTCTAGACAAACTACTCTCCTGTGAACTGCACTACAACGTGGGCTGCCTTACTCCCCCACACATCACCTCACATGAAAATTTCTGCCATCCTCTTTTATGCAATTCTCCATTCTTACTATTTCAAAAAACTGTTTAATAAAAAGGATTTTAATTCAAAAACCAATGCACCTGAAATATTCCACAGCAGCTCCAAACAGAGCAGAAGTCTGTGCAGACACTGGATGCAAACCTTGCGCACCATTGCTGAGCCAAAGACCTTTCTCTCCCAATTACGAACAAAGCTTTTTGGGCAACTTTGCTCTGACTATTTCAGAATACAACCTTATTTGTAACATATGAAGATCTCTGTATTGATTTTAGAGCAAAGCTTGAGATTTTGCAGAAGACCAAGCTTTGACAGGGCAAGTCTAACTGACCCCGTGCCTACTTTCTATGCTTTTCTGAAGAGTGAGAGAGCAAAAAGACCACAGCTATCATCAACTAGTAAAATAACACTTCCTTTTTTTCACATAAAACTTAAAAGCAATGCTTAGGACACCTCATGGATGTTTTACCCCCGATCCACATTGGTAGAAACGAAATACAAAAACAAAACCCTCAAAATCATAACCCAATTTTATTTAAACACAGTCAGATCATAAGCCAACTGCTAAATATGATTAGTTCATCATCTACATGTATGTGTATCACCAAAAGAGTTAGGAAATGAATGGAACATTGCCAAGATCCAGGACCCATAAACAAGAAACCATTTAGATTATGAAAGCATCTGTCTGGCAGAATTCAAGAAATTAGCTTTGTAGAACAAATTTTGTACTGCTGTTCAGAAGGAAAGCCTAATAAGAACACCAGGGTCTTTCCAGAAATCATTTCATAATTTTGCAAATGCAAGGGGAACAGGAAAGAGCTCATATGCAAATTCACAAAGCTGAAGTGGTTTGTTGCAAGCAATCTTCAATGCCTTATTCTCCTTGGAAAATATCAGTGTTGGAAATGACCCCAGCAATTTTTCAGCCATGGGCATCACCTTGAAATTCACCTCAAGCCACCTGTAGCAGGGCTGAACCTACAATGAGCAGTCCTGGGGTCACAGCGCTCACCATGCACAGCCCTCCGGCACTGAGTGGGAAAAGACAGGAGCAAGAGACAGCACAGTATGCAGCTACTGATGTAAGGAATGGAAAAAGAAAGAAAATCACTGCTGCTCGTCCCTTTCCGCAATATATGATTTGGGGAAAAGCTTTCCTCCCACTCTACAGTTTCAGCATAATTTTTACATTTTTCAATGACAGCAAGTAAAAGCAGATCTGTCCTGTGAATATGACTGAGCTCCAGACAACTGCCTGATATCTATTTACATTGTGAAATATTCATTAAAATCAACCACCAATCAACTGTTAAGGGACCCATCTTGATAAATGCTACACAACAGATGAAATCAAAAGAACTTCAAAGTCCCCCTGCCTTGCTGAATGGGGCCATCAGTCATTTTTAAGTAGTCATTTGTTACATTGTTTTATCCAACTAATTTATAATCATAATGAATTAAGACGAAACATCAAACTACAGCCTCTTTGCCTGAGAGTAATCTAAACTGAAACGCACATGACAGAAAGACAGATTGATGGTCAGTGCAAAGTAATTCTCTTGAGATTAATATATTTTACGAAAATGATGTTTCTAGTTATAATTATATTCCAAGAATCCACTGAATGACACTAGATGAGAAAGACCCCTTAAGAGCAGCCGCTTTCTTTCTAGAGAAACTGCATTTGTTTGCAATACAGAGGTGACAGCTGACAAGAAAAACCAAACATATCAACACACTGTTACCACTACCCTGACCATTCAAATAAAACCACAAAACTTTCTTGAAACATTCTCAAATACATTAAAAATAGCATTTTTTATCATGACCAAACTTTAAAAAGCATGAAAAGGCAAAAAGATGAAGTCCAATGAATCCAAACTCCATACAAAACCAGGGTAGATTCTGAGTCAGATGAGATGACCCAGGGGCTTGCCCAGCCTGTAGTGGAGCGTGGGGTAGAGCCCCACATATGCAACTAGCAGCTAGCAGGTTCTGCACCCTCCCAAGCCCTGCTCTGCAGAGAAGTCAGAGGAGGTGAGGCAAAGGCACATAAGAGGTTGGGAGACTTCTGAAATGGCTTTCAACAGTTCAAGAAATACCTCGAGTCCCTTCCTTTAAACAGTTGAGGTAAAGTTGGCTCTTGGTTTGGTTTCGGTTTTTTTAAAGACACGACACACAGAAAATTAGGAGTGACCCTTACACCAATAAACTCAGTGTTTTTCATCACTTTTCCAGCATTAAGTAACTTAGAACATCATTAAACCTGATCAACCAAACTACCCAGAGTTATTTCTGGAAGCTGTTCATTATACCACAGTGTGACCACTCACACTGTGACTGCACCCATGGCTATTCGTTAAGTACAACCCAGATCTGTGCTTTTCCAATCTGAACAACCACTTGCCCCCTTTAGTTTTGCTCTGACCTTCTTTCAGTCCTGTTTACTTGGTTTTGAAGTCTTGATCTTTATTTTGCCCAGAACCTCTGAGCTATATTTTTTCTGTCAGTTACCCAATTTCCTTGCCAGGTCCTACCAAAGTCTCACCCCCTTCACCCCCATTCAACAACTGTACACTGAAAAACATAAACTTTAAATATCTGATTCAACAGATGAATGAACCTCTGGATGCAGCTGTCAATATTATGAAAATGCAGAAACATCACAAGCTGCATGCATTCGATATACATATTTGCTGCCAGGTTTACTTTTGCATATTTCTTTTTTCTACTAGATATTCATCTAATCTCATTTTATGAGACCGAAAGAATAATGTTCATTTTTCCTTCATCAGTTGCATATATGCTTAGATGTCATTTATTTATGTCACAACACCATGTTTACACATATTTTGAGGCAGACCAAGGAAGACCTTAAATATACCAATATAACATATTGACAATGCAACAGAAGTTGTCTACACTCCCAACAATACACCAACATCTTCATGTTAGCAGTAAAAATCTTTCAAAACTAGATTAGTAGAGGAGCAATAAAATAAAAAGCTAAGGCAGGGTGCTGGCTGAAATCCAGTCTCTTCTGTATTGCAGTTGTAACTTTATCAACTCATCTTAACAGTGACCACAGAGAAGCCTTCTCCACCTCTATTGCATAATCTTTCTGGAATCATTTCTTCCCAGAAAAGGAATTTTTACCCTCAAACTTTGAATTCCTCCATGTAACCACATTTTTTTTTCTTTTTCAGCAATACAATTTAACCACGGTACTTTGCTAACATAAAAGACTACCAGCAGGATTCAGAGTTCTACATTTGCAAAGGCTGCCAAACAGAAAGCATGTAAAGAAACAACTCAGTACCCCCTTCCTTATCTGCACATATTTTGGGCAGCTTCCCCACAATTACTGTAGGATGTCATCAGAAGGGCATGAGAGAGTGGAACTATGGCCTGACAAGAAAGAGGTTGCCCTGTTCTCCAGTTCTTCCTTCCTCATTCCACCACCCTGTGTTAAACTAGAAAAGTGAAAGCAGGGAGAGGAACAGCAATACAGAGCTAACAGAGATACAGCTCTCATGCAAATACAGAAACCTGCAAAAAGGTCAAATTCTTTCTAGAGACATTTGCTTTTGCTTGATCTGGAAGCCATCCCTCCTCTGCACAGACTCTGGGCACGACAGCCCCTCTCAAGAAATCAATCCTTAACTTTTTCTGCCCTGGTGTCACTTCCCAAACCAAATACCCAAGATATAGCCTGTCCCAGTTACTTCTCAATCCAACACAGAACATTACCACGCTATGGTAGTACTGCTCTGTGTTGTCCCCTGGACAGCAAGAGCAGTCCACTGTAACATAATGATATCGAGAGATAGCTTACAGATAATTAGTTTGGTATTTTTACCCTTTCACACCTTCTGTCAGTGAAGTACCTCCCCGAGTTTGTACATACAGGATTTTATCACCACAGTTCTGAAAGATGCAAGTACAGTTTGGACAGTATCAGTTTTTCACTCTGCTATTCATAGCCAAGAGATCTGAGCAGGAAAGCGTTTGCTCTGCCACAAGGCTGGCCCATCCCAAGCTATTAGACATTGGTATGGGCAGCAGCCGCTCACTTGTCAGCAAACAAACCAAAGGGAAATTCCTCAAGATTTTGTGCTCTGGTTTTAGCAGGCAACAACTGCTGCCTCATGTGGGCATATGGAGCCCCTGACCCCATGGAAAAAATTGTGTACATTACTGCACAGCTACTAATACCACTTTGTCTCTATCAGGGTTTAAATTTGGTTCTGAGAGGCTGGAGATGTTTTCTGGGACCTGCAGCATACAAAGCAGATGTTCTATGGATGCTTCTGAAGATTGTTTTTCTGGCTGTTATTTCAGGAGGCAAAATTCAAAGACACAGATGATTTCATCTATCTCATGCTGCTTGTGAATTTGGAGGTAGCTGGAATCAGCGTGCCCACTACCTGTTGTGAACAGTCAAGAAGTTTACCCAAGAAGGAATTACACTTTTCTGTATCCAGGTCAGTAGTACATAAACTGTAAAACTTCTGAACCACCAAAAGCTTGATAAAACCAAATTATCACTAGGAAAAATAAGACTCTGTCCTCTTGAACTACTTTGCGAAGTTAACAGAACTGCAGACTTGCATTTCTTATATTGAACTTATACTGTGCTTTTGGGAAAAAAGGAAAAAAAAAAAAAAAAAACAGCGTTTTTTTTCTGATTTTTTGATTCTTTCCACCTGAGAGGGATTCAGGGGTTGACAGAAGCTCTCAAGGAAACAGGGTTCCCACAAAAACATCCTTCCTTGACTATCTGAGTTTTCAGAATGTTTTATTTAGCCAAGCTGCCGTGCAGCATCCCCCTGGACCGTGCCCTGTATCCCACTGTACCACACCCTGCATTTGTAAATACAATTCATTTGCTCTGGTGTAAATTCACAGGCAACATCAGCTGTGTTTAAACAGCCTTGGTGGGAATTGGCTATCGTAGCATTCCAGAAAAGATTATCCTTCATAGTCACCAATAACTCAGATTGGCAGAGGTCAAGGCTTGGTGCATTAAAACAGTAGCCAGTCACAGAGGTCCAGTGATAGTTTCTTCCTTTTTAACCATCACAGAAAACGCACAGTGTAAAACAACCTTCTATCACAAGAAAACAAAGCAACAAGATAACTTTCAAAGAGATCATCTCCTGTTTGACTTCTTAAATGGCACCTGTCAATGTGGCATCTTGAGTGCCACTCCACAACATATTAAGCAACATAGTCAGCAGCTCTAATGGAAGACAACACCCCTCTAATTCTCCCTTCATTCTTGCATGCTTGCATGGAAGAATGATGAACACCACTATGTGTGCGCCCATTCAAACACCTGGCTTCAAAGGAATTGTCCATTTCCTTAACATACTACTGGGTTTTCTGCTGAACATTAAGGTGTTGTCAGCAAACACTGCATTAAGCCAGAGCTGTTAAGCTACAGTATTCCCCTGCCTCAACGACAATACAGCATACAAAGCTCAGGCCAGTTATTTAAGCTATTTTGTCTTTATAACACAATATAAACTTTTGATAACAGCATTAATACACAATGTATATGGCTGTAAAATGTCAACCAACTTTTATGGCTTTCCTCTTCATATGAATATTCAGTCATCCATTTGTCCCTAGATCCACTTCAATCCTGAAAAAGAAAATATTAAATAATTTAATTTATGTATTTTCTGAGCAGTTCAATAATTTCTCAAGTATGTTGTGTATGTAAAGACAAAAAAAAAATCTAACCACAGACATCTATTCCACAGTACAACAGAGGTCAGAAGAACAGTAAGTTTATAAGCACTTAAAACAAAAATGGATAAATACAGCAGAAAAGGTATATTGGATAAAACCTTGTGTTTCCTCTTAACTGATTATTTTAGTCAAAGCTCTGTGTTTTTAACTTCTGAGCTGCTATTTCAGCTCACTAAATCCTAACTGCTTTAGTTGGTCTTCTGAGCCCATTATGTACCAGTACCCTGCATTTGTACAGGTAAACTTTCCAGTAGCTACAGAGGGCAAACATTCTTTGCCAGTATTACAAACTGTATTTCCCAGAAATACTATGCACTATCCCAACAGTAACACATTAAAAAACTGTCCAAGATCACTACAAAATCTGAGTATGTACTTCTTTCAGGGTTTTCTATAGATACCTGATTAGTTTAGTCATGAGGGCCACAAAGAAGAACAGAGGTCTGGGGGCATCCCTCCTGTGAAGAGGGGCTGAAGCAGTTGGGGTTGCTCAGCCAGGAGAAGACAAGGTTCTGGGGAGACCTTACAGAACCTTCCAGTACCTTAAGGACTACAAGAGAGCTGGAGAAGAACTTTTTACATGCGCACGTACCATAAGACAAGGTTTCAAACTAAATGAGAAGAGATGTAGATTAGATGTTAGAAATAAATGCTTTGTTTTGAGGGTGGAGAGGCATTGGCAAAGGCAGCCCAGAGAAGTTGCGGATGCTCCATCCCTAAAAGTGTTCAAAGCCAGGTTGGATGAGGTTTTGAGCAACCTGACCTAGGGGGTGGCATCCCTGTCCATGACAGGGAAGTTGGAACTAGATGAACATTAAGTCCCTTCCAACACAAAACATCCTATGATTCTATGTTAATCTATAAAAGAAAAAAGCATTTGGAAATTCAAATATAATATTATGTTTTGTGAAGCTCCTTCAGATTTAAGAAAATAAACAAACCCAGTAGTCCAACTTTTAAAAAAGCCTCGGGGAAGAAAAGAATCTTCAGATGTCCAACATTTAAATAATAGACAGGATGTCTTAAACCCCATGCCAGAATATGTGCATGTATCTGGGAACAAAAACTACCTACATATGTCTCTCTTATTAATGGAAATGGTGTGAAGACAAGAATCTAAATCTGCTGTCAGAGTTATTATAAACAATCTGCTGTTATTTTTCTATCATCCAAAATAAGGTCCTCCTTTAAATAACAGGAGAGCATCACCTGCCGGATTTTAAACCACAATCCACTACTTCATTACTGCTGTATATATGACAACATGACAGGTTTCCAAATACTACATAAACTTTTACAGTGAAAAGACAAGAAGCTCCCTCAAGAAAATAAAAATTTGCCATTCATAATAGTGTGCTTCTATCATACTGACTAAATATCATGCACTTAGATTTTATTTCTAAGAAAATATTAAGTTTAATAGAAGTTTCAAATATTTGTGTGAATTATAAAAAGCTACAAAGTCACCACAAACACTGACCTAACTAAATGTAACTAAATACCACAGCCTCTAAGCAGGCTAACTGTTTCAGACTATTTGTCTTCTCCCTTGCATCTTGTAGACTCTCTTTCTCTTTTGTTACTTAATCCCCCTTGGCATTATTTGGATTACTTCAAAATTTCATGTAGCAGATTCCTTTTTTTTTTTTTGCTTTTAAAATTGCACACTTGAAGAACCACCTTTGAGTTTCTAGCTGCTCTTTCCCCTGTGCACTTGTCCAAAAATGGGACAACTGGACCACATTTTCCATATCCTGGACTCACATGATATGATCATCCAATCTGAACAGGAAACAACTTAGTAATTTCCTTTTTTTAAATTAAATTTAATGTATCCAAAAGTCTCTCCATGAGAGGAAGACAGAGTTTGACCTGTAACTGTTTCCAGTTCTCCAGGTTTTCTCATCATTACTCCTCTCTACATGCACACAGACACACGTTCCTACAGCACAACTTTGCTTCAAGTTACACACCAACGCTGGAGTCCTGTTATATTACAGTGGCTATGGTGACACAGCAAACACGGGTCTGTGTTTCAGAACTAACAAACCACTATCCAACCAGCCACAACTGCAGCTAGTTTTCTGTTATTAAGTCATGTCCAATGGTCCTCCTCATGGAAAAGCTACTTCTTTAGCAATGACAAGTAACTGGGTTTGCTTATTCATTCTCTTCAGGTCTGCACAATTAACAAGCACCAAACTGTCCTCATCCTCGCTCCACTGGGGTGTTCTCTGTGGAAGGGCTTCTATTTCAGGCTGCTTTTGAGGAGATTAAGAGCAAACCATTCCTCTAAAAATGACATTTAACTAGTAACTTTGCAAATCTTTGGCCTGATTTTCCAAAGTGCTGAAACGCTTTGACTTCATATGAAAGGAGTTTGAAATTCATAAGAAAAAAAGGGCCATCCATTCTGCCACATGTGTCACTGCCATGAAACCCACTTCAGACTTTGATTTTCAGTCCTTTACAGTGAAATGCTACTTTTACTATCAGGAATATGAAAACAGACATTGAAGTCCAAGTAAAAACATCTTTCATTTGCATCAAGCAGGTCTTATAGCAGAAGAAAATCTACCCAACAGGAAAACTGCCTAATATTTCCCACTTGAAATCTTTAAGTCAAAAAGGCTCTTTAAGTAATCTTTAAGCAAGTAATCTTTAAAGGCACTTTAAGTAATCACAGAGCAAAGCACAAACCGTCATTTTCAAACGAAAGAATGAAATTTAAGTAGCACACAGATTTATGTCCTCTTCTACCAAAGCCTAACTATCACCTTAAAAGAGGGTTTTCAGACGCCAGGAGTTTACGAAGCTTATGAATGCCACCAAACATTTGATTTCTTTTTCTACAGCAAGAAAAAAAACCAAATAAATTTGGTTGCACCGAGTTCGTTTTGAAAACCTGTCTTGATCAGATTAAATGTCCCGGTAGTCCCACACTGACCAGCATGGCCACCCCCTGGTGGAGCTGAGCAAGACCCCTGGACCACATCAAGGAGCATGAGAAGAGTTCCAGGACAACCATGTTGAGCATATTTCAGGAACAATGGAAGTCCCTACCGGTGCAGAAGTAGCCGTACCTCTACAAATAGAACACTTTTGAACATATAAACCCACATTAGTTCTTTTAAAAAACAAGTCCTCACTGCTATCACTTTTACTTATCTTTTACATACTGGTAACTTGAAAGGAAACTCACATTAATACAGTAACAAATTATTTCTTGTGCTGTTTTTACTCTTCTAATTCAGATGGGTATGAGAACATACATTTGGAAAGGACCAAGTCATTGGCGAAGTTAAGTCATTTGCTGAATCAGGATTTCTTAACTTTTCCCTCTACAAGACGAACTCCTTATTTGGGCATAAGGGGGCTAGTCACCTTCTATCATCATTGATTTTATTTTTAAAGTATGCACTTTTCCTCTTGAAAGTCCTTAGATCTGTATTTTGACTTCTGTAACCCCTTTCAAATGCCCTAAGTCACACCAAACTTCCCCCAAAACCACGTAACTTCTCCCAAACTCATCAAGAGCACCCTGGCCATCAGGTAAGGTGGGATCACTGAAAGCTCAGTGTCAGCACTATTCAGAGATGAAAGAACACAGGTTATCCTCAACCCAGTGTTAAGGATAGCTACCCTAGTAATAACAGTAGCCACATACTTGTCCTTTTTCCCTAAGTTTATGACTCTTGCAGGGACATTCATAAACTCTGTGACATTTTGGAGAAGATACAGATAAAATATACATTAACCACAAGCTACAGATCCACAACAGTCCTTGACATTTAAAACTGATAAGGGATAGGAGATGCTGGTGTACCGTCCAGCACTGTACTGGGCATAACCCCAAAGTCTTCCTTAACTGCACTTCAAGAATTTTCCTTTCTTGACTTGGGTCTGGTCCCCAGGATCTTTGTAAACAGAGTACTGTACCACTATAACTGAAACTAACCAACATATTTTGTCGCAACACTGTCTGCAAAAGAATTTTACTTTAAATTCCAACACAAGGCACCATCCCACCAGCAGTCACTATCAGCTGCAAGGTGAATCAAGCAGTACAGCCTAAAACTCATTCAGTTTAGGTTAAGTGCAACTGCAGACCAAAGGATCACTCGCTATGCATTCTAAAAACTGCAATCATACGGGTTATTCTGTCTCCAGCTGAAGTTTTTGCTTATTTGTGATTGTGACTGCTGTTCAAACAAGGCACAGTTACTTACTTCAAGATGTCAGCCCCCACGTCAACATCTTTGTTGCTCTCCTGCAACGTCACAACAAAAATATCTAAAGTTGCTCAAAATATTTCTGAAAATTACCTTAATGCTTCAACTTCTGGTTTTTGGATACTTTAATAAAAGTAAAGAGAAGCAGGAGGTAGAGAGTGGGATGCTTGTTGCTAGGTGATACCTAGCTCTCTTGAACTCCTACAGACTGAAATATTTATCCAGACTCCCACGAAGAGTGACATCTAGCACAGAAGAGACACACACATGTACTAAAGTTCATTAGGATTCAAAGTAAGAAGCAGCAGCTCCACCACCTGCTTGGTCTCTAGGGCAACTAAGATGAGTTGACTGCAGTCTGGGATGGCAGTGATGCAGCTCCTCCTAAACTTCTTCCCCAATTTTCACTGAGCCTTTATGGACCAATGCCTCCAAAACACTCATGCCAAACCAGAACAATCTCACTGCCATTGCAATCATGACAGCGCAAGTAAATACATCCTTGGCTACCTGACCATATAGCAGTGCTGTTTTCCTGATGCTTGGGGTACTTTTCCCCAAACTACTATACTGTGACAACATGTTTCCATAGAAAAAGGCATGCAGTTGGCCAAATGTGGATGAACAATGAATCAACCAAACCCACAACCTTCACGTCACGTTCCTCCCGCTCTTCACTTTAAAAGGTTTATACTAAACGTTCAAGAAGTGCTTACACAGTCCTTCAGTAGAGGCTTAGAGGAATAAACATTATTCTTTACAGGGTCTTTTATCTGACATTAATGAATTATTCTGAACTGAACAGCTTCAAGGGTAAATCCCAGACTTTCTGAGTCTTCAAGATGGATTCCAAGAATAATTTGCTTTCCCTAGAACTTAAGTGTCTGGTCTGACAACTATTTGATAAAGTTTCAGAAAAAGACAATGTTTTTCAGTAATACTTAAAAAGCCTTGCTACTTAATCAATGTACACAAATGAAATTAGAAAATGTATATATGCACACTGATAATATTGTAAATGTAGAACAGCACTTACTTAAACTCTGGAGAAGTAGTGGAGTCCTCAAATGACTTAGTCCTCAAATGATTTAGTTAATAATCAGTGGTCAATCTAGAAGCGTGCGATAAATTGCAGGGAGCAGAGAAAAACACAGCCAAATACTACTCCTTGACTTCTTATTCTGAAAGTATTAAACTTCAACACTCAGTTGTTTGGATGGCTCTGAAACCTTGATTCTTCCTTCACAATTCTAGCTTAAACAGAATGACATTGTTCTTCATTAGATTAAAATAAAACAAAAAGTGATGAACACAAACACCCATCACTTTGGGCAGCTTCTCTGACATATGGAAATGCTCCTGTTACAGTGCAGGAAAAGGTCAGTCAGTTCACCACCTTATCCTCACACACAGTTCAAATTCCGTTGGAGGTAAAATTTTATTTAAGAGCCTACGCACAGTGTCAAAGAACTTGATGAGCCTTTTCTTGTTACAAAATTATAAGGGGTCTTTTATATATACATATATACACACATAAACATACACTTGTGTGTGTATATATTAATAAAAAAATATGCACATGTCCAGTCACAAATTTTTAGTGAATTAGGGTTTTTTTTGGTAAATAATTTTCTGAAAGAATGTGCAGAAAGTATGATTTCTAACATATCATTCAAAACAACACACATTTTAAAGCTTGGATGAAAAGCCTAACTCCATTTCTGAGTAAAAATGTAACACTATGTAGCAGGGTAGTTACATTCCTGGAACTTCTTCCCATTTTACATCTTGTGCAAGACGTTGTAAAAGAAGTTGGAAAACGGCAGTAACCACCATCCCACCAGGGACAAAGTACTGTGCAGCCCTCCACCACAGTGTCAAGCACTCTGATACAACTTTCACAGCAAAGCCACTTCAAGAACGGCCAAAAAGAGAGAAGTTGCACCTATTAAAATTCCTTTAAAAGAGGGAACAAAATTGTTCCCACAAGCAGCCGGAAAAAAACTAAACAAGCTTCAAGCTTATACACCACCAGAAGGTGGTTGTAAAATCAGTGTTGAGGTTGTTGAGGCCTGCATAGGCAGCAAGAGCCAAAACCTTGTCCCATCAAGCCCCAGCCTGGAGATGGTCACCACTTCAGATGTGCCAACATATGCAACTTCTACCTCACTGCATGAATAAATGCAAGATAAGTTAGCAAAAACCCAAACTGCTTAAACAAATCTATTTTGATCCTCCAAGGCAGAGGTGGCAATAATTATGAGGTGGCCTTGACCTCCCTAGCTACAGCCACAGCATCTAAGAGAGGACAGGCTTCCACAATCTACCCGAAAGCTGGGAAAAAAGAGCAAAGAAAACCAAACAAATGCTATTCCAAGTTGTGATACATACTGAAAAAACCCAGCTTCCAGGCTCAGAGTTATGCTTCCAAGAAATAAAGTCATAAGCATCCTGATCTACGTAGCAGATAATAATGTCCAGGTCCTATTCCCGCCTTTGCACAACCCAGAATAAATTCCAACACTGCATTTTTGACAACTTGGACCCCCTTCTTTTTCTTTTCATTAGAAATGTATCAATGGAATGCTTTTACAAGAAAACAGCATGGTATCTATCTATGTGACTGTGCAGCTACAAAATCAGGCTCTAAACAAGGGGGCACTACATGACATCAATGATGCTATTCATCAATTTAAGGAACCTATTTGGCTGGCATCCTACAAATGTGGGTGATGAGTGTCTATTTTAATAGGAAAGTACACTCTCTAAAATTGATCAATTGACCACAAGTGTTTCAATTAATAATTTTTAATGCCTTTTCTCCTGGCCTGCCCTTCCTTAAAAGTGCAGACTGGCATTATTACTAATAATCATCTCTCAGCATATTGGAGGTCAAAGGTTCAGAAAAGAGAGAAATCCCCAAATCCGCCAATACAACATTCCCATCAGGCACTGACCAGCTTGAAACAGCTTCACTACCAGATTCAGCAGCTACAAATCTTTTAGCAGCAATTTGAAATCCAGAGAAAATCACAGAAGCATACTCATGCTCTTGATGCCTTTGGAAGGAATGAGGAGAATAAAATTTATCTCTGTACTGTTCCTAGAGAATTTCCACTGAAGACTCTCCATATCAGCTTTTCAGGCTTCCCAATACATGGTAAAGCTCAGCAAAAGCCATCATTAACCTTAGGAAATAGTACATGTGTCTGGAGATCCACCCAGTACATGGTGGTCATATTCCATCAGCCTCCCCAGGCATCATCATTTTTCTCTTTGTTCCAAAAGCCCCCACATTTTTGACAGCCCATGCAGATGGCTCTGATTATTTTCCTGTCCTTGCTCAGAAAGAAATGTATTTGCTTCTCCCCTTTGGAAAAGGAGATGGTTGGAAAATAATTTCATGCAGTTTTCCAGGGGGACTGAAAATCTGACTACTTACTTAAGTTCAAAATCCAGAAGTAGCCTGATTTCCAAAGGTAATTTGTACTTTCCAGTCTCCTACTGAGATGACTGCAGCAGCCTGCAGGACTTGCCATCTGCATGCAGCAGGCCAGTGACATTTCTTTCTCCAGACCAACAGGCAAACAACCTCCTTAATTGTGGCTTGGCAATTGTTCACTCATAGCCCAGAAACCATAACCTGAAGAGCAACTTTAGCAAATAAAGTTCTTGCCAATTGGCAGGTTCATCTCACCTACTGACGGATGCCTACACCTGTGTTAGCTGCCCTTCATGGCTCTGCAGCTAAAGGACAGAAAGAAGCAGTGTAAAGGCCTGAGTCACTGTCTCTGCAGCCAGTCCAGCAACTGCTTTTGACCAAAAGCATTTTAAATAAAACAGTACTTAGTTGTCTGTGAAGGGTACTGTAAATTTTAAGAGCTTTGTTTTTTTAAACCAGTCTTGAGTTGTTTTCCTGATCAAACACTAAATTTTAAGACTTAAGAAGACACCATTTCAACGGACTTAGAAAAGCATCCCATTTTTACAAGAGCTTAGAGGGAAAAAAGGAAAAACTGAAAAGTAACTTGAGCTGGTTGTAAATACCACTGTCAAGCAGTAACTGGTGACACCAGCCATGCTAAGTTTCCTGTACACCAAAGCTCATCAGTTGTATAGACATCACCATAAAAAATTGTTACAAAAATCAGAAACTGAGAATGGTAAGAAAGCCACATTGCCTGATTTACTAAATAAAAAATGACAAAAACACTGCAATGAAGAAATCTTGTATTTCATAAGGAAACACACAATTATAAAGACCAAGATTTTTCACAGACTTGGCCAGGTGGCTGATCCCATACCCTGTTATCACTCCAGTGAAACAAATCAACACCAAGTTTATGCTCCCAATATTCCCACTACCACAGTAGAAAGCAGATTCATTGTACTTAATTATCTTTCAGGGAAGAGAATGCAACAAATAAATTAATAAACAAAATTAATCACAAGAGACATGAAAACCAGACGCAATACCACTGAGGAGAAACATTTGCTTTTTTCTTCCCTCTTAATACTCCAGGTGTAACAAAAACAATTAGACAATATGGATGCTATTTTGAATTTAGCATGCCTTCTACCCAAGACACCCAAAAAACTATCCTTTTCTAACCACCATGATCCACAACCCCCACAAACTATCCCAACTCAGAACACCATGAATTACATGAACAACTAGACTCAGCACTTCCCCGAGGTTTAATTCAACAACTCCTTGACAATCTAAGCTTTTGTTTTTCTATCAGTTTCCTTTGATTACTTTTTTCACTTGCAGGTAACACCAGACATGATGCACGACTTCAGATGTTTAAAGCAGTTCAACTGGCAATAGGAGACACGTTAGCTAAAGATTCACTGGTGCTATACCCATCCTCAGCTTATTGCCAGGAATACACCTATCTGGTATTTTGCAATTATGAGGAAGCTCCTAAATTAGATTAGCAATTGAAAAGTATTTCTGTAATTTGATTATATAAGAGATAGCCAACACAGCTTCTGCTATTTGACCAATTTCGAACAGTTGCCTATCATCTACTGTCAGTGTCTTGGAGTTCACCCTGCCTTTTCTACCAACTACCCTGTCCAGTGACACAGTTTCTTCTTTCCATGCTACTCTAACACAGAGACATTGCAGTTGTTCACTTCAAGCCTTAAGGTTCCTCCTATTTCCTTCAGGTTCATGAACCCTTCCACCATACTTTGGGACACAGAGCCCTGGCCCAGGAGCAAAATGCTCCCCTCTCAACCACTGGACATCCCTTTCCACCTCCCTTGCTCCCAGGACAGGCTTCTGGTAGATGAGTTGGCAGCTTCTGCAGCTCAAATGCAGTTATCTCCATGAACACCCTGGCATCAGTGCCACAACTGGCCCTTCGCAGACGCACACTCAGGGGTGTGAGCCTGTTAACAAGACCACCCTGTACTCACCTCATGGAGTGAGCAGTCTCACGTTCCACTGCCTGACATTCAGTGGCTTCAAAAGAGTTTAAAATTATATTCTGAAACAAGGTTATGTAGAATTTGCGAGCCCAACACTCCTCTGTGACTTGTCTCACCTACCCTCATCACTACTCTTACCATAGCTCTCCCTTCATCCTCTTCCCTGAGCTTCCTTCTTGGACAGACCACCCATCCAGTGGCACTAATCCAACAATTCTCTCCGTTTCACTGGAAGTGGCTTTATTCCCACTAGAAAGCCAAATCCCAACTCCATCCTGCTGTTTAATCCACTACTATGAAAGATTTCAAGGTTGGGTTTCTTTTTTAATAGAAAAGCTAATTATTTCGTCTATATCCTAAGTTGTGCTCCTGATTATTCATTAGGTAAAATACTTCCTGTCCTCTACATTCTGAGTTTTCAATATCCTGAATTCACTGCTAGCAGTAGAGGTGGCTGGTGCTACCTACTCCAAGACACCATGAAACAGAACCTGTCTTGCACAATGCACTCCTACTCGAAAGGTTTAGTTACCAAAGATGAAGTAATTATGAGAGCATCACCATGGGAGCAACTTCAGTTAATAAAATCACCACACACCAAGTATGGACTATGGTCCAGAAGCAAACTGCAAATTTTGCCACATGTTGGAATACTAAGACATTCTGAGAACAGTTTTACTAAAAGCAGAGGTAGCTGCCATAGTCTTTGTAATAAACATAAGGAATACTGCAAACAACTTACACTCCCACAAGTGGCAAACGTCATCATCTTAAAGATAACCCCTACTGAGATGCATCCTGTAGAGTTATCACAATTAAGATTCTGTTAAAATACTCATTACAAATATCTATTTTTAATTAACTGTAATTCAGACTTATAATATGAAGCAGGCTGTAACTTGATGATTTTCATAAGACAATGAATTAAAGATTAAAAAAACAAAGGTTAGCCTCTTGGGGGCGGGAAGGGAAATCAAACCAATTTCAATATTTATGGGAAAAAGTAATATAGGTCAATAAAAATAAAAATACCAAATTTTCGTTACAGAGACCAAGTTTTATAGATAATAAAAAAGTAAACCACTGAAAATAAGAGTCCCCTAAGAGACTTTTGCATTTATAGTTTAAAAAGAACAGAACAAAAATCAGTGTTATAGGCCTGAAATTGATATGGGAGAAAATATGGAGATGAAAACACTGTCTGCTCTACTAGGTCCTTCACATCTTAGTTTACAAAAAAAAAAAAAAAAAGTAAATTAGAAAATGCATGCAGATATTTCTACAAACCCGCACAGGGAATGCCCATAAAGGGTTAACACCCAACAGAGCCATATTCAGCATAGGCAAAGTTACTATCCCTCCCTGGCCCACCAGGCCCTGGTACCAAACCAAAGGCTTACAGCTGGAGAGGGCTAACAAGGGAAGACTTCTTACATTTAAGGGCCATTTTCACCAGCTCCATCACCCTTATTCTTAATCCCATTCATGCATTACTCAGATTAATTTTGCTTTTCCAACCTGATACACAGAGAAAGCCCACTTTTCTCACCTCTTTCCTTTATCAGCTGACCAAGTGACAAAAATGTGAGATCAGCCCAGTGATCCATCCTCCCGTCAGCTTCCGCGTCCTGCTGCGCACAGCAGGCATGCTAAATGCAAGTGTCAAGCAGTCAACAAACCCCGACAAGCCCCTAATCTTAAGGGCATCAAATATGGTTAAGTCATCCTCTTTTATGGAAAAAAATCTCATGGACTGGGGCCAGCAGTTTAAAGAGTTTTGACAAGCGGAGAAGGATTAGAACAAACCAGCACCATTTCAAAATGAAAAGCAGAGAGGTCTGGCTTCCTAATAAGCAAATTCACCAAAAAGCCACAAGCTTAACTGGAAACATCTTAACCTGAGTATGTCAGCAAATACAAGTAAGCTATTTCAAACGTGTACTGAAAGAAATAATGCCATGTTTTCTTTATTGTTGTTTTTCTTATCTGCATTTGAAAAGAGCCCACAAGGAAACACTCTATTGAATGAGTTCAGAAGGAGCACATTATCTAAATAGAGAGGCACATTTGCATTAATACCCAGGGATGACATTCACAAACATCCTACTGTCCTGTAAACTCCCTCAAAACAAACATCTCTACACTGTATCAGGGATGCAGAAGTTTCACAGAAGCTGCTCTTGAGAAGCTTCCTGAGGACCAGCATGCCAGAAAGGGCAACAGCAGTATCTGCTCTCTCTTATGAGCTTTTTCATACCCTGCACCCGGTGTGCTCAGAATATCACTGTTTCTGGACTCAAGAAAGAGAAGAAGAATAAATTCTCAAAAGATTAGTAGATAGTAGTAACATGCCACCTCTTGAGGATGGCAACAAGGGCAAGACATAACTATGTCGAGTTCTGCCACCTCAGAACTCAGCTTCCCGCCCAAGTCATATTCTCCCCTTCCATCTCTCAAGCTAGACCAAGACAAAACCCCCCCTCCACAGTAGTGAGGGGCATTTATACTATATTTAGTGAACCTTAAGCTTCAAGCAGCTGGTCTACATTAGCCTGAGCTGAAGCTGCGACCACTCTGAAGGCATGACCCCACAAGATCATGGTGTATTCCAAGCTGTTCCCAAACTGAAAGAATTGAGCAGGAAGGGGCTGTGTAGCTAGAACAGTATCTGACTTTTTCCTCCACTCCTGACAGCAGTATACCAGATCAGGATCCTCATCACCTGACCCTCTCTTGTTTTCACAATTTCATTTTACCTGTTGTCACCTAAAGACCCATCAATGGAAAATTCACACAAATTGTAAAGACTAGGGATAGAGGAAACCTCAGAAGAACATCTAGTCTCTCCCTAGCAATTTGCACCACTCTGATGACCTCAAAAAATCATTCCATCTTTATTATATCAATTACAGACAAGCTTCAAGAAAAGAATCACCAGACCTGCAAAGAAAAACTGCCTGTAGTACCAAGATTTCATCCAGATTCACTCTAAAGACAGAACATCTGCTTAGCACACCCTAGGACCATAAATAGAACAATGTAGCAATAGAACAATATTCAGGGTAGGGAGCTGAGAGCTTGCCAGAGCTCTGATATTTACTTCAATTGCCCCTGAAGACCCCTATGAAGTAAACATTTTTCAACACAAAATTAGGATGAACCCTCCCACAAAATATGACTAATTATATGTCTTTTAAGGATGATTCCTAGATCAACTATCACAGATGATGTCTGAAAAATTTTATGAAGATGTAAAGCAAAATGAACTTCTATAATACAGTTTTAGCTGACAAGAACAAGAGTGAATACAAGAGTTTTCATGCCTCAGAATGAGATAATAGCTAGTCTTTGAAAAAAAAAATCCATACACAACAGCAATCATTCCTTCAGTGCCTTTAAATCTGACTTCATACACAAGCTTTGTGATCCATGCCCTCAAAAACAACAGGAGTAACAAAAGGCAGCTCCTTTATGCAGAAGCTCATGTTCCGCTGGCTAAATTTATTTTCCCAGAGAGGCAAGGCTATTGCTAACCCTAGTCAGATGAAGTCTCGAGATACCACTGAACTCTAATACTGGCACATCTAGGTCATTACAAAGTCTGTGGAGCTGATGATCTAATTGGTTGTGATACCTACTGAAATACGAGTCTCTACTTGGTCCATGTTTTGTTTTGATTTTTTTTTTAATTTCAATGCATCTCAACTCAAGGTACAAAAAGACAAATGTAAATCTGTGAGTGTAAATCTACACCCAAGTCTGTAGGTTAGCAATGAACTACTGTTCATTGCATTCGTAACATGAATGCACTCAACGCTATTTTCACAACAATGAAAATCTTTTTAGTACAGTAAAAAGACACAAGAAAATGTACACATTTTTAAGCTAAACACATGCAGAAGTTATATCTAAAGATACTTGTAAATACCTCTGATCTCTTGGGATCCAGTTACATCTGATTAGTCACATCCACAGAGTCACCACAAATAATACCAGGATTTTTTTTCTATTGCCTAACAAGACCTTACAAGATAGCTTATTTAATATTACTATATAATTTGATCATACAATGTTAATATAGTTTTGGCAACAAGAATACTTAGATGGGTAATGGTCAGACAAAACGCTTCACTACTGTACTGTGGCATAGGGAGGCACTGTCTGAAAAGGGTATTAATAAATCGATTATCATAAGCTTTCACTGGTATGGAGCAATTATCTAACTTCTAATTATCTTCTCTTATATGTTACAGTCATATGAGACAACAAAGCTGTTAAAAGCAGTAACAAGCATCAATACACACTTGTGAAAGACAAGGCCAGACTAACAGGAATGGAAAGGAAATAGCAAGAAGGGGAAAAAAAATTCAAATGCAGCTGAGAAGTAGAGAACGAAAACAAATGTTTGCTGCAACTCCCTCTACTGCATTTGCAGTTTCTCCACTCCTCAGAAATGGAAACATAGATGTATTAATCATGGGGAAGACCAACAAGCTTACTGCCACCATGGAAGAAACCTTCAAACTCTGGAGTGTAAAACTGGGGTTCTACACAAAATTTCTTTTAAAAGATTAAACAGATCTGTAAAATACAGCTAAGAGAAAAATAAAATCTACATTTATTTTGCTTTGTTAATTTCTCTGTGTAAGTCTTAATATTTTAGTGAGTTTTTTTCAGCAGATGAGTCCAGCAACTGACTGCTCTTTTGTGACTGTGCCCTCCTACTGCCTTTAGAGCAGGTGTATCTGAAAATTTCTGCTTTCTTGCTCACACTCCAGTGCCCCAGTTTTGTCATTTTTAGCGATTCCTTCCTGTGTGAACAAGCCTGAGCTTAAGTGTTTTCTTTCACACGCCGACAGGAAACCCTGCCTCCAAAGCTGAAAACAGGGTGTAGGGAGAAGTGCAAGGAAGAAGCATGGCCAAAACAGAAATTTTCATGTAAAAATCAGAAAAATGAGATAATAGGTAAGCAGTCTAGAAGAGGAAGGGTTAAAATTGCTACCTAGAGCAAAGCAAAAAAAACTCACTATGATTTATCACATACACCAGATAAATTATCTTTCACCTCCAATTACTGCACTACACAGCACAGCTAGATCACTTGGCCTCATAATATATTCACCAGCTACTCAAAGTTCCACTAGCAGCCAATTTCTAGGTGCCAACACTGTACAACAGCTTCATTAAAACTGGTATGACAGGACAAAGTTTCAGCAGGCTTACGGGTGACAAAATTTGGGGAGGCAGAGTACACTCAAAGGCAGCACTGTCATTCAAAGTGATCTCAGCAAGTTAGAGAAATGTTCTGTCAGGAATATTGTGAAATTTAGTAAAAGCAAATGGCAGGTCCTGCACCTAGGGAAGAATAACTCCAAACACCAGCACATGCTGGGGCCTGACAAGTAACTTGGCAGAAAAAGATCTGGAGTCCCAGTTGACCATGTGCCAGAAATGGGCCTTCTTGGCAAAGAAGGCAAACAGCCCTATGGAATACATTAGGAAGGGCATCATCAGCAACTTCAGGGAGATGATCCTTCCCCTCTGCTCTGGTGAGACATCTGGAGTACTGAGTCCAGTGTTGAACTTCGCAGTATGAGACAGACATGAACACAGCAGTGTTCAGGACAGGTCACCAAGCTGAAACACACGGTGGTACTTGAGGCCTGGCAGGAAGAGCTGGAGCTGTTGAGCCTCAGGAAGGAGAAGAATTGGTGGGGAACTCAGTGGCCTCTGTAACTACTTAATACAGTGCAAGGACAACAGAGCCCAACTCCTCTCTGAAGCGGCCAGGAACACAACCCAAGGTAAAGGCCACAATTGCAGCACGTGGAATTTCGATTAAGGAAATTAGAAAATTAAGTTTTTATTATAAAAGTTACCAAAAACTGCAACAGATTGACTAAAAGGGCACTGAATCTCAATCTTTGGAGATACTCAACACTTGACTACCCAAGGGGGTTGGAGCAACTTCAACAAACTAGGCCCTGCTTTGA
The DNA here is from genome assembly GCF_029207755.1 of Chamaea fasciata. Lineage (NCBI taxonomy): Eukaryota > Metazoa > Chordata > Aves > Passeriformes > Sylviidae > Chamaea > Chamaea fasciata. The sequence continues at coordinate 66,027,474 of NW_027094087.1, forward strand.
GCAGGGACTGGGTCAAATGAATGGTCTACAGACACACCCTGCAACATGTGTCAGTCGGCCATTCAGAGGGTTTTTCCCTTGGTATATTAGGTTTCTCCAAACATTAAGACTTTGACAATACAGTTCTTGAGAGTATAAAAATATCCCATTCCATTTGGAATGGAATTTGACACAAACTTTTAAGACCCGAAGTTCAGAGGAGCTTCACGTAAGTTTTAGTATTCTTACAATTGGAATGAAAAAACCCCCTACAAATTCTGTTTTACTTCTAAGCTGCTAAAAAAGAAATGCCATTTTTCTTCAGAACACTTAATCATAAATATGCAAATAAGTGTGTATGTAAAAATATATATCATCTATTTATATGTATTTGCTAATATATCTTACAGCCCCCAAATACTCATGGTTCTGAAGAGGTAAAATAATGCAGCAGCATCATATTTAAGTACTACACAACAGAAATACAAATCATATAGTTAATTCTCACTGTTTATTGTTTATCTCACTGACATTTCAGCTTTCCCATATTACAAACTGTATTTTAAATCAGTTTCTGTGTCATGGGTCTCCTGTAGTCATGATGCCAACTAGTGTAATAAAAGCTATAGCCACAGCTCCTACAGACACCAGAAAAGTGACAAAATGTTTTCAACTGAAAATAAAGACCTGTACTACTTCAGTGCTAAATCACATTCCACCACTAGTACATACTATTAGACTACATCTAGGGGACTTCAGTAGTTCAAATCAACTGCTCTGTCAAAGACTCTGTAAACCTTCAAAATGTGAAAGGCAAAGTAATAATAATTCCACCAATTTGGATTGTTTTCTTCTATGCACACATGATATGTTATGTAAAGCATGTATAATCCATCTGAGATATAAAATATATGCCAAAAGAAAATTTAAAGCTTCTGATGTTTATGTACAAACAAAGAATACAGATCACAGGACAAAACAGAAGGAGAAACAGATTTCTGGAGCTTCCCATCATCTGTGAACAGAGCACCAGGACAGATCCATGATATTAATCAGCCAGGACTCCACAGACTGCATCAGCAGAATTACATATGGAATCCACAACTATTATTATACTTTGATGCTAAAGTTAGACTCCACACAGCACTGAGAGGACACGTTCAGTTCCACTTTCACTTCAAAAGTGGTACAGCCTCAGATGGTATTCTTTCTCCCTTCGAGAAAGATAACAGTGTCCAGACTATATGTCAGTTCCAAAATACCTAATAACTCCACATTAAAAATGTGGTTTTCAGCAACATCAGCAATTTTGGGTTTTTTCAGTGATATAACTGATTCCATATAGAAACAGCTAGAATGAACACAAAGCAGACTGTGGAATATTCTGCCTGTGTTTCAGCCGTAAATCACAAAGGTCAGTCTTGGTTTCGGGTCGTGGGACAGACCTATCCTTGGGAAATATCTCAGAGAGCAAAGCAGCTCTGCCTTCATCCAGCTCCCTACATGCACAACACCTTTGGGCATCTCTCCAGAATAGCCACCACCCTCAGCAATGAATAACCGTGCTCCCCAGCACAGCTCTCCTCGGACTACACCATCAGGTGCCCAAGGGCAAGCAACCATACATTCCTCCCTGTGCAGCATCACACCAGGGGTAATCAGCATTCAACATTTCTGTATAAGCAAGCAGCAACTGAGAAACTGGCAGCAGTATTTAGTGCAGAATAATAATAATAAAAAACAAACAAACAAAAAAAATCCCCACAACAAACCCCAGAGCTGACCCCAAATACCCAGCTCTTCATCCCATAACCATCTGAGCATAGCAACTGTAATTTCAAAGAGAAACACTACATCTTTTAAATGAACAAATCATATGCTAACAAAAATATACAGCTCTGGACACTAAAGAGGGAAGAAAAATCAACCCTCTACCACCAAGAAAGAATAAAAACACAACCCAACTACAAAAGCAAAGAATCCTCTTTCTCAAAATACAGTCACAAGATTTAGTTGTTTTAACTTTTAACCCATATTCTCCAGACGGGAAGGTGGGAGGATAAATACATGTTGCCTAAGACATTTTAACAATCTGTTAATTGACACATTCACTGTCATACTACTTACTGTATGACATACTACTTTATATACGACTTTGCATTCATGAAATACAAAGCCAGTTTCACCCTCATGGATTTTGAGATGGAAAACACAGCTGATTTAAGTTAATTATTATACTGATGAGTAATAAAAGTATTAAGAGAAGTATGGCAAACACAGTTTTACATATTAGCTCTCACTAAAAATCAAAGAAAAGAAAGCTTTTATGACAATTATTGCAACTACATAAATATAAACCAAGGCAGGGGAAAAAACCCTGCATTGGTCTAATTCAAATTTTTCATATCAGAAATTCGTAACTAATCCTTCAAGATAATGTATCGGTAATGCTACAGGCCTAGTGTTTCTTTTATCCACACATAAAAACACTGCCTCAATTGTATGAGGTGTGCCAGACCAAGCACAAGGTAGTCCCCAACTCCAGCAATGTTTTTTATGCTGTACTACGTACATCTTCCCCAGTTGTGAAAGAGAGCAGCAACTCTACCACAAGACAGTCATGTTCTTGGTGGAGGGCACAATTCATCAAAACAGAGGGACACATTGACAAGCAGTGCTGCCACCAGGTCCTTCTTTCCCCCCGGCCCCCCCTCTCAGCTGACACCACTGACTCTTGGTTCACAAGAGGTTCCCCACCTCTGATGCTGAACTGAAATGCTCTGGAGAACTCAGACCAGCAAACAGGGCAAATCTATGTTTGACTTTTAAAAATAGTTAGTTTTCAGCCAGATTAGTGAACTCTGCTTGCCCAGAGGCCAAATCACTGCTGGAACCAACACACAGAAGGGAGTATGAATGGCAGGACAAGGGCAGATGGAGACCGCTGCTTCCAGTACAGCAAGGTGCAGTTTGCTAAGAGTCTCATCAAAACCATAACTGGTGGACAAATCGTAACACATGGAAACTACTGCTCCTACAGAACTGAAAAACTTCCCAGAACTTGTTACATTCTTCATTAGTGGCATGAATTTTTAAAATCATGTAAGACAGCATTTTAGATTGTTGTATCAAGACAGAGATGTCAAGAATTCATCAGCAAGAGCTGGCAGAATGATGTTCTCTAGCTCTGTAATCACTTCATTTTTCCTGTAATTCTGAAACTGTCTCAGGACTCCTCTACTGCTGAAAGAGATATCTATACACTTTCTCATTAAACTTCACTGGGATCAATCCTTAATGTAACTGTACTCCCAAAACAGTGAGTGAAACATAAAAAGAACTCTGCAAAAAAAAAAAAAAAAAAGGATATGAAGGATCCACCACAGTATTTTTGTTTCTTAACATTCTCTCTTTACTTTACAGAGATACTTCAGAAGCATATTGAATTAACCCACGAGTGCTATTTATCTGTCAGACACAATGCCAACAGGCACTTTAAACAAAGACCAGACAATCAGAGACCAGATAGAATATGCTGTGATGACTTTCAGGACCTGGCTTCCATACAAGTGAAAGTGTTCAAATCTATATACATGCATGGCCTCTGACAGCAGGCAGCACAAAAGTTGTATTTAAATCACATTTATTTATTGAGGAAAAGAAAATAAAATTACAACGAAACCTCCAAGATTTTCTTGTAGGTCCAGCAAAAGAGAAGTGGTATTCTGGACCCAATTGCTAAGCCAATGGAGAGCACACACTTCCACATACATCTAGGAATAGCTCAGCATAGTCTCTACAGACATAATTTTTTTTTTTTTCTCTAAGAAAGCTGATCCCTCCAAGGTAATTCAAAACTACCAGTATTACTGAGCAACACCTTAACTCCACTCACATCCAGACCATTAGCTTCCTTTTCTGGACAATACATCATTTCTGTTATATAGAGGACTTCCCTGCAGTACTTGATCTTCTGGATCTTCTCCAATTCTGTTCATTTGTTTTCTACAGACAGCCAGTAATTTATACCTAAAGTGACTATTTCTGTTGAGTTATCCCATACTAACTTCCTGCTCAGAACATGTTTTTACAGCTGAGACTTGTCAGTCCCTAAAGACAGGGATCTCCAGTGGACATATTTAATTTGAGATGGGAGAAGAAATACAGGTTTCAGCTACTTAAAATTATCGAAATCTTTTATGGTAACAATTTAAAAAGAAATGGACAGTTCAAGGTAAACCATTATCTACAATTGCTTCCATACATGTCCTATCTTTATGACTGCAAGCTGCAACATTTTTAAAGTCCTTTCACTGATAGTGCTTATCTCAGCCTTCATTTCAAAGGCTTTTTTCTTTCTTTTTTATGACTTCTTGCAATGAAGTATCCTTCAAACTACACATCAAACTGCTTCATTTTGACTTTGTCCCAATGATTTTTCACCACCAGCTAGCTATTCATAATCCCAACCATGTTCTAGTATCAGAACCACAAACAAAAAGATCCCATAAACTGTGATGTTCAGAAGGCAAGGCGAAAGGAACTTCCTCATTTTGTGGAATTTTTTAGTACCTACAAACAGACCTGAAGATCAGATCCGGTACATAGCAGTGTTCACACATCCCCCACCGCAGCTCCAAGCTCACACGCACCCAGTCCTCAGGCTCTGGCACCCAAAGCCCATGATGGGGATTTTGTGCATGGGAAGAGAGGTACTTCAGAGCAGGATCAAAGCCTTCACACACACTTTTAAGAGCTGACCAGAATTAGCAAACTGCTCATGCACCAAGAAGAGGCTGACCTTAAACCCAAATCCTCAGCAGAAGGTACCAGTTCCGTGGTTCCCACACGCAAAGAACAAATACTATTCACTTGAGAAGAGCTGACAATGTTCCATTCTTCTAGGCTAAAAGAGAGCAGCAGCAGCAGGGGGTCGGCACCACTCTGCACAGCCATCAGAAGCTGCAGAGAGGACTAAGCTACTCCTCTTGCGTCAGGAGGGTCAAAACCCACACTCACCTTCTCCCAGCCAGTAACAAGAGATTAACTCTTCCAAAAGGCACCAAGAAGCACACGACAGCACAACCAGTCATACAGCAAAGGTGGACTCACCTTCCCAGTGCTGTTTCATGCACTTGGACACGCACTGGAGAAAGCTGCAAAATCCCTCACTGAGGTCCAGCCTCAAGCATACCCTGGATGACCAAGTTGCCTTGCCTTGCTCTGTAATTAGACCAGATTCTTCTCTGAAGCACCTAGAACAGCCACTGGGGCAGTAATTTCATCAGTACATAAGGATACGCTGATTTTTCAGTAGGATTTAGGCACTAACAAACTTTTACCCTGAAGGAAGATGAACAGACAAAGCACATCAGCCATGCAACAAAGAACGCAGCTGCACAAGAGCAGAGGAGTGTCCTCCAAGTCTTTCACTAACAGAAGAAAACAAAGAGAGGGGGATGGCAAGCAGGAACAGTTACCTTCAGGTACAGGAAGAACAGCAGCAGTATAACCTCCTCTCTAAAAAGAAAAATGACAGACAAAGGAAGGGAAAAGAGGACTCAATGGATAAACATGAGGACAAGAACAGAATATACAAAGTAAAAAAAGATGGGCAAAAGAAAGAAGAACAGGGTAAGAGATAGACAAATTACAAAAGAAATGGTGTACACTTTAATTGCTCTTTCAGTATGGAAAATTTTAAAGTAGATTGAGAAGTTTCAGAATATTCCTCTGATGAAAAGAAGTCCTTTCAGTTGCTGTTGTTTTATTAAGCGAAGTGGGGTTTTTCTTCCTGCTTCTGCTTATACAGAAATTGTTGGATCAGAAAATTGAGTGAGTTAACCACTATCATGGAGTAAAATGAAGTCATTGAGACAAGCTGTACCTACTGATTTTGTAAGTTTTGAAACTGCAGGGGCATCTTGCATATGCATACTCATGAACAAGAGACTAGAATTAAAAGAGACAAAAAGGTGAGTGAGCGAACCATAAAAAGGAACTGTCAGACAAATACAAAACCCTAGTATGAAGAAGAGTCCGATACAGAAAAAGATAAAAAATGTGTTCAAAGAAACAAAAAGACAAAAAAATTCAGAAAAATTCAGGATATCAAGTTACACAGCTGTTATGTTTGTGCTCCTACATTACGCACATCTGGCAATGTCCTATATTTGCAATCATAATAAAATGGTGATAGGAATGACAGGAATACCTTCATTACACCAGTATTTCTGGCTATTCTGTGTTTTAGCAAACCAGTAGCAAGACAGAAAGAGGAAATAACATCTACTCTACTCATGCTCCAGCTCTGCAGGAGCATGGGAGCCCTCCCTTCACACAGGTTGCTGCTTTACATGAAGAACAATTTCCTGAAAGTACTTTCAGTTGCTGACTACTACAGCAACCTCAGTGGAAGAGATAAAACCCCACAACAAGGGAGATCTGTACTATCCTAGAGAAGTTCCTGCTTTTTCCAACCCCTACCTGACAGTAGTCAATTAAACCTAAGGATTGTTTTTAAAGCCTTGAGCTAGTCTTACTCCCTCCACCATTAACCTCATCTAGAAGTGGAGCAGCACTCTGGGTCCAGCACACTTCCCTATTTTCCGCTCTGTGGTTAGTAAACATCTTGTTTTCTTCCAGCTTCTTTGGCTGTTTTCCCACCAGGTGCATACACAGAGAGTAATTATAAGAATTCCCTAAGTCTAAGTATTCATGAAGAGTAACAGTTGGACTCAATGATCTTAAAGATCTTTTCCAACATAAATTATCCTTTTCCCCCCCATTTGTCTCTCATATCTTCATTCAGTTCCAGCCAAAAAAAGATTCAGAACAGTAACAACCACCCTTTCTCAAAACACTTGGCAAGGATTCTTCCTGCAACAACTATCTCTCATTAGATGCACCAGCTTCACTTCACATGAGAAGTTGCAGGGACAAAAAGCTGCACAGGCTCAAGAAACTGCCAAGGAAGGGAGAGTAACACAGGACTGAGCTGTGATTTCCCACCACTCTCAACACAGTGACACAATGTGCCAGAGGGTTCAGGCACATCTGTCCCAGCCAGTGGGTACCCTCTCTTCAGATCCAGTACTTCCTGTTAGGGCACAATAACACAGTCATATAACCTTTAACACTTGCATATGTAGCAACTTATGATGGGGTGAGGTTGGGTTATCAGGTTTTCAGTGGAGCTCCTAGAATAGGGGAATGTGGTCTCACATGGTAATTAGTTTGTCATTTCTATGCTTCTTGTGGTTTAGTTTGAAAGTCTTTACGTATTAGCTTAAGAAGGATTTTTAAGAGCATCTCAGCCATTCAGACACACCCCACTGCAAGCCAGAGTCACATTTAGCAGCCTCATACAATTTGAAAATTCTTAGCATTATTATTTGCCATAATAGTCTACGTCTGTTTCCCCCTAAGGCCAGGCATCTGATCAAAGTAATCAGATGGGGACCCAAGGTGTCCTAGACTCTCACTACAGACAACTTCCACTGGAACAGGTATCTCTGGAGGTTGTCACAGACCACACAAGATCTAGAAGGGCTTTTTAGCTCTCCCTTGACCACTGCATTGCACTGGTTACACATTTACCTGAGCACAGTACCTCCACCAGGTGTTAAGTGAAATAAGCCTACGTCACCTTCCCTTATTGATGTATTTCATATCCATCTACACACACTATACATCTTCATGAACAAATACAAACATATACATGCACTTGCACATTCCTCAGCAAAGCTGTTCTTGATATTCTTGCACTAAAGCAACAAACTGCTTTAGCAAAGAAATTAACTGATACAAGCCAGGACAGACTTATTTCTTCCACCCACCTTTACAGAATCTCTAAGCCTTTAGTGGGTGAGGATGCTTCTCCCAAAAGACTTTTGCACTGGCATAGCTGGAGTCATACACAGCAGAGAAACAATCCCAATTAAGTTAAAAAATATATCCTAGAAAAACTAGTTGCCATAGTTTAAAGAGAGTGACAGACATGTAGTTTTGCAGATCACTCATGAATTTGGCAGTACCTTCCTAATGATCACTTGTGCTTGCTTTCCTGAGTTTCCAGTGGAGCCAAGACCTAGAAAGCACCTGCTAACCAGCAGGCAGAGCTTTAGTAAAGAAAGAGTCAGAGGAATCAGTACATGCTTTTGCCTACTACCTCCCAGACAAGAGGATTTACAAGGTAGCCTGGCTCTCACACAGTTACTGATCATAGACACACGTCTGGCAACGTGGAATCTAGCAATCAGGAATAAGCCAAAAATACTGGTTTGCTTGTTTTTAACATCAAAACTGGCACTCTGCCCTGCCATTACAGCAGGATGCACCAAGATGAGACAAGAGGGTCTTCTGCATTCCACCTGGTTCTGTCCACTGACACTGTATTTACCAGACCTCATGTAGACTGTACTGCGAAGTCGAGCTCTGTATTTCTACTTAAAATATTGGTCATGTTTTTGTGGGGCACTCACACGCCATCAGGTAGACAGATGGAATCACAGTCTGTTGAAAAGAAACAAACACAGATCAATAACTACAGTCTGATTTGTGTGCTTTAAATATTGTCAAAACATGCAAGAGGAAAAGGCTGGTGGACTTCACAGCACAGAAATCTCAATGGACTCCAATACTCCTTTACAGGGAGGCAGCATCCACAAGAGTTAACTACAGTGGGAGAAGTGTCTGCAGGCAGATGAGTAAATAAATAAATAAGACAGGGAGCATTTCACATTCTTTCAACCATTTATATTTAATGATCTCTATACAACACAGTCTACAGTTCTCCCAATAAAAGAGCCATGCAACATGTGAATGAGAACAGGAACGCATAAACTCCAAGATCAAACCCTAACTCCTCTGGCTTTAAATTGAAAATAACAGCCCTTTCCCTATTGATTTTTTCCCTCCTCTTTCATTTGTGAAAAATTGATTTTTCTCGGCTGTGTTTGCTGAAGTGTCCATACCTGCAGCTCACTGGTTGCTTTAATCTATGTATTTGTTCATCCATACTTCCAAGTAAGCCATGTCAAATAAGCACCTGAGAGCCCCAGTCCCACACTCACCAGCGGTCTTAACAAGTCTCAGAAATCCTATCTCTCACGTATTATGACCGAAAGATGAGAAAGTTGCTCCTGCCTTCCAGGAGGATGCTCAGAGGCCATTCCTGTAGCTGGAGACCCTCAAGACAAAGCCTTTGTCATGTATTTTTGCGGACATCTCAGGGCAGTACAGACACCAGAGAAAAATGCAACAGAACCTTATGCTGTTCCCCCAGCAGCTCCTGAGAAGACATCAGAGTAGTAACTCCAGGCTTGTCATGTCTGAACATCCTCAGGAAACCTGGCATAAAAAAAAGGAAGCCTTGGAAGAAGAGTGAATTCTAGGAGATCAAGATGAAAAGACAGAAAGTACTCATACGATAAAGCCCTCACCACAGCTACCGCCTGTTTCTTTCACTCTCTGATGCATTTAACAAAGGAGCTCACACCACACTTTGCCAACCTACTCAGTTCCTCTGAAGACAGCTGGACTAGCTGGAAAAATGCTTCAAATCCTGTGGCTATACGACTTCACAATTGTAGCATACATTTAATTTTTTTAAAAAAGGAAAAAAGTTTGACTGAAATTTTCCAGTAAGAATGATTTGGGGATTAACCTAAATAATAATTAAAAAACAGTAACAATTGAGGCTAAATCTATACTGCTTATGAAACACTTGGATTTTAGCATGAATCCTTCCTACAGAAAAAAAGGAGCTCTTAACTCTCAACCCAGGCCAGTCTACACAGCATTTGTGATGTATGCACATGTCTGCTCTGAATACGTAGGGCTTATTTCACTTTTGACCTGAACTAAGACTTGCAGATGTGAGAAGCATTAATCCACTTGGAAAATCAATCTCTTTCATGCTACAAAAACCTGCACATAGCACAAAAAACCCCAGTAATTTGCATGTAATAGGTAACTGAGTTTTAAGGTATTTTTAAGGAAATTTAAGGTAATTAGCCATACTACAAGTCTATGAATTTGAAATCCTCAAACACATTCTTATTCCAATATCCCCTGTGAATTAACTTTTTGGGGGTTTGACTTAAGTCTGATTATTTTAAACCCTTCATGACTGTTCCTGCCTTTCCTTGCTCTTTGGTCCAAGACACAAATAAAACATGAATTATGGTGTAAGCCGACAATTATACAATTCTACAGCTCATTTATCAGATGAGCAAGAAAGTCCAAATGATTATGACACATTAAGCAAGACACACAAATTATAAAACACATTTAAAGCTCTGATTATCTATTTACTATACGGCAACACATCCTGCTTGTAGGAGATACGGGAATACTAAAGAATGAAATTAACTGACTCTCCAGGTGCCAAAAGGGACAGAGACCCCAAGTGAGGGGACATGGGGAGATGGTCCTCTGTAAGGTGGACAGCATGGACATGGCACGTTGCACTGGGACCTCCAGAGACACCCTCCAGTACACGGAAAGGCAAGGGGTGAATTGTTTTTGCTTAGCTACATCCTATTTGGTTCATCTTCCATGCAGCAGCAATTCCCAAGGAAAAAAAACAAAGCACAAGTCCTGCCACAATATTGTTCATTAAAAAACTGAAGTGTCTCACCCTGTGCAGAGAAAAATGATTCATCCGTATGCCTTGAGAAATATCCAGGCCAAATAAGAATGCCAGATAAGGAGACAATCCCTTCACAAACCAATTCAGAGTAAATAAATGAAGTGAGACCTCTTACCTTTCTGAGAAGGGGAAGAAGCATTTACAAGTAAATTTGGGTCTGCTCCAAACTTCAGAAAATTTAAAGTGCAAGAAATCTTTCATCAAAACAAGTAAGTGAGAACTAGAGTTACATCACAGGATGACAAACTCAGCAGCAGAAGGAGCAATTTTTTACCATCTTAAAGCAGTTGAGCTTCACTACTTGTAAGCTCTAAATGCCAAACCATCCTAATTAGTTCAGTGAGCCTACATTTCAAATACACTCAAGAGAGACAGAAGAGTTGAACTTCCCCTGCAGACATGTCTGTCTCAGGAGATACCTTCCAACAGAGACCACCCCTATACCAGCACGTTGGCCTGGACTCACCCTGGCTCCCAGAAGAACCACAATGCACAAAAACCGAGTTGCTTCTGGAGGAAGTTAAATCAGAAGCTCCTCTCCAGTGGCACAAAAATGTACCCCAAACCCCAACAAGGTACTAAGGGCCTGCAATAACAACTGCTCCCCTCTTTTCCATCTGCTGCTGCACATCACCTGCTCACGCAGACATGGCCTCCCGCACATAGTTAGGAAAAAGAAGACTATATCTGATAATTTCAAGGTCCTTCAACCACTCCAAATCCCTTTTAAAAAGAGGTCATGCTGCATGACATAAGACATATGATTCTTTAATACTACTAGATCAGTATTTGTTGGATATTTTATGCTTCCCTTTATTCTGCTTGGCTCCCACTGCTTCTTTGAACTACCCTCCCTTATTTTCCTGTTCTTACTCATCACCTCCCAGCTCTAAAGTATTTATCACATCCCCCAATGGCTGAGAAAAAGAAACACAACGAACTTATGTTGAATTCTGAAAGCCAAAACATAAAATATATCAAAAGCAAATGGCAAGCTGCTCTCAAAAGAATAATTTTGAATTTTAAAGATTAAAACCCCTTCTCTTCTACATCACTCCATTTATTGCAAAGATATTTACCTTTAAATATAAGGCAATAAATATATATACTTTATATAAATTATATATTTATATAACAAAGATATCAACTCTGCATGAGATCACCTTCATGCAATGATCTCTAAATTCAGTTAAATTACCAAAGTAATGATTAACATTTCAAATTACTAAAGCACACAGTGAGGTGCAGAAGAGTTGAACAGTTCAGCAGCTTTCTATAGGAAGCCTGCCACAGAAGGAAGAATGCATTTCCAGCCTTCCAGCTTCTTGTCTGGAATCAAAAATACAGCTTCAGACTTCTTTCAGCTGAAAATTGAGCTGTTTTGAAATCAAAACAAATGCCACTGTCTTGACAAATACTAGGTAAAAACCTAATCCAGGAAATGCTTTGGCATTAAGAAGCCAAATCTTTCTCACAGAAATTTTAGATGATTATCCTGTAAGGGGTTTCACAACTGTAGAGATCAGTGTACTAAGAGAAAATCCTCTCCTACAACATACTGGTATGGTTTTTTTGGTGTATGAGTAGTTCTAAATGAGAAAAAAATGTGAGTTTCAAAAAGAGTTTCATGCATTGTTAGTACATTTAAAATGTTTGCCTCAGGCAGGAAAAAAGATCATGCAGTTAGAGAACAATCTCAAATCCACTGACCATAAAGAAAGCAAAATGTAAAAGGCATGAGTATATTAAATTATATTTAAATTATCTTATATTTAAACAGATAGAGTGAATTCCGGTCCTTTGCTCTACAGTGTCTGAACATCTTCTAAAAAGGATGCAAAGAAACATAATTAATACGTGTCATCTTAGGCTCAGCCTATCAAATCTCTCCTGGGAAAAAATCACACATGCACTGCAGTGTTTGGGGGATTTGGAGATTTTTCATTCTTCTTTTTGTCCCTCACATGCATCTGCACATTTGTTTATCCTTAGTCATGAGAACATGGATGATTTGATAATGGCCCCAGGGAAAGACAGAGCAGCAAGACTTAGATGAGTCTAAGCATCATTAAGGAAATAGATGGTCTGTAGCAAGAAACTGAGAAAAGTCAAAAAGGAGAAAAGGTAAGCTACAACTCACTTTATCCAAGATGTCTTGCTGTATAAAAATTAACATCCACTATGTGCATCTTCAATTTTCTAAATTACTAGAAAAAAGGATTATATTGTAGAAGATAAAGTTTTTCAGGGTTTTCTAACTGTCGTAAAGGTATATGCCCCAAACATGCTCCTTTCATTTCAATCACCTCTCACGACAAAAGCAGTTTCCCTTTTTTTTTTTCCTTAATATTTTAAGGAAATTACAACTTGAGTATCTGGAAATGTAGCTCCAAGCTTCAAAACTGCTTTCCACATGTTGCACAAGGAATGCTCTGCCTCCTCCCTGTGCTCTTTCCATTCCCAACAGAACCCGAAGTTCCCACTCTTTGAGATCTATAAACGGACAAAGAAAGTACCTAAGTCTCTTGCTGTAACCCCACCACATTCAAACACCAAACAGCCCCAAAGAGGAAAACGAAACTGCAATGTATTTGATAACAACCAACAGGCAACACCTGAGAAGGTCATTTAGGCTTTACTTCATCTTTCAGGCACTGTAGGTAATTTTAAAGTAACACAACTGTTAACTGGTTACTGCATCACACACCCAAACATGAGATATTTACAGTCACCGAACAATATGAAGTTTAATGTCCCTCTCTTCAGAACAGGAGATACTCAAAAAAGAAAGTGGGTAATATGATTAATTACAGGGTGTTAAATTGTACATTCTAACCCTGGAGTCACATAGGCATTGCCACTCTAACTCTCTCGCAGCCACTTCAGCAGGAAGCTCCTACCATTCAGCACTGGAGTTCCCACACTTACACTGTGCCTGGAGGCAGAATTTGGTTTGGAAAAGACAAGTATTACAGCTTTCTGCCCAATTTTGAAGCACAGAAGAGGCAAAAATGCAGCCATGTACACAACTGAATTAATTGTTCTCAATCATGATTTGCACCATCACCACCAAAACATCTTCAAAGATCTTCCTTTCTTCCTCTCCTCTCCCCTAAAAAAGAAACTCACATTTCACTTGAATATCTGTGCTGGGAAACTCTTTAATCACCAATCTTACTTGCCAGGGCTTCCCTTACTGGTATTTCAGTCATCAGACCACCTGCTCTTTGATTTGGACTGTACCTTTCTCATCCATGTACAGACTCTTAAGATATTGTGCATTTCTGCCCTTAGACTTCAGAGAAAGTAAAAGAAGTCACTTCGAACTTCCAAAAATCAAATCTTGGTCTACCAGCCCATTTTTAAGTTCTAGATCTCTGAGACCCAACTCAAATAGTTCTTCAATGTCTTTTGAAGCTAAATACCTAAATGGAAAAGCTCTGCACAGGTAGGTGGGAGCAGCCAAAACCAGAAGTTTATCATAGAACCTGACAAATTTCACTTAGGAGGGGAAAAAACCCTCTTGTGGGTGTCTGCTACTAAAGACCACTGACGCATGCTCTCACAGGCAGCTATCACCTGCTCCAGTCAGGCCTGCAGCACACAGGGTCTGTAAACCCCTTCCTTCCCACTGGAGGACAATGTCTAGAGATGTGACAGCATGCGAGACCCCCACACCATGTGTCGTGCCTGTCCCTCCCCACCACCATTTCCCACACCCACTTGCACTTCCCCATCTCTCAGACAGATCAGTCCTCTGGGACTGCTGGTTTCTTATCTTCCCTGATCCAAACACCATCAGGTCCTTGCATTCAGTTACACATTCCTTGACTTGCACCACAGCAACAAGAAAGTAAAACCAGGCTTCTTTCACCAGATGACATGCTCCACCAAAACCCTGGTGCTGAGGAAAGACAGGCATGGATGAGAAAGCGTGTCCAATCTCCCTCCAATGCATCCCTAACTCCTTCACAGGGCTCTTTCAGGCTGCTGCAAACCTTATGGTCTCAACTTTGCTAACTCTGGAGTCTACAGACAAAAATCCAAACCCCAAGAACATTAAAAAAATGAAACAAAACCAGCACTGTCAGCCAGGATTTTCACAGGAGGCTGGTCTTCTCAGAGCTTATGTATCCAGCTGGAGAGGTCCTAAAGTGGTTAGATTTTATGCTTGCTATTCCTTTCAAAGCTAGTCTCTAAGGCTGGAAGTAAATCATCAAAAAATCTAAGACTCTTGTGGCTTTCAGAAAGTTTGGGAATCAATGCAAAACAGCACTCTGAACTTTGGTTCTTTCATGCAGGCATTACAAGACCAATTTGTTATAACATATTTAATGGTATCACAGGCCCCTATGTATTTACATTGCTCTGCAATACTGAAGTTTTCCAACCCAGCAGCTTTAGATCTGTATCACAGTGGGGCAAAAGGGAAAAAAATACACCAAAAAAAAAAAAAAAAAAAAAAAAAAAAAAAAAAAACACAAAAAAACGCTCTACAAAGTTGTAGGCACTTCCCGAGTCTGTAAATTTACAAACACAAGAAAGCAGCCAGGAACTGTTAACTGAAATCCAAAGGCAAAACCCAAGCCAGCTGAAAAATTCATTTCTTAGCACACAAATTACAATAATCCCTGCTCTTCAGAAGACATCCAGGCATGAGTGGTTTGCACTGTGCTCTACAGTAAACAGCAATCTGGGCAAATTCATCAAGTTCAAAGTCCAAAGCTCCCACGGAAAATGTCTTGTTAATAACAGTCTCAATGTGGCAAGGACTGTGGTTCGAGTAATTCCTCTCATCACAAGAGCAGAGGTATCAGAGAGGAAGAGAAAGGGATTCTTACACATGCTGCTCCCCAGATATTTACTACATGGTAAGACAAACAAAAAGCCACATAAACAAGCTCTGTAAGGAAATTTCACATTCTCTACACAGACATCACAAGACAGGGGACCTTGGCATCATCACCTCTGCAACACATCAAGACATTTTATTTACAATACCACTAAGTTTAACCAAGTTACCAGGAATCTAGACCACCCATAACTGCATGTTATTTGTTAATGCTGGGCAAGAGAAAGGTACCAGGTAAAAAGACTCTAATCTAGTTACTCAGTTACAAAATGAGGTGTAGACTAGCCAGATTCCATCTCTTTGTTCCTCCCTTCCCAGCTGGAGGGCTCCTCATATGCCCAACCCACATGCCACACTAGTAATTCAAACCCAGAAATGACCAAACCAAAGCTCAAGTTTTACTTTTCCTGACTTCTGAAGAAGCAGGTAACACCAGTAAAGTTCAAAACGAACTACGTTTTGTCAAATTTCCCTCTGATGCAGAATGCCAAGAAGCATCAATTAAGAACAAAACTATAAATGCGCAGCAACTTTCCCTGCACTCCCCCCACCCCCACCCCTTCCCTTTTGCACTGATTTCATGCACTGTGCTTATGCAATTCATCACAAGGAACCTTGTGGCAGGTTAGCAAAGGGTGGCGGGGCAGGCTGCCCTTGTCCTGACTCCCTGGGAGGAGCAAGCAAAGCCGGGAGAGATGCCCCAGGCACAGCAGAAGCAGCACAAGACACTGAGTTTTGGCAACCAGGTGGTACCCAGTCCTACAAGGATCAAGGCAAGCCCAGCTCAGAGCTACAAATTAGGAGGAATCTCATAGAAGGAAATACCTACATGGAAGAAACAAAAGTCAGGACTGAACCTGGGACCACAAAGGCTCAGCATCCTTTTAAGCACTCACAGTAACACACCAGAGAAAGATACCCAAGACTTGAAAGAGTAGAGAGATTACCACGCTGCAGAATGAAAAGCCAACAAAGAAAACAAAACTTCTTTTCAAAGTTGATTTATACCACCTCTTTTGTGGAGTAATAGAGCAGGTTAAAAGCAAAATCCATGCCTCCTTCATGGTAGAACAACAGATTTGCAGTGGAAAATCTTGGCCAAAAATTCTCAATTTATCTTTGGCAATTTAAACCATTTTCACATAAATGACGCTGAGAAGGCAAAACTGACTGACACTTTGTTTCACAACACATCAGCCAAAAATCCTGGCTCTTATGCTTCATTTGTTATCACAGCCACAGACTAGGGAGTTCACATCTGATACTTTATGCATAAATATAATCTACCTACACTGAAAAACACACTGGAATAGAGTCAAGGCCTGAGGTGTGTAACTTCCAGGGATTTCCCTTCCCTTAAGACAGAAAAGCACATCATTTGTACAAAATCAAAACTACTGCAGAACTTGGAATTTAACAGTTTTGATCTAAATTCCAAGTCAGGCTGCAAGTGAGATGTATTTGTGTGGCAGTCAAATGATTAAGGTATCATTTCTGTTGGGCAAAGGCAGCCTACCATTTTCAGAAAACGTTTTAAAATTAAAACAAACCCATCTGATTTCAGCAACAGAACAAAACCACTGATAGGAGAGGTCTTTTAATCCAATAAAGTGAGCAGCAGATTGTAAGGAGTCAGTCTTTTTCACATCTACTGAAACAAACCAGAACTATGGTGGCTGTCCTCTTTCCCCACTCCTCCCACACATCAACATAATTGGTGTTTCGGAATTATCTGATCTTGAATCCTTTTACGTCTTACAACAACCAGGACAGGTGCAGTACCACAAATTTTTATTGTTATTAGGAGACAGAACTCATGCCTCCTTCACATGGTGTCTCCTGCTGGTATCTACTTTTTTTTTTTTAACCCACGCTTTCAGCAGCCGTGCCTGCTATTCATAGCAAAAGCCACAGCGGAATCTTTCAAGGCCGCTGGCAGTTGTGGTTACTCGGCTTCTTATAAACACAGCGGCTTCCTGCCAAGGCTCCCTTGCTACATCAGGTTGAATCATGGCATCCCTCACCGCCGTGACCCCCAAATGCAGTCATGCCACAACTCTGTCTAGTTCCATTAACTACACTGCAGTGCGATAGCACTTCTTTGCCTACCTCCAAAACAGCCTGCCTCTTCCCTAAGCCAGCCGAGGGGCTGCCAGCACACTCCTTCAGGCTGCCTTCAGTTTATCACATTTTCATGTTTCAGAAATAACAATTTTCACTAATTGCCTGCAATCCGAACTTCATGGTATACCTTTAAATATGCCGTGGTGGCAAATATGTAATCCTCAAGGTAGGCTCCTATTCGTCATTCACTCTTCTAAGCCCACAGATACAAGCACAGGAAATAATGCTCTTAGATTAAGTGGACAATAAAGAATAAAAGCAACTTCTTTTTAACTAGGTGAAAAAAAGGTGAATTAAAAGAACAAGCAGGAGCATCTTATTGCTCTTTGGTGATCCTGTAGCGGATACATTTATTGCACAGCAGGACATTAAATGTGTTTTCCCATACACTGATAAATTATAAATTATGTGTGTCCTACTTCTGGTAGTACCACTTTTCTTATCATCTCTTCCAGGACTGAGTCAGCTAATAGCAGCCTTACCATTTCTGACCTTTACTTCATCAAAAAAAAAATTACCATTCTGCTGTTTAAATTAAGGATTCTGTCTGCAGCCCCTAATGGTCACTGTTTCACCCACTCCCCAGCAACCCCGTCAGTAACAGCAGCTTGACACTGAAACAAATGCATGTGAGGCTGAGACCAGCTTCTTCAGATGACAAATGTTGAGGTGCCCCTTCAATGCGGCTGGCTGAGAAGTTTCCATCCCCTTCAGATCACTCCATCTACCAAAATCTTGACAGGCTTGAAATGGTGATGCTGTCAGTGAGCAAGAAAAAAATATGTGCTGCTCAGGGAGCAAAAGGAGGAAAAATAAACCCCACCCTCCCTCCCTAGCTTGTTGTGTGTCTGCACCTCCAGCTGCCTTGCTGCACTGTGCCAGTGGGTAAAAACAGATGGGCTTGACAACTTCACTGGATCTCTCAGAGGGGCCAGTCGGCAGAAGCAGCAGTTCTGTTCCAGGTAGAAAAGGACAGCTTATTATTTCCTGTTCCCCAAGTCTAAATGTTCATTTTCATTTTGACTACATGGGAAAAAAAAGAAAAGGTTTCTCTTTTGAACACGTAATCTGAAAAATTCACACATTTACCTACTTCTGGCGAGTAAGAAAACTTCACCAGTTTAATCTGGTTCTGCAAAAATTAATCTTCTGTTCAAAAACTAAGACAACCTGAAAGTTATGACTGAAGAGATAATCTCTCAAACACAAGCAAGTTTATAGCAATGAAATGCTCCCCGTGTTGCCGATCTAATTCTTTGCACCACTTCAGAGCAAAAGCATTCCTGTCCAGAAAACCTGAGGACAACCCCAAAACTGACAAGCAAGCCCAAATTTCACACTTGGCTATTCTGCCACAACTTTTGGGTACTCTGGAGAAGTTGACTAGAAAGAGATGTAAAGAGCTACAGGGGCACACCAAAATATGACAGTTAAGAAAAGCGTGCAAGAGTGAAAGCACTCAAAACACCTCTGCAACACACCTCTGATGCAACCAGGAGGATAATGGATGTTCAGCCTGCTAAACAGTACAAGATAATTCAGAAGCTGATCTAAGCTCTGTACGCTTTCTTAAATGCATATCAGCAAGCTCACCATAAGGACATTTGTGGTAAGCTTTGTTCCAACAAGATCGTAAATGAGCGGGCAGTATTTTACCATCAGCATTTTACATTTCAATACACAAATTCATGCAGAGTGCAAGTGCCTGTGATGCATCACAACCTCACAGCCCTGCCTCCAGACAGAGCCTGAAGAGCAATGCTGCCACAGCTGGATCTACCCCAACCACCCAAGCTTGCAGAGCTGTGTTTTGGGAGACTTCAGCTTCTCCCTTGAGCACCTCAAGATGCAGAGGAGCAAACCTGAATTGTGTTTACAGGTGAGATGGCATGGTCAGCACGCTTTTTTCTGGCCCGTGACCACTCCACATCGTTTCAGGATCAGATTACCAAAGATGTGAGTTGCCCACGTAAGATATTAACCCAAGCCCAGGTGTGGTCACGATGCTCTGGCAGCGGTCACAGGTTTCAATACTACAGGAGGTTTTGTAAGGCAAAAACGTTTGAACTGAGCAGATGTGAGAAATCTATGCTAACTATTTCACCACCACCCAGGTCATTTTCCCAATCATCTCTCCACTTCAGAAGCTTCAGAAACATTGCTAAAGCTGCTACATCCTGGAGCCTATTCTCATTCAAAGTCAAAATTACCAAGAAGCTTTTTGAAATTTTAACTCATGATTTATTTCCAGAAATAAATACGAGTGGTTTGAGTAGAAAAATTGGCCATGAGAAACCACAAAATAGGAAGGAACTGGACAAGGAACGGGCTTTAAGAGCAGCTGTGATAGTCATGCCAGAAAGTCATCATGACAGCAGCAAGGCAGGGTGTCCTGGTCACCTATGTCATGGCTGCATAGGCCTTCACTTCCTCTCTACTAAAAAGTGCACCTTCTTTGTAAGGTGCTTTTAAGGAAACATTCCTGCTTTTAACAAAAAAAACATTTTTTACCCTACTGCTTTAGGGCTAGCTTGTGAGAGCAGTCTTCTGCACAACTGCTAGCTGACTTCTGTGAACACTCTCACAGATTGTACCTTTGCTGTAAATACTTCTGAGAGTTTTGTACTTCGAAAAAACTCATCTCAACTGACAGCACAAGAGCATTGGTAGAATTTTCAACAGCAATCACTTAACAGGTTATTGCAGGTGAGAGCTCCTCAGAGTCAGGATGACCAGAGCCCAGAGCACAAAAGAACTGCTCAGTTGTCTCCAGCCACACAGCACAGGACCACTGCATGCCCAAGGTGAAGCAAACTCTTTACAACACCTAGAAAACATTACTGAAAGAACCCTAGAAAATTGCTGGGAACTGTCCACTAAGGAGTCATTTCACCCTGTCAGGCTCACAGGCCTCTGAAAGGGCTCACTGGCACAAACTACTCAATCCCAGCACTACAAGGCAACTGGGCCAGTGACTACTTGAGCTACTGCCCAAGAAAAGCAAACAACACTTCTCCCCAGGACACAGAGACTGTGCTGGAGATGCATCAACCTTCTAGCAAAGGAGAGAGGCCAACAGCAAGGTTCATGAACCTTTCACAGCAAGGAAGAGAGGCAGAAGCAGCAGCCAGGACGCAACCCAGCTGCACTGAATGAGAGCACAGGAGAGGGGAGGAAGTTTCTCAGAGGCAACAAGGCAGGCAGGCTAGAATGGTCAAGCCTCCACACCAAACTCGTCCTGTGCTCTGAGGAACACGAAACATGTACATCAGCCTTGAAGGAGCTGGGGGAGGCAACACTGGATCTCACGGGGTCTCATTCTCAAGCACAGGACACAGTGCTCTGTGTGATGAAGTCCAGAAACATCAGTCTCAGGAGAGGCTGTTGGCTCACCTCCTCCTACAGCTGTGCATTCCAGTCATCCAAAAGCTCTGTGCCAGAGCAGCCCTGCTGCTGGACACCCCTGCTTACATATGAATTGTGAGTACTGATCCAGCCACTTCACCATGGTGATCTATCTTGTCCTTGACACCTCAAATAGCCCAGCGGAATACTGGCGACAATGCACAGTGAAATGGATGGGCTAAGGGAAAACTTGGGTTCCTTTTTTCATCTGAGCTTCAGTGAACGAGTTTGCTGATGCTCCATCCAGAATAACAAACCCACAGGTGAATCGGCATTAACTTACTGGGTACTTCAAGGAAGCCTAAACACAAATTATCCCTTAATCAGTACTCTAAAAATAGTTGGGGGGGAGGGTCCAGACACAGAGAAAAATAAGTAATTTAGAAGAACAATGCTCTGGCAATCACCTCACATTCACTACCCTTGGGAGAAGAAATCTCCCCTTTATAAGCTTGCTCTTGGGAATAAAGGAAATTCATTAACTTGCCAAATAAACTTTCAGGAGGGAAGAGAGGAAGACAACAATTTCATGCCTCTTCCCTAGCCAAGACTGAATATACTTACCGGTGAGTGAAGGAATAAACCTCATTTGCAAAGAGGTAGATCAGAAGTGGAGAAGAAATTAGGAGGAGAAAAGAAGAAAAAAGCACGTAATTTGTTTGGATTTTTTAAATAGCTCCACTAAATCATGGAACAAAATGACAGGAATTCAGAGTGAAAGGAAGGAGTGACTAATGAGAAAATTCACACATGCATGTTCACCTCAGTGCCTGACCGATCTGATAATCGCCCCTTGTATGTTATGTAAATCAAGTTTTCAAGAAACTTTACCTTTTACTCGGGCCTTGTTGTGGGGATACATCAAACACCAAAACTATTGCACTCTCTTCAGGTTTTGTTACTCAGTATTTTCTGTACCAGCCTCCTCAACTTACACCCTCTCAGTCTGCAAGGTGACAGAACTACCGGGCACTTGGAAGAAAATTACCTATAGAAAACATACAAAATATACAGAATTTCAATTTCTTGGGGGACAAAGACAGGGATGAAGACACGTGCCAAGAACCACTAGGGGAAAGATCTTTAGTACTTACATCTAAGGCTCATTCTTCAAGTCAAAATTAAGTAAACATCTAAGAGGTTAGATACTTTCCTGGCATGCCACTTAACATCTCTTCCAATGTTTACTAGCACAGAGCAGGGTGAGGGACACCTGCCACCACCAGCTCACCTTCCTGCAGCCTGCAGAGGAGTAACTGGGGGATTCGGCTCCGACTCATCAAAGCAGAATGCTGCCAAAAACTCAAGGATGATGAAGGCTGATGATGGTGGAAGCTATAAAGAGGAAGGTAAAGGTAAAAGTAAAATATGTACCACTGGACTTAAGTATTTCCACTTCTCTACAGCAGGCAGAGGTACTTTTGAGTAGAAGAGGGTGGAACTAGGCTGATGGGCAACACTCAAACTACCACGAATTGCTGCAGTACTGTTAACAAACTGCACTCAATTCATCTCTGGCTCATTTCCATCATGTTTTATCAACTTGTTCAAAGTGAGCATTAAGAACTCTTTAGTACCTTGCTACATTTGTTACTGCTGAGCAGACAATTGCCAAGTAAGAATCCATCTGGCACAGTCTACTCATGCCCCAGACAGTGGAGGTCACGATCTGGAAAAGTTTGACCTTGAACTTACCTGAGTTTCTAACTTCAGCTGAAGTTACACACGTGTAAGACAACTGAATGGCAAAGAAAGGTAGAGGTGTAGTGCCTCTCTGATGCAGCAGAGCCCCACCTACTCCAGAATCTTTTTTACTTCTGAAACTATACAAGAAATATTAGGAATTTATTTGCCTTATTTTTATGTCATGTATTTGAAAAACAAAGTTACCATCAATAAAAATGTTAAGTGATTCCTGAAATACAAGCTGGCCCCAGTATGTCCAATGCTTCCTCCTCTCTCTGACCACTCCCTCCCACAAAGATGCATCAAAGTATCAAATCCTGTTCCGGACTCCTTGAGGAAATTCTTTGTCTGAAAGTTTTCTCTAAGAACAGTCCACAACCGACTTTTTCACTTCCAACATAGCAGGATTCAATGTCAGTGCCCCAGCGGCTGCATGAATCAGAGGTGAAGGAGTGAGCTTTGAAGCCTGGCCATGCAGAGGCCGTCCCACGGATGCCGGAAGCTCCAGCACACAAAGCACTGACACCACAGAACCACAGGGACCAAACCATTACAGCACATCACAGAAAATGCCTCAGCTGAGGAACCAGTCCTGGGCAAGCCAGTCTTGCCTGAAGATCTCTCTATACATGCAGTAATGCACAAAAAAAAAAAAAAAAAAAAGACAAGCACTCAACCTCTTACGGCATTTTCAGCCAGAAATGACATGAAGTAACCTCGTTTTTGCATTTCTTGTTCAGCTATACATGTTATGGCATAAGAATTAAGCACCATGTCAGTAGCTAGTGTCACTTGATAGCTTACTAAAGCTTTGTTAAACATAAGGATTTGCATGCTATTATCAACAACTGTCATAAACTTCCCAGACTTCAGCAAAAACCTCCCAGCTGCCATTAAACTGTTAGCACTGTCTTTTGCACCCCCCCCCCCTTCTTTTTTTCCTGGAAGTTGCTGACCTCACAGCAGCAAATTTCACCTTATTCTCACAGCTCACACAGCAGTGCTGCGCTGGTAAACAACCCTCTTTTCCACCCAAAACCCCTTCCCTTTGCACTGGGTTGCAAACCCAGCAGGACCACTCCTGCCTGCAAGCACCCTCCCCATGCACAGAGCAGGCCTGAGTACCAAAATGAAACGCGTGCCAAGAGCATAGCAGCTGCCACAGGCAGAGATGCACTCCACTTTCAGCGGCAGCAAAGCCCTTAACTCTGTGCCTCCTGTCTCCCCTCAACAGACTCTGGTAGTCTTAAGTTTTTCTTTCAACTTTGACTGATGGGTGGGGACTAACAGGTTGCTGGAGTGGGGGAGTGGCTTTGAGCACCCATCATAAACCCGCACTTCAGATGAAGTCTGTATGCCGGACTCAGAAGTCTCCAAAAGAAGGCAAAGTAAAGACATAGACCAGAAGACATTCAACACACAGTAAGGAACAAAGTTGTCTCCTTGACAAATAAAAATTTTGAGCAAATACACTAGATGAGAATGCACGTATCCTTTGGTCAGAATTGGCCTGAATGTCAATAAAAAATAAGAGGAAAATGAATGGCAACAACAAGGACAAGACATGGTGGGACTGGGGGGTGGGGGCGTGGGGGAGGGGGTAACCAAACCAACCAACCAAGCCCAACCATAAAGAGTTGCAAATGGTTTTAAAAGCTAAGGGAAAAGTAATATTGATGCATCTTGGGTAGATTTGATGCAAGAAGCTGCTTTCTAAGTAGAGAGGAAAAACAAGAGGAGGTCAAGAAGAGCAAAGAGCCAGTGAGAGCAGTGAACCATCACTGCTACAAGTGAGCTCCCTTGCTGCACAAGCACCAGTTGTACTGAAATGACAAATGCTCAGAAAAGAATAAGACAGTTCATGTACAACACAGCAACAATCAAATGATGAATGGTTGAAACACACAAAAATGACCATCTTTATCTACACATATAAGTGCAATATCTATAGAACACATTTTAATATATATACAAACACTATGTAGCGCATTTTGCAGTCACAAGAAGGACTTGTCCACATTCAAACTTTCAGCGTGATGCTGATGTGCTAAGACCTGAGTTGTTTTTCCACTTGTTTTGACTTGTTTGTGGCTTTTTTTTTTGTGGTAAGTATCACCTCACTGCTCTCCTGTGTGTCTGTTTGTGTCCATCTGTTCCCTGGTGTCTTACTCTAAAGACTCTTAAAAATTCCTTTGTGGAATGCTTATCATAAGAGGATCCTGATCTATGACCTGTCCTGTATAAATAAAACAAATAAATTATTTGAAAATGGAACATTTACAACACATTTACAGATAAAATTCTCTGACAGAACAAGAAAAGCACAGCTCAACTCTGTGATAATGCAGAACAGCTGATTAATATAACTGACTAGCTTTTCTGCTCTCAAAGCAAATCACACAATTTACAGTCACTGAGTCTTTGGATGGACCCAAATGAGGAGATCAGCTTCTCTTTGAAGGGACCCCCCCATGTACTCTGTTATTCTTCATGGCCTTCTGATCAGGCACTACTGTTAACAAAACTGAAGTGTGCTTTGAGTACTGGTCTAAATACAAAAAATCCCATATAAGAGATCTTGGCAAATAGGTTGATTACAGTATTCATACACTTTCTGAAAGACTTACTGAAGAGGAATAATCCATTTGGAAGCACTTTAATTCTGATATAATTCATATGAAGACAGAAAAAATAGTTTCAAAACTACTTTTCTAATTTCAGTTTAACAGAGTTCTGATGCACTAAACACAAATAGCGTTATGTGTTCCTATAGTTGGTATTTGAAGAGAAAGATCAAAATTGTTCTTCTGCCCTTCATTCTAGTAGAAACACTGACAGAAATCCCATACTATCCAAAGCCAGCCTCTCCAAGATTTCAGCTCCTTTTCACTGTTACGCTACAATTCTCAAGTGCTAAAACCTGAATTGTATTTTCATCTGTCTGAAACCATTATCCTGGTAAAATTTGTAAACCTTTAAAGTGACACAATGTGAAGAACAACTCACACCATTCACAATCTGTACTGATGAAAATGACAACACTTCTTGAGAAAAGAGGAGTTACTATCTTCTTTGTGTTGATATTAAACCAAGTTTAATGGTTTTATGCCTGTGAACACAAAGGCAAATGATGCAAAGGTAATAATTGCTATAGCTGCCCCTCAGTACCTCCCAAATGTGGAAGGGTAATAACTGTCTCCAGTTACTTACTCATACAAGAACTTTAAAGGAGAGCCATCTTTAAAGAATGCTTGTCATTAACATCCTATGCTTATTTATAAATAAATACAAAGCCCCCATTTTTCAAAGTCTCAATATGAAGACCAGAATCTGTTCTGTTTCAAAAGCAGATGCACTTTTGCAGTACCCAACTACAGACACCCTATGGGTAAATTTTCAGGCTAATTTTACTGCTTCAGTAAATGCACTGAAACTGCATCTCTAGTTCACATCCAGACTGTCTCAATCCAGTCTAACACAATCCTCAGTTTTAGTAGCTTTACAACAACACTCACCCCCCTCACGTAGCATCAGTACTTAAATAAGAGAAAACTGAGCACTGACAACATTTCACACAAACAACCTATACCAGGGATTGAAAGGGAAAGCCCTTGCCTACACTCCCACGTTCCCCAGTCTTTATCTTCCTCTGCACACTACTGTATCAGCTAGAGAAGTTAGGCACTGGGAAGAGAAGGCTGTTGCCCGATTACCTGGCTAGATTTCAAAGCCCAAACAACAAAGGACAGGGTAACAACGCCACATAAAGGGGGAAATTATACACACAGAGATTAATTAAGAGCGAACAGCTGGCAACAAGACTGGAGGAACTTTTAAGTGCTATGAAGAATGTATGTGCAAGCTTGAGTTAATAGTTTCTTCTATGTATTATGCTTGGACAAGACGAACAATGCTGAGTTCCTGTATTTTCACAATGAAGTTAGCTATTTTCTTAGACAGGGAAATGAAAGTAGACAATGCAGCAGCAGTATGTATTTAATTCTTTTGGTATCACCTGCATGTGAACGGAGGCCTCTATTTATCTGCTGGGCTTTTATTACGAAAAAGAAGCAAACAGCAACTCAAATCGTCAAGTATTAAAAAGAAAAAAAGGTAAGTTTTTTTTTAACTTGAAGTCCCAACAAAACAAAACAAAACAAAATCTGCAAGAAGGAAAGTTGAAAAGTTAGCAAAGAAAGCACCAGAGTATCTACAAACTACAGGATTTTTCACTACTGGAAATCCAAACGCTAAATATAACGAAACTATGAAGGAATACTTCAGTTTAGCCATAGTGACAATCAGGACACACCAAAGTAACACCCCAAGTAAAAAGGCACTAGTGACAGAACTGAATGTGAAACTCCACTGTGCAATGTGCCTGCTGCTTGCAAACTAAAAAACCTTGACTTTTCAAAAGCACAGTTGTTTCAAAATAAATCCCTCAGTGGCCATTTTAGATTTTGACATGAAGTGGTTTATTTCCCTTAATAGATACTCTTCTATCTACTGTGCAAACAGTGAAAACTTCACTCTTTAAACTTTCAGTAAATCCAAAGTTAACACACTTTTTTTTCCCCTATGCCACAGTCTTTGTATATTTGTAGAGTGTCTCAGCTCCAGCTGAGATGAACCTCTGGTTCAGAGAGGTGTGCTCTCCAGCCCCCTGCAAGGATGAAGCTTCTGCTAATGAGGGGAAAGTAAGATAGAGTCAGAAAAGAGCCAGATGCTGTGCAAGTGTGCACAACTCTGGGCAAAGAGCTGCTCTTACAACCTGGATGTACCCCTGCAGAGGCACAGGCTCTTCAGCCGGGAATTACAAAGCCTACCAATGCATATTTTCAATATTCCCTGTTCACCAATGCAGGTGGCACCTAGCACTTTCAGCACAGCACTTCCAGCAGTTTAACACTTCTGAGCAGACCAACCTTACTCCCTCATTCTGTGCTATTTGGTGAGTGAATCTGGGTGTTGCTGCCCTCGCTCTGTTATCAACTGATTTTCTCCCAAACAGCCTATCGTCAAGTGGCAACCCAACCAGTCCTCAGCCTGACTACGAAGATATGAGATGTCATGGTCCACTCTACTTCCCACTGCCACCTTACCAAAAGCCACCTTGGTCCTCCAGCAGCTCCCCTCTCAATTGCTCACCTTGATCCCCAACTCTGCCCTGCTTTAATTCAGTTACTGATTAATTTCAGAAAAACAAAATATCTTTTGTTTAGTTTACAAAACTCAGTAAGAAGCAGATGCTGCCGCTCCCTCCTCTCCACTCCCACCTCTATCTCACCCCACCACATTATGAGAAAAATATTCATAATGGTCCAATTAAGAGTAGGTTTTTAAGTCCTGTCCACAAAATCTCAACACTCATTAGTGTGGGACCACCACCATGACTGAGGTACACCACAGTATATGAACTGCCCCATGTCTTGCAATGTTATTTTCTGGACAACATGCTCATTTGTACATTCTACAGTATTTCACAACACCTGTAATGTTTCAATTCAAAAAACCTAGCCAAGTAAACACATTTCCCATTTTGCAGAGACATGCTTCTGCAATTTGCTAACTAAAGAGGGTGTCTGGCAGTATCTCAGATATGATGACGGTTTTTTTTAAGAGCACATTAAAACTGGGCTGCTTCACCTTGCCATTTGACAATTGAATCATTCTCTCTTAAACCTACAAATTCTTATTCTCTCAGTAACTTTACAATTTACCTATGCCCAGTCCAGTATATTGCTGTTTGGGGAATGTATTTTCAAGTCATACAGATCTGAACCCAGATCAAGTAAATCTGAAACACAAGTCCAGAATAATTAGTTCCTTCCAGTCAGTGAGAATGACTCCCTGGGCTTTGCCAATTCTACCATAACTTCTCTTCCTTGTCCTTTCCTCTTCTCAGAGGGAGCCATCTGGCTCAAACCTCACATGCAGCAGTGACAGCTTAGTGACAGACACAGAACTGAAGACATGAAACAGCCCTTTCTGATTCGAAGGACTTAGCATCACCAACATACCTCCACACTAGCTCCTCTCATGTAGAATCACAGAATGGCTCGGATTGGAAGGGTCTTTGAAGATCAGCTAATTCCAAACCTCCCTGCCATGGGCAGAGACACTTTTCACTAAACCAGGTTGCTCAAAGCCCCATCCAACCCAGTCCTGAACACTTCAAATGGCAATTTCAGCTTAAACATTAGAAATATCATGGAGTTGAAGACAGAAGTCTCCATCTTCCTCTAGCAGAAACAGCTCTCTTTCTTTCTTTCATAATCAGGTTACAGATAACACAAGTGCTCTGTCCAGAAAGCTCTAACATCTTGTAGCTCTCATGCCTGGTAAGACAACTGGCTGATAGTCAGAGATTCACACACATTACAGGCTGAAGGTAAACAAGAAAGAGACACTTACTTTCTACTTGAATTTTCTCTTTATCTGTGCTTTATGTCACCTCTCACTTCTTTCATCGCTTTATTCACACAAGTCAGTACAACCTAGAGTAAGACCCGATGTATCTGAGGACTGACACTGATGCTGGGTTGGAGCTGTTTTAGAGCCACCACAAAGATGAGAGGTGCTCTGAGCCCCCAGTATCATACCAGCAGCAGCTAAATAAATATCACATAACTGTTTCTAAATCTACCTATACAAGCTAAAACCAGCAAGGATTCTAAAACTAAAAATAGCATCAATATTCTGCCAGAAAAACAGTAAATATATGAAGCTCTCTTGATGTCTCTACAGGAGTGAGTTTTTGCAACTACCAATTCAGTGGTTATGTCCTAGAAAATCAGTAAAAAGCAATAGGTCTAAGGGTGTTTTCCCCCAGCTCCTCCCTTAGAAGCTACATACCTTACATGGTTACTATTCTAATCACTTAAAGTGAGTGATACTCAGAAGACACTCATCATATTATGAAATGAAAAAAACAATAATAATAAAAAAAATCACACTGCCATCTCATACATTTTTATCTTCTACTTTTGTATTCTAAGAATTCTTTGTATATCTTCACTGCAGTTACTCCTTCGTCCTTCTGTGTCTTCTCTACAGATTCCTCTGGAGGCATTTATCTTACAATCAATCCTGCAATATGAAATTCAGTTTGTATTGGCACAATGGTTTCACATGAAAACAATCCTAATTTTAGCAGAACTCTTATGCTGCAAACCCTTGTTCCCATCTTGACTAACTTTGCAGTAACCCATGTAGTTTATCTGGTTACACAAAGAACTAGAGTTAATTTGACATCATTATCTTCCCATGTTTGCCTTCATACTCAATTTCTGAGGTGTGGTTACAATCCTCAGTGAAAAATTCTGTATACCTGTTCTGACTTCAGGCTTACACAACCCTACCTTCTGCTTTGATTATCTGTGGACTTCAAAAATAACCAAGCAAAAAACCACCCCACCTTGAGACTCAAGTGCTGCCCTTTCTCAGTCTTCCTTCTGCAAACAAGAAGTAGACTTTTTTGCAGTTTACTGACCTCCCCTTCAGCTTAAAGCTTCACCATACAAGTTATCAACAACAAGAATCTCCATTGTTTTCTGGGATTTTGCAACATTGCCATTTTCCACTTTTCTGCATATGAACTTTCTTTTCACAGGTCCCTAATTCCCTTGTCCTGGTCATTAATCTTCCTGCCTCCTCACAGCCTCTTCCTCCGTAATCCATAGCCATTGCATGGGATAAGTCAAGAGCAAGCTGCCATCACCAGCTAGAACGGAAAAACAATACAGATGAATCCTTCCTTAGCATCCAGGGAGACAGCTTTGTAGCCTTCAGGATGTTAGACAATATTTACAGAACCATTGGGCAAAGCATTTATGCTTAGTTCAACTGGCTTGGTGAGAAAAGTAGCACCGTTTGGCCTTTGCAGGAAGGTTTCTGCAGCGTTCTATTTGCTCTCAGTCCTTTGTCTCACAAGATACACAGCTCACAGACACAGTCATCTTATCTGACACATTGACCTACAGGTTTCAGCAATCCTTGCTTGCCTACACCACCAATACCTCTTCATACTAAGGACCTGATCCTTACAAGCACCTGTGCAGCCACCTACCTGCATCCCACCTCCTACTTCTACAGTAAAATCCTCCTACAACCCCAGATGAAGGTAGATCTAGGGTCATCCTGCCTTAATTAACATAGCTACATAAGGCCACCCACCATAAACACCTTTATAATCTCCAAGCAAAGCACAGTTCATAAGGAGTAATGACATTTTGTATAAAATGTGAAAGACATCTTGAGGTAAAAGAATCCAAGGGCTTGAGACACAAAGTCTTACCCTGGTCTAAAACAGAAGCACAGACTTGCATGTACATATTCTTTCAAAGTACATTACCTTTTCATCCTAATACTTCATACCTTCTTAAAAACTGTGCCTTGCCACCTCCTCATGGCCATGAAACTACTAGCACTACAACCAGCAGACAAACACATGGCTTTTCTCCAGGAAAATCCAAGATCTCACCTCATCTCTGCTCTGGAGGTGTTCTCCTCTAGATTAAGAACACAGGGAATACACGGCTTTTCCACTCTTAACTTTGAGAATGGCTATAGTGGTGCTTTCATGCCTCCAACCACCTGGTTGCTCCTGTACACCTTAGCTGTTTTGGGAAATGAACTGAGAAAGTAACGCAAGTTAAGAATAACTCCGTGAAACTGAGTGAAACTGAAGAAGTTTGGGCAATTTCTTGATTCAATCCAGTTTGCTGACAGCAGAAGCTGAGTGACAGAGGAACATGCATCATGGTGGTAACCGTAACCACATAAGCCACTACTGACGACAGAAGCACAAATTAAACCACAGCCAGCACCACCTCAGTTAGATTGACTGAACCAAGACCTGCTCCTCGCTAACGAGTGCACAGATGCAGTCTTTACCTAGCAGTCAGCACTCACAACATGTACGCAATACTCTGCTATACGCTTCTTCTCTCATACTGGTGCCCCTATCCACCCCCCAGCACGAATCAAACACCAATTTCAAGATAACCTAACACTGTGCTCCAGGGATAAAGCAGCTTTCATTTCAAAAAATTTAATGAGGCCAAATTACGACCAGCAGTCTTTAAAAGTAAGTGTATATGAAAATTCCTATACAATAAAACTAACTTATCCAGTAAATGGAATTTACTTAAGTTTATAACACGATCTCTTCCATGAACATAAAAAGAAGCACTCAAACTAGCCTCCACTGAGTTTTACAAGACATGAATGATAATTTACAGTGTCTAAACTTCACCATGAAAGAAGTATTCCAGGTTGCACTCCATCAGTGGCAAGACACTAACTATTTGACCTTCAAGTTGACTGTTTAACATTGGTGAAACTGGAGCCAGGGCTCCCAGTTCAGTTTCCCTTTTCCAGTAAAACTCAGATTCTTTCCAGTCCTCCAGCATTCAGAATTGGCTATTACACCAAGAAACACAGAATTATTATAAATGTCATTTTGTGGACATGTAGTGACTTTCAACACGGCCAGAACTCTTTAGAGATATTAATTTTAAAGCCTGAACCAACAGTTTAGGATTACCTCTAAGCTGCAGCTTTCTGAAGTCAATATTTGTAAATCATGTTTCATGTTTCCAAGGAAACCAAGTGGGTAATACCTCTTGCAAACAGCCTCCTTCAATATATTTTTCATGGCTACAAGGCTCACAGAAGTTATTCTCAGTCTGACAAAGAAGTTACGCTTTTCCTTACATCTTCCAAAAAAATATCAGCATGCAGAGGCAGCTGAAGTAATGTACACAGCAAGCATCTACAGAAATCTCTGTGGAGCCTGCCATCTGAAGCACACATCTTATAACCATTGTATTACTCAGCTTTTGCATGTATTTTTCCCAATGGTAGACCTAAAATAGTAGTCCTGAGTAAATAGCAACACATTTCTTTTGCATGTGTAAAAAATGAGGCACTTATTAAATGACTTCCAAATTATCAGTCAGTACATCACTTACAGTGTGTATCTCACCATCCTCTCTAAAAACATTACTATGCATCTCATAGTAAAGTTCAAAAGTTAATGAAGATAGAAATAAAATTGAGGAACAGAGTAGCATGTTGTAACATAATGCTGCTTTACTTATCTTTTTTTCTACTATTTTTCTTATTTGACAGATATTTACAACAATTTAAGGCATGACTGCTCACTGCATCCTGCAGATATAAAACAAATGGTGAGGTGCACAAAATATACTCAAAGTAATTTTGTTGATGGGATTTTTGGAAGAAGCAAGATTATAAGCTAAGTAGCAATACCGTAATATCTCTATCTGAAGAAGAAAGTAAGGAAAAAGTAAGGTCTTAAACAAAAAAAACCCAAATTTATGAATTCCACTTTGATAAATGTGAAGACTTCAAACTTTAAAACAAGATACCTACAACAGTATTTTTGTGCTCTTGCACACTGAAGGCAGATCAAAGCAACACAGAAATCCATTTTCCTGTCTGTTAGAAGTTCTGTAAGACTTCTGTTTCCAAATAGCCTGGTAATGCGTTTTTAAATTATATATTTAGAAAGCATTTTGTGTCCAAACATTCTTGCTGAAAAACAGAGATTTTGAAGCCTCACCAAAAGAATACAGACTGGAAAAATACGTATCACACTCTCTCAACTGCTCACATCTACCTACGAGACACCTTCAGTGACTGTTTTAATGCACAAAACATCCCCAGAGCTCAAGATGCTGCATTTTGCTTACTCAGAGAAACTCAGCACTGGCTAAGACATGGATGCTTTTTGGTGGCTCAGGGTAACCAAAGAAACACGAGCCCTTTGAGAACCTCCTCCGGATGTAACACACATAGAGACAAACTCATGGAATTGGGCTGTAGCAATTCACTGCATCCAGCACGAATCTGCAACTTACAAAGACACGTATTCAAGAACAGCACACAAAATAAAACCCAAAACCTCAAAGGAGCAGCCAGAAGACTTCTGACATTGCAACACAGGATTGTTCTAACAACAAAAATGAACCCATTGCAATAGAATCAACGCAATATACCAAGCATCACGCTAGGTACACAAACTTCTTCGGCAAGAAGTGAAAACCACTTTCTGTCTTGCAGCAAGTCTCAAAGTTGTCGGCAGAATACAAAATGTCATTTCACAGCTCATGACTGAGATGATAGTAATGGACAAGATGTTCAGGGGATAATAACCAGTGCTGCAATAAGAGAAATCCATGTTGCATGGTATAGATATTCAGCAGCAAGTAGTTTTCAAACTTTTTTTTTGCTCAGTCAACACTGAGCAACAAAGGGCTTTCTTTTGCCACCATTTACTCATGAAACACACACCTTCACATTTCTTGGACCATTTAATCCCATACCCCTTAATTTAGTAGCATCTTTCCCCTGCATCCTACCTTTATCCCAGAGAAGGGCAATATACACAGAATCCAAGAGCACAACTGGGAAACAGATGGGAAAAAAAAAAAAAAAAAAAGAAATACTTTCTCAAGATTCGGGAAGCAGAACAAACGTGAGGACACATGGAAAAGGCAGACCACATCCAGACTGCAAGGAGAAGAAAGGACCCCTGGGACCCTCCTGCTAGACTGCAAGTGAAGTCACGGTCACCTCAAACCGCAGCTGTCCCACTTACAGAAGAGCAGGACACAAAAAGCATCTGACACTCTGATCTAAATGAAAGAAATGGAGTAGCTTTCCATGTAGCAACTTGTGAGGTACTACAAGCTTTTCCAAAGGTAATACAAGACACCAGCACTGAGCCACCACATGCAGCTCCAGTTGCCTATGGCACCGACCCAGAAACCAAGGGGTTACTACTTCACCACACTGTTTTCAGGAACTGCTGCAATAAACCCTCAGCAGAAATTCAGGGCTTCAGCGACCTATAACATGCCATGTCATCTATAACATGAAAATGTAAATTAAGGCACGATTGGTTTTTACATTTAGAACTGTGCAATAGAAACTAATTTTGCATTTAAAAAATCCTAAAAACTCAAAGGTAAAAACAAATAAAAGGGCTAACAGTCATCACATGGAGAAAGCAAGAGCAACATTATTGGTGAAGAACAAGAAACAAAACCTAAACATTCCACTTGAATTAAAAAATGAGATCCGTATTAGTCTTTGGAGGGAAAAGATTTTAAGCTAATGACCACAAATGCTTTAGGCTCACGTTTTTTCTCTGCCATGCAAAGCACTGTACTCAGATGACGAAGTTCAAAAGTTCTGTGTCAAGACATTCATGAGCTTTATTCAGGAGCCTTGCACATCACTGCCAGATAGTACAGGGCTACTTTTTAATAAACTGGTGGTTCCTAAAGAACATGAAGATCATAAACAGCAGCAAGCTCAACAGAGGAAAGTGAAAGAATCTGACTGGAAGCCTCAACAGACACTGCACTGAAGAACAGTCTGTCAAGGGGGAGGGACTGGAGCAAATGCTGGGACTAACAAACCACCAAAACTCAATCTGATCTTAATCTGGATCTTATGAAAGTGGTATCTTTCCTCACAGGCCAATGTGTTTTGCAGTACCAGTGCATGAGGTGATTCTAAAATTAGCTTTGTAACGTATTTAGTTTTCCTTTTTTAAAACACAGGTAAGTAAACACCCATTTGAACTTCTCTCAAGAGCATAAAGATTCTTTCATCAGAGAGTCTCCATCGTGCTGAGATGTATTTCTAGTGCTCTTTACCTGGTTTTTTGCTCTCACACATCTTGAAGCATTAATAAAACCCTTCTTTGGTCCACCAGTTTCCAGTTTTCTAACTTGCTGCACAAGGCTAGACTGCACAATGGTCCTTGTTTCCAGCCCTGATCCGTCTCACAGGATCTGAACTAGTTACGTCAATTTGCAAAAAAAAAAAAGCAAAACAGCCAACAAGCTTCCTTCTCCCTCGTTGAGGGAGAAATTACCTTTCCAACTATACTATTTTTTGATAGCTCTGTGTCCTACATCATTTTGGCTGGCTCCATGACAAATACAAGTAGAAAGGAAGTTAACATACTGAATGAAACTACAAAAGGACAAAACTGGCAAGCAAAAAAATCTTGCTTTGGTCTTCAAGAAGTTAGGGAGAAGGCAGAAAAAAAAAATCAAGTCCCATCTTTAGTTTCCCTGTACAATAAGGTTACTCATAATCACAGTTTTAAAGTCAGAATATGCAAAAATTGAGTTTCATTAGGTAATCTCTTGGAAAAGACTGAGGAAATTGAGCAGTGTATATCTAAACACTGAAAAATGTCTCCAAAAAAATGAAGTAATTAAAATGAAAAGGTCCAGTTTGTTTGAGTACCAGCAGGACTTCTAAGATAAGACTACTGTTAAAGAGCAAAACTTCCCCAGGTTGAGCAGAGCTCAGCAAAATCACCAGGTATTCCTACAGGTAACTCTTTTAAAACCGGGATGATTAATGAAAAGCAGTTGCAGGGGAGAGGGAGTGGACTATCCCAATAACAGTACTATTAAATTTGAAATGATCTTGAAAAAGCATAGGAAGAAAAACAAAACAAAACAAAACAAAAACAGAGTAAGAGACTTGATGATCTGAGAAGTGCAGCACACAGTGAATGTATCAAACACTGGAGCCTGGGTGCTCCTGCTCAGCTGGTATCTTTGGTAATGAGCATCCTATCTCATACTTTAGATAATACACGGAATAGACATACCCAAAAAGACATCTGAGAACTGGGGTGTCAGTGTCATCAGCTGAGAAAAAAATAAGTATTTGAAAAAATTATTTCCATATGCAGCTTCACAAAATAAAGAGTGGCAGGCTGATCCTACATTTTGAAAATGTTTAGAAGGAGCAGGCTAGAAAAGGCTGCTCCAAAACCTGTCAGGTAAAGAAATGGCTTTTTTCCTGAAACATTAATATATGTTCCATTGAAAAATTCTGACTCTTATTTAAATTTTTCACAAAAAATTACATGTGAATTTATGAAACCAGTTTACATTCCTTCTTTCATCAATGCCCAAGCCGTACCCATTTGCCGTTCATGTTTCAAAGAAACTACTTACCCTATAAAAAACACAGACTAAACAAAACTGAAACACAAACTAATCAATAAGCAGGTGCAGAAAGAATATCTTATTTCTCACAGCTAATTCAACCACCACAAAGATTATTCAGAAGTTGAAAAACCTACTGAGTTTAACCTAATGAGCAAAATAAACTAGGTAAATATGTTTCTCTTACAGTATTTTAATATAAACAATATGCTGATGGGTGATAGTTACTAGTTCTAAAATTCCCCAGGGTATTTTTAACAGAGATAGAGAGTTTCTCTTAATAACTAAGTACTATTTTTCCTTTATGCATTATAAAACTTAATTGCAACACTAATACAATTTATTAAGATACTTAAAGTAACCTGACATATCAAGAAGAAACCAAGATATAATTTAAAAAAAATATTTTAATGATGTTTTGCATGGTGTACAAACTCCAATTTCTAAGTATAGTAGACAAAGTCAGTTGTAAAACTGAACTACCCAGTAAATCAGAAACACATCAGCCACACTGTAATATTAAACATCTGAAAATACAAACACAGCAAATGAACATTAACTCCACAAACTTTTAAAATACACAGGTATCTATACAATGCGTTCTCTCAAATAAAAATTTGAGTGTACTCTGCATAAAGACTATTTTGTCTGCTGTATATCACCACACTAAGCATCCTTTACCCAAAAGACAGCACTGGGAATGGAAAATGAGTAAGAACTACAGAAACCAAACAAGACAAACTGATTGTTTAAATCGAGTTTTCCTGCCCACTACTTTGAAGTCAAAATGATTTAAATCAATTCACCGTCTTTAACAGCCACAAAGTAAAACACTGTTCAATTATGCATATTCTGAAAATGAACACAGAGAAGGAATTGACAGGAGACTGGTTGACCACTCATTTAAGAGACAGAAGTATAACAAGGTTAAGTGGCTGGAAGCCAAATAAATGGATAAACTCAGGGAAGAAATAATGCATAGAGATTAGAGTAATTATAACCACTGGAACAGCTCACCAAGGACGACAGTTGATTGCCCACTGCATAAAATTTTTTACATTACAAACATCTACTCAGAGAATGTTCCAGCTCCAAGACACTATGCACGGTTTGTGCAAGACAAGGTGATACTCTACTGATGGCATTACTTAAATTGAATTAGATGATCACAATGGTCTCCTCTGATATAGAAATCAGTGAAACTACAATTTGATCCCACACTGTAATATATATTTCTTCTCACTTCACTAAGTCCTGCCTCCAGTGAGTATACCGTATTCAACTTGTACACTTCCTGCGCTATTTGCTTAAATGCCAAACTGTCCACCACCAGCTAAGACTCTGACAATCTGTGGCTTAATTCAAACTTCTTCATCCAGGCAGAAATCCTTAAAAGTCTTAGCAACTTATATGCTGGTTAAATGTGGCTTTGCTTCTACGGCATTTCAGCACTGTCAAGATGCTTTTAGGACACAATTTCTGTACTTGACAAAGCTGCCAAACCTCAAGTTCAAATGAGCTGCAGTCTAGTCATTCAGCTTTTAAACTGAAAACTCTATAATGTCTGTCAAATGCTGACTGGAATTACTGTTTTAGATCATACCAAATGACTGCCACAGCATGTGTCTCATTGCTGTTCTCTCCTTTAAAAATTACTGTTATAGATTCTTTGAGAGATTAGAATTTTTGGGTTTTCTAAACTAGTTCTAACATCATCTAACACAAGGAGAATATTTCCACTGATTATTTTTGTATTTCTAATACATTAGCAATATGAAAAGGCTTTTCACACTAACCCCATGTTTCTATTTTTGATATCACAGTAATATGCAAGGAGTCACCTAGGGTATGGGAGTAGCCCTGGCCTGCTCTGGTCTGAAAGATACTATGGAACCCACAACCAAATGTCGGGGAACACCCTCACCCCACCTTTCCCTCTCTCTGCCACAGAAAGCTGTGCTTTTGGGAGGGCAGGCCTGCTCCAAGGATTTGCCAGTTAGGCACTGAACTACTGAGAAAACAACCCTTATGCAAAGCAAGTAGCAATTTTAACAAATACACACGCACACACATATATACAGAAATGCTTCTTTATATATAAAAGCCTTCTATAAAGGCTTCTTTGGTCAGATGTCTCGAAAATACAACTGCACAAGTAGAAATGTTAAGCAAAAACAGGGGTGGGGAATAGTTACAGTGGCTACAGTTTTTGTCAAAAGAAAACTTTCAAATAATCCAGGATCCAGAAAATGTGGCTGCTTGTAAGAATTCAGAAGCTTTTTAATGACAAAGTTATCAACAAAGGGTTACAGCAAGAGGAAGAGTGCAGCATTCTTTTCCCAAAGAGAGGCCATGCAGCACTGCTGGCAACAGGCAAAAAGCAGCGCAATAACTAAACACACAGGGATGAGAACTGATGGATGGGAACATGCAGCATCAACTCCACTCAGCATCCATCACAAGAAGAAACTTCCCTCTTTTACTTTAATTCCTCTTTTTTATTTCCTTTTTGTTTACAGCACAAAAAAAAAAGATGCGCCCACGAAAGCCACACAAGTGGAACTTCAGTAACATTTGAGGGGCAGGGGGTGGGAATGGGATCTGAAGGTAAAAATATCTCTCATTTCTGTGGATGGACTTCAGGCTGTGCCCTCAAGAAGACTTGGGTACCAAACCACCAAGCTCCTGATGCTGTCCCTACTATAGAAAATCGCAGCCTGGCTGGGTCTACCTGCTCACACTATGGATTAAGTTAAACACCAAATAACTAAAGCCACAAGAAGAGCCCACAGAAACTGATATTCCTTACTCACCACCACCAAACCCTTCAGGGCCTCCAGCATTTCTCCCAGGATTTGAGCAATGCAAGTGCCCTCACTTATTTTTTAACAAGCACAATGTACCCATTTATGTATGAATTAAACATCTGAGACTTCCGGTACTGTCAGCCAACAGAAAGAAGCTTTCTGAAGGTCTTTTGACTGTAAGAATTATTCTGGTGTAGTGATTTTAGTACACACTTCTGAAGTGAGGATGAACTTAGCGCCTCTTTTTTGGAAAAGGAAAGTATTTTATTCAAACTGTCCCCCAGAAGTGACTTAGGCAGGTGTCTAAGGTGGCAGAGTTCAGCCTTCCATCCCAGCCTATCCCACATACTCCTTGAGCATCGCAATGCAAAGGAAATGCTGTGATCCTAAATCCAGCAACACATGAAACCCAAAGGACAGCACATCTCCAGCAAGCACAAAATAAACCTATCTCAGATACTGGCTGGGATGCAAAGCAGAGAAAGTGGACTAAATCCCATTATTTTTTTCAGTTTACTCTGCTTAATTGTTTGATGTGACTATTGTAAGCTTTATCCCACTAAAGTCACAATCAAAAATTACAAATCTACCACCTTCTCAAAATAGGAAGTCTCCAAGTATTAAGATATAAGACTCTTTCAACAAAGACATTTTAACTAAATTTTGATTTAGCTGAATATGGATCTCAAAAGAAAAAGTGAAAATGGCAATGCTATCAGAAATAGCAGCCTCCAAATCTGCCTCCTAACTAGACCAACTCTGCATGCTCTCACTTTCAAAAGCTCATTTTTTCCTTTCAAAACTGTGTAGGGCACTGTCTACAGAAAAGATTTCTTTGGCTAGATGGAACAAGTAAAATTAAGTTGCCGTGTAACTGTTACCAATTTATAGAAAGTGGAAAGGAATGTTTTTCTCTACTTTTTTTTTCTTAAGAACAATCTTTTCATTTCCCGCTTGCAATTTTCTTGCAACTGAAAGATTCTCTGAAAAAGGAACTGGAAGAGCTCCAACTACTGTCCAACACTTTAAAAGATTTTAAAGTGTCATCAATCACAGCTCTTTACATGCTCTTCTAGAGCACTGCCAACCGATACTTGAAGTCTAACTCAAAACTGTTTCATGCCAGCATTAAACATATGAAATAAAGACAGATTAAAAAAAAATTCTATATTATTCTGATTTTAAGTTAAGTCCTGTTCAGATTCCTGTCAAATGTTACTACATAATAATCAGTCATTATCTTCCTTTCTTTTCAAGGAGGAATTGGCAATTGATATCATTAATCCTAAATAGCTCAGTGGCTACCTCAGATGACAACATATTATTATGTCTGCTATAAAAGGTCCCCTCAATTTTTGCAGACCATCTGAAAATGCTGGTACTATGGGGGGAAAAAACAAAGGAATAATATCCATGGTAAATAACAAGCCACAGGTATTCTTTGAAACTGATGTAACAAATTTCTAATACTGCATATTCCAGTTAACAAACTTGAATCGTTTCAACAGAAATGCTCAGTGGCTGGTTCTTCAAAGTCTGATTTGAAAGTATCTGAGAACACACCACCCACTTCTGACAATTTTGGTAATGAAAAAAAAAATAGTACTTTTTCCATAAAGAGTACTTTTTTTGAATGATTTCCCCTCAGGTATCCACACAGAGAAAGTGCTGGGTGACAGATAGTTGCCTTTACCCCATCAATGGCAGCCTGTCAAGACCTGAACAAAGTATATGAGAATTACAGCTCACTCATGCTCAGGAAGGCTTCCAGAGCTCACTGATAGCATCTCCAACTCTGGGAATGGACGTGACCTTATTTCCAGCTGGCCTGAGCTCTGTGCACACACCCTCTGCACCCACGCAGCCTGCCAGCATCACTGTGCTGCCCATGCTGCTGTCAGGGACCTGTAAGGCTCCAGAGCAGAGATGCAACACCACCACTAGAAAAGCTCTTCTTGGACAAGGCAAAGAAAAAGAAACTATTTCGACAGTCATCAGGAGGATCAGCATTAGCACGCAAAACCTTGTGCTCTTTGCTGCTCTGACCACTGGACAACACTCCGCATTAATAGGGAATTAGGGTCACTGCTTACCACCTTACAGAGAGGGTAACAAAGTGCCTGTCCCAGGTGACACATGACAAAAACGAGACTAGAACTCGGGTCTCCTGACATGATACATCATCTGATTAATTATCCCCTTAGCAGCGCTGATGGCCAAGGTCATGCATTTGATTGTTCTATGTTTAAACAACGAGAACACACTCGCCCCACAGCCAGGCCAGGAACAAAGCTCGGGATTTTGAGTCCCATCATTACTCTGCTATGTAGCAAATACTGTGCCAGCCATTAGCAAAGAGCACGCCTCATTCCCGTCCTGAAGGCTGGTTCACAGAGAGGACAAAAGCTTGCTACTGCTAACCAGACATTCCTTAACTCAAGTGGTGCTGGTCTGCACTGCAATTCCAAAGGCTGTCAATGCCAGCGCTGCCAGCCACCCACAAAAGCATAAACACCACTGCACATGAGGGCGTTTGTTACAAGAAACAAACAAAAAATTTTTAAAACAAATCTATGTACAAATAAATAAACCAGATTTTAAAAAAACCCACAGACATTACCAGGATCGCATTCAGAGGGTCAGAAATGTCAGTGTGTGACAGTCACGGCCAACTTTATTTAGTATCACTGAATATATACTTTTAATAGTTTTTAATCACAGCATCATCCTTGATCCTGATACACAGTCTTTTAGTTCCAACAAACCCTAGCTTGTGATTTTACTGAGCTAAAAAAAAAAAGAAAAGAAAAGAAAAAAAAATCAGCAAGCCAACACCAAAGTAAGTCCTACCCTTGTAGCTGTGACTGAAGGGACTCTTCTAGCACAGAAGTTGATGTGAACAGATGCTGAGTGCATGAAGAAACAGACAGTATAAAGCATACAATCCCTGAATATGTATCACATGACTTTACATACTCACTCCCAAGTTTTGCCATGTATTTGAGAAACATTGATGGTGGTTGATGCCACCATGCCATCCAAAAATCCAGGAAATTACAGAAATAGCTACAGAACCGAGGCACCCCATAATTTAGATTTGTCTTCTCCAGATCAAAACAAATCATTCTGCAGCAGACATAGATGCAAAAAAAAACCCCTGTATATAATAATTCAATTTTGGTTCAGTCCCAAGTTTAGACAAGGCTTTCTAATTAATATGAAGCGCCACTACACAACTCAAGAAAGTCCACACAAGCTCAGTGTTACATACAGTATCGATACACTTTCTGGAAAAGCCACATTCATTTACCTTCTTCTTTCTATCTCTCAGTATTATTTTTAGAGTTCTCTGCAGTCAAAAGGTAAACAGAAGTAATTAAAGAACAGTCTATGTTTTTCATATTGTAGAATTACAGAATATTCTAACTTGGAAGGGATCTGCAAGATCATTAAGTCCACCTCCTAAATGAATGACCCATACAGGGACAGAACCCATAACTTTGGCATTATTAGTACCACGCTCTGACCAACTAAGCTAATCTCTTATAGTCATCACTTGGGAGCAAACAAGCACAGACTTCATGTAAACTTCAAACCTATCAGTCACACCAAACTCTGTAGAAGTACAAAAAAGTTCAAATATTTCAGGGCACAAAATGTAGGCAAATTTCTGCACAGACAAGAGATTCAAAATGTAAACAGAGCATGATTAAGGCTGGGGTATATATATATATATATATATACACGCACATACACACACATATATATAAAAACCAAAACTGACTCCACAACTTTCCTTAGATTGGTCCAATTTTACCCACTTTTGCAACTGTGCCACAAGGTCTGAGCAACACTTCAATCAAGTTTGACAATATACACCTGTCTAGCTATAAACTAAAGAAATAATTTTGACACTGAATCATCAAATAAAATTTTTGCAGTTGTTTTGGGGGGGTTTGCATTTAATAACAACTTCAAAAAAAACCATTCAGTTGAAGCAAGAGGACTGTCTAAAGTTCAGTTGTTGAACGCGGGGTAAGGTTACACAGAATTTTTTCCAATGACAAACAATGTTGACAGTGTTCTCAGTACTACAGTGCAAAAGCATTTCTCCTTTCTAGTGTAAGCATGAATTTAATTTAAAAAAAAACCCTAAATTATTTTTTACTGCGTAGGAAACATAGTCATTTCATGCTTTTGCATTTTGCACTTGAAAGACTCAAAACTTGTCTTACAGATACAGTGCAGCGTAATTTGCACAAAGGAAAGGAAAAGCCCCAACCTGGCTGCTCAACACTTTACTTAATATCTCACTTTCAAACAGCATGTTTATTACATGTTTTCCTCTTAGCAGGAAAAGTGAGCATGCTTGTGTTTGCAGCTCCTCCTCTTTCAAAATGCACAGCTGCAGCTGTAGTAAACAACCACTAGTCAGGAACTGAGAAGGTCAAAGTCTGGGTGCTGCATCCATTTCAGCTTTTCTAAAAAAAAAAAAAAATTATTTCAGGAAATTAAT
Organism: Chamaea fasciata; assembly: GCF_029207755.1. Taxonomy (NCBI): domain Eukaryota; kingdom Metazoa; phylum Chordata; class Aves; order Passeriformes; family Sylviidae; genus Chamaea; species Chamaea fasciata. The sequence continues at coordinate 66,071,509 of NW_027094087.1, forward strand.
TTTTGACTCATTTTGTAGCTATGTCAAGGAATGGCAAACCACAATCATTCTCCAACAAAAGAAATCAAGACACAGTATTTCAAAAGCCACAAGCAAGATACTCCAGTAAAAATAAGTGTTTTCATATCTCCATCTTTATAAATGAACAAACACATAATTCACACTCTCCTACGTTCAAACTAAGACTTGGTCAAAACCAACTTTGTACTGATGAGACCTGTTCCACAAAGCAAGTAAGACTTACTGAAGGAAAGAGCAAGGAGGCTGGCCACACAGAGAAGTGGTGCCAGCAGCTCTGCAAGGCTCACATACGTCATCCAGCAGCCTGAAGCAAGGAGGCTACAGCACTCTCTCTGGGAATGCTTGCATAAGTGGACATCATGCATCCAGCCATGAGAAAAGGCACACAACTTCCCATTATTTTACAGAGCATCCAAAATCTGAACAATGGGATACTCTAGCAGCCCTGAAAACTCCAGCAAATTACACAGACGTTCTGCAACTCCCCTGTGCAGCAGAGAAGCTCCCCAAGCACCCAGGAAAGGCATTGCCCTCTTTCCTCAAATACCATGATCTGTATTTCTATTTAAATGTGGTAGTTACCATCACACACGACCTTGGTCTAGGCAAAGAGGAAAACAGTCACTACCACAGGGTTCTGTAGCCCAAGCCCTCCGCTGACCCCATTCTAACACCTTCCAGGGGAAGAGCTCTTTCAGCCCCACATTTTTTTCCCCCTCACATCTGGAGTGAAACTCTGCTCGTGCATGTCCAGGTCTGGCTGATCCTGACAGAAACAACTGGCAGAGGACTCCATGATTAGCCTGTCCTGGAATCTTAAAGTTTATTTTTAAAAGTTGTTCTACAGAGTCTTCTTGGGCTGTAAAGGGCCTTTCCAGAAAAGGTTTTTCTACAAGAAAGCAAAGAAAGGCCTGGAAATATCATGAACTATTGCCAGGGGGAAAAGACAGAATTTAAAATACATCATTTCCCATCCCCCCTATTTACACGTCCAACATTGCCTCACTATCAGAAGCAGAAAACAAACAGTATCTCCCATATCCTAAACTCCTTCCCAGCCATCCAGCATAGGTGCACTCACTCATCAAATGGCCTATGAATACGTCTTTGTCAAAAAGCTTTTTTCCCTCAGAAAAAGGTGCTCCTCAGACTGTTCCCCTCCTCCCAGTTCCAGGTACAATGCACAGCGTTAAAAAAAAAAAAATGAAAAAAGAAAAAAAAGCCAGTGGAAAAAATACTAAAAAGGGGAAAGAAAAAGAAATACGAAGAGGAAAATGCCACCACTGTTGCTCTGGAGGCACTGGGGGGGAGCGGGCGGGGGTGCCGGCCCGGGGAGGGGCGCGTATGGGTGTCACCGAGGGGGTGATGTCATCCACCAGCCTCCAGCCCGGGCACCTGCCAGCAGCAGCGTAGAGCGGCTGCCAAAGCCTCCGGCAGCACGGGGAGGGGAAAAAAATAATAAGACATTAGGAAAAAAAAAATCCGCAATGTTTCCCTTCGCTATGCGCGGTTGGTTTGTGACGACAGGTGACATGCCAGCTTGCAGAGAGCGGTTTCAACTTGATTACGTCCCATTAGAAAGATATTCAAGACACTCCCTCTCTCCCAGCACGAATAATATTTAAAAAAAAAAAAAGAAAGAGAGAGCAGACTCGGTTTAGGCAGCCTTACGTCACTAATAAAATGCTCCTATCGCCCCATCTGTGACCTATTCAGCACAGTTACTAATCCCACGCTGCGACCACTTTGCTGTTCCTGTGCATTTCAGAGTTGTAGACCAACCAGAGAGCAGAAAATGGAGCCCATATGCCAGCGCTATATAAAGCAGCCTCGCAAAGTTGCCGCGCATAATCTACCTGCCGCGGCGAGACGGAAAGTGAAAAGCAAAAAAAAAAAAAAACCAAAAAAGGGGTGGTGGAGGGAGGGAGAAGAGGACCATTTACTTCACGATGGATAATTTAAAAAATAAACTAGTTTACTGTCTTACTCAGAGGAAGGGGGGCTGCCAAGAGCTAGCAGGATTTTACAAGCTCTATACAGACCCCGATCAAGTGAACTTCTCTTCAGTGTTTCCTACCGAAAGGGCTCGTACCTCCTCCCTAAGCGCATAAAATATCTTATTTCCTACGCAAGCCCGTTTGCAGGACTGAATGCCACGCCAAGATCCGAAAAAAAAAAAAAAGCCCAAAAAACCGCTGTCTGGACCGGAGCATCGCATCCCTGCAAACCACGGGGAGGGGAATATAAAATAACCCGTCTGGTAGCTCCTATCCGCCACCCCCAACATCCAAGCACCAGCGGTGGTGCAGGATTTTGGGGGAGGCGGAGAGGAGCCCACATCTCATCCCAGAGGAAATTTCATCCCAGCAGCGGAAAGCTTTCGGAGAGCTTCACAGGGTGACGCTGATGCCATGGGGTAACCCATCTCCCGCAGCGGCTCTGGGCTCACGCGTTAAATGTAAATACCAGCGGTTTGCTCCCCAAGCTCCCGACTTCTGCAACAGCGAGCATTTCTTCCACAGAAGGTAATTATTTCTGTAGAAGGTAATACGGCACGACACTCCTGCATTTTTATTTTTTCCCCCCATAGGGTGTTATAGTCCGATTTTTCCTCCCATACAGCGTTACACTCCGATTTTCCCCTCCACAGAGCGCTACACTCTATACTTTTTCGATATTTGTTTTTATATATTAATTGCCCAGCCCCGAATGCGCACGGGGGCCGCCCGCCCGCCCCCACCCACACACCCCCCCGCCCCCCCCCCCCGGGGACGGCAGCACAAAGGGCTGGGCGCTCCCAGCTCGCTGCTCATCGCTTTTTATCGCTTTTTTATTCTTCCCCCGCTTTTTTCACCGCCACCCCCACCCCTTTTTTTCCCCCTCTTAAAGCCTCAGCGGGAAAGTTGAGGGAAAAGTTCGGGCCGGCCCCTAGCACCCTACCCCGGTATCGCTGCCGCCGGGGCACCGGCAGGGATGGAGGCAGGAGGGAGGAGGGGATGGATGGAGCGGGGGAGGGAGCGGGGGAGGGAGGGCACCGCCGTTAACCCCCGGCTCGCCCCGGCGGCGCCGGGGGAAGCGGCGGGGGCGCCCTGCCCCCCCCTCCTGTTCTTTAAAATTATTTAACTTCAGTATAGGAGCGATTTTTTGTTTGTTTGTTTTTTTAAAGAGAGGGCTGACTGGGACAGCAGCAGCAAAACCCACACACGTTAGCCGTTTATCTTGGTAAGAAAGGGAATCGGCACAGACCTGAGCAGAAGCGGCAGAGCAGGAGAAGAAACTGTTTCCTTCCCTGACACAGGGTCCCCGCTCTGTGTCTGTCTGTCCACCCGCCCCGCGCTCCCCGGGCAGTACCCCGCGCACTCGCACCCCGCACCGGCGGAGCAGCCGGCGGCTATCCCCGGGAAATGAATGGGGGCAGCCCGGGGAACCGCGGCGCTCGCTCGCCGCCGACTTACCCGCGTCACATGATGAGCCCAGGCAGGGTGGGCCGGGGGTGGAGGCTCCCGGCACCGCCTGGCCGCGCCTCGCGTGGGGCCGCCGCGACACCCCGCCGGCCGCTCAGACAAAGGGTCCGGGCCGGTGTCCCCCTCCCCAGCTCCCGGCCCCTGCTCCGGCCACGGCGGGCGCCGGTGGCGTCGCTGGCATGCGGCGCGTCCCCGCCCCCACCGGCAGCCGGGCGGAGGGAGGGGAGGGAGGGAGGGGCCGCGCCCCCGCCCCGCGGCCGCCCCGGTGCGCCGCCCGCCCCGCCCCGGGGGGTGGGGACGGGAACGCCCGGTCGCGCCTCCCGGCCCCGGCCCCGGCCCCGGCCCCGGCCCGGCCGCGGGGAGGGGCAGGGCAGCGGGGCGCCGCGGGGAGGGGCCGGGCGGGGCCGGCAGCGGGGGCGCCGAGGGGAGGCCCGGGGCGGGGGGTGCTGAGGGCGGGCCGGGGTAAGGAGGGGCCGGGCGAGGCTCAGCGGGGTGCGGGGCCATGGGGAAGCGTGCGGCTATGGGGGCGCCGAGGGGATACTGATGGGGGCGAGGCGTTGGGGACGACTGGAGGATCCCCGAGGGTACGGGGCGGTGGGGGACGGAGGGGTGTCCCGAGGGGTCGGCACGGGGCCGTAGCAGCGCTGAAGGGGCCCCGGGGGGACAGGCATTCGCGACACTGAGGGGCGTCCGGAGAGAGAAGGACACACTGGGCGATGTGTCCGCCCCAGGGCCGCGCCGCCGGAGGGTCTGGCCGGGCCCGGCCCCCGCTGTTACCTGAAGCTGAGCACTACGAGCCTTTCCCTTCTCTTTTATTTTGTTTTCTTTGCACAGCCAGACTGCAGCTCGTGAGAAGTATGCGAGGCGTGGGGTTGTGGGTTTTTTTTTGTTTGGTCAGCGCTTGCAAGCCCGAGTCGCGCCCCTGCAAACTGAGAACTTCCTTTATGGGGAAGATTTTTCTCACGTAAAGGCAGCAGATCCTGGTTTGTAAAGGTTTTAATAACAGCACACAGAGGAACAGATTCCATAATCTTAAAGTTTGTTTAAAACATAAAGTCTTTGTTACATTAGTGTTTTAGAAGAAAAACTTTCAGAACCTTAGGAAACAAAAATATAAACCCTAAGAATCAGTTAAACCTTAAGAAGCAAATCTCTATTTCTTTTCAAAAGCATTCTTACACGTGTTTACACAGTGAAATATTTTGATGGAAAGTTCCTGGTCCATGCCTGGGCAGTATTGAAGCTATTAAGCTGGCCCGACAGGTTACCTAGGGATTCTCTTGCCTTGGAGAGCCTTTTGTTAATGTAAGGCTGATGTGGATGTTTTCTGCCTCCTCCCCTGTGGTTCGTGCTGCATGAAGTAAACACGGTGTGGCCAGAGCGCAGGTGAGCTTTGACCAGTGCTGCCTGCTCAGATGGTTTCTGGACAATGGTCTCGGGCCATTCAATTTAAGGAAGCTTAATAGCCTTTTGAATAATCAGGGTGCTGTGCTGGCTTCTGGCAGAAGCAATGGTCAGAGCAGTTAGAAAAAGGCAAGTTCTCTATGAGTCCCACCCCTTATTCTCTCAAATTCACAATCAGCTCAGCAGTTCCTGAAAGTCCCAGTCATAACAATTACTGGGTAAATAAAAAGTGAAAAGAGGGATGAATCCCGTGTCTAGGAGGCTGACCTGTCACGTGAGAGTGTTTGTAAATGCCCATACAGCTTGTGTATTTACACAGAAAGCCAGGCGGAGCGCAGGTAAATAATTACTGCTAAAATGCTATTACTTTCAGTAAATACAAACTAATATTTGCTGCTCATCACAGTATTTACTGAGGAAGCCAGAAGAACCAGAACCAATGTTTGTTCCCGGAGAGGATTTCATGCCAGCTGTCAGAAATACATCTACTCATCTCTTTCCTTGTAATGGTCCTCTGCCTTCTCTTGGCATAAATGGTTTGGATAATAAAACCCTTCACATTGTGTCTTTCCTATTTGCCTCTGCATCTTACCTCTGTTTCCACAAGGAGAAAAAAAAAAGGCAGAATAATAAAAAAGAAATGTTTAAATGGCTATAAACAGAAATATCTGTCTCCACAAGCCATAAAGGGGATTAGGCATGATTTGCTATTGTAATGTTGCCTCTGGTCTAATCATTTCCTTTGGAGAAAAGTGAGCATAGAGTTAAAAGGCAATCTAATGACCCAAGCAACATATTTCCTTATGCTAGTAGTTTAGATCAGAATCAGCTCCAGCTACTCCCTATAAGTTACATATGTGATTCATTAGATTTCACCCAAGTCAAAAGTTAACGTTGTAACACTTGTTTTAAAAGATAAAATATGCAATCCCATAGGAAGCAGGCTACTACAGAAGACAGCTGGAAACATTCCTTGGACAGATGCATAGCTTATATTCAGATTTATCAATAAAAAAAGTGTGTATTAACAACATTCATCCTTCTTAACCACTTGGAACAGGGAGCGCTGAGTGTTCTGCAGAAAAAAACCTGGTTTCTACCTACTGAGGTTAAAGGATTAATGAATACTTGGCACATGAAAAATGAATAGTGATAGCCAGAAGAAGATTGCATGTAGACAGTGTGATAAGGTGTGTAACAGAGAAGCAGCACATTACACACATTGCTGTGCCCAGAGAAAAAGCTCATTTCCATTGAATCTCAAATAAAATATTTTAAAACATCGATATTTATTTTTTGCATACTTAGAAATATTTTACTCACTTATTTAAAATGTCTAAAGAAATCATCTAGAAGAGGTGTTGGCTGAGTGACATTGGGTGATAAAATTTGTTCTTGAGTTTCATTATGTGCTATGTTGGCTGTTTACATGGTCTATTGCCTGCTACATAAAACTATTACCCATATACATGAATTTTCAGGGCAGTATCTATAGCAAAAAAATATGTGGCTACATTTGCAAGAGGAATGTATTACATGATTATATATCAATAGATTGATACAGAAGTAGGGATATTACACATTAGTATTTGATATATAACACAGATTTATAGAGAAATGTAGTTCTCAATCACATGCCTTTTTGGAAAACCTGTCCTACTAAATCACCATCATGGCTCACTCCATATACCTGACCCCTCTGTTTCCAGTCTCATCCAGCTGAACAAAGCTGAGCATACATTGTCTGTTTGAAAATGTTCTGGCTTACATTTTAACACAGAAATACTTTGAAAACATTTAGTGTTTCTCAAGATGTAGAAAGTTCTTTTTTCTTCTTTTTTTTTCCCTTGAAAGAAGAAACTTTAATTATATTTCCTCTGAATCAACAGGACTTTTCAGCATTTTTTCAGAAACACAGTCCTAAATTTTGAAACAGGAACCTTAACAGTGTACTGCCATATATTATTCTAAAATTAGAAAATTGTACTTTTGAAGCCAGGAGAACAAATCAGCTCACTGACCCTTTTTAGTTGCTTGTTTTTTCTAAAGCTCGACAAGTGTGTTTTTGTGTGTTTAGACCTTTTCTGTAGTTCTTCTCCAGTTCTGCCCTATTACCTACAGAGCAGTACTACTGAATCACTTTTATTGAGTCCCACGGCTTACAAAATCAGATGGCTCTTTCCAGTCTTCCTGTAGCTCTTCTTCCTCTAATGGAGTTTCCAAAACCAAGGTACTTCAAAATCTCCCCTTAATGTTCCTCAGCCTCTCATCCCTCCTGTTTTTGTCCTCCACTGATACAAAATTTTCTTTGTTGCCTTCTTCGTTTTATAATTTTGTCTTAGATCCTAATCCATGTGCAAATAAATAATACTCTTCAATGCAATTTAGCAACTTCTACCTTTAGGCATGTATTAAGGTAATGTTTTGATTAATAACCAATCATTTTTCAAAATGGAGAACGGCACCACCAGCAGAGAGCACACTGGAACCTCAGAATAAAAGAAAACAGAAAATCAATAACATATTTTTACAATGTCTGCCTGAAACACATAGAAATACTTCTGAAATATATCAGTAATGTGCTGAATATTGAGAGATTTTGTAATTTAACACCAGTTATTAAAAAATCACTTAAGTTGCCTATTGTTCATTCCATTTCAGATTGTATTCAATTTTCTAATTCAAATAAACAGCACAAAAAAAAAAATCAACCTTACTACTCAAACCAAAACCTAAATGCATTTTTATTTGGGATGCATGGTTAGACAAAAGCTTTAACAAATTACATGATACATTTTAGAAGACAGATTGTGTTCATTTGCTGAACTTAGAGAAACCTTTGGGTTGACAGATAATCAATTCAAATACCTACAGTTGAGGGATTGTATTACTAATTCCTTTCACAAGCTTTCCCTTTTGGATACAGGCAAATAAACGTGTTTTCATTGCCAAGGAATTGACCACACCAGCAGATACAGGTATGGTTGCTCTCTTGCAATCCAGCCTGTGAACATCTGCCAAGTGCTTCCTTCAGTCTTTCTCCATTCAAACTGGTGTTAAGCTCAACATGAATCTGTGTACCTTGCCCTTTTATCTGACAGCTGCCATCAAGCATGAGAGTACAGACTCTTTTGGGCCAGGACATCAACTTCTGTTTCTTTGAAACTATTTACAAAATGTTTCAACACGCATGGCATTTTGCCATCAAATGCTAAGCTTTGTAGTCAACTTCTAGGTGGCCATTAACCAAAAGAGTCAGTCTAAAATGTGGAAGTACAGCTATCAAGTATCAGGGTTGTATTTTATGGGCCTCACTCAAACATCAGTAATACTATTCCTTGGGTATGAACATTGGAGCTTTTGGAGACTGTATCTGTATTTTTTTTCTGTATTTCCTGTAAACGAATTGTTTGTTCTTAAACAGGCTATCAGGAAATCTTTCCTACAGCCCACTGTCATTAAACCTCCCCTAAAAATACACAACCTAGCTCATTGCATAAATGGCAGTGTTAGTGTACACAATGCAGCCTCTATGATACAATAAATTATGTAACGGAGAGTAGTTTAGTTACACTACACAAGAGAGGAAAATTATAATCTGATATAATTAATAGGTGTGCGGTTTTATCCAGGGACAGAGATCAAAATATTCATTTTGCAAGATTTAGACTAGCAATGTTGCCAAGACTCATATTCTAGGAAAGTGGGGCCACAAAGTAGTAATGCTTCACCCCCTTGATCCAAAAGCTCTGTGCCCTTTTTATAACCTTAGACTGAGATCATGCACTTTTTTTAAAAATTTTAAACTTGCCTTCTTTTAGAAAGAGCCCTTAAAGGCTTGTAATCTTATTCAAGATCCAGTAAAACAGGAGAAAGAGTTCTTTATTTAGTATAATCTGAGAATGGCAAAAATTAATAGGGAGTAGGAAATCATCGAAGGATGTGTTCTGGGGAAGGTTTGATATGTGCATGTCTTTAATGTGTCTTGGTTTGGGAAGACAGGTATCTGCCAGGTAAAATTACAATCAGAGGCTCTTTGGCAAAGATTTGGGAAATAGGAATAGCAGTTCTTTACTAGTATGTAATACAAAGCAAACAAACACAAAAAACTCCCCCCCCCCCCCCAACAACAACTACAGCATTAATGACAAACGACAACAGTACCAAGAACCTTGAGGGCTTTGTTTCACAAAATCCAGGGCAGTTTGGTTTTGGTGTCCCTGCAGGATCCTCAGAGCACCAAGCTGAAACAGTGGAAAAGTCCCGGGCTGGTAGCTGGGATGGCAGGGTGTCCCGGCAGGCAGGGGCAGGATGTCCCGGCAGCGCAGGGGGTGCAGGGTCACGCTGTAGCAAGAGGAGTGGCGCCAAAGAAGCCGAAAGAGAGGCAGGGCCTGGACCAGCTCCCGCAGGTGGCAGGGAAAACTCCGGATTCAGGCCGAACCGGTGATAGTAGATTTCCCAGGACTGGATCCCTTTGGCCACAGTGAAACTCCTCCAGCCAGCAACAGCCGTTCTCTTTCTCCCCGAACGCCGGAAAAAGAAAAGCCCGCAGCTGCCTCAAGCTTTGTCTTTTACCTGTGTTATCTCCCCCTTCCACCTTTGTCCACCTCTTTGTTTTGGTTAAGTACTCTCAAGTATCCAACACTTGGTCTCCTTGGTAACTTGTGGGGAAAAAATTCTTTAGAGAAAAGAAGGAACAAACCTAACCCCCAACAAATGTTTTGTTAACATTTTTGCAAAACAAAAAAACAACAACAAAAAAACCCCAACAAAACAAAAAAAACCCAAACAAACAAAAAACATGGAGATGAGCACTTCCTGACTCTGAACACCATGTCAATGCAATGCCCATGAATGGAATGGATTGCTCTGGATTTTTGCTTCAAAACTCTGTAGTTTTTAGCTGATTTTATGAACCTAAATATCACCCTAATAAAATTTCTTATGTAATTTTAAGGTCTGTGTTCAATTCCATGATCTCAGCTCCTTGCATTAAACACTGTGTTGTTTGGTTGTTTTGGAGACACACAAAAAATGGGGGTAATCCCTTAAACTGCTTTATAAAAGGAGGCACACAGTAGTCTCACATGAACATTAGAGCTACTATATTTCTTATGGTAAGATAGAATCATAGTTTAGGACAATCTGTCCCAATTTTCCCTGTAACTCCCACTGTTTTGTGTTCTCTGTGGCTCCTGGTAATTTTGCATTTGTCTTTGTAAAACTGATGATGTGTAATTTGTTCCCTGTGCATGAGTTCCATAGACTCCAAAATAAGTTCTGCATGTTGAAGCCCTGGAGGAGAAGATTCAAAGCCAGAAGAAATGATTCAGAAATAGCTGGGGGTAGTGCACAGGAATAAAGAGCGTTCTGCAGTCAAGTTATCAAAGGAACATGTTCATCTGAGCATGGACTTTGCATCTAGTAGGAAGCCAAAAACATCTGGGATATCTTCTTTGCAGGTATTATCCTAACAATTCTTCAGGCTTTTCCTGACAAATTTTAGGTATAGCAAATATTTTCAAGAACTTATGGGGTTTTTCCCAGTTGTTTTTAATTTAGTGAAGTTCTTTGTTCTCCATGGAGGTATTAAATAAATTGCAACAGAATAAATCTCCCAATACATAAACACTTAGATGGTTTTTCTCTACTCATGCAGCATTCCTCCTCCCCATCTTACAGATGCTTCCCGGTGTTATTAAAGCATTCATGTTGATAACTTTTGATTTCGAGGCCATGCAACTTTGCTTTTCCAGTACCAGAAACTCTTGGATTCAGGAAGCATTTACCCAGCATCAAGAATAGAAGAGATTAAGAATCAGATTAGAAATGGGACAGAGCTCTGGGGAAAGGGACCTGCAGGTCCCGGTCAATGGCAAGCTGAATGTGAGTCAGCAGTGCCCTAGCAGTCATGAGGGTCAACCCTGTCTGGGGGGGCCTCAGGTACAGCATTGATGATGCCTTAAATTTTAGCTTTCATGTTTTTCAGATTCTTACCTGCCTAGGAGTGTAGTTCTGAGCCTCATTTTAAGTGCTAGTAAGCTCTCTTCACAGAGTAGGTAGACAAAACAAATCCTTTTCCAGATGGAGACCAAGGACAACTGTTACAAGTTTTCAGGCCCAAAAGCATGGGTGGACTGAAGAGAGAAAACAAGAAGGATGGGACTTCATAATCTGAAGCTGTAATTGGACAATTAAACTCAATATGCAAAAGGCCCAAAACTTATAGAAGTGTGAGCCCTCATGACCAGTCATCCATTTTTCGACCATTTTGGGTCCCCTTGGGTGTAGCCCTGGGCAGGCTCTTGTACTGCTGAGGTGTATCCTTTAAGGCCTTTTAATAAACACCTACTTTCTTCTCTTAGCTCTTTCCAGTCACTGTTCCAGGTCAGCCTTCTCAAGGCACCATCACCAGCTGGGCAACGGAGGGGATTGTCACTCTCTGGTCTGCACTGGGGTGGCCTCACCTTGAGTAGTAGGGGCAGTTTCAGGCACCACAATGTAAGACATAAAGCTGTGAGAGATCATTCAAAGGGAGAAACAAGAATAGGTCTGGCAGGAGAGCTGTATGAAGAGTTGCTGAGACCACTTGGTCTGTTCAGCGTGGAGAAGAGGAGACTGGGGGAGACCTCATTGCAGCTACAACTTCCTCCTGAGGAGAAGCAGAGGGACAGGTACCACTCTTGTGACCGGTTACAGGGCTCAAGGAAATAACATCAGCTGAGTCAAGGGAGGTTTAGGTTGAGTATCAGAAAAAAGGTTTGTCTCTCAGAGGGCAGTTGAGCACTGGAACAGGCTCCTCAGGGAAGTGGTCACAGCACCAAGCCTGAGTTCAAGAAGTGTTTGGACAACACTCTCAGGCACATGGTGTGACTCTTGGGGTTTCCTGTGCAGGGCCAGGAGTTGGACTTGATGATTCTGATGGGTCTCTTTCAACTCAGCATATTCTATGTTTCTGTGACTGAAAATTAAATATGGTTCTTTTCAACTCTTCTGTTATGTAATTATGTTGGCTTGAAATGCCTGGGTTTGCACCTGGGCGTCAGACATATCCATGATCATGGTGATTTCTGGATACTATGCCTTCTTGATATAGAAAGTTGATGACTCACAAGCATTAACAGGCTTTATCTGGACTTAGTTGTACATATCACATTACAGATGAGTAAATTGAGCAAATTATTCTTTTAATGAGTTATAGGGGTTTTCTAAATGCTGAATTTTACAGATTATTAACTATAGTTGTACCACTGGGTATCAATATAACAGTTGAAAAAATCTAAGCATTATATTGTAGCAATCACTTACTTAATGTCTGGGCTTGTGTGATTTTTCTTTTTTCAACAAAGAGGATGAATTTTTTTGAGTGACTGCAAAGCTCAGAACGTCCGAGTTATCAATTCTCTTTCTAATGACAACTGGTGACATGATTTTTACAAATGGTTGAGCATTTGGCAAATGCTAACCCTAGAAATCGAATGAGCTGAAAGAAACTCCAGTCTGCCCTATTGTCACTACTGAGCTGACAGATGGGAAAAAGAGGAGGAGGTTGTGATGCTCTCCCAGAAGCCCAGGGGTGCACTGTAAAATGACTGCTGAAGTGCCTTGACAGACCGTAAGTGAGAGAGAAGCGGATTTCTGAAGGGCAGACATCACCTACATTTTGCTTTGCTACAAAAGTTACCCTGTCTACAGCCTCCCCAGATGGGCTGGCCAAATTCTCTGCAGAGCACTTAGCACCAGAACTCATTTGAACCTCAGCAGTGGAGGTAAAATTGAATTTGTCTGACAGAAGGAGGAGCTGGAGCCAGGCTACCTCCTCCAGCAGCTGCTGGAATAGCGAGAGGGCAGGACTATCCTTACAGCCGCCCCAGGCAGGTGGTCCAAATGCCAGCATCTGCTGCTGCCCTGGACACTGTCACCTGCCTGGGCCCTATCGGCATGGCCAGGGTGCTTTGCTCTCCCAGCCGTCTGCTGCTGTGAACATCTGCTTGCTCTGCTGGTGCCTAAGCAGCAGGGAAAATCACCCAGTATGCAGAAAAGCCTGTAAACCCCAGAAGAAGAATTGAGAAATGGGCAGTGGAAGACTATTGGGATCAGATCGCTCGGCTTTGCCTTTCCTTACCTTTTTTTTTCTTTTTTTTTTTCTCCACAATTAGTCTAATGCATCTCCTTTGGTTTTGTGAAAAGCGACACGAGAAGTTAAAAGTACCAAACTTCAGTAGCTTTACCCATATGTGCTGCATGCCTCAGGCTAGACAGCACATATTGGTAGCCAGACTGAGAAGAACGTTTACCACACTACCTCTTCAAAACTCACTTTATTTTTCTTGTTGAGCTGGCCCCCATCCAATGTGACACTCCAGCGTGAGCAGTGTAGTGACAGCAACAGCCTCCATGGAAATACACGAGAGCATGAGGCCAGCCGTGGGGTAGACAGAAAAGGCATCTCTCTCCTTTTCCTTAGTCTGTGTGTTTTTGCTCTGAACAAGTTTCTTTTCATTTCTAAAGCATTATTATGAATGTCTCTCCTATGCCATCATGTCTTTGCTATGTCTCCTGTAGCAGTGCAGAGTTACGCCAAATCTGGAAAACCTGGGGCTGATTGCAAGGCATCACCATTCCTCAGCCTCAGAAACCTCCACTCCTCTTTTACATGCTGGAGCCAGAAGGAAACCTGGCTTTTCAACCGAGACACAAGTATATGCTAGCTGTTGTGGGTGGAGGTTTGAATGTGTGCGATGGAGTAACTCGTTCTTGTGGAGAGTGCCCTGCTGGCAGCCCTGGTGCTGCTGTGCCAAAAGTCCTGCTCACTGAATGCCTCTTTTTGGCAAGATGGAGAGAGCAAAGGGAAACAGCATCTCAGAAATTTCCTCGATGTCTCAGAATTTGACATACCCCCGTCTCACCCAGGAACAAGTGTATTGGGAAAAGGGTGGGTGGAGGGAAGGTGTTAAGCAGGTTATTCTCCCAGTAGAATACTGGGGAGACTTTGATGATTAGGATGCCTCAAGGACAAAATACCTCATCATCAGGGCTATCACCACACCTTCCTCTCCATCATACTGAAAACTAGCTCCCTCAGTAATAGCAGCATGAAAAATGGTCTGATGCCATTATAATGTAATTCATTATATCATTTCCCCTTAATATTTCTCTGAAATTTTCTTTTCTATACCCTAGACTACTCTGAAGTAAATCTCTCCGTCTGACTATCCACTGTTTGATGTGGATAGCGATAGACTGGATAGACAGTGGATAGACAGTGAAACAGGTAACTGTTTGGTATTGTTCCAAGTCTTTGAGCATTTCACAGACAACAGTGTAAATCCAGTAAAATTTGTGCACCTACAGGGTAGCTGCTACTGTGCTAGACTTTCAGACACCTGACTTCACATCCACAGACAACATGACAATACTGAGCTTCATTGCACATCACTTGTAGGCTCCCAGCTCTGAATTCATACTGTGCAGTGGGAAATACCTATTCTGGATGTGTCATGGGGAGAATCAGGTGCCTGGGATTCACCACAGCCAGAGTACTGAGCAGGGAGTGTCTTAAATTAATCAAGAAGAATGACTGAAAGCAGTTGTATAGTAAAATTTCCCATCTCAGCATGTAAGGATGGGCTGCAAGGCAGTAGGTTTTAGGAGAGTCGGGAGGCACAGTGTGGTTCTATTTCGAGCTGAGCACCTCAGCCATCTTTCCAAGGTGCTGAATTAGCTCTCTTTTAAATTTAAATGATACTTCAGTACCCTGACTATATGTGACATGTAATACAACATGTAACAAGTGCATTTTAGTGTCAAATGCTTTAATACATGTGGTGGTGGTGGTGATAGTGGTGTTAATAATAATAATAATAATAATAATAATAATAATAATAATAATATCAATTTTTAAAAAACAGGTTTGGCAGACATCTTTGTCATATCAAACACTTCAGTGGACATCAACAGTCACACTTGGCTTCCACATGGACTCTAGCACTTCTGACACTGATTTGGTTGCTCCTCATGTCTTTGCTATCCCAAGTGCTTTGGATAGTTATGTATAACACCAAGTCACCTAGGCTAAGTCTGGTGTGAAATCTTTCGGGTACAACAACAGATCTTAATAAATTTGGGCACTGTTTCCTTTGTTAAATTTCTTCGCAAGACTCTTTGTTCCCTGATGCCTCAGACACACAAAAAAACTAATTGCGCATGATAAGGAAACCACTCACCTGGCTTCCTAAGTGGTATTTCTCATCTACTGAAATTACTTTTCCAAAATCACCACAGATTCTAGAACTCCAGTTAACACTCTTAATATCAATTTCTAGTGTATAACCCTAGGTCCTGAGATTATATTAATTTGAACATCTATGTTGAGCTAGCGGTCCTCAGCATGTCTATCAAGCTGTTGATGTGGCCCATGAATGTGTGAACTTCCCAGGATCTTTCACTTTTTTTTCCACCTTTTCTCTTCCTCATCTATCTTTCCTTCTTGCCTATTTCTCATTCCAAGAGAGCCTGATCATTCCAGCATCTTTACAGTGTAATACATTAAAAAGAAACTTTGTTGGCTACCTTTAAAGTACTTCATATTTTTTTTATATCACTTACACTACCATAGCAATACAGCAAAGAATGCCATCTAATTTACATAAAGTCACACAGAGGTTAATTAGTATATGAATGTTAATTTCAAAAAGAATGCAGTAGGAAAAAAGCAGCAAAAAGCAATTCTTTCCTTAATTGGTTTTGTACTCACACCTCATTGTATGTTTTACAAATGTACTCAGGATTTTCTGTCTTCATTTTCTGGGAAGATTGCATGTCAGGTAGACAGGAACTCTGCCACTGTCTGTCTGAGTGGTTCCTTGCTGACCTTCTTTTGTGGGATATACTATTTGGAAATACTGCCATCACATGCTATCACAATTACATGGTGAGCCCTGTAATGCTATGCTTGCATGCATCCTCTGCAGTGGAACAAAAATAATTCCCTCTTGTCTTTCTCCTTGCATAATTTGATACAAACTTCACATTAGAAATAATATGTTCCGCTTCTGTCCACAAGGAATGGAGGGAAAGTGTCAACTTGGTGAGCCCATATGCTGGAGGAAAAGCAGGGCATTTAATGTTGGTAGGGAGGGGCAAAGGTGATTTTTTTCTGTTTGAGAAGAAACATTCTGGGGGCTATCAGAAACTGCTCCCAGGTAACAAAGGAAGAAGGCAATCTCTGAGCCTTGCTGGATTCATCTCTAAATTTCAACACTCAGATCTGTGTATTTGCTCTGTATCCATCCCTAGATGCTGTGACTTCAGTGGAAGTAGCTATGTTTTTCAATAAGAGCTTTGATGGACATAGTACAGTTTAAGTTGAAGACACAGCTACTCTTAGGAATAATAACATACATTTCTACTGTCAAGACCCCAAAACCATAATGGGTTATACTGCAGTGTTTTAATGAGTCATTAGCATTATCATTTATCACAACTAGATGTCTACTTGAGCTTGGATCTTGGTAACCTAGAACTAGTTAACAGTGTTGAGTTTGGCTTTTGAAGTATGTGTTAGAATCCTTGTGTTCACAGAGGCTTCGGAGCTATTCTAATCCCAAAATGTTTCTTTTTCAGAAGTAAGTAGGAGAAATCCCTGCAGCAGGGTTGAACAGCAACAGCAGACTATGAAGACTTCAGTGTTATTTCTGTCTTCCCACCAAGCTGGTTAGACACCTAACAAAACAATTCCAGTGGTGGAGCCAAGGATCTACTCAAGCTCCTGGTAGAAACAGAGCACTTCCTGCCCCTGGAGAAACTGCCAAAACCATGGGCACACTGCACTGCCTTTCCTGACCACTCCTCCCCTCTTGCTGCAGCAGCAAGGTGGTGGCTTCCCCACTACTCCTTTGAAGGATGAACTGTGTTTGCAATTCTTAAATGTTATTTCTGGTGAACATTTGTACAGAGGCTCCATAGAAACCAGACCTGATGCAAGCCTTTCCACGATGAGTGGATATATAGTGGTATAGCCTCTCCTAAGTCACGCAAAACTGGATGCTACATTTGGCAGTGGTAACAGGGTAGTCAGCACCCTTCCATTTTCCTTGGTCATGAATAAATCCATCCTTGACAAGAAATATCTCTGTGTTCATTCAAAAGATGAAATATAATAAGAATACCAAAAATCAACATTGAATTTATTTATTCTATCTATGCATCCATTATTCCTTATTCTTGGTGCCTAGGAAAATGTTCTTTCTCCTCCTTTAAACAACTCTTGTCCAATGTTGCTGTTTACAATCTCCTTATTGTTGCTGAGGGTAGTCCTATTGCGTCCCTGTCATCATTTAGCAAAGCTAAATGCATTTCATTATTTTAATCTTTCTTGAAAAGTCAATCCCTTAATTAGAATCTATGGTTGTGGAGCTCCACTGGTGTCCGCAGGCTAAACACCACAAAGGCTGTTTTCTTACTAATTGTGCTCACAGGCAAGACATTTGTTACTGTTGTTGATGCCATTAATTTGTTTGGGGGTTTTGTTTTTGGGGTTTTGTTGTTTTTTTGGTTTTTTTTAAAGACTGTTTGTCTAGGTGAGAAGCAAAAGGCAAAATTTGTTAAGTCAGATTTTCAAAGGATCAAAGCCTACAAGGCATGGAAAATGATGGTTTTCTTGGTTGGAAATTTAAACTGAAACAGGCAAAGACAAACCTAAAAGTCTGATGTCTCTAGACTGAGGGACATCAAAATCTCTCAGTAAAACATGGATATTTTAAGAACATGCTTTTAAAAGAAGGCTGTCAAATGCTGATCTGCTGTCTTCTACCAATTCCTAATGAGCATCAAAAATGTGGAAACAATCCTTCATTCCTAATCTATCAAACACATTTCACTAAAGAGGCATTTGAAAATTCAGTAATTTTGGGAAGAACAGTAATGCCAAAAAAATTGCTTACCTTGTCCTTTTTTTGTCTCCAGTTTTGCTCACTAATCACCCTATGTGCAAGCTTTTAGGAAGGATTTTGTTCTTCTAGCATGCAATTGAAGAAGAATCAAAGAACCTTTACAAAGACACTGCAATGTCTTTCTGAAATAAGTTTTGATGAGCTTCTCAGTTTGCCATTTCTTTTGTACGTTCCTAGGGATGTAAATTTTTTATATATGCCATTGTTCTCCACAGCACCAGACATACTAGTATAGACAATAAATGTAGGAACTGCTACCTGAGGGATGTATCTTTCACCCTGCACATAAATTTACTGTAGTTTAAATGTTTCTTGTGCTGGGATATGTCCCATTTGATTCAGTTCTATTAAAATCAATTTTTTCATTTCACCTAAGTTAAAGTTGCATTGCTTGGACATACAATGTAGTGGTATTCCATCAAGATGTGTTCAGAGTGTATTTCTATCTATCTCCTCTGGCCACAGAGATTGTTAGGTTCAACTGTGTAGTGTGGCTTCCTCTACAGTGATCAGGATGAATCCTGCTCTACCTATCCACTACATTATGCAGTCAATTCTCCTGTGTCCCACATTGTAATCTGCTACGTACTTCCAGTATTAAAACTAGCCTTTAAAAGGCATTTCTCCTTTAGATGAATCTTAGCAGTTGAGATTTCCTAGGCCTTGCCATGACTGCAACCGATTTCTTCTCATCAGTCCTAGACTTACTTGATGTGGTCTTACCCCTGGTGACGAGTGCCAAAATAGCACCAGATCCCACAAATGATTTAGCTGTGTGCCTAATTGCCTGCTAATGTTTGGACCTCTGCCCCAGTTGCCCACACAGATGTGACTTGAGAAAAACTACCTGTTGGTACCATCACCATGACTTTGGGGATGCCCCTGTCTTTGTATATGAGCTTCTCAGCATTCAGTAGCACCTGCAGCATCTATACCTCCCCTAAGGTGTACAGCTGCTGAAGCAGACAGGCTTTCTCTTCCCTGTTCTCCTTTTGCCCATGCATCCTTTCCTGCACCACCACTTACCTTGAGCAGCAGAGTTTACTCCCTCTACAATTTTTTTTTCAACATTGTGGTTTAAGCATTCTTGAGATTTTTAAGAGCTGCAGCCTAAAAACCTGATAGTTCAAAAACCTTCCCGTTTCCAAGGTGAGGTGGCAAACTTTGAAAACCCTGAAAGCTGAACTCAGAGCCCAGTAGGTTAAGGCCCTTCCGGGAATTTCAGAACAGGTTGGGCATCTTGTCTGGTCGGTCTGGAGGATGATAGATCTTGGGTGAAAAACATGGGGCATTTCCTAACACTTGGCTGCAACTGAGCCAGTTCAAAACTTTTCTTTGAAGGATTTGATAGCAGACAGGATGTTTCTGGAGAGTGAACATTGTGTAAGTTAGACAGTGCTAAAGAGTCGGCAGGCTGGATCCCTGGGATTTAGGCATGTGGATTTTGTCCAAGTCCCAGTATAGATTTGAAAGGTGTATGTGTTGCTGTTGATGCCTGCTCCTCAAAAAAAATCTGGCAAAAATTTGCATGTGCTAACATGTATATACCTAAAGCCATATATCTGCTGACTTTGGTTTTCAATGAAGCGCATGTTTACACACCTAAATGATGTGTCAAAAGGCCCTTGGCATCCAGCTCACCACTGTGCATTGTACACTACAGCTCTGTCCCAGGCCAAGGGCAAAACTATCTGACGTTCAGGCATCTGGTAGTGTAAATGGAGAGATTCATTCCTCCTGTGTAAATAGGAGACAAACTAGCTTTCAGGTAGCACAGAAAAACAGCAGTGAATGCTTTACAGCTTAAAAGAGTAAAAAGCATCTGTAGAAGGAAGACCTATCCTTTAAAAGCATAAAAAATACTTAAATTTGGCAGAGAACAAAATATTTTGAAATTATGCAACATGAAACAGTCACTGACACTCCTACTGAAACATGACACTGGTTCCAGGATGTTCAGGCACTCCTGCTGGGATAGATAATCTGCATTTAAATTACAAGATTCAGCCATATGTCTGGCTGGGAAATGAAAAGAGTGGAATGATAGATACTACCTTGTGCTTCTGTTCTTGGAGTCTTTTTCATCCTGCTCAGTCACTCTCATGCACTGAGGTCTGTTCCAGGATAAACCCTCTTCCTATTAGATAATATCCAAATGTCTCCAGGGCCTGTTTTAGAATCCAGCAGTCTCTTTTTTTTTTTTTTAGAATCTATATATCAAATCTTTGGTGGGAGCAAGCTTTTGACTAATACTCCCCTCTGGTTATTTAACTTGTAATACTGTATCAATTTAACCCATGCAACTTTTATTTGAGATTTAGGCTATGACATATGGTTGGGGATTCATACTGTTCAATTTAGAAAAAGACAGATCTTCTTCATTTACAAAAATGGTATATCCCACCTCCCCACTCCTCTGTGTGTATGTGTGTATGTGCATGAGTTTTAGAATAAGAGATCAGTATTTCTCTGTCATTCTAGTGATTTTTTTTCTCAGTTCATGTTAACTATCTTATGCTATTATCTTTTAGGGAGAAAAACGTATTTTTGTTGGACTTTCAAATCAAAGCAGCATCTTCTTTGAAGCTGCTGAATATATTCTGTAATATCTTGGGTTTTACTTTGTTTAGACTCTGGGAAGTTGTTGTTATAATATTTCCAGTAATTTTGTTGCACATTCTGAACCAAAACAGAATTAATTGGTGAGGAAAAAAAAAAAAATCTCAGTTCTAGTGTTATGAAGAAGAAAATCTAAAATAGCTTATGAAAAAAGATATCTGAAATATAGAGACTTTTCCCACATTTTCGGTGTCTTATATTTTTGGACTTTTTTTTGGCTTGCCATTGCAAATGGCTTGGACTCAAATAACACAGAACAATGCAGGTTCAGTGATTTAGTCGTGGTACCAGTGAGTGATAAAGGAACAATCTGGATTTAGGAATCTGGTTGCTGTGCTGTTCAAATCAGAAATACTGCCATAATTGATATTAATCATTGCAAACCATGCAGGTAGCCTGGGAGGACACTGTACAGCATCAAACCATTGCCATGCTTGTAAATGCCACTTGGAGTTTAAAGGGGACATTTTTAAGGTACACGTGCAAGGAGCTGAGGATTGGTGCTCTTCTTAGGGAGAATCTGCTTTTCTGGAAAAGATTATTTTGCAGGTGAGCAACACAGTGGTCAAAAGAAACCTCAATGTGTTCTACTTTCTGTCCATCCAACCTTGCTCTGGTTTGCCCTCCCTGCTTTCAAGACCCTGCAGCTGGACTGAGCTCCTGACTGACTCCTGGCCAGATCAGTGTGGCATGAAAAGTGTCACTGTCACTGGTAATGACAAGGAAACTCCACGTGGTCCCAGGCTGCTTACTGGATTCCGCTGTCTCCAGTCAGCAAGGCGAGCTTTGAATTCAGCTCTCACCAGCAGATCTCGGTGCTTTTATCACCACTTTGAAAAAAAAGTGGAAGAAGCATTAGTTTAGACTAAGAGTGAACTGAAAATGAATGTCCTTGTGAATTGCTCTTAGAATTGTCACTGGTTTCTAGTAAGAGCAAAGAAATACAAGAATTAGCACAATTACTCTGAAGGTAGTTGTTTTCATATACTGTTTGTTGTTGTTTTATTTCAGGACAGGTTTAATTAGAACTAAGCACTGGCAGTAATCATGTGGTATATGCTTCCTTTTGGAGCTTTGAAAGATCTTGCCTTGTGAGGGTGATAAATCATCTAAATGAGCATGCATGAAAACTTGTAGAATGTAATTTGGTGCAGAATTTTTTCCATGCATGGCACATATCCTAGACAAGTGTTTTATAAGAGGGACCTGAGAGTTTTATGGAGCGTGGTTTGGTATATAGCACAAGTAAACTGAACTTTGCATATAGACCATACACAAAATACTATAGATATCTGCTTAAAGGAAGACAGCATGAGAAACACCTAGGAGCCACAAAGTCTACCTGGTACATATTATGCATCTCAAAAACAATTGCCTAATGGACGTGCTGATGCCAAAAGAACCCTTTGGGTCTTTCTGAGAAGAATACATACATCAGCTTCCATGAAATATGTCATCCCTTTCACTCATTCTACTAAGGAAATACCAACAAGAACTGTTTTAAATAGCTTTAAGGATCTGATATAAATCAACAATAGCCAGGAAATTTAAGAAAACCAAAGACTGACACTCCCTCTTCAGCACATTACACCCTGTTTTTCCAAAAAAAGCTAGAAACCTATCTCATTTTCAATTCTTTCTATGTCAGACCCTATTAAAAAAGGACCAGCAACAAGAGAATCTTCCACCTCAAACCCTGCACGGCAAGGGTGAAATCACAAAAAGTCATATTTTCACAAGAAGTGCTTTACATGAAATATCAGTAACTTTTTCCCCTGAGACGTGACCATCCAGCAGCTGAGACTGAGTCCCTGTCCTACCCAGATGCTCTCACCCTGAGCTGCTGCTGGTGCAGACACAGTGGCCTGAGGAAGGGAGAGATGCTGCACACATGCCAGAGGAGCTGCTCCCCAAAGCCTGTGGAGGACATTTTCCATTCTGGCTTTGGTTCAGGAGCTGAGGTAATCCTGGGGCGGTAACACTGCCAGTGTCACTGCTGCCAAGCCTGTTGGCTCCCAGCAGCCTCCAGAACTGCAGCACAGCCCCCTCTGCACAGTCACAACTACCTGAAAGGAGGTTGTAGCCAGGAAGGGGTCAGCCTCTCCTCCCACGTAGCAAGCAATGGGACAAGAGGAAATGGCCTCCAATTGCCCAAGGAGAGGTTTTGATTGGATATTCTGGAAAATTTCTTCACCAAAAGGCTGCCCAGGGCAGTGACAACCTCCATCCCTGGCACCATTTAAGATATTAATAGGTGCGGTGCTTAGGGACATGGTGGACTGGACATGGTGGACTTGGCAGTGGTTGGATTCAGTGATCTTATGGTATCTTCCAACTGAAGCGATCCAATGATTCTTTGAAAATCTTTGAGTCCAGTGCAGAAGTAGATGATAAAGGAGGATTAGTAAAGGCTTTTTTAGACAGATACTGCCTTTCTTCCGGTCTCTTCTCTTGCAGTGATATCTGCAAGTTACCAAGTGCAAGGGTCTATTTTGGACCCATGGAAAAGGAAGGAGGCATGTTCTCCAAAGGCTTCTGGGCATCTCTAGCCCCAGCAGTCTTATCCTAAAGCAGCAGCTTCTCTGGTCCTATTCTTTTGTCCCAGGGCCCTCCCCTTGTCGTGCCTGGGCCCAGGGGATTCCTCCCAGGTGCTGTCACCACCTCTGCAGCAGCAGGAGTGTCCCAGGACACAGGGTGGTAAGCCAGGACTAAGGTTAAAACAGGCCCGAATTAAAGCCCCGTCTCCTTTTGCTGCTTTGTAATCCTAGCTGCAACCTTGGCTCATAGTGAAACTCTTTGGTGAAGTGAAAAAATAAAAGACTTCCCTGTAAGAAGATGCCTTTTTATTGCCAACCTTAACACAGTCAGAGGATGAAATTCCCTAGGCAATTAGAGCTTCTAACATTACAGGCACAAGGTTTGTTTTGAGAAAACAAATACATGTCAGCATTTTTAAAGTTATTTTTTCAGCCTTTAGACACGTTGGCAAGGCATCGATTCAGTGGGTTTTTTACTTGAAGGCATATAGACAGAAAAGCACAGTACCAGGTGGGAGTGCAATATGCCACTTGTCTGTTAATGATAAAGAGCAAAATTGCAAAGGAGCCATAAACCAGACAAAGCAAGGGAGGAGACAGGCATCCACAGAAGTGGGTGTGTGGCAGTTACCCAAGGACTGGAGATTTCCCTAGTACTAATGTCTAAAATCAGTGGCGTAAAAGCAGCATTATCTGCATAGCTGTGAGTAGCTAAGGGCTTTTGCTTCAGTATTTGCTTGTTTTGGTTGGGTTTTTTGTACCAAGTCTCGCTTTCCATAATGGCAGTGGTATAAAAAGAAACTTAAACTAAAATTGGTTTACAGAGAGCTTAATAAGCATGGTGTAATAATGACCACTCATGCTGCTTGCACCCTCTGTCTATTAAATGTTAGCCTTGAATTTTTGTAATACAACCTAACAAAGATTACAGCATTTAAAATGAAATGAGATCATTCTATGCTTTTATCTCAAAGTTCTGCCCTCATTTGTGCTAAGTAACCCCTCTGACTCAAACTTGTTTATTGCTGTAAGGTGGGCTGTAATTGTAGCCATCAGTGGCAAACATGAGATAGTTCATGTCTAAACAAAAAATTCAGTGTTCCTGAACAATAAATTTGAGCAGTGTGAAAGGTCCAGCACACATAATATTTTTTTCAGTCCACTTGGTGAACCTGTGTCGAACAGGTAAAATGTGAAACCAAGAAAGTAGCGGTCAAATAAGAAGAGGAGATCTTACCAAATACTGCTAGAGCCAGGAGCTATCAGTTTTATGTCTTTTTCCCTGAAGTGAATCTGTGATGTGCAGAGTCAATAGCAGAGGTATTTCCCAAATTCAAGCTCCTGGCCTTGCAGCTGGACCCTGCCCCTGCACAGCCTCCCAGTGTGCGCAGCAGACTTGCAGCCAAGCCAGGATGGTTGCGCATACATATTCGATAACTTGACCAGTGACCTACATAAGGCACATTTCCTAACCCAGTGGGCAGACAGTTTTAAGGCCACATTACTGCGTCCCCTCCACAGGAGAAACATGCCCCAAAAGGACATCTCTGTGTGGGAGAGCTGTGGTTTCAGACCATGGCAGGGGCTGTCATCCAGAGGCAGAGATTGTGCATGGCAGCTCTGTGAACGTAGCAAAGAACTGGAGGGAAAATATGAAAAGAAGATGAATCTGTTCAGCACTAAACATGTTTATTTTAACTTCTCTGCAGATTCTGAAAAATCACTGAGCAAAACTCCAGGGTATAAATCAAAGTGAGAGAGAGAAAGAAAAATGGCAAGCAAAAGAAAGTCATTACTTTGATTGGCAATGAAGGATTACTCAGGATCCATAACTGTGTTTACCTAGCTCAGCTTAAAGTTCACCATTCTAAACTCTTCTAAAGAATCTCATCTTAAAAACAAAAACTAAGCTAAAAAAAGCCAGTGTTCACTGAAAATTACTTGTGTGACGACAAGTGGAAGTTTGGGGTTTGCCACCTATGCTTACACAACTGTTTACTATTAAATGTATACTTTATGTAATTTCAAGCTGTTTCTACTAAAAATTAAATTACAGAATAAAGCTTAAAATTATGAACATAAATATAGCTATCTGATATTATTTTTATCCTTTCAATTTTATGTTCTTCAACTATACTGTAGCAGAGCCCAATTTACATTCTAAGGCTAGAAAGTTAGTAGTTCTAGGCACACAATTACACTAAGTACTGTTCTCACTTGTTCACTATAAGCTCCCTATTTCCTTCTTAAAAGTTGTTTTCAAAAGGATCTGCTTGCATAATTGTGCAGCAACAAGCCCTGGTAGCCTCAATCCCCAAGAATGTTTTCAATGACCTCTTCCTGCCCAGTTTTTCCATGAGAGAGAGAGAGAGAGAACTATTGGGAAAGGGGGAGCCAACAGTGTTACCAGAGGGTAAATAAGTAGACAGATGCAGAATAGAGATTAGTATTTTAGGAAAGAAAAAAAAAATTCCCCCTCCCTGATGTTACAATTGCTTTTAAAACACACACTCTCTCCTTCTAACATTTCATGTCCTTTTTGTAGGCACTTCCAGCAACAAAGTAGACCATAATTTTAGAAATGAGAATATTAAAGCAGAGGAATGGGCACACAGTGTGGCTGCCAGTAGCAAACCCAGACCACGGGTCAGTCCTGGTGATGAAGAGGCTGGGCAGCTTTGCAGTGGCAGTGTGAGTCAACATGGCCCTTTGTGGACAGATAAGCGAATGCAAACAAAATCAGAGCATCAAAAGTGAAATGTCTGCTTCAGAGGGAAGCCGAGCACACTAACACACACACACACCTGTACCATGTGTCTAGCAAATCAAGATTTGTTTATTTACAGTATCAGTTTTGGTTATGGACAGGTCTTCAAAAATCTGAGGGTAAGATAACCTTGAGAAGCTCACATTATTAAGAATTAATTATTACCCTCTGACAGACCCCATTTATCACCATAAAAAACAGATACATTAATTAGAGCACTTCTGGCATCACAGCAAATCTGTTTCCTTCATGTTAGATTTTGGTTTAGATTTTGTTTCCAGAGGGACAAGAAGAATTTTTAAATGTACCAAAGGGCAGTTTAAAGATTTTCTACTATGATGCATTTTAATCCGGGCTTTTTTTTGTCCCCGAATCAGGCTCCTCTATCACCAAAGTATTATCTTTGCTAGTGACAGACTAAATTAATAATCAGAGTTTTGTTTTTAACCCTGTCACCTACAGCACTGATACTAAGGACCACGGGGTAGATTATTCAGCAATTAACATTATGTGATGTTGCTGAATACAGCCTATTTCTTGCAGCTTAAAAACATGCCATGCCCTGGCAATGCAGAGTAGGCAGCTTTTAAATTTTGGATTAAATCTTAGTGAAAGTCTCCCATGACTCATTCAACTCCTGCCATTACCTTATGTATTGTGATAATGGTGTAATGCAAGGTAGGGATTTAAAAGGACAAGAACATAAATCTTTGAGATTGATGGCATTTTGCCATTGCCTGTGTGTCAAGAGGACTGAGGGAGCTTGCTGTGTTGCAATTTCCCGTCCTAGTCAGGAGTGCAAAATGAAAGCTTTACATTCAGATCAAATCCTGTGTTTGTCTCCAAGACAAAATTTCCCATGAGATTAAGGCCTACAAAATGTGGTCCCGTAGGGAAGAACTCAGAAATTCTCAATAACATCCCAAGGAGGCCTTACCACTTTGTTAGCCACAATCAGCTGCTAATTCCCCATCACCACTTAGGTTGCATTTTTCTCTGGATGGGAGAAAAAAACCTGGGCAAGTATGATACCCCAGTGCTCCATAGCTTAGCTATTCACCCCAAATGGTCTGCCTCTTTAAATAAAGCACAGGCTGGGACACGCTATCTGCTTCTCAGAAAGCCGAAGGTGGATGAGTGCCAGGGATTTGTGCAGCTTCCTGGCTTTGCTGATAAAGAAAGGCCACTGTGAGGTAAACCTCTGCTCTGTCCCTGACACATTTTCCCAGCGGCTGCCCAGAAACAAGGCACCCGAGAAGACAAGGAAAGCATGGATCCTGTGGCACCAGCTTGTTGTCTGCATGGGAGGAAGCCTCTGAAGAGTCCACACAGGCTTGTGCTTCTACATTTAGAAATGTGAGCTTCGAGCCCGAGCATTTGCATCAGCAGGTGGAAAGTATGAGAGAGCACATCTAATGCTGAAAGTTAATGATAGCATTTGACCATGTTAACCAGTAAGTGACAAGGCAGGGTCAGGGGAGTTAATTATTCATGTAAGTGGCTGCTAAAAGAAATGTTTAAGAAATGTTGCTAGTTTGCACTGACTGCAATGGAAAGTGACTAATCATTTCAAAGTTTAACCTTGTCATCTCTAAGCAAACCCTTCTGGCTCTTTTTTTCCTGGTTTTGTTTTTTAAATCAATATTGTCTGCTTCACAGGCAGAACAGCACAGGTTTCACAGCAGAAAACACCCTAGCTGGCTAGAAGGGCACCTGTGCCATGAAGACCAGAGCTCCAGTAGATAAGCAATCTGTTTTGGAGGTGTTCAGCTTTGTGGGAGAAGGGGGTGCTTCAGCCTCAACTCCCAGTCTCCTGAGTGATGTGACATCGCTCTCCCCAGCTCCCAGAACTTGTGTATTTATGTTATATCCTCTTTGAGGCAAACTCTACCTTGTTTGTTCAGTGCCAAGCACAATCAGTCCCTGCCTGTCACTGGTGTCCCTCAGCAATGCCACAATATAACATCAACAAAGACAGACTGCTGATATCTGCGTAGCCACAACTGAACCCACCACTTTAAAAATGTCATTATTTTTGTTGGTGCTCAGATAATTTAAAAAACTCTCAGGAAAAATACAATTACTGCCCTGCCAGAACTGCTAAGCTTCTGTGGGACATAGCTGCATAATTTTAAGAGCCAAACATTCCACTAGACCTCTTTGTTTCAACAATCAAATACCAGAGAGAGAGGTAATACTGACAACATATTGCTCTTCTTCTGTATGCTGAACTGTTTTATAACTTCTAGTCATGACATATGAGTCTACAATAAAAAAAAGGGGGGGGCCAAGTATAAACTAACCTTTTATAACACTAGAACATATATATAGCACTTCTCATCCCAAGAACACTTAAAATACTTGAGGTCTCAGAAGAGTAAAGCTGTCTGCAGATTGGGACACAGCATGTGTTTAACAAACAGTATTTGAGGCTTAAACATGGACAGCAGCAATTTTTCCAATCTACAGCTTTGGTCAGGATAAAGCAAAAAATAAAGGCATGTTTAATGCATGTAGCCCTAACAAGATACTGAAACTAAAGGAAAGACAGATGTGGAGAACTTAAATATGAAGAATATATTAAGTAAGGATAAAAATGAAATTTGAGCTATAAGATGAGGGGACAACTAAGTGAATATTATTTTTTCCTTAAGAAAAAAAATTCCTTTAAGGTTATATTTTGGTTATTAAGAAGCATGACTTATGTGAAAACCAGAACCCTCAGTGCCCATTGGGGTGGGCACTGCACTGGGACACAACATTTGGGGATACTTCAAAGGGAAGGCTGCAAAATCATCAGGGAAGTTCTGCAAAATGCCCAGTGAAAAAATTTAATTGTTCAAAAGAAATCTTCCGGATGTGTGGCAAGAAATCCAGAGGTTGTGGGAACTTCCTGTTCTTCCTGCTCATGTAGGTGGGCTAGAGGTGTTATCTTTGGGGTCTCAAAGAGACAAGGAAGTCCACTTGCAGGATGGGTCAATATTTAGACGTGGTCAACCCTTTGTTAAATGTTGCTTTCCATCTGTTGCCTGAAATGCCTCTTCAGTGACAGAAAACGTTGGGAGGAGGACGGGGGCCAGCAAGGGGCATAAGTGTAAAGAGAACCTTTGATGTAACTAATACATGAGAGTAAATATAAAAGAACATAAAAATTTTTAAAGTTGCCTTTTCAAACAATCCAGTGCCAAGTCAGCCTACATAAAGGGTAAACTGGTAAGAAAAGCATGTAGATTAAAGATTGTAGAAAGCAGAGGTTTGGGGTTTGAGCCACATTACTCAAGTCAAGAACAATTTCCTCTCGTGTGGTACTTGGACAGAGGCAGAGGGACATGGTAAAGGCAGTATGGGTGGTTCATAGTGTTCACTTTGCTTTGGCATGGGAAGCTAGGAAGCCACAACAGTTCTTTGCTTGTAAGCTTTCTGTTGCTTTAAGCATGAATGTTCTTTTGTCCTCTAACAATCCCATTTCTGTTTTTAAGGAGATAGCCTTTGACCCTTTCCTGGACTAGTAATGAAAGTCATCTGAAAGACCAGTATGCTGTTCTTCCAAACCTGCTTTATGGTACTCTTTTCTGATGCCATTGCTGGCATCGTGCAAGCCACCATTCAAGCAATTTTGCTAATCTGCTTTCGTCAGCCTACACTAAGAGTGATAATCAGTGTTAGTATGATTTTTTCAGTTTTTCCTAGGGGTAATTTAATCTGGTGACTAAAGATTTTCAGCTCAATCTTATGTCTCCCAGAACAGGCAAGAGAGATGGAGAGAGATCCTGCACTATCCTCTCTTGATGCAGGCCTGCTTATTTTTCTGAGTATCTGTACAGCAAAACTTTCAGATTTCAGTCAGTTTCAGTCAGTTTCGAGTTTTTCCTCCTTCTGTAAACCTACCAAATTTAGGTAGTGTGGCAGTGGTGCTTTCACTGTGCTGGGACCTGTATGTCCCAGAGCTCCCTTTACAGTCATTGGACATGATTTAGAGGCAACAGTCATATATTCAGTGTATTTATAGGAACCCCAAAATATCTACTGTTCTCTCTATCTGTCTACTGTGCCTAGCTGTCACTGTGGAAGAGTCTTCTGTGGGTCAGCGCTGGGTTACATCTGCCACATCCACATGGATATTTTGAGTATCTTAAGCAATCTCTAACAGTGTGAGATCCCTACCTGTGACAAATAAGTGAAGCATCTGCCTCATATCAACTAGTTCTGTCTGTACCTATTGGTAAGAAGCATGTATTTCTCTCACCTATCTGAGAATGGGCTGGTGCGCCCCTGGGGATTCCTGTCTGTGTCCATTGATTTAATGGAATTTAGGTGAGTAGATGAGATGTGATGACTAATTTTTAGATAGCTATAGTGAGATGAAATGAATCCCATCTGTCTTGTCACATGATTAATGTTGGAACAGTAAGCACCTTGCACTTTGCTCTTAAATGTCGCAATAACTTTGGTCAGATTTAATGGTTTTTTTAAAGTGTTACTGATTTTATTAAATTGATCCTTGTTAATTATAATCCAATAAATTTTAAAAGAAGCTTTAAAGGGTAATGATTTTTGTGTCTATATTCAAAAATCAGAAATATCAGATAGCAAGCCAGCAAACTCCTACGAAATTCAGAACATACATTTGAGAAGTGATTTTAAATCCCTATGCCAGTCAAGCAGAGGGAAAAGTATGTACAAAATATACTGCTATATTGTGACAAACCATAAAGAAGCTTTCAGCTATATAGCATCTTGACAGGTTGTTCAAAATCCAGTGTTTAACTTCACTCTTTACCTTGATAATCAGGTTTCCCTCTTTGCTTCACACATATATTATGCTGTATTTGGCACACAAAAGGAAAAAAAGGCATTAGTTTCTTAAGAGACAACCAACTTTGTCGTGATGCACCCCATCGCTCTTCTTGTCTTTTATCACGAGGAAAGCACCCTGTACTTGCTTATATAGCAACCAAATCTTTCCTAGCAGTGGTCCTGGTACATGTAATAGGGACCTATGAGGCTGTAGTCCTATGCCTTAGGAATAACTGTGTTAATCTGCCAAAAAATCCCCAACCGAACAACAATAAAAAAAACAACCCCAAACTTATTTTTTTTTTAAGTCCCGTCTCTCTAAAAATACGGGCTTTATTTACTTACCCTGTGCAGTGTTCACATTAGTGATATAACCTTAGTGTTCCACTAATGCTCATAACACTTTCTGACTGTATTTAAAAAGACTATTTTTTATAGACTCAAAAATAGAAGTCAGGGCATTTCCTATCATAAACAACACTTCTTTTGCAATATTTATTCCACAAATTTTGTTATTCATTGCTCAGTCACACCTAGCATGGTAGTCTTTCTGGCCAAGAAACACCTACGAGGCCTGTTGTTTTTAATGCACTATCATTATAATTTGCTTTTCTTAGACTGCCCTCAAATCGTTGTATTTGTAGACACTCACCTCTGTGCCCAAATTCAGTGAAGGTATAGTAAGTGTGAAACATGGAAGTGATTCTTTTACTTCTATTTACACATGTACCCTATGCAGTATTTGTCTTTTTGGGGGAAAAAAGTGTATAAAAAAAGACATTACTAGCGATAGGAACTCTGAATGAAGGGAGTAGTTTAAAGAAAATTCATGTGATTTTGAAGGCACCTATACTATTCAAAGGTCAGGCACATGCTGGTCTTTACTTATGTCTTAATAACAAAGCAGTTGACATGTTACCTGGCAAAAATAACAGCCACTGCACCAAATTCAATCCAGCACTCTACATACAGTGACAGTGACGTCTGATGATACTTGTGACAGATTATTATGGTCCTCCATAACAGTGCAGCAAAAATTCAAGGCTGCAATAAAAATTAATCTGGCCATGAAACTGGCCTATAGTTATTTTTCCCCCCTTACTACTACAACACTGATGTATAGAAGCCATCAAACATGACTTTGTAAGGGTATTAGATGAACATAAAGCTTGCTTTAGAGAGAAACTGATGGTTGCTATAGAAAACTCAGAAACCAACCACTTAGAGGGTGTCTTTTCACATCCCCTGCATCATTATAGATCCATGAGTGTGTGACTTACTTGTAGGGTGCTTTGAAAACTTGCTACCAAAGAGCTGGTAATAACATTTCACTTTTTCTGCTAAGACTACAGATTCAAAGTCTGGCCCGAGTCAAGGAAATTATTCTAATGTAATCGCTTAATTGCTGATTTGAAAGAAGTCAGTAGTTTTAATGAAAACCATAAGGATGAAAGTCTTCTTAACAAAACCATGGCCATCCCTAAGATTCCTCTGAATCCTCAGAAAAGGTGAAGGAGCTGAATACTCAGAAGAAACTGGCATCAAGCTGGGTAAAAGCCTGGGACACCATGTTGCTGCTAGTGGCAGGGCAGTGTGAGAAGGCTTCTCTCTGAGACTTACCAAAGCTATTAATACTAAACTCATTCAGTCACATACTGACTTGGGAGTTGAAAAAAGCACTGTCTCCTGCTGAGGAGAGGAATATAACTATAAATATAAAGGGCTGTAAACTATGTCCTTGGATTTTCCTCCCTCGTGTGATCACTTTTTTATCCTCTGTTCGCAGAGCATCTGTATAATCCATATGTGGCAATAATTTCATGCACAAACTTTAGGACACGCAGTGGCGTAGAAGTTGAACAAGCCTTGTCAATCAGTGAACACAGGAAAACCTGTTGGTGGAACAAATTTACTGCATGCTTTAATTGTAGCCAAAGAGGCCTAGCTTCCCCTAGATTTTCATGGTTTGTCATTCAACTACAATTTCTTCCATGCATCTTAAATATGCTCCAGGTTATATGACGTTTTGTGGTCCATCACAACATGGCACATTACCAATTGATACTATATAATCCATGATGAAAATATGCCCTTAATGCACCATGACAAATGGAAAGAATGGGGATATCTTATTTAAAACAGTAGAGGGGAAACGGAATACACCTCAGCTCTGTATTTTAAATCTATAATTTTTGTTAAAGAAAAAGAGGTATACACCTCAGCTCTGTATTTTAAATCTATAATTTTTGTTAAAGAAAAAGAGGTATATAAATAAAAGGTACCTGAAACTTAGATTATCCATAAAAGGAACTTAATGACTTCAGCTCTTCTGAGCTGGCTCATGTGTTTTTTTTCAACTGCTTCCTATTCAGACTTATTTCTGTAATAAATATGCCAGTATATTTTTGGATATGCTTTTATGATATTAAAATCAGCCTTCTGAAAAAACAGACTAGAAAACTTTACCCTTTCAAAATCAGTGAAAACAGCCCCACTGACTGCTTTAGATTGCAATTGCACCTTTTTTACTTTCTTCTAACATTCCACATCATGATAGATGCAATGCCAACACAAAGAAAGGTATATGGTCTCTACAAACAGCAAGCATTGACAAAGAGAAAATTTTCTGTTATATTCCACAAACTTGTTTCAAACTCAGTGGACATGTGGTTTAAAATAGATTCTATAGGCTTTTAAAATGGAATCCATATATTGTCTCACTGTAATTACTTTTAAATTTTCCATCAGCCTTTTCCCAGGGATCTGCTTATGAATATTAGCATTATAGTGTCAACACTTTTTGGTTCAGGCTTGTTTGTAAGTAAACTATGACAGTACTGCAGGAGCATAATTAATTATGATTTTAAATGCATCCAAATATTTTGAAAAAGAAATAAATAGATTTGATTACTGCTTATGATCTATTTAATGCATATGTAAGTATATGTTTAAATACTTTGCATTTGCAACTGGAATTGAGCCCGTTTATCCTACCTGCAGCTGGGCTATGAACTGAGTGCATAAATAACAGGTGTTCTGGCTTCAGTGACTCATTTCTCAGCTTCCTCAGGGTCAGTTAAGCCACTCAATATTTACCAGATGTGCCTACAATATAGGGTCTCAAATCAAAACACTATCAATGTGGAATGCCTCACAGTGAGATTAACCATCCTCTTATTTAAATATCTTTCTTCTGGATCAGTGGCTCTTCTGGAATAGCCAGTGTTCATGGCCATTCTGAACAGGCACAAAACCATCTCATTTTCTTTCACCAAAACTTGAGTTTGTTTTCCTGATGCTGCACAATGCATTTTATTGGAAAAGTTTTAAGGAGCTGAAGTGAGATAGGGCCTGGTAACTGTTTTACAGTCTTCTGTGCTTTACAGTTCTTCCCTTTCCTTCCCTCCTCTTCTCCCACCATGTGAGATGAACTGCATTGCATCAGTGCAGTGGCAGATGACCAGCAGTGCTACATTTAGCTGTTTGTAATAAACATACCTTGAATGATGTGAAATATTTCTACCTTGGGAGAAAATGATGATACGTTTTTTCTTCTTTTTTATTCTGCCTGAATGAGCAAGAGACAAGAACTGAAAATCAGCCCCAGGAGTCTTGCATGACTCTGCAAAACATTGACATTAAACTTATTTGTCCCTGGAAAAGTTGGTATAATCTGCAGTCATTTAAACTCACCTTTTCTGACTGAAGGCTTAATTATTGCATTTTGAGGCATAAATTTTTTTATAATTATACAATATTTGTATAATTATACAGTTGAAGACATTTCAAGATCATAATTAACTGGAAGACTGAGAACTAAATCAATTCAAAGTCAATATGAAACATGGCTCCTTCATGGGATCAAAACAGCAAATGTAAGAGAGAATTCTTCATTGGATAGTCATATTCCTAGATGATTTTGGCCTCTGTGCTGTTGAAATTGTTGTCACAGATAAAGAAAAGGTAAAAATATCCCTTGTAAAGTTTGCGGAAGTCTAAAATATTAGGGGAGTGACCAGACAATATCACAGAGTTTGGTAAATAGTTTAATAAGGCTACATGTTTTTCGGCATGGTGACAGGAAAACCCATTCATCAACAAATAATGGAGGAAGAGATAAATCTGAGGAAGCCTGAGAGAAAAAAATCAGTTGAACAGACTCTCCTATGGCAATGCAATTCTTACACATAATCCAGGAATTTGTACTCAAAAAGTGCAGGAAAGTTGCACAGTGCTGTGTGTCATCTTGCTGGAACAATCAGCCCAGCTCTGGTGTCTACAATTTGAAAAGGATTCTGAAAATTCAAAGAAATTTCAAACAAGGTCCTCAAGAATGATAAAAATGGAAATTCTTCCTCATGGAACTCATGGAATGAACTACTTAAGACATTGAAACAGGAGAAAAATTACTTAAGTACCTACCTGGAGAACAGAAATTCAGTAATACCTGGCTCTTTGATCTCACAAATAAAGGTGTGGCATTGTGAAGGCTCAAAAGGCAGTTTTCAGTGATTTCAAAAGGGAAAGGCTTCCTTGTTCACTGAAGTGACAGAGACGTGGTCAGTATTAAAAGTGACAGGATTGAAAGTTCATCAGTTCAGGGGTCTTCAATCTTCCCTTATGACTGATGATTTTCATGCATGAGGTAACTGTGAGAAGGACACAGTTATTCCAGCTGAAAAAGGGAAAAGCCTTATCAGCAGGTTTTTGTACTGGAACCCAGACATTTCTTAGAGAAGCAGTTAGAGCATCTCAGCTGAGTGCTGAAATAGGTTAATTCATAGGAATTTCTGAAGTCAGACAGTTCAAAAAAAAAAAAAAAAAAAAAAAAGAGAGTAAGGCCTTGAAACAGAAAATGCTCAAATACATTTGTCATGTACACCAGTGGAGAAACAAGCCTGACATGTGAAGGGTCTCTCAGTGTTATTCAGCAGTGTTGGGTTGAGATGACAGTCCAGTGACCATCAGGCACATGCATGGCCACCAGCCAGATGCAAGGTCAATCTAGAATGATAGTTCAAAAAACAATTTGGGCAGAGGGACACCTCCAGCATTTCTCAAGGCAGGGCTGGGTGCCTGAGGCTAGGCTGAAATGGCCTCTGGGCTGTGGGCAGGGTGTGGGGGGAGGCCCCATGCGAGGGTGGCCAAGGCCAGTAAGGTCCTTTGGGGCATGGATGATGGCCTCATAAGGCTCAGAAATTAGCATTTGTTTAGGTTTATGCCAGAGACTTTCTTAGGAGAGATGTCATCAGCATGATGGCATTTTCTGTGGATTGCTGATCTGTATCTCTTACTACCATTTCCAAGAAGGGGTCACCCATCCTTTCACAGCACATTTGAAAAGTGATGTTCTCACACAAGCATGACATTGTCTTCTGAGACCATGATTCCCTGATGCATAGAATCAATTTATGAAGTGATGGCAGCTCTTGGATCACATTAGTCTTTTTATCCTGCCATTCTCCTTTCTTTTTACAGCAGACAGTGGGTTTTAGTAGTTTTCAGCATCCTGTCAAGTAAAATATCAGTGGATGACAACCTAAATTTAATCATGGTCCTTCTGTAATTTAATCTAAATACAGATCACTCTGGTTCTGCCAGATATTTTACAGTGCTTTATTATTTTGATACTGTTTTCTAAAAACAGTTTAGATTTGAGATAACAAGCATTGGCAGTTACATGACTCCTTTCCCCACAAAATTCTTGAAGTTATCTTTATTCTTTAATTAATTTTTGTGGCTTGTGTTTGGTTCTTTCTACACTGGAAGATAATTTGTTATGAATAATTGCCTATTTAGTTGCAATACTTTCTAGTAAATATATCAGAAGAAAGTGAAAATAGCAAGTTAAGACAACTATTAGTTTTTTCAGCCAGCATAAACAAAGCTATGCCTATATTGCTCCAGGGGTCCAAACATTTCTGTGATGCCAATAAGAGCTCTTTCATCTGACTTGGCTTGTATTCCTGGCATATGTGACAAACTTAGAAATACTTTCTTTTCATCTCATATATTTCCAATACCTAAGTTCCCTTTTTGTGGCTTTTGAAATAGTTTTTGTGCAACATCTTGGAAACATTATCTTGGTGTATTTAGACAAAATCTCAGCTACTATTGTGAGGATCACCCATAAATCAATAGCAACAGCTGGCCATACACTATTAAGATGTATTTAATATCTTATACTTTTGTTTAGATATTGTAATACAACAGTGTAAGTAATACTTTCCTTAGTATCTCACCTCCACCAGTAATCTGAATTGCATCTAAGATCAGATAGTTTTGTATTTTTTCTTTATCAGATCTACAGATGCACAGTCTGCCTTAGGACTTCGATTTGTTGCACTTCTGCTAAACCTTCATGTCAGGGATGTCTGACCTTTTGAATCAGGGCTGAATACCTGTTCTGGAAACCTCTGAAATTTGTGCTCTCACACTACTCTCCTGTGTCTTATGGATGCAGCAACAGCTCACAGCAGTATATCTTGTAATGCATAAATGCATTTTAGAAATCCAAAAAATTATTTTGGGGGGCAGAATAAGTTGTCATTTGTAGAGCCCTGCTGTTGTGAACATGACAACCAATGCATTTTCCACAGATGTGAATTCAATCTGAAAAAAGGAAGCAAGCGTTCTCCTAAGTGTAGAAAGGTTGTTTGTGAAGTGCTTTTGACAATGGCAAAAGTGGTTTATGATTACCTTCCATCCATACCTCATAAATAACATTCTCACTAGTAAAGATAAAAACTTAATATATCTAACCACTAATGCCTCATAAATTACATTCTCACTAGTAAAGACAAAAACTTGAATTACCTAACCACTAATTCCAAAGAGTCCCTCTCCATTTGCTCTCACCACCATTCTGCATTTTTCAGTCTCTCTGAGGTAGTGACCTCTAGTTTCGACAACACGGTTATGAGAAACATGAAAATAAAAAAGAAACTACCTTCTGGCTTGTAAAGGCAGGAAGGTGTTGGCCTCAGCTCTACTTTCATTTCCCTGTGAGTATTGTTGGGTTAGTTTCTGAATGAGATTTGCCATTTCCACTGAAATTTATGTATGAGATTTACATTTTTGCTTCTCTTTGCTTTATTCCAGAAGCTTGAACACTTTTCAAAGCTGCCAGGAGTCTTTTGTTAACTGACTGTTTTCCTCACATCAAAGCTTCATCTATGTGTAACTTAACAACCTCTAGACTATCAGAAAGTTGTATTTGCAGATTAAATAGCTATTAAAAACAACTCAGATGGTGATGTTCAAAAACAATATTTCCCAACAGGGAGGGAAATGGTCAAAAAGCTACTTTATTTTCCTTTTCCATCAAGTGCGGAAAAATGTTTCCAACTTTTCTGTACAGAAATGTGATGGAAAACATTCTCACTTTAAAGGTTTTGGACATATACAGAAGTTAAAGGTTCCACCCTTTTTTCCACTGTGCTTCATGTTCTGGCCAGGAAGTTGCACCCATGCTACCTGCTGTTTCACTTGCTCTCCTCCTGTAAAGTAGTAACTCTGTCCTGTTCCAAAGCAGTTTCTATTTTGGGATGAAGGGTGTCCTCCTAGAAATGTGAACACGGGGGCATTGGAGAGTGGCAAAAGGAAGAAACTATTATTTTCTCATCTGTGTTCTGAAACTCACTGAGTCCTTGGAAGACCAGCTCCAAAGCATTTGTCCCTTTCTTTCCAATGTAGTCTCTGCACAAATATTAAGTCCTAGATCTTAGTTTTGTGTTGCTCATTTAACAGTTATCACTTCACCTCTCAGCCTTCAACTTTTCTTCCCATGCAAAAGAAGGAAAAAAAACCTCTAAAAGCACAAGACTGTCTTGGTGAGCTCAAGACATTGATAGTTCTACTTGAGCAAATGTGATTGCAAGGTTGAAAAGTCTCCTGGTGCCTCCATTACTGTCACTAGTGTGGGACTGGCATGAGGAAACTTGAGCTTGTGCCTCTGCCATGCTATCATAGAGGCTGACAGCCAGTCTGAGATCACCAGTGAAGGTGGGCTTGAACAAAGTACAGCTCCTGTACTGAAGGAGATATTGCATGGGCATACATTTCCTTTTGTCAGTTCTGCTGAAGGGTAATGACCTGTTACAAAAAGACCATAGCAAACAGCTGGGAAGAAGTAACATAGCATCTAAGCTGTTCACTAAACAAAGCTGGATGAAAGCCCTTAAATCAGTCACAACTGCTCATAGTTTCATTTTTCGATTTTGTCAGTTTAAAAAAAAAATTGTATTTGTTTTTATATGAAGTAATATTTTCATCAGATTTCTACAGTACTCTCATCATTAGGCTCTTCTACTGATGTTAATTGAAAATAATTAAAAACATTAAATGATTCTAAACCAGCTCTTTTCAGAAATAAAGTTAATTTTTGACTCTTTCTTCCAGACACTACTTATCAATTGAGAACACTAATTTACATTTTCCAAGTTATCTTACAAATTCACAGAGCTTTAACTACAATGTGAGTTTTTGCTCTCCGGTTAATTTCCCTCTATGGGAATTTTTTAGTGCATTTTATTGTTGATCCTGTGTGTGATTCAGTGGTTACTCAGCACCTGATACTCTGACAGAGTTTTGAATCATTCAGCATTGGAATATAACTCTTCAACATTTGCCATGATCTTCTGTAATCAGTGACCCAATTCAATAAGAACCTTACAAAATATAGTTTCCACATTTTTCACTTCATACTGTTTGCATTCATTGACAAACCTTCTGAAAACCATCATGAAATAAAATAAAATAGAAACAGAAATAAAAGTCAAACTAGGATTTCCCTCACCACTCTTCTGAATTACCTTTGACATACTGCAGTACACGGGACTTTTTTAAATTTCAGGTGGCATGGACTTGAGGTTTGGGGGATGGAAGTATAAGTTCTGTCAACAGAAATTGTGGAAATCCAAGGGCTCATGAATTGCTGCATGGTAACAACTGAGATGCTCCCAGACAGGCACTGATATATTACTATTGGCTTCTTGTCAAATGTGTTCCCCCCAGTGTAATTATGCACAGAGCATGAATACGTTAAACCCATTTCAATACTACATTTTGCCTCCTCAGCTCTTACAAACAGACCTGCAAAAAACATGCCAACATTTTTTCCTCACTCTCAAAAACCCCAGTATCTTTGCTTCCCACCTTTAAAGAAAATCACTATTTGGCAGCTATCTTATGTTTTTGCTGTGTTCCTGATTTCCCTCTGTTTTTGGCACTGCCAACATGCTCTGCAATATGCTGCAGTGCCCTTAGTAACATTTTGGAACAGCCTTGCTAGAAATGCCCGTTCACAGAGGATTGAATTAGCACGCATCATCTACACTGTGGACAGCTATGAGTTTTGTGCCTTTCCCAGAATTTTGTTGTTGATATTTCCTTTCAGATGGGTTATACCCATGTGCAGAGTTCTGTGACCCAGTTCTGTGACATGCCTCTATTTTTTGTTTTGCTCTTATATACTTTGGCTTAAATATTGCTGATGGTGCAAAAAAATCTGCATTTGTTGACTGACGAGACGTATCGTTATGGTTATTATTTTAGTTCAGTTTCATGTTCCATTATTACTACGTCTATTTGCCATATACAGGTTGGCTATCTGTGTTCTTTGGCTGAGTATCAATCATTTCCAGAGCCTGAAACTGGATTCTGAGCCTCCAGCTACCCAGATAAAAATAGGAACTGTAATTTGTCACAGGTGTTTGCTGGAGCAATTCCAGCAATGGACACAAGGCTAAAAATTGCAGAATAGCATTAGATTTATATGACATGGTGGGAACTTCCTCGATCACTATCTGGGATCTGTTTCTAGAGTGCTACAGTTTGTGACCCTGTGCAACCTTCTGTGCTAATTTCTAGGCTTTGCTGTTGTAAATATATCTTCATCTCCACTTGAGAATTTTGAAATCAAGTTACAAGCAATACTTACTCCTTCGTCCCACTGTGGAATTTATAGTAGGAGTCTTAGACCAGGTGCCGCAGAATCATGTATTTGCAGAGTCAGGTAGACCAGATCTGGGTGACATGCCACTCATCCACCCTGCTCAAGGCAGGACTAATCAGATCAGGTTCCTCAGATTTGTGTCCAGTTGAGTCTTGAACCT
The DNA here is from genome assembly GCF_029207755.1 of Chamaea fasciata. NCBI lineage: Eukaryota > Metazoa > Chordata > Aves > Passeriformes > Sylviidae > Chamaea > Chamaea fasciata. Next base: position 66,112,186 of record NW_027094087.1, read on the forward strand.
GTCCAAGGATGGAGTGTTTTTCCCATAGCGTCTCCGGCTCTCTTCCAGTACTGAAACAACCTCATAGTAAAAAAAACTCAAATTGTATCCAAATGTTCCCCCCAGTAGCCACTGCCTCTCATCCAGATGCTGTGCATCTTCAGGAATAGTCTGGCTCTGTCTCCTTTATGTCTTCTGGTCAGGTAGTTGCAGACACAACATTTAGTTTCAGACTTCCCCCCAGATCTCTGTTTGCAAGGCTTAACAGGTCCATCACCCAGTGCCTTTCCTCCTAGGTCATGTGCCTCAGCTCCTGAGCAGTCTGCTGGCCTCCTCAGGACTCAATCCAGTATGTCCAAGTTTCTTATTTATTGGAGACCCCCAAACTGGGCATGCTATTTCAGGTGCAGTCTCACAAGTGACAAATACAGAAGAAGAGGTCAACTCTCTGGATCTGCTGCCTGCAGATCTTGCTAATACAATACCCAGGATGCTGTTGGTTTTCCCAGTCACAATGTCACATTGCTGGCTCAACATCTTCTCTGCCAAGATTGCCACGTCCATTTCAGAAAAGCTGCTTCCCAGTCAGCCTCAGTCTGTATTGTTCAATTAGTTTATTCCATCCCAGGTGCAAGGCTTTGTATTTGCTTTTGCTGAACATGGTGAAATTCCTGTCAGCCCATTTCTCCAGGCTGTCAAAGTCCCTCTGAATAGCTGCTCCCCCCAGTTAGGTGTCATCTGCACACTTGTGGAGAATGCAGTCTGCCCCATCAGCCAGGTCATCAATGACGTGATTAAACACTGATGATCCCAGAAGGGCTTCCTGAGGGACACCAGTAGCTAATGGCCATCATACAATTGACTTTGTGTCACTGATCACAACCTGCTGGGCCAAATATTACAGCCAATTTTCCACTCACCTTATCATCCATTTTTCTAGCCCATATCTCACCAGTTTGGTGATAAGAAAACTGCAGGAGATTGTGGCAAAACTTGCTAAAGTCCAAGTATACAACACACACATTGCCTTCCTCTTGTGCACAACATTATCGTAGGAAAGAAATTAGATTGGTCAGGCATGGTTTGCCCTTGATAATTCTATGCTGACTGCTTACAGTCACCTTCTTGTCCTTCAAATGTTTAGCCATAGCTTGCAGGAGGATTGGCTCCATAACTGTCTTAGGAACTGAGGTGAGGATAACTAGCCTGGAGTTACACAGATGTTCTTCCTGAGTACGAGTGCAACATTAGCCTTTTTGTAATTTTTGAGGATCTCCCCCCTTTGAAACTGTCATGACCTTTCAAAAATGTTACCAGCATCACATTACCCAGTTCCTCCAGCACCCTTGCATGCATCCCATGTGAATGTCTAAGTGGGTTAATTACTCTCTCATTCCATCTTCTCCTGCTTCTCCTTCATGTCTGCAAATTGCTAGAAGGCTTGGGGAACTGCCAGGGGGCAGACTTGCCAAGGAAAATTGAGGAAAAAACACATAAAGTACCTGAGTCTTTTCCATATCCCTTGTCATGGAATTCCCTGCCCCACTGAGCAATGCCCATTCTCATTGTTCTACATTCTCATTAGTCTTTCTGCTACTGGTGCACTTAAAGAAACTTTCCTTATTGCCCTTTTCCTCCCTTGCTACTTTAAACTGGACTTGCACATTGGCTTTCCTGACTGTATTCCTACACACTTGAACAGTGTCCATTCATTCCTCCCAAGCAGTCTGTCCCTGCTTCCACCTGCTGTGTACTTCTTGTGTTTGAGCTCAGGCAGGAGCTCCATGTTCATCCACACTGGCCTTGTGCCATACTTGCTCAACTTTCTGAACATTGTGAGCTGTTCTTGTGTTCTGAGGAGGCTGTCTTTGAAGATCAGCCAGCTCTCCTGGGGCCTTTTGCCCTGCAGCACAGTTTTCCATGAACAGACTCCCTGAACAGACCTAAATCTGCTCTTCTGAAGTCCAGAGATGTAATTCAGCTATTTATTTTGATCACTTCTCTTGGGATCCTAAACTCCACAGTCTCACAGTTGCTGCAGTCAACACTGCCCTTGACCTTTAGATTCAACAACCCCTCATTGGTTCACTGATCACCTATATCAAGAAAAAGTTTTCAATATAGTCCACAAATCCAGTGGACTGTTCGTGCCATATTATCCTTCCAGTAGATACCGTGGTGGTCAGAGTCATCCGTAATCACCCGTGCCTCTAATTCTGAGGCTTTCTTCAGCAGCCCAAAGAAGGATTGATCTACCTTCTCTTCCTGACCAAGTTATCTGTAGGGATATCTTTTACAACACTGCCTGTGCAGGTCCATCCCCTGATCCTTACTGCTGTGGAGACATAAAGTTCAGCCGGTCTGGGAGCAGATATCAGAGCTTTTGTGGCACTGGGTGGTAAATAGCAGGCCGATAGCATGGCATCATGTGCCAGAGCACTTCATTGAGAAGCTGTCAGCATTATCAGCACTTCACCAGCGACTGGTGCTGGCAGGCACCAGCTAAGATGGGGAGCAGAGGCTACAGAGTAAAGTGAAATAAGCACTGGCAGAACTCAGTTCCACATTGCAACACCCAAATTTAAGTGGTGGTTTTACAAGGAGGTCTGATCTCAAGGTATCGGCACTGGTTTTATCTGCAATGTGATGCATCTCATTTCTAGGTAAGACAGCTGAAATCAGAGCTGCAGAAATGGGCCATATTTCATCAGTGAGAAAAGGGAAAGATCCCTGCAGCTGGAAGATGATAACTAATAAAATGCTCACTGTAGAGCTGTAAGCATTTGAGAACCTCTAAGAACCAGCTACAGAGAGGCTTGCTGGAAGAAGTCCCGTGAGAGGTGAGTATCTCTACAAAGCATAGAGTTTGTGCTGAGCTGGGGGCGAACCAAGGCCTCCAAGGATGAGCTGGTTTGGTATAACACACACTGCTATAGCAACATAACTGGAGCCATTCAAGATGATTCAGGAATTTAAGTCTATACATAGACCATTGCAGAGGGACTTAAAATCTAATGAAAAAAACCCCAACCTTTTACTAGCAATCATGAATATGGATCTAAGTTTCTTTTCTGAAGCTTGGTGGCATTTAAACCTACAAGTATTATAAGACAATACATGTATTGCTATGTTGCAGTATCTTTTATTTCAGGAAACTAATTCCGATGTTTTAAAATTCTTTTTAAAATTATTTACATTCCCCAGAATGTTAAACAATATTATTACATTTCAGATAATATTTTTCTTTCAGGTAAGTGCCATAGGCCTAAAAACAACACTTGTTTTGTCTCTTGGAGGTCTGTCAAGGTTTTATGGGTCAGATATAAATTTCTTGATATTGGGTTTTTTTTTCCTTTCTGCTCCAAATGTGTATGTGTATTTGTTTTTTCTTCAGACACCTCCTTGTTACACAAGTCAGGAAAAACTTGGCAAGCTGGTGTTTCTTGTTATCTTTCCGTCTGTTTTAGTCTCTCTTTCTTCTTTGTTTGTAGTTGCTTATGGGGGCTCTCTTTAACTCTTACAGCCCCTGGTCAAACTCCAATTACCTGCCCAGCTCCTTGAACTTTACTCTTGCTTGCTGTTTGCTTCAACTAGAAAGCCAGCTGCTTTCTCCTGAGATTATTTCCTAACCCCAGGAAATCTACACTCATCTTATCAAAGGTGATAAATGCTTCTCACTTTGCCTCTACATTGCCATCTAGAACAACTATTCCTGGACATTGCTATAAACCTGCTGGTCTTATTCTCACCTTCTGTCAGCATGGCTGAATTCAGGCTTTTTCCCATCCTTTTCCTTCATTATCCAGGACTTGGCTGGCTGTTCACATGTGCTCACGATTTCAGTTTAAGGTTCTAATTGTTCAGATATTTTGGAAGTCAGGATACTGATCCTGACAGTTCATAATTTCTCCAGCAAACTCGGGTCATATATACATGTGCACAGAATTTAGCTCTTTAAAAAAAAGAAATGTTTGCATGTAAAAGGAAGTACATTTTTAAGTACATTGCTATACCTGTTATAATAACAGAAATGGTTCTCCTGCTTGATTATCACAAAAGCTAGCTGGGGCCTTTTCCACTGGAATCCATCGTAATATTATTAATGTTAATTAATATTATTTCTAAAATACACTTTTGCAAAATGCCATGATCCAGCAAATGACAGTTACTACAAGCAACTGTAAAATATTAAGCTCTTTCACAAAAGCCCATACGAATACCAAATGACACTCAGTCTACTGTATGTACTGTAAAATCACCCTTTGTGATGGTGGATAATAGCAGGGCTTTTGGTGAATAATGTGCAGGTGGCTTATGCTGTCGACAAGAACTCACAATAAAAATACAACATTAAGATCAGGCTGACATTAGGAATGAATGCAGATTTTCAAGTACAATCTGCCAGCTAACTTAAATCACAAAATCAATTGAATCACATTTTTCCTTGCCTGTTTTATGAGTATTTATATCATATTATGTTCTTTAATCTGCTGAACCCCAGTTTAATTTCTCATCCTAGCGTTTCAGAAATGGTCTTTACAAGAAGGGTGTCTGACGGGCATGCCCATGTAAATTCAGGCAAATGTTCCTCCTCCCTCCCAAAAATAAAGGGTCTTGGAAAAGACCATCCTGAGATCTTGACTGCTGCAAAGACGAGCAATATTAGCTTTGCATTCCTGTCTGGAGGATATGACTGATACCTAGGAAGAGCCTGGCTAACGTGCACAGCTGTAGGTAAGAGCCCCAAGTGATATTTTGCCATAGTTTACAGAAGCTTCAGCTTTCACTACAGCTTCAGCTTTCACTTCAGCTAAATTCCAGTTTTGTGATTTTTTTAATGTTTTGTGTTGGTTTGTTTTACTCATGGAGCTGTTTATGTAAAAGTGTAAGCTATTATTCAATATTGCTTCATACTGAAAAAACCACAACACAACAAAATACCCAGCTTGGTTTATCTTCCACTATGAATATACCACATACTTTCCATAGTATCTCTCTTCAAAAAATCACACAGCTTGAAACCGCTTCTGATAGTTTTACTCAGAGTTCTGTGCCTTCTTACAGATGAGAAAGCCCCATTTATTTCAATGATGTCACTTCTGGATAGAAATGTACTCAATATAAATTAAGCTATCCAAAACCTGGGTCACTAACATGGTTAATAATTTATTGCAGGCTTTTCAGCACATTCTTCTCATAGAAACAATCTTATATAATGTCAGCTTAGGACTTAGGAATGTATGGAGAAATTTTCACCATGTATCACAAGCACTTTCAGAACTTCTGTAACAAAAGGTATGAATCTTTTAAAGTAGTTCTTTACTCCAAAGACAGAAAATACATAGTGCACACCCCAGCTAATACAGGGACAGGTGATTAAGCTGACTAAATTATGTTTGCATATATTCCAGTGAAATCCTAATAATTTCACTCATTTCAGAAGACTTCCTTTAGTCTTGAATATTGTAGAGGAGAATTTGAGCAGTGTGTATGCATTAGCAATGCAGATTCATTAGTGTCAGAAAATTACTTTAGTGTAGTGCCTGAAAATTACTTCCTCAGTTGTTAAGCCTGCATTGCCAGGAGGAAGATATTTACTTTAAACAAAACCCAAACTTGGAACTGAAGATTTCTCATGATCAGATCTGTCAGCTTGAAAGACACCCTTTTTTTAGTTTCCTTCCTCCCACTACATGCCCACTATATGCAAGTCTCACAGATTAGAAAATATTGCTTTGTAGCCTGGATTCATGACAAGTTTTTTTCATCCAAATTAACCTTTGCAAGATCCATTACTTTCTTGTCAACTTTCTGGTTAGTGTCATAATCAGATTTCTGAAGGTTTAGTTATATTTGAAAGACACAAAACTGCAATGGGCATTTAATCACTCCAGTCAGAGTGATTAAAGAATGCTGTCATGAATATTGAGTGGGCACATGCTGGTATATGCTACATAATGGTAATGACAGAGGTCTCTTTCTATAGCTGTCCAGGCTTGTTGACTCATAAGGAGAAAGAAGTATGGTCACTATCTCTCCTCATATTCGCTTGTACGAAGGCAAACTGCTCTAGAAAGACTTCTAATAGGGTTTTAAGCAAGAAATCTTGTTTATGGAATATGTAAGCTAAGGAAGAGAAATTCTGCATTGAACATCTAAATAGGTACCTCAACAAGCTAGCACTGAACAAGTAATTTTGTATCTTCTTTTGGAAAGAGGAGGTAATTTTTTTTTCCTTTCAAGTTCTTCAAATGAGGATTAAATATGAGCCTGAGGACAGGGAAATAGTCAGTTGCCTCTGAAAAGCCAGGGAAAGCTGTTAAGAAGAACTGGGAGTTGGATTTTGAGAAGGCCTGGTTTCATGATGAAGGGAAGGGTCCAACTGCCATCAATCCAAAAGTTTGACTTACAGGAAAACACATATTTGGATTTCTGCCCACCAGTAAAGTTTTTGCTCTTGAAATATGGTATATTAATGATTATTGTATGAATTAAACAAGCAATGGTATCCTAGGAGCTTGGAAAGTGTAAGTGTTGGTCATGTTATTGGGTTACACTTAAGAGAGCTGCCATGTAATCTGAAGTGATAAGAATGTGCTTGACATCTTATTAAAAAAAAAAAAACCCAAAAAACAAAAAACGACAAACCAAAAAAAAAAACCAACCAGACTGGGTTCCAAGCATTTCTAGAGGTGTGAAACACAACTCTGATAATACTGTTGATTGCCATAACATATCTGAGATATCTCCAACATACAGGTTTCTCTATGTAAAATTTCCAAGGACAATGTTTGTCAAGAAGAAAGGTATATTTTAGTTAGCTTTGCTTGCATTTTAGCTTCTCTGGTACCTCTTTCTTCAGATAAAGGGAGGGGTATAACTGTGGGTCTGCACAGTCTGATGAAACATTAAAACACTGGAAAACTTTGGCTTGTTTAAAATCACACTGAAAGCAGCTACAGTTAATGTGTGTAAGATATCTATTGTAAATATAGTGTCTGCTGTGGAAAGATGTCCTTTTCAAAAAATACCAGTTCTGATTATGAAAGCAAAAGGCAAAAGTTTGTGAGTTTGCTACGGTAAAGGGGATATCTGAAACTGTAAGGAATTTCTCTTCTTTTAGCTTCTTTTATTTCACCAGAAATTATATCAGTGGATGTGTTCACCACATCTCCATGAAAATTCCTGTCAGACTTTAACTTTACATCTCTCTGCTTAGATTTATTTCAGAGAATCACAGCATTTTTTAGATACTGTGCTTGAAGATTATTTTGAAAAACTGCTGGTTTTGTCAATCAATCCATAATATTTCTTCTGACTTTCTCAAATGCCAAACACATTTGAAGTCCTGCATTTTCTTTGAAATGCAGGCTTTTAAGCAATGGTAAAAATAATTACTGTCATCTCACACAGCTCAGTAACTGTATAAAAATAAATTCTATTTTTTACTTTGCTTAACATACATTTGCATCAGCCACAAACAGTGTTTTCCTAGGTATTGAAAGTAGAGACCAGAGGTTCTGCTGCCCATTCAGGCTGAGACATTCACTTATACTCAAGTGATTCCATGCACAAAGCTTATGCCCATACCCTAATCCAAGACTTGGTTACATATTCAAACGAAATGTGGTATGGTTCTCAAAAAGGGTAATGAATGAAGAGCTTAAAGAACTCCTTCCCTGACAAGAAGATCTCAGCAGAGTTTTCTGAGCTAAGGGACCACAGTTCCACCAAAGCACAAGGCAGTGCCCAGCTGTTGCTCCAGCTCTGAGGTCAGGCAGCATCATGCAGAGGAAGATTTTCAAATGATTGTTAGCAAGTGCAGCTTCAGTGCCTAATTGATGCTTATAACTTTGGGGAAAAAGTCCCCAGCTTTCAGTATCTTTGACAACTGGGCTCAATTTTCTCTTCTCACAATAGCAAAAGTGCTGCTAGGTGCACCTGAAGGAATCCTGTCTGGCAGGAATGATGCATAGGCACCTCATTCCCTCAGTGTGCCCGCAATGATCCAGTTCGACCCATCGAAAATCCAGACTAAAGGCTATAATGTCCTGCTAATGAATTGTTCTCTACAGAACATTTTCCTATGCCTTGTTGCTTAAAGTGACCGCTTCTTTGCTGATCTGCAAAAACTACACTGTGCTGCTCTGTATCAGCACTGGGTACCTTTGGAAGCTGTGCCTGTAGAAATCATTCTGAGGATCAATTACTCCCAAGAGAATTAATTCAGGATTTGATCCCACCACGTCCTGCAAGCCCTTGGCTCCCAACTGGGGAGATGCTCAGTGACAGGTAGAATTAGAAGACCTCAAGGCCTGCTCCTGGTCTTGCAAAAATCAGCTGCAGAACTTCAAATGTCTTGTGCCAGTGAAGGATCAGAGTCTCCCTGGGAAGAAGAGGTTACAAAAGAGCAAATCTGTGTTATCTTTGCACAAAAGATCACTCAGTGCCACTGTGTAATGTGAAAGCTCACCAGAAATTTTCTTCAGGCTTACAAACAAAATAATTTTACACAGAGAATACTATAATGACAGCTAATAGTGTATCTTCAAAATACCATGTAAAATACATAAGTCTGAGATCAATGGTGACAAAAAGCACTGAAATGACAGCCTTTCAGTTCAAACAAAGCACAGTATTAAAATTCTGGTGGGTGCGTTAGGAAACAAAAATGGTCAGCTTCTGACTGATGGAGTCACCTCCCTGGCTGAGTGTCAAAATAGGTCAATGGAGCTTTCTTTACACAATAGCTAGAAGTAAATGGAAACTTTGCTGTGTTCCAGCCTAGATCAGTAGGGAAAGAGACATTCTCCCTGACATGTAGCTTTTATTTTTGTTACATGATACTCAGTGATATTGAATAACGGCTGGCAGGTTTTCAGCAAAAGAAAAGACTCTTGTCCCCGCAGATGGCACCACCCCTTGCATGCTCGCACCTCAAACCTTACAGCCCAGCGATGTAAAACACTGCAGCACCTCAAGGTTCAGCTCAGCCAAGCGTGGCAAGGTCAGTCAGCGGAGCAGGAGGAGGGCAGGGAAGGAGGGTGGGGGTGGAGTCGGCAGCCTGACCATAACTCTAGCCACAAGGGCTCAGTTTCTAATGGCAACAATCTCAAAAGCTTCTCTGTGCACAGCTTCATAATTAAGTGTTAAATAAAAGTGCTGCGCTGTAAACATTGCATCCTCCCTTACAAAATCTGACTTCATCTTCAGACCCGGTAGTCTATTAAATAATCCAGTCTGAAAATTCCTAGGACTTAAGCAGGGACTGTAAAATTAAGACATAGTCTGGATCTCCACACCGTTAAACATAGTGATTTCCTTCACCAAGTATGGCTTGTGTTCACCATGTACCTATTACTTGGAACCACATTTTCATGTTAATACATTACTAGGATATTTTCTAAATGTCTAGCTTCATCTTGGAAAGACAAACTTGATCAGAGTAATAGATTACAACCACAGGTTGTGTGCAAAGAACGCTGTAAGTGGAACGAAGGTCAAAAAAGAAGTGTAACTTATTTTTCAAACTCACAGCAGAGTTTTCCCCAAACATTAAATATAATCCTTTTAAAAACAGGCTTTCAGTCTCCCAACAAATCTGCAACAAAGCAAGGCTACCAGCAAAAATAGTATTTGAGTATTTTTAAAGGAAAAGCAGAATCATTCCATAGTAGTGAACTATAAAGTAATGCCTCAAAACATCTAAATGAGAACATATTATACATCAAAATGCTTTCATGATTACAATTAAAACAAACACATTTGTGATGCTTCCAAACATTGGTGGGAATGTTGATATATTTATATCTGTTTAACAGAGATTTGACTATTTTCCATGAAGCACACTATTATTTTTCAAAGTGTAAGAACAGGAAAGCAGACATCACAAAGAATGGTTGATCTACTATCTGGTTTATAGCTATCACTATTTTTATGCTTTTGGAGAGAATTATATATAATCCACATTACAGTGAGGTTTTAACGTTTAATGCGGGATTCCACCATGTTACAGATGCTACAAAACTGTTCCGTGCATGCCCCGCCACATGTATTTCAGCATAGGGTGGATTAGTGTACTGAAAGAGGCCTGGTTCAGAGGGTGGTCATGGCAGAGGTTACTGCTCCCATTTGAATTCCTCAGGTACAGGTGTACCCATGGTGCCCTCCAGCACCCTATCTGGTTTCTCAGGTAGCTGCTCAGTTTTTTCGACTCTCCCTTTCCCTTCTGTACGTATGCCTCTAGGTGCGGTGCTAATGAAGGGAGGAGGGGAGGAAGAGAGTTGGGCTCAGTACGTCTCCCACGACCCTCTTAAAGCTTCTCCAGACCTAATATAATAGTAAAATTTCTCGTCTTCTTTTTGGGGAAAAGGACTGACATTAATTAATTTAAACAAGGCAGATTTTTCCGATTCAGCGAGAAGCATTCAATAGGAGAGCTTTGGCTTCTAGCCACTCCAGCAGGAGAAAAAGAAAAAAAAAAAAAAATCACCACACCACCTCACATGGCTTCTGCATAAAGTAAAGCTAATACTTTTAGATATATTTTTTAAAAAATTGTCCTGCCACCCCGAGACGGCCCTTTTGCCCTGCGGGAGAGGGACGCGGTGCGGCAGAGCCGCCCGGGGCTCGGCGGAGCGAGGCTCGGGAAGCTTCAGCTTTCCACGGGACGCGGCGCCGCGGCTCCCTCCTCCTCCGGCTGCTACTTCCCCGCCCTTCCCTCCGGGCCGGTGGCGCGACCCTCGCCTCGCCCCTCCCGGCACAAGCGCGAGTTGCGTGCGGGGCCGGACGGAGCCGCCTTTGTCCGCCCCGCACCCGCCGCGCGTAACAACGACCCCGGCCCGCCCGGGGCCCGCCGGCCGCGGCACCGCCCCGCCCCCGGGTTGCCGCGGCAACGGCGCGGGCTGCGGGCCGCGAAGGCCCTGCCCTGCCCGGCCCGGCCCGGCCCTGCCCTGCCCGCCGGGTTTGCGTGCGCTCAGCTCCGGCCGCCCGGGCCGCTTCCGGCACCGGCAGCCCCGCATCGCTGCGCTGAGCGCTCGCAGTCGCGGAGGCTCCGGCGCCCCGAGGCAGCGGGATGCCCCCAGATGGCAGTCCTGTTTCTGTGCCCCTGCTAGGTTAAAGCGATGGAGACGCTGCTGCCGCTGCGCTCTGCTGAATGCTGCTGAGCGCCCCCCTTCACTAATGCAGCTGGAGGGCTGACACAAAAATCTCATCTCCAGAGGTTTCCGCAGCGTCTCGCTGCCCTTCCCTGGATCGCTCGGGTTAGATGAGGGCTCCACACGCTGAGTAAGGGACAGGCGGCTGAGCTGCTCTTTCAGCTGAAAACCGTGGGCAGCTGTGCCTGGGTGCTGATGATCCCAGGTTGAGCCCTTGCCGATGACTCACTGTCTGTGGACATCTGCTCGGGGAGCTGCTGCGCTCCCTCCTGCGTCCTGGAGCTGGATTTCCATACTGACGTTTTTCAGCTCCAGACAGAGTTGTATTTAGAAACAATTTTCTGCTGGGAAGAGTTAAATTGCCGGCTTTATACAGTTATATAATATTTTCTAGTTTTTGTGTGTTCGGTTTTTTTCCCCTTTAAGATTTGTCATCGCAGTCCAAAAATAAAGCAGAAGAGAGCAGAAAAAAAAAAAAAAATCTGGGCTGAACTGCACTATGAGATCATTCGTGGGATAGGTTTTGATTTGGTAAGTTATTTAAGATGAAATTGGAGAGAGAGAGAAAAAAAAAAGAGGATAGGAGACTAAACAGTACTTAAAAAAAAAAGCTAAAAGTCAGCAAAAATAAGACTTAAGCTAAATAGCATAAATTAATTTCATTAATTGTGCTACTGTAAAAGCAATAAGCAGTTCAGTCTAAGAGGAGGCTGTGTACCCTTCAAAAGAATCGTGTTATGTACGCTCAGTCATAAATTCAAGTGAAGCCCTGGCACTTGGAAGAGTGATACCGCTTTTCTGTGTGCTTTCGTTGTATCTCATGACTTAGCATATCATGTCATTTGCATTACATAATGCCTAAAGAACCCCAAAATACTAATTCTCTTAAGGGATTGCTGTTTATTTAAATACCTGATCCCAAGCATTTAAGAGGGTGATACCAGCTAATCCTCATGATTAATGGTCCTAATGTCTGATTTCCTCGGTAGATGATTTTAGGGAGCATTTGTATTTTAAAAAAATGCCACTCTCAACTGGCTTTCTGGTTGTGCTTAGCGATGTATTGCTATTGTACTTAGCAAGGTTGCTATCATACAAAATGAATGAAAAGTGACAAAAAGCAGAGACTGACGAAGAGCACTGGGAATTTTAAAAGACTTTCAGTTCAGCAGTGCGATTTTTCTCTTTTGCTGTATTCTCACCAGCAACTTAAACAACGACAGCAGGCAAACCAAGTTGTGCAGGTGGAGGCGATGTTTGGCAAGGCATGCTGCTTTAGGAAGTCACCTGTAAAACAAGACGATCTGCAATGTTTGGATAAATGAAAAAAAAAATAATAAATGTTCCTACTATTTTCTTCATCAACTGCATTATCTGAAGTGCAGCTTGGAGTACCCACCCAAGAGTTAAGCAGGAAGTGTTCTGTCAGTATTCATGAAGCTGACATAGTCTTCCTTTGTTACTTGTTAAAAGCACCTCTTTTTGTCAAGCAAATCAAGACAAGTCATGCCTGCAATTTTTTTTCCTGTGACACTCTGTAAAAAGGGAATATTAAATTAGGGAGTTACAGAAATATATATGGGTATGGTGGGGAGGGAAGAACACTGTCTGGAGAAGAAGTTTCAGAAAAGGTCCAGGCAGGATGCTGATGAGGTCATAAGAGAAACAGAACTGAGAAAGAATCCAGAAGCCTTACCAGTAACCTACTGCTTACCTCAACATTTCAATATGGGGTTTTAACTTGGAGAAATAAGTACAAAAATGAATTACCTATTCTCTGTGGTTCCCAAGGTATTTGAGAATGCCTTTAATGTTTCCACTGTAAAAGAGGGTTAGTTCTTTTCTCTGCACACTGCATTTCAAAGGCAGTCCCCTAGGGCGAGGTTCAGCTTTGGCTTCAAGCACGGGAATTTAGTTATGGGAATGTGAGTGAGGTATCTTAACTTTCCATTGCAGACAGTGGGGGTGAGTTTCATGTTCCTCCGCAGGAGCCATTTGAGCCTTCAGCTTTCATACATCCAAAGGAAGCCTTCAGATACAGCACCACATGACTTCAGGAGAGATAGCTAGAGGCCAGGCAGGGTTAGCTAAGACAACCCCAATGGCACAAGATGCCTATTGAGGCAACTGCAGCTAGCCCAATAGGCTCAAAGGAGTTTGCACCCTAAAGTAGGTACTTTGATTTGGTCAGCTGAGTAAGTCCATGTGCTCCACTGGTTGCACTGGCAAGACCTGTAGTGACCACAATGTGTGACTTGGACACCTAGGTCACACCAAGGTATCTGTGCTTAGGACCTTAAATTCAGGTGTTAAACTCTATCCTTGCAGACCTAATTTACTTGACTAAACACTTGTGGGTAGTTTTGTGTGACAGCTGTAAAGCCCTGTCCGTTATCACATGGTACTCCTAAGTAAGACCCACATCTTTTGGGGTGGCAGCCAGTTCCTGCACTCAACGTGTCTGGAACTCCTTTCCTCTGAAAACTTGCCTCTGAAAACTCAGTTTGTCAAACATTTTTTGAGAATACACCCCTCTTTAAATTTACCGTTTTCCATCCACAAAGATGTTTTATACACAGCCTCAATCTTTTCTAAAAATTCAAAGCTATCTAAGCCTAAGTATGAAAGAACTAAGCCAAGACCTTTATTTTCCAGATTCTTTATTGCTATAGAAAGCAGACCCTTGTTAAATGGATAAAAAGGGTGGAGAAGGGAACCTGGGTGCCATTTAAGAAACTGAAAAATGTGAGAAGATAAAAAACTTGTTCTGTGAAGTTAAATGTTGATCAAAACCTTTACAAGACAGGGCTGAAAGCACTTACCTTGAGTGATTTCATTCAGAAAAGGACTGCAAATGAAGAAGGGTGAAGGAAAATCAGTGACAATAACAGCAAAGTAAAAGAATACAAGCCCTGGGAAGAAGTCTGGGAAAAAATAACAGGCAAACATGCTTTTCTAAGAAGGCAGTACAGAGAAAGAAAATCTGGTACATATGGGACATGTCCTCAGAGACTATTCACTATTGAGCTTAACATAAATTTGAATAGAAGGGAGGGAGAAGACCCATCCCTAGTTGCAGAGATCTCCTACCACTCTTTTCCATTATGACATTCCTTTATATCCATTCCCTCAGAGAAACCTCACTGTTAGCTACAGAATTTCTCTTATTCTTCCACCTTTTTAACCTCTGAAAATGAAAAAACTTCCTCTACCTTCAGAGGACTTCTTTTATGTGACAGAAAGTCGGGTCATCTTTTTATTCTTTTCAATGTTTTATGAGAAGCTTGGCAGGCTTCAGAGATTGTTTAAGTTTTAGGACTGCGAGAGAAGCAGCTCAACCTTATGCTCTTGTGCCAAGACAGAATGCACTTTTCCTGGCGCAATTTTTAAGTCAGCCACTTGAATCCTCCAACCTTTTCACCTCTACACATCAATATCAGCTTGAACTCGTAGCTGCCATAGATACTATCATGGAGCTGAAGGCAATAAAAGAGTTAAAGCATCTATAGCAGGATTTAAGTGGAATTGCATTGCCTGAGCCCAAACTGGTGATCCAAAAGCCAGCTGTTAATCTGCTGCCTAGCTTGATTAGGTGCCTTCTTGTACCATTGTGAAGTTCTTGAGACACTTAGAGCCAAATGAAAGAGCTCAATACCTTTCTTTTGTCTAAAGTAAGGGGAAGTTTGGGAAAGTAGGCTATGCTCCATCTACAAATGCTTGAGGGACGCAATATGTCAAATATTTTTGGAGCATGCCTAATGGATTAGACCTCACAAAAATGCAATGGATGCTTTCCCCTGAAACACAGCTGAAGAGGAGACAGAAGTGCTTCCATGCCAAATACACACACACGCATGCATGCACAGCAGATACATCACCAAATGTTCAGGACATTCTCACCCCCAGGAATGGGGAATGTAACGCTCTTCTAGTCTGAAAAATTCAATGGGAATTAACTGTGTTTCACTCATTTAACAGTGTTTTGCTAGAGGTAAGGACCAAAGCCTACAGATCCCATTTTCCTGCTGATCACCACAGCCCCTGAATTACAATGTCGTGATGTATCAGCGCTCTTCCCTGCTTTGCGGTACAGAAGAACAGAAAATCCACCCATTCTAGTTAGTTATGTGACTGATTATTAGAACCTATTTATCAGGTGGGAGATGTGAATTGCACTGTTTGCTGGGAGAAGCAAGGAAGCTGAATCTTCAAATTGAAATGTGGACACCATACCTTATGTTAAAAGTGGGTGTTGGCACCACTTCTGGTTGCGTTTTAAAAACAACAACAAAAAAACTCAAACCAAAACAAACCTCCCAGCAATCCAAACACATGAGTTCTGCTACATTTCTTGACAAAGGAATCAGGATACTGTGTCTTTAAAAGACAGAGGAACTTTTCTATAGTCCTGACTAAGTTCTGCATAGGGATGGATGTAAGGTAGTCTCCTGTTGTCAGTATTTCTTACTCCTTGGCTCTCAGTAGCTCCTCACTCAGGGTGCTGGCTGTTTGAGAACACTGTTGAGAAGTTACTAAGGATTCCTGCCTGGAGAACAGCTGCTTAACGTAGATTTTGAGGGCAAAAGCATGGACATGGCTCCATCTCTGTATGAAGTGACCACATTATTATCTACTCTTTCTTAAACTGTTTTTGTTACAAACATTGCCCGAAATCTTCCTCTTCCTGCACATACTTCTCTCCTTCAAATCAATGAGATATTTCTTTGATCAGTCTCAATCCTTTCATAGATGTCCAGTCATCCTTCACTGCCACGTGACTTTGTGATAAGTTTTAATTGTCTTACCAGGTGGTCAACTGTTTAGTTACTAGCCCTACTTGGATGGGCTGGGCATTCCATGTGTATCCATCTGAACAACAAACTATCAAGGGAGAACAATCCTCCACTGTTTGTTTTATACCAGTTCAAACAGGAGGTAAAACATCAGGAGAGGCACAGATCAACCTTATAATCAAAATGCTTGCACAGAGACAGAAAACAGAAGAAAAAAATATTCATCAGTGATCCACTGTTTAGCTAATACTGCTTTTGAAATTAGTAATTACCTGCAAAATTTTAAGATCTTTTCATCTGACTTAGTGCTGTTTTCTGTTTCTGAAGAATTTATGGTACTGTACATTCTGAAAGGGCAGTTTCAACTTTATTGCTTTAGACATTTGAATCTGAACTTAGCCAGAGAGATCATCCCTCTGTATTTAAAATCTGACATCCCATGGGTTTTATATTTTCATTGTATCCATCTGCTGATAGGAGGAGTTTTAGCTAGAGTTTGAGTTTGCATGCTAGGGCATGTGGAGAAACAAATTACCAGGTAAGAAATTACCATTCTTCAGAATTCCCTCTTCTTTTTTTTTCTTTTTTTTTTTTTTTTTTTTTTTTTTCTTTTTTTAAATTTTCCTTTCCCAGTAAGAGGCACAAAGATAAGTGGCAGCACATGGCTTGTAGCTGCCCTATTATAGCAGCCCTCCCAGAGGCCAGTTCAAAAGTCATAGTTCTGATACTAGCTAATCTGGCAATGAGATTTCAATGTGTGGATGTGAGAATAACATCTGCCTTTCAAATCTTACACTTGCCAGCATAGGCATGTGAGGTTTTTTGTTGTTCCAAGAATCTCTCAAGCATAGAGAAGGTAAAAGTCCTATGAATTGGAACCACCTGCTTGAACTAATGTTTTGGCAAGCTCTTGTGTTCCTGGAGCTGGTTCAGAGTATTCTGAGCTGTGTGGAATGGGAAAAATCCACAAAAATTACCGCCCCATAAATATTTTTGATACTGTTGTGTTCAGATGGGAAGAGTGTAGAGAACAAGCCTAGTAAGTGTGAAACACATACTGTGTCTGTATGACCACTCCCTTTACCTCATAGTCTGTTGTATTCCTGTCTGAGACAAGAGAAACAGAGCTTACAGATCAAGAGGCAAGCCACTTTCAGACTTGATGCTGCAAAGAACACAGAGGACTCATTTACTGTTTTCCTGAATCCTCTATTGCATGGTCTTAATATTTGTTTTGGAGAGCTGAACTGGACAATGTTGAAAGTTTCTGAGAGTCCAGTTATACTTAGATTTGTGTATGCAGCCTGTACACCATACCACTTTTGTGTGAAGGGCTCCTTTTTAAATCAGAGACTTGTTATGAACCTCATAAAACAGCCTTGCTGAAAGACTGCTTGTTCATCCTTCAAAAGAAAGACAATACACTGTCCTGAAATACTTGTAAATTTGTGTCAAAAATAGCAAAACTATGAAAAGAGAATATTTTCTATGCATTTTGTTTTCTCAAGTTGGATGAAAACCACATCTACCACTCACAAAATGAGGCATTGTACCTCATCATTTAGATAATTAAAAATGGAACCCTATAAGTTCTTATAACCATGGAGCTAGAATGTACTGTAAAGTATGTGAAAAAAACCAAAGGTCTCCTTGATCTGAGGACACTCATAGCCCTTTTCAGTGCTGACATGCCCATAAATGCTTAATTTATGCAAAGTGAAATGTTCTTTAAAGAGAACTAGAAAGTCTAAGCCAGAATGCCATTGAATAGACTGGTTAGGATGTTCCCCATGAGGTTCAGATGACTGTTGTGAATCAGGCATGAGAGATGTTAATGCCCATATCTCTGTAGTTTTCAGTCAGGGCATGCAGTGTCATTACTTTTATGGATTTTTTAAGTGATGTGGACAGTCTTAGATTTTTCTACTCAGCTTTTCTTGCTTGATCAGATTTTCTGCTGAGCTACTCCAGCAGCCGTAGAGGAAGTACATATGTGTCCAGATGCCTAAAGCTGTGTGATATGACTGCAAGCTCTTGTGGATATCACACTCCCTTTTGTTAGAAATGCCTGTAATTAGAGTGATAACTCAGGGTCAATCAAAAAGTTTTATGTGACCTCAAAGTATTTATCTTTCAATTATGCAATTCCTGTGGATTTTGAGAAGGGTTACTTTAATCACAGCTCGTGTGTGCTTTTCAGCTTCCTCGGTATGAATAGACTCCAGCACTGACTTTTTCTTTGTCCTTTCTGGTGTCTTTGCTGGATTCAAACTGTATGTTATTCCTTCTTTAAAGTGGATACTTATGATCTATCTTTGCTTGGCATTAGCAGCAGTACTGGCACTTTATAGTGCCTCAAGCATTTAATCACATCCTTCCTCTGAACTTTAATCTGGTGGGCATAATTTACCTCTCTAGGGAAAAGTTAAGTACATAAAACAATTTTAAAAAACATTGAGAGCCTGTTTGCCCTTAATTAGAAAGCACAAGGGATGTATGAACTCAGACAAAACAATAAGATTCATGTATGCCATTTTGAGTTAATTTTGTTACCACTCTTGGGCATTCTTTGGAGGATGTGATCAACATCCTAGAGCATGTGCTAAATTTCCTTCCATGAGATACTTGCCAACCTACATCATGGAATAAGTCCATACCTCTGCTGGTGATATGGGTTGTTTTCCATTAATGCAGTATGTTCATTCTTTCACTCATTAAAATTACCAGTTATCCTTATAGGCACTAATTCTCTCTGTTAAATGACCAGCCATAACATTTTCTTTTTAGGTGATTGAAAGCTAATCAATTCACCTGTTTGTGAATTGTTGGTCTCTTCAAGTTCAGACTGGAAAAATTGGTGTTTGCCCAAATGATAGCGATTTTTTTCCCTGTGCTTGTAGGATAATCATGGTTTAGCAGCTGTTGATTGTTACACTGTGCTACAATGTCTCTTGTCCAGATCTCTGTGTTTTAAATGAGTAGTTGAGTAAAAGCAGGGATTCATAGTCCACATTCAAATAATTTGCTCTCTGACATACCACTCATAACTCTCTTGATACAGAGAGATTCCCAAGGTGTCTCCCCTAGGGGTGTTTTTCAGAGCTGAGGATTAATAGTTCTCATGATTTCCAGTTCACAGTATCTCGGTTATGCCTGAAAATTAGGGCAATGTTTTTCTAGATGTCCATGTGAGAAGGGTCCACAACAAGGTTACTTCAACCATCTAATCTACCCATCAGTGTGGTATTGTGAGTGCTGAAATAATGGTATGGTTACTAAGATACCTTGCATTACTTTAGAGGTATGCTGAAATTAACTGGGTCCATCAGTGCAGAGATCAGATTGCTGAAGTTCTTAATCCAGGTGCAGATGCTTCTTGCATTGTGTGATAACTGGAAGAATTTCTTACAATTTAAGTGTATATATTTAGATTACTTTCACAGTGTTTAATGTCTAAGATTCCTCATAGATTATAATCTTGGAACCTGTATTCAGGACGCTCTAGAAATGCTTAAAAAGACCCTGAAACTTTAATACAAAACTGGAACTTAGTATTTTAAACAAGAAACAAAATAACTGTACAAGATCATACTATGATAAATATGTAGAGAAATTTTCACAAAAAAACCCAAACATAACTTACTGTTTCCTCTGCTGTTAAAAAGAAAAAATCTGATACAGGAGAAAAAATAAATGTATCACTACATTTTAATTCAGAATTTATCCATATCTTTCTCCAGTACCAACCAAAATGATACTGAAGAGACCAAACACAGACATGCAGAGGACTATGATTTAATGCCTGGAATAATCAGAAAAAATATCCTGCCATCTCCAATCAAGTTTAGCCTGTATATTATGGTGAAATTCTGCAAGAAAAAACAAAGAAGCTGTCATCACATCTAATGGCTTTCTTACATTCAGAATCCCCTCTGGAATAATAATTACATCAGTGTATCTGTACTGATGTATCTCTGCTCTGCCTGCTCCCACTGTTGTGCCTGCACTGTTAGATGTTACCTATGATTTATGTCAGGCGTCTATACCGTGCTGTGCTGCATTGGTGGCTGCACATTTCCATATGGATGGGTACCCCGTCGTTTCTGGCACTGCTCCCAGGCCCTGCTGAATTCCAGGCCATTTTTAAACTAGATTGCAAGGTATGTTTAGAGGAATGGGGAATTGTGGGATGGGAATCAATGGCTTATAATTGAGTTCTGCTGTATTTCACAAGTCACTTGGCTGATCAAACAGTTTGCCCAAGCACATATATATACATATACATACATACATATATACATACATACATACATATATACATACACACACACATATATATATATATATTTATCCAGGCTCCATATCTATGGGTAAATTTTCACCACAAGTAGCTTTGTGCGCAGATCTGAATATTGTAACTGTGTACCTGAAAACAAGTCCTTACAAAGTTCATTGATATTTAAGAAGTTGTAAATCCAGGTCCCTCATTAAGAGCGAGGAATCCACTGGAATCAGTAATTTATGCTATACTAAAATGACATCTGTATTTTCTTGACAATCTTGGATTTTCTAATGCCATAAATAACTTAATGGAAAGCGTACACTAGCTTTGGGCTAATAAAGGCATTCATCCTTAATGATAAAGAGCAATTACTTTCCTTACTCCTGCTATTTTTTTTGTTGTTGTATTGCCTAGAAATCTTTCTAACATGTTTACATGTTTGAAAGACAATCTCATTCCTTATGTCACCTGACTATTACAATATAGATATTGCACAATACTCACCTTGTTACCACTATGCTATTCTTCTGTCTTGAGAATGCAAATTCCAAGAACCAGGGAGAAAACAACACTGCAAAGGATTACAGTTATCACAGAAATGGTGTGGTTTGTATCCTTTAGCTAAATAAATTGGCCTTGAGAAACCCATGCTTGTATGTAACTGATTTTATTTCTGGTGGGAGGATAGAGGTTGGCATTTCTAGCACTTCAGG
This sequence comes from Chamaea fasciata, assembly GCF_029207755.1. NCBI lineage: Eukaryota > Metazoa > Chordata > Aves > Passeriformes > Sylviidae > Chamaea > Chamaea fasciata. The sequence continues at coordinate 66,133,109 of NW_027094087.1, forward strand.
GACTCATAAAAAATATTAAGACAGTGAGCAAGTTAAGAATCCGCTGGAAATTGTTCCTGGCACATCTTACATTTTTTCCATGAGAGCAATGTATCAAAACAAGTCAGCTGTGCTATACCAGGAATCACACATAACTTGATAACAGGCCTCTAGTCAGACGACATCATCTGGTAAAATTTGTCTTTGGCCACAGATGCCTCAGAGGGAATGTTTTATATTGAGAACTTCAGCATGAGCAAGGAAGCAGCGACACTGTATAGTTTGAGCATTGTATGTTACATTTCCTTTGATTTGGCCTTCACATCTTTCACCCAGTAATTGCTTTCTGCTTTTGGTTTGGTGATGATCCAGGTTACATAAAGACTGTTTGACTGGAAAGATTTGGATGAACTCCCAGTGTCTGAAAGGTAATCTATGTGAAATGGCAGGAAACAATTTTTTCTCCCCCTCGACTTCTTCAGCAAACCAAGTAAACCTTTTGTTTCATTGCTTTCCACCCTCCTTGTGCCTGGCGGTCACTATTCATCCAGAGTGACTAATCATAGCAACAAAGTGGCTTCCCAGCACCTTCGCTCTCCACAATTAAACATCCACCACTGTCTTGTGAAAATTTTTACCAGATTCTCTGTGGAACTTTCTTTTGTAGCTGGAAAAGACATTTTATACATCTACAGTTCTGTCTCGCTTAATTTACTGCGGTGTTCACTGTAACAAGTCACCGCTGCAAAGCATGTTTCCCAGGCAAGGAACCTGTCTTATCTCTGCTACAACACCTAACAAGGCTTCTCCTTCTCCATTGGGTGTGAGTAGGACATTATTTTGCCCTCAGCTTCTCTGCCTGATCCTGTAGGCTTATGCATACATTTTGAATTTGTAGTACTATAAGTAGACGTGCCTCCTGTTGATAGATTAACAGTCTCAAATCCAGAAATCTCTAATTGCTTTTCCAGACAGCAGTGCTTATCCAAAGTAGAACGCAGCTCCATGGAGTAATCTATGAAGCAATCAGTGATGCTGTTTCATAATAAATCCATTTGCAAGCAGTTTGCTCCTGGTTCACGAGTGCCACAACTTCCATGGTAACATGTTTGTCCTTGTGCTATTGGCATTGTGTATGCCAGATCGATGGGGCTGAATGCCCATTTTGCACACCAGTCAAACTTCAAATGAAACTCAGTGTTATGGGAATATTTATGTATTTCTACTGCAGAAGTGCTTTTTAAAAGCTACCCAAACAGACCAACTGTGCAGCTTAAATGTGTGCAGCACTGCAGACAGAGTGTAGAGGGGGAAAGCTCTAGATTTGATGAAGCTTTTTAGCAGATATAACAGTAATGTCACTTACGTTCAAATGCAGTTCACAATTCACTGCCAAACGTTGCAGCAAGCTGCATGAAGAGTCGAGAGTGTATTTCACAACAGGAGAGGCCAATCACAGTTTATATTTCCATTTTTTATTCAAACTGGACTACTGAATACAAATACCAAAGAGTTATAATTTTGATTTTGTAAGAGAAGTGTCACTGTTCTGTGGTGACCTAATGCAGAAATGCTGCTTCACATTTCTCTGCACTGTCTCTTTTCTTAATGATAGTGTATTCCATAAAAAGAGTGAGAGGGATAATGAGTTCTCTTACTTTTCTGGCACTGGCTTAATTGGCTTTCTTTTAACCCAGTATGTGAATAGTAGGAAAATGGTCATGTTGATTCTTATGAGTAATTTTAAATACTCTCCTCATTTCCACACTTCTTTTTCATCCTACACACTCAGGTTGTATCTGAATCCCATCTCACCTTCCTTTATTTTATCCTTTCTAAAGCAGGCTTCAAAAATCCCTGTTTCCTATAGAAGCATTGTGTAATTTAATTAATAGTATTAAAAAGTCAGGATCTACAACAATGAGCATCATAAACCCCCAAAATAGAGTTCTATGGGAATTACTGGTTCGGGGGGGGGGGGGGGCGGGTGCGGGGGGGGGGTGGGGGGGTGGGGAAGGAAGTAGCTTCACCCTACTGCAATTTGGAAAAAATCCCAAACAATTTGATCTTTTTGGTGAAACAAAATTTTGAAAAAAATTAAGTTTAATGAGCTTTTTCTGTCATAAAATCAAACCTTTGTAGAAGGATTTAATTCTTACGTATCTATATATATATATGATTACATTTTGTCTAAAATCACTAAAGAAAATATGTTCCATTCATTAAAATAATAGAAAAAAATCACAGCATAATCAAAAGCCTTCCTTCCTTTCTTCCTTCCCTCTCTTCTTTCCTTCCTCTTTCCCCTTGTCTCCTTTTTTCTATCTTTCTCCTTTTTCACAGTGAAGTTGCTTTATGTTAAAAGTCTGCCATAGAAAGTTTTAGATTTGAATAAAGAGTACTTTTTTATTGGAAGATTTTGAACTCCTTCAACCCAGAATGAAGTTAATAAATTTTCAAAGCAGAGCTTGTGTAGTGTTCCATAAATAAAGCTCAGGGCAGGGGAATGTACTGCAAGTATTGAACAAATAGCTGCTTATTCATTTTAAAGTAACCATCTGCTTTAACAGGGCAAGATCTTGTAGATGAAAACCCATGAACCTATCTTTAATGGCTAAAAGGGCCTGAACATGTAAACATTGTGCAGAATTAATGATGAAATTTTCTAACTTCTAAGAGCTTTTCTTCGTAACCTTTATTTTAAAATATGTCTTCTGTATAAAGTGTGCCTATACATATTTCTGCATACTTACATATCTATACATATTTGTGTACACATTTTAAATGTGAATCATCTGCCATGCCATGTTTACAAAACAAAAGCCTCCTATTCCCACTGCCTTGTTCAGTGCAGCTGAATCCAAGTGCCACAGGGGCTGTAGGGAAAAAGGCAAAGGCTGAGTCCTCACTCTGAAAATGGTGATCCAATCGGAGGCAGTAGAAAGGATGTCTGGCACACCAGTTAAAGCCCCTGTGTGTGTTGCTCCTCACCAAGGCAGAGATATGAAAGAAATGGGGTCTCAAATGCAGCCATAGAGTAGTTCTGAAAACCACAGTGCAGTTGCTGCTGTTTCCTAGGGGCAGAAAGGCAATGCATTTCTCTTGTGTAGCCAGCACTGGAGTGTGAGGTAGTACACCATTTTTATCTGCCTCCTTTGTGGCACACCGTTCAACACTGTGCAACAGGGACAAGTCTCTGTTTCCTACTTGTTGCAGCAGCCCTTTCATTAGGGGGTAGAAATGAGACAAGACACAGACTTCCTGTTTATCACAGCATGAAAAAGGTCCTGGTTTATTCCTCTTTACAGCTCAGCCATCCTGACTCCAAATATCCACTGACTCTGGCTGCAGCAAGCTCCTGCTGTAGGTTTCCCTTACAGCCTCTGGCTGCTGGTTATTTCCTGCTAAACTATGACTGCAGGTATTGGTTTGCAGACTCTGACTGCGGGCTTTTACCCAGCTAGACTATGGCTGCAGGTTCCAACAACAGGCTCTAGTTGCAGACCCAGAATGACCTCCCAGCAGTGATTCCCTCTCCCCAGGATCCTTCCTCTTCGTGATCCTCCATGATTCTCCCCTCAGCAGCTAACCCACTCTCTTATCACACTTGCCTTTATGGGATGTAGCTGTGACTCATCAGGAGTGAGGCTGTATTGGGTAATTAACACAGCTGTTACTTGTCAGGGACAAGGTCACTGGTATTCCCTTCTCCTACACCTACTCTTCAACAAAACAGTAGGAAATAACACTGATCATACTAAAAAAAAGACATTAGGTACGTATCATCCAGCATGCTGCTTCTTACAGAGGTTTAGGGAAATAATTTTTAAAAAGGAATGAGAATGAACAGTCTTGAGTATGCTTTCTTACTAGTGGTTTAGGAATATCCTGAGGCAGGCTACATGTCAACCTGTTGGATCTAATACTCACTGGTGGAAGCATGAAGGTATCTGATGCTCTTTGGAATTTGTCATAAGATCCATCATTGTTTAGCAATCAGCCTTCTTGAGGGAGCAAATTTCTCAATGCCCCATATATTGTATGAGAAAGGGACCCTTTTTTTGGCTTGAACTTCTTGCCTTGTTACACAGAAGGAGTGTCCTGCTACCAGTGGTGACTGCAAGGGTGTTTAAGAACACAGGGAAATGTGGAATTTCAGTATGACGTGTCACCTCACACCACAGCCAGTAAAACACATTCCAGCACTGTAAATAAGGCCCTTTACTGTGTAACACCTTCAGATGGCTCTTTTTGAAGTGGACGAGTCCTAATCTTTGTCACTTCTACTCCATATGTAATCTGGTGTGTATAATTTATAGCTTACTTTCCTAAAGTGGGTTTATGTGCTCTAATTGTCAGTTCATCCATTATTTTCTTCTTGATAATGTTTAAATTGATCAAGCACTACCAAATCTGACACAGGGGTAATGATCTCATAAAAATTATGCATTTCATAACTACTGGTGGCTGACGTTTTGTAGACTCATAAACTGGTCTCCACTTTGACAAGCATTTTCATTTTAAACTGACAATGTCACTGAAAGCATTCCTTCCCTCCCAGCATTTGAACTAGCAGTGAACCACACTGGGGAACCATGCCAACTAAACCAAAATAGTCGTGGACAAAAAAACAGAAAAAAAAATGTATTATTGCTTACATGGGTACATACTAAAAGGGCTTCTCCTGCTTCTTCCTCTAGGGCCACCTGGTGCTGTTCATAAAAACTGCTGAAGGAGAGCCCCAGGAACAGGCCTCGTCCCAAATTCAGCGCTAATCTGCTCCATTTCACCTGACAAGTGGCCAGTCATGGGACATTACCCTGTGGCTTCAGTGGCAGAGCTCTGCTGCTTCATGTCAGAGACAGCATCAGGATATGGGTGGGAGCAACGAGATTGGGAAATAGAGAAGGGAGAATATGGAGGCATAGGACACAAATCCATAGGAAATGAGGCTTTGCTAGCTCTGCTGCTGTTGGAACAGCATGTTGCGCATCTACTTAGGCTATTGTGCCACCAGAGGTGTATGGGAAAAGAAAACAGGAAAGATAATTATTGTTCACTATGCCATACTTATCTATTTTCCTACTATTCTGTTGTTTATTACAGTTTTTTACCAGTTTGTCTGATACTGTATTAAATATATTCCTCTGCACCTCCCAAGATCATGCTTGGACTTCTTTGAAATAAACATGATCCTATGTCAGCAAAGACATTTCCTGTCTCAGTTGGAACCAGATGTCTCTCAGTTGTTTTTGTACTTAAGGAGGATTTAAGTGAATGTATTGAGAAGTGTTATTATTTTAAATACAATGCTCTTTAAGAACTAAAATTTTTGCAATAAATACAGCAGAAGCAGATCCATAAAAACCCAAAAATATGTTTGTGTGACAAGGCAGGAAAAGAAGTAAAATTTTATATATTTCCTGTGCATATGTGTAATTGCAAAACACATCATGGTGCAGGGGACCTATCTGTATGTTGCTTATAGGAGGCATTGTAGAGGAGAAAGTTAATAAAATAGTTCAACTAAAGCTGTGTGCAGCAGTCTTGGTCTTAAAAAATGCATTTTAAAGAGTCCTAAATTAATATTTACATATAATTCACCAAATGGTTGCTGTATTTTTTTAATAAAATAGTTTCAGAAAAGTCATCTATATGTGTTTTGCACTATTTGAGTTTTGGGTTGTTATTTGATGATGATGATGATTTAGATGACGACTTAGCTATTTTAACAGTCTGTTATTCTGGTAACTGGAATAATTTAATTAATTTTTTCTTGACATTAAAATTAATCTTTTTTTACCAGAAGTATCTCTTAGAAATTGTTTTCTACTAGCCTTGGAGTGATATGTAAAATGAGAGGTTTCTTCCACAATTCTTACTGAATTGCTCATTCTCTACTACTTCGTCACTGCACATCAAACTTTGATTATATCTACATGGATAACTGCATGCAACATTTTGGAAAAGCTGGATGGTCTGTGTGGTTTGTCCTTGGATGAATCAAATTTCTGTCCCTGAAAATAGAGACAGGTCATGCCTGTTTCCGTGTGCTGAGCAAATTCCCTGTCTGCCACGTTTTTGTCATGAGCAAAGTCATATTGATGTTTGTTGTTCACACAGTAGCTGACCTCAAGATGTCATATAGAAGCTGGGAAATTTCCTTTCACCAAAATGGTGACAGCCATATATTGATTTAATTGGAGTATATTTAGTCTCTGTAATTAACATGCAATGTGGGAACCTGGATCCATTAATGATCCAACAGTTCCCAGATACCCTTGATAAAGAAGACTTTGTTAAAGATTTTATGCCATGTAGCCATATGATTTTTGAATGGGCTTAATCTCACTAGTGTAAATAAAAGAAGGTTGAATTAGCAAAAAAACCCATACCTATGGCAAGATGAATGAAGATCTGATAGAGGCAGCTCATCATAGCCAGCTCTCTGAATGACTAAATACTTGCTTGAGAACTGATAAATAGGTGCAATTTAATAAATAAATCCTTTGGACACAAATCATGCACATGAAGTTTCCAAGAAGCTGTTGGCTGCAAGGCTAATAGATGGCCAAAGCATAAACTTTGGCTTATAGACCACTTTCCTGGAAAAGACCAAATGAATGAATGAATGAATGAATGAACTCTTGATATTTGTGTTTGCTGTGAAGGAGCTGAAAAAGTTTGTTTCATGCGAAGAAAATCATCTTCATCACAGACGGTTCAAAAATCTGTCATAAGTCATAAATCAGTCCAGAGCAGAGGGTGTTGCACTCTATAGACTCTTACAGTACTCTTTTGGAGAGGCACCATGACATGCTAGGGCTGTTTGCTTTAAAAAAAAAAATAAAAAAAAAATAAAAAAAAGAGAATATATAATTGTGTGGAAAGTAACTGATTGAGAAAGATATTCAAGTGTTTTTTATACTAATCTGTGAAGTCAGATGACTATTTTGACCTTTGCAGAAGGGATCAGAAGAGGCAATATTGAGCAAGGAATTCCAGCTAGCAGGGCTGGCAGTGAAGCAGGGAGGGGTGAGATTGAAGGGAGAGTGTTTGATTGGTATATAACAAAGGTAGAAAATATTTGACAGTTACACAGAATGTTAGGGATTGAAAAAGACAAATGATAATGGATTTAGGTGAAGGAAAACAGAAGGATGCTGTTAGTTAGAAAGGTTAAAAATAAGATATCTATTCCTTAAAGACAGTTTGCTCCAGATTTTTAAATCTATTAAATCCTGTCTCTGAAAGTCTGATAAATGATAGTGGATCCACTGGTAAGAACCAGCTCTCCTCTCTGCCTGTTTCATTCATACATTCAAGACTTCTTTGAGAATGTAAACATGCTAAGGATTAGTCTGTATATTAAGATCTTAATATTTAAAGTACAACTAAGGTGAATATAGCTATATGAATTTTATAGATGATGAGTAACATTAAACTGGGATGGAGGGGTGGGGTGAGGGGTGTATTTGCAGTTTAACTAGAAAAGTTAAAAAATACTCATAACCTCAGCTCCAGACTGTGGAGTTACTCTTTTCAGCAGCAGGATGTTAAGGGCTTTTCAGAACATGCCAGCTCTGAGCTAACTTATGGATTAGGCAATCTCACAACCTAACTAAAGAAATAAAAGAAGATTCTGATCATTGTTTCATCTATTAATGACTACTTTCCTCTACTGCAAGATCATATTTTAATTTGCAACTGGATGGAGTGAGGTTAGATTTTCTCCTTGAGCTTATGGTGTGTCTTTATCCGAGCTTGGTGACTCCCCCCCACCCAGAGTCATTGCAGAGATCCAAACCCTCTCGGGCATGCTACTTATTCAACCTAAACGATATATTTTTATTAGAGGAATTATGCTGTAGTGTTTCTTTCTCTGTTCACTCTATAGGACCCTAAAGTAACCAGCTCATATCCAGCTTTCTATGTTGCAGATATCCAAAGTTACATGAAATTAGCCTTATCCTGAGTGTATCTCATACACACAAAATTTTCCAGGTGTCCTGCAGTAATGTAATCCCTACACCTCTAGCACATGTTTCCAAATAGAGAAAGAGTTTCATTTTACCTTTAGACATGTTAAGAAGTTAGCTAGAAAGTTCTGTGGATTTCTCTTTGCAATTGGCTCGGAGCCAGCTCAGAAGTGTAGATTGGACCCTGGAAATGTTACAAAGACTGTTGTTTTTCTCATTGGGCCAAGGGCCAAAAAACCCACCTAAGCAATTAGGTACAAAAGAGAGAGAACAAAGGAACTCCACGCTTTTCACTTTTTACTTCTTGTGTTCCGAGGTGCTGTAGCAGCAAGGAGTTTGTCTTTGTGCTGTGCTCAGCTCTGTTGTTTTGTATTTTGTATTTTTTTCATCTTTATTAAAACCATTTTGATTTTTCAAGGCACCCGCAATCAGCCTCTCGCTCATTATTATAGCCACGTTTTGCCAGGCTGGACCCTCAGAGTCAGACCCTTATCCACAGTATCCTTGACGTGGAAATTGCATCTGAAGGTGAACTTGAAACTCAAAACAGGGTTTTATCTAGAGTGTGTGGAAGAATCTTTTGAATTGGGGAAAAAATATACTGAAATGGGCTGACCCTGGATGGACACCAGGTGCCCACCAAAGCCACTGTATAACTTCCCTCCTCAGTTGAACAGGGAAGAGAAAATGTAACAAAAGATTTATGGGTGAAGATAAAGACAGGGAGATCGCTCAGCAATTAATGTCACAAGCAAAACAGACTCAATTTGGGGAAACACTATCTCAATTTATTACCAATCAGATCTTATTATCAATTATGATAGTAAGAAAGAAGCACAAATCTTAAAATATCCATTCCCCACCCTTCCCTTCATCCAGGGCTTAACTTTACTACCAATTTCTCTACCTTCTACTCCCAAGTGACACAAGGGTACCAGGAATGGCAACTGTGGTTAGATCACACGTTGTATCTGCTGCTGCTTACTCCTCAGGGGGAGGACCCCTCACCCTCTTCTACTGCTCCTGGGTGGGGCCTCTCCCACAGGAGACAGCCCTCCATAAACTCCTCCGACCTGGGGCCATCCCACAAGTGTTATTCCTTATGAACTGCTCCAGCCTGAGTCCCTTCTACAGAGTGCAGTCCTTCAGGAACAGGCTGCTCCAGCAGGGGACCCCTGCTGAAGTCCTCCCTGCAAACCTGCTCCTCTGTGGACCCTTTCTTCCAGTGCTGTTGCTGAGAGCCTGCTCCAGTGCAGGCTTCCCATGTGTTTAGAGCTTCCTTTGGGCATGCACCTGTTCCAGCATGCCTGCAGGGCTGTTTCTCACATGTATTTTCATTCCTTTCTCCTGGCTGCCGTTGTGCAGGGCTTTTTTCCCCCACTTCTTAGCTCTGTTACCCCAGAGGTGCTATCACGATCAATGATGGTCTCAACCTTGGCCAGCGACAGGCCAGTCCTGGAGCCACCTGGGATCAGCACTGTTGGACATGAGAGGAAGCTTCCTACAGAAGCCACCCCTGTAGCCCCCCTGCTACCAAAGCCTGATAGCAATTCAAACCCAAACATCTACCTCCATTAAAAAGGCTGTTGGAGGAAATTTCTTTTTGTAAGCAACAAAAGGAAAATAATTTTTAGTTTTCAGAATTGCATCCTCTTTTCACGCTATCACTGACAGTATTAGCATTAAGGAAGCTCAGACCATGATTCAGATATCCTGAGTTTAAGCACTGCCGCCTGTGGGTGTTTTCTGACTGTGTGTGTGCAGAGGCTCTTCACATTTTCTGTGAAAATGTTACTGAAATACTGTCCACTGTGGATACAGGAGTCCATCTCACCTTTCACCTCACCTTTCACTTTCTTATCCAGGGGAGGTATTGTTAAGTCAATGAAAATGGGATGCATTTTGACCATAGCGTGTTATTCTTACCCTCGAAAGTGGATTCATGCTGCTAAAGTAAAGTATCAAACTAGAGTTGGTACAAACACAGTGGTCTCTTTAGTTCAACTAAAATCTGAAAAGGAAGAGTCACTCGTTACTGCATTTATGGTGTGCTTATAACTTGTTCACTTGAAATGCAAATAATTTTTTACTGTTATCCTCATTAATTACACACTGACTTGTAGCTGTTCCCAGGTCAACGCTTTTATGGGGCCACGGCAAATTCTGCAGCTAAACAGTGACCTAGATATTTCTCATGCTCTTTGTAAATACACTTGATATTTTTTATGTCATGGCACAACTGCCTTAGCTCTAAATCTAGTCTATTATTTAGCCATCGAGGTGGGTTCCTAGAGGAGAGAAATACTTGCATGGAAACTGCCAGTATGGATAATGGGATTTTTAACAGGATGTCCAAATCACCAATCTATAGGACCTAAAGCAAATTTTTTTAGTCTTATCTTTGGAGATTGTATTGTGTTTAGAACTGCTCAGTCCCTCACTCTAAGGTTTTAGAGCAACTGGTATCACTTGGCAATCAACAAAGAGTCCTCCTGTAACTATTGCTTTATTGAAAATAAAGAAAATGCTGCTAACAGTAAGTTAGTGACATCCATATATCTGTTTTTATTTACTTCATCCTCAGAAAGTTTTAACATTGGATGTTGAAGATAAAATTTGTACTACATGTTGTTACTGGATACACTGCTGCTTTCTTCACATTTCAAGTCAGTTCAGTGTCACAGACTCTCCCATACACTGGCTGTAAACCAGTGATAACTCACAGGGACAGAAAACAAAAACAAAACTCCCACCCTCAAAAAAGGAAGTGAGCAAAGAAATTATTTTATTGCATCTTATGTTTGGAAATTTTTAATTTACCATGAATTATTTAGGTTTTAAGTGTACTGTGCTTTGCATGTAATCAATCTAGAGAACATAAACACTGAAAAGCATTTGCTGATTTGTGCTGAACCATGAGATGTTTTATGCTATTTTATCAAAATTGAGTAAAAAAAAAATGAAACCAATTTTTAAGAACTCCATACAGCAAACAATCCATGTGTGAAAGCTAATAAAAAGCTTTAATGCTTGGACTATCAGCTTCCATGGTATCACACACACTTTTATTGTACAGAAGCCAGAACTGGAGTTTTAACTTAAGCATTAACTCAAATGGATATTAATCTCTTGGGTGCCATTTGGAAAGCAAACTGGGAGGTGGAAGACAAGAAAACAACTGCAAGTATTGCATATCTACAGGGCAAAACACTACTCTACTTATTCAACCTCTTTGACCTTGTACATTAAGATATGAAAAAAGGATTGAAATAAAAGGGATGCAGAGCGATTTGCAAGAGTTAAATGAACAAGAAAGACCTAAAGCAAAAAACCTGCAAACAAACACAATTACACAAAACCCTTCAAATTTAAGAAAACAATCCCCAACCAATTACTTTTGGATTTAAAATGAGCGACTGCATTCTTAAATTGCCATTTGTTTCTACAGTTCCAAAGGTAGAAATAGTTGTTATGATGAGTCCTAGGTGTACACAAGATACACTTATTTTCTGAACCATGGGTCAAAAAAATTACTTGGACCTGGACTTATTTTTTTTCCAGTAAGTCACAGGATATTTTCATACATCTTGCTTTGTGATTCTGGATTTCTGAAATAATTTGCACAAAGAAAATGTTTGTGTTTTTTAGCTTCATGGAAATAGACGGCAATATAGAATCATGTGTTACCCAAGATATTTTGGAGGAAAATATCCTTCAACAGATGCATGGCAAGGCAGTACTATTTTGTGTCTGGAAACACATTAGAATTATGGCACAGCTTTTGTAGCTGTTTTCCAGTGGTTGTCAGAGTCTCTGATTTGTTCTTCAGCAATACAGCTGAAGACTTACTTAGTGATCAGTGTTCATGTCTTCCTGTCCTCATCTCCTTTTGCAGGTGTCCAAAGGGATTTGTGACAGCAAAGACACTTTACTTTCTCACTTCTCTCCCCCAAAATTATCTGAAAAATTAATCTATAAAATTTCTCTTATGTTACACACACATGCACAAAAACAAACAAACAAACCCCAAAGAAAACAACAACAACAACAACAACAACAATCTATAAGGTTTTATCAGCTAAAATTTTAGCTTGCAGAGATCAGCTTAAGATTTTGGATCTGTGAAGCAGGTACACTTCCGTTGACTTATCTGGAGAAGCTGCAGACCGTTAATCTACCTGTTCCAGGTGCTGACAGTTTACTCATTTATATCTTCTCCAAATCAGTGTTTGTTGGTTTCTTTTTTTTTAAATACTCTGGAACTGTTTGGGGCACAACACCCTTCCTGTTACGAAATGGACACACTTTTTCTCCAGGTTTTTTTTTTTTTTTTTACTGTAAAAAGTTTCATTTCCCAGCACCAAACTCTTTTTGGCTGGTGTCACAGATGTTTGACTGAGACAATTCAGTCTTTTTTAACCTCTAAATGAGTAAGAAGTCAAGCTGAATGAAATAGAGCTTTTCCTCCACTGACGTGCCAAGCGCTGAGCAACTGAACTACAGTAAGTTCCCAGGTTTAAATGCCAGAGTTTAGATAGCATCAAGTCACAGAGAATTACTTTGTAAAGTACATTAGCTCCTTTTGGGTAAACCCAAGTAGTCCAGTTATTTTAAAAAAGCAATTCACGCAGTATTTTTTTTCAGGAGGCTTTCTGAATTCACCCTAAATATAGTTGTAGATCTAAAACTGAATACTATCTGAAAAATTTCGGTTAAGTCTCAGTGAAAATTTTGACAGTTATATTTCATATCAAGCAGCGATGTTGCCAGGAAATGTTATCTTTCCATCAAATTGATGAGTTCTGCGTGAAATCTGTACATTCCTGGGGTGTGATTGAAAATGTTGAACCTCCAATTTTCACTGAAAATTTAAAACTGTCCCAGCAGTCTCTGTCTTCTCCTGATGAGTGGGACAGATACCATTGCAACATTGACTTTACATAAGAGAAAAACGACACCTTCCACCCTCTCTAGCTCCTGTGTGTATAACACAGCCTCCATTTTGTCTTCATTTCAGACGGAAGTATTTGCACTGCTGAACAGAGGAGCTGGAGCTCAGGCAATGAATCTTGATCCTGCTGTTTACCCCACGTAAAACCTGCCGTACCGTGTGTAGTGGAGAAAGCTGATTGTGCCACTCCTGTTAAGGGTTAGAAGGTGGTCCCATCACCTCCTCATTTCACAGAGCTGACCTGTTGAATCTGCATGGAACTTGAATGAGCTACCAGACACAACTATGGCAGAAGAAGGCAGCTGTGAAGATGGAGATGGTGGTGTGAGAAGAGCCCTGACCTGTTGTCTTGGTTTAGGAAGACAGGTATCTGCTAGGTAAAATTACAATCAGAGGCTCTTTGGCAAAGATTTGGGAAATAGGAATAGCAGTTCTTTACTAGTATGTAATACAAAGCAAACAAACACAAAAAAAACTCCCCCCCCCCACCAAACAACTACAGCATTAATGACAAACGACAACAGTACCAAGAACCTTGAGGGCTTTGTTTCACAAAACCCAGGGCAGTTTGGCTTCGGTGTCCCTGCAGGATCCTCAGAGCACCAAGCTGGAACAGTGGAAAAGTCCCGGGCTGGTAGCTGGGATGGCAGGGTGTCCCGGCAGGCAGGGGCAGGATGTCCCGGCAGTGCAGGGGGTGCAGGGTCACGCTGCAGCAAGAGGAGCAGCGCCGAAGAAGCTCGAAGGCGAGGCAGAAAAGCGGCGGCCCAGCTTCTGCTTGGCGTGCTTTGCGGCGGCTGAGATCCTCCAGGAGCGGCCGACACGCGTCTCCCGAACGCCGGAAGCAGAAAAGCCCGCAGCTGCCTCAAGCTGTGTCTTTTACCTGCGTTATCTCCCCCTTCCACCTTTTGTCCATCTCTTTGTTTCAGCCAAGCACTCTCAAGTATCCAACACCCGGTCCCCTTGGCAACCCGTGGGGAAAAAATTCCCCAGAGAAAGAAGGAACAAACCCAACCCCCAACACCTGTGAGAATGGTCCTTGGGCCACCTCTCTGAGTCAGGGAAAGCACCATGTCTCTCTAGATCACCGTGAGTCATCAAAGGATGTTTCTCTTCTCATGAGGAAGAGAGTTCTCACCTGGTAACACATTTTTGTAGCTAAGTAGTTTTTAGTCCTTGTAAACCAATGGGCTTATGAGAGGTATGGGGAAAAGTAGGATAGTCTATACTTCCCATTTCAACCTAGTGAATATTTTTTCCATGTATTTAACCCTGAATGGTTAACATTTAATGGTTAACTCTGAAAGGATAAGATTGTTAGAAATAGCCAATGGAAAAAGAAATGTGGGACAAAAAACTTCTAGTGGAAAAAAACCAGTGGTACATGTTTCATGTCAAAGACGTTAAGCCATAACACACACACAAAATGTAGCAAAACACTACAAGTATTGTTCTTACAAGAGCAGAAAAATTAAGTGGTGCAGATATTCAGCTACAGCCAGTGGTTTTTATTAGAACATGTGGTTTGTATAATGTCTACACAAAAATAACATCACAGAATTATAATCGTTATGTAAAACATGTAGACTTTGCTCAGGAAGGTTAAATATTCTGAGTGGAAATCAAACCCTTTCAGATACCAGGGGGAAAAAAAGATTTTGCATAGTCCTTCCGAAACCTGTGATACAATGATTGTAATTTGTTCACCACATGCAGTTTTGCATACAGAATAAGTACATTAAAGGAATTTTGAGCCCCTTGATTCTAAGCAGAAATCAGAATGGAATGAACGAAAAGTCTATGACAGATTCTATGACAATATTCTGATATATTACACCTATATACATTTAGGGAGAATTATATAATTGAAATTAAGTGATCTGAATAAAAAAGGAATGGTTGGAAATCTTCTGCATCAGGAAGCAAATTCTCAGAAGGTGTTAATGCATTTTTTTTTAGAAACAAAACAAACCCAAAAGCAGAGGACACAAATAATGAATAATCAAGTAGACTGTGCAGGAGTATCTGAAAAGCACCTGTGAACACCATATTATGGGCAATTCAGTCAGCAGATCAGAAAGCAAACTCTAACAAAACATATACAACACTCTAACAAAACATATACAACAACTGTCAGAATACAAGGCAACGGAGAGGGAACAGATATGTTGATGATCCTTTCCAACTCAGCTGAAATTTCAAGTCTCACCCGCTGCCTACAGTTTATGAAGACTGAAAACTTGTGCCAAAATACCGCAGGTGAGAAGGTTTTATGCCAACATAAAACAATATGTTGGCATTAGAGGAGGCACAAGGAAATGTTATCAGGACACTTCTGATTTGATGGATATTACTGAGCTCAGTGGGAAGAACATACATTAGAAATAAGGCTCGATCCTTGGCAGTAAAACATGAAGACCTGAGCTTGTCAAAGGAGTATTCTTATTATGAGCTCAACAGAGGACGAATACCATGCCCCAGCACTTTGAAGTCATCTCAGTAAAATACAGTGTATTGTATCAAAAGTTTCAAAATGCTACTTTTATGCCATGCTCACTGCCCAGGAATAAATAGCATTAATATTCCCAGGAGAGTTACAAAATAATTTCACTACAGCATTTACTAGAGTACTGACAGAAGCCCAGATGGAGACAGTATCAGATCTTTCAAATAATATGTAGTCTTAGAAGGATGTAAATGAAATTTGTTTTCTCTCCCTTCTGCACCCCTATGAGAAGCTTGGCAGGCTGTGGATTATAGTATAGTAATGATTATTTAAAGTATATTTATTATTTAAAGTTAGTATGATATATGAAAAAAATTACAGAACAATGCGTTTTGCTACACCTTGAGGTATCTGAAATGAGATCCTGGGCTGTTTACAGGAAAACTGAGACAACCCTATTTAAAAAAAAAAAAAGAGGAAAAATCCTACTTTTAGGCATGCACTGAAGTATTGATTCAGCGCAATACTAGCACACACTGAAGCCTTTTCCTTAACACAGGTAAAGAAAGCAAAGCACAAGTTTAAGTTAGGTTTAGCAAAGATACTAAATGGAAACCTGAATACTCAACCCAAACTGCAGCAGTGACAAACCCATTGCAAGTCAGCCTAACACTACAGACACCATAGCACATCATCACAAATGAGCAAGGGTGTGATGTTTCTGTGGCTTGTACTCACCACCCTTTTGGGATTGTCAGTATTTCCCTCTTTGGATCTTCTCTGTGCATCTCCCTTTATAATAAAACTCCTGCAAACAAATGAGAAGGGCCAAACAAAAAGAATGACATGAGGCAATCAATAGAGAGAATGGCATGAGGCAATCAAAATAGCACAGCCACTACAAAGAAAAAGCCTAGAGCTACACTGCTGTTTCATGAGGCAAAGTAAAAATTACTCAGGAAATTTAGTAACAGCAACAACCCAGGGCTCCCTTGTTCCATATCATTCACGCTCTGCTCTTAGGTAACTTTCTTCAGAAAAAATGCACAACACACTTTCTCTTTTAAGTGTTCCCTTTTATGCAGACTGTCCATTCTTAACACACTCAGAATATTTTGGGGTTAAAACTTTGTATTTGTAGCCCTTAAACTCTCCAGTTCAAGGCCATATAGAAAAATTCTTCTGTTCCTCTCCCACTGTACATATTAGCTTCAGTTTAATATGATTAGTGTGAAGAGACACTTGCAGTATTGCTGGCTGGCAGAGTGGAAAATACCTTTTATGGCCTAATGCACCAATGTGTATATAACCCTTTATCCTTATGCTTTTTGTTTGTTTCTTTTTATAGTTATTAGTGTGATTATATAATTAGCTGACCTAGTTTATTATGTTTATTCCAGCATTTTCTCCTGGATCAGAACAGGATCAAAAATAACAGGGAAAGAAAAGAAGCATTTATTTCTACATACACTGACTCAAAATTTTCTGTGATAGATTTTTGTAAAGAGGATGTTGTAGGAGAAAAGAAATTTTGACATGAGACATAAGCTTGATATATTCTTCATCTGACAGAGAATCGATATTTCCCCTCTTTCTTGGAAATTTTGACTTAAAAGGGAGAAAGTGATATTTTAGTCCAAAATAATACACACATTATTTGTGGCTATGAGGAAAGCTGGAAGCTCTTTAAAACTCATGTGACTGAGGCTCTAACATAGCAGTTAATGAAAAGCTATAGAGAATGCCACTGTTTACTAACAGTCATTTAGCTTGCTCTATTCATACTTTACAGCAAAAATAATTGTGATGGAAATTATACCATACATCTGAATATTTTTCTTTGTCAGCCAGTACCCTGTTATTTTGATTATTTGTTATTTTTGCCACTATTTATTTCTCTTGTGGCTGCTCAGCATGCAGTACTAGTTTGATCTGTAGGAACTACCACACCATAAATGCCAACCATAAAGAAGAACCTTAAAATGGACAATTGGGAAGTAATCTGTCCTTGAGAAAATGAGCTCCCTAATTCTCTATTAGTGGCAGATGCTACCAACTGATCTAGAAATGTTTTCATTGCTTCAGTCTAAGCAAATCACTTTCCCATTCTGCAAGCTTTCCACTGTGTTTGAAGCCAACATATAAAATATAGCTGTTTTGGAAGCAGAAGGCCAGTAAAATGTAATGTGAAATGTGAAATTAGAATTTTGCTGTATTTTTTGTATAACATTTTGCAAAATTATATGAGTTCATCCTCTGTAAGATATTTTATACCATTGAATTTTCATCCCATAGAAAGGAAATCACGTTTCACACTGTGCAGCTTTCTGGAATAATTGTTATGAAAGTGAATTTTGAACTCTTACTAAAATTCTTCAGAAAGTTTATCTACAGGTCTTTTAACAAAGCAGTTATAGGATTGGAAATACTTCTTCATGAAGTCCTAAATATTCACTTCAATAACCTCTCCTTTGCAAAGTTCAGTTGCCACTTTTCTCAAAACAAATGTTTTCTTCTAGCATTAACTTGAAGCATGGGAAAAAAGTCATTCCCCCTTCCTGCCTAAATAAATTACCCAAGGTCTGGTACAGTTCCAGCCCTACAGTGCTTTTCTTTATAAAGTGTATACATTTATCAAGTTTTATCAAGTGTAATTCTGCTATGGACCTAAAACTGCTGGATGTAGGTAGGCAAGTTTCTAGTCCAAACATCTGTTGCCTGAAAAAGCAAATGAAATGAAATTCATTTTGCACCTACAAGGAACAAATGAACTTGTCTGAAAAAACAGAGCACAGGGCAGAGGTTTCTGTGACTTCCTTGTCTACTGGCAGTACTAACCCAAGCTGCTCCTTATGTGAATAACAGCACTTTAAATCTGGGGCCTTCTCCATTGCAGGAGAAAAACCGCTGTTAAAGGAAAAGCAAACACAGCGTCCTAAAAATAACTTAAGGACCCAACCTCTGTCCCAAGCAGAAAATAAAAACAAAACCATCTTTGTCACATGTTTTATACATTATATCAAACTTTTAAACCTTTTTTTTAAAAAGACTGAATTATTGTATGAGGAAAAGGTTACTTGGGTTTAAATTTTCATGAGGAACTGCAAGAGAGATATTCTGAGGACCCCACACATTTACCTGGAGACATCACATGTTAGAAACAGGGGTGGATCTATAAAGCAACTTATGGGAGAACCTCCAGAATGCTCAGAAAAGCTTGGAGAGGCTGGGATACACTGTTGGCCCTTGTTGGCAGTGTAGCACTGCTGCAGAGCTACTCTGACTGCTGTGTCAGCTTGTGCTGCTCCACCTTAACAAATTGTTTGAAACCTTGTATATAATTAAGCTGTATTTTCATTTTAGCACCCTACTGTCATGCACGAACCTATTATGCTTTAGGTTTGCAATAAAATATACAAACCTATTATGCATAGTAAGAAGTAGAAAGCAGGAATGTAATATTACTGCTTTTCTCTCTCTTTGGTACTTATTTGCTACTGTCTTCTGACAGGCATTTGTCTTGCTGTGTAAAGTATCTACTGTCTCCGGGTATTAAATCCATAGAAGACTAATGAATAAATAATAGTAATACATGGACTTCACTTCCATTTGACATCAGTTTGTAAGTTTATTCACTGTATATATAAAGTGTCAATGTAGTTTAAGAGGTATACTGGTGATGAAATAGCAAAGAATACCATTTCCATCACCCGTATGTAAACAATAAGTTGTTGTTTCATTCAAGATGTATTCCAAAAGCTTATCTTTCCCATCATATGCCAGTGGTTGTCCTACCCAAAGCCACTGATTAATGTAGGAGCTTTCAGATATGAAACATGGTAAATTTTTCATCACTTCATACTTCTTTCAGAAGGGGGTCTATTTCAAAAAAAGAAAAGGGAAATGTAAACAAAATTCTTGACTAATTTCAGAATTGATTTTTGTCCTGTCAGTGTTTACCACTTATTTCCTGACCTCTTTTGAAAGTGTCTATTGTAACTTGTTGTAATCCTTGGAGACTGCAACAACTCTCCTTTGGGAATGGAGACCAAGATCTTTTTGGAACAGCTTTCAGCAATTGCAGGCATTCAGCCAGTGTTCCAATTCATACTACAGTTGCAGCGTCTTCTCCATGCCCTCCTAACCTTAGGAAAAAGGGAAGTGGTTTTGGTGTATTTTGCCTTTTCTAATGTTTTGCAGCCTCTGAGGAACACGCAAACCACAGCTGATAAACAATTCTAATGAAACCAATGGCTTTAAATTCCATGCAAATAAGTCATGATGTACCTGTAAGTCTTCCTGTGACTCAAATCAAACTCAGGAATGAACTAATCTGTTAATACACTTCAAACAAACAGAATCTTTCGTGTTATAAACCCAAGAAGGTGTACTAGACTTCAGGCATCTTGTATCTAATCTGTTGCTACAAAGCAATAAACTCTTCAATTTTTTTCAAACAAAATAGTTTTATTTATACACATTTCAAATATTGATTTTGTGCTAGGTTTTTGGATTTTTTCCTGCAGATTGCTCCCACTGGCTACTGAAATTTGGACAAAAGGAAATGCAGAGGTCTTTTCCATCTCTTTTCACTTTATGTTTAACCATGGCTACAACAAGGCTAGAATGTAATTTTGTTAATAGCAATGTAATTCATCAGCTATTCCTTTGTAAAAAAATGTCACTGAAAAAAATGAAATTTCAAATAGTCTTTCAAAGTTTTCCTATCTGCACTAGTTATCTGAACAATTTTACTGTCACAGATTCAGCTGCCTGATCGCTCTAGCAGCTCTCTAGTTATCAGTTTAAATTTTTAGAGCATTTATCGAAGAGGGACTTTTGGAGCAACTTCTTTTACATTTCCCAATAAAAATGGAAGCCTAAGAATATAAAATGCTAAAATAAGTATGCCTTTCATTGGGCCCCTTAAATTGTGAGTCTACTGGCAGATGATATTTCATATAATCATGCTGTAATGCACTTGATGTTAACAAGACTTGTTTAGGAAAGCAAATTAAAGAAGTCAAAAGGAATTGAGAAAATGCATCTAAGGAGCTGGGAGTTCTTCTAATTACGCAGAATCTTCTTTTTCAGAAGATACTGTTATTGACAGCTTTGCCAGTCATTCCCTTAGCTGTATGTTGGAAAGAAACCCTCTGCAGACCTAGGGCAAATCTGCCTTGATCTCAGACACCTGTAAGGTAGGCTGGGTGCAAGGAGAGATGAAGGGGGAGTGAATGGAGCATGGTGGGCAGAACTTTCCTGCAAAAGCAGTGTAGCAATGTAACTGCTAAGCACAGAGCAAGTTTTCAGGGAAGAACTGATCTCTCCTTTTACATTCAGTGTACATGCCTAATGTAAAAACAGCAGGTTTTACTCTACAGAAATCTTTGAAGTTTTCCCAGGAGTTGCTAACAATGGTAAACAGCAAATCCCTTTATTAGATGTTTACTTGCTTGCAGTATCATCATATATACTTTTCCCTGGTAAATACACATGATGGTATCAGACCCTGTGGAAACTTTTTACACTAGGATTTCTATATATTTTAGCTTTACCAGTCTGGATTTTCCCCCCTTCTTCCTCTAGTTATTGCCTCACATTTCCTCAGAAGGGTTTTTCTGCATTACAGACCTTGTAAGCTTATAGGAAAGGGCAAATACCAATCATAAAATTCAATGATTGGTTAACCAGGGTCCTGAAACTCATGGAAAGTACTTAGGTTCAAAGAAGGTAGTGTTTCAGATGAACGGCATGGCATCTCCCAAAAAATGGGAATGAGTGATTGAAATATGTCATCTTCTACACTGGACATGTGCATGAAAAAAAAAGGTTAAACAAGGTTGTGAGTTATAGAATGGGGAGCCCTGATAACCACTGACTTACTGATAAAATCTTAATCCCACCAGAACAAATGAGAAGTAAAATTTAGCTTTACCCCCTTTCTCAACCTTTGCTTCATTTCCTTTTGTTTTATTTGTTTACAGAAGGATACACTTGTTTGAAACATTCCCTTAGAATCAGACAAATTACATGATTCAGAGACCTTCCAAAATTATTTCTGCTGCTGAGAAAAAATTCACCTTAAACCACTCTCACTGTTGCACATTTAATTAGATTTTTTATTCTTTCTTTAAGTGTTGTGGGATTGCATGTAACCAAAGTCTTTAATGGACTGGGGTTAAATAGCAGATTTTTCTGCTTTAGCCTGAGCTTTCGGCTCCCAGTACACTGTGTTGAAAATATAAATAAAAAATATGTCCAGGTGGGTTCTTTTACAACTCTAACCATTAGAATATACAACTTCATGTTACCGTCTTAGAACAAATTATTGTTTTAAATCAACAATATCTATACTAAGGAACAAGTGAAATCTGAATTTAAAATAATCTGTGCATTTATTTAAGGTACTTACGTGATTAGGTGAGCTCCTTCTGTCCCAAGCTCTAAGGTGTGGAATTTGATTCTTAGTTTCTTTGATCTCCATGGCACTGTTGATGTTTCCCTTCAATGACCTGATATCACCAAGAAAGTATATGATAAATTGAGCTTTTCTGGAGTTGTGGCCTCTGGATCAGTCTGGGAGGTGAAGCACTCTTGAGAACTATCAAACACGCTCAAGGATAGACATAACCTGGCCATCACAAATTAATAGTTCCTGCATGATCATCTTAGGCTTCATTTTTTAACAGTGACAGCTGCGTCTGCCCAACAGATGCATTGTTGCAGTATCAATTACCTACTGAAGGAAAATTCTGGATTTTCTCGGAGCAATTTCAGAACTTTTATCCCATCTTGTTTATGACTAGGGTATTGACTCGTTAAGCTTTTCTATGAAAAATCAATTTGATGTGTAATACTTTCCACACATTGTATTCCAGTATTTTTAGATGAAAGCTTCATTAGTCTCTGATGCATTATTTGGCTGTCTTACATCTTATTAATATTATTACTACAGCAGTTTTAGCAGCAAGAGTTCATAGAAAATTCCCCATCAACTACTTTTAAAGCATAAGAAAAACAAACTAATGGTGGGAGACAAATTGGGCTAAAATCTTTCCGATCTGGGACACTGGATCAAAGACAGAATGCATGAAACTGCTGTTCCCCAGAGGGGCAGTCAAGTACTAGGAAAGTTAGAGGTGTGTGAAAAAGTATGACTACTTAATTCTACACCTGAACTCCCTTAAAAACTCACAGCTCAACGGTGGAGGGGAAAAAACAATTTGTTAGATGTATT
Organism: Chamaea fasciata; assembly: GCF_029207755.1. Classification (NCBI taxonomy): domain Eukaryota; kingdom Metazoa; phylum Chordata; class Aves; order Passeriformes; family Sylviidae; genus Chamaea; species Chamaea fasciata. The sequence goes on from NW_027094087.1 coordinate 66,155,701, forward strand.
CTTAAAGCTTGTTGCTGTGTTTGATCAAATGCTAAATGCAATCATCTTGCGGCGATGGCCCTTGTACAGTTTTTGCATTTCCCTGAGCTCTTGCAAACCCCTTGTTTGCACTCAGGTCTGAACTTGGCTGGCTGCTCAGGGACTATGAGTGCAGGGTGAAGTTATGCTAGCATGTAGTCAGGTTCCAGCTACACCCTGTTCTGTGGTTTTTAAGTGGTGTTTTACAACTTGGCTGGTTTGACTCAAGGGATTAACCTGCATGCAGATAACTTGAGCTAATTCTGGAGGGAACGTGTGCTAAGCAGACTTTCTGAAATGAGGTGTGGCACTCTTTAGTAAGTAAGAACAAAAAGACTGGTGGAGGTGAGCTAAAGGAGCCACAGTTACCTCTGCATCTGCAAGGATTGTGGGTGGATCGGTAGACACACCACTGCTAAAATTTCACTTTGACATCACCCCGTCACATACACTACCCCCCAAAAATGTAGTGGCATGCTTTGCAGAAATCTCATCAGCAGACATGCAGTCAATACCAATGCAGTCAACCAAAGGGTTAGAATTGACCCTGGGTAGAAATAAATGGTGTGTGGATATCCAGGGATGCAGATGTGTGAACAAATTCATGGATATAAACTTATCTATTGTACAGTCTATTCATTTTCTCTAAAACCTTCTTCAGCTGAAGAATTTCATTTTCTGCATGGTAAAGACACAACGTGCAGGTGTTTTGTTTCACTGGGGCAATTAGCCCTGGTGATTTTATTGGGCTATTCTAAAGAAGCATACGGAAGTGAGTAGGGAGGACAGTTTTTTGGGAAGGGTGCCATGCTGGCTGACGTGTGGTGAATGGGATTTTTGGATAGGGAGAATCATCCGTCTGATTAATCCCTTCCTTCCCTTTCAGGAGATATACCCAGCATTGTAAGAGTCCCTAGATGCTTATCACATCCAGGCTCTGCTGCTTGTTGCTGCACCTACTTCTCTTGGCAGCCTATTGTATTCTCAAATAATTCTGTGCACTGAAAGGCCATTCCTGATCTTCAGTACCCAATAGGCATGGGCAAACAAGCTCAGTCAAGCAAGACCTGCCCAGGAACCTTGGTCATCTTTAGATTGCAGGGCAAAATCTTTTGGGTTTATAAAAGAATTAGGGAACTCTCACCTTCATTTACATTCCCTGTTCTTTGTGCTGCTCCTGTTGGGGTGTGCAGATGACTGGGATGCCTGTGGTTCATGGCATATACAACATTGATCCTTGGGTGGGAATATGTTCCCTATGTGAAGATCTCTGAACGAGACTCTCAGTTCTTTGGTTCTGCCTCTGCAGCCTACTGACATCTGTAAAACTGTGTTGATGGGAGTAATATGAACAACTGTGATCTGACCGTACATAGGATAGCAGCAAAACAAACTATTCCCATGGAGACAAATTCCAATAAGGCCAAGAGAACTACTAATATTAAATAATTGCATTGCACTGCATCTCTATTTCTATGACTGATTTATCACACATATAAAAATATTATGATCTTTCCTCCCATTATTTCAAAGCAAAATGCTTAAAGGGCTAATAAAATCAGTATTTAGCACACTTTTTATTTCGTAGTTCAAAACTTCAAGCTTGGCATGAAAACATTACCTCTAGGGAGTGAAAATAGCCTTACTCAGCAGCTTCAAATACAGTTATCTGAGTCATTCTTTCTTTCATTCCTTGCAAAATACTAAAGTGAGGTAAAACTTCTTTTGGCTGATAGACAAAAGGAAATTACAGCTGTCTGGAGTTCAAAAGAGTTGCAATAAAACTTGAGTTATGACAAAAATATGCTGTTTGTTATTAAACTCTCAGTTCACGAATTAAACAACTTTCTCTGCATGTTTGTGCTGCTTATTTTTCCTAGGCACATTTATTTCTGCAACATAAGGTGCATTTCCCTATCTCTGCATACAGAAGTGTTTCATTCTAACCTCCTTATATACTTACATTGTGGCTTTTTGTGAGACTGTACCAATGTAAAGTAGATGAGAACTGGGTCCACTGAAATTATTTGCTAGGGCAGTGGAAAATGTTCAATACAACTGTGCATGTGTGCAGGTGTAATCACAACATTTGTTATTAATTTGCTGATTGTTTTGTGGAAAAAAGTCACTCCCTAAGCAGAATATACTTTACTGACTACCCTGGGTAAAAGGTAGATGAAAAATATTTAAGTAACTATGTACAAAGAATGAAACAAGGATTTGCTGATGCTACTGTAATATTTGTTTAGAATTGAACAAGTGCACAAGGGTTTCACTTCTGAATAGGATCTCAAGATTAACAGGTTGTTCACATTTCATGTAAGGGTATGTTGGCAGTTGTTTTCATTCCAAAGATTTCTTTCATGTTTTATATTACTCATTATGTATTTATAAATGATTTATATATGATTTATATTATGTCATTATGTATTATAAAACAAGTGGATTTAGGGGACCTAATTTCTTATGCTATGAATTTTATTTTCATATTTTCAGCAGTTTATAAATGGTGGAAGCTGCCTAAGCCCCTGGCATTGCTGCAGATACTCCAGGAATTGTTTTGCCCTTGTGGGGCTGAGGGCTGTGGAAACCACAGCGCCAGATCAGGCCAGTAACCCAGCAAACTCAGAGTGTGCTGTCCCACCTATAAATACTCGATTTTACAAATAAATTTTCAAACAATCATCAAACAGCTATTTAACTACCTGCCCAGAGGCTAAATAGCTTTCTCTTGCCACTTCAATATCTGCATGAGGGATTGATACCTAAAATTTTGAACTTAGAGCTCAGAACGTTTTAATTAGCCATGAGAGCACACTCTGTGCTTCAGATTCAAATACATGTTGTGCTAATTGGCTCCTTACAGCAGGAAACTAATATTTAGCTTCAAGCATGTCCACTAAATGTTGCTCTCTTTTGATTTTATTGGCTTTCCCTTAATCATTTTGTAGTTTAGTAGGAGTATTGTATTGTGCTCTGCTGACTACTGTAAGCATTGTCTCTTTTACTTACATGTGCCACCTTCTCCAAGGCTGCCTTTTTCCTGGCTCTTTGTCTTTCCCCTGAAGGAATGGTCCCAGTCTCTGGAGTTTTTCTTGAAAGTGGTTTCTTATCCCATAGTTGACCAGTGGTCGCCCTCATCTCCCTCATCACACATCTGCAGGCTCCTGGGTTTCTACCATGTACTTCCAGGTGTTGGTTAAACTGAACAAAATACAGTGTACAAGATAAGAACATTACTGAGTAATGACTTTACTCCTTTCCATTCCTGTATCTCGGTCTATTCTTAGCTAAATAATAATAATAATAATAACAACAACAACAACAACAACAACGAAATCTTTGCTGCCCCTTAAGCCTAGTTCAAAGCCTTTCAGCTTTCTACCCACCAAACTTTTACATTTTTGAAGAAAATCTTTGGTGTGGATTTTTGGTGGTTTTTCTCCCCTGTCCTCCCCACCCCCTACCCCCCCTTTTTTATTTATTTTTTACAAATTTATTTTAATTTTTATTTTTAGCACCTTTCTGGATGCCTTTCTGATTAGAATAAATTGTTCTGGTTGGAATTTAACATTATTGTTTAAATATTAAACTAGTATTTGATACATTATTTGAATGTGTATTTTACAAATATATAATTTAAAACTGTGTAAAATTGTTTACTTTTTAAATTTTTCTGTCTCTTTCTCACAGGCAATCCTGTTTTGATGGAGTTTTTCAATGTGCCTAGTATATATACTTAATTTTTTTTACACCTGGCACTGTGCTTGGCCACCTATAACTTTCCAGTCCCAGTGTCCAGATAACCTCCCTTCATCTCAGTTGACTGCAAGCCACCACCAGCACTCAGTCCAAACCTCAGGCTTACACTTTCTCATTATGGAACTTGAAATACCAGGCCACCAGGTCTCTACAGAGGTGTGTAGAAATAAAACATTAGTACATAACAAGGGGTGTTTATTTCAAAATATATTGCCTTAATCATAATTTGATTTGATAGAATAAATAATGCTGGGATAACCAAAAAGGTAGAAAAATGAGTGTACTAGGGACACTGAATGTTGGAGACATAAATTTTCCATGAACACAACTCTTCAAAAATAGAGCAGTATTTTAAAAGGTTTCCTATCCAAACTAGGGAAGCTGTTGTGAGCAGGCAGTGTTCAGCACACTGCCTGACAGAAATACATTACTATTTCCATGAGTGTGTTCTACTAAAGATTAAATGTAAGAGTTTCAAAACGTCATTAAATGCTACGTTATTTTTTACTTTTAATGAGCCTGTTGTAGCCTCAGAGCTGAGAGAGGACATTCTTGCTAGACATCCTCATTATATTTTCGGTAATAACTGATATTCCCAGTGCAATTTTCCCTCTAAAAACTCCTCCCAAGTCACTTGGTTCATGATGTTATTGTAAAAGAAAGACATTAGAATGCATAAATCAGTGTCTAATCATGGCTAAACCTAATGTTAGCACAATTGGGCTGGCAGCCACAACAGATACGTCTGGATCTGAATTAAATATTTCAAGGGGTTTTATTTGGCATGTATACCATGATAGAAACACACAGATTAAGCATCCACATAGTTGGGTAGAAACTGGTCATATTTGATTCACTGACTCAAATGTGGCCTGTTTTATATATCTAAAAAGAGGAAATCTGTTAAAGAAATTGTTGCTCTAGAATTGCTGATTTTGTAACTAACCCCTTGTCTGAGGTCTGCATATTTCCAAAACACGGCAAGTGACCAGGAACTCCAAGTTTAGTTGGTGAAATTAATTGGTAGCAACAGTGAGGCTACTCAAGACTCAAGTTCTATATTTATGTATTTGTATTTAAAAGTAGTTTGAGTGGTCTTATGCTTCTTATTATGATTAATGAATTGTGAATCCACTTCAGACCACTAATAGGACGCTTTCTGCTTAGAAAAAGCCAAGATCATCTACCAGACATGGAAACAATACCTTGAATAAAACAAAATGGAAGCTAAATTGTGCCATTCACAGTGAGAGTTTTGAACATGATGATAAAAGTTTTGTGCTAGCGAGCAGAGTTGAAACTCAGGAAAATCAGAAGAATTGGGTAAAACCAGAAAGCCTTTATTAGTTCTCAGAAAATTCCTGCATTGGTTTAATGGCTGAACACTCTTAGGGGAATACATATATCGATCCCTTTTCTAGTCCCTGCAATGTCCTCTACTGTAATTAGTTCCCTTTATGTCTAACAGAGCCTGAAAGGCAGATCCAAAATGGAGCTCAGAGTCTTGTATGTGAGTCATGCTATATGCTGCTGGAAAACAAATTAAAAAAACCCAAAACATGAAAAAATTTGTTTTAAATGAACAACTCTCTTTTGAGTGTTTTTAAAAATCTTTGTCATTGCATAAATCATCTTTTTTGTTTAATATAATGTAATTTGTTACACATAAGCAAAACCCTCTGAACAGCATTGTCTTTAGCAGAGAACAGACACTGATAATGAGGCAGAAAATTATAAGCGCCCAAAACATTGATTCATTGCCTAAGCTGTCTTTTAAACTGCTTATGAAAGTAGTGGGTTGTCTACAGCCAAATGCTTCACATGCCTCTTCAGAATTAAGCAGGGCACTTTTCTTTCTCTGGGTATTCTAAGATCTTAATACCACAAAAATTCAGAAGCTGGTTCTTAAGAAAGCCCCAAGTGCCTGAAATGATTCTCACAGTTTTCCCTGTGTGATGATTTGGCAGATCTGTCTTTTTATAATCCAGGGTTTCGGCTGATACTACAAATCAATGCAAAAAGAATGTAATGAACTTTCTTATCGGATATGAATTCATTGTTCCCTGACAACTTTTGGGTTAAAAATCAATTGTAAAACCTTAGTAACTGAAGAAAAAGTAGATCAGGCAAGCTGAAATCTACAAAAAGATTTCTTGAAAAGCTTTTCTGCAGGGTGTGGTGACTTGGGAGCGGCAAATTCCCAGACACAGCAAAATGAAGCCATATGTGAGTTAGGTGAAATATAAACCTGGAAAGACACAGTGTCAGCTCTGAGGTGGAGAAAGAATTAGGTGGTTATGCTTTCACAGGGAAATCTGAAGCTCAGATTTACATTTCAAGAGAGGTAAAGTTAGACAAAATAGCTGACCTAAGGAATTTTGCAGTTTTGAAGAGAAGTCCTGAGGCTCAGGGGAAAGACCCTGGGAGACAGAGACCCAAAAGAGCACTCTTGGTGCAATGGGAGGAACACATCTAAGAAATTGTGGATAGGGGCATATTTAGTGCCTGTATGTTTCAGAAGCAGCAAGAGCCAGCTCAACTTGGAAGAAGTTGGAGACCATGTTTCCTTGAGCACCCTGGAGCTTGGGGGTCAGGCCCAGGTAGGGGGTTCAGTTGTGGGGGAGCCATACTCAGGGCTGGAGGATGGCATCCATCCTGTCAGGATTGTGGGGACCTGGCACAGGGGAAAATGGTAAAGAAATAGACCCACAGACGTAACAGTGAACACTGAAGATACGACCATGGTCTAAGCAGTTCCAGCGGTGTGACTGTAATGCCAGGGTGGCCACCAGCCAGGCATAGGCTGGTGTGAATGTGACACCCAGGATAACCTCAGCCCTTGGTCTTACATCCAGGAGAGAGATGCTCTAATGCACAGCTGAGAGGGCTGCTCCAGGCATTCTGTATTAGCAGGTAAATTCAGAAGTAACCGTATGGCAACTGTCTCTATGCAAGTCACATTTTCCACACTGCTGGGGATTTTAGATTTGAGACTCCCACTGACTCTAAAAGAGAAATAAATGGATCTTGTTTGTTTTCTGCAAACACTGCATTTTCCACAGCCATTTCATGCGGCAGGCCAGTGGCCTCCCTCAGGTGTGCATCTCTTACACAGGTGATTTTCTGCAAACATGGCTGTGAGACATGAATGGGTATAAAGTGGACCCTTGCCTTTTACAGCAGCAGGTGTCACTGGAGGTCTAGTTGATGGCCCCTTTTAAGGCCCTCAAGTAGTTTTAATGAATAATAATGAGATCCTATAATCTATATAGGATCCATAATAAGAGCTGCTGTACTGTGCAAGTCTGTATGAAACAGAAACACAGAGTTCTGGGGTGTTTGCTCTGAGTAGCCTTCTAGGAAAAATATTAATTGACGTAATTTGCAAGGAGGGCTATTGTGGTTCGAGGAGGGTATGTGGAAGTGAATATTCCTGTTTTGAACAAATGTAGACCGGCAGACCAGTAGATCTTCTGAAAAAGCTATGATAATTTAGAATAAGGTTTTCTTTTAATGCTTTGTTCTTCTAATATCTTACTAGTCACCATGCTGATATTGAGCATGATAGAAAATATCTTATCCTACACAAAGTACATCCCTATATATAGCCTCATCCTCTTTCATGGGAGTCTGCCTAGGTGCCAGGACCCACTTGTAGCTTGAATGACAGTAATAATTTACTTATGGTACATATTTATTAAGTTAAGCAGATTTAATATTTCACACCTTGTAGTTTACATGGCAATTTTGACATCTTTTTCTTCTCACCTGATATTCGTGGAAAGATTGTAATTGTGTGTTACCTAGATGATCATGTACACTTTCCTCATGCAGCCCAGCAGACATGACCAGAGTGGTGTTGATCAATTGTGTACAACAAAATGGGAGTAGTTCTATATGATTGCTGCTCCCTGAGGCTCACATCCAGATCCCAGCCATTCTCTTACCAGTTTATTGAGCTCTGGTTAAAACAAAGCTTACATTGAGCACTCATGGGAAAAACCTTGAAGCATTTTAAAAATATGGATGGGATTGAATTTGTTAGAATAAACTGGCATTGAAAATCAGCACAAAGATGCTGTCAGCATGACAGAGGGAACTCATCAGAGTGACTCTGTGTGTGTGTGTGTGTGTGTGTGTGTGTGTGTGTGTTTTCACACAAATTTATCCCACTGCATCCACACAGCTTCAGGTAACGTCCTTTTAGTTGATAACCAGGTTTTATATTTAGTGTTTGAATGTAAGGACCTCCCTTCTCTGAATTACCTTTCCCACTTCACATGTTTTCATTTCAGAAGGTACCTTCTCCTTTTTTGGGTGAATGTAGACCTCTGTTCTAAGAAAAAAAGTGGTATTGTAAAAGGAGCATAATGGGTCTGCAACTATACTGATCCTTGAGGAAACTTGGAAAACATACACTTGATAACACTGCAACTTAATTTTTGTAAGACTGACATATGTGAGGATTCTCAGGAGAACAGCAAGGGGAATTTTTTTTTTCTTCAGGAATTTAGAAATTAAACTGAAAGGGCAGACTACTTAGTAACACATCCTGTTGAGCAAAATGCCTCAGAGTGTTGACAGATTGTAAGTACAAAGTTTTGCAACATTTGACTGAATTTTGCAGTGAGTTTATTAAAGTGATTTAGTGCAGTGCAAGCAAGTGCAATATGTGCTCCACCCATTTTGATTAAAACAAGGCAGAACACAGGAAAGATGCCAGGGGAAAAAAGTAGTAATCCATTCATACCTTTTGAGAATTTTTCTACAAGTACTTGCCTGCTTCATGAATGATGGGACATGCTGAGAATAAAAAAATAAATAGTAATTGAGCAGGCAGCATAAAAAAACTCTCCTTGTTTGTACTTAGGATTTCACGGTATGAGTATGTGGGAATATCTGCTGACAAATATTTCCCTGGGGAGCTAGATCCAGCACTGTTGTATTAGGTCAACTAAGCAGGGAGACTGTTGCATGTCCATGTAAGGATCTAGCAGGGCAAGCAACGGCAATGCCCTTCTTTGCCAAATCAGTTCGGCTAACTTTAGTGAAGATTGCGATGTAATGGCTTGAAAAATCCTCTCCAGCTGTACCAGTAAATAACAAAATGGAAAATGAAACCCTGTTAAAAGCAACCTGATTGTGTTTCAGCTAACCGGATGATTTACTGGGTAGAGGTTAGAGGCTTTGTCAGTAGCTCAGTTAAGAGACCTGATGCATGAGTATCCGCTGGAATCACCAAGGCTAAAGTGGGCCTGTTGCAAAGAATGAGCAGTTAAGAGACAGTATTCAGGCTGCAGCTATATGACAAGTGGCTTCTTAGAGCTAAATTACATATTAGTGCTGACCTACAATCTTCTGCCTTGTCAGCTTCTGGCAGAGTATCTTGATCTTGTTCTACCTATCTCTGACAAACACCCTAGCTTCCTAGCCTTATTTTCCTTTGGCAACTCATATAAACTTTGATATGTCAATAGAATATTTCTTCATTGACTGCTTATGAGAGATAAATCAGGTTTTTAGCTGAGCAAACAGTGCCCCACTTGGTTCTAAAGATTTCTGTATATCGATGCTCTTGCTATTCTGACAAGATGAAATATCAACCCGTGAGGATTTTGACACACATCACACTGTATACTTCTGGTTGTTACCCATTTAAGATGTATAAAAGCCTATTGAAAGGATGTTTTTATTAAGTGTAGGAAATATCATCCTTCTGCAATATCACTGTGGGTTGCAATACAATCAGGGTTTGAATTTGTTTTTGTTATGGCTGTACATTGCCACTCGTTGGAGGGAAAATGTTATGAAACTGACAGCATCCACAACTGTCAGGGGAGCCAGTCTGAGGATATAACAATGCATATATATTCAAACAGGATGCTTCAGAGGCAGAATAGCTGGCTTGTGCAACATATTGATGAAACTCAGCTGCTAAACCTTCCTTGATGGGCCAGGAAAAACTGTGGGGGAAATGTGAAACTGGCAAACACTTAGTACTGGGGCCCATGTAGCACTTGTTCAGACTAGGGGCAGACCCAAGCTAAGAAGCCCTGACGAAAAGTTGACCTTATTTATTTATTTATTTATTTATTTATTTTTAATGATACTACACTATATTGATGCAGTTATGTTGTTTCCCTAAACCACTACCACTGCATCAGAGATGATTGGGACACTAATTTACCAGCAAGCGCATAGAGCTATCCTGAGTTCATTTAGGTAGTATACACTTAGCAGAGTGGTTTTTAATAATTCCTCAAGGCACAGTCCACTGCTTATTTCTGCATGTGTGAGATGATAAGCCTATTAATAGCTCATTGTATATTCTGGGATAGATCTTCTGTAGATCTCCTTGTCTTTCTTTAATACTTCTCTGTAACAGCAGCAAAGTCAAATCACATAGCTGTGTGCTTGTTTTGCAGACAGTATTTTGGACAAGCTTACAGCACATGAGTTCGAGCTGCTTGTTCATCAAGTTGTGCCACACCATGAGGTTTATCTAGTATCCTTCCTTTGACAGCACTTTACAGCCTGACCTTAGGCAAATAATCAGATCCTCCATTGGTGAGTTTACCTCACCATTCTTGACACCTGAGATTTGGTGAAGAGTTCCTCAAAAGTGAAAACACATACTCATATCAACTGGTGTGTATACACTAATGAGAAACATGTATCATGATCTAGCTATGGTTAGATTCTATAATATTTATTCATCCTAATTAGCCTCCAAACTAATCTGGAACGGTCTATTGTTTCCAGTACTCCAAAAGACTGATAGAATATGCTATTTTATGTTGGAAATAGACATTTTAAAAAAGCTAAATATTCATGTGAAAGACAATGAAGTTCATATCCCAGCCCACTTTTTACAAGCCTACAAATACAGTAATGTTTACGCAGTGTAATAGTAATGTGTAAATGCAAGAGAGGTGTTACTTAGGGTTGCAAATACCAGAAATCTCTTAAGCATAGGCAAAATGTGGGTTTTGTATTCCTTTGCACATGAGATTTGGAGGTCATGTGCTGTATTTTATTCTATACAGTGACTTTTCTTACTTTTCCCCTTCTTACGCGTAATATTCTATGTATTTTTTTTTTCTAAACATAGGGTGTTGGACTCCAGACATAACTGTAAAAATCTGTCAGCTCAGTTCAAGTCAGATAATGCCGTTAGCTACTTTTATTTTCCAGTATGTCAGAAATGACCACTCATTTCTTGACAGAGGTGTCTGAATCGGAATACGCCCAGCTTCCTGCTGGTAGCAATTAAAATTATCCACCACCCATGGGTAGATTTGAATTAAAGTATCAGCAGAAAAATGACTCTTGTAGCCAGCTAGGTCATGCATCAATAGCAAGGTATAAGCAAAGGTGGCACTAGAAGGTGAACTGCATGCAACAAAAGAGTGAATGAGGAAAAAGGAAAAGAATTCTAACTTCAATGCTATGTGAATAATGGAGAAATATTGCTACTGACATAAGAACAGGCTAGTGCGATGCAGACAGAAAAGTGACACGGATGATAACGACGGCTGTAACACCTGAGAAAATAAATGGAAAGGCCAGGTAAAGCACTGGGGATGCCAGCAAGGTAATTCCTAATTCTGAAAACAGCAAGGATCCTCCAAGTGGTGGTGAAGACACCATTTGCAATTGACAGATTGCAAGACAGGACATATCTAAAGGTCCTGTGCTGCCCTTAGTTGATTTCAGTAAGTTTCATGAGTGAACAAAATGGCAAATGCTAATAAATGAAAATATCTTTTTTAATATTCTGTTACAAATCAGTGTTTATGCATGACAGAGACAAAAAATGAGCAATTCCTATCAGTCCAGCTCTGAAGATTTCCAAACTGATTTGTGTCCTTCAACTGATCCTGCAGCACTTTCTCTCTGCCTGTGGAGAACAGGGTTGGAGAGGTTCACCTCATGCCAGATTACACTAAAGACAGATCACAGAATTATATCATAGAGCCATAAAATGGTTTGGGTTGGAAGGGACCTTGAAGATCATTTAGTTCCAACCCTTCTGTTGTGGACAGAGACATATTTCACTAGACCAGGTTGTTCAGAACCCCATCCAACAGGCAATTTTACTTGCCTATTGCTGAAATCCCTAAACAAGCATTGGTATTACAGCATGATCTTATCCTATGAAAGAGCACGAGGACTGTGCTCTGCCAATGCAATTTGTTCCTACTTTTACCTCTCCAAAGCTGAGCATATTTTTCTTCATCTATTTAGATGGTTCAGGGTCAAGTTAAAAAGTAAAAGATATCTGGTCAAAGTACTTTTATCAAAGTAATCCTACTGGAAACTTCAGGACATTCAAAGCTATTTATGGCAAAATAAAAAAGGGTGAAGGAAATGTCATTAAAAGTTGGCCTGAATTTTTAATCAAGCACAGTATTTTATTGCCTTGTATATTCTTCCCCAGTAAAATTTATGCCTCTAAGTAAACATATACGTTCTGCAGAGACCATAACAAAACAATTCTATTCCAAGACTGTTGGCAATTCAAATTTTAAAGGGAACAAAACAAATGCAAAAAAAGGAAAAGGTCCAGGTAATACCTGGGCCGAACTTTAGATATTTGATTTGCATCTAGACACCTATACTTCAATGCATTTTAAAAAACTCCAAACATATCTCTGCACATAGTAGCTCCTCATGCCCACTGGCATCTGCATTTGGATGCTCTAATATTCCTAATACCCATATTCCTTCAACAGTCAGGAGGAAGAGAGGGATGGCACTAGAATACTATTGATTTATCTCCTTTTTACATTTGCTGTAAGGTGAAATGTAGACAGCATGCCTTGGCTGGATACCTGGGAATTATATGAGTAAAATCGAATTCAGTAAATCTTGATTTTGATGTCTGATAGTACTGATGCAAAGTTTTCCACTACATTCATAGAAACACAGTAAATGAAGAAAAGTATAGTTTTTAATGATCATTAGCACTACAAAAATAAAATTCTTCATGATAATGTTATTACTTAGTATATTGTATTGTTATATGTGTTTTTCTGCTTGCTAATATATTCTTCCAGAAAGCTTCTGGAGTGCTTGAAGTTCAAAATCATGTTTTCAGACCCATTTTCATGTTTGGAAAACTCATCTATAACGGTAGAAAAACATGGAAACTTTAGGAGTCAAGAAACTTACACACTCATCTCTAAAAGATTTGGTTGGTTAGAATTTTAGCTGGTCTCATATTTCATCATCCAGTTTCCTTACCTGGACTTTCACATGGCTGAAAAAGAAGTTAATTACATAATGGTTTTATAAGGATCTGCCATGAAAAATTATAGATGCAAGACTACTATTTTATGGTTATTTATTACTGTCACTTTGAGTTGTAAGCATAAAAAATGCTTAGTCTCTCTGCAATCTATCTTCCAAGTTATGCACAAGAACAGAGTGATCAAAAAGCTGTGCACAGCATTGCAATTATAGTTGCGATTTCCCAAGAAAAATTTCAAGGCAGTTTGGATAATCACTCTGACTGAATTAAAATCTGGAAAAATGAAGAAAACCCTCTCTCCCCATTCCTAGAGTAGATGTGGCATTCCTATGACTCATCCACACTGAACTCCCTTGCTGCCAGAGTGTGCTTGTGCCTGACAAGCACAGGTCATGGGACAAAGACTGAAGAGATAGCTCTGGAAAGGTTTGATTATCCAGTCCATGGGGTGTGCACCAAAGCCCACATAGGCTAGTGAGTGATAGACTGATGAGATCTGGTTTGCCATGGCTCTGTGCCTTACGAGACCTAACTGAGGCTGAGGGATCGAGGCCTGAGCTCACTTCTGCCCCGCTCACCATAGCCACCACACACAGACAGCAATATCTCACAGGTTCAGGAGTCAGGAACCTGTGGTTCAAGACTACAGGAACCTATGGTCTCTCCTTCTATCTCTGTATGGAATACAGAAGTCTTATTTTACTAGAAAACCAGGCTACAATGGTCTAAGCATCAGGCATACCCCATTATTTAGGTTCACTGAGCTGAGCCACCCTTAGCAATGCTAATATAAGAGTAACAAAGCTGATGGCAATCCAAAGTTGGGCATACTTTGAACCTCTCCATTAGCCTTTAAAGTCACCAACAGTTATTGTTTTTAAGGCTCCAGTGGCACAACATGACCCTAATGCTGTCATCCTGTATCCAGACTGGCATCAGAAGAAAAAAAAAATCTCACCTTAATGCTTTGCTTTCCTCTTCATAGTTCTGCTCTCTAATGCAGCAATGAAAAAGAGAAATGCTAAGAATTTAGCATTTTTCTTGTGGAGGAGATAATTTTACTTTTTCTATTGGGATCTGAAAAAAAGTTTTATCCCGATTGTATAACAATTCAGGAAGTGCCTAGCTATGAGTGAATGCTAAAAGAAGTCCTGTTATGTGTTCATGGTTAAATCTCTTGTAATAGCATTATGACCCAAATCTACCCTTGAAGAATTAACTCCAACAAATAATAAGCTTTATAGTGAAACTGTAGTTAGAAGGCAATACAGATCTGACACAGAAAACAGTGTAACAAAGCTAACCTCTTAACACAGATTTATAGTAGAGTGTCCTGCTGTTTGGTGAATGAAATAAAAATTGCAAATGAGATCCAGAATTCATTTACTCATATCATTTAGTAGATGGTATTGCTAAACACACTCATTTATGAGGAGGAAAAGTATTTCTGCTAATTTTTGTATCTTGAGATACATGTTCCCTGTCAGGCAAAGCAGCCAGCATCATGATCTGTAGAAAGGTAATGGGCATGTTACTATTTCTATAAATGGAGCACTGCAGTCAGCAGAGCTCATCTTGTTCCACCTGTAGGAAGTGGTGTTGTGAGTTAACAGGAGACAGATTATGAGCCAAACTGTAATCAGCTACATTAGTTCAACCCTACTGATTTCAATGAGGCTTAACAGGTGTAAATGAGGACAGACGTGCCCCTACCTAAGAGTTCAGAACAAGAATGAAAAGCCCTTAGAAGTTTCCATCTTATTCTCTTGATAAATTTTTAAAGCATATGAGTACGAGACTGTTATGAAAAGCAGGAACGTGACTAGTCTTGTGAGATAGTATTGACACAATATTTACTAAATAAGTGAATAGAGCTGCCTGCCTGTATTTCGGAGTTAAAAAGCAAGGTCTTAAAAGTTTGGATTGAAAGTTTGGATTATGGGGCAAGGAAAACTGGACAAAATTCTGTCATTGGCCATTCAGTTTATGAGACCATTAAAAAAAAATTCCCATAAAAAGCCCCAAATATATTTCTTGCTTTTTCCAAGGAAACAACTTCTGTGCTCTGCAAAGATAAAACTTCTGCTTGCAAGTGGGATGCAGAAGCTGAATGTCAAAGGGTAAATTCCATGAGAGATGACAAGTGCTGATGGGCTTGAATTTGCACAATCAGCTGCATTCAGCCTCCCTAGGGGAGGTAACATGGGGAGTTAAGGGAAGGAGGGAGAGAAAACGAGTTCAGGCTGTCATCTCAGGAGGAAATCTTGGTAAAAATATGTTCAGAATTCAGAGTTTGCTAATGATATTAGCTGAAATGCCTTAAAATATTTATTTGGTGTGTTTGTTAATGAAGAATGGAACAGTCTTTTCAAGTTCTTATTTTGCAAAAAGAGGATCTGGGTGTGGTGGGTTATGACACAGGGAGGGTTATTGTCGACCCATTTTTTTCTTTCTTTGTTTTAGAAAAACAGGCCTTAAGGAATGTCAATAAAAAAATTGATGAAGTAGGAAAAAAGAGCAGGATGTGATTTTTCATAGGGTTAAGCATCTACTTGAAAATGAAGCAGCACACAGCTGGTTGTTTTATCTCCTGTGCTATATGAATTACACAAGAAGAGAATCTGCTAAGAGCTTGTCTCATGTGAATTTGAGGTTTAAGAACTGTTCCTGAATATCTTTTTAACTAAAGGTATCTCTACATGATAAAAATACCTTCAAGAAGAAGTGGTAATGAATTTCAAGTATGGTTATGAAGCAGTGCACATTATAGCACATGGAAAGAAGGAAACTGCAGTTCAGCTCCCTGGGTAGAGCAATTGTAGAGTCTCCTTTAGAAACATATCCTAGTCTCCTCAAATTAGTCTAAAATATCAGATTGACACATACTTGTACGTATATGGCTGTGTATACTTAAGCATGTACAAACACACCTCCGCACACACAAAGGATATCTGCAACAAAAGCAGAAGATAAACATAAATAGTCCTACCAGAACAACTAATTGCTTAGGCTTCTTTTAGCTCTGTTTCTATGCAGTCTGGGAGCACAACACAGGGAGTCACTTTAAATATGAATATAATTTCTCTACCATGCTACTTTTCCCCCAGAAAAGTGCCTTCAGATCAGGCGAAGTAGATGTGCTACAGATCCCAGATATAACATAAAAACTAGTATCCATGTCAGCTGTATGGATACCCAACCAAAGTTCAGAGGCAGGAAAGACCAGTCTTATTAAAGGAGAAAAGACTGTGAATGTGTTACAAAAGAAATGCAGCCACACGCAGTGCTGCAGTGTTCTGCAGAAACCTGGCTTTTACAGGGACAGAGTCTATCTTCCAGCAGAGTTTTAGAGTGTTTTACCTACTTCCAGAGGTTTTTAATGCACAGCTAACAATCTAGTTACCATCAGGCAGGGCCCAGACACCTCTCACACGGCATGTCTAGCTGAGGTCAGTGCTGGGAGCTTTCCCACAACTCATTATGCTGTAATGGAAGCAGGAAGCCTCTGTTTCCCCTGAGATTTCTCAGTGAGGCAACTGGTGTACATTCATTACCTTTTTGTCAATATGCACCTTTGGACTGGTGCAGATGTAGTCTTCCTCTCAGCTTGGTTCAGACAACTGGTGTCCTCTGTGCTTCAAAGGCAGCCTGGAGCTGATTTTTCCCAGACCTATAACCAGAACTGCTTTTAGATGGTATCGGCCTGTCCCCCACTGGGACAGCACTGTCGGATCAGACTCTGACACAAGTGACAACTGAAAAGAAAGCACTGCCAATAGAGAAAGACAGGAATCATAAGCCTTGCACAATATTAATTTCCTGGCTTATTCTGTGAGGGGGAAATGGGCCAAAATGGAAAGATGAGAATTCTTCATTCTCAAAAACACTAGGCACAAGGAATCAAGAGGAGGCTCTCATTTTTATTATTTGGAGGTGGGAAGAAACAAATATTCCATAGTGTGGAAATTACTGCCTGCTACTCAACAATTTAAGGGTATATCAGTGTTATTAGCTTGCCACAAAATTGAGGGAATTGAGTTGTAGTTGTAAAAACATCAGCTTGATATTGTCTTGACAGAGGAATTTCTACCAGGGCTGTTGCCTGATGCCTCTTTGAAACCTATTCTTTTATGATTGAGCAGAAGAATGAAGATAATACGGACAAGAAACACTGAAAAAGGGATCATCTTCAACACAGATTGATTTTAAATTACCATTTTTATTATCCTCTAAATATAGGAGAAAATATGCTTCAGTTGTAAAAGGATCATGGGTAAATATAACTTCTAGGCAATATATTGTATTGATGATATGCATGTGGGGAGGGCGACCTTGGGTTTTGCAGAATATCTTTTTCAGATATCAAGAGAACTGTTTAATAACATAAATCCAGGAATTGCTATAGAGAAATAAAGAAGGAAAACATACTGGTGTTCTTTTAATTGTAATTACAAGAGGAGCAGCTGAAGAAAATTAGAGAAGGAAGCTAATGTAGGGAATATACCCATAAAGGATCTTCCATTGGCCAGTCATGAAGATATCTGACTACCTATGTGGTGCCCTAGAAGCACTAAAAAAACATGAAAGTGTATTTTATGGTAGAAATTTTCACAGAATATATGTGTGAGTGTAGCAGTCTGGCAGCTCTGCAAGGTACATTCTTCCATTTATTCACAGAGCACAGGACTGTTGTGATTAATGTTTATAAGTGTCCAGACGGATGGAAGGGCGAGTAAGAGCAGTGAATCTGTCCAGCTACAAGTCAGGCAGAGCAAGCAGGAACTAAACACTTAATGTGGCATAGTAAGCTGGTAAAATCAACATCAGTATTGAAGAATTAATACTTCTGCAATACAGAATAAGCATGATAAAAAACTATTTTTATGATGGTAACATAATAAAAATGTGTATTTCCTGCATTTCATAAGATATGAATTTTGTTAAACAACCCTATTCTTGCGACTTACAGGTGGAAGTCAAAACCACTTGTATATATGCCCGAAATGGGAATTCAGTAATTGAATTCTCAGTTCAATCATTGAAATCTTATCCAGAAAATCACTAAAGGAATATGGCCTCAGTCTTTCTTGCTGGAATATACCAACTATCATATATCAAAATCTGGAAAATGGCATTTTTATATTAATAGGAAGAAATACTTCTCTCTTAAATCAATGACTAAACTCACATTATTTGCAAGTCCCACTCATAAGTAAATGAAGGATGGATTTTTTGTTAGACTCTTCCTGTACAAAAAGCAACACTGTTATTCTTGCATAGGCTTACATTTAAATTCACCACTGTTTTTTATAATTTTTATTGATAAGAGTGAGAATTTCTATGATAATGCAAATGTCACATAAAGTCAGACAGGCATTCCATACAACAGGGAGTTGTATCCTTTTTTTCTTAATTTCTTTGAGATACTCCTCTGGTTTCCTGGCCTGTATGCTCATGTGTGAAGGCTCCGGTGCAGCTCTTAAGTAAGATGAAGTCACCTGGATCATAAAGCAAGTCCAAAAATCTGCTGGTGGTTCCCTCTGGAGTGGTAAACAAAACATGATATGAGTTGTTTGTAAGAAAGGGTGACACTGCTAATAGTGCTTCAGAGACAGGATGGGTGAGGGTACTGCAGGCACTAAATCATGGTAGGGTTAGAACCCTCTGATCTGCCAAGACAGTAATTAAGAAGAATTCTTAGGAAGTTCTTGTTGACAAAAATAAATGAAACACCCATCTACCTAAGAAAATGTACTGATGTGGCATTTGTTTGAATTGCCAGTACCTCTTCTTTCAACTTTAAAGCAGAGTATGGTTTGATGCTGTGCAGGGGCTACTAAGGGTCAGAAAATATAGTCAATCAGCACAAACTGAGGAAGATCCTTTAATCTAGTGGACAATAGGTCCTATAGGTCTATTTACTGCCAGGAGAAACCTGGAATGGCAACAGGTTTCCATTCTGTCAGGGAGGGAAAATGCACTGCAGAAAATGAAAGAGTTTCATTGACTGTTCCCCTCCCTTTCACCCTGAGGAAAAGGCCCCAGACTAGTCATTTAAATGAAGAGGTTATTGGGAATTCAAATTTTCACATGATACGTGCTATGTTGATCCTTACTGAATGTGAAGATCCTTGAACAGAGACACATTTGTCTGCAATAATGTGAAGAAAGATCTGAAAAATAATCACCTATTTATAAGAGTTTGCTTCTGCACAGAAGGCCGTCACTTCACCATGTACCTCTACTAATAGCAGAAGGCAATTTTTGTGAAAAAATCCCCACAGCCACTCTCTGTCATGCCAGAGCTACTTGTGAAGAGGCATTTTCCAAAATCAGTACAGCTGAGTTTTCTGTACAAAAAATGTCTGCAAGATCCCATTTTTTTTTTTTTTTTGGGTGGGGGTGGTTTAGATGTGGTATGCTAGGTTTCCTCAGACCTTCTTAAGAAATAGAAAGAAAGTCTGAGGAACTTTAAAACTAGGCTCTGAAGCTGGATTTTGAACCAGCAGGGAAGAACATCTGAGTTTAATGATGGTTTGCTTGACATCAGCAGGATTGTTGGAAAGGCAGAGTATACAGGATTAGACCTCAAAATTAATGATGCAATGAAAAGGAAAAATGCATAATTTTAAAGAAGATCATTTTGATGATTGATTTTATAATTATTCATGGCACCTAATGTGAATTATCTGGATATTTTTCTTGATGGCATTTATTAATGCATTAAATTTTAAACTGTGCTCTGGAAGACAGTATAGAAACAGAGGAAACAGAGCAGGAAACAGAGAGGTCAAAATCTTTCAAAAGAGGCTGAAAAATAAAGATGCTTCATGCAATTAAATGGTGCATACAGAATCCAGCTACTGCTATGTCACTGTTTTAAGCCTACTCCCTTATTACAGGGCTGATGCAACAATTTAGTATTGAGTTGTTATATCAGATTCTTTTTTCTTTTTTTTTTTTTTGTGGTATAATCAATCAATCAAGGAAACATTAAACAAACTCAATTCCAAGTGCAAGTTCTAAAAGAAAATTAGTTAGAGTCAGTTATAAATCCCCTTGTGCTGTATTCACGGCTGCCTTTGCTTACACAGTGCTTCAGGGATCCCAGATTTGAGGAAGCATTCCTCCAGTGTGCTAATAGTTCAGGCTTGCTTCCTTCCCACACTCAGTACAAATTCCATTGCTTCTGCAGTTGTAGGACTTAAATTCTGATTTTATCATGGTCGGAGCAGCTACTTATACCCAACACAAAACCTAGATAGTTTTCCCACGTGAAGCTGGGCTTGCTACTCATTACACCATAAGAGATCAAAATTATTCATAGTGTGAATGGACGTGATGATTCTGAAGTAAGAGGGTTTTGCCTGATAAGAATTTAGGGGATGTTGTCAATTTTTTAGTACAGAGACCTTATCCCATCTTTGCTGTAAGGGAGCTACAGCAACTTTAGGACCTAGGGCAGAGTTTCCTTACATCACCAATAGTGGGAAACATGCTCTATCAGTTTAGTGTGGTAACAGAAAAATGCCTTCTGCACTCTTGTGGGTATCCAGCTCCACTTTATCTCCCAACTGCATTTTATCTTCAATCAGTAGAGAATTAGGAAACCCTGAATATTAAGGACAGTACATTTGATGTTAAAGGATTTTCATTTCCATATTGCTCAGTGGAACAATATGAAAACCTCTACATCAGGTGAAAGTGATGATTTGTATGCTATCCCATACAAAAAAGAGGTTAATAAGACAAATCCCACTTAGAATTCTAGAGATTCCCACAGACTAGAGCTTTGTGAAATGTAATGCAGTCTCATTAATCTTTATGATTTTATGGATGTTCCAAATATGCAATGTTTTCAGTAGTAAAATGTGTGATCTTCTTCAACATATCCCTGATGTTAAACACAGCACTGTTTGTTCCATGACAGCAGCACTGGCAGGACCGCTTTTGCAGGAGCAGTCTGATTTGGCTGAGCTTCATGTTCAAAAAAGCTTGTTCCTGCTGCAGCCAGGTGCTTGAAAACTTTCTTTACAGTATCTGACTGAGTTCGAAGAATTGTTCTTGCTCTTCCCTTTGTGAAAGGTATGAGGAGTAAAGCCTTGAAAAGCTCTCAAAGACTTTAAGTCCCCGGCAAAAAATGACAGAAAAACTGGGATTTCTTCTTTACAACAGCAGATAGCTAATCTCTTCTGCTAAATAACAGTAAATAGTGTGTAGTTTGGGTAGACATTTGGACTGTTATTTGGGAAGAGTCTGGGTGATCTACGTAACTGCAGAGTAATAAGCCAACAATCCAAATTCAAGTTAAAGCACATTTTGCCACCTGACCCAGCTGTTTTTCATGCACCAATCTCCCTATAAGGATTGAGTAACAGCCTGCAATTTTTGCACTGGCTCAGTGCTTCAGCTTTGTATGACATCAGTACTCCTGTGTGAGCCGGTACTAAACGCACTTCCCTTTGAAACCTCTGTGGAAATGTGTGAGGGAGGAGGGTACTACTGCTGTTTACAAACCCACGGTTCACCCAGCTGCTCTTTCCTTACTGTCCAATCTGATCCAGCACCCAAGGCAGCCAATGCTACCCAGGGCCAGAGCCTGCTGTTTATTCTAGGGTTTACAGGGAAGCATACAGGGGAGGGCACTGCCTCTCCCTAGCAGTTGTCAAAGGGTTCCTGGTGCAGCTGCACTCACCCAGCTCTGTGGGAGACTGGAGGCTGAGAATGATCTCAGAAAACCACACCATGCACTCTGTGTCATGCCAGCAGAGGTGTAACAAGGCAAAGATGGGAGCAGCCTGTTTTCTCTGGCTATGGATTCGCAAGCTACAGCAAGGACACCTGAGCAGGGACTGAGGCAGCAAGTCTGGCTCAGGTGTCTGCTCTCACTTAAGCATTCTCACCTTTCCTGCTGCAGGAAAAGCTGGGTTCACATTCAGGACAGACTAAATGCCTTCCAGAATACTCTTCCAGTTACCACTGCCTCGGAAGGATTTCCTACAAAGTTCTCAGGCTTTTGAATCTCTGTTTAGTGACAACCTGCCTGTCACTTCAATAGGCCCTGGACTGGCAACATCCAGCCAGTGAAATGGCTGCCCAGTGACCCAAGCGAGATCATCAACACTAAATGTACATGATTTCAGGTCTCCTGTGCTACATTTCTTCAAGTGTGTGTCATTACTCTTCATTCTACCCACACTAAAAAGGAAGAGTAGTTTAAAGGCTCTCACTTCAGCTGTTTATTAGCTCAGTTAACACAAACATTTCATTTTGTGTGCTTGAGCAAAGTATATGGTTTCTCTTCCAGGGAGGCTGACCTGAAACCTCTCTAACAACACTCTTGAGGAATAGCATAGAAATGTTCTTAATAAAATCAATCTAAGATAGCTATTAACAACCACAATCTTTGTGGCAATAGAAACCAAGATACAAACCTCACTATAACACTTTCTAGGCCTCTGTGTATGCAATGCAATACAGTATAGCTGGCTTAGAATTGAAATTTCTTTTGACAGTAGTATTACAGTAGAAAATAAAACACAGGGAGGTATTAACCTTGGCACCATTCACAGCCTCAGCTGACCTAAAAATTAGAGATTAAATT
Organism: Chamaea fasciata; assembly: GCF_029207755.1. NCBI lineage: Eukaryota > Metazoa > Chordata > Aves > Passeriformes > Sylviidae > Chamaea > Chamaea fasciata. The sequence goes on from NW_027094087.1 coordinate 66,178,338, forward strand.
CAGATCTGTGTTTTACAGTGTCACAAGGTAGAGCACCGTTACCTTGTTTGTAGAACAGAAGATTGAGTTCACAGTTGTTCTGCACTTGATGAATGCTCTTGCTGGTAAGAGAGATGCTAAAATCATGGTTCCTCAGAATCTAAACTTGCATTCCAGTTAGTAAGACCATAAGTAAAACTTCAAAACTTTTCAATCCCTCTTTTCTCATTTTAGTTGATGGCAGACAAGTCTAATACTGTGGCCAGAATGGTCTAATAAATGTTTAAAGTGTTGGTCAGGTCCATTAAGGATAAATCCATACAATGTTTCAAGTAGAGAATGACAGTCAATTTTTCAATGCTAAGAAGCCATCAGGATGTTACAACTTTTTTTTTTTTTTTTTTTTTTTTTTTTTTTTAGGTTTTATAAAGCATTCTCTAAAGAAGTGCTTTCTTCCCACAAGAAAATGACAACTTGTCCTTAGCTTATTTCTTTTTATATATTTCATGTGTGCTGGACTGAGGAAAGCAGCAGTCTGGATGCCAAATTTGAAGTCATCTGCAACCCCAGCATGCTGTGATTAAAAATTATAGAGCTGATGTCCTAATCTAGATTTTAATAGTGTGATGAGAGGTCTAATTGTGTTACCAGCTTTGACTTAATTTTCATTATCTTTTTGTCTCTTAACTAAAAAATTTTCTCTCCTTTCTTTTCTTTCACTGAGAGTCCAGTAAGACCTAATGGGCACCAAAGAAGTGGGGAGAGGGGAGAATAAATGGAACATAGGGTTGTAGAAGCAACAATTTTCTCAAATAACCAAGGCTGTTAGGAAGGATGGAATTCATCTTTTAAATTAATTACACACATTAAGAAAAGAGATTAAAAGGACTGGAGAGTGAATGCCTTTTTGTGATCAGCCTAAACTTCATAAATCTTCCAGTTTATACCTAGCATTATTCAATCCCTTCAAAATGAAACAAATTTTCACATTTTAAACAGACTCTCAAGATTTGGAGAAGAGATTATGTTTTTTAAAATGTGGTGGTCATTGCTTCAAAAAATTGATGAAAGGAATGAAAGGAAAGCACAACACTTGTGTGATACATGTCTTAGAGGTTAATGGAGATTGATCTATGGATTGTGACAATCTCTGACTGAAATATGTTGAAGCACACCCAAATTTCATAAAACAAAACCAGTTGAGTTTTAGCTGGTACAAGGTCCCTCCCTTATCCAGAATCAGTGATGAGTCTGAGGCCACACTGACCAAGACGCTTTCCATGTGCTTAGGAGCATTTTAGCTCTGGTCCGATACTTTTGCCTTGATCCAGATCCAAGCCTCAGTGATACAGAGGAGAGCAAAGCTTCCAAATTAAGCAGTGATGGTGATTGGAAATACTTTTTTATCTCAACTGAAAAGTTGTTAAGATTGGAGAAGTTTGAGATTTAACTATTTTCATTGTCTTCAGTTATCTACAGTATCAGAGTGTGTTTTGAATCTGAAAAATAGGGGGTGAACAGGGTACTGTGCAATCTCATGTTCTGGTGTCCTAGTCAGATATCCCTTCATCACAACTGTATTGTTAACTATTTTAAATTTCAGTTCACTCATTTCTATTTTTCAGTTCTTTTCATATAGAAAAACTTATTTGTGCAATTAGAAAGAAAAATGTTTTGTAGATAGAAACCAGAAATCTAATACTCTAAGTGCTACACAGATGTTGAGGAATTCTTATGAAATAAGAAGACTTTCAGCTGGGTCACTGTAAAGATAAGTAAGAAGAACAATGCTCAGTGCTTAATACCTTGGCAAGAGTTAAAGCACTGGCACAACTCCTCATTGCTGCAGTGGGGCTGAGATTTCAGAGCCAGTATCAATCAGGATTCAACCAGTAGCAAAAAAGACTGAGTCACTGAGACAGAGAACAGCATAATAATATATGCCTGATAGGAAACCAGAAATAACAGTTTGACACTGGCCTAATTAATATCAAGTGTATGTTTCTCTCTGTCTTTTCCAGGTTTAAAACAGTATAAGCCAAAAATGGCACATCTGAAAAAAATTATTTGTTCCAAACACAAATTCTATTGGCTCTGGATGATTCAAAGCCAGAACTGCATTCTGTAACTTTGAATGGGAGGTTTACTCTTGGAAGGGCTAGGTCATTTGGTAGGAGATCCAGTTACATGGTCAGAAGAAGCCTTGCCTCCCACTGTCTTGTTCTTAGGCTGCCACCTTTATACAGTTGTCTAGGAGATGAGAAACTACTTGTCAGGGTCTCTAAGGATATTTCAAATGCTTCAACTTCATATATATTGCCTTATATTCTCTGAAAATAACAACTCCCATCTCCCACATAAAACCTGGGCAATTAGCTTACTCTGGCCTAGGATTTGAGGCAGCCATCTCTGAAATCCAGTACCACTCAGGGTGTGTAAGCAGAGGGAGGTGGAAAACCCATCCACATGAGTCTGTGATGATTTGTTTTCATAGAATCATAGAATAATTAAGGCTGGAAAAGACCTTTAAAATCATCAAGTTCAACTGTGATTGCAGCTCCAATAGCCTGTTCAACATTAAACCGTACCCTCAAGTGCCACATCCACATTTTTTTTTTAAGACTTCCAAGGATATGAGTCCACCATTCTCTGAGCAGTCTGTTTCTATGTGTTGTTCTGGCACAGAGCAGAAATGGCCTTTCTCAAGGCCTTTGCTACCCAGGCAAATCTCTCCCAAACAGCAAATCTGATAAACTTGGCACTGCTCAGCTAAATTACTGCTGTAGGTAATGAAAAATTGAAGATGGAAATAATGGTCAAAAAAGATTTGTTTCCATCTCCTTGAAAAAAGAAAGGTGGCCTGATAAAGGCCTTGGTTAGTGCACTATCTTTGGGTGATAAACCTTCAGAACAATGTAAATAGATTTAGGGTGATGATTGAAACAGTGAGAGAACAGAGAGGGATTCCTTTTTTCCTCAGCCAAACTAGAAGTCTAGTAAGAATTTCAAGAAAGCATTCAAAATCAGCAGAAATTAGAGTGCTGAATTAGAATGCAATGGAAAGGACTTTTCATGTCACATGAAAGGAATGAGCAGTATTGGGACTGTGATGTTTTTCACCTAAATAAAATACAACTTAGTCTAATGTACAAGGTTGACTTACAAGATAAAAATGAAACATGAGATGGAAAATACCTGTGTGTTTTCTTGTTCTACAGCAGCTGAAATATTGAGATGGATGAGCAAATCTGTATTACAAGACCAAGACAATGATGCCATGAATAATAGATTTTGTTTTCATTTGGCTCAACTAATTTCTTCTAGTTAAAAACTTATCTGATTTTGTCAAATCCTCCCCAATAAGAAAACCATTAAATATACATTTATAAGCCATGACACTGCATTTCCAACGTTGAAATCCAGTTAACAGCCCCAGAGAGTTGGAATTGTTCTGCCTGGAGAAGAGAAGGCTCTGTGGAAACCTCTTTGGAAATGAGAGACTTTTTACTAAAGCCTGTACTGACTGTACAAGACACAACAGTCTTAAACTGAGAGAGGGTAGATTTAGACTGGACATAAGAATGCTTTTTTCATTGTAAAAGTGGTGAGAGAGAAGTTGAGTGGCCCAGCCCTGGAAGTGTTCAAGACCAGGTTTGATGGAGCATTGAGCAACCTCGTCTAGTGGAAAGGATCCCTGCCCATGGCAACAGGAATGGACTAGGCAATATCTAAAGATCCCTTCAAACCAAAAGCATACGATTCTATTTTTCTATGTTTTGAGCTATCACCAAAGACATAAATGGTGCTCAACAGGCCATACTTTCAAAAAGAAAGTTCGATGTATATAATATAATACATTATAATTATATAATGTATAATATATATACATTATATATATTATACATATACATTATATATAAAATATATAATACATATATATAATACATATACATTATATATAAAAACTAGCATGGATAGGTAAAATCATAAATACCAAATTGAATATGTTCTCAAAGCAGTACAAAACACTTTAGTAAGCATCTGGGGACTGCAGTAATCCCTTTCCTTAGAGCAGCACACAGACTGGCTTAACAGAATGTTGGATGCTGGATGAGCTCCTTCCCATTACTCACACCCTGCCCGATGGATAAAAACTGGCATCATGAATGTTTTAACCTACCTGAGTTAGACACATATTGTCTGATTGGTCGAAGCTTTTCTTGCCACTTGGGATTGCAAAACTGAGGAATGAAATCCCATGGCAGGTTTTCTTGTAAAATTTCCATTGTAAAATTGAAGCTGAAAATAATGGGCGACTGATTTGCCAGTAGTTTTTACTGTTACATTAAACATCTTTACTGTCAATGCCAAAATTTTTGCAATATTCAGGAGACAGAAGACCAACTTTTTCAGTTTGTGATGTGCATTTGTGCCTCAGAAGTAGCTCCATTTGCTGTTTCTACTTGGAGTGCTCTTTGGGAAGTTGTGCAGGGGGCAAGCACCAAGCCACTGAAAACAGAGCTGTGTCTTCTCATACCAAGCTGAGTAATGGAAATAGATTGTCACAGCCGAGGGAAACAGTGGTGGGAGTATCTCTGAATAGAATAGTTGCATTAGTGCGTGAGTTGTTTGGGGCAGGCTTTGCAAAGCAGAGTCTATCAATATCTATCAAAACAAGTATGCTAGCACACACTCCAATAAAGGTGAAAGGCTTTGGGCTTCAAGGGAAACTGGGTGTTGACTTCTGAGTAACAAAGAGAAACGTTTGAGAGAAAGCCCTACCGTAGAGTACAGGATAGAGCAAATGGTCAAAACAAATTGGTTTTCTTCTATGGGAGAGAGGATTTAACTTCAGATGCAGTGTGTTATCCTAGGACCAGCCCTGGCTGTGTGAAACCACAAGCACTTCTAAATTACAAGTTGTCTTATTCATGGCTGCTCCCTGCCCTTGTGTTTTCCTTGTCCACACCCCAGAGCCAGGGAGACAGTAAGTGAAAACAGGACATCTCCACTGTCAGCCTGGCAGGACAGCTGTAAGAAATAAGGGGATTCTTGCCCTTTTATTTGAGCACAAAAACAATGGAGTGTTTAATCTTTTAAATACTTTATTAGGCTGGGTGAGTTTCTGTTAATAAAGCAAGCCTCTCCCTCTCTCTCTCTCTCTCTCCCCCTACCCTAACAGTTCTGCAGGAAATAATGGAAGCAAAGCACCACTGTGCACTCTCTATAGTGCATAGGAAGTATGAGGGACTGTCTACGGTGCTTTGATGTCTCTTTTATACAAACAGTCATGTTAATAAAGAATGCGTCCCCTTTTAACTACCCCGAAGCTGATTTCTCATCTGAGAGGTTATAAATTATTTTTAGAGGTTAATTGTTATGCAAATCTGCTCATCATGGGGTTCCAGCACCCAGAGAAATGAAAAAACATTCCCTTCCTCAGTGACATAAGCTCATGGAGGACACCTTTTCATTTCTAAAACCATTTGGAAAGGATTATGTGCCATATGTTTTCTCAAATGTATCACACACTAGATGCAAGAAGGCTATATGAACATGATGTTAAGGTTTCACAATTACAACATAATTGTATATTAATATGCTTTGGGTTTGTATCCATATATTTCAAGTGTGCATTTCAAAAAATAGTGCCCAATACTGTAATTCTACTCAGAACAGCTAACGCATAGGCAAGTATTCCATGTGACATCCTCAAGTAAGCTTTTCAGAATCAAGTCACAATACATACATTTTAAGTGTATATTTGAAAAGAACAGTTGGGATAGCAAACTCTGTAGGTCAAATAATGAAGATTACTAGATTTCACAATGAGATTTTTATTTATACCTAAGAGAAAAATACATTAACTTCTTGTTAATTTCTAATTTTGTGTACTTTATGATCCACCTTATATTGCTACCTTTACTTAGCAAGTGAGCCAGTGGTAAGTACTCCTCTGGGTATTTGTGTGAATGGATTGTGTACGTAACTACTGGTGTGGATGGAGAAATATTTCCCACAATGCAGGCTAAAGGGAAGGCAAAAACCTGTGCTTAGAGGTTGAATGTCAAAGTGTCACTAAACTGGAGTTCCAGAGACTGATGGTGCTGTTGAATCCACAAGAACTTGATGAGCTCAAGACAACAAGAGTCTCCGTAATTGCCCAGGGCTTGCAACACCCACTGGCATCAGTACTGGGCTGTGTAGCTCATTCACATTTCTATTCACAATAACAAATTTTGTACTGGAACAGACAGCCCCCAGAGGCTGTTGTGTGCCATTCCTGGCAGTGTTCAAGGCCGTTGTGTGGGGGTTTTGAGCAAACTCATCTAGTGAAGGGTGTCCTTGGCTATGCCAAGGGATTGGAAATAGATCACATGGTCTCTTCCAACCCTAACCATTCTATCATTCTATGATTCTAAGAATTTGAACAGCAAAGGATGCTATAATGAATATTTCCTGGAATCTGTAGTGCCCCACCTCAGTCTCCTGTCAGGGGATCCTGCTGCATTACCCTTTGAGAAAAAAATGTTGTCATGAGACAGACACATAAGCCTGATAATTGTCTTGGCAGCTCTTCATGGAGGTTTCCAGTGGTGCAGAATGCTTGCACCATTTAGGAGCCCTGAGAATTCTGAGCAGCCTGGATCCTGAGATCTTGGTACAGTGCCGTGAAACTGAAACTTACAGAATCTCTGTAATGGGGAAAGCTAGGAGTGCATGAGGCCTGTAATTTTTGCTAGGACTTGTATGAGGATAGTCTCTTTTCCATCACATAGTCAACAAGATGGAGAGTAGGACAAGAATAACTGAGATTAAGGAAAACAACATTACAGCAATTATCAACACTGTTCTATGCTGCTTGTTCCTTCTAGCATCGATAATAGACCGATAGTTCCTTTTAAGAGTAGGAATAATGACCCTAGTAGTAGAATTTCTGAATTTTGATCAGTAATTTTCTAAATTGGAAGACAATACTCTGTCAAGTTTGAAGAGAGGCCCAAAAATTGTATTTCTTTAAATATCACAAAGCGTAGTTAGGTTAGGAGCACAAAGCAAAAGACTGTGGACATAGTTGTATAGAAACAGAAGGTCATTCTGAGGCAGATGTGTGGTGCTAGTTTACACAGTCCTGTTTTATTGAAGCACCTTGGAAATATCAAGAATGATTTTTACCAAATAAACCACACCATTGAAAGTGGTTAAAGGTAAGCTTTTTTTTTCCACCAGCATCAGATAATGATAGCTTTTTTTAAACCAAAATTTTCATCAGCAAAAAAGGTGAAATCACCACTCAGAAGTTCTAAGTAACAATGTATATAACTTTTGGCAAAAATACACTTCATTCAAATATCAATTTTTTCCAAAAGTATCTGCAAAATGCTTTAAGTACTCAATTTATTCCTCCACCATCCTTTTCCAAAATCCAGTGTCTCCTAGGGAATAAATATGTTTGTGGTGCCAGTGATGTGGTAAATCTCTGCAATTTAAAGACTTCTCTTAGCACACCAAGAGTTCTACTTCCTGGACACTTCAAAGCCTTCCTCTTTGAATGCCTTACCTGACAGAGCAGGTGTTGGAGCTGGGCAACAAAGCCCTCTTAAAAAAATGGACACTACAATACTTGGCAGGGCCCAAACCAAGTTTAGTAGCTTGCTAAAAAGGGAGGTACCTAAAAAACCCCAAGTAGCAGTTTTTCAAAATGTGATCCACAATTAACACCTTTAAAATTTGTATTTCAAATCTGCAATTTATGTAACAGTCGATTCTGACAGCTATCTCTTTTCAGATTTGAAAATAATGCCTCCTTCAGTATTAAGTATAAAAGCATCAAGATGAAAAATTTTTATTTAAAAGAAATTTACTTATTATTTTATAAGGCATGTAAATTGATATTTAAATAGTGTTTGGGAGCAGTAGGGAGTAGAGAAAACAAATAGTCCCTGGTTTTCCCAATTACTTTGAGAAGGATTAGGTGTCTTCTGAATAATGTTACATTTTGAGCCACTGAAGTAGAGATGGTGTTTTAATATGAGGAGTTCATCCTGAGAAGAGCACAAATTTGAATGAGAAGAACCATTGGATCATCATCCAATCTCCCTGCTCAAGCATGGTTATCCTAGAGCACAGGTTTGCATCCAAACATCAACTAAGAAATTAACTCCAATTAACTAAGAAATTACAAGTCAGGCAGTACTCTGGAGGTATTTACAGATGAAGAGTCCTTAGAAACAGAGTCTTAGTCTATAAAGACAAGTAAGAAAACTACTAGACATTACCATCTGGATCTGGTTTCACGAGTTCCTCAGGAGGAAAAGGTCAATAAAAGCAGTAACAACTGCATAGCAGAAGTGGTCAACAGGAGTTTGAATGTGCTAGTTTCAGTGCATTTGTATAAAATCTCACTAAAATGGATGAATGCTCTAGAGAGATATAAATTTGAGAGGTTGGAGTTGAACAACGTCCTCTGTAAAAATGAATGCAATGTACTTACCCCTAAGAATAGAGTTGTTTGGTATCTTGAACGCAGGTGGAAGTCTGGACTCCCTACAAAGTTGCCAGAATTCCATACAGCCATGGGAAAAACCCCTACACATCCCTACCCCCAGGGACTCCAGGCCCATTCAGAAAGCTGTATCTGCTAAAGGTGCAGCTGCTTAAGGTTATCAGGGCAGGCAATTAATTCCTCTATGTGCATTCTGCTATCAGTTTCAAAACTCCATTCTTCTCCTGTCTGTGAAACACTGACTTTGCACTTAAGTGGATGAGGGACTTTCATTAAACAAGTCAGGAAATTCTCTCAAAATTCTCATATTAGTGGTAACTTGGTGTCTCACAAGCATAAGGATGTTATATTACGCTGTGAAACAGCTTTAGTCAGCAATTGTGTTGAAACTGAACTCTTGCATGACAAAAAGAAAAACGACTGCTTTGTAGTGTTTTCCACATCATCTCTTTAATTTTGGAAATTGCACACAGCCACCTTGATGTCCTTCCCTGTTTAGAAATATCTGAGTTAATCTTCAGTCTTACTGTAAAACTATTTTGTTTCCACCAGAATTTTTGTTGTTTTATAAAAGATAGGAGCAATTTTAAGCTCAGGTGGATTTTGGGGTGAGATAAGAGCATTCCAGTTATTGTCTGGGTCCTTTCCTATCTGGGGATTGCAGAAATATTGGAATTGCAATGGGAGCATTTTGACATCATTGTTATTTTAGATTAAGCCAAGAATGTCTTCAGCAACTGACTGGTCTTTTAACTTTCAATAGATTGAGGTAAATAATTAAAAAACTGAGTTCGGAATTTGAAGATATATCTCCAGTAGGAGATTCAGTGAATCTAGGAACATTAAATATAGATTTCCTGAATTTGTGCCTGTCAAGCATCAATTTGAACACTGCATGGTGCAATCTTAGACCAAATCCAATGTGTATAACTCTAAAAATAAAGAGAGGAAGAAACATTACTAAATACCTAGCAAAAAAGTTCAAAAATATATTAAAAAATATTTGGATGGGTTGCATTCATCAGAAATCAATTTTCCTAGAGGCAAAACATTTTTGTCAGGCGATTTCTTTATTGGAACAATTTTTATGACTTCTTTCTCTAAATTCTATTACTCAATTAGTAAAGTTGACAAAAATATTTCCTTTTGTTGCCAATTTAGGACTTTTCTCTAGCCTTCTGCATGCCAAATAGAATTGCAGATTTTCCTTGTAAAACTACTTTCAATTTTACAAGTTAAGGGGGAAAGGATGACGGAAACACAGCTTGTTTTAATAAAAAATATCGACTCATGGCTTTTCAGAACAAAGCTGAAAGGACATTTTTCCTGATCTTTCTTTCCTTCCTATTATTTTAAAAACATGGTCTCTCATTAAAACCCAAATGGTATCTTTATGCATGTCACTAAAGACATGCTTTTCCTTTGTAGAACATCCCAACTGCGTAATTCATTCCTGTCAGAGTTCTACTGGCAAGAAGAAGGTGAATATTGGTTAAAAGAAGAGGGCCTGGATCCAGCAGAGCACTTAAACAAGTGCTTAACTTGTCAGAACTATTAATTGCATGTTTAAAGTTAAGTACATGCTTAAGCGGTACCTTGGTTTGGTGCCTACCTCCATAGCTTTTGATCAGGAATCATTATTGCTAATTGGTAGTGCCTTGGTTTGACAAAACTCATAATTTTCATCTGGAGCCCAACACCATCATTGCAAACCCTATCCACATGCTGAGCAGAGAAGGCAGAGGAGGAATGACCATCACATTTGTTCTTCATCTCCACCTGTGACAGCAAACAGAGGATTTGGAGTAAGACTTTTCTCTGCATTTAGGCATTTACCTGTGCCTGACTGTCCTGGACTCTGCTCATGGGCAGTGGAGAGAATTAGGCACACTTAGAGACCACCTCAGAGTACTTCAGAAAAGTATCAAATGGATGCTTGCTTCTCTCCAGTGACTGTAGAGTGAGATGAGAGGATTGAAACTGAGCATCTTGGTTGTAGACAGAATATAAGGGCAGCTGAGATGAATCCTTTACCACTCAGTGTCTGAACCACTATTCTGGGGATTTACATAAGCAATATACTAAAGGAGAAAAACTAACAAAAGGTTAATTTCACATTTTATCAAACATTAAAAAAACTGTTAGATGTGGTTCTAGAAACTCATGGAATTTGCATTCATGTTTTCCCTGGCAGTGGTAAATAGTTTTAATTCACACAAAATTCATGTTACCAGTAATGTGCAGACTATCACAGTTATTCTCAGAGTGCATCTATATACTTCTCTGTAAAAAGTAAGAGCCATGGTCCCATCTGGTACACATTAGGAATCCATGGTCAGCTGCCCCATGGCAAGTCCTCAGAACAGTAATCACAATTTTCCCAACCATGCACCTGAGTGTTGTTAGATCAGCACTTTCAGCATGAAAGAGCTGTGTGAGATTAGCAAGAGACTGCTCTGGGTTCCCTGATCCTCTGCCAAGGACTTGGAAAAAAATGAAAAAGGGCAGAAATCAGTGAAGAGATGAAATATTTTTAATTCTTAAGATCGTTTTCCTACCTCACCAACAGGGACACATTTTTTTATGCTTTTTAACATTTTCAGTGGAAAAGAATGCAGTTCCTGTCCCTCCTTTCCCATTTTCTTATTGATTTACCAGTTTAAACGTACTGCATTGTAAACTACTTTGCATATTTAGTGAAACTTGAATTAACATCACAAATAAACTTTGGAAAAAGAGGAACACCTCTTTCGTTCCTTTAAAAATTTGGTTTTTTCTCTGGTGCTGAGGTTCCTTGAGCGTTGGGACATGTAGGCCATAATAGGGGAAATGTAGTGTGGCAATATGCACATAACCAAGGTTTCCATGTTACCTGCCTGGAACCTTGCTGTTTTGCGCTGTTATTTAGAGAATTTTATTCTATTTCTCCTTATCATCATTCTTGCTATAATCACAAAAAAGGCTAGAAAAGAGCTTAAGGGCTCACCCTGAGACCCTGAGAGCCCTGAACCTTGTCTAGCCACATACCCTTCCACCACATGCCCTGGCACTCACCCCTGCCCAGGCTGCACTGCTGTATCCCTGCCTGCCCTGCCCTGGTGACAGTCCTGCTGTGACCTGCCTCCTTCCTTCTACATGTTCTTTTTTCCATTCCTTTTATTCTGCTCCTTTCTCCCATTTCTTTCCAGCCCCTGTTTTGGGGCCTGACTGAGAGAGTCTCTTTTGGAGGCACTCCTGGAGGGCAGAGGAATCCAGGAAAGCTGGGTATTCCTCTAGGAGGAAATATAAAGGCACAGGAGCAGACTGTCTCCGGTGCCTAAAGATGAGCTGGCAGGGAAGAAGGCCTTATAAAGGATGTGTCAAAGAAGGTGGCTGAAGTAGAAAAGCTTCTACTGTGTAATATTATGCAACCTAAATGGGTAATTAATGGGGCTTTTTTCTTCAGTGATGTTTTACCTTACATAAGATATGAATGTCTGAAGTTAAGATTGTGTCAACACTTGCATTTAAGGATATTTTGTCCCAAACAATAATAGAATAACTCAGTGGTTTGTGTTGGAAGGAACCTTAAAGATCACCTAGTTCCACTGCTCTGCCCCATGATGGGCAGGGGCATCTTTCACTAGACCAGATTGCCCAAATCCCCATTCAACCTGGCCTTGAATCCCTTCAAGAAATGGGGCAGGATATACTGGAACAGTCTTTAAAAAGTTTTTTAAAGTTATTATCTCAAACTCTGTTAGAATGAAGTTTCTACTTTGAAAAGTTATGGCCATACTAGCACAGACGGGGAAAATCATCTGGATGAGAAACTTCCCCCAAATGGTGTGGCAATCCTTTAAGCTGTGTCCAGTAGTAAGAACTGCAGTTAAGCACACAAAAAACAAGCCACCTTTATCAGCAAAGCCTTTTGCTTTTCCAGCTGTGTGGTAAGAAAGCAAACTAAGGTGAAATTTTGTCCAAGGTAGTTGGTGTGCTGAAATAGAAATGCACAATGGTATGAGGAGCACGGTGGGTGATATTATTAGAGGTTGTGGGGAGCTATGAAATACTAATCTTGGCAAGAATGTTGATATTAAGAAACCCTTTGTTAATAGTGTGATGTTCAGTACTGCTGAATAGCTAAGCTGCTCAGCCCTACTGTTCATAGTAGTGATAATTCTTTCTGCATGGAAACAGGATCATATGGAAGTCCTGGATTAAATTCTTTAAAACAACACATAGGACAAAAGAATTGACTAAGACCTGTGATACTTTGCAATTTAAATACCATTATTCAAAATATAATCAAAAAGAAGGAAAAAAAAAAAAAGAGAGAGAGAGAGAGAGAGAGAGAGAGAGAGAAGAAGAAACAGAAGTATTGAAGTATTACCAGACTTCTGCTTTATTTTTACACTAAGATTGCTCTGGAGTATGAAAAGAATTGTTTGAAGAGCTTTTCTCAAGAAATACAGAAAAACACTAAGAAAGCTGAAAGAAGTCATCAGATATCATGGTAGATTGACTGAGGAAATGCAGAGTGAAGAGCAAAAAACAATAGTTTTCAGTTGTGTGTTTGGCCAAAATAGGTTTGGAATTGGGACTGAAGAATTAATTTCTAGTTAGATTCTTTTTGTAATGAAAGAAACAAGACTGCGTATATATCCCTTATAGATATATAGTTTCATCAAGGAAATCTTAACTCCATGATAAATCTTTTTCTTTTATGGAAACAAGTTTTACAAGACCTCAAGTTTTGGCCAGCTGCCCAGACCTTAAAATTCTTCTGCCATGAGGCTTGTAGTGTAAAGCCCCCTGCTTGTTTCCGAGTAATCCAATGACTCACAACCCTGCTGGGAGAAGGAGAAGGTCTGAAGATCTGAAGCTGCAAGGGTTAAGATTTGCCCAGCCATGCCTAAAGGGACTCAGGCAGAACATACATGCAATAAATAGGAGCACACAGGCTTTTTCAGTAGTTAGTTGGCTTCAATGCTTCCTCATCAGTTGGACATTCCCTGATAACAGCTCAGGGCTCTCAGCACCTGTGACAAGCATGGAATAACATGGGAACATATCATCATGCAATTCTCCTTTCAGGCATTGTTGTAGCATGATAATGAAGTCCCCTGGTTATGTTGACAACTCCCAGTACATGGAGAGAAGTAAGAAGAGGTGTTAGGTCTTTGTGATCTTGCCCTGGGTGGGATTCCCAAGGTAAAGGCTCCCTGCAGTCTCGCTTTTATTTCCCAGCAGAAGGCATTTGGCAGCAGTCTTTCACTGTCTGCCAGTACTGCCTCAACAGAGCTTTTAATTTAAGGGACCCTTTTGGTTAATATGTGTGAGAGTAAAAAGAACCAGTGCAAGGGTTTATTTTCATATAAATATGGGATCTGTATGTAGTGAAAGAGAGGGGGGAAAGTAGAAGAATAGAAATCAGGTTGAAACCTGATCCCAAGGAGTTGACTCCAGTCCCTACAAAACTTCAGGACAAGTATAACTGTCCTCACTTTACTCATATGAGAACGCACCCACCCTCACTTCACCTTCCCCCCTCTCAGAGAGTTCTATCTTCAGTCAGGAGTCCTTTCTGTAAGTTTCTTTAAACTGTAATTGGTTCATCTTCCAGATGCAGGGGGACCCCTTTTCCAGAGGAACTAATGGGGACAGAGTGTCTATTTGAAGGAACAAATTATTTTTATTATTATTATTATTATTATTATTATTATTATTATTATTATTATTATTGTGTCAAAAACTTGATGGATTTGACTCTGTTTGCGGTAGAAATCCTGTTTTACTGGCAACTATTTTCAAGGGAGCTTTTATCAAGATATGAGTGCTTGTTCACTTGATGGTCAAGTGATTGATATTATTTTCTGCCAGATGTAAAATTTTAAATTTATGAATATCATGATCTGTGTATGTGTGTTTGGAAATTTGGACCTTAGCCTGCACACTCAGTACTCTTCACCTTACAGATCCCCAATGTGCAGGCACCATTTGAACCAATTTCCCCCAATCGCCTTGATTTTTTCTCTCTCTTTCTGTACATATGGCCTTAGTCACATGCAGAAGCCCAACATGCAGCAGTGAGTGCACACCTTTGCTTAGAAAGGACCAGAAAACAGCCAAGACCCAGACTGGTGAGGAACTCCTTAGGGATGCCACGCTGGATGTATTAAAGTTTGTGGGATTTTTCACACTGGTCCTTTGGAAGATCATTTGTACAGTTCTGCCTAAGCCCTTCAAAGTGAGTCAGTAGGCACTAAAATTAAAAAACAGTTCTCAAATAGCACAGAAATAGCATCTAAATATTCTGGGAAGTGTTTTATTAGTATGTAATTAATCACAGGTTGTGCTCCATGGGTGAGCTTTTGCTCTCAAGACAATAAATCCACAAACTAAGTGCAAACTTGACTTCTCCTTGCCAGCTTCAAGAACTGACAAGCACATATATTTTCCTGCTCCCTAATCCCCCCTTGCAGTTTTTATTTTAAGTGACCACCACAAAAACTGCTACAGTAGGTTTAATGAAGAAAAGTACAAAGCTTGTATGACAGAAAGCTGCAAAGTTGATTAAGAAAATATGATCCTAGCAATTGCAGGTCCTATGATCTCCTAAATTTGCTTAGATGAACTGATTGTTGTGGAAATGAAAATATATTTCTTGTCACTGCTACAACTTAGATCCAGATTCTAAGTATCACCCTATTTTCCTTGTTTTGGCATACTAAAGCCAATGTTACTTGAATATTTAAGGTAGATATGCTATATCTTATGCTATCACTAAATTCTTGGAACAGCAGGAATAAACTTTTTAGTTGAATTAGAATTGGAAGTGTTTCATTTGTCTGATAGAGACAACAATGATTTCTCATTTTCAAGCAGAATAAATGACCTATGGTGTGAAAAACAACTGAAGTTAATTTGATGTCGTGTTCTTTCTGCTCAGGTGTGAAACATTTTTATCAGGTACAGATACAGTCCTGCTTTCTGCTCTAAGTGAATAATTTTCTTAGCAAAACATTTTGTTTACATTGGTGGTCTGCAGAATGGCTAACTGAGCCAAAGCTCAAAACTTAGAACTGGTGCTGGTTGGTTTTGGTAACCATTAGTTTCCCTTTAGAGAGGTTATTTTTTTTAATACTCAAAACTACACAGGAAGCCTAAGGAATAGGCGATTCACTGGGCACTGACTCATGTCATCACCCAAGAGAAGAACATGGAAAACTGCTTGGGAATGTGAGCCATTTAGTAGAAACACTTTGCACAGGAAGATGCTGATAAGATACCAAGGACATAGAGACCTGTAAGTGTTGGTAACCTGACCATGCTGAGAAAGGAAGAGAGAATGGGTTAGGGAGGAAGTCTCAGCTGAAGGGGGCTTGGAAATGGGTGCAAAGAAATTACCTCCTGCTGCCTGTGGATTGTTTTAGGAGACAGTGTCTTGAGCTTTTAAGATAGTTGTGCGTGCCAGATCTGGTTACATTACCACATTGCCAACATTATGATTGAATGATATTACACAGCACACCTACTTGGGGCATGCCTGGCAGGGGTAGATGACAGAGCCAGAGCTGGACATTGAACATGTTGTATTTGTTGCATCTTCAAATTGTTCTTTTCTTACTGTAAGGAATATGGTAGTCTTGAGTAGAAAGGCCTTTATCCAAAAAAAAGGCTCAATGAACCCAGGCTTTCAAATGAAAGTATGTGCCCTGCGTACATTTCCCAGTCCCGCTGTTAACTGGCTGCATTATAACAACCTCTCCACCATTATCTATCCAGCACAAATGACATGGTCTTCAATGCCACAAATGATGCCTGAGTTGTAGCAATGTTTTACAGGTTTCTAAAGAGTCTTTCTTTTAATATCTTGTCCAGGAACAAGCATCTCTTGTTCAGGGATTAGTCTGTCCCCTAATCCTGAGGGAGCACCACCTGGTGCAATTCTTGGTTTCTGTGGAGTCAGCTGGACATCAGGAAGAGCTATGGAGTAGGCTCAAGGCTGGCAGATGCCTTCCTATCGACTGCTTTGTAAACTACCTCTCACATCAAACATGTTGCAGCAAAAACAATCATGAAAAGTGTATCTACCATTAGTTCTCTCCCTATTCATCTTGCTGGCACTTAAATATCAAGGTTTATTCTTTAAATATAGGTTCCCATTGCTGACACAATTAGCTGTGTTTGCAACAACCATTAGGAAGGCATTTGGCCAGTAGGAAGTGATGAGAGAATAGTTTTTTCATCAGCTTAAATCTTATTCTTTCTCTCCCATGTTGAGTCTGCACTGCAAATAAAAAACAAAACAAAACAACCCCCTCCCAAAACAAAACAAAACAAAACAAAAAAACCCCAAAAACCCCAAAAAACCAAACCAAACCAAACCAAACAAAAAAAAAAAAAACCCTAAAACAAACAGACAAAAACCCCTCATGTTTTGATTTTTATTTTTCCTTTTTCTCCCTTTAAACTAACCTATTCAGTACTTTCCCCTGGGAAACCAATGTAATTTCTCAACAGTCTTCTTGCATGCTCCCTTTTTTTTTCCTTTTGTGTCAGTCTTAGAGTCTATTTTAAAAATGGAGGATCTTAGAAACGGAACACTTATGACATTTGTGACAAGATGAATTTATATTTCTGTGGCAGAGTTGGCACACCCGTCTCTCCAACATCCTGCTTATCTCAGTCACACAATAGCAAGTGGATTTTTTAACTTATATATTAGGACCTGCTCCTGTTGGTAAATTGTATATGCACCAATGCTCACAATTCAAATAAGCAGGTGACAGAAACAACAGTAAATTCTCAGTCTTTGACAGCTTGTTTCTTCACCATCACCACTGGTTTCCCAAAGGGGGAAACACAAACCATTTTTGCTGCAGCTCTACTCAAGGGTTAAATTAACATGTGCTTCCAGATACAGAATTCTCCCTGAGGGGGAAGTATGCACAAGAATGAAACAACACAAATATCCACTATTGTAAAATTCTCAAAGGCAGATGTGTACAAAAAACTCCCCTTGTTCTCCACTAACATTAGACAACCCTGGAATTTCTCCAAGCACAGAATTTAGATGAATATAACATTTTAAAAGAGGATTTGAAAACAATTAAATAAAAGACATACTTTGGAGAGGTACCATTTGCTTTGCACTTCATGCCCCCTTGCCTGCTTCTGTTAGAATAATAAATACATATCCCAGATGACAGGCTGCTGAAGATATTGTCCAGTAGGGACATTTAGTTTCTTCCCAGAGCCTGTAAAGAATTGTTTCAGTAACTTTGAAGATGTTTTTTGACTGTAACATAAATAAGTTGTTGCAGAGGTCTAAGTTATAATATGTCCTTTGTCAAACACTGATTCTTTTAAACCAGTGGATACCATTATTTTTAATCTGAACCTCAGGTGTAAAGCAATCTTTCAGGAAGTGAATCTACAAAAACACCCCAAAATCTCTCATGTTTAGTTTGGAATTTTTCCTACTCTGGAAATGACCAAAGTAAAGAATCTGATTAAAAAAATGTAATATGTGTTCAACTAGAGGCTTAGTAGTTTAAGTTTTGGGACCTTGGTCATTTTGGCTGCCAGTCTGAACAAAGGTAGAAGTGTAACAAGGGGCAGACTGACCTTTACCCACCTGTACCTGCATTTACAGTCAGAGTCACTTGAGAAGGGGAGGTCAGCCACAGATCCATTCAGTACATTCAAGCCTTACCTTTTCCTTAGACACAGGTGGCTTGCCCCAGCTTTTTGGCACAGCTTTCTCCAGCACTGGCAAGTTCAGGACCATGCAAGCAGATTGGCTCAGTTTGCCTGACTGTGCCATGGAAAAATTGGAATCAGTACAACCAGCTCTTTGTCACTGCTACACAGGGTGTTGATACTAGGAACATGATTTTCCTTCTGTAACTCCTCCTAGGGTCAGGCCTCTTCAGGCAGTCCATGTAGACAGGCTTATGGGGAAGTTCAGAGTTTTTCATGCCTGGATGAGGGATGCCTGAGTAAAAAAAATTAAACATCTCCATAGTCAATATAACCAAGCGTTTTCCTCTTTCTTCACTTCACTGAACCCAAGATTTGTAGTTCATGCTTTTTTTTTTTTTTGGTTTTTTTTTGGGGGTGTGCCCTCATCTTGATCTCGTGCTGAACCCCTAAGTTCTTCTTTAGACAGTAAAGATAATCAATTCTTACACTCAGTACTTGAAACTTAGACAAGTATTCAGGAAACTGAAATTCAAACCCACAGCTTTCAATATGCTGTCTTGCAGACCCAACTTGTCTTTCCCATTTCTGATCCAAGGTAAGTCCCAGACTTCTTGGGGGAATCTCCAGGAGACAGCAGAATCAGGCACCCACTCAAATTGTCTGAAACATTTCAATCAACCTGAAAGATGTAAACTCCTCTGCCTAGGGCCTGGTTGTGTTTTGTTTCACTTACATGGTCACTGCTTGTGACTGGATGGCACGACCCCTTGGTGTGAGAGATGGATGGCCCCTGGAGCAAGTGGCAGAGCAGGTAGAGCAGGGTGCCTGTGGGTCTGCTCATCTCACAGGTTTCACAGGCAGCCTGCAGAAAGTAACCATCTTCCTGAAGGTTAGCTTATCCAGAAAGGCCCAGCTGTGTCTGAATGACAGTGTCATACTAACAGGCACTACATGAACAGGTATGGTGCGCAGCCACCCGTTTTGCTCCAGCCACAGCCTCTAGCCAGATCCAAGGCTGTGCTTCCAGGATTCTCTTCTCAGGCAGCTCACAAATGCTACAGCTAAATAGAGCTAAATAGAGCACAGGTGTGCAAATGGACAGGAAGGTTCTGAATGAAGACCAAGCCAGTAGCCTCAAATTCATCAGTTGGTGAGCATGTGGGTTCAGATGGCACAATTTTCTCCACTGGTAGTACATAAGGAAATGGCACTCCATTCAGTCAGTGGTTTGCATATCCCAGGAGTCCCATAATAATTTCCATGTTGTAGTCTGCATGCAAAAATGTGGTTCTGTAGAGTGGAAGAAGTTAAAAAGTCAATGTATTTTATGGCCCTACAAGGTGCTGATAGATGAATTCTGCCTTTTCCAGACTCAATCAGTGAGGCCTCACATAGGGGAAGCTGGATTTTCTCGTGGAGTTCAGGACTGACGTTATTATCATATTTATCATTAGCAGCATGAGCACACATGGTGCTGCAGCACTTCATCCATATTCATGCTTTATGTGTTGGTGCCCTGCAAGCATGAAGCTCAAAGCCACTGTCCCACTGTCTACAAGTCACACAGATGTACTGGGGCAAGTCACTCTAGTCAGCAGATACCCTTTCGAGATACCAGGTGTTCAGACAAAAGCGAGGATGTGAGCTGGGAGAGAAGTCATGTAAGGTGCAGCATAAAGAGGATTTGCAGAAAATGGTTCAAAACTGTTGGTGTGAGCAGGTATGAATAAATGTTATTACTTCATTCCTAGACATTGGTTATTGTCCTGTCCCTTCAAGGCACTTTACAAAGAAGTCACTGTCATGATCCAAATTTTCTAAAGCACCTGAACTCCCACAGCTTGAGAGTTCTCCCTTTTCTTCCTTCCAAGCCTGCCTTGCTCTGGGCATTTGGGATGGCTGACTATGTTTTCTTTCTCCCTGAGCAAAGCACTGCAACAAGGACAAGGTGATCAGGCAGGGTATCTCCCTGCTGCTGACACACACCCACTATATTCAATGAAAAATAAACGGCAAGGAAATGAACCAACTTAGTGTTATCAGTCATGCAGCACCACTGCTGTTTTCAGAGACTGCACCTTTCTGAACTTGTCTGGGGACTCTTCAGCTGCAAAGCCAATGACCTCATTTGTCACCTCGCAAATGCCTCCCTCCTGTGAGCCTTGTGGACGATGTACATCTTTGTTTAACAGGACACACAGCTTTGAAGAACGAGGAAAAGATTACTGATAGTGATGTGAACTCAGAGCAGGCATAAGTCACCTTTCCAGGAGAGCTCAGCTCTGATTAAAGCACGGTTGAAAAATGTGCCTCTCCCAAGAATTCCCCTTGTAGATTTTCCACATTGCACCAGTGCATGACAGACTAGGAAAGAAATATGACTACCGTTTTGAACATAGAAGCAATTCCTGAAAAAAATGATTTTCTGAGTCTTAGTGGTAAGATCATAAACCTTTGCTGCTTAGTTAAAAGGGGCAACAATTCATTTAATGATATTAAAAAATTTCTACAGCCTATGTGATACAAAGCATCACAACAACTGTTACGGAAAGTCCTGGCTGTCTTGAAATCCCATTGTTGATGAAAGTAGATCAGGGACAGTTAAAATGAGACTAGGTGATGAAGATTTATAATATAATTATTTTTTAAAATATAAACTTTAGATGCAGCATTGCTTATTAAAAAAAAATTAGAAGCCACTCTCTTTATGTTCCTATGCATATAGCACAGTGAAAGTGAGTTCTATTTTTAGAATACGCTGCTTTTCAGATGTCATTAATTTGAGCAGGAGGTCAGCAAAAAATGGATTTGCAAGACAGAGATCAGGCCATGATCTGATCTGTTTTGCACAAGATTAAAAAAAATGTTCAAAAAAGAGAAAAAAAACCCATTTTTTAACTTTGTTGACAAAGGGTCAGAGCAGTTTCTTAAAACATGTCTGGCAATACTCTCTGAAAGCTTCTGTGTCGCTAATAAGAATGTCACACTTGAAGGAGCATTGTACTATTTTGTAACCTACCATATGAAATCTGGTGCCGAGCCACAGGTTAAATGCACACAATGAAATTCTCTTTCCTCCCACTGCCAGTTCTGTCACTTACTACACTGAAGTCCACAAAAATACAATATGACTCAGAATATGTAGGCTGTGGCTAGGCAGAGAAAGTTCATTCAAAATTGATTTTCTTTCAGGCATCCCTGATATTCCCTGTTTCAATTGCTCACCTACTGTACAGTTGAGTGAGCACTTAAGGAAGTTGCAAAGCGATGCAGCCTGTCTGGGACATGAAGGAATGTGGAGCAGGATAATCACAACATCATCAACCCAATTCTCCAAGGTAGCTGGCCAATAATACTGTTCTAATTGAATAACTTATCCGCAGCTATTTCCCCTGGGAGAGCCTATGGCTTCAGCTCTCTGTGTAGGCAGATGGTGCAGCATACACAATGAAACCTGTAATTTTCTCTCACTACTGAGCATGTTAACAGTGAGCTGTTTTCCCAGTACTGCTAGCCCATTAATATTTTATTTTAACTGGTTTTCTCCAAGTTATTATGCACCATGCAGCAGAGAATGGAGAAATCAATGATACATTTCATATTATTTTTACAGCCAGCTCACTAAGCTACCCCCTGCTCATTAAGGCCTCTGCTTTGCTAATCAACAATTGTATATGTCATCATCAGGTATATGCTGAAATGAAAGTGTCATAATTAAAAACAAAGGTGCATGAGTCACCGGAGCCCTGAATTACTAACTAGCAGCAAAGCATAACAAATAGGCTGCAAGTGAATTCCAAACCTGCAGGGCTGTTTTTTAAAACGTGCATTAATGAGCATGTGCCGAGCATATTTCTGACTCTGACAATGCTGTCCTGATCTTGCTCTCTGAACTACATGTCTTAGCGATGTACTGCCATCCCCTTGTCCCCAAATGTTGGAACAGCACATAATCCTCAGCAGCAAAAGTGGTTGAAAGGGAAATGCAGCCTGGGAGGGCAAGGCAGCAGAGACAGCCCATCAACAGTGTAACAACATGACAGATGACAAACCCAGAGGCAAATCCAGGCCTGCCAGCAGATCCGCCTGTAAAGCCTGCCAACGAGCCAGATGCAGCTACTGAAAAGATATCATCCCTAGCTTAGCATCTGGGTCTTGCTGTGGCCAGTCATACTTCATGTGCTCCATGTCCTTACTGCTGACCCCAACTGCTGGGAGAGGCTGAAACAATGAGGGAGAGATCAACTGCATCAAAAACATTGCATTTATATTTTGTTAGTATACACACCGTGACTATAAAAAATGTCAATCTGCGAACAGTGTAATTATCGGTTTGCATTTATTTTACTGTTTCCCCTCTCCCACTGTCTCTGAAAAAAGACAGCTCAGGGATTCATTCTTTGTTTGCCATTTCTACTCAGAAGTACACACTTAGCTACTTCACCATCTCTTAGAAATAGCAGTACACTGGAAATCTATGTGTGATTAAACCTTGGCTTTGAGATCCAGCAGTTCTTGTCCCTGGAAAGGTATAGTTCTTTCTAATTCACAAGTATTTCAGAGCTTGGCTTGTAGTATTAAACATCAAATAAATCTTTGTCAAGTGACTCAGGTGACAATTAAGTGAAAACTAATGATATGCCATCACAGAAAAGGTAATTGCATCCATTGTTGGGTACTTCCCAGGTCAGGATACATGCATAGCATTTCAGAAATGGTATTCATTCATTCACCCTGGCATCCTAGTTCTGACTACAAAAGTGTATTAATAAAACCATCATTTTTCCTTTTGGAGAAGTTAGGGACATTCTTTTTGGATGATCCTACCCCCCTTGGAGTTCAGGACTGCTTTTCTGCATACTAGTAATTGGCTCAGTCAGTCAGGTAAAATTTAAATGTAGATGTTCAAAAGCATCCTCTTGAGGACAGGATGGGAAACGTTCTGTTCTCTCATTTTCTCACCTGTAATGGTTACTAAGAATTACTTTAAGCACACTTTTATAAACGTATTCTTCAGAAAATATGAAGTGTCGGAAATTATTGATCTGTAATGGAAATTTCCTTAGTCTTGTTTAAGTCTAAGTGCATTTATAGAAACTATATTGTCCCTTTTGGTTCAAGGTAAGATTAATCTCACTTACCTCAGGCATCTAAGTCACACAAGGATCCCTTTTAAGTCAATGGAAAAATACAGGCACCTTCAGAAGGCTATTCATCTCATCCTAATGTAGGCATCAGAACAATTCATCTGAAATGAACCCTTCTGTGAAGGCGCCTATGTCTTTCTATTAATTATAAAGGAAGCCCACGGAGACTAGCTTTGAATAGGTTCCTCTTTTTTACTCTTGTGAGATCAGGTGAGATGTATTCCACTCTTCATGTTTCATTGGCTAAAGAGGAATGTGTAGACAGAAAACAGGGAAGTTAAAAGACCCCAGCCTTTCATTTTAGATTCATATATATTCCCATAATTAAGAAAGGATTACCAAATAAACCGAATCACAAAGCCACTTCTCTCTGTTTAATGCCACAAAGCTGGAAATAGCACAATTCCCCATATACAGCCTTTGAGCCATTTGCAGTGGGAATATCTAGTTCTCTTAGTGAATCATGCTAAGACAGAAGATCACTTGACACTGATTTCTTCTTCTTTTCATTCATTTTTTCAAATATATAAGAAGATCCCAGATGTATAAAGACAGCCTACACTGGAGACCAGGTCTATTCTGATGTTAGCAATTCTTGTAGTTATGGGAATATTATATGGCAAGATTATGGAATCTTGAAAAGGACACGATTATGTTATGAGCTTTGTAATCACAGATGTTTGAGAGAGGCATTTATGTGATCAGCTCTGATGAAGACTCAGTCTTGTAACTAAAACTGTTTGATTACCCTATGGATGGTATAAGAATTTTTTCCCAGTAAAATCTTATTTTTTTTCTACATTTGATGGACAAACATGATACAAACCAATTGGTTCAAAATCTTACCTAGCCTGAAAAAGCCCCAAAACATTCTGCTCAAAAATTTCCAAAATTAACTTCCAAAAATCCACATTTCTTTGAAATATTTATTTAAGCTGTACAAAGAAATATCAAATGTTTTGAAGAAATGCATTATTCAGTACTGAAATTGCTTTTCCTCTTGCTTTTAGCTATCAGAGTACTCAGTATGACAAATTACTTTACAAGTTAACATAAAATAAATTCAGAACTGCCAGAAAATTGGAAAATTGGTTATTCACATGGCAGTACTGTGGGGTTAGTACTTCATCTATTGTTCTGCTTTTGCTGTGCAATAAAGACAGTTTTGAAAACTGATGTTGTTTCTCTTTAGGAGAGGTAGAATATGGAAATTCAAGTTTTTCCACAGCATCCTGTTTTTGTCTGGGGTCACCGATGCAAAGGAAATGAGGTCACCAGCACATCTCCATACTCACAGATTTCTCTGAAGAGGAAGGAACATGTTTTCTATTATGGCTGAATTCTTGTGTATTGGAAAAATTTGATCTTTTTGAGTATACATAGGTATTTTAAATATATTGATGTGTCTTTAAGAGCAGAGGCAAGAAACTAAGTCATCCGGTGCTTTAAAATATGGAAGGGGTGTGGAACTGTTTTTTAATGAAAAGCAGTACTGCCAAAAACTACAGCTGCTTCCGTGGGTCAGTCTCATTTTCTTTAATTCAGAACCAGATGCAAATAGTAAGAACTTTTACAGGTGATTTTTTAAAGCTGACATTCAATATCAGTGGCATTAAGTTGCTTGCATGGCTGTTGTCATCGATGCATTAGGTTTACAGAAAAGCGTTTGCATTGAAGCAAAACTTGCAGGCACTTACTGCAGCTTCCAAAGTGGGGGAAAGTGCCTTGACATCCCTTTGTTTCATCTCATCCAAAAGGCAAGAATCACTGTGCAAGAAACAGCTTTTCTAAGTGCACAGGAATGCATGTGGGGGCCAGGGAGATTAATGGGAGGCCTTTTATTGACTTCAGCTGAGACCGAGTACAGCACTAAAGATACCTGGCTCATAGTTCTCTCCTCTAATGAAATCTCCCAAAACATGTTTTTAAAATCCTTCCTTAAAGGCCTTGAGTTGTTCTGCTACTGTTGATCACCAGAAACAAATTCTAGCTGGTATCTCCATCCATTTGTAAATGAGTACTGCCAAAGTCAAAATGGTGAAATCATTATTTCCTGTAGAAATACTGTGGAGTTATCTGCAAATGAATAACTTACAGCTGCATAGTTCAGCAAAATCAAGATCATTTACACCAAATTCTATAGGATTTATTCAGGTGACTAGCAAAAGAGAAGATAACATCCAAAAAATTTCAAAACTTGCATCAGCACTACTGGATCAGCTCCCACGTTGGTGTAGTGTGAAGTATACCAGTAGGGATATCAAATATACCAATAGCGAGAGAGTACCCTAAGTTATGTGGGGTCACCGCAGATCAGGAAAAGTTAATTATAATCAAGGAATGGCCCCATGCCATGATCCTTTTTATAAAATAATAAAAAAATAAAAACAAGAAGGAGGAAAAAAAAAATCTATATTTGACCTGCTTTTATCTACTCTGTCTAATATTTCTTCCCAGATTTATAATGTAAGTATGTAGCAAATATTACACATTCTGTCTACCTGCTCTCATGATTCTTTGGTCACAATATTCAACATAGTGTAATATGACAGAATGCAATCTTCATGAAGGAATGCAATCAGATCAGCTAAGATTTAATATTCTTTTAATTTTTATCTAAAGATTTTGACAGAAGAGAAAGCATAAACTGTTCATGGGAAAACATAAGTATTTGGGATAGAACATTTATGTTTATTTATGTAAAGGAATATATGTACATATATAAACAACTTGGGAATAAATAGAGGGTAGAAAATACTGACAGGAAATGAAGAAAATGAATTATAAACTCTAACCACAGTAAAAATAAATCATATAAATGAATACTGCAATAAACCCCTGTTTTATAAGCAGTTGTGACCTGTTTGAGGAGGAAATACAAAAGTCTGCCAAAAGCATATCATACCCATCTGTCCAGTTTAGAGTATTAGTTGGGTTTTTACTTGGACAATTCTCAGCCCAATCCTGTTAATACTTACATATATTAATAGCCTTGCTCCTAAACAAAATCATCAACTGAGCAGAGTGGAATGACGTGTAAGTAAGATGGCGTGTAGCTGAGATGCTGTATAGGTCCAAATACATGCCTAGGCACATGCAGGATTACGCTGCAAAACTGTAGTATTTAGTTATTACTGTAGTGCTAGCCCAAATATTCACAGGCATGGTTTATGTTCCTATCTTAATCTGGATTTCCAGGACCATAAAAGCATCATTAGGATGAAGATTTCCATGTTTTTATTCAGCACTGCAGTTCAGCAAACTTCTACAAGACTGTTGCTCTTATTTATCTTTCATCCTATGTGCAGAAATTTCATCCTATGTGCCTAAGTTTTCAGAAAAATCTGCACAGAATCAGATTCTGCTTCCCACACCTAATTAAGTAATCCTTCAATAAAATAAGTACTCTTTGAAGAAGACTTGGAACTTCTCCATGGCAAAATGATTTCTCCAAAATCTTAGCTACATATTACTCTCTAATCTTTACTGTCACTATCCTACTATATTTTAAGTACTTCTCTGCACAGTCTGAAGTATGGTAAGCAGGACATTTACACAATGACATGAAATAAACTCAGATCCAACATCTGGCTATTTTGAATTAGAACAGGACTACACGATTTTAAGAAAATACAAGTGATATCCCCAGAGGAAATAATTTTTTCAATCCCATGTAGTCATGTGGTTTATAGTACTCATTTCTGCTTGGCGTTTTTCTAGGGACCAGCTTTAGTGTCTCATGTCCTCTCATCTGATGGTTGCATTCTGAATGTTTTAGTTATCCCATCTGATGTCTGTAGTTCTCCCCAGGTTCCCAGTGTAAAGTTAGGCATTTGACCCTTCCAAGTACCAATATTGTAGGCAGTGTAGTCTGTGGGATTGTAACAGTGAAGTTTTTTTTTGGATCTCTGGTCCATCTCTGTCTCATCTCCACAGATATTTCTGAACCAATATTATTTCACCACCTCAGAGGGAGTTATAAAGACAAATCAGTTGTTCAGGTAAGACTATACTGAAGCTATACAAATACTAAAGCAAAGATAAAACATGTTACTGGGTCATTTAGAGCCTTGCCCAGAGGCTCTTCTGGGGGGAAAAAAGCAGTATTTCCCTGCAGTGGCCAACTTGCCTGTTTAAATCAAAATGCTTTTTCAGGATCAGAAATCACAACCAAAGTCTTCTAATACTAAATTATTGACCGTTAAGTAAGCATTTTATTCATTCTCCAGAATGTCCCTACACGTTAAAAATAACATACAACTGCTTTATAGCATTTCACTAAAACATGCATTTTATTTATCAGACTTTTCATTTTCTTGGCAAGTATTGCATACGTAGAAGTTTGGATGCTCCTCCACCACTGCTGTGTGTTCAGCCTTCTCACCAGTTTTCTGGCACTGTGTAACTTACAAGCATGTTAAAAAGTTTTAATGAAAAGCCTTATCAGACACTACTAGTCCTCCTCTCTGGCTACTTTGCAAGCTTGAGATACATCTCTAGTTCCTAAGCTTTCTCTGTCAAGCTAACCTAAGGGGCGAAGGAATATTCAGGGATTTGCTGGGTTTTTTGCAAACCAGGCAAAACTTCACAGCTTTTTTTTTTTTTGATTTTCCAAATGTAATTGCAAAGCATACTTTGTCTGACTATGTCTAACAAGTGTATTTAGCACAGAAGTAATTCCTTAGGTATGAAAAAATAAGTTGCTTTTCGTTCCTACTTTCTTTTGACTTTAGACACCTATTGAGATACCAATGTGTTATCTTCTCTTCCAAAAGTACAACATTTCCCCCATCCCTCTTTCAGAATGGCAATGTATAAATTGTTTATTTCTTTTTGAATGCCTGTTTTATATCTCAAGAAAATGTTTATTAAATTGAACATATATACCAGGGTTTTAAACAATTTGACTGAAAGGAGGCCATACCATTCTGTTAAGCCCAGTTCCATTTTCCAGATTTCTAGGCTTTTGGGACTACATTGGAAATAGACGTTTCTAATGGACAACAATGTGAAGATGCTTGCCTAGATAGTGACACATCCACATAGCATCACATCACTTTTCACCTCTGGATGAAATTTAGTTTGATAGATTGGCCCAGATCATCTCAGTGCTTAGCTCTGTGTCTCTGCAGGGCTCGTTGATCCATGAACACGGTCAAGGGAATTCATACCAAAGCACATAAACTGTACCACATTTCTACTTTTTCAATCAGCGCAGATGGAAGTCCAGATCTGTCTGCAGAAGCCATATAAATGAGCTCCCCTAGCCTCCAATCTACTAAAGCGTAATAGTAAGAACATTGTAGTAAAAGATCATGCTAAAGAAGAAAATCTGTAAACCTTCTGGTTTTTTCCCTATGCATGGAAAAAATATTAAAATTGCTTTAGTGAATTACCTTTAAAGAAGCAGATGCACTGACGTACAAAAGTATAAAAGTCACTTTTTACTAAAGAATCAGCATGTCTTCCTCCTTTCCTGCCAAGCAACAGGCGCAGACATATCTTCTTCATGGCTTGATAAACCAAATAATAGCAATTGTCTTTTCATCTTTTCTTTGCCATCTATAAGGCTCCATATGTTGCCATTACTTTTCTAATTTACTACAAATACCCAAAGGAAGCAGCCACCATCATTGCCTGAATTTTCACAACAAACTAATGACTTAGCTTATTTTAATGGCAACAGAGTGAGACTTCTACAAAGACACTGCTATGTTGAAGTGGCTGGGTACTCATACTCTGAAAACTAGGAATCTGAGCTGGTTATTTTCCAAGAACTTTACTGTGATACTGAATATTTAATATGTCTTCATGCCTTTCGGTCACTCCTACTATGGCACCTCACAAGGCAACAGTTCTTTGGATTTCAGGGATAAATTTTGGATGCTCTTTTTTTTTGTTCTTCTGTAGATTTCCATCTGACTGTTACTTTACATGTCCGCAGTGCATACATAAGGATAAACAAGTGATATATGGAAGAAAACATGGTTAAGTATTGTCAGATAATAATTACCTTAGAAAACCACTGGGTTTGTTGCTCTTGCTTTTTTTCCAGAAAAATTAAAAATCATACTTGAGAGAGGCTTGCCAAGGATCTATTAATGCTGCCTTGCCAGTACACCACCTCCAGGAGGTTTAAGAGAATTGGACATCTTGATTAATCATCTTGGGGTTTTTTTAATGTAATCCTAATGTTCAGCTTAGTGAAGCAGGATTTTTCCTGACCCCAGGCAAGATGGCTTTTTCCCTGTGTTTCAGATGAAGGGGCTGTTAAAAATGATGGAGAGTAGAGTGACAAGGAGAAGATACCAAAAATGTAATTACGGAAAGGTGAAATGAACTTCTCTTCATCTTCAAATTTTTTTTTTAAACTCTGAGACTGATTTTGGCTTTAAACTCTGAAACTGGTCCGGGAAGAAAAAAAAAAAAAAAAGAGTGGCAGGAGTCCTATCTAACTCACAGAGCTATTCGGAGTGAGGATAGGGTACATTACAGTGTGTGAGGCAGCCAGCAGCTGTGATAACAACAAGAAGAGAATATAGACTTCTAGACAGGCTTTTGAATCCTTAAATGGTAAGTGTGACAGTCCTACACTCCAGTCACGTATAGGACACCACAGGGGGGAACCTTAATAGCACCCGGTCAAAGATGTTCTTTTCTATCTTGAATATTTCCTCTGGTGAAAACGCCTTTTTAGTTTTGTTTCTTTTTCTTCCCCCATCCTTTTTGAACATCTCCCTACTGTTATATTCAAGTATTTGCAGGACATTTACAAGTTTCTGATAGGATATATGAGGAGAGATACAAGGAGCTTTTTGCTCATACGCCAAAGCAATATAAGCCTTTTTTTCAGAGATTTCAGCATTTAAAGACAGAATCATAGAATCAGAGAATAGCTTAGGTTGGAAGGGACCTCAAAGATGATCTAGTTCCAACCTCCATGCCTTGGGCAGGGACACGTTTCACTAGACCAGATTATTCAGGGCATGGGAAAACAGAAGATAAGGCATAAACAAACTGTACAAAGATACACGTATTACATGCATAGACATTCCTTGTCTGTCCATGGGACATGACTGGGGAGAGCCGTGCTGGGTCTGGAAGACATTCCGGTGCATTACATAACTCAAGTAATGAGAAGGATGAACAAGTATGCAGGTATGCCTTCAAACACCAGGGTAAAAGGGAAGATGCTATGGGGTAGGAGGGAGAAAAAACGGTTTACTGGCCTCATCCTGATAATTGAAAGTTTTAATTGCAGGTTTTCCCCCACCGCCACCCGCCACAGAGTAGCTGGTACTACAAGAAAAAAAATTATTTTAAAAGCACACTGAAAGCTCTCTGCTGCCTTTTGCAGAAGATTAATGCAGTTTTAAATTGCAGCCTTATTGTCTGTTGGCAAAGTGACTGGCGTGAAGGGATTTAAAATTGCAAATTCTTTTGTGTAGTCAGACATACTTTTGAAAAATGAAGTCCTCTTCTGCTCAGGGGATTAGTTTAACTTTTTATGACATTCATTTTTGTAATTCTTTACTACTTCTTCATCTTGTGTTTGCTTTATGAGGTTATTATTTTTATACATAGTTTGGTAGAGTCTTAAAGAAGCTGAGAGAGACAGGTGTTTGAAATTCTAGGTGCAATAAAGAGACATAACATTTATTAGAAAAGAAGAAATGTAGCATAAATGGGAGTTGCCTTTTGTTGCTTCAATACCCATCTCAGTTCCCACTGCAGTAGTTGGCAATGATATTTAAAATAGGGCTGCCTTAAGTCCTTAGGTTAGGAAATACTGACAGTAAAAGTACAGCTGAGGTATAATGGAGCAAAGAAAAGACACTGCAGTTCTGGATGCCAGGGTTCCAGCTCTGCCTGTCTTGTTGTGGGTCTGGTTGTCTCTCTTGAATGCACTGACCTTCACTTATATTCACTCAGGTTTAGAAGCCACTTGCTCAACAGAGGCCTAGGGAGCTTTTGTGGTATTCAAATGCCATTACACAAGGTATTCCTTCAATATTCACTTCACAGAATTTCAATTAAACTAACTGCCATTTCAGATCTGACTTACAGATCAACCAGAAAACACATGTTTTAGAAAGCCACCTCATACTGAGACTGATAAATCCTCATGGTTGGGAAATTTACCCATAACCCTTGATAATATGTTCCATCATTTGCCCTGCACCATTAACTAATCTTGTCCCTTCACTAGTTTGAATTGATATGAAGTAAATGTTCCATTGCTGTTTATAGACAGTTATATTAACAGCCCTGGTTGATCAACATTTCCATCGATCAGCCCATATGTTACCAAATCAAAACTTAAGTTTCCCTCAAAAAGTAAATTCATTAAGGCCCTGGAGTCTTTCACTATATGTTTTCTAGTCCTTGTGTTATTCTCTTGTGTCTGTTTTTGACTTCTCACCAGTCTTTTTAAGGAGTCTGCAAATGAACCTATCTGAGTATTCTAATAATGATAAAAGAACCAAAGAGATATTAAGTAGAGCATCCCAACCCCTTTAAAACAAGTGAGTGTCATGGGTATCTGAGGGGCTGAAGCAAATCTTCATGATTTCAGGAGTTTAACTAAGAATTTATGTGGAATGTAAAACAAGCTTTGAAATGTGTGTTTGACCTGTCTTTTTCCTGATTTCCTCACTTTGTTGATTTTCTCATATCAATTTGTGCTTGGGAATGTGTATGTATGAGTCCTTAAATATACTTGTAAAATAAATGCAGATAATTTTCAGATTTTCTAGGAATGTCATGGACTATATTTATATTTAGATACCTTTCCACACTTTTATATTTTCAGGCCACTTGGCAGTCCAGCCCTAAATATTCAAGTTAGTCTTCATCTCCCAACTGACAGCTACATACTGTCCTCGTACCATCTGATAATTGTGGTTTGCTTTCTGTTTTCTTACATATAAGTTATCACAATCACATCTATTAAAAACA
The DNA here is from genome assembly GCF_029207755.1 of Chamaea fasciata. Lineage (NCBI taxonomy): Eukaryota > Metazoa > Chordata > Aves > Passeriformes > Sylviidae > Chamaea > Chamaea fasciata. Next base: position 66,210,618 of record NW_027094087.1, read on the forward strand.
GAATGTTTTTCTTCCAGCTAATTTCCCAGTAAGTTAAGACAGCCCAATCTTACCTTTCCATCTCTTTCATTATTAGCTGCTCTATAATCTTCAGATCAGCTACAGGTGTAATTAGTAGGAGGTAATGTTCATTTCACAAGAGTTAAAATGTTGCAGTGATAAAAAGCACTTCAAAGCCTGAGAACAGATCCACTCAGGATCCTGTGTATGCCACTTGCTTAGTGATGACTTCTCACTCACATATTTAAATGATAATTGCCCAGCATTTACTCCATTTAACATCCATTGTGCTGATTTTCCCTTGTTTTCATTTTTAATTATAAGGTTGTATACCATCAAATCAAATGCCTCAGAGAAGCCAATGCAAATATAATTACCTCCAGCAGACAAAATTCTAGCATCACAAAAAAAGTATGCACTGGGTTAGTTTTACAAGAATTCCTTACCATCAGTCTATATCAATCAACATTAATTGCATTACTTTAACTTAAATCTTGATTTCTTTGGCTCAATATAATCCCATTTCTTTTGCCTGTGACTGGAGTCCTAAAAACAAGGCTGAGCTTCATCTTTGCTTCCTTCCTCTCCCCCTCCTCCCTCTCTCTCAAACATACTCTTTTCTTGCTTTTAGAATAGTTTAAAGGAACAGAAAGATGAGAAACTATTATCTAATCTCTTTTGCAGTGATCTGACCTCTACAATAAGGATACTGATAATACAACTTTTTCTCAAGGCATTTTAAGTCTGTAGGCAGAAAACACTCTAGAAATGCAATGAATTATTGCTAAGTATTGTTGTTGCTGTTCCTAATGTCAGCCTTTCAGACTAAGCACTGCACTTTAAGGCTATGTCAGAGAATAACCACAAACTAGAGAACAAAGGCAGGGGAGATTAAGAGCTCAGACATGTAGAACCTGCTTCTCTCAGCAGCTGTGCCTCAGCCCCTGGACCAGTAGTCAGGTTGGACATAAATGGCAAGTTTCCAGGTCTTGAGGGCTTCAATTGACAGTCTGTTCTTTGGAGCACTGTCTTCCTAGGGCAGAAAAAAATTGGAAGGTAAACAATTAGATGGCTGCACTGCACAGGGCTGTGTGCTCTGATTAGGAGATTCTGCCTGACACAGAGGGATGTCAGTGCCTGCAGTGGTATCTGCTCCTGTCACTATCGGCGTGCGGCAGGTGACACTATGGAGGATGAAGCTCAGCTGAGCTGCCTACAGAGTTAAAGGGAGGTGGCAAGGGAAAGAAAAAAAGAGGAAGATAGGGCTGACAACTGTGACTAACCCTTCAGTGCCTAAAGGAGGAGAAGAGGAGTGGGATGGCTGGATGCAGAGTCAGTGTGTCACAGCGCAGCTACTGCAGCTGAATCAGTCCTAAGATAAAAATAGCTACTTATACCCTCTGTCACCACTACCATTGCTTAAAAATCTCTGACAGTCTGACAATGCAACCAGGCCTCCTCTACTTAGCTGAAGGAGCACCCCACAGTCACCAGTTACTTAGCTGCTTAAGGAAACCATCATCCTGTTCCACATCCCCATGGTCACACCACCACCAGCATTGCTCCCTAAGGAGGGGAAAAAAAGCAGATATACTCTGTGGGTAGTCAGACCTAGACAAAGGGAAGCACACCTACTTTAGGAAGCTTTTTTATGAATTCGCTTACAGCACACCTAGCACAAAGCAGTATATATGGGTAGCTACCTGACTGCTGGTAGGAGCTGAAGGTGTTTTGTGTGGGAGTATCTGTGCATTTCAGATACTGTCAACAAACCAGTAAGCTAGGAAAGAGCTTAGAAAAGCCATAAGATATGCTGGGGAATGGCTACGTGCCTTAGGAACTCTCTGCAGTATGTCTGTCATCCCTGTGGCTTGTCTTGGAAAACTCTTTCTCCCTCCTTTTTGTGTCATCTTTGGGACTGACAAGGCAGCCCCTATGGAACAGTTCAGCCAGCTGTGCATTGGACATCTGATACTGTGGGGAAGTAGAAATGCCCAGTAAAGGTGTGTAGGAAAGACCTCACTTCCTATAAATGCAATGGAGTGTTTCATTCCAATTTTTTCTCTTGAAGTCTCAAAGTCTGATCATAAAACTATGAAATAAAATACAATCACTAGGAAGATATCATCTATTAAATTCCTTTTGTCAAGGAAGGGAATAGTGGATGAATACTTCATACGTTAATTTCCACTGAATTGTTTTTCCCAGATTACATGACACAGTAAACAACTATTCCAGGAATGAAGCTATGCCTGGATTTCCACTGAAAGAATCTCAAAAACAACCAAAATTCATAAATTCTTTTCACTGAAAGGTAAATTAAAGACATTTTGTTAAAATCCTATTTGTTTTATTATAGAAAGGAGTTTCTAGCCACCTTTGGACAGAGACAATCAATTGTTTCATGATGGCCAGGATGATTTCTGAAGATTCATAAACAGATGTCTCCAGAGCTGAGAAAGGGCAACAAGTGCATTCTTCAGGCTTGGATGTCTTGTAGAAACTTAATCCTCTGGCCGTGTTTGTTCTATGACTACGCTCTATTTCTGCTTTTCTGAGAGCCTGAAAGTGTGGTTACTTAATGGTTGTGTCAAGCTGGTGTGTTTGGAACTCCTTATAAGCTGAGGTTCAACAGTGCAGGTTTTACCAAGATGAAGAGTCATGTAAGTGCAAAAAACCATAAGAGGTAATCAAGCAGCCCAATGATGAACATTTCTCTAGGGAATGAGGGGAGAAAAAAATTAATTATTTGTGTTTTTCCATCATGGATACTCGGATATCACTCTGGGTCTAGAGGGAAAGTTAGATTGTTTGTAACTACATCTTGTGAAAAATTTAAGCAGAATGTGTGCTCAAGCCTGCAACACTAAGAACAGCAAAATACCTGCACCACCTGTGGACATTCTAATATTTTCATATTCAGTTTTTGATTTTTGCCTATCAGGTGATGTAATTTTCTGTGTTGTATTTAACTCAGAAGATCCCCATATTATTGCAAGTGTTCAAATCTCTTGTTAACAGTACTTGTATCTTGTAAGGTATTTTGACTCTTCAAAATGCTGCACAAACATTAATTAATCTGCTTTTCAATAAGTTAGTTCTGTCCCAAAAAGCTACAAAATGACTATGCATACGGAAGAAGCCATTAAAAATATTTTACTCCTTTATTCCTTCTTTTTACTATTGTATTGTAAAGCACCAAAGATGCTTTGATAATGCACTAAAAGAATAATAAGAGTGCCCATGACACTGTAACAAAATAGTTGCTACTGCTTTTCTATGTTTCTTAATGATCTTATTTAGAGTAAGAGGTAAAAATGGTAAAGAGGAAATAGCACAAAAGAAGCTGGCATTCTTCAGCAAAATATAAATCCTTACTATCTGAACTAAAATTTTAGGAGCTATGTTTGCATAAAGGACAATTTCCTAAACAACATGTGTGAATCATTAGATTTTCTGTTTGTGAACAGAAGGTTGGTGACTGTTAGCTGTACCTTTCTCACCTGTTATAAACAAGGTATTAAAAGGAAACAATTGAGATACCTCAATTTATTTTAATTGGAGAAACAGGGAGGCTTAAAAATGCTCAGCTCTTTTACTTTTTATATAAAATGTAATTTAAAAGCAATGTAGCAAATGATCAAATTAAATAAAAGAAAATCCTGTTAGTATCTATGAAACACTAGTTCTTTCTTTGATTCCAGTGAGTTTTAATTTAGAATCCAAATATTACTAAATGCTGAACCAATACACCATCCTACTTTTCAGTATCTGGTCCCTGGCAAGTATTCATTAAACCCAGAAGACATTCTAACCTTTGTAGGGTACAGCTGGACATTCAAAGCCTTGTGTTGTTGATTTTTCCAGGTTAGTACAAGCAAAATCAGTCTGAAAAACAAAGTTGGAAATATTTGATCATCCTTCTCTGTCTCTCTACCCACACAAAAATTTTACCTTGTGTCGCTTGTTGATGTGAACAGCTGATTAGCATTTAGAGAAGGTGAGATCGTGGTAAGATCCAGCAAAGAGCAAAGAATCTAAAAACACCTTCTTAAATTAAAACTTTATGTATCAGTGACAGACTTATTCCCTCTAATATCATCTCTCCCAAAATGTTTTGATTACTCATACCTGGAGGTTTCTGCCACTTCAGTTTTACAGAATGCCAGATCAATACTTAGATTCCCTGAGCAGAAATTTATGGCTGGACAATTTAGGGAAGCACTAAAAACTCTTTAAAGTTTTTAAGAAACTTAATCACCATCATGCAAAAAATAATTGGTAAAAAAGTGATTTGCTAATGGCCCTGCTGGAGCAGAGATTGGTTACTCACTAAAAAGGCAAAGCCACAGAAAATCTGCCTTTTTAAAAAAGGGATCAAGTTTACCTTAAAGGGTTTTTAAACATGAAGTCTTTCCACTATTTGTTAATTTACAAAAAAATCCTATTAGTTCTACTTTATTGCTTCCATATTCTCTAAGCTTCTATATTTCAATGATCATGCTGATATCCAAGACAGAGTTTAAGTTCCTATTTTAGGCATTGAGAAGTCTAACATTTATGTCTAAAACCTTTCATTGCAGGTTCCATTTATACTAAAAAAAAGAAAAACAGGCAACTCTGGGTAGCAATTCACTTAATCTTAAAATAGGCCAGATAATGGGAATCACCCATTTCTCTGCTAGGAAGCTTAGAGTGACTGGTTTGGACTTTGACTCTGAGTTTTAAAATAAAGTCCAATGGGTCTTACCCCTGGGGGCTCATCTTCAAAGTAGGTCAGCTTGAGAAGTGCTATTAAGCTGAATGGTCCACCAAGACTGAAGTCAATGCACTACTAATAAAGTCCTACTAACAACAAGTGAGGCTTTTGGTACTCATTAAATGGATAAAAAAAAGACCCATAGGTCTTGCCACTGCATTTTTGAAAGGTCTTAGTGCAGTGTTTATGGCTGGGGGCGCAATTAAAATTTCACAAACCTTGCCACAGCAAAATATCTCAATTGGCAAAAATGAAGCACCGTATTTGGATTATTATGTTTGTGGCACCCAGCAAACCATGGGCCTCTCCATCCTAGAGGTAACAGGAAAGTGAGTATGCATTATGTTTATCAACTTTCTGTTACATTGACTGTAAGATCTCTTTTCTTCTGGAAGAAATGTTTCTACCTCAATATTTGTCTCTGTGTGGGAGTTTGTAAGGAAAGAAAAATCTCTTCAGAAACCTGCCCAGAAATTAAAGGAGCAGCATCTGTTAAACACTATAACTTCAGTGAAGCTTTAATGACGTGGGAATTACAGACCAGACTGCAGCCTGAGGTGACAATCCTGAGCTTCCCTAGTTGAACATTAGGCAGAATTAAAATGAACAAAGGCAATTTTAGCTGTCATAACTATGATTTTTGTGAACTATGGTTAACACTGAACAAACTTGAGTCCCATTTTCAAAGCATTCCCCAGTGGCTACAATGGGGGCCTTTTGACAAACCAGAGTGAGATTTGGATGTACTCCTGCATCTTCCAGAGCAGAGAATTTAGTCTGTGTTCCAGTCAGATTGAGGAAGCAGAATCTGTGCCCTACATCCTTCTCCTGCTCTCAGTTGTACTCATCTTTCCACTGTGCACACCACCTCCTTTGCTGTGCAATACTGAACTTTACAGTCATCATACTGATCCTCTCACATCCTAGTCACAACTGCAGGGCCTCTTAAGAAACTCAGAGTCTGAAGACCATGAGTATCCTGTGTCTACTGTCGGAAGGCTACAGTAATGAATGGCACCCTTGCCAACATGTGCTTCCACCACACAAGATAGTAAGGGAAGCAGAATCTGAATGTGGGGATGTTAAGCAAGAACAAGGAGGGATTTGTTGGTGATGGTTTTTTTTGTTTTCAATTATACTTGAGCCATGAATGGACTTGGACTCTTCAAGCAGCTTGATTTTACCCTCTGTCTAGCTGAAATTGAAGGTGAATGGTATGATTTCTGCTCTGTATCCTCTTCCTCTGGACTTGTGTTGCCCTGATTTTCAGCCTTCTAATGACTGTTAACATATTTCTAGTGGAGTTTCTCACAGATGTAACATAAATAAGTAGATTGTTTTCACATACCAATGTATGGTGGACTTCTGAGATGACCATTGGGGTCAGAGAGGTGTCCCTTTTGTCCTCCAATCCTAGACTAAATTCCAAGTCCTATTTAAACCCCAAGCGACAATAAACAGTCTCTTTTTTCCTCACTTCAACCTGTCGGGTGAGTGTGGTTTTTTCGTGTCCGTAACAGCAACAGACTTGCTCCCACTTAATTGGTTTTCTGGCAAACAAAAAAATGAGAAACAAAAGGGAAATAGGAATCCTGAAATGTGAGCCATTGCAACTTGCTAATTAGAACGCATAAGCCTTTGTAAGGAAATCCAGACCCTCCACTGACATATATACTGAAATGCTCAAAAATCAAGGAAATAAGATTCCCACCTTACCACAATATTAGAGAGAGTAGAGAGCAGAACTAATAACTACCAGCTGCTTTTGGTGAAACAATGCCTAAGAATGCCAGTTAAAGACCAGATTTGATTCATAACACTGCCCATAAAATATTTATGTTAACAGAAGCACAGGGGCAGCCCCTTGGACCAAACCAATGGCAGATCCACTCCAGGAAGAGTAGGGAAAGACCTGCTATCTTGCAAGGGCATGAGGTATCAATGCAACACAAGAACAGCTAGTATTAGGTGAAGGCCACCTATGTTTACATTAGTAATTGGTGTATTGACTGAATCACACTTGCAAAAGGCTGTTTGTGAACATAAATAAAGCAACACTCCTCTGTGCTTTGAAGTTTCCACAAGGTTCTTGAGGCTTGTACTAAAGATTTATTGATCCTGATCTCCAGGAAGACCTCAGTGAGCGCTTCCTCTGATCATTTGTGTTCTTCTCCACTTTTCTTTCATGGGTTGAATGACTTATGGGATAACTTGGAATACCAAAGGGCCAAATGACCAGCCTCCTTTGAGTTACTCTGCAGATGTGCAAATAACTTGGGACAAATAGTGCAAAGGTCATTCTATCCTTTACATACATCTGCTTTTCATTGGCTGCCTGTGAACAGGTTGCATCATTGACAAGTAGAAGGAAATGCTTAACATATAAATACTTAGATAAACAAATACATTCCAAGTCAGACACAAAAATGCTTACCTTTCCCCTGCACTCCTTTGTGTTTCACTCTGGTTGCTTGTGCATTTGACACTTCAATGTAAATATAGATGCTTAGTAATTTAAAACTGGTTTATGTCACTCATAGTTTTGACATTTATGTTTCCCAGTCCATACTGTCTATATTATTCTGAAGAAAAACACTAACACAGATCAAAGCATTTGACCACCAGAAATGGAATTACTCCACAGCACAGGCCATAGGATGATGAATTTAAAAGTTAATTAATTTAGTTTGTCCCTTTGTGTGGTAAATATCTGCTCTAACACACCTTCCTTGGGTTAAGAATTTTCCTTGCATCACACAAGAGCATGAGAAGCAATATAATAGTGTTTCCTTTTGCTGGTCATAGAAAACTGAGAGCCAGACATGGTTAAGGAATACGGGATTTTTACCTCAGTATTACAATAAGGATGGGGAATGAAATCCTGCGATTTCAACGTGGAGCGATTCAGCGAACTTCAATCCATAATCCTGCACTTCATGTCATCACATTCACTTGTCTTGTTTTCACTTTGTATCGGGATCATGGTTTGTAATTTTTATAAAATTCATTAACTCTCTGTCCCTTCTGGCTTCTCATTTCCCATCTTTCAGAGATGTAAGCAATTTCAATGGGAATAATTTTTAGTTCAACACAAATTTCCAGTTTCAATATTTCAATAATAAAATTGAAGAAAAAGTTGAGAAAAGAGAAATGATCAATCAAAAACGAAATAGAAGAAACAAGAAAATAGAAAATGGAGTAACTAAGACCAAAAGAACTGAAATGAAATGTAGTACAGTGCAAAAGGCCAAAACTTGCCAAAATTATTCCCATTAAAATCACTAAAATACAGGAAGAAAGGAAAACAAACACAGAAAAAAATGAAGTAAAAAAACCAAACCAATAATCAGATAAGACGAGAAAATAATAAAAGTGAATATGATTACAAGAAGTGCAACAATAGGGACGAAAGCTTACCCAATCAACGGACATTGAAATCTTGAAATCAGAGAACAAACTCCAAAAAAGTCTCCGGAAAGCAGATATGATGAAAACCAGTGCAACTGAAAAAAAACAAGAAAAATTGGAACTTTAGGGATTACAACCACATGGACTGACATGAAATGAGGGGCAGTGGCAAGGGCCAAAAACTTGCCCAAATGACTCCAATTCAAATCCTGATATCAGGGAAGGCATGTTAAAAAAGAGAAAAAAAGAAGAAATTACAGAAAGTGAAAAGTAAGGGAAAAAAAGGATATTTTGCAACCCATTGAAAACCATCAAAGTGACTGGGATGACCATAAGTGCAGGGAAAGGCAACGAAGCTTGCCCAAAGAGTGCTCACTGACATCTTGAAATCAGAGAACACAGTCCAACCAAGGCCCTTGAAAGGAGATATGATCAAAAACTGTGCAATTGAAATAACTGAGAGAATTTGGAACTGGAGAGATTACAACCAAGTGGACTGAGATGAAATGAGCGGCATGGAAATGGACCAAAACTTTCCAAAATTATTCCCAATGAAATTATTTAGTCTGGGATAAAATGGAAACAAAGATACAAAATTGAAACAGGAGAATTTAAATTTGAAATTTAAAAAATTAATCACTGAGGACGTGAAAGTACGAATAGCGAGTGGGATGACAAGAAGTGCAGGAATATGGACTGAATCTTGTCCAATTGATGCTCATTTAAATCATAATATTTCATTCCCTTTTCTTGTTTAATCACTGAGGTAAATTCCCTTTTCCCTTTACCGTTTCTTGCTCTCAATTTTCTAAGACCTAAAGAGGCATCAAGAAGACATAATTTAATTTTGTGTCACTGGGTTGTCTCTGTAATTATTTAAACCCTTTTGTTCCTTCAGAGGCAAGTTAAAGCAGGATACAATGGGCTGCAGAATCAGACAGGTTTTTCAAAATACTCATGTGGGATCTCTGCAGTCCCCATACATAAGAGTTCTGTCCTCCAGATCTTTTAAGACTAGCAGGTTAGTGGGACAAGGCAGGCTGAGAGCCCATCTCAGCTGGGAGGCCCAGTTAGTAACCCGCCCACTTAATTTCTTTACACCAATATTACCCTTTCTTAGACATAAATTGCTGAAAATGCAGTAAAGCACCACAAAGTGATATAACTAATATAATTTTTATATATCACAAAGGCATAAAATAATAAATGTACTCAAAATCTCCCACAGCATGCATCACTGCCTTGCTATACTTGGCAGCTGCATGTCTTGAGAAATATCCACCAAGATTTTAATGCAGAGTGTATCTCCCTCCAAATATTAACTTCTACTCTTCTGACATTTTAGGTTATGCTCTTCTCCATTCTGGTTAAAAATAAAACTAAATGCTTCACTTTTAACAGATTCAATCCTAGGAGAAAAAGGAAGACTTTATACATTAAATGAAAGGAATTTGCATTATGGGATAATGTGATTGTTTAATTCATATCAGACTGCTGTTGTAGGGATGGCCATGACACTCAGAATAGTTTAATAAAACTTCAGAAGGCTTCAAGCATCAGCACCTTGTTATCTAGAAGTCCTTCATACCTTTTCTATATTGCCTCCCACAGGCAGCTCCACACAGCTCCGACTTTTTCTCTCCTCCTTCTCTCTTCCTTCTGCAGTTCCAGCTAGCTCCTTCCCATCCCTAGCATAGACACCTAACCCTGTCTTGTCCCTTGTACATTGTCTTATCCTTTCTGACCCTCACCTGACCACTTTGTATACCTTCTCCCTCCAAGCACGGCCAGCAGACTCCAAGTGAACTCTCTACCAGCTAACTCACTCTTATCACACCCAGCTGTGAGGGCAAGGCTGTTCCCACTCTTTGGTAATTAACACATCTGCAATGTATTGGAGGCAAGATTGCCTTTAGCACTATCTCTGTCTTCCCACAATTCCTCTTTTCTTTTTTAGTCATAAAGTTGAGCATTTCTAGAAAAAACATGTTTAGGTAAATTGATATTATAACATTTCTCTTAGGACTAACAGTTACATAAGTGTTTAAATAGAACATATGTTTTACTAGACTAGCAAATAAACACATTGTATTGAGTAATAGAATTGCTCTGTCTCCAGTTTCTTCTGTATCTGCTGCTTTGATTACTTTTCTTGTTTCTTCTTCAGCTTTGTTGCTTTGCATGATGTTCTCTATCTTCCACAAACTGTCTCATTTCCCTGTTGCAATGGTTCTCACCTTCTTTTACTTGATATATGAGCCCATTTTTCCCTTGAGCCACTTTCTTTTTATCAGTTTGATACCTCACCTCACTTTACTTCAGGTCTTTTTGTAGCTTTATGTCTTGGTTTGGAAAAGACAGGTGTCTGCTAGGGAGAGCAGAGCCTCCCTTGGAATGGAGAATTCAAGCCCCCTCCCCCTGAATTATTATAATTTCAAAAATTAAGGGCGCTCTCAAGCAAAGGCGTGGGGATAGGAATAACAGTTCTTTACTCGTATGTGTAACAAGGTGGAAAGAACAACTACAGCATTAACAGAACCAGGAACCTCGAGAGGCTTTGCTTCACAAAGCCCAGGGCAGTCTGATCTTGGTGCCCCTGGGGGACTCTGAGAGCACCAAGCTGGAACGGTAGAGGATCCCGGGCTGGTGGATGAGACCTATCAGAAGCTCAGCAGTGTTAGCAGGAACAGTAGTGATGTCTTGGCAGGGCAGGGGGGTGCGGGGCCACAGCGTAGCAAAGAAAGACTCAGAGCAGTGCTGAAGAAACGGTGGTGGGTCAGGGCTGGCCTAGCTCCAGCAGGGCAGACAGAGGAGCTCAGAATTCCTGGGCACACGAGCAGATGGTGGTAATTTCCCAGGACCGGACTTGGTGGTGACAGCAAACTCCTCCCGCAGCAAGCGGCAGCCTGGCAGTCTTCTCTCCAACGCTGAGAGCAAGACAGGGCACAGCTACCCCCAGCCCCGTCCTTTACCTGCCCCCAAAACTCACGTTATCTTCCCCCTCCGAAGGAAACTCCTAGAGACAAAAGAAGTGTAGCTCCTCTCCGATGCTAACATCCTCTCCCGACTTTTGGCCACCTCTTTGTTTTGGTCAAGGATCCACAAGTACCCAGCAGTTAGTCTCCTAGCAAGTTATGGGTGGGGAAAAATCTCTAAGTAAAAAAAAAGAAATCTAACCCCAACACTTTATTAACTCCTCATTTTCATTTATGGTTTTCTCCTCATTTCTGCTCATCTTTACTGCAAGTCACTCTTGTATTGGTTATTCAGCTCGTTATATGTCTGCCTGCATGCTTCCAGTTCCAAAACTAATCTGTTGGTCTTTTCTACTCTGATTCAACACTGAACTGATTTTTAATTTTCTCAACTTCAGTAACTTGTCTCCTCAGGGATTTCTCCTGAGTTTGTATTGCATAGACTTCTTTGTATTTACTGAATTTGTTTCTTGGCATCAGAAAATTCCCTTTTTTAAAATCTCTATGTATTCTTCCTTTTTCCTCTGCAAATCATTTTTCCAAACTTTGTACAAGGGCAGAGCTTTTAAAGAGATATTCACATAGCAGTTTTATAGATTGCATTTGTCCATGATCCTTTTTCTGAAGAACGTGTTTCATGGTCTCCAAACTGTTTATTAACTGTACAACTTACAGGCATTCAAAATCCCTTATTTTTCCCTTGTAGCTGGTAACTGTCTCAATCATATTCTGTTTAACGCTAGTTACTTTGTTATTTAGCTGAATAATCTTTTTTTCTCCTGATACTTGAGCCCCATCATTACCTTCCTAGCAGCTTACTTGTTCTCCAGGTGTCAAAATCAAGTCTGGACTGGCAGCTTCATGTGCTGCTCTCCACTGGCCTCTACCTCTGCTGCACCTCACCCTGCAGCAAATCACATCCGGCATCACCATATGTCACTGTTGAGATGGCCATGACACTCAGAATAGTTTAATAAAACTTCAGAAGGCTTCAAGCATCAGCACCTTGTTATCTAGAAGTCCTTCATACCTTTTCTATATTGCCTCCCACAGGCAGCTCCACACAGCTCCGACTTTTTCTCTCCTCCTTCTCTCTTCCTTCTGCAGTTCCAGCTAGCTCCTTCCCATCCCTAGCATAGACACCCAGCCTTGTCCCTTGTACATTGTCTTATCCTTTCTGACCCTCACTTGACCTCCTCGTATACCTTCTCCCTCCAAGCACGGCCAGCAGACTCCAAGTGAACTCTCTACCAGCTAACTCACTCTTATCACACCCAGCTGTGAGGGCAAGGCTGTTCCCACTCTTTGGTAATTAACACATCTGCAATGTATTGGAGGCAAGATTGCCTTTAGCACTATCTCTGTCTTCCCACATCAGATGGCTTTGCTTAAAATATTGTAATAAAAATAGCTTACATAAACACTCTTGTGAGGTATTATTCACTTGTTTGATGTGTAATCAAATGACTAAGAGTAGAATTTTTTTATCACTTATCTTTAATAGTTGTAAATCTAGCTTGGATACAGCGATATCTCTCTGTTCAGACACTGAAGACAGACCAGTGACTCAAACAACATTTCATCTCATCCTAGAGTAGCAGTGTAGGACAGCTGGACTGCCCTCGGTGTGACTGTCTCTCCCCACTGATCATAAACAGTCTGGATGACAGGCTGAGAAGGGGAAAAATGGTAGTGTAAGCCTGGCGATATGTACCCCATTCTTTGATGCAGTAGAAGACTGGACTGGATTGTCTCAGGTTGGGAGCCTTGTGGACAATTAGTTGCCTTACTTATCAGCTATAAGCTTAGCCTTCCTAATAGCCTTAATACTCCTATAGAATATTACCTTTGTTGGTACATACATAAATATTTTTAAAAGAGACAGACAGATGGACGGACAGAGACAGACAGACAAGGAAGACTTACTTTGCCTTGATCAAGTGAACTCAGGCAGCAATGGAGTATCACTGATACCTGAGTCTCCATTCAGAACTTTAGTGTTGACTGTAACAAACTCCTGACAGCACCTCTAATAGGAAAACAATGCTCTGCTGCATTATTTTGTATCAGATGGCCCGACTATATATTCCATAACTGTGAGGTTCCCCATAGAAGGCTGCACTGCTGTGCTCCAGGTTATTAAAAGGCAAACCACAAATTTCCTCCAGTTATTCTGACACATTGAATATAGAAACCAACAGTTTGATATGAAGAATCTCACTCTTTCAGATAAACAATCATTTATATTACATATATTCATTCTATAATAAAGCATCTATCTCTGTTTTACATGCATATTTTTACAGAAAACCTGCCAATGTAATACAAGGTTTTCTATGCAACTGTCACATTTATGTAAACTGTATTACAGACCGTACACTGCCTGCATTTCACTTATTCTTATCTTACACTAAAACCTGTGTAGGTTTACCTTGGAGGCTCTTCAGGACTTCAGCTTTTCCTATTTTTATTGTGTCATTGGTTTTGGTTTTTATAGGGCTCAAAGAGAACTGCTTTTGATCACTGTCGAGATACAGAGTGATACCACAATATAGTTAACATGCCTAATAGGCATATCATCATCCCAGAATATCTATCCAGTCAAACAGGGAAAAGCAGCTTGCTTGCATGATGTAGCTACATAGACACATTCTAATACAGTGGGAGAGACACAAAGGACCAGTATTTGAATAGTGGTATACGCCCCCATTCCTATGTTTTTATGTTTAATGCAGTGTGGAAATCATTTTAGTGTTTGCTACCAGTTTTCTTCAACCTGGAGAAAATTACTTCAAGTGAATGCGGTCCATTTTACTTCCTACATTCTTACAGGAAATTCTTGCAAATAAATACTGTGTTACTGGGCAGTACTAAAAATGCAGTGACAGAAGCCTTTTTAATGAATGTTATGCTTTAGGTAGTGACAAAACCCCAGGGTTTGGAATAACGCAGTTGCAGCTGGATGACAGCTTGGGAAAAAGGTGTTTTTACAGGGTGTCACATAATGCAGTTGGCATAATATTTCCCAATGATAGTGAATGTAAGTAAAGCAGCACCACTTCTTCCAGCTGGATCACAAGTCCCTTGATCTGCAGCTCAAAAATGATATGTGCTCATGTCAAATGAGGCAGAAGTACTTAAAGACAGCCAGAATATACAATGACTGTGTTTGAAAAGATTTAAACAATGTATCTTAGATCATCTCAACCAATACTTGTACGTACAGTAACTTGTTAACATTAAATTGATTCTAAGCTTTTGGGAAAATGTATCTAAGCTTCCTACAGAATGTGTATTTACCTATGGTTTAAAAGGAAAAGTAAAACATCTTGGAGAAATGCAGCTTCTGTCAGCTTTCCAACTGACAGCAAAATGTCTGTCTCCTACAATCAAAATCACTCTGATGATCCAAATTCCCAAAATCTTCTGAAGGGCCCGCAGCAGTCCTATTACACAATAGAATGAAATGTGTAAGAACGAGCCAGGCACCTCCGACCAACACAGCTTGGCTGGTCTCAGAATCTGTAGTCAGCTGATAAATATCATCTTCCCCATTGCCTGCACCAGGGGGAACCTGTCCTTCTCAGCTGGGCTCAAAAGATTTGGCCCCATGCAAATACCCCGGTTGGTGCAGGTCATCCTGCTGGGGCCATATTTCTGCTGAAGTTTAGCAGCAAGGACACCAAGGGTCCGAGCAGATGTGTGCTGATCCAGAGCTCCTTCTCCTCCTGAGAGCTGCAGAAAGAGGAAAAACAGGCTGGGTGCCCACTGCTCCCCAGCCTGAAGGCAGAGGTGGGCCTTTTTTCTTATTACATCAAACATTTGAAACTCAACCTTTTTGTTATCACTTTGGCCAAGACCGACTTCTACTATCATATCTTCCATGAATCCTTCTTTATTTACAGATAGCAGGTCTAGGAGGGCACCTTGCCTAGCTCACTGAATCTCTGTGGAAAGAAATTGTCTTCAAGAAATTTAAGGAATTTCCCAGCTTTAGTCATCTCAACAGTGACAGTACGGTATTCTCAGTTGATGTGTGGGAAATCGAAATCTCCCATAAGGACGAAGGCTACCAATCCAGAGATTTCTGTTAATTGCCTATAGAATAACTCATCAGTGCAATCATCCTGGATGCCTAATTAAGAGCAGACATGACAATGACATCTTCTCTATTTTCCACCACCCAGTTCTTACCAACAGGCTCTCCAACACATCAACATTACCTGTAAGGGCAGTACAGCTGAACTGCTCCCATATATACGGTGCAACTTTTGCACCTTGCCTACTCTGCCCATGCCTACTGAACAGCCTGTTCTGCCCTCCTGAACAGTGAGGTACTCTTACCACTCTGAACCAGTGACACTGAATCTTCTCTACATAAGTTACAGATACACAAGAGATAATGTTCCCCTGTAGCATAATGTAAATTTCGTTTTGGTGAATGAGTGCACACAACTGTTCAAAAACTTATGTTTTAAGTCTGGTGACACACAAAATTTGCAAATACTCGAGTTTTTGATAACAATCTCTTCACGAATTTAAATTTTACTCTGGAATTCCAAAAGCACTACAGTCACAGCTGAGCAGAGACAGCCATAGCCCACTCATAAAGCTCTCCAAGTTAAGCATTGTTCTTTCCCTTTGCACGTGACAGTTGAATCCTGGAAGTATAGTCAGGGAGCACTATCAGTCAGCCTCAACATGTGATAGAGTACTAGGGCTCAAGTGGTAGCCAGAGATGATGAGACACCCCCCAATAACACACTAGATGCCCAGGCTGGGATTCAGCTCCTCTGACTTCAGCTAGTTATATTGCTAAGGTCCCATTACAGTTAGCACAGTGAAAAGTTATCTCTGCTATCTTGAAGTAGGCAGCTTTTTGACACCTTTAGATTTTATGGAGAAGGGCCTCAGTTTTGTTTGCTACACACAGGCACCTTAATGCCATTTAAGAAGCCATAATGAAGCTAGCACCTAAAGCCTAGCAGATATGACACAGGACCTATGGACAGTCTTGTTCTTATGAGGGACCATCTGGAAACCAAAGGGAATACCTATAGAAACTCAATTCATACACAAATGATGCCAAGGAGTAGGCTGCTGCATCAAGCTCTTGATATCTACTCCCTACAAACGCTGTGTGTATACTGCCTGCAAACAGACACACAGAAGCTAGACTAAGCCAAATTCCACACCAGTTTTAGTTCTCTCTTCTGCCAAGGAGGTTTATATCTTGTATAACCATAGCTGAGACCTGGTGAGAGCATTCTAAATCCATTTTCTGAAAAAAAAAACCATGCTATTAAGAGCAAACATTGGAGAAAAACCACTAATTTTTTTCCATTCTTCTATTTCTTGTTCAAACCATGTCAATTTGGTAAGGTTCAGGAAATACAGTGTCAAGCTTTTATTTAAACAAGTTTTTTACATTTTAGAAAAGGACATGTCTTGTGCCTGTAAATTGCTAATAAACACTTGTTATTTAAGGAATTATATTAATATGTGACTTTTCTAAATAATATAAGACACCTGCTGAAGTGGAGAAACATTTTAAAATTAGATATCAAAGAGTGAAGGCACCACTCCACCTCCTATTCCTGCTATCCTTTTAGTACCAGGGTGAGTTTCACAGATAATGACTAGCAAGTCAGCATGCTGAAGCAACAGGCTGTGCCAATACCAAATGCCTGCCTGCAGCCAGTTCCCTGTGCAATATGAGCTTAGCGTTGGATTAATTGAAAAAGCACCAGGCAAATGATAGGTCTCTGTGAGTTTTCAAAAGATCTTCCAGCAAGACAGAATTACAGAATTGATTGGGTTGGAAAAGACCTTTGAGATCATCAAAAGTCCGACCCATGACCTAACACCACCTTTTTAACTACACCATGACACTAAGGGCCACAATCAACCTTAAACACCTGGACTAGCTGGTATGCAGACAGAAACCATGTCCCCTTGTCACCATCAGTCTTTGTTGTCATCTGTCTTTCTTTCCCACAAGGAGTTTCTTCTCAGAGCTTTGTCTGCCCCTCTTTCATCATTAATTTTGGCCCATCACTCTCCAAAACAGCTTTTGGATTGATAATCCACCCTTCGTGTGGCAAACACACAGATGCCAGCTCACCCTGACACTGTCTTGCTTTGCTGCCCTGTTCCTTAGACTTTGATTAAAGAAAATGTTAACATAAGCAATTAAGAATATCCTTAATTCAAGCCTGAATCCAACAGAAATCAGATGCATGAGACATTAAGCTACAGTCCCTGACCTGGATTAAAATTTGGGATCTCATTATGTTCTTTAGTGTATTTTTTTCCTCTCTTCAGCTCCATTTATAGGCTCTATCTGGAGGAAGAATTTAGTAATTTTTTTTCATAAAAACTGCAAATGCAGAACTCATATTTTCCCTGTGTTTCATGAGTGGATGGCTAATTTTTCAGGTCTTGCTGAAAGCAAAATTACTTCTGTGTAAGTTTCCCCCAATGCAACACTCCCTAAGGTAATAGAAAATTAAAATTCTGTAGAAATCAAAAGTACAGGATGAAAAATAATGATGATAAGCAAATTGTATCCCCGATGGGAAATAAATTTTAAAAATATGGAATAGAGACCATTTGGATAATTGACTTAGATTAAGTGATATTACTCACCGCTTCATTGGAAATACATGTTACAGAAGAACAGTAAATATTGCAATGTTGAAGTAAAATTTTCTTGTATCCCTAAGACAGTCTTCCAGCACTTTTATCAGAGGCTGTTGTACTAGATCATTAGGATTATTACCATTTTAAAGTTATGCCAAAACCTTTGAAAAAGAATTTTAATAAGCCAAGTTGGCATCATCATCTCCCCACACTTGCTGAACTTGGACTCAGATTCTAAACCACTAATCTTCTGCAGCAGTGGGAAAGCCACCCTGAGCTACTGTGTACCATTTCTCAGCAAAAATTTGAGCCTTTCTTCCTGAGGAGTTCAGGTAGAACAAAATACTAACATCTTGTCAGCCTGGACTAGAGAATGTTGGTTTGTTTTTTTTTTTTTACTTTAATAGCATATAACTGCAATAAGCTTCTGTGCTTAATTAAGCATAATTTTAAAATGCATTCTACTTCACTAAAATTTGTATGTTGTCTCATGAGGACATTAAGAATGCACAGCACTGGATACCAGCAACTTTTAAATTGTCATTTATATGACTTTATAAAGTTCCCTTTCTTATCAAAATACCTAAAACTCTGTCTGGTCAGCACAAAACTTGTCTCAGCAGCCTCTTGAAATCAGACTTTAAACTGGTGTTTTCAAGAAGAAATGAGAGAGAAAACCCTAGAAATCAGAGAGGATGGAGAGAGTCTTTTAAACAGCTATTTATAAATTTCTATTTCATGGTAATATGTTGAAGCTGCCAAGTAAAGGAAAGTTGACATTGTAGAAGGTGCATGATCACGTGAGGAGTACTTGTTCTTTGGAACAGGAGACTAAAATATATTTGAGTATGCTTCGCTTCTAAAAATACCTAGCTCTATTACCAAATCTTCTGGGGGAAGAAAAACAACTCCAATTAGAGATTTATTTATAACAGCCAGATTTCTGTAAGAAGACCTCAAACTGCAGTGTAAGCTTCACTTGTGATGGTATTTAACTTCTGAAAATCATGTACATTAGAAGGAGACCAGAGGGGCTTTTGGTACTTTAGTCAAGAAGTAAATTTTGCAGTTATTGAATTTGAATGTGAAATATTATAGGATATGGCTCACTGCATTATAATGTATTTAAGGTATAATATACTGGTAAGGGTCTGAAGAAATGTCTACTTAGACATTCCATTTAATTTTCAGACTACACCGCTACCATAACACTTGGAGTTTGAGGGATGGACAAGTTACAGCATATAAACCAGGCTCTCAGAAGTGTAACAACCACATTTCCCTGTTTGTTCCCTTAAACAGTAACTACATTTTCAGAAGCTCCTACACAGGTAGATTTTGAAGTGGAAGACACTCAGCTTTGAGATCTTCCAGTGCATCTTGACACATGCTACTGGATCTCAAGTAGTTTTCAAGATCAGGATACTTTCCTGAAACAGAAGTCTTTCTGCAAGTCTTTAGGAGAATCTGGAATATGTTTTGTTACTACTATGCCTATAAACTCGGGGTTCTGAGACAAATGATAGAAATTAAGCCACTGTAGTGAGAAACTATTCTTGCATGTATAATATGTGGTGTATAATTTTTTCTTTTTTTCAAAATATTATCTTTCAGGGTATCCCACCTAAACTATACAGAATGGTAAGAAGCCCAAGCAGAATCTGGAGGGATTTCACCTGCTTAAGAAAGACCAATTTTATTACTTCAAAACTGCTATCAAACACTGTATCCATCGAGATACAGTATCTTAGTCTTTTATCCAATCTCTCATCTTTCTCCAAGTGTAAACACAGAATCAGCTCATCTATGAAAATGGTTTCCCCTTCTGTCTATGCCTTCCATCCTTCCATCTGGAGAGCAGAGGGGGTACCTATCTTAGGCTTCTTTCTTAGCTTCTATCTTAGTTCTTCTTTTTCTGGCATCACATCTTTATTTCTTACATGACTCTGTTGGGTTTCCCACAGAGCTATCTTTGGAAAAATTCTCTAATTAATATTCTGCACAAAGAGAACTGAAGTGAGATTCCAAGATTGATCCACTATTTCCCACTTGGAAATTAATAAATTGTGAAAACGTAATTTTCTATTGAAATTACTTATCCAGTCTTTACAGAACAGAAGAAAATCCACGCGAGTTTTTGCCAATGAAACAATATTTTCCCCAAATACACAGGATTTTTGTGCCTTGTGGCCCTCTTCTGTTCCATGAGCTTGATTCCTTGACCAAAATGTGTCACCTTTGCCAATATTTCTGAGGGACTCCTTGGGATTTTTTAGTTTTTTGCTCTTGAAGGATTCTTATCAGGGAATAAATGAAAACAAGAATTGTGCTAAGAGAAGGGAATCCTTTTTTCCTGTTCCCAAAAGACTGGGGAAAAGTCTCATTTCTGTCAAAAGCAAACCACTCTCTATTTCAGTCAAGTACTTCTTCCCACTTCCTAGCCTCAGTTTCCCTTGCTTTTGCTCTCTAATATACTAACCCTTCCCAAATCCTTTAGTGAGGTGATGGGAGGTGCTTTAAGTTGGGGTTCTGTGACATTTTCCACCTGCTGTCATGAGGTGCTCACTCTTGGTGTGGAAGCTGCCAGGACCTGGCTGTAACCATCACAGCATATCTCATAACATCTGCGAAATAGGACACTTTGCAGGTTCTGCCTCCCCAGAGCTCCCAGTTTGGCCCAGTGCTGCCTCCCTGTTGTTCTCAGGTGAAAGTCTCCAGTCCTACAGGAAGGACTGGAGAAGAAACTTCCCACACTTAAAAGAAAGTAGCAGATAATACTCTGATTTTAAAAAGGAGGAGGAATGTGGAGTCTCCAGGGATCAAAAAAGGTTAAATTGTCCATCTTGTCCCAGTCAGGGTAGATAGGTAAGGGTCATGGGGGAGAGAAGGCAACTGAATAATATTCTGTCAATATTACTACTGCTTTCTGTTCTAATTCTTGTTTGGAAACATAATAGGATGATCAAAGTGAATGCACTTTAGGCTTATGTTATTTCTGCATTTATAAAAGAGATGTATGTGTGAAAACTGTGTTCTTTGGGACTTAGAAGCTTCTGATGGATGCAAAAAGACACACTGTAAGGTAGCTAGTAGGACAGAACAACATCTGATCACAACCTCAACAGAAGTCCAGACGGCTTTCTCAAGAGCCTTCAGCTAGAAAGCCAACTCTAATCAAAACTGATGTCTCAGCAGAAATAATATATTTACATATGAGCATAGCCATGCTGAAAGGAAATGCAGTTTTAAAAACAGTGAAACAAACACAAGAGAATTTTTTGAAATCCATTGATGCCAACATAGGATATATCAGCAGTCAGAAAATAAAATGCATTAACATTCTCAAATATACAACATATAGCTTATACAAAAAATACTTATGATTTTTAAACTCACTTTACATTCAGGGATCCTGGCAACTAGCAGTGTGATGAAAGATTCCTTGCAGACATGGGCATCTAGGTGCCACACAGAGCAACTTAGAGGCAGCCTAAGGGGCCGAATGAGTTTGCAGCCCCAGGAACAAGATGACAAACATGATCACACTTGGCTTCACCTTGCCCTGCCCTACATCTCCTGTCGTCCTCACTGCTCCTCACTGAGCACCACTCAGATAGCATCTTGGCTAAGATTAAAAATGTCAGTAAAGACCAGCTGAGAGTGGTCACTGTGACACAGGAGTGATTGAGTTCTTTAATACCACAGAGTTACTAGTTTGCTGGGCCTTTGTACTGTAGTGTATTTAATAGTTGGCATTAAAGACCATAATGTGTTCAGATGTTTTTTTGTGTGCCTAATTCAGCTCATATCACCTGGCTGACATCATTAACTATTTCTGCCTTTCAGCAATTGCATACTAACTCTAGGACCTAGCATAGCAAAACTGGCATCCAAACCTTGCTTCTTACTCAGTATTTTGTCTTTCCAGATGACAGGAGATATTACAGTGCCAACATCCATTTTCATTAGTTTTTCCATCCTCACTATAAACTAGAGACTTTGCAAAGTAGAAGATATTACATACACACACATTATTAAAAAGTTAGAGAACATTTACAAAAAGAAAAAAAAATAATCAGTATTTAGCAGAACATGCATTGAGGTAATATGACATTTTTCTGTGTTTAAGAACTGGCTCCAAAATCAGCATCGTAGCAGCTATCACTCTGTCTGCCTTTCGCATAAACAAAGCTTTATAAGTTGATCTACCTAGGATCCTGACTATTTTTTCTGGAGAGTACTAGTTTTGAGCAGTGACAGTGCATTCCCTGAAACAGATCTCCACAATTGACTAAATTGTTTATATTCACGTTTATAATTCAGATAGAAATGTACCTGAATTAAGACATATCCAGCTTGTAGCCAGGTCACTATATAGGTATGACCATCACCCTACAACAACAATTGCAGTAAGATTCAAATAAATGTTTACATGTGTTAAAACAAAGATGCAAAGTATTATTCTAAGCCAGTGAAAGAATTTTTAAGATGCACCAGAGGGCATTGAAACTGATGGCAGAGTGAGGCAAAGTAATCCCAGGATAGTGGATTTGGAAAAGACTTGTCCTCTATATCGCAGTGCTGAGAACTGGACCCTTGAAGTGATGACGATGAGCTTCTCTGTCTGTCCTTTTGGGAAATGTGGTTCAGTGAATGAATTACTGGACTGCACAGATCACCAGACCAAAATAGCATGAAGTGGCAGAAAGGCAACTTTCATTAGTGGCAGCTCAGAATTTATCTTGCAGAGGCCAGACCAATGAAGTTATCTCTTCAGTACAAGCTCTACTGCAAAAGGTGAAACAACTAACTGTCTTTCTTTCATAACCTCTTGCAGCTATTCTTTTTAATTCAATCTCTGAGAGTAAATGCAATGACAGCTGCAGGAAAAGTAGAATCAGTGAGGTGGAAAGGGGACATTTCTTGAAGTTTTCATAATTAAATTATAGCCATTACCAGAGTAAGCAGAAAAACTGTAAATCATTCTAGCATACAGATACAAACACAAAATGTAAGCTTTCTTCCTAATGAATTAATTTCTCCACATTCACATTACTAGTTATAATTACTCCAAAGGAATTATTAATTAGAAATAATTTTCCATTAAGCAGCTGGAAGACGTGAAGTTCCCATCTGAAATAAAAATCTGTAATGACATTACAACTACTGTTATGGTTGTATAGTAATGTAATATGATTAACTATTACCAAATATATATAAGTATGACTAAGCAAGCTAATTAACAATGCTGTCTATCATGTCCTTTATTCTGTAATACTCTACAATTTGTTCCTTCCACAGCAATTTTATTTATAGAAGGAATACATTTTTCTTATACCAATAAGAATTTTTGTTATTAAAACATGTTGACATTTTTAAGTACCTTTACAGTGTTTTAGACATGATTGATAAGTTCAGCCTATGAGGGGTTAGAATTAATGCATGAGAACAGCCTGAAAGTGTCTCAAATAAAACAGAGTACATACAGAAAAAATCACATGGAATAGAAAAACACAGAATTACTAAAGTTAAAAAAGAATTCCAAGATCATATACTCCAACCTTTGGCCAAACACCACCTTATCAACTAAAACATAGCAGTAAGTGCCATGCCCAGTCAGTAATGTGTAATAATGAAAAATCATATTTGGTTTAGAAATAATATTTATCTTTCCAAATTAAATAGTGGAGATTGCTATGGGTACCACTTCTGGGAAGTGACTATAATATTTCTTTCTGAGGTCTTTTTTTCCTTCCATCACTATGCCCCTACATTTTTCTCCCTTGTAGCAGAGGAAGGATCCTTGTCAGACAAGGGCACAGTTGTTTAAAAAGCCCTCATACTCGGGTGTTATGAGTGTCCGTGGTTGCAATAATGTGACTCTGAAGAAATCCTGGATCTGAATGATACAACCTTCAGGAAGAAAAGCTTTGGATCCTCATATGAATTTTATTACTTGGTGCTATATCTATTTAAAACTATGCTATTACAAAATGCTCTAGAATAGCTCAGGAGGATAATCCTTGCTTAACAAAAGCATCACATGATAACTTAATCAAACCTTTTCCATTTGCAGTATAGGCTGTCTGCATCAATCTACATTATTAATGATCCCAAAGAGATCAGAAGAATGTGTTTTATGAGGAAGAAGAAATAGCTAAGGGAAATACCAACTCTGATTCACCAGGAACACAAACCACAAAGGGGAATATGCATCGTAAAGTAATCATGCTAACCCCAGACTCCAGAGAGATACTTCTTGCCCAGTAATTTAATGTCACCTGTCTTAGTATGTACTCTGCTTAACACTTCCAGATAGCATGTATACAGAGTGAATTCACAAGGCCTTGCTCTGAGTTCTTGAGAAAATTGGAGAAGGAGGACAGCCCCTCAGGAGGAGTCTGCTTCATCTACCCTACTTTCAATACCAGAAGCACCTTCTGCTGGTAGGATAGGGCTGTGCTGTAGTGCAATTTGAATCCTTATTTTTCACAAAATATGTGGGACCCGGTGATAGTGGCAGAATCTTCTCCTTTGTCTGTAGCTATGCCATAATTTGTACAGTCCTGGCCATTGGTAAGTGTGACCTGGGAAGCAGGAGAAACCACACTCTTCTTTCAGCAATAAGGTATATAATGAATTCAGATGTTCACCAAGCAGTGTATGAGAAATTCATACGTACCCCCATGATTTACAAAGTCTGTAGCTGTAATTATTCTAAAAAGCTTATACAAACTGTAAATCAGTGCATTCCTCATGCTTTATCAACCATCAAAGTCAAATTTGAAAGTAGAACAAATGCCAAATGAAACCAGGCTTCTCTGGAGCAAAGCATTTTGAAAGTACCTGATAGACAGATGGATGGAGGGATACAAAAGGTTAAGTCCAGTTGGACTCTTCAGAGCATAAGATAGACAGCAAATAGCACAAAATCAAACTCCCTCTTTAATTTTATTGTTTTCTGTACCCTGAAAATACTGCTTTCTGAATGCTGATATTTTCAGTAGCATTTGTAGCTGATAGAGCTACAGTTCTTTACAGTTCTTGAATAGGCAAGTTACATTTTAGATAGAAAAACCAGTACTCAATGCAAAGGAGGTTTACATTTTCTACAGTAAAATTGAAATTGTTTTCTCTTTGTCTACAGAGCCTGAGAGTTGTAACAAAGTTTTCCTTAACTAAATAACAAACGTCTATTAATATGTGACAGAGACTGTAATATTCAAATACATCTTTAACATATGTTAATAACTTTAAAAATATGAAAGAAGTGTATAGCACTTTAATTATTGTTCATTAAAACTCTCAGGGGCAGGAGTTCCCCCAAATACATTTTTAGCTCAAAGGTGTTGTCACCACTGTACAGTCTTGATCAAAACAGCAGTGTTCAAATCTCATTCAGTTGCATGTTCAAGAAATGATTGGCAGTGAAGATATTTATGTGAAAAACAGGGTTCTGTGTATTTTGGGGCCAAAGCATGAACATAATCTCCTGTGGCAGCAAACAGCTTTGTGTCCTATTACACGCTGACAATCCACTTTTAACTTAGCAATCTCCAATCTAGCTGGGGTTTTCCAAGCAGGTAGAAAACTGTGCTTAGCTATTCTAAAGGACATCTGTTTTTTTCAAAACCAAAGGGTTCTGAAAAAACCATGAACATGACATTTTCAACAATGCCAAAGGAAAAGTCTGCTTTGGCTGAAGACCCTAAGAAGTGTCGCTGGAAAGATAGAGTGCAATAGAGAGAAAATGCGGAATTCACACTCATTACCTGTCCAGTGTGCTTTGACCCAGAACTTCTAAAATTGTGTCAGCTGGGTAGTTCTCACTGTAGAAAGTAGGAAATATTTGGAGCCAGGTATTTCATAGTTCTACTGTAAAGCAGATGTACAGAAACTTTTGTGACCTTGTCAACTATTTGAGATTTTACAAGGTTTCTATATTATTTTTATTAGTGTTTAAGTTGGAATTGAGTGAGATTCAAGATAACTGAACAAAGTTAGAAAATGCTAATGCTGTGGGTATGTCAATCATTAAAATTAGAGTTCTGGGACAAGCTGGGAAAGGCATATTTCAAGATTTGCCTGAAATCCAGAATCTGTTACTACTTATTGACACTCAGGTTTGGAGGCTGGTAGTAATAGAAACTTGTGCTGGTGATCCTTCCTTCCTTCCTTCCTTCCTTCCTTCCTTCCTTCCTTCCTTCCTTCCTTCCTTCCTTCCTTCCTTCCTTCCTTCCTTCCTTCCTTCCTTCCTTCCTTCCTTCCTTCCTTCCTTCCTTCCTTCCTTCCTTCCTTCCTTCCTTCCTTCCTTCCTGATATGGTACAATCACAATGTGTGAATGTAGTCACACACCAGGAGGGAGCTTGTGATACTGCAAGGCATTTTCTTGGATATCAAAGAGAACCCAATCCTGAGCAATCAAAAGCATTCTGTAGTGTAATTGCTTCTTAAAATGAACTAGTTTCTTTTAAAAATCAATTAAATTTAACTCCCAATACACATTTAGAAATTTAGTTTCAGAAGCTCTCTTCTCTGATGTTTTAAACATCTGTTTAATTCCAATCTGAATTTATTCAAGGCTACTTTATATCCATTTTGTCTTGTGCCAACACTGTACTTAATCTGAAACAGTTCTTGAATCTCCCTGATGTATTTATAAGAACAACTACATCTCTTCTCAAAATAGACTTACTTTTCTAGAATAAACATAGTTTTCTAAGTATTTTTTAGTAAGAATGCCTTACAGTTCCACAGTCATCCCAGTAATAATAAAATCAGAGAGTGGTTTGGGTTGGAAGAGACCTGAAAGATTATCTAGTTTCAACCCCTCTGCCACAGGTAGGGACACTTTTCATTAGACCAGGTTGATCAAAAACCCATCCAGTCTGGCCTTGAACACTTCCAGTCATGGGGCATCCACAACTTCTCCAGGCAACCTATGCCAGTGTCCCACCACCCTCACAGTGTAGAATTTCTTCTTTATATCTAATCTAAATCTACCCTCTTTCACTTTAAAACTACTACTTTTTGTCCTGTCATTGCAGGTCCGTCTACAAAGTCCTCCAGTTCTCTTGCTGGCCCCTTTAGGTACTGGCAGTGTACTGTAATTCTTTTATTGGTTTAATTTCTTTTGAAGTCTTGCAATCAGAACTATAGACAGTATTCAATATGAGGTCTAATTACCATCTTTTAAATAGCAGAAATATTTCCGTGCCTTTTACTGGGAAGGTCTCACCAGAACCGTATACATGCTTCACAAGTGTATGTCAGGCACCCTATGACAACTCAGACATTATATAATCAATTCTTTCCATGCTTATTTCCTGGTGATGAGCTCCCCCTGGTTTCTCTTCCAATTCCCTCAGCAGAACAGATTCCCTCAGCTATAACCTTGCACTGGGAATGCGCAGAAAATCATCCTATTTCAGATACTCCGGTCTAACTCTTGTACAATAACCTGCACCTCTGTCATGTTAGTGCTGCCTCTTGTAACATCAGCATACTTCAGTGTGCCAAGACTGTTGAATGACAAAACTAAATGAGATGAAACTTACAGAACACCAATAATTTTCTGTCAGTACAGGTTTCTTCTTGAATCACATTTTATCCATCTTTCAGTTGTTTCATCAATCCCCATATCACCTGCTTTGCTGAAGTCACGTAGTAGCTCTGCATTCCATCCATAAAAGTATCTTTTTTTTTCCAAGTCAGTTCAATTTGCCACATCCATCTTCTGTGAACCTCATTTGATATAATTATCATTATTCTGTTTGCTTAGATATTGCATATTCCTTTCCATTTAGTTCAGATCGGTTCACTTTTCTTGAATACACCACTTTTACTTGCTAGTGATGTATACTCTATGTAGTTTCCTAGTTACTTAAAATTTTTACTCTGTCAGGTACTTTCCTTTTTAAAGCCACAAAATAATATAGGCAGTACCTAAATGGTTTGAAACCCTGAACCTATTCCAGAAATAAGGAAGGGTATTCAGTCTTCAAAGACTTTAGCTTCCTGGCCTGCTGCCCACATCAAATATCCTTCAGCAACAGACAATAGCAGACTTTAAAAAAATTACATTCTTTAGCCTTTTTCCAGACAGCACACCTAAGGCTTTTCTCAGAAAATTCCCAAAGCACTTAACTGAACTGCAGCTAAAGAGTCTTCTTAAGGTTACGTCCTAACCTCTCTGGCAGTCTTCCCACCTTGCCTGGTCTGGAACATTTTATCTCAGCTCTTGTAAGTTAGTCACTGAGCCACAGCTGGGCAACTTCTTGCTCTCTGTTAACCCCATTGTGCTTGTTCATGGCAGAATCTATCAAATTGCAATCACATATATTTTAAATATACAGACAGCTGTGGTCCCACCTCAGCAGTGGGTTTGGCTTTTTTTATATTTATGTCAGGTAAATTATAGCTATAAATGAAAAGAAAAGTAAAGTGAAAGAAATAATTCAGAGAAATAATACAAGCTGGTACAATCAGACATAAATATTGAAAAACAAAGAAAAGTTATATAACATGCAGATCTTAAACAGTCCAAAAGAGAGTCCTTTTGGAAGTAGTAGAAATGCCACTATCTGTGTGACTTAAAAAAAAAAAAAAAAAAAAAAAAATATATATATATATATATACAGCGCAGTATAACTCTTTAGGCTGTAAAAATGGTTACCTCAATTTCATAGCCCTAAAAATAACCATTTGATTTAAAGAGATGGAAGGGTTACAAAATTTTTCGTTACTAGTGCAAGCACAGAGTATAAAATAAAACATCAAAAAAAGAGTTCTTTTATGTGAAGATTAAAATTCCAATTATTTCATGTCTCATAAGGATATTTTTTACCTTTTCTCCCCCTCAGTTTCACTTATTTGTAGATTATTGTCTAACAGAAAAAGTTCTTTTCTCTGTGGAGCACCACGAGAGTGCCTCAAGGAATTTAACCAGACAAAGTGAGACAGATGTGTTAAATAGTGGATGCCAAGGAAGTAGCTTGGTTTTTTAAACAATGGATGTGAAGGACTGGGGACTAAGTGGAACAGTCTTGGCTGGACTGAATTAGGGGAGGGGGTCTTTCATCTTACTGTAAAGGAAAGCAAGAAAACCATCTATTCCATACTGATAAACCAATGCCTTAATTGTCAACTTTTCTGAGTAATCTTAAGTGCATATTCCTCACGTTGACCCACAGCTCAAAGCTGTCTTCAACAGTAAACCTTAAGCACAAGGTGCTGCAATCCTACTTCAACCCTTAAAGATAATGAACCAAGCACAAATGCACATCCTAACCAGCTGAATGCAGCAGAAACCAGGCAGCTCCTCAGTCCTGCCAGAGGCTGCCCTACAGTGCCCTCCTCAGCTGCAGCTCTGCAGCAAACGAGCACATGGCACGTTGTGCCTGTGCAGTGTCACATCCACAGTATGCCTGGCAGGACACGCCTGGTGACTTGGCATTTACCATTGGTGAACTTCATGATATTTGTATGAAACAGAAATAATAGTGAAGTAAAAAAAGCAAGTTTTAGTCCCATGAAGCATCTGGGAATGCAGTCTGCGTTCAGTAGCCAAATGATTTTGGTGAGCCACATATAGGTCTCATTCAAGACATCATTTGATACTTTGAAAAGCTCTATTTATTGTCTACAAGAAATAAAAAAAAAAAACCCAGTTCTTGTGCATCTCACTTCAAATTCCATAAAAAGGCTTATTTATAAAAAAATGGATGCTCAATGTTGTTTTGAAAATTATCTTTCAAAAGTGTGTCTGGTCTGCTGCTTAATGATTGATCTTTCTTCAAACCAGCAGGCACTTTACAAAATCCTGGATGTAGTCATATATTCTTAGAGATGGGCTGAGTGCTCCTTTTCCCAGGTTTTACAAAATGAGTTCTGTGCCTCTTCAAATGTATGTGCCACCAGCTTGTTCCTGAAGTCTACTTTTTATTTTTCATGTGCTAAACACAAGGTATATATGCTGAAGTGCATAAAACTGAGGCAGTCTAAAAGGGATAGGCAGGAAGTACATCCTGGTTCTGTCAAGGTTTTGCAGACATAGATGATGTAATTCATTACAAGAAAATTAACACCACCATACCTTTATTATTTCTCAGAGGTTACATCATGAGTTTTGAACCAGTGGAGCTATACTGGATAATAACTACAGTTTAATAAAACAAAACAATCACCATTTCTGAAAACAGATATTTTTATTCTCTGATCATGCCTACACATAGAAAACAGAAGTTATTTATTGCAGTGTAATAGTACCCAAGAACTATTTAGCCACATGATACTAATATTTCTCTATTTTGAGCTTTTTAAGAAAATACCAAGTGGACAGCTTTCAACTGTCTCAGAAAGTCTTTTCTTCCTCCATGAGACAGCAGAGCCATGCTTTAATCTAGAGAAACACAGACTATAGTGCAACAGCGCGGTGCCTCTCTAGGGGCTTTCGCCCGCACTTCCTGGCCAGCTCTGGCACTGACGTCGTCAAAAGGTACAGTTGTGTATTTGGGAATACAGTTCCGATCCTTTGAATCCTTGCCTTAGCAGAAGTGTGAATGATACAACAAATTAAGGGATGGAACTCTGGTGGGGAACTTCAACTGGGTTTTATTGAATCCACACGGCTTCCTTCCACCCAGAAGTCAGCACGCCAAAGTCCACTGAACTCATGGGTTTTCACCTTAGATCTGGGGGTGGGAGAGTGGGGAGGATACAACTTGGAACCAATCCAGAGTGGGAAGGGAGTGTCCCTGAACCTAAATGACAAACCATAGAACAAATCATGAAACAAATTAGGAAGGGGAACCTGGACCCCACCAATCACTCAAAGTCCTCACCAGAACTTTCTAGAGATCAGGGTGAGGCTTCAAAGTGACAGGCAGGACCCACATAACAATGATGGATTAATAACAACTGGGGCAAACCATTATGGGATAATACATGGGTATATGGGAAAAACTATTCTGAAACAGTAAAAGACAACCATATATATATGAAACTGGGAAAACTTCAAAACACACCACTACACTATAGTTCTCAGCATCTAGGAAAGCACACATTTCTGACCATTGCCTTCATCAAGAATCAAGGGGTACTAATTTTTCTCTGTGGCTTTTCTACTCCTCAGACCCATCAGTCACTTAATCAGCACTAGCAGTTTCTTTGCCCTGAAATTCACATTATGTTTAGGTGCTGAAAAGGTTTAAAGAAGGATGGATAAAACAAAAATATCACCTGTGAAGAGAAAATAAAGGAAGAAAAGCCCACATGCCTCAATCTCTGTACTGAATCCCCTGTTACTTCTTGGGGAGTTATCCATCACCATTATTCACATTCTTTTTGATGTCCCAAGGCATACAGGAATGTAAACAGATATATATATATGTGTGTGTATATATTGGGGTCTCAAGGGAAAGAAGCTTTGAAACAGGCAAGGTTTGTTCTGGCAATTATGTAGGACAGATATTGGTGACTGGTTAATAGAATAAACAAGAGGGGTGGAAAAAAGATGAGAAGTGAAGTAATGATATTATCCAACAGGAGAACAGAATAGGCTGGGACATGAGGTTTAAAGTAAATTTTTAAGAGGTGGGGCTCTCTGGAAATAAGAACTCTCACAAGATTTGGTGATGCATAGCTTCTTTGACCTGGCAGGAATTTTCCTCTTCCATTTTATGACATGTAAGGAGGAAACCCACGTGCCTTAGAGGTGTAAGATTGCTGTTATTTTGCAGCTTTCTCTACATGAGTGTGTGAGATATGACAATATTGCAAGTGATCAGCAGCATCAGTGTGAACATCTTGGTGTGTTTCATCTTCTGTGTGAACAAAATAGGGAGCACAGCTTTTTCTTAGATTTCTATCAGTATATAGTAGTTGTTGTGAGAGCCTCAAGTGGATTTTGAGTAGGGAACCAGGCTAATGGTGAAGTTCTAGACATCTCAATTTAATTTCTGACATGCATTTGCTATAACAGCACCTTTTTCACTTTTTTTTCTCCTAGTCTACTTTCCTTTTCTTCCCTTTCCTAGGATCATTTCTCTGCCTCTCCCTCAAACCTCTTCTTTCTTGAAACCTCCCTGAAATCATTACCCTAGATGCTGCAAACTCCCCTACCTCCCTTTGCGCCCCCTCCTCCTAGTCTGTGCATTTCTAATCTTGCTCAAGCCTTACAGGTGGGAAAAGCCAGAAAAAAAAATGCAGTCAGCACAGCTCATTGCTTATGCTTCAAAAGGAATATCCCCTCTTGCATCCCTAGGTCTTTATACGCTGTTCTATGTCTGTAATAGAAACAAGAGGCGAGGGCTGGGCAGACTGGAGCTTGGGAGGAGCTCTGCAGCCCAAAACAGGGGCGAACTACAAAGTTTTCTGTCACTTGCTGTCTGTTGACCTGAGCTGTGATCTGCACTCAGTATGCCTGTGTTTGAGACTGCAGTCTGCCCATAAACCTCATAAGCTTTCCAGGTGCCTGAACATCTACAGATAGCTGTATTCCAGGAACAGAGTTCTGCAGGTTCCTGGATTTTGTAAATGGTCTTTCTAGACCTGTGAACCCTCATGGCTGGACTAAAGATTTCCATTCCTGTTTCTTGCCTGAAACTACTCAGGTTTGAATTTTTCCCTTGACATACATGGTCTGGTTGATTTTCCTATGAAAAAAAGATTTCTTTAAATTTTAATAAACCATTTATTTTATAGCATTTTCCCCAGGATTTGCAGCCGATTCTGAAATGTCAATTAACTTGACAACAAAGCCCTTTCAAAAATAAAATAAAGCTTTATTTAAACAGTCAAATAATAATTTAAATTATAAATTAAGTGGAACTAAGATTATTCCCTGTATTTTCACTAGTAGAACAGCTGAGAATTAATTGGATTGGTTTCTCTTCAAACCGATGGAGTTCTAAAACATCCTGCTTTAAATCTCCATAAAACAGTTTCAGGTGTATTCAGTGGAGTCAGGCACTTAATTTCTAGCCTGCAGAGGTTCCACAAGGATTCTGGGAGGCACTAAACACTGGAAAGATGTAGGTTTTCTTCTTGGAATTACCTTTGATAATGAAACTGACTTTCTTCCCTCGAGATGGCTGATCAAACTAGCAGGAAAAAATGTCTGTCTTACTCCTCAGAGATGACCCAAAACTATAAGAAGGTGAACAGGTTGTTTCCTGAGTGCTAGTCAGCTGGGCAAGAGCCAGCAGCTGGAGACTGCTGCAACCTACAGCACTGAAATAGGGATCATCCAAAGAGAGCACAAAAATGTCACAGTGAGAGACAGTGAGCAAAAGGAAGTTGATTGAGATTTCAAACTTTTCTGGTCACTGAGGATTGCAAAAGCCTTTTGCCTCTAATCCAGAAACTAAAGAAGAGCTTTCCCAGAGGGTTATACGTATTTTTGTCTCTTCCATATTGAATTATGTGGGATTATTCCAGTTGCTCAGCAGTAGTCCTTTACACAGGCTATGTTGCCCTAAGGGACCTAAGTCCAGCAAAGGACATTGGGATGCAAAAGATAGATTAGTTTGTATGAGTTTTTTTTAAGACATCTCCTCAGCTACCTACTGGAGAGGTCTGAACTGGGGGTTCTGGACTGTGTTTATATAGTTGTTGCTCCTCTGTTTGGTTGTGCTTTCTATAGATTTTAGTTACATTTTGGATGTTTTGCAACCAGTCCAACTACTCTAAATTACCGTTCCCACATTTGTGTGAAATCTGTAACTATCAGGGAACTTTCGAAATTAGTAAAATTAGAATTTCTTTCATTCTTAAGTCACAAAAACTCATTGATAGCCTCATTAAAAGGTGCAGCTTTTGAAATATCTAAGTGTTCTACAAATTCATTTCAAAATGAATTTGTTTTGGCATCTAAGATTTTAACCTACTGCTCTTTATTCCCCTGTTTCAACAGCAGTTTTCTAGAAGGTCTAACAAAAGCAAAAAAAAATTATTTGGAGCTACAATTATATCCTTTTCCCACCTTTTCCACCTTTCTACCTTTGCTACATTAAGATATTGGCAGACAGTTACATAAAACGTTATAATACTTAGAGGTTCTTGTAACAGCCAGGCAGGACTAGGAGCTGTTTCACCTTTGGCTTTTCATTTCTCAGCATATTTCTGCTCAGAGATAGACCTCCTGGAGAAATGTTTTCAGTATGCCATACTGGGAAACACTTGTAAGTGTGCACACAATTACAGCTCATTACAACAGTGGGAGTCATTTGCCTGCCTGCTTTCTCAGCCTTCATGTTGAAATGACACATCACTGTTATTTTTCAAATGGTAAAAAAGGGACAGGTTTATGCCAAAATTATCTATACTTAGAGATATGTATGCATCTATAGCATTTTCATATGTGCATGCCAAATATCTAGTCACAAGGGGACATCAGCATCACATTAAACTGTTTCAATAACCACGTTATGACTGCAATTGCTGTATGTCCACAAGGTAGTATTTTGTTGTATTCACTTATATACACTAAACTGCCTTTTATTTTATTTGTGGGACTCTGATCAAACTGGTAGTTTTTAAATCTCTCTGTGATTAAGCACCAAAAGAACAGTAGGGACTAATTTCTGTTGCCTAAATGCCATTTAGTGCCATTTGAAATGCTCAGGGAAACCTGGGGCATTCAGATGGGGCTGGCAGCTACAATATCAGATAGAGAAATACAGAAGTGCTGTTCTGGAATGAGACCTGGATGCCAGATGGCATACCCTAGAGCATCTCAATTGTTTCTACATGCCTATATGTGCATAACTGAAAGGAGAATGCAGTGAACTTTCAGGCAGGCATTTAATTTAAGCCTCTGCCTAAAACTGATGCCTTACATCCACAGTATGCATTCACTGAAGAGAATTACAGAATCAGAATCATTAAATATTCTGAGTTGGAAGGGATCCGCAAGCATCATCAAGCCCAGCTCTTAACCCTGCACAGGACATCCCAAAGACTCACACCATGTGCCAGAGAATGTTGTCCAAACACTTCTTGAACTTTGTCAGGCTTGGTGCTGCAACCACCTTCCTTGGGAATGTGGCCTTTTCCAGTGCCCAACAGCCTTTTCCTAATAGCTAACCTAAACATTCCCTGACACAACTTCAGGCCATTCTTTTGCCAGAGGGTCACCAGAGAGGAGATCAGTGCCTGGCCCACTACTTCATCTCACAAGGAAGTTGTAAGAAATTGGCTTTTATGCAGAAAACACTTCAGATCCATAGAAGCTCCTAGTTAATTTTCTGTTTCTATGAAATATGCAGTGAATATATGCATTTGGATCTGGCTTTATGTGTCCCAGGTTTAACTATCTGAAGACTGTAACCATTTACAGAACTTTAATATTTGGATTCAGCTCCAGAGTTCAGTAGTAACTGCTATTTGAGATTATATAGAATAATCAGTACAGCTGCATGGGCATGGCAGATGAGACACAGGATCTGTGGGAAACTTGCACCCTCTTGGGACAGTAGCTAGACATCAGGCTACTGACAGATCCTATCATAGCACGAATGGTGATAGATCATTGTGTTTAGGTGACTTTGTCCCTTCCTTCATGTGATGTAGGTGTCTTAAGTTCTACAGAAAACAGTGAAGACTTTAGGTTTGATTCAGGCAAATAGAGAAGTTACTGTTTGCTCTCTGCCATGAAGGGCTTGTTTCTGGTTTGTGTCCAGCTTAGCACCAGAATCCCAGATCTCTTGCTGCAAATCTGCTTCCCAGATGGTTAATCTCCCAGCACATACAAGTTCATGAGGTTCTTTCTCCCCAGATGTAGGACTTCACTCTCCCCCTACTTGGGCTGCATGAGGTTTCTGCCAGCCCCTTTCTCCAGCCTGTCAAAGCTCCTTTGAATGGCAGCACAACCTCATGCCATACCAGGTACTCCTTCCTGAGGGCCTACTCTATCCTATCACCTAGGTCATTAAGGAAGATGTTAAATCATATTGACTGGGAGTATTCTACCATTGACCAACTTTCATCTGGAATTTGTGCTGCTGATCACAGCCCTTTGTGCCCAGCAGTGCAGCTGCTGCAGTTTTCACTCAACATCCCCTTACCCAACATGTCCTTTATCAGTTTGTCTGTAAGGATGGGGGGTGGTCTTTAAAACCTTACTAAATAAAAGTAATACAATACTAAACAATACCTACTCCTTGTCCTCCAAGCCAGTCATCCCATCACAGGAGGCAACTGTATTGGTCAAGCATGATTTCCCCATCATAAATCCATGCTGAATACTCCCAGTCACTTTCCTGTCCTTCATGGACTGCAAAGAGTCCTGGAAAGAGTTTCCTGAAATTGTTGTTTCAACACTTTCCCAGTAATCAGTGGGAGGCTAGAAAACCTGTCGTTCAAGATTCTTCTTCTTGCCCTCTAGGGCAAGAAATAGAAGTGATTGTTTTCTTCCAGTTCTCAAGAAGCCCATGGTCACCACGACCTTCCAAAATAGTAGAAACTGGCTTCCCAGTGACATTGGTCAGTGCGTGCCTCCCACGAAGACACTTGTGAGTATCTAATTAATTTCTGTGTTCCCTTACCTGATGAATGGAGACACTGAGGGAAAGGTTTCCTTGCTCTAGAGTTTGTCTCTTGTGTCATGGGCTTGGGATTTCTGAAGGTCAGTGTTGACAGTAAAAACTGAGGCAAAGGAGGTTTTGGCCTTTTCAATGTCCTCTGACACCAGATTCCCTGTCCCATTCAGCAGCAGTCCCACATTTTCCCTACACGTCCTCCTTCTGACTTGTTATGACATTGAGGTCTCTCAACAGACTGAAGTCAGATAGGTTTGGGCCTTTCTTACCACATCCTTTCACATGCTTGAAATATAGAGGGAATCTGGATGGTTAGCCTGCGCAGGGTAATGTTTAGATGTAACAACACCCTTCTTTTAGCAGGGTTCTTTTACTAGAGGTCTAATGTTTGGATTCAAGTATATTACTCAAGTTACACAGGCTGTAACCTGTGATTTGATTCCAAGCTGCAAGAGCAGCACTTTTATTAGAGCTGTTTTCTCCTGTATACATCATGTCCTATTTAAATTTACCATGCTGTACACAGCTGTTACAAAAAGAACTAGAAACAGTTAGGGAAAGGGAAAGCCATCCTGTTTGTCATTTGCTTTTGCTGCCTACTCAATGCATCCAGGGCCATTTTGCTCTGCCTCAGGCTCCTATCACTCTAATGGATCTGGAACACTGCAGTCAGGTGTAGCTGTAATAGATGCAAAACACTGCTGAGAGGCATAGATTTTTGGTACAATACCCAAGGCAAATAGTATGCATGGCACTCAAATATTATTGTGCAGGGTTTAAAAAGAATAAGAAAATACAAGGTTTTACGTGCACTTGGAAGAGTTGAAACCGTCACAAATTAATGCAAGACCAAAATTTTTTTGCCAATCCTAAATAAAAAATAGCAGGGATATTACAGTAGACCATGCTAGGGATCATGTTAAATTCTACCACAATGAAGGTAAACTGGCAATTAGTTTTAGTAAATCATCTCTTATATTCAATAATGTTACTATTTGGATACAAGGGGCTTTGTATCATTTTAAGACAGTCATCTCTATGCATTTATGAACTTGCTATACATGAATCTATGTCCAGCAAGCCTAATTTTGAGGAAGATCTCATGATACAGGGAGTGTGGCTATCTTTCACTTGCTTTGTTATATGCTACAGTTGTTCTAAGTTGCATGTAGTAGGTAAACAGGTAAAATACTCTTTGTTCATATGTAGGTAAGATTGTTGAGATCATATCCTAAGATACGACATTGATTTCCTATTCATGATTGACTTCTTTATGAATAGGGAGAAGAAAATATGTGGAACTCTTGTTTTACAAAATTTTTTCAGCTTCCAGCTGCTTCCCCAGGATCCCTATCCTAAAGGGAAAGAAGTAGCACCTAAATAAGAGCTGATAAATTCCACAGATGCAATAGGAGCACTGTAGGATGTGTCACAAATTTCATGTTTATGGTACATGGGCAATGCCATTGATCTGTGGTGGCCACGAATCCTGACATATCCAGGTTCCTATGCCTACATAGACTGATTCAGTGCTCCACATACAGAGCAAGACTCAATAAACATGCAAAGAACCATGTAGGTGACATTTATCTGTCCAGGACTACCACGCCTCCCAATCAACTTTCTCCCTACAACTTCTTTAAGACAGCCACTTTGTGTATGATGAACATTCCTGCCAAGTCAACATGTGGATTGCTCAAAACCTGGTGATTTTATGTTTTCTGATTTTAATGTCAAATCCAGGACAGAAAACAAAAAGTAACCCCATATTTCTCACTTAATACAAATGTGTAGACTTGTCACTACTGTCTCCCATGAATCAAAGCATCATAGCATAGGGTCACCTTCCTTTATGCAATATCCTGATTCTCTGATGCTTTCATTATTTTTTCCTACGAAACAAAATGGCATCAATCAGTTACTGGTGCAATTCAGAATAACCTGCTCCTTACTATTGGCTCTGATTCTCTGCACATGAGAAAAAGCTGCGTAGCAGTGTTTTAACTCCTATCCTAATAAACATACTTTTTGCCCAATATAAGAAAAGGCTTGATATGACTTAATGGGACAAATGAACTGCTATACTGAAAAGACATATCCAAAACATCTGATGCACTTCAGACATAAACAAATCTGTGCCTGCAGGCTTTCTCTTTTCTACACTCCAGCAGATTTCTGTGGGGAAAACCAGAACTTCTGTTTACTCTGCCTTTTTAGCTTTTCCAAGTGATTCAGGCACATTAACAGTTGCAATGCGTTTCCCAGATGCACTACAAAGAGCAAAATGCCAGTAAAGTTATTCACTATACCAGTAACTTATCTCTTATCTACTTGTGGAGAGTGCATTCAGAGCTGAATTCAACCAAATATTGCAGTTGATGCCTTGGTGTCCTTCCAGTCCCAAATTGCCACTCCAAAAGGGGGCGGCTCTTCTATGGGTCCTGTGTCCTATCTCCTAATTTTTTGCAGAGTCTTACATAACTTAAGACTTCCTAAATACATCCATGCGTGGGCAACCCACTGAACTGACAGAGCAGAAGTCGGCTGCACACTGCAGTCATGCATTTAAGGTGTCTCAGGAGTTTACACATGAGTTAAAGTTCCCATTAGAGTAAGCAGATATGTGTAGTTCGTCTCAGCTAGTCCAATGTAGCCATCTGGTGCAACATTGATGTTCAAGAGATACTCACAAGGCTGGCAGACATGACAGGAAAGACTTTCTGAAGACTCTCTGGCTTACTAAAGCAGCAACTGGAAGCCAGGTTTGGTAGCTGGGATACAGATGAATAAATAGAGCATCAAAAGTTACTTTAAGCACCTCAGAGCACCATGCCAGGTTTTCAGATGCCACTTCAGAAAGACACTGGTCAGTTGTTAAAAATGTATCAAATCTACTAGCCTCATGCAGATATCTTGACAACCCTAGGATACTTGCAGGATACTCTATGGAATCCTAAATGAAAATTGATGCCTACACTTGGGCCACTAAATGCCACTCCATGAATTCTGAGGTCATGACTTAGACTCCTATTTCATGCATCATCACCTTTGTTTAGGAAGCTAAGGAGGTGAATCTCTTCTCCAATGGAGAATTATGTGAAACTGTAGTCTGTGATTCACACACCTACAGGAAGGTCTTTTGGGGCTGGATACTGCTGCTCATGGCTGTTAGGATCTATCTCAGGCTACTGACAATAGATAACTTCTGCAGATACTGGAGAGAAAGGACTGGAAAACATCTTCCAACTCTCTGAATGACACCTCTGGATTATACTAATGTCCCTGCTTTCTTTTTTTCTCCCATACATGCCAAAAAGCAAACACTAGATGTTTCAGTCTGCAATGCAGTGCCAGCCCACAAAGCAGAGTGAAAAAAACATAGAAAATAACATTCTCAGCCTTTATTCTACATGTATTTTAAAGTAAATAAAATTCATGTCACCTAGTCTTCAACTTCGAAAGGCAGTGTAACTATCAGAGTATGCTGCTTGTGACTTGACCATATCCCAGTCTTATCTTCAAATCAGGTAAATGAACATTTTAAACCACTTCCAAATTTTCAAAAATGCTCCCATCTCCTTCTTTCATTCTCACAAAATATTTGTGGTATACTCTTGTCACTCAGGCATCATTCTACACCAAAATGTTCTCACTGACAACCCAGTATGAGTTGTCCGGTGTTCTCAGCAAAGTAAGTGGCACAGAGTTTTAATTTTTAAGATATGACTCTCTGCCCAATACTGTGCAGTGGGAAACTTAGGAGAGCTGTAAATCTGCCTTTGATTTCAAAATCTACTCTTCTACGCCTGAGAAGCCCCAAGAAGAAGAAACTGGGAAAATGTCTGGCTTGATGCCTTCTATTTATTAAGTCACAGCTAGATTAATACATCTCAACCCCACCCTATGACTTTTCTCTGGCCAAACTCACATTAAATTCCACTGGTGATTTGTCTTAAATGAGGATTAGAGTCAAATCCTCCAAGGTATTTACATCTCTTGGAAGTACCAGCACCCTCTGTTCTCACTGGATGCTATGTGAAGGGATGGCACTCAGCCACGTGAAGAGATACTCAGAACATTGCAGGATTAAACCCTCAGAGCCCATAATTCTTCCCAACAGCTCCTAAAAGAGCAGCCACATTCAGTGTTAAAGTTGCTGCTATAGGTTTTCACTTTCTGACATGTGTCCAAAATATGCTGCTTGTTACAAGAGTGTTACTAAAGTCAACATGAAGGGTTTTGTTCCCAGACATTATTTCAAATCCAGGCAAATTTAAACACTGGAGAAACAAAGGCTGCTTAATAACCTTGATGTTTTGTCTTTGTGCTGCAGAGATGGAAAAGGTTAATATTTAAAGAGAAATTTATAAAGAAAAGATAGACTCTTCCTATGTAAAGCATTTGCCTCACAAAATGTTATACATTGGAAGCTTTGTAATGGTACAGAGAATGCTGAGGATTAGGATGTGAATCACAAGATATTTAGGTTCTGCAATCCATTTCAAAGGAGAAGAGTCCAATATAAATCCTGTGGATTTCATAATCTTCTGGCAGCCAACATTTTTATTTATGAAATATTGTTAGCGCAGTAACAGGTAGATGTGTTGAGCCAGATCCACAATCAGTGTAAATCAATACATCTCTACTAAACCACTGAGAAATTACTCCCATTTGCAGCAGGTGGGAAACTAATGCTCTGTCTTTAGACATTAATGTGCTTGGCAATGGAAAACTTTGTAAACGCTACTGATAAATCTTACACTGCTCTTAATAAAGAACTATTTGAGTTGTGATGACCCTCTAAAACAGATTAAATTTGAAAACATAATCAAAGCACACAGGCTTACATGAATTTTAGTGAGTTTGTGTTTTATTTTGCCTGGCATGAATTACCCAGATGAAAGGGCTACAGAACAGAGGCATGCCAGCACGGAAGGAACCTGGAGGAGTAATTCTTAGCACTAGCAAATTTAGTGCATACTCTGCAGGTCACATCACAAAAAGCAGGTTCAGCCACACAGCTGCAGACTGCTCTTCCCATAGTTATGATGAATTTATTTCTGCCATGGAGGTCTTTGTATGATTTAAGAGGTACAGTGGTAGTTGCTAGGCCAAGACAGGATTTCCACTGTTAAAACAGAGAGAAACAGGATATTCCAGCATGCATTAGGGGTGTTTGGTCTGCTAAGGTATCTTCTTTGTAGGTAACACTGAGATGGCAAACATAATATTATAATAATAATTTTAAGTAAGGGGAAAATATGTGCAAACAGATGGAGCTCCATCACAGATGTGTGTCTCTGTAACAGATATATTTAAAACAGTACCACCATCAATCAGCAGCTTAAGTTTCTGCTGTTGCTTGTTCCATAGTGTTTACCAAGCTCATAACTATTTCAGACCTTGGTTGTGGGTTTGACTCACACTCAGAGGGTCCAGCCTGGCAGAAAAGTGGCTATAATAATTAGCGAGACTGCTCCTTGAGGATGTTTTGTAAATCAAAAGGTTTAATAAAGAAAAAATAAAAAATTACAAACGTTACAGAAAACAAATAATAAGCTGCACACAGACGCCTGAGAAAACTTCAGACACCTTGCCACAACATCTCAAAAAGCTCTTACTTTCTTTTATGCTCTTTCTTAAATACTTAATATTTTGCAGCCAATAAGATGACCAAGGGGTTTTGAGTTACATTCTGAGAGTCCAATCCATGCCCCTGTACTGGCACTGAGCCAATCCTTGTCAAGAAGCTATGGAAGAATCTAGGTAAACTTCCTAATATGTCAGAGGTAAACTGAAACTCTTTCTCTATTTGGAAGCACCTGCTGGGTGTATGGGTTGCATTACTACACTTGGTTGTCTCCTGAAAAATCTGCCCTACAATCAAATAAAGCTAACACTAGCCAAAATGAGTCAACAAAGCCTACCCTCTAGGTTCAGTGCTTGTCAAATTGGCAGATTGTGAAATCTTTAAATTTATACTAGAACCATGTGCACGTCCGGTTACATTTTATATGTAGGCAGTACACATTTATTTATTTGTTGAACTCACAAAATCATAGAATCATAGAACGGTTTGGGTTGGAAGAGACCTTAAAGACTACCTAATTCCAACCCACCTGCTATGGGCAGGGAACCTTTCACTAGACCAGGTTGCTCAAATCACCATTCAACCTGTCTTTGAACACTTCAGGAATGGGGCACCTGCAGCTTCTTTGAGCAACCTGTGCCAGAATCTCATCAGTCTCACGATTAAGAATTCATTCTTAATATCTACTCTAAACCTACTGTCTGTTGGTTTGAAGCCATTACTCATTGTCTTAACACTATATGCCCCTTTAAAAAGTCTCCCTCCAGCCCTCTTGTACGCTGCTTTAGGTACTGGAAGGTTGCAGGATACAGTTGGCTTTCTGGGCTGCAAGCACACATTGCCTCATGGTGAATTTCTTGCCAAGCAACACCTCCGAGTCCTTCTCTCAAGGTTGCTCTCAATCCATTATCCACTCAGCCTCTATTTGTGGCTGGGATCGCCCTCACTTGAGCATAACCTTGCACTTGGCCTTATTAAGCTTCATGAGGTTTTCATGGGATCACCTCTCAAGTCTACACAGCAGCCAATCACTTATTTTTTCACCTCTCTCAGTGATTCACAAATCAGTTCTTTTCAGTCGAGGAGGTGGCACAGAATCTTAGACACAATTCTTAATAAGTCATTTAAAAAGAGCTCAAAGCATGTACCCTTTTCTTCTTTCTTTGTTATAAATTACTTTACTGTTAACTGGTCCATAATT
Source organism: Chamaea fasciata (assembly GCF_029207755.1). Taxonomy (NCBI): domain Eukaryota; kingdom Metazoa; phylum Chordata; class Aves; order Passeriformes; family Sylviidae; genus Chamaea; species Chamaea fasciata. The sequence continues at coordinate 66,253,733 of NW_027094087.1, forward strand.
CAAGAAATTTTTGATATCAATTTGTTTGAAGTTTTCTTGCAGGATTAATTTAGAGTCCTAGCAAATCAATAGAAATCAGATCACAGCTGACTCTTGTGCAGAGTAACAGTGGAATATGAAGCCTGAGCCAACTCTCAAAAAGCTGTCATTGCAGCCTCCAGATTGAAAACTTCCAATTTCTTTGCTGTTAAAAATGGTGACACATTACTTACATGAGCCTTGCAGTATTCCACAGAATTGTCATGGTTCTGAGTCTGATGAAAGAAGAGATTTAGGATTTAAGTATGAAACCAAGGAGGTGTTGGGTGTTGGGTTAGGGAAGAGAGAAAAGCATTCCCCAGGTTTATGTCAGAGAAAGTCACGTGGCCAGGACACCCTTCCAAAATTAACAAGACAACTCATGTTTCATGGATCTAGAAATAAACAAATGGCAATGTGAAATTTCTCTCAGTTTTTACTAATCCTCATGCAATTGGCTGAACATTTTTAGCCAAAAAGAGTGTTCCCATTTCAGCTGTGGGAAAGACTTTCATGACAAAGCACATCATCTTGAAAACAAATGCAACACATACTCAGTGACCTAAAGTCTGACTCAATTCACAGTATTGCTTTATTCAGTCCTTCATATCTCACCTGTTTTCTGTACACAGCTTCTGTTGCAATGTTAAACAGAATGGTGACATTACAGCTGAATACAAATCCAAATTTAAACTTCATACTCTCAGGGAGTAGTATGTGGAACCACGTGTGAGAACACCCTGATGTTAGACTTAATGTCTCTGTAGATCCCTGTCCTAGTTTTGGCTGAGACAGAGATGATAAAGTGTCTGCTTGGTGATTATTTACCAGCTGTGCTTAAACCACAACAGTTTTTCAGTTCTGATTTTCAGAAATGTGTGGATTGTGACTATAAATTTCTATTATTGAAGTGTTATGGATGAGGGCAGGAATTAAGTTTACAAAGAGGTCATGTGGATATCATAACAGTGCCCAAGAAGACATTCACATTCCTGAAGGTCACATCAAGAGTTCAGAAAGGTAGGCCCTAAATGTCAAGCCTTTCAAAACAGGAGAAGAACTGTTAAAATTATTTTCTATCTTGCCCTTGTTCTGTTGAAGGTCTTTGGAGACAAAAGCCAAAGATTAGACCATTTGCTTTTGCTTATTATTTGACCTAAAAGGACAAATAATTTCAAACAATTCTTTTTGGTGTCTGCAAAAGACAACCACAATGTATCTGCCCCTACAGTGAAGCATGGCAAAAATCCTCCCCTGGTGTAATTAGCCTGTTATCAGTTTTTGTGCATCATGGTGACACAACCTTGGCTTTCTTATAGTGATATCTTTCCCTTAAGTAATGTTATCTATATCATTATGTCTAAATTAAGGTGCTCCATATCCTTAAAATTGTTTAGTACAAGCACGTGAAGATTTATACAAAAAACATTGAATTCAATTTAGAGGGATTCAGAGTAGCAACCACTTGTTCATTGTTTAGATGTGATCTAAGGAGAAATCATTAATTTTTACAGAATTTATCAAGGAAGGTCTATAAAACACAGATGGTACTAAAGTTCTCCAACGCAATTCTTCTAAGGACTATTTCAGCTGTTAAGTTTTAAAGCTTTGTTATAGGTGACACTATCTTTTCATTCAAGAAATGAATAAATTATTTCCTCCTACCACAACTCCTTCACCTTTTCTTACCCTCTTTCCATTTTAATGCATACCTTTTGATCAAAACAGCTGTTAAGCTACTCTTCTTCGATTTTCCTAGAACTGAAGGGTGAAGAATCTATGAACTGGTGTCTTACATAGATCACCTGGGAATTATACTTCCCTCTTGCTGTTTTCCCTTATCTCCCTTTTTTGTCTTTTCCATCCCACCTGAATTTGGAGGACTACAAGCTATAGGGTCTGTTGCTGAGATCATTCTCTTGGTTTCCTTTAATCTGTGGTGACTACATTCAGTGGAGGCTCAGCATACTCCATTTTATCCTAATGTGAAGCTCTGACACAGAGATGGAAGATTGTTCTGTGGAAGGACTTGCTTGTCTATGTTAACTCTGAAAGAAGTTTACATAACTGGCTCAGGTGAAGACTTTTACACTGCAGATGCCTAAAATGAAGATTCCTGATGGGCCGATGTGTTGGGGTTGCAGTGCCTAATGTTTCCACAGAAGTTTATCACTGAGGTACCTGAACATACCACCCCTCTCTGCCCATGACAACATAGGTTTTAATTAGCTAATAATTAAAACTGTATGACTTCCACACTGAACTGTCTGGGACTTCTTTGATAACTATGCCCAAAGTAAATCTGATCTTTCTTTGGTACCTTCAAAACCTCACTTTCTTGCTTCATTGGATTTCCTCAATGACAGATAATTAGCTGGGTTCTATTCTAGAATTTGGAAGCATTTCACAGTCTATGAGGGATAATTCAGCTTCTAAACCCACAAAAAAAGAAGTCTGATTCATTCAGTCATTCCATACTTTCTGCTGACTTCAAAGAAAGCTCTTCAGGCCAGTGTCATGAACAACTGTAGCTTCTATAAAAAAGGAACAATATAAACATGCAATATTGCTCCATTAAATTATCTATTTACAAAAGGACAGTTATTCTGAAAGTAATTGAGGAAGCTGAGAGAAGAACAGGCTGAATGGGAGCTGTTCTCATTAAGAAAGCCCCTGTGTAACCCTGCTGTATTCTTTCCTGTCACTATTAATAATTTCATTCATCTATTCATGTCATATTCCCTTTATATTTTATTTTGGTTTTTCCCTCCTTCATCATGAGTAGGATCACCCAGTTTTCTTTGCAAATGTCAGTTTATTTTAGGTCATATATAAGCAGCTGTAGTGCAAGGTCTATTAGCATCGGAATTTCAAACTGATCTCCTTCTGGTATTCACAAGGTAGGTACTGTAGTGTAAGAGGGCAATGCTCTAATCATCTGTAATTAGAACAACTCTTGGCATGCTTTAAGTCACTTGTGAGGCCATCTCATCAGCAAAATCAAGGTGACAGAGCATCTCAGTCTTCAGCACAGACCACATTACTATCACTGGTTTTCTGTTGATACAGCTCAATCACACATCAACACAGAGCAGAGGAATAAGTTTTTTGCAGTGATCTTCATAATATTACAAAGATCCTAATAACCAATGTTAATCTCTTGGTGTTATAGCTGTAAATCTGACTAAATTTGTGAATATGTCTCAGGAAAGAAAAAAAAAAGCAAATATTTATTCGCCTAACATGATCATACAACAACGACTTTTGTAACTATGCATATGATTTAAAATATATTTTAAAGTAATTTTAAGATGGAGCGATCTTCTTAGGAGGAATGTTCACAAACTAGACCTGAAAGCTGAACGTAATAGTTCAGAACATTAGCGAATCAGCAGAGACATGCTGCACACCCACTAACTTCAAGTCTCCATCTCACCGCTACCAGCTAAGAAAAATCTTGCAATGTTTTGTACTTCTGAATCTTAATAGCCCTTAATCTTAGGTGTTGGGAGAAATCATGAAGGAAGGAAGCAAAATTCTGCTCCTCCCATTACCCCCAATCTAATTCTTCAGAGATCTTAACATACATCTGTTGATTTTAGGGCATTCGATTTGGATAGAAATTTGATCTGAGTAAATATAAAATAAAGGCGTCAAGAAATAAAAGAACCAAATAGGCTTCAAGGTAAGGACAGACAAGTGACATCCTGACAAATGGTCCACCAGGTAGATGAGCCAAAATGCCTCTGTTAGCCCCGATATCAGCCAGCTGGAGCCTTAGTTGTACTCACATATCATACAATGACAGGCACTGGCTTTGGGCTGTATGATGTCAGCCTCTCACAGCTGGAATCTTTTTTAAATCCAACATAAGAAGTTTGTCTCAAAATTTTGGAATGAATTATTCCCCCTCCTCTCTCCCCTCCTACTTGACAACAAAGGATACATTATTTTCACTGACAATTAGAGGAGCCAATAATTATTACTATTCGAATACCGACTAAGTGTAAAAGCAAGATAGATGCTACAGATTTTGCTGAAGATAATATCATTGGAACAATTGGAACAGTCATTGGAACAATGGATGAATACCAGTTCTCAGTTTTGTTTTCGTAAAATACCATATTTTTGTACAACACTTTAACACCTTTTTTTTTTAAATAAAGCTTTCTGGAGGAGAGACACTGACACCAACAGGCAGGGTCTTCCTGTCTTTTATGACTAAACCAGCCAAAGGGGTGTAGATCTTCCCTGTTCTAATATTGACATGACATGCTGGGAAGAACCACATCTCCCAGAAGCAGCACATGATGGTCAACACTTTCAAGCCAATGCCTAGAATGTTAGTCGTTGCCCTCTGAAAATGCAGTGAGCTCCTAATGCTCAGTTAGAAAACTGGCGTGAAGAAAGAGAATTTTTCCCCAGGCAAAACATGGAGAAATCGCTTCCTCACAAAGGTTTGCTTTGCTGTTTTGCCTCTCTCCTTCTGTCCCTGTCTTTAGGCACCCTCTCCAGCCATCAGTAAGGAGAATTGTCAGAACCAGCATGAACAAGTGACTCCTCCAAATCCTGTAGACCGAACTGCTGTGTGATAGGGGCTACTAAGCACAAGCAAAACATGATGGGAAGGAACCAGTCTCTCTCATCTGGGAGCAGCAGCCCATTAATAACAGCCCCGGCTTTGTCTACTATGCGTTTGAATGAAGAGTGCACAGAAAATATCCTGCTGGGTAAAGTGTTCCCTTCAGCCTTGGAGATGCATATGAGACCCACAGGGAGAGCTGGTTTGCACTCTGCTGCTCTCTAAGGAGTTCCAGTAACTGGAAAGTGTAGTTAACTACAAAGACTGCTTTAAATATAAAGTGCAAGAGAGACCCTAAATCTTGCTGCTTCTACATAAAACATTTCATTATATTGCTTATGTTTAGTGAATTCAGTGCTGTTGTATAGTGAGTAACAGCTCCTCTAACCCCAAAGGTTTGGCAAAATTAAGCTGTAATTTTGTCCTGATGTCTGGGGCTAACATGGCGAAATTACTGACTCCTAACTACTTGTCTCACTACCTTGTAGGGAAAGGGTTTAAAGTAGTTCAATATATCTTCACAGTATTCACAAAGGAGCTGCTAAAAAAGAAGGAGAAATAAAGGGAACCAGAATAAGCTTTCTAGTACAGATGGTCATGAATATTTCTGTATCACTTCCTCTCCTCAGAAAATACTGGGAAGGGATGGCCCTCCACTGCTACATTAATCAAGAGCAGAGGTCATGGCAATGTGGAATTGACATAATAGGCATGTTTAAGTGTCTTGATTTGTCTTAGTCCAGCCATGAGATCAATAAATAAAGTGAAAAATGAGCACACAAAACAAGCACAGGACTGTCAGTAGAAATACACCAGCCCTGTGGCACATTACCACTTCCAACACAAAATGATTTAATATTTCTTCGAAGTATCCTGTCTTTGTTTACCTTACAGCAAGTACTGGAGTGAGGAAAGGAGAGTTTGTATGAGAATGATTCATAGAGAAACATAAGCCTGGGATTCCCAGCCCCTTTTGCTGCGCTAGCACCTACTAGCCACCTTCAGTAATTCCAGCCTCTCCTTCTGGGAACTTATTATCTCTTCCTTTTGAACCTTTATGGGGGAATCACTGCTTATAAATAGAAGGAAAATTATGACATTTCAGATTAAATCTACTCATTTTGAACCAAGATAAGACAATACTGAGCCTACTTGTTTTACTCTGTCAATTACATTTCTCTGGACTCCCAAATAATTGCTGCAGTGTAACAGAATTTATCTCCTTGGTTTTTCCTTTTCTTTCTAGCACATATTGCTGATTTAGTATAACTCACAATGAAGTGATACTGCTTGTGGAGAATTTTATAGCATAGCTCTAAGATGGTGTAAACAATGAAAAGACAGCAGAAGTTTTTTTAATCATACCATTTAAATGTTACTAAAGAAGACACAAAAACCCTGCAAACATTTACTGGACTGAACAGACTTCCAGAGTATTTTGTGTATTCACAAAATTCATCATCACCACTCACAAAAAAAATCTTCTACTCCTAAAATATTGGCATACAGTACACAAATATTTTCTTTCACATTATTCATAAGCTGTTTGCTGAATGGTAGCATTCAGCTTCTCATCTATGAATAAGGAACTTAGTCAAGAGTTATCTTATTCAGTACTTATTTAAGAAAGAAAACAACCATAAAATTAAATTAAGCATAATTTCCTTGACTAATTTAAACCATTAGATAGAAAATGTTAGAATAAACTCAATAAGAGCAATTTCATCAATATTGTTTCCTTGTGATCCAATGCATGGGTTTACATTTTTGATGTTTGGAGCTAATTCATAATTTGCATTTCATGCATGACATCCTCATCAAGAATGACTGTGATGGTTTTTTTCAGGGATGCGCTACATTAGTGTAAATAGAAATAGCAAGAGTCTATTTACTGTGGCTTTGTGTACCCGCTGATCTATGCAGGCTACATTTTTGCACTAAATTTCTTGTGCCTGCACTGCAACTTTGTTGGCTGATTAAAGGACAGAAAGTTCAGGTGGCTTATCCAAGAACACCATGAGCAATGAGTTTTTACTGAGCTTAGAAATTTTGCTGTTGCCTGTAGTGATAGCAGTGGCAGTAATGCACTCAAGGTTTATATCATAATGAGTGTCTTTAAATTCTCACCTTGGTTGTCTTCCAGTCATGTTGTCATAACACTATTCCTAATTTCTTTTTGGAAGTATAACAATATTACTATGTAGAATCTTTAACTGATTTTTCTCAATAAGAAATGCATCTTATCAAGCCAAATGTCTGAATACCCAGCAGTCAATGTTTATAAATGTCTTAAGCCCTGAACAAACCAATTTTTTTAGAGAATGAATAAAGTTATTGAGCAGATGAGAAATTAGTGTGATATTTCCTCTTTTCTTATCTTTGCTACCTAATAATCCCTACAAAGACAAATTGCCTTTGCAGATTATTTTATTTGAACTCTAAACCTTCCATTGGAAGCTGAGTTTTGGTCACAAAGGAATTACATTTTCTCTTATGCTGACTGATTTCTCAGGTAATATGTGAAAGAATTTCACTACTTTTCCTGATCCTGATAGTGGATCCTACCTATCACCTCTCTAGACCTTTATTAATCTTTCTCTTTACTATGCATTTGAAATGTCTTAATCTATATTTTTGAAATATCACCTGCAAACATCATTTAATTGTCTTGTGTTTTGTAATAAAAAAAAAAAAAAAAAAGTTTATTCTATTTTATCTGTTGAAACCCAGTTGGGGAGGTGTTTTTTCTTTATCTGTTGTAACTCCAGGAGGGAGGGTGCAACTACCTTTCTGATAACAAGCCAGCTGTTAAAACCAGGTGGGGCATTGTTTCTTTTCTCTGTTCACCCTGCCATTACCCCCGTGGGTATATCTTTTGTTAATGGGCCATTAAAGCTCACCAATGACATGACACATTACATCATCCCATTGTGAGATGCTCTACCCAGGGAGGAGGAGCCAAACCATTTCCATCTAGATAAAAAGGAGCCACAATTATCATCAGACATCCAGTGTTCCCATGGGACTCCCAAAGGAAGACTGGACCCACCTCTGAACCCTTTTTCTCTACAGGACCATCTCTACTTCCAACAGGACCACTCAAGGAGGGCTTACTTTTGGACTGTTTCCAACACCCTGACCAACAGGATGTCAGGTTGTACTTCTGACTCTGTCAGGGTTTTCTAGGATTTCTTGTTTGTTTGTTTGCTAATTCTTCTGTACTACATTTATATTTTTAATATCCCTAGTAAAGTACCGCTATACCTACTCCCAAAATCGTTGCCTGACAGCCTTTTAATTGCAAATTTATAATAATTTGGAAAAAAGGGGGGGGGGGGGGGGGGAGGACCGGACAGGGAGGGGGGCAGACGGGGCTTACATTCTCCATTCCACGGGACACTACAGTCTTCCCTGGCAGATATCTGTCTGTCTAAACTAAGACATAAATTTTCATTGTTCTGTCTTCTGCGCTACTAATGAAGAAGTTAGTAGGTAGGTCTAATCCCCACAGATCCTGCTGAAAAACTCATGCAATGCATTTCTGTTTGTCACCATCCTATGTCCACTGTCATCCAAATTTTTTTTTCAACTTAAAATGGCATGCTAAGCATTTGCAATTAGTGGAGACACAGAATATTTGTATTTCATTCTTAAAGGTCTGTTGAGTTTTCACTGAGAACACAGTCTTAGGCCACTGTTGCTTTTTTTGGTAGGAGTGCTGAGCTGAACAGAAACCAAACTGCACACAGAGCTTCAGGCAGAGCTTGTTCCTTCCTTGTCATCCTGTACCAAACAGAGTGAGGGACAAACACCAGAAACAAGGAAGTGGCAGAGTGCAGGTTTGTCCTGCCATGTTCTTAGCAACTTGGTTGCCCTCTAATTTCTCATTTGGATCTTTCTGGCCCATTTCCTGGCACATTTTTTCATCTAGACAATTTTTCTGTTACTTCTTCATTCACATCCTAGCTGTCCTGTTATGTCTGTTTATGGGTTAACCGAGTGTCCTGGTTTAGGGCAAATTTGGGAGGAAACCTCCGAATGGGGTTCCTCTGGAGAGCAAACCCAAATGGCCCCTCCCCCCCGCCGGTCTGGGAAAAAGAACTTCCTCTGAGAAAAGTGGAAAAAACTATTTATTTAACAAACAAAATGCCCACAAGCATAAGGAATGAATAATATGAAACAATAAAAACTCTCGCCGCTCTGAAGAGAGATGGGAAAACTGAGAGAAGTCCTTGCAGGGAGTTAGCTCAGCTGTCTCAGTCTCTCATCAGTTCCAATCCCTTTGGCGCTGGAAAATGCCGAGGTCCAGGCCCGGTGGGCCGCAGGTGCGAGATCCCAGTCCTCCTCTGGGTTTTTCAGTCCAGAGCAGATTTAAACAGTCCCAAGAAAAAGGATAAAAACCAGTCCAGGAAGCTTTTTTGCCTCAACTAGCTAAACTAACTATAAGGAAAAAACCCTCTCTCTGGCCACTGTCCGTGCATCTGACAAACACATAGGAACAAACACAGAGGAACAGAAAAAAAATTAGGAGGAGTGAAGGCTGTTTTTTCAAAATAAACTGCGCACATCTTCTTTCCCAGCTTTGCTCTCAGAACCAATCTGAAAGGTACAGAACACAACATACAGCACACACAGACCAGACGACTGGGGATACAAGCATCATAACATCACCCTCGGACACCCAGCAATGAGGCACCTTTTCTGCATTCAAATTCCACAGAATATGAGTGATGTCTTCCACCATCTGCAAAGCCTCTTCCCAGTCTAGCACAAGGCCTGCCATATCTTGAAGAATGTAGAAAAGTCACTTCTGGATTCCACCTTCTGGGCGCAGGGTCCCCAAGGGCATGACTGGGTGGGTGTATTCCCCTTTGACTTGTATATTGAATGATGGTCAAACCATTGGAATGGTGGCCAAATATTTTGATCCTAAACTGTAACCAAGATTGCTTTTGCCACTCAAACACAGAAATGAGTTCAAGCATGAGTAAAAGACTGTGTAGAAGGGACAATTGCCTGAGCAACAGGGGTGAGAACTTCCAGGTTTTCATCTGGTGTTTTACAATGAAAATCTTCAATCCAGGGCTCAGCTTAGCAAGGAGATAAAAAACAGTGAAGGAAGAAGATCCATGACATAAGAATGTTCATTAATGTCTTCCACTTTGCCTTACGGCCTTCAGTTCATGTTTTCATAAGCAAGACTAGAAATTATCGTGCATATGAGGCTAAAACCCTAGGACCCTTTTATTTATCATAATAGGTCTACTTTCTGTTTTTAAATAACCTTTAAGCTAGAGTCCTGAAAGAAATCCATAGTTCTTCCTTATTTTGGTAGTCTTTTGGTATATCTTTCACGACATACCATTTTTCAATAGTACGTCATGGAAGCCACATTGGTTTTGCACCATTAAAAAAACAACAAAAAACTCCCAATCAGTCAAAAAGACTAATAGACATACCTTGAACAGATTAGTTAGAAGCTGGGCAATGTTGTAGTCTACAGAGTCTGCACCCAAAATTATTTTTGATGCAGCAAAATTTATTAGCAATATTCTAATGCGGGTCCCAGAGACTGAAGCTAAATCCATGGAGTGGAGAATCCACTTGGGTGTTGGTGCAAGAGTTTCAAAGAAAACCTTTTACTGTTAGTGTTCAGATGCCCATGACTCCATTAGTTCTTCTAGAACCCAGGTAACATGCAGAATCACCTGATTCATGATTTGTGGAAACTCCTCTTGTCCATCAGTGGATAGACCGTGAGTAGTTCTCATATTTCTGCACTGTGCAGCCCAATGTTTCTGTTCTGGAATGTTGTAAAGAGAGAGATGGCTTGTGCAGCAGAGGACATGTGCTTGGTCAGTACCCGACACATTAAAAAAATAGCAGCTAAACAACTTCCAGCTTATTTTATACTTCAGGCAGTAAATATAATGTTCCTATGTTGCAAAGTCCCAGGGTCTGTTGGGCTCATATGGATTTAACACAGATTTCTCTGTTCTTGTGCACTAGTTAACCTGCAGCTCAAGGACCTCTCTGAAGGGAAACATGGAGAGACAAAATAACAACAACAAAAAAAGTTTTTGTATTGTAGTGGCCACAGGGCTGAACAATTCGGTTGGTCTGATTATTTTTTAAAAGGTTACATTAGAATCCAAATCTTTAACAAAACAAATATTTACTGAAAATAGGACATCCACATTTTACAGTTTTGTGTATCTTTCACAATTTATGTACTTCCATCATCAAGATGCTTCTAACATATTGCACACCATATGCTTCCTTAACCCCACAATCATCTTTAGTGAAGATCATCTTCCCACATGCTCCAATATTATTAAAATCTAATATTTTTCTCAGGTAAATAAGTATTCTATAACAGCTAAAATCTAAAAAGAATCATCAATAGAATAAAAATCTGCATTTAAATGCTTTTATGTTTTATTTTCCTTTTTTTAAACTTACTAGTAATCACATGTAGAAATTGCTTTATCAATAAAATGAAGATGTTTTAAATTCCTCCTATGAATCAGAATAGAGTAAGAAGAAAAAAGGTGTACAAAAGAATGACACATTCTGCCTTTATCAAGAAACCAAAAGGTAAGACCTTTCAAGAAAATTAAGAAGAGACAAAATTAACAAAATTTTTTTTTCTACCAAATCTGGATTTCAAATGGAGAAACTGTGGCCACCCTAATCATTTGAAATGAAAAGGATGCAAAATAGGATTTTTGATTTCTCTGGTATCAATGATACTCAGGGTAAACTTATTTAATTATGACAAAAATCATGGGAAAGATATTGCATCTGTTGCTGCAGAACCAGCACCCATCTCCGACTACTGGAGAAACAGATTATCCCATATGTGCCTACAGATTGGTGTTCTGCACTCTTAGCTGAAGGATTGGTACCAGGCATTAGATGAAATGTACTTGTGGTTAGAGCTAAGGTGAAAATTCCCAAGTAATGGTCATAAAAAAGGCAGGAAAGCCGAGAGTAGGGAAATTCCCAGAGACTTCAGTGATTTAGCTCTTACTATACTATTCTTTCTTACACGACCTTATTTTCTATCCTTTTAACATGGTGCAATTCACTTTTAATTAGAGGGTAGCTAACACAAAATCATTAGATGTAGAATGAATGTTATGTTCTAGTTCTTCATCTTCTTCACAATGCCTGGTGTTATAATAATTTAAAAAGATGTAGTGGATGAGAGTACTTGAGGGGAATAAAATGTTATCCATGTTGAGACTTCTTGTATAATTTCAAAAGGGAGAAGATTTTTAAAACCTGGATGTAACTTGCCCACATAAACTCAAATTTGTTAGGTGGACATAAGTCTGACTATCCTGAGTGCAGATTTATTACTACATTTTCTCATTAGTGGAGACTGAAAAAAAAAAGGTAGAGAGGAGCAACTGTACCAAATAAAACTTATTTTATATGTTCTTTGGATATCCTCCCTTCTGCTTCCCCATCTAAACAAACGAGTACTACTACATGGTTACTACTAGTAACCATGCACAGGTTAGTACACTTACACAGCGCCACCCTGTGCATCACAGTAACTCCTGAACCAGCATTAACCAGACCAGACACAGGCCTAGCCCAAGTTTACTAGAAGTAATGTATCAGCTTAATGCAAAGTTGTCAGAACAAGACTGTAAAACTTTCTTCCTTTGGGCCCCATTGAAATTACCAGCCTTTATTAAATTTTCCACAAATTTTGCATTCTAGAAATGTCCTTGATTGCTTGGGTTCACTCTATCTGTCATATAAGTTTAGAGATGTTATTATATATTGTGAAATGTGGAAGAAGAGGAGAGAGTGACCATCTTCTTACACATTGGTATCCATACCCATCTGCAAAAATTCACCTGTTGCTAGGCGAATACACAGTATCTCTGTGTACTCCTGTGCCCAAGATGCCCAGGGTTATTACCATCAGGAAATAATACAGAACACACTGGATTACCAGTAGGCTATTGGAATAAAAAGAAATGTTGACTGTGCAGAGAAATGTGTTGCATTGGCAGCCATGTATATGGAAATAAAACCCAATTAAGGCTTTGTTTGGTAGTTAGATGTTTCCTTGTGCCTTTAGTGGACATAATTGTGTTTGAATGTTGGACATAAAAGTAAAATAAAAATAAAATGGCCTATCTTGATATGAAAAGGTTACATGGTTTCATAAAAGAGGTAATAAGAGCAATTAGCCTCTTAGTGAATTTATATGTTCTGCCTAAATGTTTGCAGTCCAACCAATTAAGCACAATTTTACAGCAACCTGCTTTAGATGTTAATAAGTCTAACTATATTTTACAAAGTTGTGGAGTTAATGTAGAAAAATGTTGCATATCTGGTGGTGCTAGAACACAACTGTGAGTGATGTAAGGGAACAATGCGCCCAGATACCTAGGATGATTAATACATAATTAATAAGTAGAATTTATGAATACAGATAGAAATTAAAATGCTTACTGATAAAAGTCATGCTTAAGAATTTAAATTGATTTTCTGAAAAGCAGTCTCTGGTATCTGTTGTTTGTTTTGTCTCTTCTGGACCAAAAGGATTATGAATATGTCAGTGAGCTGCTGGGTTTATGTGATAGAAAGCTTATTTGCTTGTTTTAGTTGAGCTGAACTACAACAAAAGAGCTACATAATTAGATTTTGCTGCTGTTACTGAACAAGAATACACTACTCATTAACATTTTTCATGTGACTGTTTGGATGGACAGACCATTTGAAAACAATTAAGCATACCTTTTAAGAGTCAGATGCTGCTGCTTCAATGGAGGTGTCTAGCACACTGTGAGATACTCCACAGTTCTGAGAGACATACACAGAGCTGGAAAACACAGTGTAGCATCTTCCCGGAGCACCAGCTGGAGGTGAGAAATCCCAGGGAGCTAACCAAAGACAGGAGCAAGTATTTCTCTTCATCATCACTGAGGCAACAGCCAAGTCCACCAGCAAAGGCCCAAGGGCAGTGCAGCACCTTCCCAGTCCCACCAAGGGAGTAGCCACCTCTTTGCTAGTGAACTAAATGAGTCCTGTCTCAGGCATAGGCCACAGAGAGATGAGCATCTGTCACTGAACTCTCTCATCCTCCCCGGGGAAGGGCTGCTGACCCAGCCCTCCTCCTCAACTGCCAAAAAAAGACTTAGGAATGTCCCAGAGCTGTGCAGAACAGCTGTGTCTGGGCTGGGGGAGGTGATGCTGTCTCCCTGAGCAGTGTGGCTGATGGCCAGCTCTGTCCCACACCCTGGGATCCCCATCCAAGCCTCTTGCCCACAGTGAACTCTGCAGGGGACACCCCATGATGTGCCACTGGTCACTGCAGGGCTGGCCAGCCTCAGCCTGCCCCCCCAGCCTTCCCTGCTTCCTGCTGCCATGGAAGGTCCTGCTCGGAGCCCTCCCCAGGACCAGGGCAGTTTGGGACACTTGGATACTGAAGAGACAAGTTTGCTGACTGTGCTGACATATTTAAAGAAATAAAGAAAGAGCAGTTGCGGCAAAAACCTGCAGAAGCGTATTGCAGGTCACTTAGCAAGTGAATGTTAAAAGCATGAAAATCAATGCAGATAAATGTAGAACAATATACATAGTGGGAAAAACCCTTATCTGAACTTTACACATAACAGACTTTTCGGTATTTAGGACTGAGACCCTGGGATTATAATAGATTATTTAATTAAAACCTCCATTCAGTTCTCAGCAGTGGTCAAAAAATGCAGAATGCCTGCCAGTTCTAGCTCAAAGAGTCCTTGATGTTTTCAGAAATGATTTAAATTTCTAACAAAAAAAGATACAAATAAGTTCATGTAGCCAGTAGTCTTAATCATAGAAAAAAGATAACCAAGGAAGAAAATAGTACAGGTCTTCATTATCATATGTAAAATAGAAATAAATCTTGATTGCTCAGTGCTGTTTTCTACCAACTGGAGGAGTACTAACTGAGGATAGCTAGCAACTTCAATGAAGTTTTTAACATGATTTTTAGCTATCTGTGAAAATCTTGAGATGTTCACATGAAATCAATGTGTATGCTCTTGTTGAAAAGAATTGGTTTTGACATCGCACCAACTAGTAATAAGAGTATAATGGATTTTGAAACCCTAAATTTGGTATTACTTATATTGTTTTGATCAGCTTCAGATGCTAACATACTTATGGTCAGCCCAACACATAAATGAGAGAAAAGTAGAATCTTAGTGTCCACCTTAAAGATAGGTAGAGTACATATAAGAAAAAATTTATTATCCTTAATTCTCAAATCTGGATGGTAACTTGGTCTGAAGCTTTTGTCTCTACGGGGGTTGAGCAAGTTGATTGTTCATTCATTATTTTCCTTTCTTCTTACAGTTATGGGCATGAGAAAAGAACACATAATAAATATCATGTGAACATTACTCTTTGCTTTGGATTAGTGATAATCTGTCAAGTTTAATTCTCCTGCATGTTAGACTCCAATCTTTACCACAAGCAGGAGGTCCATGATACATCACACATATATGAGCATGATCTATCCTAAACTCCCATAATTATTATCAAAAATGTATAATAAACTAGATAACTATTAGCAAAGTAAAATTCAGTTAGACTGCATTCTCAGATAACTCATTTATTAACTGATAGATTTGGTTTTTTTATAAACTAGACATAGGAATCATTACAGCTTAAAAGAATTGATGCTTTTTCCTCATTTTGATTAAAGATTGCAGAAAGCACAGAAACATATTTAAGTTTATATGTGTTTCCACTCTTTTAAATTCAAGAAAAAATGTGAAACAGAAATTAAAAATCTGAAATCTTGAAAGCAGGGCAACTGGAATAAATATGAATGTTCCACAGCATCTTTTTTTTAAACTTTAGAAGCAGCATGACTTTTATTTTAGGAAAGTTGAGCCATTTTTAATGATAATAGAAGCAGCTTAAAAGTTTGAGTAACACACTGCACTTCTTAAATTGTCTGGGGTCTGTTCTTTTTTTTTTTCCTTTTTGACTGAATATAAAGAAATAGAAAAGGTGTATTTTAGCCGCTGTTCTTTCTGTAAAATACTAAGCTTATTTTCTAAAGACTGTCATTTTTCCCCCCCTCCTAAATGTTTGCCCTTATTTTTGTTTGCATTTTGATGAATTAGAATATGTACATTGTTCAAATTTTAATGTATCAGTCACTTTGGTTACTTTTTTTTTTCATTTTGAGCTCAGTGAACAATTGTGATGAAAGTCAAAATAAATTCTTCCGGTTTTAAGTGTATAGTGCTTATCTCAGGATTAAGAAAGGAATTAGTTCTTTTTCTTACATAGCAGAACACCTTAGTCCATCTAAGACAGAAGGAAGATATTATAGCTAAGGAATCTCTGTACACAATTAGTAGAAAATTGTACATACATAGATTCTGGATAAATATGTATTTCTACTTTAAATAAAGTGTTCTAGATTTTGAAATTAAATGAGTCATCCCTCCTGTTCCCTCAAGGATTGCATCATCTTATCAATGGGATTTCAGTTTTATGCAATGCAGTTACGCTTTACCTTTCATCCCGTTGTCAACAGCTGCACTTTAAAAATGTGCCATATTCAATCTTTTTGCAGTTACATACTCCCAAAGGGTTTTTTTTGTGGTTTAGAGAAATTTTATTCTTATAGAATTATAATTCTATTATTCTTATAGAATAAGAATTTTTGGGCTATAGGGGACAGATTGCCTCTACTTGATATGTGTATGGTAATCATCCATCGTCCAGACCTGCATGTACAGTGATAAATAGTGGCCCCAGAAAATTCTCATTTTCATAAAAGACATTCAAAGACACTACTATGTTTAGAAACCATGGCTCATGTCTAGAAATATATGTAAGCAGTCTGTGAGCTGCAGGATTTTGTTATTTCTGCAGCATGTTTCTTCAGGTTTCCAGGGACTTGCAGTGTCTCCTTGCTGCTTTAGCTACCCCCACTGCTAACTTTCCCTCTATATATCTTTTCATGGAGCATATGGTAGGTGGCATTACTCGGCTAACAGATGTGTCTTTATGATGCTTGCAATTTGTCCCATGCATGCAGGGACTCGTGGTATAAAAACAGAGATTGATACTTGATACTTGAACACTTGATAAGGTCATTATACTGGCTGGTTTTGTTCTATGTGTCAGGAGTGTCTTCAGGACTAGAACCCAGACCCATATATCTGACAAAGACCTCATTTTTATATCTTGCTTATTGTAGATGGGCTGTTAAGATTATTTGATTTATTAACTTTTTATGGGCCCTCTGCTATGCTAGTATGATGGGTACCTTGGCAGTCCCTTTCATTAATATCCCATAATAAAGTATTTATGATACCACCATGGACTCATGGAGACATATTTTACATCTCTGTGTAGTATGTTAAAAAGCTGCACAGGCATGGGTTTTGTGTCAGGGAGCAGTAAAAAGGGCTGGATCAAGTTATAACAGTGTTGACTGTGATAGTAAGAATAAAGGTCCACTTTAAAACTCAAGAAAAGTACAAGGTTATTTGTCTTCCTTTGCCACCAAATATAGTAAATTTTGTGTCAATGAAGAACATTGAAAATGGACAAGTGGATACTGCAAGCTCCCCAGGAGGAATGCAGCCCCTTTAAGGTATTGTTTTTATGCTCTTGTCAGCTGTGGGTTTGAGGGGGCTCCTGCTGACACAACTCGATTAGTCCCAGCAGTCTCAGTGCTCTTTCCTGCAAGTGGCATGAAAGCAAATGAGGACAGTCAGTTCTGAGGTCTGAAAAATCCTCTTTATGTGCTTTAAATACAAAGGCATATAACATGCACTAGGTGAAATCTGTGTTCTTTGTGAGTGTGCTGAGATGAGCTATTTTAATATATTCTGTGAGAATAATAAGAAAATTCTTTAACAAGGATAAAAATGCTACTGGACAGCACTGAGTCAGATTTTGCTCTGCTTTACATCTGGAATCATTGGAGTGGCTGAAGAAAAATCTATGGTACAATGGGGCTTTGTTCTTCAAACATTCTAATAATTGTTTGATAATTACTGTCGGAGTTGTGATTCAGTGTAGCAACTGGTATGCATGCCTGGTGTTTTTCCAGGGATGGATGTCTACAACTTCTGTGGGCAAACTGCTTCATTGTCCAATCTCCCTCATAGTGAAGAGGGTTCCATCTAGGTTCCGGGACTTCCAGCTGTACTTTTTCTCCATGGACAGTTATCTCCCTTTAAACAGCCCACCAGTTTTCTGTAACCTGTTGACCCTTTCCTTAACTGCAAAGCAAACTGAAACCTATGTCTGTTGCAGATTTGGCAAAGAAACACACAAAACAAACAAACAATAATAGTACACGTAGAACTTTTTTCATGAGCTTTCAAGGTCTAAATATCTGTTCAGTCATATACTGCGGGTACAATTAAACCTTAGGTTTTGAATGAAAATCCACTTCAGCATGACCAGGAACATACACAAGCAATTCGAGATATTTACTGGTAGAAGAAATCAAGACTGAAGAAATAAACAACCTGACACCTGTAAGAATAAAACCCATTTGTGTTAACAATAGAACAGATTTTGCATAATTTTGGTACACTAGAATTGAACAGGCAACATAAAAAGTTATTTTTAAAGAAAATAATCTATTAGCAGATAGAGTGTTGATTAAAGGATTGTAAATAAAGTACAGAATATTATAACATGGTAAACTATTCAAATTTGGCACTCTGGTACAGATCAGGTTTTGATTCGCAGTCTTTCTTCTTATATAGCATCAAATGTCAGTGAGTAATTGAATCTACAAAGCCAGGTTTAAAAAAATAATCAAAATTGATTATATGCACAATTGTGTTGTTTGGTTTAGCTTGCTTTCTGAGAAACAAGGGATATGTGGTCTTTATGTTTGACAGTAGACTCCACTAATTTTAAACCAACTATCCAGTCTCAAAAAAATTTGACAAAGATCAGATACGTACTCTGGTGTAATGTTTTATCACAGTCAGCTCCAGTGAGAGTACACACTACCAAGTCATGTCACCTCTGCCTTCCCTTCTTACTGTCCCTCTGGTCCCAGAAAACCTCCAGTCCAGTGTACAGTCACCCAGATTAAGGAATAGGAAAGATATCATTCAAGGTGGTTGGCCACTAGAATAGGCTCCCTAGGGAAGTGGTCAGGGAACCAAGCCTGTCAGAGTTCAAGGAGCATTTGGGTGATGCTTTTAGTCATGTAGTTTAGTTTAGGGCAGTCCTGTGAGGAGCAGGGTGTCAGACTCAATTATTACAGATCCCTTACCACTTGAGATGTTCTGTGGTTCTATCATGGTCTAATAAATGCTTTTCAGCCTTGTGGTTATTTTGCCTTCTAGATATAAGTTTGGACATGTTTGAATTGAGAAGTCTCACTTTGGAGAAATTTGAATTGAAGTATCTCTGATTGGTAGGAATGTTTGAACTCATATCTGAGCAGGTCACTTTGGAAACATTATTACCTCTTTCTCTGTTTGTTTTTGGTTTTTTTGTTTTGTTCTGTTTTGCTTTTTGTTTTGTTTTTTTGTTTGTTTGGTTTTGTTTTGTTGTTTTTAGGGTTTTTTTTAAGGTTAGGTGCTAGACAGTATTCAGCTTTCCTGAACTGTGGGCATGAGAAACCTTTGGGCCAGGCACGGAAGCACCCACAACTCCATGACTGTTAAACTGTTTGGGTTTGTGGTTGTATGTTGAGATTTATGTACCTTTGTGCATCTGCAGTGTGTTCATTTATAGACATGCAACCTGGTGAACCAAAATAGTTGCCTTTTTTAATAACATCTAAAACATTTCCTGAATAACTACATTCATCAAATGCAGTCACCTACCAGGTTCCCAAAACATTATTCACTCCTTATAAACACAGATTCTGAGTAAGTTAAAGGGGCCTAAAGTGCATGTGATTAAAAATGTGTTGGCTCTGGAAAAGGATTCGCCACTTTTGTATTCTCCTTCATATAAAAGGAGAATCACCATCCGTAGATGTGTTCAAAAATATGCAGAAGTGATATGTAGGATCATGGTTTGATGGTGGACCTGGCAGAGTTAGGTTAATAGTTGGAGTTGAAAATCTTAGAGGTATTTTCCAACCTTAATGATTCACTTTTCAGAGAACTTGTTTCTGTGAGTGTGCAATTTGATTTGCATAACTTATTAGTGATATAAAATGATCAAACTGGATCACACTTTTAAAAGCATTTCTAAAGGGTACTTTTCAGAAAAGTTGGATCTTCCAGCTTATTTTCAGCTTGCCATTGAAATACTGCCTTTTTTTCCATTTGCTGTGCCAAATTTACAGTATTCTCCCCTGTGCCTAGTTATTCAAAGCTCAAGTGGTGAGCGCAATAGACCTCTGAATCAGGTAAGCACTCAGGTCTCAAAATAAAAGTAAAAGTAACCCTGTAAGTTGTACTTTTGTCAGGCATCTCATCAGCTCATGTCCCAGGTGGGGGATTCTGGTCTCTAGAGAACAGCTGAGACAGAGAGTTTCATTTACCTTACAAGGGGAACACAGTGATCAGGTTCGACCTGATCATTATTACCACACAGCTGTAGAATATAAACTGAGCTGTAAATGGAGAGACTTGGTATTGGAGTGCAGCAAAGACTAGAGTTTTTTAAATAGTTTTGTTTCTCAGTTCAGGGTTTGGTCATTAAGCAAATTAATAAAGTACTTACTCATTATTTATACAGTTTTATAGGATTTTATATCTAAGTGTCATGCAGAAATTAACTAAAATTAAGTAACTTAGGAAACATTCCAACCTTAGCAACTATAACACACTGGATTTTATTTAAAGGGATAGAGAGAGGCTGTAACTTGTAAATAGTGCTAAACACTAACACAGCATAAAATATTAGGCTGTATATTTCAAAGCCTTTACACTAATATAGTAAATTGTAAAGATTATATTTTAAGCCACTGTGAGTCACTGCATTTCTCCTTTATTCCTTGTGGTATACTAAATATTGAATTTTTAATAGATGAAACAATGGCACAGTATTCTAAGACTTTCTGTGTTCATATAGAGGACAAGAAATAAAAACTATCTATCTAGTATGCTTAGTACATGCATCTATAGTTATCACAGAGTGAAGTCAGAGTGAATAAAGGATGACACTTTCCTAATGCTATGCTTATCAGAGCTGGATTTACTGTGATCTTTACACAGAACTTGGAGCACTCTTCAAATTTATATACCAGCATCTTTGCCATTTAAAGGATGAGGTTATTGCAGTCCCTCATAAGAAAATGTTCTAAATATTGCAAAAAATCCTATGGCTTAATCTCAAATGTTGCTTAACTACATAATGAAGGCCTATGGTATTTGACTGAAATCATACAGTTTGAATTAAAGTGATTCAAAACATAAATATTGATAGTAAAACTTAGTGCATACATATTAATATGTAACTACTGCCTAGCCATCATTCTCTTTGGAAAAAATTGTATTCAAATATCAAGCAAGTGATGAGACACCAGCCCTGGGAATACAATACAAGTTTTCACAAAGATTGCGCTGCACTGGCTCTGAATTGCAAACAGACCTTTCCCTGTGGAAGTCCTCTTTTAGACATACTGCTTCAGCAGAAGAGAACTACTGTGCCTTTCAGACTAAGAAACTGTGTATCTAAGAAAAATGTTTTCCCCAAGAAAGATTAAAGTTAGACTGGAAAAGTTCCAGAATATCTTTGATAATTATATTTACCCAAGTAATACCTTGTTTCACCCTATAGACTTATGCAATTAAAACAGATTTTTATGTACAGCAATTTTGTAATAAACTCCCCTTTCTTCAGTATTGGTTGGAGAGATTCCTTTGTCAGTTCCTGAAGAAACGACCATAGCACAGGGGAGAAAAGTAATATACAGAAATTTCTCCCAGGCATTCTGACCATTAATGATTGAAAATCCTTGCAATGATCTGAGGAGGATTACTAATACAGGTTTTGAAAAATAACCTGTTGTGTTACTTCCCTTCTAATCATCTGTGCACCCTTGGTGAACTGCTGATAGTGTCTGGCACCTATGCTGTTCAGACATCACTATGAAGTTCATGTTTCCTACGGCCCTGAGTCCAAGGAAATATAGAAGTCTTGTGCTATCTTGCTTCTGTAAAGAAAATATTTGTATCTTGGGAAAGAAAGACGGCTTGATTTGAAGTACCACTCAACAGACCCTAGAACCTGATCGAAATTGTATAGCTGTGTGTTAAAGTGATTTTTAAAACAAGTAAAAGCATGGCTATAGCATGATTACAGCCAAGTCTGTCTGTACTCTGATTCTTAAAACTGGGTAAAGCAATTTTCACCTAAGAACAGTCTGAATGTTGCTTTTGTGATACTCACTTCCAGAGTGATTTTCTGTATTTTGAGACAGTCTTTTTACAGCATTCACAAACAGTTCTGCACTGTGACTTCCCCTCTCTTTTCTAGAATAATGCAAGTGTCCTTTTCATTTGTCCTCTGTTTTAGTTATGGAGACTTTAACACCTGTTCTCACTGAATTATGAAAGTATGCATCTTTTTCCCTTGTATTCTAGAGAATAGAAAATTATTACTATTGTGACTTCCCCTCCTCAGTCTCTTTTTTCCCCTCAGGCTTCAAGATAGACTGTCTCACATTTCAGATGTGTGCACCTATCTCTTTTCTTCTGGCATCCGGCCTCAATTAGATAATTTAACTACACATGTTCAACATTTTAACAACCTGGTACCTTTATGCCTTCTCTCTCTGTCCCACGGAGCAACAGAGTCCTTTAGAAGATGGTCATGTTCATAGCTGAGCTTTCTATTCCAGCAATACATAACTTTGCTAAGACCCTATTGGTAAGGTCTCTTTTCCCTGACGTTTAGGCTGGGAAAAGACTGGTCCTCCTTTTTGTGAAGAGGATTTAACAGCACTCTTTGTATAACATATGTATGTGGCTTCACTTTTTCCCTGAAACATTACATATGTGGTTTGGTGGCTGAAATTGGAACACCACATGTTCCTGCAATCTGTCCATCTCTGACAGCTTCATTTCTTTATTCAGTGGCTGCTCTGGTGCCGATAGAGGTGTCAGAAGAAATTGTCTATCATTCGTGTGGGTTTGTCACCCATATGAATCAGTTTTATCACAGCTCCAGAGCATCCCCAGAGACAGTACTAACTGCTTTGTTTATAATTACAAAGTCAATCTTTGTGTTCCTCCATACAGACAGTCATGAAGCTAATCACCTTGTTCAAAATCTAGAATACAAGTATTAAAATGTATCCATCTTTCCTTTGAAGTGATCTGTGAAGTTTTCAGAAGGGTCTCAGTAGCATTGATCCCATTTATGGCTCATCTATTTCTAAGGTATCATGACTATTCCAGACACAGAGTTCATGTTTTAGCACATCTTGTCACAAAGCATATCCTCTTCCCAAAGTGAAGGCTAAGGGATTTAAATCAGAATTATGGCTTAGTTGAAAGCCAGAGTTAAAGAGATATATATTTTTTCAATTGAATTTTAATTGCACATCAAATAGAAACAAATTCCAGGTATTTCCATGGGAATTCAAAGCAGTCCAAGTAACTGAATTCAAGCTATGAAGAAAATATAAAGCCTAGTCAAGGTATCCTAATGTTGCATCTTTTGTTGTATGCTTTTTCCTGGTTTTGTTTGGTTTTGCTTTTAAATGTGCTATTTAGGAAATGGGATGAAACACTCAAGATGTTTTAGCTTATTTTGACGTTTCCAGTTAGCCGATACATGGATCTTTCAAAGTTTTTCAACACCAAGAAGTAATTTGGTGATGTAGTCAGATATTTCTTGGATACAGATGTGTTTATTTACAAAGAATGAACACAAAATTCTATTTTCTTAAACACCATTACAATTAAACAATAAGAGGCTATTTCTTTGCACATTTCAAGTTTCATTCCACATAGAATTCTACCACTTTTTAATGCTTGATCCTTATTCCTGCTTGCTGTGTTATCGCTGCTTTTTAAATTTTTTTCTCTGTTTTTGAAGGTTTTTTGAATGTTTCTGAAACACACTTCCATCAGGTGATACCCAGTAAATTTCTATTATCCATTTCCCCTTTAGTCTTCCACGTGATCTATGTTTGTTCGGAGGATTCTGTTGTTTCAGGTAAAAGGAAATAAATCTTTTATCCCTCATCTTAAACCTACTGTGAATGATAGGCTTGTCCCAGCGTGAAGACATTTTCTTGTAACTTTTACCACACTTATTTCGTAATTTTAACCTTTTTAATAATTAAGTAGTTCCAGCCTGCTTGACATTTTAACCAGAGGCAACAATCAGACTATAATATTCAGGTTTTAAATGACTACTTTACTCTGCTTTTATAACATTGAAAAAAATCTCTGTAGCAAATGTGATACTTAATATGGTATGAAGGCACATAGGTCATACTGCATCTAACTTTGATAGCTATATTTCATCCAGCTTTACAGTGACTCAGTGAATAAGAGGTCCTTAATTGAGTGCCTGCAGCCCCTATGTAGAAACAATGAAAATAGACTGGTGCTTTTGAAGGTGCTTAATCTAATGCCTAAAACTAGGCATAATGTGAAATCAGGTAATTTAGATTTTATCCTACTTGAGCCCTCCCCGTGTCCTGAAATGGGTCAAGAAGCAAACAGTCCAGATCAGTGTGTTTAAGGGCCATCCTGACAAGAGTCAGTTATTTTGCACGGAGAGGTATTCTTTTTTTAATGAAGACAATGTGTGAAATTTATGTTCAAATAACTGTAAAATCAACAATGTTTAGTGTCTGCCAGCACACTCCCTCTTAAGCCCTCAAAAAATGTTCTTTAATTACTCCAGCTGCAAATGGCATCAGCATGATGATTGTGATCACATCATTCACATATAGTCCATATAATTACGTAAAATTTTTTTAGCTTTTATAAGCTGACTCCTCTAATTCCATAATGTTGCAGTAGGAAAAATAGCACAGAAACTGTATGAAGTTTACATAGCACAAAAGTTATGCATGCACAAATCCTCACAATAATCTTTCATCTATGGCTCGTACTATGACAAAGTTTTCTGCGTAGGTTCTTATTGTCAAGGACAGCTATTCATAGTTTGCAATACTTGGTACTTATCCTGTGAATAAAGACCCATGACTGAGAGGTATCCACTGTAAAGTCATTATAGGAGTGACAGCAATACAATAATAATATCAACCAGTTTTCATGAACTGTTATTCCTGGCTAGCACCACTACAACCATCTGGCTGATATTCATTCTTCTCCACCTCATTCTTGCCCTTTTATTGTCCTCCTCCACCTTTTAAACTCTAGCCAACAACTCCACTAATACAGCAACAAATTTACTGGCAAGGTCTGCAACAGCTGAGCCCATCCCAGTTGATCTATGCCAGTGAGCCAGCTGGTGAGCTGGAAATTATCTAAGAACCGGCTACGATGCCATTTTACAGGCCAAAAAGAGACTCTGCAGTATTTGCCTTAAAGAGATGTTTTTCCTTTGCTATGACATTGTTTTGTGATCATGCTTATTGGCAAAAAAAAGTTAATATGGAGGAGACAGCAATGAGAAACATTAACAAATGCACTAGCCCACTTAGGCAACTGCACTTGGAGAGTAGGAAAGTATTTCCTAAAAGTCAATGAAGAATTCTAGAAAATACAAAATTGAGAATGAATGGGAGCAGTTAAGCATTACACTCATTTTCATATTTTATGTAATACTGATGGCATTATTTAATTTAAATTAACTGCATGGACAAATAATAAGTCAAGTCTTGGTGCTATTGCATATTTCAAGTTTTACTATGCATACATGCTTTTCTTTAGCTATCTCCCACACTTACCTAAGACCTCTGTTTTCTTACTATTCTGCTGCATTTATTCTAGTACATACTTAGGAAAAGATGAAGTTAGGAGGAAATCTTGTTTAATTCAGGTGTTCTTTGCCAATCCTCTAAGCATTTGTCTATCCTCAGATCTGTTGTCATAAAGTTCTACTAACATAAAAATTATTGGTTTAGCATTTTAGTTACCTCACTGCTTCAATTCATATTGTTCCAATACAGTGAGTGATACCTGCATTAATAAATTATGAAGTCATTTGAACTTGGTCTCTTCCAGCAAGGTTGTTGCCCAGACATTAGGTTTAGGTCATCAGTCTCTCTTCCACTTTAATAAATGTTTAATTTTAATCTATATAGTGTGAAATAGCTCTAGCAGTGTTGCATTCCTTGATGATTATTCAGGAGAAGTTTGAAATGAAGCTTTTAAGTCCAATGAGGGTTTAATGCTAAAGTAGGTGGATTAATATGATATTGAAGGAAAGCCTTTATAAAGAATGAGGAGGAAGAAGAAAGTTATGCCTGACCCGTACTACTAACATTAATTTTTAACTGCACAGCTTTACATAACATACTCCAGCAAGTCCTTGATTTCTTCACCAACCTCTTCAAGGAATTTTTATCCTTACAAAGAGAACACACTGAGAAAATGAGGTAGAAGTTTAGAATGAGGT
Source organism: Chamaea fasciata (assembly GCF_029207755.1). Lineage (NCBI taxonomy): Eukaryota > Metazoa > Chordata > Aves > Passeriformes > Sylviidae > Chamaea > Chamaea fasciata. The sequence goes on from NW_027094087.1 coordinate 66,279,849, forward strand.
AGTTTATGCCCCCTCGGCAAGAAAGGTCTAAATAAAAATGGTTAAAAACCCCCATAGAACAAACAATCAAGAAAACTTCTGTGATTTAAAGTTACCAAAGTCACCACTCTGTATTATACACTTCCAAAGGACTCTGTCAGTTCTATAAAACATCCCAAATCTCCCTAGTTCTCAAAGTCTAGTTATATGCTAATGAGGAACATGAAAGTGTTTTAAATCTTGGTTAATTTCATAGGGGATAGGTACTTCCAACCCAGCTGATGTGCATTCTACATGTAGTATGCCAAATATGTTCAGATTTAACAAGGAAAGTGTGTCCTGTACAAAATGTGATGTAAGTCATGGAGCAATGCAGTTGCCACTGAAGTCACGGTGGCAGTCTGTTGCCCCTGCAAATCACCAAGTCTCTGTGGGAACTCTGAGTGTGTTCCTCAGACACAGGCTGAGCCCTCTGCCTCAGGACTGTTGGTGTGTAACTTGTTTTCTCAGTGCATAATTGCCTTTACAAGCTACTTACAAATTTGGTACAGTAATGAATTTTCCTCAATAAATTAGTGGAGTCATTTGTATCTACCACAGTCCCAGTGTGATAATCACTGAATTAACTTTCACCTTGGTGTTTAAACAACAACTAAATTTTCTAAGCTCCAGAGAAAAGAAAATACACACTTCTGACCATCAACCTGTTACTGTAGTCCCTATAAAACCATGAGATTCTGTATAAAAGAAAAAAATTAATCTGTTTTCATTTCATCTGTAACCAACATATGAAAAAGCGGAAACTATAGCATTTCTTAGCATCAGGGATATTATAAAATATCGCATCTGCAGCCCAAGTGCCAGCACTTTGTCCTGGGATTTCTGCCAAAACTGGAGGCTGTTCGGCTCTAATTAATATTTCTTGTCCCAATATCATTGTTGATGAGTCCCCACACAGTTTCAAGTACAGCTGCCTGCTACAGTAGATCATTATGAACACAGGACTTCTGCTGACTCTTCCCTTATGCTCTACTTATCATGGGCACTTTTCACTTCAAAAGAATCACAGTTTCCTTCTTGCCAGACTTTCTGAGGTAGCCGTACCATGTCTTCTTTGAAGATCTGCATATGGGTTTTGGCTTCATCCATTTGAACTTTTTTGCCTTTAGGAAGTCTTTCATCTTTTGTTTGGATCTGCTGGACTTCTTGTCTTACTGGAGTGGTGCCATCTTAAGCCAGATGTCCTTCACTCCCTGTTATATTATTTGTTCATTCAGGTTGGTGCTCAGATTAACCAGATCAAATCCTGATGTACTTCAGCCTGCTTCTTCTGAAATTCCTTGTCATTGCTTCTCTATAGTCTCTTGGAAGCTTTGCTAGAACTACATGGAAGGCTAAGCAATTACAAATGATTTAGTGATGTGTTCTTGAGAATACATTATATAAATGGTCAGCAGGAGACACAGGAGAACCCAGCTAGAATGAGAAAATTGCTTACAAAAACAGACACTTGATATTTTCCTCTAAAACTGCTAACAGAGAAATCAAAAACACCTATCTTTAAATGAAATTAGTAGGGTTTTCTATATTTTATGTCTACTTTATTATTCAGCTTCTTTCTTCTGCTAGAGTTATTACTTGCAGATTTATTAGGGACCAAAGTCTGTACTATAGCAACAGCCCTGTTTCAAACAGCTTATGATCCAAGCACAGATGAGAGAAAAAAGCACCCTACAAAGGGAGTTCAGGGAATCAGGGAGACAAACCTGGGACAGTTTTACCAAGTGCCCTTCTAACAGCATAGCACTATACACATGAGATGGTTTTTTATTGTATTTTAGAAAAAAGAGACCAACGAATTAAGAATTTCAGCAAATTTGACTGATTTCCAGGGGTGGATGACCTTTCAGAAGTGAAGGAGACAGAAGCTGCGATGTAGGTGGAGTTAGGTCATGTGTACTCTTTAAAACAGAGACACATTATTCAATTTTTTGCTGCAGGATAAACCAGGAAGCCATGAAGGCAGGAAAATGAAGGGGTGACCTTACTAGTGACCTAGAAAAATGATCTTTGCATCACTTTTCTGAATGGAATGGAAAAAGATCTGTTATGGTCAAAGAAGGTTCCTATATTTCTGTCCAGCAGCAATATTCTCCTTCTTTATTAGGAAATAGTGCACCCAACAATATCAAAAAATACAGAATTGACAATAAATGAATAGCAGTAGGAGCTGCAAAGTGACACTTTGACAAACATTGTTCCAGTGAACAATCCTGAGAAACAGATAAGCAATCATTTCTTAAATGTATTGGGGGAAGGGGGAAGGGAACTCTGACGTTAAGGAAAAGAGCAAAAGCTAATAAGGAAACTTCCTGAATCTAGATGACAGAAATCCAGAATCTATTCTCATATGGCTTAAACAGATGTGCTCTAATTTAACATGGATTTAATTAACAATAAAATGTAGTCCAGTTAGGCCACATGGGTTTTTAACAGGACTAGGACTTTAAGTGTGGATATGTAAATTATTGCCTTAAACTGTAATGGATTCTACTGCAGGGTCAATAATTTGGGAAAAACAACCTTAAGGTGCAATAATATGTATTCAATATTTATTTCTGCTCAAGCAATATGTATCTCTCTAAAATAGCTCCAAACACAAAGGAAGAAAAATGGGTATGTCACTGATCTGACACCAAAGAGAACTTGATAACTGATTATATCACAGTACTATTAACTTCTCATGTTTTGGAATTGTTAGTGAAGGGAGGCTCATCAGTCCTAGGGGGTCTTTGGAACCTTTTAATATCCAAATGACGAGATCAGCACTTAATAAGGATCTCACACAAAACAATTAAATACCATGATTAAAAAACAACTCAGTGTCCCTGAATTCTATATTTTTTTGTAAAACAGTGTTTCCATGATTTTCTGATTCAAAGATAAAAGGAAAAAGGGGGGGGCGGGAAGGAAGCAACATCGAATGTACATCTAAAGAATGACAATTGGAATAACCTCAAAAATAGATATTGTGGATAATTCTATGGGGCTGGAGCAGATGTACAGAGCAAAATGTCTTCTGAAAGTCTCAGAACAATGTCTTGGAGGCAGGGTTTATATGGGATTTTGAAAATATTTCCCCAGGAACATATATGCTTTCGGCATAGTTAGTGAGAATTAAGGACTTTTAAAACTCATTCAATCTCAATTCTATGATACAGTCCATATGCAGAGCTCTGATGTCATCAGTGACTTGGAGAACCATGCTCAGAACTCCACGGGTCTCCTGGAAAATTTTTATACTCACACAAAAGTTATTTCAAGAATGAGTGATGCCACTCAACAATCAAGAGACTAAGCAGATTTCTTTTGTCTGCTATCATTTTGATTGAAATAACTCAGCTCTGCTGAAAGCAATGAAAATGAATCAGACATATTTATGAGGTAAGGACTCTACAGTGTCTAGATCCATTAAGCTCTTTCATTTTTCTTGTTTGATTCAAAGTACCTGTCATTCTCCCTTGAAGCTCTGGCTGCTTCATGAAGCACCCACTAGTCTCAGAGAAGAGGTTCTTTTCATGAAAAGCAATTTTTAAAAATGCCATTTTATATGTGGGGTGACTGTTTTTGATGGGATAAATTCTTGTTTAGAGCTCTGAATTCTTTCAAATATTAGTATTTTTTTTGTTGGCAAAAAAAAATAGAAGCATTAAGTCTTAGTTTAAAGAGCATGTTTGCATTAAAAACATATTTTAAAACAGGTTAAAGCCTGAACTAACTCCCAGCATCTGAATGAGAAGATGTAATAGTCTGAGGCAGCTTCCTCTGAGGTCAGAAAAAAATTTTTCAAATCTTTCACAGATTCTCACACTGAAAGAAAAAATCTTATGCTTGTTCAGTGTTGTGCTTCATCCTTTCCTATGGACATAAATAAAAGTGACATAACGTTCTGTGTTGCCTGAGTTTGCAAATATATACTTTCTCCTAAGGTGAAAATACACAGAAGCCCTGAGATGACTATTTTGTGCCACTATCCTCTCAAGTGAGAAGAAGCTCTTTTCCAAGCAATACTTGTGAGAAGCAACATGACAGGGGCATTCTCTGTGTCAGAAAAGGACTGAATCAGGATTAATTCCCTCCTTTGTTTGCTTTCCCAAGCTATTCTGGAAGATGGCACATCCTCAAAGCTCTCATCATAGGTGAGGATATTCTACATGTTCTCGATTTCATAGAATTTAAATATTGTCCTAATGAGTTAAAACACAGCCTTTATACTACTGTAGCCTCCTATATTATTTGAACTGAAAAATAAAATAAACCCAAATATTCAAGAGGTGACTTCAGGTGCACGTCACATGGGGCCTAGGGGAGGCCTATGGACAGGTGCTGTACAGATTGGACATTAGCCAGGCAGTGCTTGTCAAGGACAGGACAGAAGGATATTCCCTTTGCCTGGTCTTAGTTGACAGCATAGACAAAGCCTTACGCTCACAGACTAGTATCACAAGGGCCAGAGGGCGATTAAAACACCCAGCTATCCAGGATCTCCACAACAGGAGGAGCGAGCCTCAAACCACCTCCTCTCACTCACCAAAATCATTTTGAAACTATTCTTCAGAGGGAGTTGTGAAACTAAGTATCTTTCCCCACGTCTTATCAACATGGAACAAATGTTTTGCAGTCATGTTTTTCACATATTTAAGATACACAAAACGTATCAGAATGTTTATCCTCCGGAGTTTACTTTGTGTCTGTCAAATGTAATGCATTTTTAATGCACAAAGTTTTGATAAAAAATACTGAAGTTTAGTGTCACATCATTCAAAACCTTTCACTGCGCAGTTTATTCCAACTTAATTTGAAATAGAATTTGTGCTAAATTCAGGGAAATCATTAATGAAATGAACTAATTAATATTGCTAAGCTTCCTCTCTATCCAATGTAAAACAATCCATGTGCAAAATGAACTGTTACATGACTATTTCCCTTTTAAAATTTTTTTTCTATTAAGAGTCAAGGAAAGGGGAAAGGATATAATTTTAATATGTATTATATCCTTCTTGGAAAGGCAACGTTTCATAAGAAGTAGGAAGCTTAGTTTGATCTGATGCATGAGCAGACAGACTGGCTGAGTCCTCCCGGTGCTTGTGAGGAGTTCTCTGTTTGGGATCACAAAAGACTGTGGCCTTCTTATGGAAAAAAAGTAAGTCATTTTCTCCAGTCACTAGGGAAACGAGATGAAGGAGACAGGACATTTTGTCTATTTAGTCTACCTCCTGAGAAGGCTGTGTTGGGAAAAGGGCCTTCACAAACCATTTTGGTGGTGTGTGCCCTGAAGGCATTGTTGAATCAGATAAGCAAAACTTTTAGTAACATGTTGACAACGGGAGAGTCAAGTCCTTATTCTTTTTTAGTAATCACAAAGATCCTGCATTTCCATAACATCTGTTACAGGCACTCATTGCAGTGTACAGTCTCCTCATTATGCCCCATTAATCCTCTTTTTGTGCAGAATAAATTGAGGCCCAGAAAGGGTTTAGCTTTAAATCATGCATCCAGTCCACATCACACACAAATCATCCAGGACTGATGAATGCTGGTTTCCATATATGTGGGGGAGAGGAGGAGCAGGGGTGGGGTGTTGTGAACAAAATTGGAAGAAATTAGTTTCTTTTCAAATAATTAGAAGTCTCAAATTGAATGTTTGTGGATCACATTTTTTTTACATTAAAAATATTAGGAATGATGCAGGAAAGGCAAAGGTTCTTGGATTTGAGACACAGCAGAAAACTGTTCAGCCCTGTAAAACATTGTTTAATGGGAAGTAGCCTTGTTGCTCTTCCTCAGATTTACTTATTACTTGATATTTCTAATTATTTCAGAAATCACATTCTTAAGAATATTCAATTATTCATGAGAAATAGATTCCAAATATAAATACAGGTCCCTCCCTGAAATGTTCATTTTTATCTGGAGAGAGAAAAAGCAGTTCTGCTGAGTGGGGAAAAAAGAGAAATTAGTCATACTTAATCTTAAAAATAAAGGTAGAGGTTCCTTTGATTTCTTACCATGGCAGTGATAACTGTTCTAGAAATGCTACAAAGCCAGAGGTTGCCTCTAGGAGAAAAGAAGAAAAAAGATTCCACATGTGATTTTAAGCAGACAATACAAGCTTGTTTTTTACTATTCCACTATCTTGTTCATTCACTGAAAACATTTTTCCAAGACTGAATTCAAATATTACAAGTTCAGAAACAGATAACACACAAGATGGGATTAATGAGATCCACCTAATTGAGGGAGATAACATACTGAATAGCTAGGTATTTTATGGTAGTGCTGATAAACAAGATCAATATTACAGGCAGAAAAGTGGAAAACTGGTATCATCATCGTTTATCTGCCATGTAATGTAAGTACCTGTCATCATGTTATATCTTCAGAAAGGCAATATTAATCCATTCCCTACACCAAAATCCAGAAAATTCACTTCACTGTTAAACACAAATACTCTCTGTTTACTCACAGAAGTGCTTTACTAAATCTTAATATCCAGAAGTGGCAGAAACTAATGCAGTTAAAATAAAGATGTAAAGAGAGCAGCACCAAGGGCAAACACAAAGCGTTTATGATAATTAGAGAGTGCGAACAGTAGAAAATTCAAGGGATTGAAGTAAGCAAGCACTGTAACAAGTAAGTAAATAATTAGTGGACAAAGGAAGAATAATAAGGGTTTCTCAAAGAGAGTAAGCAATAGGCAGAGGAGAAAGAAACTATTTATCGTCTTAACCATTATAGTGGGAAATTGGAGCTGCTGGACTAAAAAAAAATAGCATTGTACATTAAATAAGCACTCTGGATTAATTTAAGGAATGGAGGTGGAGATTTACTTAAATAAGAGATCAAAATCAGAGGGATAATTGATAAGGAATTGGAAAACACAGATAATGTTTGAACTGTTGACAAGATCAGAATGGTGATTTGTACCCTAGCTATAGAAGACATAATAGAAAACATTTTCAATAGCAATTTCAGTAAACTGATAACAGAGAGTTACTAGGATCTGGAAACTAAAAGTGCATTCTCTTGTGAACACATCAAAGACCTCTGCCCAGCATATGCGTGTCAACTAAACAAACAGTATGATTGTGGAGAACAATATAACAATATCTTAACACAATCACATGAAGTCAAGAGCATGCCCCCAGATGGCACATTTTATTCAGTAGATTAGGACATCCTTGTATCTCACGGAGGGGTATCCCAATGGACAAGTTTGGCAAAAAAAAATGTAATGCTACTGTTCTATCACATTATTGAAATTACATCAAAGACCAAATCCTTACTCAATGGGGCATTGTACTGACTAGCTGTTGTGTTGACTGGTTCAATTCCATATCCAGGTCCTTCTTAGATAGTTTTATCTGTGTCTACTGCAGCACTTGTTACAAAACCCCATGAATTTCCTCTTCCAATCCTCTAATACTAGCTGGACCTTTTGCCAGAAGATACAATTTGTGACTTGACTAAGGACTGAGAAAGCTGATCTTGAGGCTGGTGCAGTGTAGTTTCTGATAATATTCATCCTTGAATGCTTTCAACTCCTGTGGTTCAGCCCAAATCATCACCTTTTCACTGTTGTTTTGCTTGAGTGCAGCTCTGTGCCACTTGTCAAAATGTAGCTACATTACATATTTTGTTTTGCAATGCTGACTGTTTGATTTCACACTTATTATCTCTCATTCATGCATGTCAGTAATGCCTTGCATTTGTATAGTTGCTGTCACAACCTGTTCACATTTTATCCACTATCAGAGCTTGTTTCACAGCTGTAGGGGTTGGCTAAAGCTAAATACATGGGAGATGGATGGGCTATTCACCTCGTAAGATGCTCTTTTGCCGGAAGCCTTAGAATGAGTTGCACACGTAGCTTGTCTCCCAGGCTGCTTTCAGCACATGGACTATGGAGATCATTGTCAATCTGTTTTGTCAGTTAAAGAAGTTTCTGTAACACCAGACTATTATGACTTGACCATATCTTTTCCTGCCTTTCTCACCTGCTCCAGCTCATGCAGTTCTTTAGATGCTACCCTTAACTTCCACTGTAAGAGCAGCCACTTTGTGCAAGAAGAGCATGGAATTTGTTGCTGTTTTTTGTAACATACTTCTCTCCTGATCTAGCTTCTGCAGTCTTCAAATCAATTTTCCTAATCCCTCACTTTGCTGGTGAAGGCCTTAAAGGAACAGTACTGATGTGTCTTTTTGGAAAATAAAACCTTTTGCTGTACACTGGTCATTGTACTCAGTTACACGAACCACAAATTGCATTGTTGCTTCAGCAGAGATGCAAAACAATGGCATAAAGTCACATAAATCACAGAATGGTTGAGGTTGGAAGGAAGGTCATCTGGTTCAACCTTCTGCTTAAGCAAGATCACCCAGGGCCTGTTGTCCAGGTTTGTGTCAGGACAGATTTGAATATCTCCAAGGATGGAGACTCCATAGCCTCTCTAGGCAACTTGTGGTAAGGCTTGCTTATCTCACAGTGAAAAAGTGTTTCCTCATGTCCAGTTACTTTTCCTATTTTCTCAATATGGAAATGAGTTAAATTGGACACTTCTGAATATGATTTCTTGCATATTTTTATTATTATTCTGTTTGCTTTCCCTTTTTTCCCCTTTATTGATATACAAGTGTACCTTGAAAAAAATCCTTTGAATAGAATAGTAATCATACCACTACCAATAAATATTGAAACACGTAATGACTGATTCTGAAATTACTTGTTCAATGGTTTGATTAGATGATTTATTTAAATTCAAGTGAGGAAGAGATTAAAGTGTGATATTAAAAAATGGACTCATTATTACAAAAGAAGAGTCTCATAATTCAGGTTTGTCAATTTAGATTTATAATTGGCAGACAAAGTTCAATGCAAATAGACACAGCTTAATAGACAGAATAAAGAAACCAGAAAGGAATGTTTCATGGTAAAATGTTAATGTGGGAATTATTTCTGGTAAAACTGAGAAGAGAGAAAGAAATTTCCTTTTATACAAAAGAAGAAAATCATTAGTGTGGGCTGTTGGGAAAAAAAAAAAAAGTGGACAATATATTTTCCTTTTAGTAACTGAATAATTGATTTGCACAAATTTAAAAAAAAAAAAACAAAAACAAAACCACCATAACAAAAACCCAAAGAAGACCAACCTATCATAGTTTAGACAAACCTGACATAAAATAATTTTGAAAGGAGGTATCAGAACATTTTTCTACTATTTTCTTCCTGTAGTCACTAATTTTGTTTAAGTAGGGAGGTTAGAGGGCCATGCTATGAGGAAACAGGCAGTACATAGCAAAGTGGCACTTATTGACATTTACACACTTGGTCACTGCTGATATCACCAGTGGAAACCATTTCCTCCCTTCAGATTTCCTCAGGTTAATTTTTTTTCACTGTAAATCTGTTTCCATTATAGATTTGTGTGGCTTTGATCTGCAGCCTTTGACTCTGATTACTTTTTTATCTGAGATTAATGGTCTGCAGAATAACTGGGGATTGAAGTGGAGGGAAGGGGTCTAATTTTTACAGTATTTATACACCATAAACAAGTCTCCTGTCACGTTTTCTTTAGGTGATAATCCACACAGAATACCACTTATCCCATGACAGGGAATTTTACCAGGCCCTTGGTCCCATTTTCGACTTTCTCACAACTTTTGCCACAATCTTGGCAGTATTGACAAGTGTGTATCCCTGTGCATGCTTACCCAAAATACTTTTTTAAAAATGTGTCATTACTAGCTGCAATTTAATGAATCAATAGTAAGACTTCACCCAGAATTCATACAAAATGTTAACTTGCAGATGTTAGAATGACAAATCCTCTTCTGGTGGACTTTAATCTCTAAATGCCCCTTAGGCCTAAGTGTGAAAAAATACCTGAAGTACTCAGAAAATAAGTTCTATGTACTATGCAAAAAAAGCCAAATGGGGAATCTCCTCACATAACTCTGCTAAATTTTATGAAGCTGAGATATATAAAGAAAATATTATCTCTCTAAAATCATGTTTTTACCCCATCCAAGTTGCAAATAAACAGTTCCAATGGGAAGGTTACTAAAAGGACAACAATAGAAGTTTAACTGAAGTGTGGCAGAATCTAAAGCACTGCTTTAACCAGTCAAAATGTGAAAAAGAGGGTTTGAACCACTTAGAGTCAGTGCCAGCTCCTGCAAAGAGTGTAACAAAAATACCTACTTAAGTAAGAAGGAATGGATCCTCCAAACCTCCAGGCTGTGATTAAAAAGAGGAGAAAGAGAATAGAAGACGGTAAATCTCTGAGGGAACATGATATAGTGATTTTTTGCAGCTTCCAAGAATTCTCTTGCTCATAAACCCAGTAACTGACTTGTCCATTTATATTGATAAGAGTTCTCTGTCTTGGTAAGACAACTGCCTGTTTCTGTACTTTATAAGTATAGTAACTTTATAACTATAAACTTCTTAGCCTTTATAAGCTTTTTTTCTCTTTTCAATATATACTTTCTTGTATCCATCTGTTTTTGGAAAATGTTTAAGTTATGGACACATGGGATCATTTTGAACTGTGGGAATATAATGTGTTTTTCTTCTTAAGGGCTTCTTCATTGTATGAGATCACTGAAGAAAGATGGCACCTCTAAAAGAAACATTTAAGATCTGATTTTCCTTCCAGAGATGTATTTCAGGGCATTGATTAGAGGGGAGCTTACTATGGGTCACCTTTCAACACTGCACCCTGTTAAGTTCCCAAATTTTTTCAGGAAAAAGCTCATACCGAGGCCTGGATGTTCGTATTTGCCTATTTTCTTTGTTGTATTTCTGGGCAACAAAAGAGGATGTAGGTCAAGGGCATTTTGTAGCTAACATGGACTTAATCATGGTAATTAAACTCACAATCACTGTTGTAAATATTCAGCTACTTCTCTTGAAGTTTCATTGCTGGCTTTCTGGTTTCTAACCTGGTTTGTTTAAGTTCAGTGTTGTTAGAAGATGTGCCCTATAGGAAAAGCTTACACTGATCAGTAACACACATTAATCAGAAATTTTAGTTTCATCGACTCTGCATACAATTTTAATCAATATGTATTTAAGTTTTTACTTCATGCTGCATCCATGTTCTGTTGAACGTTAATTTATGGAAAAGATTTTACAGAAGACAAGCATGAAATTGAAAAGTGTAAAATGAGCTAAGGTTGCTACTTCATCACTTTAAATAATACCGTAGACCTCCAAATATCCAATAGGAGAAAAATAATAAAGGCTGTATATAATGTTGTAATAGATTTCACGCAGATAGAGCAGCATTTTACTTCAAAGAATAAATCATTTTGTGTTCTTCATGGCCACCAAAACAAATCTTGTGCTAATTCAGCAAGGTTTATCACTAACCAAAATGGTATGAATGATATTTATTACTTGTTTCATTAACATCTGATTATATTATAATGTAGAAATCTATTTTCTCTAAGTACCTCATTATTCCTTATTTCATCTGCCAAGTGCAAGTGTGATCATATTGTGAGAGTGAATTAAGGCAAGGTATAATAACTAGATTGACAAAAGTCGCACTATGGTGAAAGTTTCATTCTTAGGAAATGTACAGATGGTTGTGTGAAATGATCCACAACAAGTGTATATTTTTCTATGGGTCATGTGGTTTCATTACAAATAAAAACAATTTATGTGAAATTACAAACCTGATCTATCTCCTCAACAACAATTTTGTACTGAAGTAACATCGATGAATCTTCATGTTTTTGCCCATTGACATATAAGCAGATAAGAGTGCAGCCACTCTGTGAGCATTTTAGTTCACTTAAATCTTGCTGTTGAATTAAAAATACGTTTCTTATTACGAGTAATATTTTTTCTTTCAATGCAAGGCTCTAGTCCTTTTATGAAAATACCCATTCTCATTGAAACATACATATCATATCCACTGCTGGTCCTTAATCTGTAAAAAAAATCCAAGAAAAAGGGAATTGAAATTGCTACACAGCTACAACACATAATAATTAGTATTATGTGTTTATTTTTGCCTCCCCTAAGTCTTTTACCTCATTTGGATCATAGGGACTGAGTTTAAGGAGGTAAATATTTTCACTTCTGTGTGATTTGCTCAGACTGCTGGTGTAATCATTTGCCTCCAATTCTTTTCTCCTGTCTTGAGACTGATCATTTCAAAGAGCTAGTCAGCTGTGAAGAAGCAGAGTAATTCACATGCACTGCTGAAGCAAATCTTCTTCTCATATGGTCATTTTATGCAGCCAGGAGGTATGGTGGAAGGGCAAAACTCTCTGGCTCTTGAACATTTTTAACTATGCCTTGCATTCTACTGCACCTTCAGAGAAATTATGCTGCCACATGGATTTCTTGGACCAACAGCCAAAAAACATCTCCTACAAGGAATGTCTTTTCATATTGAATAATCAGTGCTTCATATAAAGACACTGCATGCATTTTGTGGTTCACGTTCTACAAACATGAAAACAACATTTTTAATATTTTGCTTTCAAATCATTGTCTTTGGTTTAAGCTTCCACTGAGAGGATGAGCTTCTTACCACAATGGAAGGACTTTGTAAATTTGAGGTTGTAAAACTGTTTGACCTCCTCAAAATGTTAGAATACTGAAATTATAAATGAAGAACAAACCTCGAGTGAAATATGGACATTGGAAAGGGAGAGGAGAGAAGTAGGGACATGAAGATCTTTATCTGCCATGCATGGATACTGCTTCAAGGATATGGCTTAAGTAGAAATGACTCCATGTGATGTTCTGTCCCAATTTTGTGGTGAAATATAGTGTGATAAGAGGCAGGGGACATGTATAATCAAAGTTTTCTTGTAACAAACCTAAAAAGCAGAGACAGAAAAGCCCTTGGCTTAACATTCTTTACTATTCTGGTATGTCTTATCAAACTAATTAAATGGAAATCCTCAGCTCTTAATAGAAACTGTAAAATGCTTCAGTCAATAATAGCAAAAATTCAGTCTAATAAAATATCTTTTAATTCTGTTACTTTGTTATGACTACCTTTGTTCTTTATCTGGACTAAAATTTCTTCAAGTCCTGGAGTATTAAAGAGCTTTCCGACTCAGTTAGAAATTATATTTAGCATATATGACAATTCATTTTCATGTGTTTACACATATTTAAACTTAGATTAATAACAAATATATGCAAAAAATAGAAATGTACTAAAAAATACACATAATACTTAAATATGGTGCCTATCTTGCATGCGGATATCATCATCCTTCTGTCAACCATGTGTCAAAATCTTCTCCCACTATACAAATAATTTTCTGTCAGTGCTCTTTCCGTTGTGTCAGTTTCTGTGAACCATTTCTATGTGAACCATTTCTTTAGTTTTTGTCTCACTGCCCCTCTCCTCTTGTGTAAATATTCTGTTGAGAACCATGAAAGGGAGAAAAGTTTAATGTGGCTGGAATGCAAAAACCGTCATTACTTTCCCCACTGTCTCTTAACTATCATTATCTAAAATCCCTGTGATCCCAAAACATTTCACTTTTTATCAATTATTGGCTTTACAACCTTCAGTGGAAAGCAGAAAAATGTGGACTGTATAACAGCGACTGCCACTATCTATTGCCTAATAATGATGAATGTAGAAGTACTTTTGACTTAGAGGGTAAAAATATCACATTTTTCACAATACCCTCCTGCACAGAATAGTGAGCTCATTGTCCGGTGACCCAGACTCCCAAATGGGTTACAAGGAGAGCAGTAGAAAATGCAAGCTGTGGTGCAGTAGGGAATTTTGATGGACATCAGTTGCTTTGAAGTAACAGCCCATGAAGATGCTTGTACTTTTTGATTATTCCTCTTTCAGCAAGAACTGCCTGAAATTAATGTCAGTTTATTTGACTATGGTATCTTATAGATTTGGATGGAAACGCATACATGAATCTCCTCAGTCCTGTTGACTACCTAGTGGTGCTAGAAAGCCTAAAGTAAGAGCCAGGGCAATGTGTTCCAGCAAGAGGTGCAGGAAGATTGTGGCTCCCACCATAGGGACCAGGACTATTCTGCACCCACCAAACAGCTGCTGAGAGCTATTGTTTGCTCTGGCGCTTTTACCTTGTGTAAACATCAGAGACAAGGTGAAGGTTGCAACCACTGCCTCCCCAATGTGGATTGTTACTGTCCATCTTTTCTGTAAATTATTGTCTAAAATAACCTCATTTCACTGAGGGGAGAACCTCCAACCCATCTATTCTTGAAGAAAACTAAAAAAAACCCAAATAGTGGATTTAGGGTTTAAGAGAAAGAAAAAAAAATCAGAACTGCATCAGTGGGTTTTCTTTGTGTGGTTGTTTTGTTTTGTTTTAATTTTTGTTTTTGTGGCAGGTGATAAAAATTCTCTATTTCACTTTAATTTAGCTTTTTTATTATGGGATAGAATAACATCGAGATGATATTAAAAAAAAAAAAAAGGCTGCATCAATTTGTGTATCTCTCCTTGCTAAAAGAAAATTAACTTGAGGCTATTCAGCCTGATCTCCAACTGCTGTAAAATCTCCCTGTAAAACCACTATCGAAGACTTACATTTACTCACTCAGACAAGATTTTTTTAAAACAAAATTTTTAGGAAGACAGGCTCCTTCACCCAGGCTCCATGCTGGACCTCAGTGGCATGTTTAAAGCAGCGGCAATTCATTCTAGTGAACCACTGCTTCTTCACCAGTAGATGCTGTGCTCTCCTGGAGTTTGTTTAAATATTTATCCCCTGACCTACACTTTGCTCCAAGCAATTAACTACACTGTAACTCCTTCTGTAGTCGTTCCATCTTTCCTAGGAGGATGACCTTGTTTAAGTTGATGGATTGCATATTTTACTTTATTGGAAGTAATGCTTTCTTATCAATGTCAAGAAACTATTTTCTTCAATTATTTCTTTATCAGTGTCATTTGTTTCTTGTATAACCATCACTAAGTACAATAAAAACTCCTCATGTTGGTTATTATTAACTCCAAGCATGGTAAACTTGATTGCCTCTTCAATTTAATGAAAATTATATTGAGTTCTATTTGACTGACATTTTTTTCAGTTTTCTGTAAAATGTTGTTTTGGATAATTTGCTTGGCATTAATTTCAATTTTTTTTTCAATCTTTCCTCTATTAGTTTGTTTTACATGAGATTTATATTGCAAAGAAGTGTGTAATGATTTGTGTAATATTCACCAATTTTAACTAGATTATTTAAATTATATATCACAGTTTCATTCTCTCCTCCAACAAGGGATGTTCTTTTTATAATTGCCTACATTTCTAGGTATTTTTCTTCATTAAAAATAACTACACCCTTTGAGATTAAAAATACTTTTTAGTTATGTCTTCAGAAACTCATACCGACTCCATTTTAAATCAATCTGGTTTTACATAAGAAATGATAATTTTTATGTGGATCCAATGTCTTATAGTAAGAGATGGATTTTTGCTAACAAAGCATTATCTTTTCTAGGGTTTGAATATGCCAATCATAGCTGTTCTTTTCCCAGGCAGACATGTGGGTTTTCTTTCATTCCTTTCTGACAACACCCCTATGTTTTCTTCATTGTAGAAAAGCCAAAGTTCTTTCACTTTGTGTTTCCTGCAAAACAATCCAGTTCATTTCTGATGCTCACTTAGTTTACTGGAAATAACTTTCACTTGTTTGCCTGGTGGTCTGGCAAACATTATTTCACTGCTGGAGAGCAAGCCTGTCAAAGATTGCAAATAGCATTTCCTCTTTTTCTCTGTATAATCAGATGACCATCTATGAAGGGTTCATATTTACAAAGAGTGCTCATTCTGTACTAAATGACATCCTCAAGAGCACAGGATGGCCATAATCAAAGATCTCTCTAGTCCAATAGTCTGTCTCCAACAGTGGTCGATGGCAGGGGCTCTCAGGCAACTCCCTGGTTGATATGTTCCTTCCCTGATATGTTCCC
The DNA here is from genome assembly GCF_029207755.1 of Chamaea fasciata. NCBI lineage: Eukaryota > Metazoa > Chordata > Aves > Passeriformes > Sylviidae > Chamaea > Chamaea fasciata. Next base: position 66,295,835 of record NW_027094087.1, read on the forward strand.
CTAGACTGCAGAATATATCAACACCAGTCCTTCAAGAGTCAGAAGTGTTATCTCCACAGCCAATGATACCAGAAGGATTTTCATTCCTTCACCTTATCTCTTTGCTTTTTCATCTTCTGCAAAGCTTCCAGTGACTGAGTTCTCCAGTTTAATTCACTACAGAATAAAGGTGCCTGAGGGGTTGCTTTGCAAAGAGCCATAAAGAGCAATTGAGGAGTCATTGCACGGCCGTGGCTTGTTTATTTTTGTTTTGTTTCTTTTTCTTTTTCCTTTGTTCATACTAAGTGCAATTAAATAAATAAAAAGAACAATTTTCAAGTACACTTATTTTTAAATGCTGTCTTTTTCAATAGTCAAAGTGCCTTACCTTTCAGCTGTAGTGCCTCTTGACTTATCTTCTAATTTTGGCTGAGGTAAGGGTGGAACATAGATGTCATACCCTTTCAAGTCTGGAACTGCATTGTCTGTTTCCCTTCATTTCTGTGGGAAATCTAGTTCTGTTATTCTTTGTTTAGCTCTTTGGAAGCTTTCTAGGAATAACAAACAGTAAGTTTTTCAAATTCTGTATATTTGACCAACTTCATTAGTTCTGGATGGGTTTTTTAAATTAAGGAATCACAAAACTTTTAGGATGATGATTACATGTTTCTGTAACATTTTATGGAGGGCTTTTCATGGGAAAGAGTCAGAATCCTAAAGTTTTTTAATATTTTCCTGCTTGTTTTCTAACAGTGCCTTCAAAATCTCATTGGTAGAGTGTATGGGAATTAACATATCATTTAACATTTTCTTCGTAATTTGTTTGAAATTGAAACTAACATCTAAGCTGTTGTCAAAACTAGCCTTGTCTTCTATTACAAAAAATACTCGGTTTATAACATCTCCTTTCTTTCTTTCTTTGCATAATAGTTCTCAAGTAATACTGTTTTAAGCATGGCTTCATTACGTATAACTACTGAACCAAGAGTTTCAAAAAGTTATTTTTGGCAACAATTTTTTTTCTTCTCCTTTCCCAGTGTTCCTGCCATGTGAGTAGTTTCCAGTCATGTGATTGCTTAACTCTCTGGGTGGATGGCTGAATTTTTAAACTAGCCTATAATGATAATTAATTTCTGATGTGAAATTCTGATCAAATAATAACAAATTACTAAAGTGAAAAAATTCTGGAATTTGCAAACAGATGCTGGCAGATAATGAGTATCTGATTTGTGTTCCCCCAAATTGCTAATCAGTCTCACACCTTTTATTTCCATTTTTATTTAACGTATCTCTGCATGTCTCAATATAAAAACTAAAGGATCTACCACAAATATATGTCACACATATATTACATCTATTTTCCTTTCAAAGGTGTGTTATTTATCTTTTCTGATTCTTTTTTTTTTACTCTGCTTGCATTCTTTTGACAACTTCTGTCACCATCTGAGGAACTTTGCAGTAGGACATCTAGCTTTTGTTGCTGGTTTCCTCTGTGACTTTTTGGAACATCAAGTGCCCCCAGATCTTTTCTCTTATGCTTTATTCTATTCATTCTTGTCTTTGCTAGCTCATAAGGGTAGTACCCTGAGATCAGTAAGTTTCTCTGTGCAATAGAGGTACTGACATGGATCTTGATGGGGTGAAATGTCTCCCATGATTTTCCCATCTCCTGTCAATGCTTAATGGAGGATAAATTTTGTAACACAGATTACAGGCACTGCTCACTGAACAAAATTGCATTTTTGTTGACACTGAGGATTTTACCTCAGATAAGCTCAGTATGCAAGATATACTGTAGCTGAATTTCTCCTGAAAATATATATGCTTTCAGCATATAAGACTGTAATTTGAAAATGTGGGGTTTTCAACAGAAGTGGCTAGTGATCATGATTTGGAACTCACTGTAGGCAATGTACTGATTTCGCTGACTTAAGAAGGAGTCTTCAGCCTAGATAATCTCAGGAAGGATGAATGAAGACATTGTCAAGACTGTTTTTGAAAGCTTTGAAGAAACAAAATGATAAAAACATGGGAGGGAGTTGGGAGTTCTAGAAAAATGTTGTACATTTTTCCAGAGAGAGCTTGTTTGCAACTTAAAGTTTTCCATCACTTGCATGTATTTCAGTTACTGAAATTAGTTATGCAGTGAGAAACAATGAAGAAGGAACAAGAAAAAGTAATGATCATATTTTCCAAAGAAACATAAATAGCAGCATTATTGGGTTTGCATTGAGCTCTAGTTTTCTTGAAAAAGAAAACTAGCAGTAAATAATCTGCTTTCCTAGCAGTAAATAATTCAATCCTATAAAGCTATCATTAGAGTAACTGACACTATAAATCACTGCTTTTACAACAGACATCTAAGCAAGCTGTTTTTACTGCCTCAGTATTTTGAATTAACTGAATAAAAGTTAAAAGCATTTTCCCTAGAGATTTCCAACAGGATTGGGTTTGGCCTTTTGTAAACAAAATCAGATATTGTCATTTAAAAAAATGTACTTCCAGCAGCTTTATAGAAATTACCACACATACAAATCTCAGAGGATTTCTCTTAAAATGTGAACTTGTGGCCTTCCTACCAAAGAACGAATAAGACAAAGGGAATCAGGCCAGTGTGGTTGCCTTTTCCCAGGGTCCACAAAGAAAGCCTTTGGCAACGGAGAAAAGAAAATGAGAGAATAGCAAAAAAAAGAGGTGCATGTAGCCTTATTACCCATAAAACTGCTTGTCATCTTTTCCTCAGTGAAACAAGTTGTAATATGTTATGCATATTTTTATCATCAATTTAAGATTTTAGAAGTAGAAATCACAGGATTCAATTGAAAGAAAAAATAATTTTGCTCATTACACATTCAGAACAGTGTACAAACATGAGCTAATTAATCCTTACCACTCTGGAGATGTAAGCAGAAGCACATATAACATTTTATTCAGTATAAAGAGGGAAAATCTAAGGTAGAAAAGAAACTCATCATAAAAACAATCTAAGAGCAGACAGATTCATATCTTGGGCAACCAGACCTCCATTCTCTGTGCCCTTTTGCCAAAATGTACTTATTCCACCAGCATGGTGTAGGCCTGTTTGTGTAGGACAGTACAATGAGAATCCAGAGGCTTTAAACCAGGGTTATTTCCTACAGCCAGGAGGCAGGCATCCCTCCATAGACAACCTGAAGTCCACTGGAGCCTAAAGGAGTTCTGTGCCACTGGCTTTAGCATAATCATGAGCCCATCACAGGTTGCAAAAGCAGCTGCAGTTCTTTAGGATACCCACAAAGTTAAGGATGATAGTATGCCATTTTCCTCCTCTATGTATTTTTTCTTTCCTGAGAGAGCATAGGAGCAGTAGCTCATGCTGATAGCAAGCATACTGCAGCTGGAAGAGACATTTCTCAGGAAAAAAGGCAGAAGATAAAATCCCTAGGATTAGAAGCTCTCCTCATTTAAGAATTTCTTCTAGTCTGGGCAGATCCATGAGAGATTTCCTTTGGTTCTTTTATTTGTTGTGAAAACATATCATAACATAGAATTTCTTTGTGCACAATCACACTGTATATAAAGCATTCTTGAATTATTATATAATCTTTTCAAGACTGTAATCAAGATTTAAAATATAATCAAACTTCTGCAAGAGGCTCCTGCTCAATGCACCCACTATTCTGAGTTCAGAGTCAAAACTTAAGTTTTAATCACACATGCCTAAAGTAAAGTTAATTTACAGTTTAGACAAGGAAATTAGTTATAATATTGACTTGACTGATATTTTGGAAACCCCTTAAGTTGTTTATTCTTAGCCAGTTATTACTCATACAGAAGAAACTGTATCAATATTATTTGATTTCTTAATAATATTGAAAAAAAATTAGGCTTTGTATCTGAAAATGTACTCTCCTATGAGAAGTTAAGTTTGAAAGCCTCCTCATGGGGACAAACTTTGGCAGAAGACCTGTGTCCTTTGGCTGTAGGAAAGTCTAGCTAGGAAAGTGAGTAAGATAGCATCCTTATTCTGTATTTCCTAAGGCCTTTTCTTTTTTAGAAAGTGCTGAATTATTCACACTATGCAAATAAAGTTCATTTGAGTCATCTGAACAGTCTTCTGAGTTTATTAATAAACTATTTAGAAAAGGAGTTAATTTGGTCAAATTGTCTCTATAGTAAACTGGCCAGCAACATAGTGATAATCAGATAAACAATAAAGATGAATTACAGGACAGGAAACACAGGCAGAATTTTCCTGGGTAATAAGAAAGCCAGTAATTTGGGCTGAAAAATTCTGGGGAAATTTAGACAGCAAACCTCAAGTAACATGAGGTGGTAAAAAGATGTACTTTAACATGGAAAAAAAGTGGTTCTGTGCATGGAGTCAGGATGCAGCCAAGATAGCAGTGTCACTGGCATTCTCTGGTACAAAGCTCCACCAACATCCATGCCAGAGTAGGCATCTCAGCAGGCACTGATCTGAAACAGAAATAGATGTAGCTAATTTTAAATAAGCATTCTGTAAATACATCTGTTTGTTCTTTTCTGTGTGTGAAGTAGGTATCTTTTACTCATTTCTTGCATTATTGAGAAAATAGAGCCCATCTTTCTTTTGTTCAACCCTCCTTCATGTATACTTTCAACTAATGAATATTTCTAATCATGATTAGGAGACACAGCTATTTCTCTCTTCACATGAGCCAAGATTTTAATCATTCAATACATACAGATCTTGATGATTTACCAAAGTCATATTTTTCCCCTAAATATTTATTCAGTTATTATGTCCAAGGAGATTTCTAGACACAGCTAAGGGGATACCTGTCCAAAAGACTGAATCTCTTGGCAGCTTGTGCTAGTATACAAGGAAAACAATGGAGCTCATTGGCGGAAGAATGAGGTTCTAGCTATATAAAGGCCTGTTAAATCAATTCAGGAATGTATTGCATACTCCACCTACTAGTTAACCTATAACAGCTTGAGTTGGGTAACCTCTCCTAAGTTTGGTGTGAATAGTGAGTCTGAGAGCACAGAAAAGAGAGGAGACCTTTTTTTTTTTTTTAATGCCTAAATTTTTGATAGGAAGTGAAGGAATAGGGGGTGATATCTGAGAAGCAATTGTTGCATTCTCTGGGAAGGAATTTCATAGCCTTGCTTTTCTTTCCCTTGCTTTAGCAAGTTGACCCTTGCAGCTGACAGTCTTGTCATGCCTGCAGAACTTTACTGTAAAGGGATGCTAGGATCTCCTGACAAGAATGAATGCGTAGAAAACTTGGTCAAGTGCCAAAAGATCACTGTCTTGGAGCAAACACGATGTTCCCTGGGGAAACAGTATAAGAAGCCTTGGATAGACAGCACTGACTTGCCTTTGAGTAAGAAAGCTCCCAGTCACTCTGCTGAGTTTTCATTTTTACCAAGCAGAATTGCAAAAAATATTCTCACCATGAAGAAAAATTTCATAAAAAGTGAGTTTGTTCTTTTGATAACTGTTAAGAAAACGCTGATTATATTGGAAAATCATGCATCCATCCCACAGGATCTTTAAAATTCTTTCTGATTCATGTAATTTTACTCGGGCCTAAGAGGGACAACTCTAAAGATGCCAAGGTCAGTGAAGAAGGAGGGGACAAGGTGCTCCAGGCACCAGAGCAGGGATTCCACTTCTGAGAGTCCCATGGTGCAGATCACAGTAAGACAGCTGTGCCCCTGAAGGATGGCTGTGGAAGAGACCCACACTGGAGCTGTTTGTGAAGAACAGAAGCCTATGGGAAAGACCATGCTGGAGAAGTTTGTGGAAGTCTGTCTCCTGTGGGAAGGACCCCACACTGGAGTAGAGAAAGAGCTCTTCTCCCTGAGGAGGAAGCAGCAGCAGAAACCTGTGATAAACTGATGGACACCTCCCCCCACCAATCCTGGCCCACTGGATGGAACATAATAGAAAATTGTGAAAAAATTTGAGCTTGGGAAGAATAAAGGTGTGGGCGGAAGCTGTTCTTAAGTTGCGTTTTACTTCTTAATAGCCTACTCTGATTTGATTGATAATAAATTCAATTAATTCTCCCAAGCTGTGTCTGTTTTGCCCATGATGGTAATTGGTGAGGGATCTTTCCCTGTGCGTGTCTTGACTCATGAGCTTTTAATTATGTTTTCTCTCCCCTGTCCAGTTGAGGAGGGAAGTGATAGGACAGTTTTATTGGGCACCTGCCATTTAGCCGAGGTTAAACCACAAAAATGATTTATAATACCTTGGGAACATCAAACACTATCTCTCCAATGGCTTGCTTACCTTAGGGGATCAGAGGCCTAAAGATCAGCTGCAGCCCTTGGGTTGAAGGTCTTTGAGCCTTTGAATTTTACTCAGCACCTCTCAGCATTAACCTACACTTGAGAACTCCCCTGAATTTCATCTCCAGTTTGACCACCTTTGTAGTTCACACACATGAAAGAAGCCTCTACCATGATTCCAGAAAAAAGCATAAATTTACATTTGCAATGTACTTTAGCTGCACTGTCACTCCAGTCCTCCAGTTCCACAGTGTAGTATTAATATAAACCTTTATTACATCCCTTGAAGAGCTACAAGTTATGAAATATATACAATAAACACTGAGAATTTCGAAGACTTCTGGATATTCTAAATCATGTGGTATAGAAAATACAGGTCTCTTCCTCAGTAAATATGCTAAGAATATGTATGCCTAATATTTAATTAATTAACATCTGTTTATGTAAAATGCTTTTTCTTTCTATCCAGTTGCCTTCTAAGCTAACAGACCCATCCCCAGAACCATTCCTCTTAAGGGTTATTACACTTTTAGTAATACTTCAGATTAAAAATGCATTTCATCCTCAGGTCTCTTCATTATAATATAATTGTAACACAATCCATGTTATCATTAGGAGCACAGTATGAGAAGTAGTTTCAAAGTAGCATTTGTCTGTGGGATTCATAGACTAAAATATGCTTATAATGTGTATTTATTTGCTCAAAGCATTTGCTAGGGGTTTTGAACATTACTTAAAATTTCTGAAAGCAAAAGTACAAAGCTTTGCTTTTGATTTGACTTTTTCTATGTAAAAACATGTACATGTTTCCTTTCCTTTACTTGTACATCTGAACTGGGGGAAAGATGAGAGAGTATTCAAAGTCCTTTACCTTCCCTCTAGCACAGTCAACATCCCATCTGTTCCCCAGACTGACGTGCTTAAGCTTTATCATGGTGGACAGTTGCCTCCTGGCTGGCACACCACTCCTCTGGCACTCACAGAATGAGGTCATAAAAACTAGGTACTGCTGCTAGGGGGAAGCTGTACTGACTTTTATCTACTCGTTGTGAAATAGGCGAGAACAGCAACATGCCCTCAGCAGCAGCGTGAACAGAAGCACATCCTGAGAAACAGGAAGGATTTTTTTTTTCTCAGGAAGCAATCTTTTAGAAAGTTTCTCAAACTGTGCCTGTGCCAACTACAGAACCTGGCAAAATAATGAAATACAAAGCAGCTTAGTAAAATAAAAAAAATCAGTAAGCCTTTATTCTGCTCATTGCAAAGGATTTTTTCTTATATTTGGCTTATTTTTCTACTGTTATTTAAATTGAAAATTGGGAAGCACTTTGATTCCAGATGTATTGGAAAGTGTAGTCATTTATCAGGAGTTGTTTACAGGAAAATCAAAGATATTAAGAAAATTAAACCAGATGAAATGCAAGTCAGACAACAGATCTTAGGCAATTAAGGCACAGCATTAAATGACTTTCCCAAGGTCATATAGTGCATCAGCTTTAGAGCTGGGATTGGAACCCTGGTCTCCTGATACACAGCCTAATCATACATTTCTCAGTAACAAAATTTGCAAATAAGATACCACGCACATAAAAATTCCATTTATGTATAGTTTTTCCTTAGTGAGCAGAAAAAAATACAGGATCAATTATTTAAGAGCTTGTTTAATAAGGAGAGTATGTTTCAGTAATTACTGAGGCCAACCAGTGGGTTGAAGGTCTTATAAACTATACAATGTTTTCTCATTGTACTACAGAAGATGTTCTTGATTAGCCCTCTTGTGGTTTGTGTGCTGTGCTTCTCTGATAATGAGTAGGGTGAATGCATATGGTACTGATTGACACGTGGCTCTTACTGGATATTTATGTTTAAAGCTGAATTATTTTCATTCCTGACAGAAGTGTTTTACTTTTCATATTTATGTGAATCTTAGGGGATGTTGATTTAGATGATTTGCTATTTAAGTCCTGTATTTAAGCAAAGGATGTTTTGATTTCTGTGAGAATACAAACATGTAAGAGAGATATCCATGATCAAGTGATTTTCATTTTTTTTCAATTTATAAGTATTACATGCCCACTGAATTGTGATATACTTTGAAAAAATCTGTAAAAAGAAGAATCTCTGAAGTCAGCCAAGCTTTCTAAGTTTGCCTTATGCAGGAAAAGCAGTGGAAAATCCTTTGGTTTAAACTACTATAAATCAAGTAGTAATTTTGAAGGTAGGTAGGTAGGTAGGTAGAAGCAGAGTTCCCAGGAGACCTCAGTAAACAAAAGTGATGGTCAGCCATCAAGTCTCTTATTCCAGACAGAACTGACTTGTCAGCCATCAAGTCTCTTATTCCAGATAGAACTGACTCACAGGTGGGGAGTTTACAACCATGTGAAGGTTGAGGTTCATTCGTCACTTTAAATTTAGGTCAACTTGTTCTCTGTCAAGGGATCTGAAATAAAGTCTTGGTAGGTTTATAGCCAGGCTATTAAATTACATCACTTTTTGTTGAGTTTCAGTCTGCCATATCATAAGACACCACATCACATAAGAAATGTCACCAAGAGAAATGACAGAAGGGCAATAAATGGATGCAGTTCACATAATCTGAGTCTATCCCCTCTTTCTTTAAAATAAAAGTCAGCAAAGCACAGGACATTTCTTTAGCATTAATCATCAGAAGGATGAGTTGATGTGGTGGGGCATAGCCAAAGCCCATTAGGTTACACTGGTCACTCAGTCTGCAGGAATTGTCCTTTGTAAAGATAAATATATAAACATTAATGACTGAAAATGGACATAGTTTACCCATTCACAAGGTATGGCCAGTAGCATCTCATTTTTTCTTCAGTTTTCCAAATTACATTGGAAGTTGCTGAGGTGTTTTTCTTAATTTCCTGTTTCCTGCTCCCTTCCTTATCTTGCACTGCAAAACTTAAGCATAACCTGGAATGGCTAAACATCTCCACAGTTCTAGGAATTGAGATGTCATAGCGCTTTTCTTCACATCGTCTTTTCTCCTTCTGACAACCTGTGCCAAATGTAACCTTTCGAAAATGTTAACATGCTGTGCGTAACAACCTGCAAATTTTTCACGTGCTATTAGAGTGTCACAGTTTTAATAAACTGGATGTTTTCATTTCCCTCTTCTTACAAAAATATTGTACCAGCAGCGGTGCATTTTCCACTGGCATTCCCTGGATGTGTGCTGAGGTGCTGAAGATTTTTAGGAAGATCTGATCTTTGCAACTTCTTTTTATGATTCTTCCAGAAATTAATATTCTACAACTGCATAGAAAAAAGGGAAGGGGAAAGTGAAGGAGAAGGGAAAGAGGAAGGGGTAGAGGAAAGAAGAAAGGAGAGAAAATGTGCTGTTATCTCAGATAGCTAATATGCTTAGCTATCTATGATAAAACTCTGCTGAGGATATAATCTTCTTCTTTGCCATCAGACAGCTACATACTGGCATCCTGACCTGTCCTTGATGTCTTTTTTTTTCCTCAATAGAAACAAAGCAGTTTGTTTTGCCTGTTAGTGGTTTTACTCAAGATAGCTGCTGATGAAATTTAGTTATTAAATATTACAAGAATGTCAACCCAGCTGTTTTCTTTGATCAGCTGTTCCAGTCTACACATTACACATTTGTGAAAGGTTTGTCTTTCCTAACTAGATGCCTATTATTAAATTATCCTCGTCTAGCCTGGCCACTCTAACTACCCTTTACTGACAATGAAGAGAAAAAGAGCATTTTAAAACTATGATTTGTTTTGTCTTTGGTCAAAAACTGCTTGTTGTTTTCAGTCTTGCCTTTGAAATGTCTATTTCTTCCTAGTGATTCTAATAAATTTACAGTGACCATTTCAGATTTTTGGATGACTCTTCTGTAATTCAGACCAGTCTGACATCTAATGGCAGATGGCTGTTCTGGCCTGCAGACAAATGCATACATCGCCTCTGGTAAAAGCTTACATTCTGTCCAGAACGTGAACACACCAAGTATTTCTGGAGAAATCAAGGAACTCAAAATCCCAAGGTTTTTAAATGATCCTTTTTGGGCTGTGTCTTCCAAATCTTCAGGAATGACAAGACTCCATAACATCTGGATTTTATCAACTACATTCTCTGTTTTCCATAAGTGTCAGATGCCCTTGACTCCACACACTATAGCAGGCAAAACTATGTTGTATTTCATTCTCGGTTTCTCCAGGGAGACTCTAGTCTCTTCCTTCTTCCAGACTGGCCCTTCCTTCTGGCTGTACTGGCTACCTTCCAACAAAAGCAGAGAAAGCTTACTCAAGTCGCATATTCACCTGGCTCTGGAATTCAAAACCGTATTTCTTAAGCATCTTAATTAAGCTCCTTTTCTGAGGCTTAACTCTTCTCAAAGCATAAATAATAAAGAAAGGCTGAAATTTTTACTTGGACACTTAAATTTATGTTGGAAGCAAATGATTTGAGAAAATGCTGTGGTTTGCTAAATTTTGTTTGCACAGAATCACAGAACTGTTAGGGTTGGAAGGAGCCTCTAGAGATCATCTAGTCTCTTTACTGAAGAGATTTGCAGAATATGTCCTTGATATGTGCTAACAGATTTCCAGTTCACCAGTGAAGATATTCAAAAGTCAAAGATTTGGCATAAAGAGAGCACTTTTAGGAGGCCTGAGGTGCTTCAGATAAGGAGGATACAGCTATGGAGAACTGGAGGTCCAACGATGACCTGAATTGGTCCTAAACCCTCCACAGAATCATAGGATCTGTCCCTGCTCCCACTGGGGGCATGGGTACCAATTCCTGTTCCAAGGTTTTCATCCCATGACTCACCATCTGAGCATCCAGCCCCTGGGTCAGTAGAGAGCAACCTGAGTCCTGGTTGGGACCCCAGCCTCTGGCTCAGCCATCCGCATGGTGCTGGGCATCCCTGTGTCCCCCTTCCTCCCAAAGGAGAGCTTTTAGTATTTGACACTGCCTGTATCAGACAGCTGCCAAGAGGCACCAAAGGCCTTATTAATCACACAGCTCCAGATGAGTTCCCTCCCTCTGTACCTCAGGGCAGTTAGCAGTTGTCACCAGGGTTTCCATCATCCTCTCATCTCCTGCCTCAAAGGCATCCCAGAAGTGTGAAGTTAGACTGAATTGCCTAACAAGTTTCACCTACTGCTTTCTTGATTCTTTGAGCTCAGTCTGGATTAATCCAGTCAAAGATGGGCAGTCAAGGTCTTTCTTACCTGAGAGATGCTTTTTTGCTAGGCACTACCCCATGATATCGTGTGATCCTGAATGTCATCCAGTAATAAACAGCCACTTGCCAGAAAATAATTAAAGATCCATTCCCTCCTCTCCATTCCTGGACAACACAAAGAAATTATCCACATCAAAAGCATAATTCTTCAGTCTGCAGTACTCAAGGGGATACAGTGAACATGAATTATTACATGATTTACTGACAAAATAAGATGTAACTCTTTCACAGGTGTTGATAGAGAGGTAATGGTTTGTATCAAAAATTCTTCTCCAATCTCACTTTTAAGATGAGACATTTTTCTTCTTAGAATAGTGCCTTCAGGTTGACTAGATCATTAAACTCCTTTAATTTCCTTACAAGTGTTTTTGACACTTACAAACCTTACAAATATTTTGTATGTTGCTAAGTAGTACATTTGCCAGAGGCTAAGTTACAACTTCGGTACATTTTTACTATTATTAGGCACAAATCCAAACCTCCAAAGTCTAGTACATCTGACCTTTAAAGAAGTTCAAATCT